>NC_059108.1:153133610-154411405 GCF_020740685.1 Jaculus jaculus
GGCCCATTTCTTGGGAGGAGGAAACGGGATCAGGTGTGTAGCAACACCTACCACAGATGCATAAGGTTAGCTGGAGTCACGCTGGATAAGATTAATCTGCTGTGGGCGGTACAAGGAAGAGCCAGCGCTGCACACGAGGGAGCCCCCGGAGCCCCAGGCACCTAAAGGGGACAGGCATGACCTTGGTGTGCTGCCTCAGTGTGCTTCTTCCCCAGCACAGCCCTCTCTCTTCCTGCTTGGTTCAGAGTCCAGGGGTTGCGTTCCACAGGGACACCAGACCCTCTGTGAGCCAGAGTCCTGATAAATAAGCGTGGGCTTGCAGTGTGCACTGGCTGCCCTAAATTCCCTCACCAACTCCATTTGTGATGATCGTAGGCATGGCTCTGAAGTCAGGCTGCTCCTCGGAAGGACAAACTGTTAAATCTAAATGTGGATTTGGCATTGCTCTCCCTTGAATGCCTTAGCAACCAATTAAAAAAGAAACAGGCTGGAGAGATGGCTTGAGCAGTTAAGCGCTTGCCTGTGAAGCCTAAGGACCCCGGTTCGAGGCTCGGTTCCCCAGGACCCACGTTAGCCAGATGCACAAGGGGTCACATGCATCTGGAGTTCGTTTGCAGTAGCTAGAAGCCTGGAGCGCCCACTCTCTCCCTCTCTCTGCCTCTTTCTCTGTCACTCTCAAATAAAAAAAAAATTTAAAAAGGAAGAAAGGGCGGGTGTGGTGGCACACCAGCACTCGGGAGGCAGAGGTAGGAGGATCTCCATGAGTTCGAGGCCACCCTGAGACTCCATAGTGAATTCCAGGTCAGCCTGGGCTAGAGTGAGACCCTACCTCAAAAAACAAAGAATAGATAAATAAAATAAAAAAGTAAGAAATAGGGCCATGACATTTCTTTTTCTTCTTCTTTTTTTCCTTTTAAATCACAGTCAAAAGTGGTTTCTTGAAATTCCTTAAGCTGGTTTCATCTGGTCCAACCCTAAATTTGCTTACCTGTCAAAACTTGCCATAGCCAGGGGATGGACTGGGAGACTTCCGGTCAGACCTAGTGTGAGGAAGGTTTGACAGTAGTCCATCTCTCTTTAAGGACCTTCAAGCTGCGAAGCACATCCCTGTCCCATTTTACTCAGTAAACAGCCATGAGAACTGTAAACAGGGGCCTCTTCACAACACGGTGGGGGAGACCACAGGCAGATGGCCCTTGCTTAGCCAGAGGCTACCTTTGGGGTTCAAGTACAGGACCCAAGATCATGTCTTCAGACCTGTCTGCTTATGAAGTCAAAGGGTTTGAATCTTGGCACTCCCCGCTGGTGTTCACACAAGTCACTGTTTCTGAATTCTCAGGCCCCACATAATGAAAATCCTCCTACAGGCTGCTTTGAGAATTGAATGTTGTGGAAAGTACTGGAACTGTGCCCGGTAGTTGGGTGCCCTTCCGCAGTCTATCACCCTGAGTAAGACCTAGCTCAGCAACTGGCTCCATCATCCCATGGTATAGGACCTTGGACAGTCTCCTGTCGGTGCTTCTGCTCCATCTCTCCAGGGGAACCGTTTCAAAGGCTCGCTGGGAGGGTGCAAGAAGACTTACGCATGTCTGGGAACTACGGTCCTACACGTTGGCTGACATCCCCTGGCACAAGTTCTCCAGCATAGAATTCAGCCCTGGATCCCTCTTCCGCTCTCATGCGCTTCAGGCATGGACATACAGAAGCCATTTCCCTGTGCGGCAGCCCCACACCAAGGTTAGGGGGCCAAAGGGAGCTGAGCTAGCTCAGAGCAGGTATGTGCAAGGTCCAACCTACAGGTCAAGGGTGCAGAGTAAGGAGTTGTGGCAAGAGCTTCCAAGCACACAGAAGGCCACACAGCAGCCAGTGGGAGCTGGACAGGCCACGCAGCATCCTCTCACACACGCCTGAACTCAGGCCAGGCATCTGGGCTGGAGGCACTGATGGGTAGGTAGCAAGCCGGAGCACCCGGCCAGGGCACTGCCAACATCAGGCCGCCTCCTCCTTGCCTGCTTTCTCTGATGGTTTCCACTGTCAACTCGACAGGCCCTAGAATCACCTGTGAGGAAATAGCGAGCTCAGCTTATGCATGTCTGTGGATGACCTTGATTAGTTCAGACCCACCTTGACTGTGGGGAGCACCGCTCCATGGGCCTGGGTCCCGGACTGTATATAAAATGAGAAAACTGGCCAAGCAGCAGCATTCATCGCTCTCTTCCTCCCAGCTTCCTGCTTCTGCCATGACGGACTTTCCCTCAACCAAACGGTAAGCAAAAAATAGTAAGCCTGAGCCAGACGTGGTGGCGCTCACCTTTAATCCCAGCATTCCAGGAAGCAGAGGTAGGAGGATCACTGTGAGTTCGAGGCCACCCTGAGACTACTCGGGTCAGCCCGAGTTACAGTGAAATCCTACCTTGAAAAATCAAAATAATAGTAAGAAGCCCTTTCCATCTTTAAGCTGCTTCTGACAGGGAAAACAACCGACATGAGCCACTCCCTCTACTACAGACAGCAGTGAACACAGGAAAAAAGGGGGCAGCTTGGGGAGCAAGACTCACAGGATACACCAGAACCAGGCTGCATAAGCCCAGAGGACCCAGATCCTCCCTCAGAGGTGCAGGCCAGGGCTGCTGAGCAGCAAGGCTGTCTGGGACAGGAACAAAGGAAGGCGTGCTCCAGTCCTGCTGAGTTTCCCGGGGACACATGGGTGAGGAGGTGGACGGGCCTAGCCTTGGGGCCACACTCCTACTGCCTCTCCAGCAAAAGTCCTTCAAGCTCTGCCCTCACTTCTACTCTTCTGCTCCCGCCCACGGCCTCCCCCGACTCCTCTCCTGGCTGAGCTGCTCAGTGGTAGGTGTGGGCCTTCCCTTCAGCCTCCGTAGAAATTGTGATTAGAATCAGCAGGCAGACAGAACCCAGTGCTTCCCCAGTGCCTGCAAGGTGGTTTTCCTGTAGCTTCCAGTTGGCTTTCAAGTGGCCAGGCTGGAAGTGGAGCGGGTGCCCTTTGGTCAGGCGCAGCATCTCCCAGTGGTGGTGTGGGGTGCTGACAGGAACCTGGGCCGCCAGTGGCTGTGCAGTGGCAGGGGCACATGGGGGTGGGAGGCACCGCGTGTGCCAGTGAAATATGAAAAGCTGTTTCTAACTTTAAGTAGACTCATGGTGGACACCAGGGATTTAAGAGGCTTTTCTTTTTTAAAATACATTTTATTTATTTGAGAAACAGGCAGATACACAGAGACAGAGAGAGAATGGATGCGCCGAGACCTCTACCTGCGGCAAATTCCAGATGTGTGCCACACCTTGTGCAGCTAGCTTTTACGTGGGTACTGGGGAAAATCAAATTGCAGGCAAGCGCCTCAGCTGCTGAGCCATCTCTCTAGCCCTGAAAAGGCTTTCTTGGGGACAACTTCAGAAACATGGACCTCTGCCTGAATAGGCATGCTCTAGTCCCAAGTGTTAACATGGGAAGAACACACTACTCCCAGCCCTCGCTGGCTCGGTGACAGGCATCCCGTGTGCTTGAACACCAAATGCACAGGTGTCAGGTGACTGGAGCCCACACGGCTGGAACACAGCACTGCTGACAGTTCCGGGGCAGGGGGCAGCCAAGTAGCCCAGGAAGTGAGTGGGGGTAGCAAGGTGCCGGGGGATTAGGTAGTGTTGACGCGCGTGCTAAGGTCCCACACAGGTGGGCTTCCAGCTGACACCCTCCCATCAGGATGCTGGGACCCGAGTGTCTACCCTGGGGACTTTTGGGTACGTGCTCTACCTTCTAGCTGGACCACCACCAAGAGCTTGGCCAGGTCTTGGTTATGTTTAACTCTTTTTTGAGTCAAAACCTCTCTGGTTAACCTACCGTTTCCCACCCACGCCACACTCTGGCTTCATGGTTGCTTCGCTTCTGGAACCTGTCCAGGCCTCCTGGGCACACCACGTGGAATGCTCCTCTCCCCTTGCTGGCCCTACTGTTTGAGGAGCATCACATTTCCCAGTCTCCCCAGGGCGCCAAGAAGCGGCACGCCCTGTATGGGAGAGCCCCAGTGGCCCCGCAGTGCCGAGCTGCTGCCGCATCGCCGCGCCCAAGCCCAGACTCCAGAATGAGGCCACACCATGCTCCCCTCAGACTTTGCTTCCTTACACTTCAAGGCCAAAGCCTATTTAGGATAAAGGGGGCACACATATCTCCTGTGAGCACACACACGCCTCACAGTGCTTGTTGGAGATCACCCACGACATTCTCTGCTCACCACTTCTATTCAGTAGTCAAGACCACTTCCAGGGGGAAAGCTTGGTATAAAACTAAGAGTACAGAGGTGTTCATCTGGCCCACTGGCTTAGCTGGTTATAAAGTGTGGTGCTAATAAAACATACAGTATGATCTCAATTATGCAAAAAAAAGCTTGAAAGAAAATTTGCAAAGGTCATAAAACCTCTCTCAGAAAGACGGCTATAGACAATTATTATTCCTTCTTGATGCCTGTTTTGTTTTTTGTTTGTTCTGTTTTTCATAGACCATGTTTTACAACCCAGGCAATGTATTCTCAAAACATCTATCTTCCTGTCTCCTAGCCCTGTGTCACAGGCAGACCCTCCATGTGTCCAGCACCATTATAGACAGACCCATCATGCCCAGAACAATAAATAATCAGTATTTGCAAACTCAAGAGAGCATCAAATTTGCTTGAAAACAATTCACCTAAAATGACAGTGAAGGGCTGGAGAGATGGCTTAGCGGTTAAGGTGCTTGCCTGCAAAGCCATCCCCAGTACCCAAGTAAAGCCAGATATACAGGGTGATGCATACATCTGGGGTTCATTTGCAGTGGCTACAGGCCCTGGCGTGCCTATTCTATCTACCTCTTTCTCTCTCAAATGACAGTGCACATTTAAAACAGCATCTGGACAGTTATTCTACGTTCAACATAATGAAAATCATTTTAATGTTACTGAGACAGGGTCTCATGTAACCAGGCTTATCATGAACTCAGTGGATAGCTGAAAATGGACTGAAACTTCTCATCCTCCTGCCTCTCCCTTCCCCAACGTGCAACACCACGGGTTGCATGGTCCTGGATGTCAAGCCTAAAGGCTGCACGCAAGCATGGCAAGCACTGAGCTACAGCCACCCTCAGCTCAACTTTAATTTCTTTTTGTTTTTGGTTTGTCGAGGTAGGGTCTTGCTCTAGCCCAGGCTGACCTGGAACTCACTATGTAGCCCCAGGGTGGTCTTACACTCATGGTGATCCTCCTACCTCTGCCTCGGATTAAAGGACTGTGCCACCATGTCGGGCTCATTTCTTCCTAACCAGCCTCAGGTATGACAGTATGAGTTCTAAGCTGTGTGTAGTGTATTTCCACTTGCCCTGAAATAGTTGGCTTAAATAGTTAAGCGTCTTAAAAAGGGATCCCAGTTTTAATTTGTTAAAAATATGTCTAAACTGAAAACGTTCTCAGAAAATGAATTAGGTGTAAGTTGGTTCACTCAGACTAGCCAAGGCCTCAACTTTATTCAAGACCTGCCTTTGCAACAGTCAAATCAGAGCTGAACTGCCAGAGCCTTCCCAAAGAAAACACCCACAGAGTTCTCAAAGACCACACCAGAGTGGAAAAACAGTTGTACTTAGAGATTATAACTTTTTTTTTTGGTACATATTTTTTGAAAAAAAAATTTTTTTATTTGCAAACAGAGACATGCGGAGAAAAGACAGAGAACGGACGCAAGTGGGGCTTCTAGCCACGGCAAACGAACTCCAGGCGCAATGCAGGTGCCACTTTGCACATCCAGCTTTACGTGGGTGCTGGGGAGTCAAACTGTGGTTGTTAGGCTCTGCAGGCAAGTGTCTTAACTGCCGAGTCATCCCTCCAGCCCCAAGATTACATCGTAGTAGAGGAAAATGCCCAGGTTAAAATCAATTTGGCAAAGTACTCTGGCAAACTGGATATGGTCACAGTCTTTACAATGTCATTGTTTTCCTGTCAGACAATACATATTGCTTAATAGGCACAGCTCCCAAAAAGGGCCTCGGAGAACTGTCCGTAGTGCTGACCAAAAGCAGAACCAGGCATGGCCACCTTCTCACACACACAGTACTGCACTTATCTGGGCAGAAAGCACAGAAATCCTGAGAGAGGAGAGAAGAGGGGCGGGGCGGGGCGGGGAGGGGAGAGGAGAAAGAGAGAGAGGTCTGCGTGCTCCATGCACTGTGATTAAGGGTGCTCTTCTCCCTGCTCTCATCTGCCTGCACCCCATTGCAGGAAAAGCTCCCTGGGAGTGCGGGAGGGTGTGCAGAGATTTCTGTCTGTAGCCCCTCTGATAAGTCCTAAGCCAAAGTAGATTTATCCTAACACTTTTTTTTTTTTTTTCTGAGGTAGGTTATCACTCTAGCTCAGGCTGACCTGGAATTCACTATTCAGTCTCAGGATGGCCTTGAACTCACAGTGATCCTACACCTCTGCCTCCTGAGTGCTGGGATTCAAGGCGCATGCCACCACACTCGGCCTAATGCTTAAAACACAAACTGTGATTTCTGTTTTGTGTGCATGCTTGTGCACACACGTGCACTTGTGTGCATGCATTTGGAGAACAAAAGATGAACTCAGAGGTCACCTGCATGACACCATCCACATGGTCTCTCACTGGCCCGAAGCTCACCAGTGGGCTAGACTGCCTGGCCAGAGTGCTCAGCCTGTCTCCCACTGTAGGCTACAGGCTTGTGCTACACCTGGTACCTGAGAGCAAACTCAGCTCCTCATGCATTGTGAGGCGAGCATGTCAGCCACTGAGCCACACCTGCAGCCCAAAATGAAGTTCTTAAGACACATCCCTGCCACCTGCTCACCCATATAGAGTTCTAGTAAGAAGTCTATGAAGAAAATTATATTCTACTCAGAAACTGAAAGGAAGCTGAGAGACAGTTTTATAAAATTTATTTTTATTTATTTGAGAACAACAAAGGGGGGGGGATGGGCGCACTAGGACCTCCAGCCACTACAAACGCACTCCAGATGTATGAGACCCCTTGTGCATCTGGTTCATGCGGGTCCTGGGGAATTGAGCCTCAAACTGGGGTCCTTAGGCTTCATAGGCAAGCACTTAACTACTAAGCTATCTCTCCAGCTCTGGGCAGTTTTTTTGATCATCAAGCCCAGGTAGACAGGACAGGATGTCTTTCCAGAACACCAGGGCTTGTGATCAAAAATCACTGGACAAGGTTTTCTTCTTAACATTAACCATGTAATACACATATACTTCAGGAAAGCTATAATACAATTCAACCAGAAAGATCAAGGTTTGGCAAGATTCAACTGACAAACCAGGAAAGGTTACTTGCAGCCCTGTGGCCCCTATGGCTGTGATTAGGATGGAACAGGACTCTGAGTGGCAGTTCCTGCCCCACCCGTGATTAATCCATTCACTTCTGTCCTCCCTCCCTTTCTCTTCCTTGCCTGATATCCTGCAGGAAGGAGCTTTTTTTAATGAAAATTTCCCAATTTGCATGGCTAGACCATACACTAAACATCACTAATAACAACACTAACAAAAAACTAACTTTGTTTGGAAGCTAAGTTCTGTGAGACTAGCAACTAGAGAGGTCTAGGCACAGAGAAAACTGGAACAAACCAGGATACCATTACATTACATTACCTTACATTACATTAATGCTTTGGCCTCAAGTCACTATACACGTCCTTCGCCATATCAGTTGCACTAGCTTATAGACACACCACAGCCTGACCCTAGACCCCAAAAGCCTAAGACATCAACTTCTTTTGGCACTGGAAGGTGGTTTTCACTTCCCTCTGGCCACATACAAAGCTCTTCCCATAGAGCACAAAAGACAAGGAGTGGCAGACTCTCCTGCCAGCAGCACCTCCTCCGACTCGGCAGAACCTGCCCTCTACTTCAGCAGCCAGCTCTGGAAAGAAACCCTCCTTTGCCCAGAAGACAGGAACCAGCGAGGTCTCAGAACTGCACACACGCCCTATACCGAGTTTCTGCGAGACCTTCCAGTTTATTTTCTCCCACGTCAAATGTGAGTTAAGACAGTAAACAGCAGTCAGCCAGACAGAGTCATTACCTTCTGCTGTGAGCATACCATACCCTTCCTCATCCCATCCGAATGGGTTCCTGGCTTAGCAGCAGCACATGCTTACCACAGCTTTGAAAAGGCCTAAAAGAGAACTCAACATGCCCCTCCTGCACACATTTCTCCTCTTGAACAAAGCACTGTTTCACCCTCATGATGACACACCCAGAAAAGAAGCAGCCTGATTTTTCCATGCCAGCAGACTGGAGAATGAATGAATGAATGGACGCATGCATGGTTAAGAGTGCTGCTATACAAATTAAAGGGCATGAATGATGTGCTAATACAGTATAGGCATAAAGCACATGCCAACATATGGTTTCACTTGAGGGAAGAAAGCCAGGGTCCAGCACAGTGCTGGTACAGGCTTATAATCCCAGTACTTGGTAGGCCGGGATAAGAGGACTGAGTTTGAGATCAGCCTGAGCTGATAGGAAGGCTCTCTCACATTAGACAGGCCGGAATTTCCTTCCCGAAGGTGATTGGGTCTACAACCATACCACCACGAACTCGCCTGAACTTGTCTAAAGGTGACTGGCTGGGGAACAGAAACCTTGGCCCCACCTGAAACTTCAAATGCTGTCCAGAGAATGACGATTATGAAATGCCAATTCCTCTAGATGCTACTGGCTGAGACCAAGCTGTCATGAATATAACCAATGAGATGGTTCATTAAATCCCCATTAAGTCCCTAATATTCTGTGATTTTATAAATCAGAATTGTATGCATATGTGTATGTGTGGTATTGGGGATCATACAAAATAATACACCATTGCTAAATTTATATGTAAGTTCAAAAAAGAAAAAAGAGATTTTGCTTCTATACTTGAAAGTTAACTTTGGCTACATAGCAAGTTCCAGACCAGGCTTTGGTGAGTGAAATCATCTTTTAAAAAAAGGGGAAATTGGTAATTTTCATGCAGAAATTAAGTACTTAAAAGAATTTGAAGAAAAATCATTTTTGTATGGTGCACAAGTGTCATGTCTGCCAATGTTCTGAGCATCTCCTGAGCTGAAAAGGTAAAGCTGAGCCTGTGAAGCAAGCCTACATCAGGGAAGACGCCGCAAAGCTTCTAACAGTCTTGGCACAGCGTCCAGGCACGGCCGCTTCTCTGCTGGGGGCAGCTTTCTTGGCTGTGAAGGCAGATCATGCCCTCTGTCACTCATGGGGAGCAGTTCTGCCCAACTGTCTCTTTTCGACAACTTTATCATCAATCTCTTTATTAACAGCTCCACGGCAGTCAGAAAACGCAAACAAGGACCAATTCTCATGCCAGATTTCTGGAAATCACACAGCACCAGGCACTACACAGTGTGAAAGTTTGTGAAGAGGGTGTTGTGCCAAGAGAGACAGCATCTACAAGGAAAAAGCACAAAGCCGGGACATTTACTTTATCATGCTAATATATATGCCTACTCTCTTATGCCTACAATCTGAAATGAATCCAAATATCCACGTGAGCATGGTGACTGAGAAGGGTAGAACAGTGGTCAAGAGCCACCTTAATCCCTGCTACTTTGTAGTTCCAGAAATCATTTTAGAGCCAAACTGCATCAGACATCCCTTTTCAAAACCTCTGAAAGTTTTAACTATTTTAGGACTACATGACATTATTAGAAAACATAAGACTGAGATAAATGTCTGCAATGAGAGTTAAGAAACCCCTAAAACTGAACAGTTTGAATTATTCAAGCTACTTATTTTCAGCATGAAATCTGTTGAATCAAAAATAACATCTTATAAATTAATTAAAGGAAAGGCTTGTAAAATATTTTAAGACGTATATTTAAAGAAAATCAGGTCATGATCACACAAGCACTCATGATAAATTGCAAATGAGTACACTATCTGAACAGTACCAACTATTAGGTGATATCCAGCCTCCTTGCTCAGTCTTTCCCAAATGACAACTACCTATATCTAGTACAAAACGAAGCCCTCCCACAGTCCAAGTTTATTCTAATACCTTCCATCTAGCAATGTGACAGAGAAACAAAATGAAAGTATTATTCATCCAATGGCTAGAGGCAAACTTCACAAAAGAGTTTTGAGATTCTGGTGCTTGTATTTAACTGAGTTTATAATGTTCAATGTTCTGAAGCCATGCACTTTGCTGTGGCGTATCTCAGGGTTGTGATGCTATGTTCAAGTGGAAGCAGCTGCAAAGAGCAAAGTGCTGGTGGGAGCCCGCACCCCAAACTCAGGGTTTACTGCACAGTGTAAACTAAAACCAACACATCCTGGAGCTTGTGGAGGAATGTCAAGCCCATTCTCACCACTGGAAAATGAACACACAAGCACTGAGCTGGCCGACACAGAGCATCATGCCAAACCTTAGAAATATCAAAGCTAAAACTGTAACACTTTGATTAAAACATGCATGCTGGGCTGGAGAGGTGGCAGAGTGGTTAAGGCGCTTGGCTGCAAAGCCTAAGGACCTAGGTTTGATTCCTAAGTAACCGTGTAAGCCAGACGCACAAGGGGCACAAGCATCTGGTGTTCGCTTTCACTGGCTGGAGGCCCTAGGGTGACTGTTCTCACTATATCTGCCTCTCTCTCTTTCCTTCTCTCAAATAAACCAAAAAAGAAAGGCTTGTTCTGTTTTTAATTTTTTTAATTAATTATGTTTATTTTGGGGAGGGGGGTTTGCAGATAGAGGAAGAGAGAATGGGCATGCCAGGGCCTTCAACCATTGCAAATTAAGTCCAGACACACACGCACCTTGTGAATCTGGCTTACTTGGGTCCTGGGGAAATCAAACCTGGGTCCTTTGGCTTTGCAGGCAAGTGCCTTAACTGCTAAGCCATCGCTCCGGTCTCTTGCTCTGGATTTTATCTGAACACGTTTCTTACACTACTGGAAGGTCACAGACTCGCAAGTCAGTTGGACCTGCAATGCCAGCACTCACAGCACCATGGTAGGAGGATGAGGGCAAGTTAGGGCAGCCTGGCCTGTAACAACCACCTGCATCAAAAAGAAACTGTGTTAGTGATATTAAAGGATGGAAACAAACAAAAGCTACCAAGCATGCCTTTAATCCCAGTACTCAGGAGGCAGAGGTGGGAGGGTGCCATGAGTTTGAGGCCACTCTGACACTATGTAGTGAACTGCAAGTCAGGTTGGGCTGGAGCGAAACCCTACCTTAAAAAATCAAAAAAGACGGCATGCCATGAGCCCAGAACTTAGAATGCTGAGGCAGGAGGATCAAGCTGAAAGGCCAGTGTGGACTACTGCACCCTTTGCAGATAGGACTTTTAGCTAGATGCACAATGGCATTTCTGAGTGTAAAAAGCAGTAGTCAAAGCGTTCCATGAAACAAACTGGGAGGGTTCTGAGGCATGAACTTGAGCACTGCCCTAAGTCTCACCTTTCAGGGGAAAGCCTGTGAGTTGAGAGGATGAGGACAAAGGACTTTAAATTCCATCTCTTCAGGGCTGAAGAGATAGCTCAGCTGTTAATAGCACTTACTTGCAAAGCCTGAGGGCCCTGGTTCAATTCCCCAGTACTCACATAAAGCCAGGTGTACAAAGTGGCACGTGTCTGGAGTTTGTCTACAGTGACAGGAGCCCCTGATGTGCCTATACTCATGTGTCTGTCTCTCTCCATCTCTCTGTCAAATAAAAAAATCCCATCTCTTTCATCAGAATGCTCTTGTGATCTGATCAACTCAAGGATGTTACCAGAATACTGAGACAAAAACATGTCTCTGAGGAAGAAAAACAGAGGCCAGAATGATTTCCCCAAGTACATGAAATCCTTTCTAGAATAAAGTACAACTGTGTCTAAAATACATGGCTCAGAAATAGTATGCCATCTCACTTGGCACTACTAAAGCTATCAAAATGTAACAAAAATTTACTAATCAAGTTTTGAGACTAAGCACACATTCTGTCATGAATAGTTTCCATGACTGCCAATCATGTCTAAGTTGTTTGCACCTTCTTTTAAAAACACAAAGCATGCTGGGCTGGGGGCTGTGGTCACAGAAGCCCTTTAGTTCCATTCCTAGCTTACCCAAACCAAAACAACACAACAAAAATGCAATACTTAAAACACTGACAAGATAACCCTTCCTTTCTCTTTTCTACTATGAGTTGTTGAAGCGGGTAATGAAGGGTAACTAAATAGAGGCTGCAGTGATGAGAAACACGTCACATAGAACTCAGCACATCTCCTGCTGCTGTGTGACTGAGTATTACAGTATTACAGAAGCAGCTCAGGTTGGAGTCAAGACCCAAGACTTGTGATTTTAGCATTTAGAAAAGCTAGTTGAACTGTCAACTAGAAAAGTAAAACATGCAACTCACACTAAGAGGCAAGCATTTTTATTAGAATCAAAATAGACAAAAGATCCAAAAGTTTTCTACTGCCTTTTGGAGAAGGGGCGTCTCTTCTAAACTAGGGCACGCCTCAAGTCTGCGTGCAGTGCCGCTCTGTCCTCTCACCTTCCAGCTCGTGCCGGAGCTGCTGGTCACACCGCCACCGCGCAGACAGCGGAGCTTCAAGAGAACTCTCGGTGTTGAGAGAAAGGAGGTGCTAATTAGAAAAATAAAAACTTTATTCCACAAGCTACTCACAGTCACAAAACACTCAACTTTCAATTTTCATTTTACTAGTTCAGCAAGATGCACGGAATGCCTAAAGGCTCAGTGGGTGACAAGACTCAAAGTGTGACGACACCCAGTCACAAGTCCAGCTCTTTATTTTTTTGGTTTTTCAAGGTAGGACCTTGCTCTAGCCCAGGCAGACCTGTAATTCACTTTGTAGTCTCAAGGTGGCCTCGAACTCTCGGCGACCCTCTTACCTCTACCTCCTGAGTGCTGGGATTAGACCAAGTCTAGCTATTGGTCCAGGTCGAGGTGCAGCAAGCTCAATTCTGTCGGTGCTGACAACGGAGTTAGGGGTAAAGTTTACAATACCTTCACCTTTGGGGAATAAGCCCCCAAACTGGATTTTGCTTCAACAGAAATTATTTCACTCAAGTCATATTTTTAAGGAAGGTGTAAGAATTTTGAGTTTTGCATGCTGAGGAAATGGCTTAGCAGTTAAGGCATTTACCTGCGAAGCCTAAGGACCCACATAAGCCAGATGCACAAGAAAGTGCGTGCATCTGGAGTTTGTCTGCAGCGGCTAGAGGCCCTGGCGCACTCATTCTCTCTCTCTGCCTCTTTCACACACACCCCAATAAATAAATAGTAAAATATTATTAAAAAGAATTTTGAGTTTTGGGGTTAGAATGAATATGCATACCTTTTATATCCCTTACAAGATGGTTTTTCCATAAAAAGTCCATCTCTGCACTGAAAACACTTAAAGAAGCTAGGCATGATGGTGCTAGTCTTTAATCCCAGCACCTAGGACGCACAGGCAGGAGGATTGCTGTTGAGTTCAAGGCTACCCTGAGACGACATAGTGGATTCCAGGTCAGCCTGTGCTAGAGTGAGAATGTACCTCGAAAAACAAACACACACACTTAAAGAGAACCGTACTCAAAAGCTGGCCATCACAACAAGCTACAGAACAACTCACCCCCAGTCCACGAGACAGGCCAGCAATGTTAAACATTTGGGAATGTAAGAAAAGGAATGTCTGTATTGGATTTAGTAAGCTGGGCATGGTGGTGCACACCTTTAGTCCCAGCACTCCCAATCCACGAGGTGGGCCAGCAATGTTAAGCATTTGGGAATGTAAGAAAAGTAATGTCTATTGGATTTAGTAAACTGGGCATGGTGGTGTACACCTTTAATCCCAGCACTTTGGAGGCAGAGGTAGGAGGATTACTGTGAGTTTGATGCCAACCTGGGACTACAGAGTGAGTACCAGATCAGCCTTAGCAGAGACCCTGCCTTGAAAGAAAGAAAGAAAGAAAGAAAAACAAAAAAAGAATTGGATTTAGTAAATTAAGAAACAGGATCTTGGTTGGTTGTGGTCTACAACTAGAAATTTGCAAAAAAAAACAACAGTGCCACCTGGTGATATTTGTAGTCAAGTGCCAGCTGCTTTGAAAAGCAGCCGGTTCAGAATTAGGAGCTCACAGGACACTTGTCTACATGTACAGAATAAACACATAGTTTACAATGTCTTCAGCTAAATACTTCAGAGGCTAGAATAGCAGAAAGTGAATTCTTTTTTAAAAAATATATTTTATTCATTCATTTATTTATTTAAATATATTTTATTCATTTATCTATTTGAGAGAGAGAGAGGTAGGGAGAGAATGGGCACGCCAGGGCCTCTGGCCATTGCAAATGAACTCTAGGTGCATGCGCCCCCTTGTGCATTGGCTTATGTGGGTCCTGGAGAGTAGAAGCAGAATCCTCTGGCTTTGCAGGCAAGTGACTTAACCACTAAGCCATCTCACCAGCCCCATTTATTTATTTATTTGAGTCTATGAGAGAGAGGGCAAGGGAGAAAAAAAGTGGGGGGAAGAGGGAGAGGAACAGGCAGGTAGAATGGGCACACCAGGGCCTTCAGCCATTGCAAACGAAATCCAGACACATGCACCACCTTGTGCATCTGGCTTACTTGGGTTCTGGGGAACTGAACATGGACCCTTAGGCTTTGCAGGCAAAAGCCTTACCCACTAAACCATCTCTCTAGCCCCAGAAAATGAATTCTTAGTAGCTGTATTCATATTTTCTCCCCTAAAGACCAATTATATGAAGAACAAAAACGTGACTATTACGTGTGACAGAAATTAACATTGGGTTGTTAATGGGTTAACCAGAAACGTCTCTGCCAATATGAGCACACTAAATTAACTTCCAAATCTTCATTTAGAGCCATACTGCAAACTTACACAAGTAGAACCAATTATGTCAATGAAGAAGAAAATAGTCAAAAGAATATTCAGCCAACTATGGAATTGTGCTGTTTTTTTAATTTTATTGTGTTTTCAATGGAGAAATACATCATCTGTTTACAAAATAGCTCTTGAAAAATACAAGGAGTACAGATACTATAAAACAAAGCAAACTCCAGTCATGAGACACTACTTACATCATGCGAAAGCAACAGTCTGATCTCCAGGTTATGAAAACTAGAATTAAAAAGTCACTACACAGAAAAGATCCAAGGTTCTAGCCTGGCAAAACTTGGATGCAGTTACATGAAACGTTTAATAAAATGAATTTTTCCCCCAATGTGTAAACAAAACGACAAGACTAAATCTGTGCCTGGCAATGTCAATCTAACTCTGAAGCTACACAGACACCTTACACTTCACCTGCTGGCTGACCATCTTGTTTACATAGGTGGGGAGGGCGGGCAAGGTGACAGTGGAGCAGAGACGTGGAAAGGAGGAAGATTGTATGCTGAACATTAGAAAGTCATGGTGGAAAGAAAGCCTAATTAATGCACAGCCTATGAGGGGGGACTACATTCCAACTGTGGAAATTAATTTAGAAGGACGGGAAGAGTTTAAGTAACTGTAGCTCAACATGAAGATGCACGTGTGACAGCACAGAGCGCACAGGAAGGCTCACAGAACATGCTCGTGAGGAAAAATCTCTCGTTTGCTTTATCCAGATTAACAAAGAGTAAGTTTACTCACATCTGGCACCCTTCACAAAGATGGATGAGAATTCTGCTGCTTAATTATGAGAAGTTATTTTCTTTAAAGGAGCTCCTAATCTTTTGATAGAACAAAACAAAATGTAGAAGCAGAGAGTTGACTGAATGCCAAGTGCTTGCTAGAAATGATTTTTTAAAATGTTTCTGTATGTAAAATTTACTGACAAATTCTGATAAACCAGTTAAAAATAAAAATTAGTTTAAAAATCTAGGAGAAAATGCATTTTGTATACATTTAAAAATGAAAATCAATTTCTGTAAGTCAGGAATAGGAGTTCTGTGGCATGTACAAAATTCCTCTTAAGAGATCAAATCTCCACCCAAGATAAGCAGGTATGTTTTATAGACATTACTTTTAGTTATTCGTAAGTTTCAGCCATGGGACTAAAATTTAGTGTTTTGTGCCATGTTGCCATAAGGTCACTGGCTTCACGTCATGGCTTAAGAAAATACTGGCATTGTGGCTTTTGTGAACTAGGCTCACCACATGCATACGAAGCAAAAAGGAAAAGAGGGAACGGTCAAAAAGTTAATTTTATTTCAAAGATAAAAGATTAAAGGCAAAAATTACAGAGCTTCAGTGAGCTCAAAAATATATTTGCTGGCTGATTGCTGATTTGTATGTACTATTAAACAATTCCATAAATAAAACCAATATACATTTTAAATCATAACCCCATCAAAGCCAAGTATGTCCTAATTATTCTTTCAGTGTCAAAAGTATGCCCTAGAGTTGGTACTATATTTCAAGGGTTACAGCCACCTGGGAAGGACTGACCTAGACGTCCTCTGAAGTGCTACAGTGCACCACTGCGCAGCAGGACCCACTTCCAAGACCAATGGTAAAGGAGATTCTTTGTGAAAAAAAAATCTATTAAACTGAAAATCTAAAATCAGTTCTACTTTCTAATAAAAAAAAATACGTAAAAGTGCATCATCAGAATAAGGAATTCTTATGCCAGTTTGTATTGCAAATTTTCCAAACAATGCATCAAACATAAATTCAATCCAGATGTCAATTATGGACACAAATATAGTTTGAGGGGTGTGTGTGTGTGTGTGTGTGTGTGTGTGTGTTTTATTTCTTTTTTAAAGGCAGTAATTTTTCTTGAAATAGTTAATGCAACTGTTGCTAACACAGTACTAACAAGTACTCCTGACTTCCACATACTAACCTGGACTTCCGATCAAGTGCCGATCAGCCCAGTGAGGGAGGTCACCAAAAACCTAAATCCACTGTCAGTCACGTCTAGTCTTGTATCCTCCATTCTCCTTGTTTTAGCATCTGAAGACAACAGGTGGAGTTGGCAGATACTGTTAATGGACCCCTGAGGTGGTTTTACCGATTCAGTCTCAGTTTTATTGAATTCTTGATAACAGGAATAGGATTTGCAGGGAGAGCAGGGATATCAGAAAGGTCTGTACTGGATGTTTTCTGAGAACAAAAGCAAAGAAGACATGGTTATCCACAGTACTGCCATTCCTGTGGGATGGAGGGCCCATGGCTTCACTTCCTAGGAAATGGTAAAGCCTTCTAAGTATTAAAGTACTTATATAAAATGCAATGCAAATAAACCTATTACTCTATATTTACTATGCTTAGAGAAAATTTCAAATAAACACAAATATTTTTAAAATATTTAGAAAACCCAAGTAATTTCAAATACAGCTCTAAACAAATTTCCCTAACAATCACTTATAATATAATTATAAATTAATGTTGAACTGCGCTTACAGCAATAACAGCTGTTATATTAACTGTACTAGAGCACCCCCATGTGGCTTACACAGGGAAGCAGCAGTTATAAGTAAATTATAATACTAATTTATACAAATAAAAAAGAATTATCTTAAATATTAAGAAAAATTTTAGTAAATAGATTAAATCCCAAGACTTCTTTAGCATTCATAAACATAAATTATAAAATGTTTTGTTAGCACATCCTTCATATACACAAGTAGAGAGCATTAATAATTGCCCTTCATCAATTCTCAGATCCAAGCCAATCTGTCATCTTCTAATCTGTAGTATCTGGATCATCCTGAAGCACATTCAAGAAATTCTATCAACATATCTGTAAATCCTTTAAGATTTACCTCAAAACAACTTTTAGACACAACCAATTCCCCACAAACAAACATGTGGCCCACCCCGCCCCCCAAAATAGGGCTGGAGAGATGGCTTAGCAGTTACTTATGGCACTTGCCCTGCAAAGCCTGAGAACCTAGGTTGGATTCCCCAGGACCCATGTAAGCCAATTGCACAAGGTAACACATGTGTCTGGAGTTTGTCTGCAGTGGCTAGAGGCCCTGGCATGCTGGCTCGCACGCTCTCTCTCTCTCTCTCTCTCTCTGGCAAATAAAAATCAAAAAACAACAAAATCACAAAGCGTAAGAATAGATTTTTAAAAATAAGCACAATCACTTGTTTTGTAACAAGGTGGGTTTCCCCTAATTCACTTGTAGAACCTTTCAGTAGGAAGAAAATTCTAGTTTAAAAAACAAAAATAAAGCTGAGCGTGATGGCACTCACCTTTAAGCAGTTGGGAGGCAGAAGAAGGAGGATCACCATGAGTTCGATGCCACCCTGAGACTACATAGTGAATTCCAGGTCAGCTTGGACCATAGTGAGACCCTACCTCAAAACAAACAAACAAACAAACAAACAAACAAACAAACAAAAGGCAAATGTCCATGGCCCTTAACCCTGTAGGGCTTCATTCATTCAATGTAACAAAATGATGCCACCAGGTTCCTAGGAAAGAATGTGGCAAACCAAAGACGCCAACACAGTGAAGAGTCTGGTAAAGTTTATCTGTGTTCCAATGTGAAGTTTATGCTATTTTATGTTAGAAATACGGAAGTAAAAAAATAAAAATAAAAAAGGAAGAAGATCTAGGAAAAGGGTGATGGCTCAGCTATTAAAGGCATTTGCTTGTAATGCCTGTAGGCCTGGGTTCAATTCACCAGTTCACAAGTAAAGGCAGATGCACAATGTGGCACATACACTGGAGTTCATTTGTAGCCTCAAGAGGCCCTGACACACCCATAGTCTATTTCTCAAATAAATATCTTTAAAATAAAAAATCCAGAAATTAAGTATAATAGATCTATTTGAAGATTTCAGGAGTTAACATTCAGGAAAAACATAATTTTAATGATCACATTAATGCTGAACCACAAGCAGCAAACATTATCATGGTTTAAGAACAGCAACATTTCTAGGCAACAGCTGCCTTGGTTATACTGTACAGAGTTATCAGTTTAATATCTACTTCAAGAAAGTATTTACTTTAAACCAGAGTTTAATCTAGACTGTAGAGCTTATTCAATTTGAAAAAGTTCAAGAAAAAAACAATTGTTTCACAAACAAAACTAAGGTGTGCAAATCAATTTCACAGATTACATTTGCCCACTGTATATGAGAAACTATCACAAGTAGGATCACTGGTCCAAATAAAACATTATTCAAAGGAATTGTGCATTTTATACTAAATAATCAAATAACAATGAGTACTAAAAACAGAAACACATTTTAAACAAATTAAAAAAAGATAAGGAAGATAGGGCAGGAGGATCATAAATGTGAGGTCATCTCAACTAGATATCAATTCTAGACTAGTGTAGGCTACACAGTGAAACCTGTCTCAAAAAATAAACTGATGGGGCTAGAGAGATTGCATAGTAGTTAAGGTGCTTGGCAGCCTAGGAACCCAGGTACGATTGCCTAGTATCCACATAAGCCAGATGCACATGGTGGCACATGCTTCTGGAGTTTGTCTGTATAGGCTAGAAGCCCTGACAAACCCACTCTTTCTCTCTCCCTACCTGCCCCTCTTTCTTTTCTTTTCCTTTTTTTTTTGGTCCGTTTAGAAGGAATGCTTTATTTGTTATGCCATTACTGAGTCAAGATAATCAAAACTGAAGCCAGTAGTTAGGAGCAGGCTTTAGATAATTCCAGTATAATGTTCTAATAAATAAAAGTTAAAAAGATAAGCTGAGCTTAAATAACAAAAGAATAAAATAAAATGATGTGAGCCTTGCAAATAAAATATGTAAGAATCATTTTTAGTTCTTTCCTTTCACCCTTTTACCTGTAAGTGAAACCTTTCCTGAAGGACTGGGAGACATCTCAGCAGTTAGAGGAGCTGGCTACTACTAAAGCCTGCCATCCTGGGTTCAATTCCCCAGTGCTCACATGAAGCCAGATACACAAAGTGGCTATATGCCCTAGCATGCCCATACTTGCCCAACCGCTGCCCTGTCCCGGCAAATAAACATTTAAAAAAAAAACAACTTTCCATGAACTAGACTCGGTGACTCAGGACTTAAATGGTTTGCAATACACACAGAGATGAATTACAGCCATCTTTTATTTATTTCTTTGAGAGATTTCCATCTCACTATGCTACCCAGGCGCGTTTCCATCTCAAGGAAAGCTGTGAGGAGCCGGGACTACTTACAGCATCCTAACGTCTATAGGCATACACCATCTCTCCGCTACTTACCATGCCCCACCGTCGACAGGCGTGTACCACGCCTCGCAGCTACTTACAATAGCCTAGCATCTATAGACGTAGACCACCTATCTTGGCTACTTACCCACCCTAACAACTGCTAAGAACAACTCATTAAAGGCCCTGCTTGCCTCTGAACTACGATAAATACATCTACAGATGAAGTACTTTCACTAACTTAATTTAGTAGTTTAATATGAATGCTCTTATTAATTCAGTGTCACATTCATGCCAAGAAAACTGGCCAAACTCTCCTTGTTTTTGCATTCAGTACCTGAGAGGCCAACAGAGAAGGTGCTGTCTGAATTGTCTCTGACGGACTCATGCTCGTCTCTGTATCGAGTTTTTCCTATGAAACAAAAGGATGAGGAGAGGGAAAAGCGACTTAAAAAATAATTAAGAAAACACAACAGGGTACACGGCTAATAAGCTGGAAAACGAAAGGATCAAGAGAGAAAGAAAGATGTAACTACATTATAAAATCATTTATTGAGCCTTGTTATAAATTATCTCCCCTATTTCAGATAAATAATAAGTCATGGGCAAAATTTCATGATTTCCCAAAGAACTCTAAGCTCTGACTTAATCCTTTTTCTTTCTTTCTTTTTTTTTTTTTTTAAAGGCAGGATCTCACTGTATCCCAGGCTGGCTTTGAACTCTCCACAATCATCCTACTTCAGCCTCCTAAGTGCTGGAATGTAGGTGTAAGCCACTACACCCAGCTCAGTAACTTGGACATTTTAAACAAACTATAACTAGGAAATGCAGCATAGACAATAATTAATAGAATATAAAACCAAAGAAAGTTCTTAATTGTGTGAAAAAAAAACATTCAGTATTATTAACATTACCCCTACACACAAACTTTGCCTTGTATCTGTACTAAAACACACAGGACACCATGTCATTCTATTGCACTTAACTTACAAAGAAGTGTATAAAGTACCTATGAACACACAAATGAAAATACACAAAGTGTATATGGAACCACAAAAACATAAAGTATTTTTCCTGTGGTTGAAAAGGGTAAGAATGGAAAATGTGTATTTCAAGATGAAAATCTGACAACGTGCAGCATGTTTTTGTTTTGTTTTAATATTTGTTTATTTTATTTACTTGAGAGTGACAGACAGAGAGAGAGAAAGAGGCATATAGAGAAAGAATGGGCACACCAGGGCCTCCAGCCACTGCAAATGAACTCCATATGCACATGCCACCTTGTGCATCTGGCTTCCATGGGTCCTGGGGAATCAAGCCTTGAACCAGGGTCCTTAGGCTTCACAGGCAAACATTTAACCACTAAGCCATCTCAACAGCCCCTTGTTTTGTTTTTTTAAGGTAGTGTTTTTCTCTAGCCCAGACTGGCCTGGAATTCATAGTCTCAGATTGGTCTCGAACTCACAACTATCCTCATACCTCAGCTTCCCAAGTGCTAGGATTAAAGGCATGTGCCACCATACCTAGCTGTATCATGTTTTTTTTTGGGTTGTTGTTGTTGTTTGTTTGGTTGATTTTTTTTTAAGGTAGTGTCTCACTCTAACTCAGGGTGACCTGGAATTCAGTATGTAGTGTCAGGGTGGCCTCGAATGCACAGACATCTTCCTATGTCTGCCTCCCAAGTGCTGGGACTAAAGGCTTGCGCCACCACGACTGGCTGTATCATGTTTTAATATTTCCCTCAACAACTTATCCTAAGTAAATATGTATGAACAATAGATTATTTATACGATCACAACTATAGTAGCAAAGTGTAATTTTGTTTATAATGGAAAGAATTACTAGCCATCAGCAAACACATAAAATATTTTCTAAACTGTCAATATAGCCATTAAAAGATTGTTGTAGGCATCTCGATCACACCTTCCAAGACTCAGGGTCTAATGCAGAAGAGGTGGCGGAAAGAATGTAAGAGCCAAAGGAAGGGTAAGACTCCTTACAACATGCTCCCTCCAGACATAAAATGGCCTGGATATCCATGACCTCATAGTGCCTGACACTACCTTCACAAGACCATCATAAGAGGAGGAAAAGATCATGACATCAAAATAAAAGAGAGACTGATTGAGATGGGGAGGGGATATGATGGGGAATGGAATTTCAAAGGGGAAAGTGGGGGGGGGGTATTACCATGGGATATTTTTTATAAACAGGGAAAATGTTAATAAAAATTGAGGAAAAAAAAAAGAAGATTGTTGTAGGCCTGGAGAGATGTGACCTCATAGTGCCTGATACTACCTTCACAAGACCATCATAAGAGGAGGAAAAGATCATGACATCAAAATAAAAGAGAGACTGATTGAGATGGGGAGGGGATATGATGGAGAATGGAATTTCAGAGGGGAAAGTGGGGGGGGGGTATTACCATGGGATAATTTTTATAAACACGGAAAATGTTAATAAAAATTGAGGAAAAAAAAAAAAAAAGATTGTTGTAGGCCTGGAGAGATGGCTTGGAGGGCAAGGCACTTGCCCGCAAAGTCAAAGGACCTTGGTTCAATTCCCCAGAACCCACATAAGCCAGATACAAAACGGGCACACACATCTGGAGTTCGTTTACACTGGCTGGAGGCCCTGGTGCACCCACTCTCTTCCCCTCTCTCTCAAATAATATATAAATAAAACTATAAAAAAATTGTGGTAGATTATATAACATGAGCATATTTTCTTGGTTTGCAAAATAGATAAATAAGGAAGCACAGGCATCAGTATATGCAAGTACACGAAGGTATAAAAAGACACCAGAATATTCTTCATGAAAATTTGGATGAATTGGGAAGGAACATTTCAATTTCTAAAAATGTCATTCTAGATTTTGGACTTAGGTCAAAAACAATCTCTTCACCTACCTTTTTTCGAGTATAGGCCAAAAGAAATTTATGTAGTCACATCATACTGTCAAATGCAATGGTAAGGTCACATTCTCACATGCACTGCCCTCAAGAACCATGAATCCTCCAAGGTTCAGGGTGCAGTGTGGAAGAGGTAGAGGAAAGAATATACGAGCCAAAGGGTAGGACTGTTTGCAATACAGTCTTCCAGACACAGATTGGCCTGGACATCCACGACCCTGCAATGCTGGTACTACCTACACAGGACCCACACAGCAGAAGGAAAAGAAGACGACATAAAAATAAAAGAGACTGATGAGAAGAGGAAGGGGTATGATGGAGAATAGATTTGTGAAGGGGAAAGTAGGAGAAGGGATGCAATTACCATGTTTTATTGTCTATAATTATGGAAGTTATCAATAAAAAAGTTAAATGAATGAAAGATAAAAAAGAACTATGAACCCTTCAAGAACGACATGAAACTTTCCTCCTGGAAGCACTTCATCGTCTCTGTCATCAGAACACTGCACTCCTTTCTTGGTCCCATGGTCCCCAATCCTCAGTGACTCCAGCTTGACTTAGTAATGTAACTACTTACTACACCATGTTATCTTTTCTATCTCACTGCACAGAGCGTACCTAACTCCGCGGTATTTCTTTGAGTGTTGAAGGGTTAGAAGAAGCCTCTCTCATCACTATAGTCCCTTCACTGTTAAAAAATACAAACAAGGGCTGGAGAGATGGCTCAGCAGTTAAGGTGCATGCCTGCGAAACCTAAGGATCCAGGTTCGACTCTCCAGATCCCATGTAAGCCAGATGCACATGGTGGCGCATGTGTCTAGAGTTAGTTTGAAGTGGCTGGAGATCATGGAGCATCCATTCTCACTCTCTCTCACCCCGTCTCTAATAAATAAATAAAAACAAATCTTTAAAAAATACAAACAAAACACATCTCTAAAACAATAAGAGAAATATATAATCAATGGTGCAAACCATAGTGAGACACTCTACACACTTTTTATTGCATCTTAATTCTCTTAACTATGTGGGGTTCTAAAGGGTACGTTGGTATACCTTAGTTTCTGTTTTGTCAGCTCCACTCAAAGCCAGACAGTCAGCATCTTCACTTGTTCCATCCTGTTTACAAGGGAAAAAAAAAAGCTTTATTCCATAAAATAAAAATTTTACACTTGCCAATTAATGCTTTCAAAGTTAGAAATGTTTTTCAAAGTATAATCAATCATATAAGATGAAGTATAGCCTTAAGAGATTGCAGGTTCTCTTTTGAAAGGGGTCTCCAAATGAAAATGACTCAGCAGTTAAGGTACTTGTCTGCAAACCCTAATGACCAGGGTTCAATTCCCCATTTCCCATGTAAAGCCAGATACACAAAGGGGCACATGCATCTGGAGTGAGTTTTCAATGTCTGGAGCCCTGGTGTGCCCATTCTCTCTCTTTCTCTCTCTGTAGATAACCATCACCTAAAATAAAGAACATTCCCCAAACACTAAGTTTATGAACTCTCATTTGTCAGGAAAAGAGAATACCTTGATCATGTAAGGTTAAACAACTGGAGTACTGTAATAGCCATAGAAGTAAACACAAATATTACCACATAAAGGTTCATGAGATTCTGTAATGAATAACCACTTTAACTTTCCCAAACATAATTAACCTTGGAAACATGTGCATGCATAAGCACAAACAAACTTTTCCTGGTAAAACTCATTAGTACCCTAAAAAAAAAAAAAAAAAAAAAAAGCAAAGTTTGAGATATGTGCTCCTTAGGTTTTAAAACTAAACCGACACTTTCCTCAGCTAAATTTACTAAATATAACTAAAGTTTAATGTTATATAATATTAAATAAACATGTTTAAATAATGTTAAATAAAGAAGAAACTACAGTTAAATTATAAATCAGAAGAGATTTATTACAATCAAAACTAATTGTAACAATAGCCTTATTTGTCATCTGTAAACAAAGAAGTTAAATTTATGTTACAACTGCATAACTACTAACTGAATTCACACTATGGAGTTGGTATTGACGCTGGTTGTGATACTTTCACTGACATGTTCTTTACAAGTCCTTTATTGTTAGATGTAGTGAACGACTGATGATAGATAGAAATGATATTCCTGGAGTCTGTGACTAAACAAGAGAGGAAGGGAGTGTGGGTATAATAAATAATGCTGACTGTGAGTCACTACTGAAGCCAGGGTGAGGCCAATGTGACAGTTCGGTACACTTATGGACATGGCTGAAATTTTCTATACACACAAAAGTTTTATAGGTTTGAGGACAAGGTTCAGTAGGAGTGCTTATGTACAAGACCAGACATTTCAAAAATAATAACAATAAGCTTTAAAAATATATGCGGTTCAATTTAGCCACATAACTGATGACAGAACAAACTTTTCTATTTTCACTTTTTCTAAGTGAAAGACTTTCATGACATATGAACATGAAACTAAACTACATTGGTCTCTAAAACCTGACTCTAGGCATGCTAACAGTACTTCCATCTGATGTGCTTGTTTGTTCGTTTTTTTTTTGGCAGGGGGAGGGGGTTCCAAGGTAGGGCCTCATTCTAGCACAGGTTATATAGTCTCAGGGTGGCCTCAAACTCATGACGATCCTACTTCTGCTTCCCAAGCGCTGGGATTAAAGGACAAAAGCAAATCACAGCTGTGATGGTGGCTCACACCTGTAACCTCACCATTCCAGAGGCTGAACCAGGAAGGATTACTGCCTTATTGGAGGTCAGCTTGGGTGACATAATTCCTGAACAACCTGGCTAGAGATGAAATGGAAAAGGCTGAGAGAATTGAGTATAAAGGGACTGGCTAAGAGTGCATTATAAATTGTAGATGTGTGACAGGATGCAAGGAAAGCCCTGAGGACTCAGGATGCTGCTGAGGAGGAGAGTGATATGGTTAGCATGTACAAAACCCTCCATCCAGGCAACCTCAGGTACCCAGCTAACATTCAGTGATCCTGTAATACCAAAAGTAGAACTAAAATCTCCCTTTGAATCATAGAAGCAAAAAAAACCTGTCAGATGTGACCATCGAAAAATCAATAAAAGTAACTAACAGGGCATTAGAAAGTAATTTAGGGCAGAAGCGTGGAGAGGTGCTGCATAGTCAGGGGAGCTGGGGTTTCCAAGAGCAAACATTTTCACATATTTAGATATCATCTACACATATGCATACACACCTCTTCTGTTTTGGTTTTCTTGGGACTTTCTTCTTTGTGAGGAGAGGATGTTCTCTTTACTCCTACAATAGGATTAGGTGTTTTTGTTGCTGCATTTCCTGAAGGTCTAGGTGGCGGGTTAACCAGACGTGTGAGCACTCTGGAGACCGTAGGCTTTGGTGGTGGAGAAATGGCTGGCTGTGTGGCAGTTTGAGGAATGCTTTCGCTCGATGTACCTAAATAGCAAATGGGCGAGTGCATACAAATTAATCATAAACATCAACTCACAAGTAAAACTTGTATTTCTCTGAATTTGATTTCATATAGAATTTTATATGGAAATTATAAAATAGCATTAAAAGCTAATCTCAAGGGCTGGAAAGATGGCTTAACAGTTAAGGCGCTTGCCTACAAAGTCTAAGGACCAGTACCTATGTAAGACAGATGCATAAGATGGGACCTGCCACTGGAGTTTGTCTGCAGTGGCTGGAGGCACTGGTTGAGCCCATTCTTTCTCTCTCTCTTTCTCAAATAAACAAAGAAAGAAAACTTTCAAGAAAACAAAAAAATAAAACTCATCTCAACACTAGGGAGGTCGAGGCCAGCCTGAACCACATGATGAAATGTCTCAAAAAGCAAAAACATGGCATTAAAACCTGAATTCAGGGGACTGGAGAGATGGCTTAGCAGTTAAGGTGTTTGCCTGCAAAGCCAAAGGACCTAGGTTCGATTCCCCAGGACCCATGTAAGCCAGACGCATAAGGGGTAGCACACGTCGGGAGTTCTTTGGCAGTGCTGGAGGCCCTGGCACGACCATTCTCTTTCTCCCTCTCTCTGCCTCTTTCTCTCTCTCTCAAATACAATAAAGTTTAAAAACAAACAACAACCAAAAAAACCCCACCTGAATTCAAATTAATTAATTTTTAAAAAAAGCTTCCAGGTTTGGAGACATGGCTTAGCAGTTAAGGTGCTTGTCTGTAAAGCCTAAGGACTCATGTTCAACTCTCCTGGTCTCACATAAACCAGACACACAGGTGATGCAAGCTCACAACTCAGATCCAGTTTGATTTCTCAGTGACCTTGCAGCCCAGGCATGTAGATCTTCAGCAATAGGGTCTTACCATCTATCGATGGAGGGAAACCAAGAGCATTGGGAACAACCTGTAATATTTTGGAGGCATCAGGGACCTTCCCGGCCAACAACTCACTGGAAGATATCCCATCCCTGGCACTGACATTTTTCCAGTAATAGTCTATAGCTTCTGGGTGTGCCATTATCCTAAAGAGCAGGTTATCATATGGCTTATTCACAACAAAACCTACCCCACCTTTCTTTTATTCAATCTCTTCCCATGACCTTGCTTAGGCCATTGCACCCCCAGTAACCTGTTTTATCTACTTACATGTACAACACCCTCTCCTTAAATCCCCCCTCTCTTATAACCCTTTTCTAGCATACTGGTTTCTGCTACTGATTTTTTACTCCAACTGATATACAATTCTAAACGGGCACAGTGGTGCATGCCTTCAAGTCCCAACTGGGAGGCCAAGGTAGGAAGATCACTGTGAGTTCAGAGCAGCCTGAGCTCCAAGGAGACCTTATCTCAAAAGGTGTGTTTAGCCGGGTGTGGTAGTGCACACCTTGAATCCCAGAACTTGGAAGGCAGATATAGGAGGGTTGCCAAGAGTTTGAGGCCACACTGAGACTACATAGTGAATTCCAGGTCAGCCTGGGCTAGAGTGAGACCCTACATCAAAAAAACAAAATTTTTTTTTTTTTTAAATTAAAAGGGGCTGGAGAGATGGCTTAGCAGTTAAGCGCTTGCCTGTGAAGCCTAAGGACCCCGGTTCGAGGCTCGATTCCCCAGGACCCACGTTAGCCAGATGCACAAGGGGGCACATGCGTCTGGAGTTCGTTTGCAGAGGCTGGAAGCCCTGGCGTGCCCATTCTCTCTCTCTCCCTCTATCTGTCTTTCTCTCTGTGTCTGTCGCTCTCAAATAAATAAATAAAAATTAAAAAAAAAAATTAAAAGTATAGTGATACATGCCTATAATTTAAACAGTGGAACGCAGACAAGAGGATCCCTGGAGCTTGCCAAACCAGGGTATCTAGCCGTTGCAAATGAACTCCTGATACATGCACCACTTTGTGCATCTGGCTTTACATGGGTACTGGGAAATCAAACCCTGGTTAAGCTTAGCAGGCAAGTGCCTTAGCTAATGAGCCCTCTCTCCAGCCCCAACCTTTTTTAAATGGGTTATTTGCAAGCATAGAGAATGCACCAGAGCCCAAGAGTGAGAAAAGACGGAAAAGGGAGAATGAGCACACTAGGGCCTTCTGCAACTGTATGTGAACTCCAGACATACCTGTGTATCTGGCTTGTGTGGTTACTGGGGAATTGACCTAGACTATCAAACAAGTACCTATAACTGCTGAGCCATCTCTCCAACCCCAAGAGGAGTAGTGTTAAAAAGAAGTGGACAGCATTCCTAAGAATGACAATCTGAAGTTATCCTTTAACCTACACCTATATGCACAACACATCCAAATTTTTATTTTATTTTTGACAATTTGGAGGGGAAACTCGGAATCCAAACCACATAATTAAACTCATCTGTAAAAACAGGCAAAACACAAATATAACAACAATTTTCATACCCAGCAAAGCAAACTCCTTACCCCCTGAGCTTTCACAGGAATTGACTTGTGGCACAGAAACTTCAGTAGCCTGGATGTTGGTCACAGATGCTGCCGTCACAGCTGGGGCAGGACTGTTTCTGCTAAAAAGGGAAAGAACAAATTAAAAATAAAAAAAACCTGACTTTTTTAAACAAACAATAAAAACAAGTATAAACTCTACTCAAATGTTTAGTACGTAATAATATAAAGTAAATGTGTGTTTGGTCTTCCCCCCGTACACATGTAGAGTAACTAACTAAAAAAAAAAAAAAAAACCTCAAAAGTAAATTCTACCCTGCAGTGTGAGCAGCCCTGACCACACAGTGCTGGTGGTAACGATATGTTTTATTAGATAATAATCACCATAAATGTTCTGTATTTGAAATATGGCTAGTGAGAAGCCATTTATTAATTTGACTTAATTAAATTTAAAAACTGCCAAATACACTTTGTGACTACATTGTACATTAAATTAAATGGCTCTATAACATCTGCTCTTCACTGATTTAAGTGTAACAGAATCCTATAAAAAGGAGTAAAAAATCCAGGTGTGTAGGTACACGCCTTTAATTCTAACACTTAGGAAGCAGAGGTAGGAAGACTGCCCGAGTTTAAGGGCAGCCTTGGAAAAACCAAAAACTTTTCCTTCGAAAAAAAAAAAAAAAAAAGGAGTCAGAAAATGGTCTGAAATTTCTGTGTACAAAATCCACAGGTACATGAAGAAACCCTGAAAGCTCACCCACTGGCTAAGGTAAACAAGAACAGCTCAAATGCCAAGAATGCATTTCAATGTGTCATTTCAGGAGTAATTTTAAAGCTTTTTTGTACCTTCACTTTCCTCACTCGTTTCCCGTTTTCACATATTTATCTCAGCAAATGACCTTATTTCCTACTTCAAAAATAACCAAATGGGCTAGAGAGGTTGCTCAGTAGTTAAGGCACTTGCCTGCAAAGCCCAAGGACTGGGGTTCAATTCCCCAGTACCAACATAAAGCCAGATACACAAGGTGGCACATGCGTATGGAATTCATTGGCAGTGGCTACAGGCCCTGACCCACCCTTGAATGCAGTAACTCCTGTCACCTCAAGAAAGTCACTTATAACTTGGAAACAGTTTATAACCACAAAAATACACAGAGCACGGTGGCCCACACCTTTTATACCAGCATTCAAGAGGCAAAAGCAGGATGACTGCCAGGAGTTCCAGGCCACTCTGAGACTCCATAGGTCAGCCTGGGCAACAGTAAGATCCTACCTCCAAAGGAAGGGAGGAGGGTACTTATAGGCTGATATTGTATATATGTAAGTACAATGATTGAGATGGGGAGGTAATATGATGGAGAATGGAATTTCAAAGGGGAAAGTGTCGGGAGGAGGAAGGGAATTACCATGGGATTTTTTTTTTATAATCATGGAAAATGTTAATAAAAAAAAAAAAAAAAAAAAAAGATCCTACCTCCAAAATCAAAACAAAAAGCCTACAAGAAATGCAGGCCGTGCACATGTGCAGCTATGCTGTCTTCAGATTATGTGTCATTGGTTTGTCACTACTTATATGAGCTCAAAGTCCAAAAGGAAGCCAGGTGTGGTGGCGCACACCTTTAATCCCAGCACTTGGGAGGCAGTGGTAGGAGAATTGCCATGAATTCAAGGCCACCCTGAGACTCCATAGTGAATTCCAGGTCAGCCTGAGCTAGAGTGAGACCCTACCTCAGGAAAAAAAAAAGAAAAAATTACCATTAAGTGTCAACACATTAACAAAGTGATTAGAATAACTGCATCTGCTGAAAAAAATTACCAGGACAGTAAAATAAAATGAAAGAAAATTCAAGGCAGATGTGCTATAAGATGTAAAGAAGTTAGGTATAGGATTGGGGAAGTGGCTGAGCAATTAGTGGCACTTGTTTGCAAAACCTGCCAGCCTGAGTTCAATTCCCAAGTCTCCAGATAAACCCACAAGTACAAAGTGGCACATGTACTTGGAGTTCATTCGCAGTGGCAAAAGATCCTGGTGTGCCCACACATGTTGTCTCTTACAAATAAAAAAAGTATTATTAAAGTTAGATATAAATATCATCATTATGTTCTTTTACTATCATTAACAAATCTTTCACAATAATTATTTAACTGCTTTAATGTTTTTAGATATCCTTCTTTAAAAAAAAATGTTTTTAACCTAAAACCAGTCACTATACGAATCTTAAACTTCTTTGAAGGACTAGTGAAGGTACCCAGGTTAGGTTCCCATGGCATAAGGCCCTATCTCTAAGACAGAGAGGCAGCTGTGTCCAGTCTGTCTACTCTCCTCAGCACACGATATGCAGTCAACACTGTCAGTAGTTGTCTAATAAGTAAATCCAGGATGGAAAAGGAAATACAAGTATATACATCAGGATAAAACTAAAAATTACCATTCCCCCAAACTAAGAGTTAAAGTGCTATTCAAAACAATAAATTTGCTGAGTTTGGTGACACATGCCTTTAGTCCCAGCACTCAGGAAGCTGAGGTAGGAGGATCACCATGACTTCAAAACCAGCCTGAGCTAGAGTGAGCTCTAATGCAGCCTAGGCAAGAATGACACCCTGCCTAAAAACAAACAAACAAATAATGAAATAAATAAGGGGAAAGAGAATAGGGGCCAAGAGAAAGGAAAGGTAAATATGATGAAAGTCTGTTCATGTGTGCCTACAATGTCACAACGAAAATCATTATTATGTGTGAACTGGTGTATGCTCATATAAGAATAAATGTAAAGAAACTGGGAGGTAGAAAAAGATTCAAAGAGAAAATGCATGCACTGTGTCTCCTCTGGTTTCCTTGCTCCTTACCCCTGAGAGCTGCCAGAACTGTTCAATGGACTGGTCTTCGTAGCACTGGTAGGTGAAGGCACAGACATGCTGTTATCACTATCCATGGACAAGTCAAGGCTGCTGTCATTCAGCGCTGTTAACCGGACTCCTTCTGTTGAATGCTGCAATCAACAATATAATTATTTGGAAAATCTTCATTCACTAAGATTTTGGAAATATGAAAACTCTTTACTAAATTTATATGTGGTTTCTACTAAAAAGCACTAATTAGTAAGTTTACAAAAACCCTAAGTGCTATGCTGGCTGTGAAAGACAAACTGGGGAGTCATGTGCTTCTTAACTACAGTTCTTACGTGAAAGAAAATAAGGAGAAAAAAATGCTACATTAAAATATATACAGTACAAATTAAAAATCACTGTAATATGAAGACATAAGAATCTTCAATCAGAGTATGACACAAATACAAGGGAAATCTCAATAAGCACAACTAACAATAACTGCCTCTGGCTGCGGGATTTTAAGTGCTTTCTATCTTCCTTAGTAGGAGACTTTCATGTTGCCTAAGCTGGTTTCAAACTGTTGGGCTCAAGCAATCCTTCCGCCCTCCCAAGTAGCTGGGATTGTAAGTGCACAACACCACATACAGCATACTGTAGCAGTTTGAATTATCCCATAATGAATATACAAATTACGCAACTTAAAAAAAAAAGCTGGAGCTAGGCATGGTGGTGCACGCCTTTAACCCCAGCACTGGGGAGACAGAGGTAGAAGGATTGCTGTGAGTTCAAGGCTACCCTGAGACCACAGAGTGAATTCCTGGTCAGCCTGGACTAGAGTAAAACCCTACCTCGAAAAACCAGGGGGGGGAAAAAAAAAAACAACCAGGCACGGTGGTAGAACAGGCCTATGATATTAGAACTTGGGAGGTAGAGGCAGGAGGATCAAGAGTAATACTATGACATGAATATAATTTGAGTTTAAATCTTTTAATAAGCTGGTAGATTGGTTATATTGCTCTGCCTCATAATATTAAGGAAGGAAATAAGGCCAGGATGGTTTCTGGTATTAAAAAGTTAAACAAGGGCTAGAGGGATGGCTTAGCAGTTAAGGCGTTTGCCTGCAAAGCCAAAGGACCCAGGTTCAATTCCCCAGGACCCATGTTACCCAGATGCACAAAAGGGTGCACACATTTGCAGTTCGTATACAGTGGCTGGAAGCCCTGGCATGCTCATATTCATTCTCTCTCTATCTCCCTTCCTCCCTCTCTGTCAAATAAATAAATAGTAATAAAAAGTTAAACTAGGGCTGGAGAGATGGCTTAGCAGTTAAGGTATTTGCCTGCGAAGTCAAAGGACCCAGGTTTGGTTCTCCAGGTCCCAGGTAAGCCGGATGCACAAGGTGATGCCTGAGTCTGGAGTTCGTCTGCAGTGGCTCGGGGCCCTGGTGTGCCCATTCTCTCTCTCTCTCCCTCTCTGTGTGTCTAACAAATAAATTAAATTTTTAAATTTTTTTTTTAAAGTTAAACAAGGCAGGTGTGGTGGCACAGACCTTTACTCCCAGCATGTGAGAGGCAAAAGTAGGAGGATCACCATGAGTTTGAGGCCACCCTGAGACGACATAGTAAATTCCAAGACAGCCTGGACTAGAGTGAGACCCTACCCTGAAAAGCAAAGAATAAATAAATAGTTTAAGGCCACCCTTAGCTACCTGTGCTACAGGAGACTCCATTTTAAAAAGGGGTAGTGGGAGCCGGGTGTGGTGGCACACACCTTTAATCCCAGCACTTGGGAGGCAGAGGAAGGAGGATCACTTTGAGTTCAAGGCCACTCTGAGACTACATAGTAAATTCCAGGTCAGCCTGGACCAGACTGAGACCCTACCCCGGGGGGGGGGGGGGGGAAGGGTGGGAGTGGAAGTGGGGACAGAAGTGAGCAAGGGCTTAGCAATTAAAAGGTCCTTTGCTTACAAAGCCTGATAACCCATATCAGATTCTCCAGTAGCTACATAAAAGGCAGTTGCACAAAGTGGCGTACATGCCTGGAGTTCATTTGCATGGTTTGGAGGCCCTGGTTTACCCATTTTCTCTCTCTCCTCCCTCTTATTCTCAAATGAGTATTTCAAAAACAAAAAGGGGATGGCCTAGGGAGACAGATCAGTGGGTAAAATGCTTGGCACCAAGCATGAGAAACATGAGGACCCAAGTTTAGATCCACAGCACCCACACAAGAGCTAGGAATGGTTGTATGTGCCTATAATCTAACACCGAGGAGGCAGAAACAGAGGAATCCATAGGGCTTGCTAGCTACCATGTCTTAACAGATTGAGTGAGCTCTAGGTTCACTGCCAGGCCCCCAGGTAAGGTATGGCACGACCAAGGAAGATGTGCAATTGCAACCTCTTGCAGTCACGCACCTGCACACTCACCTATACACACACACATGTGCAGACACAAGCACACGTTAAGCAGAAAGAAAAAAAGAAAAAAGAAAAGCTAAAAAAGCTAGGCAAACCTGTAATTCCGCCATTCACTAGGTTGAGGCAGATAGATTTTGAGTTAAAGGCCAGATCGGGCCATGCTGTTATTTAGAAAAAATCAGTCTCAAAAACAAGAACAAATTGTGCGTGGTGGTGCACACCTTTAATTTCAGCTCTTGGGAGGCAGATGTAGAAGGATCACTGCAAGTTCAAGGCCACCCTGAGACTACATAGTGAACTGCAGGTCAACCTGGGCTAGAGTGAGACCCTACCTCGAGAAAACAGAAAACAATCCTGCTTTATTGTAAAAAAAAAATCTTCAAAAGCAAGAGATCTGTGGAAATCTCACTGCAATTGTAATGGATGTACAGGATTAAAACTGCTACCTAAATGACTCATGGTGATCCTCCTACCTCTGCCTCCTGAGTGCTGGGATCAAAGGCATATGCCACCACGCCTGGCCAGGTTTTTTTTTTTTTTTTTTTTAAATGAGAGGCAAAGCATGTGCATAGAAGTGAAGGGAAGAGATTTGGCAGGCCAGAGCCTCCAGCCACTGCAACTGAACTCCTAACATTTGTGCCACCATGAGTGCATGTGCAACGTTATACATCTGTATCACCATGTGCATCTGGCTTACGTCAGAGTTATGAAGTTGAAAATGGGTTCTTAGGCTTCGTAGGGAAGTGTCTTAAACGTAAGCCATCTCTCCAGCCCTAAATGGCAATTTTAAGTGCTACTACCATAGAATACTGATTCAGGTTTTGTTTTTGTTTGGCCAAATATCTTCAGCCTCAGTGTTCACAATCTACAGAAACTTTGGAGTTGGTGTTTTTTATATTGTTTCCGCTGTACTAGGAATCAAACCAAGGGTCTCACATACTAGGCAAGCATTCTAAAATGAACTGTGCGTGGCCAGCTTCAATAGAAAATTTTCATGAAAATTAACTGCTGACAAAAGATCCATTACAAATATCTCTGATGTGCATCCTCTGCTCTCCAGCTGTCCCAACTGACCAAATATGCAAAAAAAAAAAAAAAACAGATCCAGAGATGGCTTAGCAGTTAAGACGCTTGCCTGTCAATCAAACCTTATTCCCCAGGACTCACATAAGCCATGTGCACAAGGTAACATATGCACACAAGTGGCGTAGTGTATATGGAGTTTGATTGTAGTGCTGAGAAGCAATGGGGCACCAATTCTCTCCCCAAAAAATAAAAAACAGAGCTAGAAGGATGGCTTAGCAGTTAAGGCATTTGCCTGTGGAGCCGAAAGAGACATATTCGATTCCCCAGGACCTACGTGAGCCACATGCACAAGGGGGCACACACGTGTGGAGTTCGTTTGCAGTGGCTAGACGGCCTGGAGCACCTATTCTCTCCTCCTCCCTTTTCTCTGTCAAATAAATAAATATAAATAAATAAAAAACAAATTTAAAAGGGGATTTTTACAGGAATTAAATTATATTTAACTCAATTATATTCAATTCTGTATAATTACCACCCTGATCAGGTACTCAAACACTTGTGAGGCCACTACCACAATCTGCGAACGTGAAGATTTTAATTAATTGGTCTGGACACAAAATACCACACTAAGCTACTTTACACCTTTTGGTTCTGTCTCTTATCAGTCTGACAGCAAGAACCCTAGAATCAGAGAATACCGTACAACTTTTCCTTTACATTTTAATTTTACTTCCATGCAGTCTGTGTATGGGAACAACGTGGGTCTCCTGCCACTGCAAACCAATGCCAGCTACTTGCACTACTTTTGGCATCTGGCTTTGTGCGCGTGGTTGAGAGACAACCTAAGCCAGCAGGCAATGCAAACAAGCACCTTTAACTGCTGAGCCACCTCCTTAGCCTTGCCAAATCTTCCTAGTAAAACTATAAATACAAAGAACATACTAAATGAAAAACAAACACACTTTTCAGTCAAGCCAAAGCACAATTCACACTACTGGGATGGTTCTTCTAAAAATGAAAAGTATTATTTATTTGTGAAAGAAAGGGAGAGGGACAGAAGAGAAAGAATGGGTATTATGTAGAGCATCTTGTACTGCAAACAAATTTCAGATGCACAAGGGGGCACACGTGTCTGGAATTCCTCTGCAGTGGCTGGAGGCCCTGGCATGCCCCCTCTCTCTCTCTTTCTTTCTCTCTCTCTCTCTAAATACATAAATAAATAAAAAATACTTTAAAATTTAAAAAGATCAACAAATATAAGACTTCACTGGATAAATAAAATTAATGAACTAAATAGTCAACTCCTCTTTATATTTTAGAGAGTTGCCTATATCTAAGGAAACATTACCTTAACAAGTAAAATAGAAACAAAGCATTGTAAAATTCATTTATGCTTTATGCTAGTTGGTCCAATATCAATACTGTCATTAAGAGTAACAGTATAAAAGAAAATATGAATCTATAACTATGGAAAACCTAATAATCTGTTAAATATTTTAATGATAAGTGTAGAAAAATGGAAATAGCTACGCCTTAAAGAACATAATCTAAATTCTCTTCTAAAAATACGTAATGCTTTTTAGGCTTTTATATTTTTTAGTAAATTTACATACAGGTACAATTATGATGACCCATTAATAATATCAGGACTGTAAAGTGATAGAGGACCTACTTAGCACACATTATATCCCAAATTGATCCCCAGCACTGATAAAAGCAAACAAAAACAGGTGCCATCATTTTCAAGCACTTAACGTGACCATGTTAGGGGCAGACGTGGTACTGCACACTGGAGTCTCAGTTCTAGGAAGGCTGAGGCCATCCTTAGTTTACATTATGTTATCTGAAAACCTATTCTATTAAAAAAAAAATCTGGGGCTGGAGAGATGGCTTAGTGGTTTAGCGCTTGCCTGTGAAGCCTAAGGACCCCGGTTCGAGGCTCGGTTCCCCAGGTCCCACGTTAGCCAGATGCACAAGGGGGCGCACGCGTCTGGAGTTCGTTTGCAGAGGCTGGAAGCCCTAGCGCGCCCATTCTCACTCTCCCTCTATCTGTCTTTCTCTCTGTGTCTGTTGCTCTCAAATAAATAAAAACTTAAAAAAAATCTGTGTGCCTATCCCTAAACTGTAAATGATGACAGTGTTAATAACGGTTAAAGCTAGCATGAGCACCGCCTATGTGATAGGCAAAAAGCTAAGCTAGTCTTCACATGAATTCACTCATTAATTCTTATGAAATACCAAAGGAAGGTAAAAACGCCATTATTGAGCAATAAGAGAAATCAAGAAAAGACATTTGTTACTTAATGTAACCAAAGTACAAAGACACAGCTGCAGAACCTGACTCTGAACCAGTCTTCTCCATAATCCCTGTGTTAAACGTCAGTGTCTTTGTGCCCTAATACATGCTAGTCAAGACACTAACGCTTGGGGAGATGGCTCCGTAGTGGAAAGGGCTTATTTGCAAAGCCTGCTGGCTACACTTCAACACCCCAGGACCCATGTAAAGCAACACAAAAGTGGCACATGTGCTTCGCATTTCTTTGCAGTGGCAAGAGAACCTGGTATTAGTGTGCCAACATACACATGCATACAAACCATTAAAAAAGAGAGACACTATCACTGGGCAAGATGGAACCCTGCTGTAATCCTGGCCATTGGAAGGCTGAGGATAATGCATGCTTGTGTACTGTTTCATTCTTCTCCTCCCAATCCCAGACCCAGAAACCGTTCTCTTGAACACGGTGCTCATCATTCTCTAGCATATGCTATTTCATACTCTCCTATTTCTTAGCACTTGAAACTCTCATTCATATACTATTCACTATGTATATTACGGTATTCTAGTGTAGGAATACACCACCTATTTTTAAAGCCACTTAAAAAAAATTAAATCACCACCTAATGAAATTCTTGCATACCTGCTATAAATTCCAAGAAGGTAAAAATGCTTGCAGATTGAAAAGCAGGAACACCAGAACAATAAACGAAACTGTTCCTCTGGTGGCACAGAGTTATCTCCTTTGTCTTACATTTATTTTTATTTTTTTAATTGATCAAGGGTCTCTTGTAGCTGAGACTGGCCACTAGCCGCTCGAAGAATTGGCCTCAAACTCCCAATCTTCCTTACCTCTTCTAAGTGCTGAGAAACCAGAGTGCACAACCACGCTGGGCACAGTACCTTTTGAGACAAGCAATCAAAACATGTTTGAGTTGGAGGCTAACTCAAACTCATTACATAATGGAGAATGACCTTAAACTTCAGACCCTGTCCTCATCTCCTTGGTGCTGAGATCATAGGTGTTTACTACCCTAACAGTTACATGGTGCTCAGGAACCCAAGGCCTTGTGCATGCTAGACAAGCACACTTATCAATGGAGGTACATCCCTGGTCCTGAGCCCAGTAACTTTTTTTTTTTAAGCTCAGGCTGACCTGGAATTTACTATGTAGTTCTCAGGGTGGCCTTGAATTCAGTGATCCTCCTACCTCTGCTTCCTGAGTGCTAGAATTAAAGGTGTGTGCCACCACAACTGGCTTTAACTTTTAGTTTAGTATTTTTTTTTTTTAAGGTTTTTTCAATGTAGGGTTTCACTCTGGTCCAGGCTGACTTGGAATTCACTATGGAGTCTCAGGGTGGCCTCGACCTTGCGGTGATCCTCCTACCTCTGCCTCCCGGTGCTGGGATTAAAGGCGTGTGCCACCACGCCCGGCTTAACTTTTAGTTATTTAATATACATATATATTTCCCAACCCTCAACAAAAATCATTCATTTAATGTGCAATTTACTTTTTTTCTCTTATTTTTTTTTTTTTTAATTTTTTGATTTTTTGAGGTAGGGTCTCACTCAGGTCCAGGCTGACCTGGAATTAACTCTGTAGTCTCAGGGTGGCCTTGAACTCACGGCGATCCTCCTACCTCTGCCTCCCGAGTGCTGGGATTAAAGGCGTGCGCCACCACGCCCGGCACTTTTTTTTCTCTTTATAGGAAAGCAATTTAGATTTAAGTGGCCTTTTAACAAAAGAAAATGTGGGTGTGTAAAAAGTAAGGACATGAAGCATCACCACTCTCTACATCTGGAGGCAAGTGAATGCAAAAAGGAAACAGAGCACGATCTCTCCGAGCAGAACCGCTCCACAACACATGACGAACCACGCCAGCATTTTCACACCGAGCACTCTCCGGACCTCCGTCCTGCCACACTGACGCAAGCTCACAGGGCGCTGTTAGTGATGCTGGTTAAGTACTTTCCAAGTTTACCTTTTTCTTTTTCTGAAGCACATGATTAGGTAGCAGTTGATGGAGTTGCTTTCTTTTTACATGCATTGCAGCAATTTTCATATCCAACTCAAACATCTTGCTGTTTATTGCTTGCCTATAAACTACACAATTAGAAATTGTTACAAGAAATAGAAACATTTTAATAAAAGCACGTTTAAACTCACTGAGGAGAAATATTCTAAATAGGGATCCTTCTTCCATCAATTCTGTATAATTGTAACTTTATCAGATCAGGACCTATCCCTAACCAGATGCAATACATTGCCAAAGCAAACTGCCCACAAGGTGCATGTAATGAAAAACAGACAAAGTACATTGAATCTTTGATTGTAGTAACTTTTTATGTAGCTCCTCCCATACATACAGACACTAACCAGGCCAAACCCATCAAAGACCTTCAAAGGCCAGACAGGACAGGGCCTAAAGCACCAAAATTAACAAGTAACTCTTTAGGAAACACTAGAATTAGAAGTGGAATTCTTAAACCTGTATCTACACTGGCAGTATGACTAAAGATTTTTGTACCCAATATGTAACACATGCAACATAAAAGCCAAACATTAAATTACACCTAAAGATGTAAGGCTCTGTAAGATAAACTAAGATAATAAGTGATACACTTTCAACTACAAAAAGTAATTTTGAACAGAGATCACAAGGCATAAAAAGAAAATACTACAAATAACAAGTACTTAAGAATAAAAAAAGACAGGGTCACACATACCCCATGCTGGCCTTGAACTCCTACCTCTACCTCCCAAGTGTTGGCTGGAATAAGAGACATATGCCAAGACAACTGTTTTATGCAGTGTCGAGGATCAAACCCAGGGCTTGTGCATGCTAAGAAAGTACCCTACCAAGTGAGTTACATTTCGCAGAGCCTCAATATAGGAAACTCAAGCCAGGCTTAGTGGCCCATGTCTAGGATCTTGGCACTTGGGAGGTAGCAGGAGGATCAGGAACTAAAGTCATCCTCAGCCACAGCAATGTGATCTATCACCAGCCTGAGCTATAAAAGACTAAAAAAACCAACAGGGAGAAATTCAGTCTAGCCATTAAAAATATCATTTGAACTATACTATATTGAAAATGCATTCACAATGTAGAAACTAAGAGATACAGCAGAAAATTAAGGAGCACAAAAGAGCTACACACTATAGTGGAAAAAAAGACAGTGATTAACTACTATGAGGAAAATGAGTAAGGGACCAGCCAGGAAGGGCAGCCTGGAAGATTAGTTAGCACTTGTCTGAAGATTTACATGTGGGAGCTGGGACAGGAGGATCCCGAGTCTGAGGCCAAGAGCTACAACCCTGCCATAGCACAAACTCACACTCTTCCTTCTGCAACTCTGAAAGTCCTTGAACTTCTAACAGTAGGGTTTTTTGTCATTGTTGCTTGGTTGGCTGGTATTTGGAGGTAAGGTTTCACTCTACACCTCATTGACCTGTAACTTACTCTCTGTACCACCCCAGGCTGGCCTTGAACTCATGGTGGTCCTCAGGCCTCAGCCTGGGCTTAAAAGAATGTTCTACCACACCCAACTTTTAGCACAAGGTTTTTTTCTAAGACTGGCATCAAAAGTGACCTAACAAGGGCTGGAGAGATGGCTTAGCAGTTAAGCGCTTGCCTGTGAAGCCTAAGGACCCTGGTTCGAGGCTCGATTCCCCAGGACCCACGTTAGCCAGATGCACAAGGGGGCGCACGCATCTGGAGTTCATCTGCAGTGGCTAGAAGCCCTGGCGCGCCCATTCTCTCTCCCTCTCTCCCTCTCTGTCACTCTCAATAAATAAAAATGAACAACAACAAAAAAAAAAATTTAAAAAAAAAGTGACCTAACAAAATAAAAATCCTGATCTTAACTATTAGTAGCTATTTGGCCTTTACCCTTTGCTACTCAAGTATGAATGGTTTTCCACAAAATGCTATGTAATTACCAAATGCTGCTGCTCCAGTAAGCTTGCTGGGTGTATTACTTCCTGATAGCACTCTAGTCCAAAAACGTATGGACAATGGGGCTGTGGGGTTTGCAAATCACAATGAGAATTTGGACTTTTCTTCTGTGTGACATGCACAACACATGGTTTAGTTTATAAATGCCATCTGGATGCTTAAGGTAAAGTAAGCAAGGGCAGAAACCCAATACACCAGTATGAATGGCATGAGCTATCAGCAGAAATAAAAAAGCAGAATCTCAATGTACTCTGAAAGAAGAGAAAAACAACTCCAAAGTAGATCAATGACAACCAGGGGAAAATGTGAATCACATATCAAGGTTTCTAAGCTACTAGAAGGGACTGTATTATGTTACCAAAATATCCTATCTGCTGTATGAACAAACCACATAGTATTCCATTGAAACGTTTCATGATACAGAAACTACCTATTTCCTTCCCCAAATCCCTAGAAGATTCCAGAAAGTTCTGCTGATTCATTAGCACAATCTTTAACACAGAGCTTAACCTACAACACTCACTTGATTTCTACAACAAACATCTCTCCATGGTTTATCTGTTTATAATGAAGCAGAGTAAGCTGATAATAGAAGCTTCCTTCCAGAGATACTCAGAAGAAGGGGCACTACTCTGTAGATAGCATTTTAAAAAAACTATAGGAAGCTGGGGGTGGTGGGACACGCCTTTAATCCCAGCACTCAGGAGGCAGAGGTAGGAAGACCGCCATGAGTTCAAAGCCACCCTAAAACTACATAGTGAATTAATTCCAGGTCAGCCTGGACTAGAGCGAGATCCTACCTTGAAAAACAAAACAAAAAAATCTATAGGATGCTTTTGTTCTGACAATGATTAAGGGTTATCTGTAAATGTGCACAGGTCCACCAATGGAACTGTGCATGTGCAACCTACAACCCAAAGACAAAAATTTATTTAGTAACCATTTAGACCAAAAAGAAATTCATTTTACATTAAAAAAAAAAAAAAAAAAACCTCGGGCTGAAGAGATGGCTTAGTAGTTAAGGTGCTTGCCAAAGAAGCCTAAGGACCAGGTTCGAATCTCCAGGTCCCACATAAGCCAGATGCACATGGTGGCGTATACATCTGGAGTTTTACAGAAGCTAGAGGCCCTGACGCATCCATTCTCTCTCTCTCTAATAAATAAATTTAAAAAAAATCTAAACTACCATGTATATCAAAACAAAATAAGGGCTGGAGGTATGGCATAGCAGTTAAGGCACAGGCCTGCAAAGCCAAAGAACCAAGGTTCAATTCCCCAGGACCCATGTAAGCCAGATGCATAAGGTGGCACGTATGTCTGGAGTTCATTTGCAATGGCTGAAGGCCCTGGCCTGCCCATTCTCTCTATCTACCTCTTTCTCCCTCTCCCTCTCCCTCTCCCCTCGAATAAATAAATAAAAAACACTTTTTTTTTAACCTTTTGGGTTATAGGGTTTTATTTTCTTTTGCAACTTTTGTTTTAACCATGTGAATGTAGGCAACAATGTTGATGGCATTCAGTGTATTAATAACACCTACCCCAATCAGAATTAACAGATGTACCATCACTTGGTATTGTTTTTCTCAATTTTTTACCTTTAAGTCAGGGTATCATTATGTGAAGCAGTGTAACCTGACCTACATACAGCCCAGGCTGGCCTGGAAACCAGAAATGCATTTGACTGTACCTCCTAAGGGCTGGGACCTAAAATGTAGACTGCTTCACTCCACTTTGTGTGCATCTTCCACGTCACTCTACGCTACCCATTTACATACTGAAATGCACATTAACAGTCACTGCTTACCCTCAAGGGATACACAGCATGACAGCCTGTTGGGGGAACAAAAACAACACCAACCAGTATAAACTTATCAAAAGCTATGTGAGGGGCTGGAGAGACGGCTCAGTGGTTAAGACGCTTGCCTGCAAAGCCTGACCACCCAGGTTTGATTTCTCTACTATCTATGTAAAGCCAGATGTACTAAGTGGTACGTGCACCTGGTAGCAGCTAGGGGGCCTGATGTGTCATCTTGTCTGCCTGCCTGCAAATAAATATATATATATGGGGCTGGAGAGATGGTTTAGAAGTCAAGGCGCTTGCCTGCAAAGCCTCAGGAGCAGACAAATTTTCAGCTGGTAGATGGGCTGCTTTTATCTCTTTGCCATCTTGTGGTTTAGAATTCCCCGAGCATCTGCGTTGGTAAGTGAAGTCGCAGCAGTGACGATGTTGAGGTGGCTGCTGACCATGGGTGTCATCTTGATTTTCCTTGTCCTCATCATTGCCATCCTCCCTGAGCTGTCTTTGGCAAGAAGGACCCCTGCAGAATCATGGTCTATAACCCAGATACATATTCTGTCTCACTGGTCAACCTTGCTCTCTTGCATGTCCATCATGTCTCTCTGTACCCAAGGGGTAGAATACTGTGGTCGACACCCATAGGGCTTCCTCATGCCTTAAGGTGGAAACCGTCACCTGTGGTAGGGCCAGCGTTGCAGGGCCCGGCTTTCAGGAGCACTCCTCTATCTTTGTTCTTTCTCCCTCTCTCACTATTCTGGTAATTCTGTGGAGGACCCTACGATGTGGATAGTGTCTATAATGATTACGGTCTGCTGCATATGTACTGCCTTGAACTGGAACTCCACTAGGGCCTGTAACATCTGTGGCCTCCACACCCTTTTCTCCTTTAACATCAAACTCCATAGTCTCGCCATCCCCTACGCTGAGTAGGTGCTTCCTGGGTTCTTCTTCATGGCAGTCTGGTGTACATATATGTCTTCCTTAGTGTCATTCCTGTTGATGAAACCATATCCATTCCACACACTGAACCATTTTACTGTTCTCAAAATCTTCACTGTAATGACCTTCTTGTCCCCACCAGCAGGCCGCCTGGGTTGCCACTGCCCTGGTGCCAGGCTTGGTGCCAGCAGTGCTGAGGGCAGCTGCCAAGTCTCGACATAGTTGTTTGTGGTTGCAGTAATGGAGACTGGGTGGGCTGCGGTTCCCCCTGGAGTGTGATGGTAACTAGGCGGGAGGTGGCGGCAGCGGTGGTGGGGCTCCTCAGGGCTCTCTGGGGTCGGCTCTCTGCTCCCACTACTGGTCAAACTCATCATCTTTTTTTTTCGAGGTAAGGTCTCACTGGAGCCCAGGCTGATTTGGAATTAGTCTCAGGGTAGCCTCGAACTCATGGCAACCCCTCCAACCTCTGCCTCCCAACTGCTGGGATTAAAAGCTATATGAAATGTGGATTCACTCAATATATCCTATTTTCCTATACTTGTGGGAATTTAAGACAATATAATACCTATGTGGCAAAATGACCTACGGTGAATGATCCAGACATACTCGTGTTGCACTGGCTACCATGTAATGGTTATTCCAACATGAGCACTGCAGTATTAGAGCAGTCTGATAACCTATGCTGTACACACCAAAAAGCAAAAGCAAAATTCTCACACTTTTAACCATCAGGTGTGACTATCTAGAACCTGGCCCATGCTATCTTAACATACACATCTGGAGCCTAACCCCAAAGACACATGGTGTCTTACTACTTAAAAGGAAAACAAGAGGTCTGCCTGTAATCTCAGACATAGGCCTTCACAGACATCTAGTGATGATAGGACAAATCACTTCTCCTTCTCAACATCAAGGTCCCCTTTCTGGCAACTTGCTGTCTGCTTTCTTAAGAGTGCACTTCAGTAGTGTTTGTGCCTTCAGAACTCTCTACCACCTGCACCACAGGCCTAATCTCACATGACAGAGATGGCTGCCAAATAACCAGGCGACTAAGCGATAACAGGTAAAGAATAAGCTGCAGCTAAACTAGATTAAGGGACAACTCTCCTGGTAGGCAGATCGGAACGGTACAGCACAAGGTCTAATGAGACTACTAACATACAATTTATAATTGATAATTTACTTTTGGGATTTTCCATTTACTTTTTACAGATTGAACTGACCTTGCATAACCAAAACTTTAGAAAACAAATCAAAAGAACAGGGGAAAATACAATATCTGTATTTCTCTTCTACATTACAATTAAGTGTATAATACTTTAGCAAACTGTCACTTTTCCTCTTTAATAAAAAGGTTAAATTAGTGGGACCTGGCCAATGTCTGAAATGATAAATTAGTCCTTAAGGAAGGTGTAGTTGTCCTCATACCATTTACCAGTTCCTTGAAATGTGGTATAGCAACATGGTAGTCTTGAATTTTGACACTACACCCACCATTTAGGTCTAATTAAAACATACTAAAATAAATAAATTAATTAATTAAAAGGGCAGGTGTGGTGGTGCACGCCTTTAATCCCAGCACTCGGGAGGCAGAGGTAGGGGGATCACCATGAGTTCAAGGCCACCCTGAGACTACATAGTGAATTTCAGGTCAGCCTGGGCTAGAGTGAGACCCTGCCTTAAAAAACCAAACATTAAAACAATAATAAATACATAAATAAAACATACTACCTTTAACCTAAAGATACAAATCCACTACACAGAAGGATACTAATCACCCTGTTAATAACTCAAATCCTTTTATCAGAATGTTAGCTTTGCTGATTTCTAAAGATCAAGATGATTAAAGTGAATAGAAACAGACGCAGTAATACACGGAACTCTAGTAATCATTTTTCTAATTCAAAAATAACTGGACAACTCAAATATAAATGGCTCTTAATTTACAACAGAAGTCACTTATATAGTTTAATTATTGTTCAAAAGACCAAGAAATTCAGTTACTAAAAACCCTGCAAATACTGTGTGTACGACAAGGCAAGTTCAACTGTTGTGATTAACCAGTGAAAACATACCTGTATCTGTGAAAGACTGAATGTCACAGGTGAGATCAACACTCAGATTTTCGGAGTTTTCTGTTTTTTTAAACACTAACCCAATTACCCACATCGTGCGAAAATCTTCCCTGCAAAGAAGAGCATTACCACAACACATCAGGATTCAGGAGAGTGATTGTTGGGCTATGGAGGAAATCTGTAATGCTAAACTAGAAGCAAACCAGTTCTGAAACCAACACCTTTACCCACATCTGTCATCTAGACTCCTAAAATAGACTTCCAAAACAATGTACTTTGACTTTCTGTATGTTTTATTATTGTTGTTTGTTATATTTATTTGACAGAGAAGGGGGGGGGAGAGAGAGAGAGAGAGAGAGAGAGAGCAAGCAGGCGGGAGGGAGAGAGATGGCGCCAGGGGCTCCAGCCACTGCAAATGAACTCCAGACGTATGCGCCCCTTTGGGCATCTGGCTAACGTGGGTCGTGGGGAATCGAACCTGGGTCCTTTGGCTTTGCAGGCAAACACCTTAACCACTAAGGTATCCCTCCTGTCCAATTTATCTTTTATTTTATTATTTTATTTTTTGAGGTAGGGTCTTACTCCTAGCCCAGGCTGACTTGGAATTCACTCTATATTCTAAAGGCAGCCTCGAACTCATAGCATTCCTCCTACCTCTGCGCCTCCCGAGTGCTGGGATCAAAGGCCTACCATGCCTGGCTCTTTTTTCATTCTACTTATTCTTTTTTTGTTTTAATTTCTGGTGTGTTCGCTTGCCTAGAGGTCAGAGACAACTTCTGGGTTGGTCATAGCTTCCACTTATTTTCAGGTAATACTTCATTCACCAGTGCCCTATTTACTTCAGAAAAATTCTCTTGACTCCATCTTCCTTCTCACAGTAGGCACTCTGGGATCACGGAGACCCACCACAGCTTCTGGATTTTATGTGGGGGTCTAAGGATAAGACTCAGGTACTCTTTCAAGAATTACATGGCAAACACTTTATACACTGAGCCATCTCTACAGATTACTTTTTCTACTGTTTTTATAATGATGCTAAAGTAATAAATGTACTTAATTGGGGGAAAAAAGAGGGGGTTCAGACTAGTAAGGGGGAAAGAATAATCCTTTTTAAAAAAAAATTTCTGAGACAAGAAAAAGAAGGGTTTTCTAAATACAAAAATCTGGGTCTGGCTGGGCATGGTGGCACACACTTTTAGTCCCATACATGAGAGACAGAGACCCTGGGTCTAGCTGAAATGATGGCATACACCTTTAATCCCAACCCTTGAGAGGGTGAGATAGGAGGACTGTTGTGAGTTCAAGGGCAGCCTGGAGCTAGAGTTGCAGGTCAGCCTGGGATACAGGGAAACCCTACCTCAAAATGTACGAATAAAAAATATCTGGATATGGAAGATGGCTCACTGGTTAAAATGCTTACAAAACTTGATGGCCCAGATTTGATCTCCCAGTACCCACCAAGCAAATAAGACTACTACATGCATCTGAAGTTCCTCTGCAGTTGAAGGAGGCCCTGGTGTGCCTATACTCTCTCCCTCTCTTTCCCTGTTAATAAAATTATTCCTTAAAAAGTACAAAATCGAACAAGAACCCTTGTATGGCAGCACACACCTGTAATCCCAGCAAACAAGAGGGTGAAGCAAAAGGATCCTCATTCCGGGACAGCCTGGGCTACATACAGACACCCTGTCTCAAAAGCAACCTGCCATGCATGCTGTAGATGACTGAGCAGTTAAAGGCACTTGCTTGCACAGCCTGACAGCTGACATTCAATTCCCCAGTACCCACATAAAGCCAGATGCGCACAGTGGTGCATGCACCTGGAGTTCTTTTGCAGCACTAGGAGGCCCTGGTGTATCCATACTCACTCTGTCTCTTAAGAAAGCTAGCAACCTGCCCGTAAGAGCGTCTATGAGTAAAACTGAAAGTCTACAGAAAATTAAGAGTAAATGAAAATGCTTACTTGTCAGGATTTTCTTTGGGTGCAGGAAATGACTGGGGATTCACATGAGCCAATGTAATGAATTCATTCTTCTCCAAGCTTCCAACCAGAATGCGAATTTTTGATTCCACCAAGCCCACCCTGAACAAATGCCATTTAATATTAATGAAAATTCTGAAAGTATTAAAAAACTCATGTGCAAATCAAATTTTATAGTAAAAAGGTAATGTAAATATCATATAATTTAAAACACATACCAAGAAAGTTCAACTGACTGGCCTACTTCTCCACAGTAAAATCAAAAGGTTTATGATCTACCCAAAAAGAGTGAACTAGGGGAAAAAGAGAACTAACTAAGGCATACTTCATCCAAACAGGAAGCGTATAAAACATATCCCAACATATTTAAAAGAGAAATTAACAACGTAATAAATCCAAACAACTCTAAACACACAGTCAATAAATGATGTGGATCATTATAAAGCAAACACAGAATGGTAACTGGACAGATTCCCAAGCGCTTCTTCCATCACTAGAAAACAAGTTCCATTTAGAAACAAGTCACAGCATAGTGGGTATTTTAAGCACATCTTCCCGTTTCCTTCTGTATTGTGGCTATCTGATTCATTTGGAAGTGAACTTTGATAAAATCTGATTTTACTACTCACCATTCTAGGCGTTGTTTTTCCGTTGGTGCACTTGCTAGAAGTACAATATAATGCCTTGGAAGATAAAGACAACATGCTATTTATTTTATTTACTTGGCTGTGCTGGATATTAAACCATAATGTAACAAGATTCACCAACATCAAGCTATAGACCAGCATTAATCTAGGAAGTTGAGCTGTGAGCCCGTACACACCTATGCCACCCTGTCACAGGAACTAAGATCTGCCTGCTCCCGACTACTAGCAAGTGGGAGTTTGGGGGGGACTATGAAGATTTGTGGAAAAAGCAGCTAAATGCAAAAAGGCTGAGCAAGCATGAACTGATAATTTTATTCAACACTCCACTGGCATATTCAACCTCTAAAATTAAAGAGAGTCTCAAGGAAATATCTAGCAAAAAAAAAGTCTTTTAATAGGAGATAAACAAGATCATTAACACATGTATGACAACTAAGATCAAACGTTAAACATGTTGTGCTTTGAGGTTATTACTAAGTGAGACTGACAACTAAATTAAATGCTGATGTCAGAGCCTATACCCCAGCAAAGATAGGATAAATTTCTGAAACAGAGACATTATTATTCTGGGTTAAAGAAATTTAATGCCTGCCGGGCATAGTAGCGCATGCCTTTAATCCTAGCACTCGGGAGGCACAGGTAGGATTGCTGAGGATTCAAGACCACCTTGAGACTACACAGTGAAATCCAGGTCAGCCTAGGCTAGAGTGAGAACCTACCTGGAGGGAGGGGGGAAGGAAATGTAATTTCTATTCAGAATTCAATCTCATACAAAATAGAGAAAAATTTTTACTTCAGAAAATTGCATCCTAATGAAATATCTATTTCTGTGTATCTAAAAATGACTACACATAAAAAACCTGCTACATAATTCATTGTTCTCACACTAATACGAGTCTAGTGGAACAGATCTTTCCAAATACTAATCCTAACTTCATAAGAGGAACTTTACCTTAAAAGGCAAACCAGCATCATTACCTAGTACACATACTAGTTTGGAAAGTGACATTATAATTAACATCTTACTCTTCCTGAAGTTTGAAAGCTTTCAGATCTCTCTTATATTGTGCAATTGATGCATTAAAAAATACAATCACAGATTCCCCTAACATCCTTCCACTTAAAAGATTTATCTAGGGCTGGAGAGATGGCTTAGTGGTTAAGCGCTTGCCTATGAAGCCTAAGGACCCGGGTTCGAGGCTTGATTCCCCAGGTCCCATGTTAGCCAGATGCACAAGGGGCGCACGCGTCTGGAGTTTATTTGCAGTGGCTGGAAGCCCTGGCGCGCCCATTCTCTCTCTCTCTCTCTCTATTTGCCTCTTTCTCTGTCACTCTCAAATAAATAAATAAAAATGAACAAAAAAAATTAAAAAAAAAGATTTATCTAGGCTATTTTTAAAAAGGTTAATGAAAATCTAACAAATTTAAGCATCTTTTAAATCATACTCCTTTAAAAAAAAGTCCCCCAATTTAAAAGTTATAATTCTTAATACCTCAGCAACTAAGTCTCATTCCCTCTTAAAATGAAAGAGTACTTTTCTTGCTGGCAGAAGTATTTCAAGTACTTAACAAAGTTAACTTCCAAAAGCTGTATTTCTAAAATTAAGCAGAGGAAAGTATACAAAAAAGCATGATTTATCTAACTGTATAAATGTGGTCTGTGGTGTATATATGTGAAAACATGGAAACACCTACACAAAACATGTAGTCCAAATCCAAAGAAACATATACTTTCTTTCCCATTTGTTCAGCATTAGCTAAAAGAAGCCAAATGTACAGACTAATCATCACATAAAAACACTAAAAGTTCATGCAGCTTATGTACTCATACTAGGTGCCCTAAATTAAATTAAAAACCTTAACTCAATATACTCAATAACTTGACTCCTAGGTAACTGAGCCACGTTTTTTTTTTTAAAAAAAAAAAGGCAAACTAATTTTGAAACATGAAATAAAAAGAGATGAGACCGAACTCTGACAGCAGACAACCAAGCATGCAAATGCCACACTGTCTGGGCTTTATACAACACAGCATTGAAAACTTTTCATCACATTGTTCAAATGTATTTTTAGCCAGGTGTGGTGGGTGCATGTCTTTAATCCCAGCATTTGGGAGGCAGAGGTATAAGGACTGCCATGAATTCCTACTACACAGTGAATTCTAGGTCAGCCTGGGCTAGAGCAAGATACTACCTTGAAAAAGCAAACAAACAAAACACTTCCCAAATTATTGCTGTGATCCGGTCTTTCACTTTATAGCCCAGACTGGCCAAACCCTTGATCCTCCTGTCTCCCCCTCAAGTGCAGGATTATAGGTATGTATTACCAAGCCCGGCCACAACAAAGTATTAGATTCCCTTCTTCCCCATAAAACTGATACTGTCTCCTGTATGCATGTGTGGAATTCGGAGAACAACCTCCTTTAGTTTTGGGGCCTCTCACTTGCTGAGCGCTCACCAGAGTGGCTGGTGGCCAGCAAGCTCCAGGAATCACAGGTACACAACACCATGGCATGACATTTTAATGAAGGCTCCATGCATGGAGCTGTCTCTCTAGCTACAAATGTGAATCTGTAATAACAGCCTGAGCTTTCACAAAGAAATTCAGCACAAGACTTCTCACTACAAAGACAAGAAATACCTCAACATGATTCTGTTGGCAATTCAAACTTAAATTTTTGAAGCCCACAGATCAAATTTGATTCTTAAAGAAATCCAGCATTTCTTTTTCACTTTAAGTCTCTTCTCTGCATAGTGTTGATGCACAACTGCGTGTATCTACATATTTAATGGGGCTTATACAAGTATTTACAGTGAGGATAAAATTTTTATGCAAACACATTTAGGCAAATTTGATGTAACAATTAAGTTTAATAGAAACAAGCCAAAATGTTTTGTGAGTCATTAGAAAAACAAAGACATTCAAGAATTTAAAAACCCTACCTTCATCACCTAAATATTGGCATTATAAAAAAAAAAAAACCAACCAACCAGAATTGAGCCGGGCGTGGCGGCGCACATCTTTAATCCCAGCACTCAGGAGGCAGAGATAGGAGGATCACTGTGAGTTTGAAGCCACCCTGAGTCTACATAGTGAATTCCAGTGGGCCAGTGAGATCCTACCTCAAAAAACAAGAGGAAGAAAAAAAAAAAAAAAACAGAATTGGTATTCAATTTCCAAGGCCACTATCAGCACAGCAAACATGAATGTTTGTAGATGACTCTGCTTAAATAAAATTATGGGCTCCCCATTTCACAGCTGCCATGCATCAGCTGACTCAACAACTCCGAGACTCAAGTTAATGCAATTTGTCATTACCTTTTCCCCAAACTTAGACTAGCACAGGCAAGCTTCAAATTTATGATATATACTGAAAGAATTAAAATCTCAAGTCCTAAGAACACTTCAATTTGGTTACTACAGAAAGGAAGGAAGAGAAAATGCATTTACATATAGGTTTCCTAGCCATTAGATCCTCAAGACTTTCTCTGGAGAGATCACAGCTTAGATAAAGCAATTATGGGAGGAACCTCTTATTTATAAAAATAAAGAGGGCTGGAGATGGCTTAGTGGTTAAGACATTTGTCTGCAAAGCCAAAGGACCTAGGTTCAATTCCCCAGGTCCCAGGTAATGCAGATGTACAAGGTGGCTCATGTGTCCGGAGTCTGTTTGCAGCAGCTGGAGGCCCTGGCAAGCCCATTCTATCTGCCTCTCTTTTTCTCAAATAAATAAATGAGTTAGTTAACTATTTAAATTTTTTAAAAGATCTTCTGAGATTAAGTCTCATGTAGCCCAGGCTGGCCTCTCATTCACTATGTGGCTGAGGCTGACCTTGAGATCCTAGGACTGCAGGCATGTTTTGCCACAGCATTTTAAGGCTAAGCTGTTATGCCCCTTATTTAATATCTTACATTTCAATTTAATATCTTACATTTCAACTTCCCATTTCATTTCATTTCCTAGTGAAAGGTAATGCCTAGAGTGAGTATTACATTTTCTAATGTCAATCACCCATTACTAATTTACTCACTTGAGTAAAAAATCTTAAAGGGAGAAAGAATAACTCCTTTGAAGTAAAAATTTGACAGAGCAGGGATGAAGAGATGGTTTTGTGGTCAAGGTGTTTGCCTACAAAGCCACAGGACCCAGGTTCAACTCCTCACAACCCACATAAGCCAGATACACAAAGTGGTACATGTGTCTGGAGTTCATTTGCAGTTGCTGAAGGCCCTGATGTACCCATTCTCTCTCTCTCTCTCTCTCCCTCTTTCTCAAATAAATAAAAACACTTTTTAAAAAATTGACAGAACAATACTATTCCTCTCACAAGGTGAAATGACACTGTCCTTTGGACCTTGAGTTTGATATTCAGACAAATGAAATTTCCTGAATGATTTCCAAGAATGGCAAGTGTATTTCTCACAACTTTAAATATAGCAAATTAAAATGTTTTCAGGACATGCTTACAAGAAAACTGTGAATTCCAATTCAATTGTACATCCAATCTTTGCAGGTATTTCATGTATTTTTAAGTTAAAAAGAAGATAGCCGGGTATGGTGGCAAACTTTTAATCCCAGTGCTCAGAAGGCAGAGACATGGAGGACGGCCATGAGTTTGAGGCCACCTTGAGACTACAGAGTGAATTCTAGGTCAGCCTGGGCTAGAGGGAGACCCTATCTTGGGGAAAAAGGAAAAAAAAAAACTTCAAATTTATGAATAGCTTCAAATGCCCAACAAGTGTTATTACTGTACCTTTAAAAGGGACATTTTGGGGGGCTGGAGAGATGGCTTAGCGGTTAAGCACTTGCCTATGAGGCCAAAGGACCCCAGTTCGAGTCTCAATTCCCCAGGTCCCATGTAAGCCAGATGCACAAGGCGGGGCATGAATCTGGAGTTCATTTGCAGTGGCTGGAGGCCCTGGCGTGCCCATTCTCTATCTATCTGCCGCTTTCTCTCTCTGTCGCTCTCAAATAAATAAATTAATATTAATTTTAAAAAAGGGACATTTTTGCAGAACAGTTAAATCTTAAGTTTTTCCAGAACACTTAGATCTGACTGCTTCAAGACTCAGAAAAAATATCAGTTATCTTTTTGCCAGCCAAAGACCTTGTACGTACAATCTAGCAAAGACTGAAGTATGAAAACATTTAAAAAATCATAAACATGCCTTCAAACAACAAAGTTCTAATGTCAATATATTCAGATGAAACGGCTGTAGGAAGGTCTATTCAGTTCCTACACCCTCTTCCTAACACTTCAAACAGCCTTTCTTTTCATGTCCACCACCAAGGACATCTAGGGAAAAGAAAAAAACTCAAGAATTGAGGATGTTGGTATGTTTCATTAAAACCTTTATTCTTTCCCTTATTATGTCTCATATAGGGCAGGTTTAACGTAGCAGTATATATATGTTTATTAAGTGTATCGAAATACAGAATTATCAAACAGAAAGCAAATTTATGGGGAATAAGTAATAAAACAAAAGCATTCCAAGACTATGCTACTTAAACTTGTGCTAACAAGAGTCCTCCTGGAGCACACGCTGAAGCCGCTCCGTCACCACCTCCTCATGCAACATGCAGAAACAAAACACAGAGACACCATGGAGGTCACCATTCTTACTTTTAATCAGGGGGGAAACCATGAAGTAATCTTGCTTATATTATTATAACAAAACACAATCCAACACAAGAGCAAATGGTCAGGAAAGTTTCAAGCATTAAAGAAAAAAATTTAAGTAGGACTTTAGTAAATTTTCAGCCCAGGGCAAATAAAAGTTCGAGTCCATGTTTTATTTTTTAATTAAGATTTATTATAACTTACATTTTTCATCAAACCAACACAATTAATAAGGCTTTTGACCTCTACTAAGGTACTAAACCATTATATTAAAACCATTAATCAAAATCATTATATCCACTTAAATCCCAAGAAAACTACAAAAATATTTCAAGGGGCTTAACAATGGCATAAATGGTAGATCAATAATGTGCTGTAATTATTGAAAACATCTTATCAGTGACATTTTATTCGCCTTACTTATGCTTTCAAAAGGATCTTGAGCTTTTGGAATTGCATGTAATTAGGATTTTTAGCAGAAAATCTTAACTACAGATTTTTAACAACTGACCCACTTGATCAGGTCTACACATTTGCTGCTCTGATCAGAAATGACAGACTCTGACTAGGACTGATGCTGCCGCAGACAGAGTTCAGGTAGGTCAAGCATCTCAAGTGTGGGGTGAGGGTCACTAAAATTGTTAATTCCTTGGTGAGAGGAAGTAACATTCTACACTCTGAAGGGGAAATGCAAAGCTGCACTAATCTATCAAGAAAAGGTGTAATACACATTACTGTTAAACCATCAACTGAGAGCATCATGTCTGACATGCCTAAAATACATAGTTGTACTTGCGAAAGGACGTCATATGCACTACTGTTAAACCACCACTTAAGAGCAACAGGTCTGACATGCCTTAAATACATACTTGTACTTCTGAAAGAAGTTTGGAGCTTCAAAAAGTTTGGACCACTCTGCCTTACTCAGCAAAATTTCATCTGTGATAGCAAGACCTAAATTAAAAACACAGTAGAGTGTTTGTATACTTCTGCCCAGCAATGTAGAGTTTTAAATAATCTTAAACACATACCACATGCATTCACTATATTCCTAAAATAGTACCTTTTACAAAGAAACTTTAGTTCATAGCCTTAGAGCATATTTGTATATACACTCATTTCAAAAAAGCAGGCAATTCCTTGAGAGCCACACTTTCTGGTAAAGTGCCATTATTATACAATGTCATGTTTAGAAACCTTGTTCAAAACTGAAGCTCAAAAACAAGAAAAAAAAAAAAACACCTGAAGCTCTGTGGTTAATTAATAAAGAAAAATTCCCACATGCTTCCTTTCTTGTTTTTCTCAAATCAAATTAGCAGCTATTTCTAAAGCATGTCCTTTTGCATAAAAGAAAAGCTTTTCTTAGTGTCCTGGATGGCTTCCAGCCACATCAAGCCTATTCCAACATTCCTTCAAGAGCCAGGTGTGGTGGCACACGCCTTTAATCCCAGCACTCGGGAGGCAGAGGCAGGAGGATCACCATGAGTTCGAGGCCACCCTGAGACTACATAGTGAATTCCAGGTCAGCCTGTGCTAGAGTGAGACCCTACCTCAAAAAACAAAACAAACAAAAAAAGCCCCCCAAAAACCAACATTCCTCAAAGACCAAATGGCAGTAGCAATACTATTAAGTTTATGATCAAACTGGGGTGCAACATCAAAGATCTCAAATAAAGAGCTTGGTTCCAGTCCTGCTTAACGTCCTTTAGTAGGAGCACCAAGCCTGCTGAACACCCCTCTTTGTTACCCAGCGGAAAACAGGCATTGCACTAAAACATCTCAGAAAGGCCTACTTTTGAGTGCTGGCTAATCTTCCAACATACACACAAAAATAAATTGCCTTAAAAGAAATTTTTAGTCAACTCCCAAATATCAAATAAAGCAGGGCAAATCTCACTTTTGAGAACTGCTTCATCAATGAACTCCCATGGCTAGCTAACGGGGAGTGTACAACAGTAGGCAATCCTTCCTGTATAAAGGAGAGCATAAGCATGAACACTTACCTTGTTTAAACTCCTCAACCATGACCATCCGTGTGGAAACGGACACATTGTACGTGGAGTTCTGTTGTGGGTATGCTGGTGTAATTATAGGCATAAGATGGTACCTATCACTGGGGTTTACCTACATACAACAACAGCCAATCAGTTTCTTCAAGTACATATGCAATAGACACTTGGACTTTTTACCCCTTGTTAACCGAACCAATGATTAAATTTTATTTCATTCATAGCTGGAGTTGAGAAAGAAAAATTATGTAAGGAGATAATTGTGTTCATAGACTTCTTTACAGAACCAAAGACCTAGTCTAATCTGCCAGTCTGTCTTGAATGATTTTGGGTATGGTTATTTGACAATCTTACTATGTGTACCTGATGAGCAAGAGACAAAGGAGAAAAGCTCTGTAGAAATCTACATTTTTCTTTATCCAAGACAGGCAGAGACAGGGATGCCCACACAATTATACTTCAAAGAATTGTCATATTCAATTTTTCAACCTTCAACTTATAAAAAGTTCAAAGTTTATTAATATATGATGAAACTATATTTGCTAAATTGATGTCATTTTAAGTGATAAAGAAATGATTTAAGATATTAAACTGCATACTGTCTAATTTCCACCAAGAAAAACAGTAAACTCACACCTTCCTTCCCTTAAATACTTGGAAACACTTAGAAAACGAAAAATCACACCTTGATGCAGGGTTCAATAGAAGCTTTCAGTATTGTAATACAATGACTTAATTTAGGAAAATTTCAATTTACAACCCTAGAAAAAGTCTTGCTCAAATCTTAATTTCTTTTCTCAGTTACTAAAGTTCTTAGTCCTAACATCTAAAAAGCATAAACAATAAATGTCTTAACTTCCAAGAAATGAAATGGAAGCTCTTCTTGAACTCACCCATGTTTTTGTCCTCTCTGAAGTAACTAAACCAATTTTTGCAACACATCATGGTTACTAGAATGACACTGCTTAGAAGCTACCTGTCACATACAGACACTAAGTCACAGCTTCTCTACAACAATCCAATTTTAACAATATTTAAATCAAATAAAAAAAAAACAGGGATTTTTAGTATCCTTTTATTTTGTTAAGAACAAATGCCCACACAACTGAGGACTTACAAGGTAGTTCTATATAGAATTAAAGTCTTAGTGAAATTTGTATTAACTGTGTACAATTAAATGTGGTTTACAGGACACATCATTATGCTTCTCACATCAGATGATTATAGATGAGGTTAGCTAGAAGAGAGTGCAACACAGCTTTGTCCCACTCATCTGTGAAAAACTGGGAAGTCTCCTTGGAGCTTATACAGATGACCTTTACTCGTTATTTACAGTGTGAATTTGTAGGGGAAAAAATAATACACTAACCCTTGGGTCCCATACAGGCAAATTAAGATTGCATTCTTCAGGCTGTTTCAAAAGCACTGGATTTGGCCATTCCCTGTTTAAAAAGAGTGTAGCACTTGATAAGACTACTGGATATCACCATCTATACGAACTTCTTACAACATACAGCAATTGTGAATGTGATGCTTCTTTGTTCACTTTGGCATACATAACCTCTCATTCCTGTCTGCTGATGTAAGACTACTGGAATGATCTTTCCTCCATAAACTCCAACCCTTTGATAGCTTTATCAAACTGACGCCAAAATCTTCTCTGCTGCTCAAAGCACTAAGAAGCACCATCAAGACATCTAACATGTTTTCAGCCTTGAACAGGATAAATGCCCTTTACAGAGAAAAATCCTATCTTCACACTAGTTCCATCCAAAGACATATGAGAATAGTCGCAGCGCTAAGAATAAATATAAAGATCAATTAGGATAAATTTTCTGCATTGCATGACTTCTGTTATTTCTGTCAGTAATGGAGATTAGAAACAAAAGTTGTGACCAGCCAACTAATCATGTTTTCTTAATAAAAACATTATTTGTTTTTTTATGTGTTGCCTTCAGAGAAATTCTGATGTTCTTTAATTATACCACACCTTATTATATAACTAAAAATGTGCTATCATATTGCAATTTAGCAGAATATGTATTGTAAAGGGTGTCAGGGCTATAAATTGTATCCAGTAACTCTTTCATAAAATTATTAGAAAAGAACTTTTTGTTGTTGTTGTTGCTGGTAGAAGGAAAAGAGTAGGTAAGAACAAGGAAGATTAACCCTTGGAACTCTTGAGGTCTAGACAACTATCATGGAACACCAGTAATCTTGAACTCTGCTTAAAAGAAAGTAAGACTAACAAAGGTAGACATCTTGAAATGAAGACATTAGCAAATCTTTTTTCATGGGTTAGTGACTGATCTCAAAAGACCTGGCAACTATACTCATTCAGTCACTTAATAACTTTAAAAACATTTTACAAAAGTGACATTTTAAATATTTTGCCAAGGAAAATTGGAAAGGCAAAAGCAAAAGGCAAAAAACAACCACAGGAATAAAGGCCTATGAGAAGCAGTTTAAGAGTGAAAGTGGTAGTGTATATAAACTTTATCCAAAAGTAACTGATATGCCCAAACATTTAATAAACTGGATTCTAACAAACATTACAGTAGCTAGAATTTAAAGTTTATTAGAGGACAGGGTGATGCAGGTCAGCACAAGCAAAGTCTGCCTATTGAAACTGGCCTAGCTAGGGAAAGACCTGGACTTAGGTCTGCCATCTTCTTCACTGTGATATCTCAATATTAAGTGGCTATATCCTGAGGTAAGGTAGTTAGTCAGGTTTTCTTTGTTGTTAGTATTTTGTATTTCTTTTTTGGTGGTACTGTAGATTGAACCCAAGGACTCATGCATGCTAGGCAAGCATTCTACCACTGAGCTATACCCACAAACTAAAACTTGAATCTGAAACCAGCTGCAGAAATGTCATAGAAATAAGACTAAACTTCAGTGTCTACAACCAAGTTTATTGTAATATAATCTAAAAACATACCATTTAGAAAATACCAAGAAAAATTTATGTACAAGAGTTGATGCTATTGCATTTGGATAAAGCTGGCAAGTTCTTGCTACTAGCATTGCCCAGGAAACACCACCGAGGAAACCTAATATATTGGAATAGATGTTGTGCCCTGTTGATAAGGGAAAAGCAGAAAGTTCAGTCAGTGTTGAAAAAAACATTTAAATGTGTTTAATAAGCTAGGAAACAAATTCTGAACTCACGTTTGGCCCACAGTTTGATAGCTCTCAGAGTTAACCTGAAGTTGTCAATGTTTGGTACTAGGTGTAAGATTTCATCAGTTACCCTGCAACCTGACCAATAGGAGTGAAAGAAACAGAGTATTACATTATTAAAAGTATGACAAAAAAAAAAAGAAAAAAATGTGTAACAACAATACTACTAAATTTTCTCAGACTGACATCAAATTAAAAATATGGTATATATAGCACTCCTAGGCATATATCCAAAGGACTCATCTCATTTCCTTAGAAGTACGTGCTCAACCATGTTTATTGCTGCTCAATTTATAATAGCTGGGAAATGGAACCAGCCTAGATGTCCCTCAACTGATGAGTGGATAATGAAGATGTGGCACATTTATACAATGGAGTTCTACTCAGCGGTAAAGAAAAATGAAGTTATGAAATTTGCAGAAAAATGGATGGACCTGGAAAGGATTATACTAAGTGAGGTAACCCAGGCCCAGAAAGCCAAGCGCCACATGTTCTCTCTCATATGTGGATCCTAGCTACAGATGATTGGGCTTCTGCGTGAGAACGAAAATACTTAGTAGCAGAGGCCAGTAAGTTAAAAAGGAGACATAAAGGGAAGAGAAAGGAAGGGAGGAGGATACTTAATAGGTTGATATTGTATATATGTAATTACAATGATTGTAATGGGGAGGTAGTATGATGGAGAATGGAATTTCAAATGGGAAAGTGGGGGGTGGGGAGGTAGGGAAGTTACATGGGATATATTTTATAATCATGGAAAATGTTAATAAAAATTTAAAAATTTTTTTTGAATAAATAAATAAATATATATATGGTATAATGAGTAATGTGATTACAATAAATGGGCAACAAATATAAATTCTAAAGCAAGTTTCCCAAGAATTGTCCAACCGCATGGATAGTAAAGATAAACCCAACACAAAAGCTGTTTTGTTTAGATTTTTTAAAAGCCTATGTCAACTTAACTGATAGAATTATCAAGATCACAATTAACTAAGGCTACACAATTAAAACTACTCAGTAGCAACAGAAAACAAATGTCAAGCCTTTTTCTCTGAAAAGCACACCATGGGCTGGGGCATACCATGAGCTCAGCACTTAAAGGCACTAGCTTGGAAAGCCTGACAAACTAGGTACCCAACATAAAGCCAAGATGCATAAAGCACACCATGTTAATAAGAATGAAAAAAAATATAGGTGTCAATAAGTATAATATACTACCAGACACTTCTCAGTAGTCTACTAGGTATAACATGTATTTTATTATATTCCTTAGCAAAATTGCTACATAAATCTTCATTACAAAATATGATGAAAAACACTAACTACGCACAAAAGGAAGCAGGCTCTTGACATACCATTAAGACTTCTTATGCATCGTATATCTAAATTTTTAAGGAGACTGTCATCTCGTAGGTCCAAATCTTCTGGAATAGTCTGCAGTGCTAATCTTGCAAACAAAATATCAATCTAAAACAAAAACAAAACTTAACATTCCATATATGTCAAATTACATATTAAGACATTTCTACAAAACAATTCTACTTAGTAGAAGGACCTCCTGAATGCTGGGACTAAAGGCATGTGCCACCATGCCCAGAAAGGGTTTTTTTTTTTTTAATTTTATTTATCTATTTATTTATTTACCTACTTATTTTTTCTTCTTTTTTTAGAATATATTTTATGTATTTGAGAAAGAGGTAAGACAGGGAGAGAATGGGAACACCAGGGCCTCCAGCCATTGCAAACAAATTCCAGATGCATGTGCCACTTTGTGCAGCTGTCCTACATGGGTCCTAGAGAACTGAACCAGGATTCTTTCACTTTGCAGGCAAATGCCTTAACTGCTAAGCCATCTCTCCAGCCCTACTTACTTACTTATGAGAGAGAATGAACGAATATGGGCGTGCCAGGGACTATAAACCACTACAAATGAACTCCAGACATGGGCCACCCTATGCGTCTGGCTTCTGTGGGTTCTGGGGAGTCAAAAGTGGGTCCCTTAGACTTGGTAGGTAAAAGCACCTCTAAGCCATTCCCCCAGCCCTCTAGTACCTCTTCTTCTTTTTTGTAGGGTCTCACTGTAGCCCATGCTGACCTGGAATTCACTCTGTAATTTCAGAGTGGCCTCAAATTCCCACCTCAGCCTCCCAAGTGGCGAGTAATATTAAAGGCATGTGCCACCATGCCCAGCTATCATTTCTTTAAAATTTGCCAGTGTGATGGTGCACACCTTTAATCCCAGCACTCAGGAGGTAGAGGTAGGGTGATTGCCATGAGTTCAAAGCCACCCTGAGACTACACAGAGAATTCCAGGTCAGCCTGGGCTACAGTGAGACCCTACCTCAAAAAAACTAAAAAGTTTAAAAAATTAAACTTGTCTCAATATCAATTCTGTTCCAATTGCTTTCACTATACATTATAAAAGCAAACTGCTATTTGCAAAAAGACCTGGCTTCATGTCATAGTGAGATTAAAACATTAACTCTGAGAACAAATGTCCAAAGACTATCTCATAGCTGGATTCAGTATGACATTTCACTGCTTCTATGGTAGAGCTTCCACTTTCAGTTGGCATTTAAAAAAAAAAAACACCATAATCTACAAAGTTCTATTTATAACCAACTGAGTAGCTGAGTATGAGTTTAAATAAAATCTTTTACTTCCACTGCTCTAAACACTGTACACTTGAACTAACCCTTACCTCTATCCCATCAAAACACAGTTTGATAACTGGCACAAATGCCTCTTCAACAGCCTGCAAGAAAAGTAAAAAGTTTAGTTTATGAAACTCACATACGTTCATGACAAGTACTTTTCCTTTTTGATTTTTTTTTGAAACAGGCTCTCATGTAGCCCAGGCTGGAACTACACATAGCTGAAGGTAACCTTGAATTTCTGATGGTCTCTCCTCCATCTACCAAGTGCTGGGATTACAAAGGTGCACTATGCTCTGCTTTTATTACTATCAAATGTAATACCTGAAATTGTTTCAACATAATTTAGCGTAACACCAAACACCAAGTAAGTTCTTAGCCAACCAGCTTTTCAAGAATTTAAAACCTTAGGCTAGACTACTAGAAATTTTTTTTTTTCAAGGTAGGGTCTCATTCTAGCCCAGGCTGATCTAGAACTCACTATGCAGTCTCAGAGTGGCCTTGAACTCACAGTGAGTGCTGGGATTAAAGGCATGCGCCACCAGACCCAGCTACTAGCACATTTTGCTTCTTTCAATTTCCTAATATGCAAGTTCAAAAATTTGTTATTTTTTTGTTTGTTTGTTTTTTCAAGGTAGGGTTTCACTGGAACCCAGGCTGACCTAGAGTTTACTATGTAGTCTCATGGTGGCCTCAAATGCACTGTGATCCTAACCTCTGCCTCTAAGAGCTTGAATTAAATGAAGGTGTACACTACCACACCAGGCTAGATTTGTGATTTTATGTTTTCTGTGAAATACACATCAAGTGTTTAGAAGCACCTGGCACATTACAACAGCTCAATAAACGAGGGATCTACCACAAAATTCACTGAATGATTGTTTTTGTTTTTCTAGCCACACTGACCTGTAAGTCACTCTGTGGTCCTAGGCTGGCTGGCCTCGTACTCACAGTCCTTCTCCTACCTCTGCCTCCCAAGTGCTGGGACTAAAGGCATGTGTCACCATGATGCCCAGCCGTAGATTAATTTTTTTGTTTTGTTTTGTTTTTTGAGGTAGCATCTTGCTATAGCCCAGGTAACCTGGAACTCACTGTGTAGCCTCAGGCTGTCCTCAAACTCACAGCAATCCTCCTACCTCTGACTCCTGAGTCTGGGATTAAATGAATTTTTGTAACTCCTTCCCTCTCACCCCCAACAATTACATACTCTTAAGTCTTTTACTTCTTCTTGTGATTTCAACTTATCGTAGAAAGATGTGAAAAAGTCACTTCGATCAACATGTCTTGGTGCAACACACAACGCATCTATATCAGCACCTTAAAAAAAAAATCAATCCCATCAAACAGTCAATTATGAGAAAATTCTTTTGGATCTTATCAGGGCAAGATCTTCATGTTAAGAATATGTGGGGGGGGGGCATGGAGGAATGGAGCAATGTCTCAGAGGTTAAAGGCACTTGTTTGCAATGCCTGATGGCTTAGGTTCAATTTCCAAGAACCCATATAAAGGCAGATACACAGAGTGGCACATGCATGCATCTGGAGTTTTTGTAGCAGCAACAAGCTCTGGTATACCTATATTCTCTTATCTGCTTACCAAGAATTAATTATGTACATATTAGAAATTTCTTTTTAAAATATTTTTATTTATTTATTTACTAAAGAGAGGAGAGATGGACAAGAGAGAAAAAAATGGGTGAGGCAAGGCCTCTAGTAAGTGCAAAGAAACTACAGACATATGCATCACCTAGCTGACATGGGTACTGGGGAGCTGAACCTGGGTCCTTTAGCTTCACAGGCAAGCACTCTAACTGCTCAGCCATCGCTCTAGCACAAAATATATATTCTTATTATTTTATCTTTGAGAGAAGGAGAAAGACAGGGAGAAAACAGGCATGTCAGAGCCTTTCAGCTGCTGTGAACGAACTCCAGACACATGTTCCTCCTTGTGCGCTTGGCTACATGGGATCTTAACTGCTAAGCCATCTCTCCAGCCCCCAAAATAGTATTTTCTTTTAAGTATTTACCTGAGAGAGGGGAGCAGATAGAGAGCGAATGGGCACGTCAGGGCCTTTAGCCACTGGAAACCAACTCTACACACATGTGCCACCTTGTGCATCTGGCTATATGTAGGAACTAGAGAACCAAACCTGGCACCTCTGGCTTTGCAGGCAAGTAACTTAACTGGTAACCCATCTATCTTTGTAGCCCTCAAAATATGTATTTTTTAAAAATAATGTGTTTAACAGAATACTGTCAAGCTCTAAAAATTTTCTTCCCTCTTAGCAAATATTCACAGTCAACTGGGTTAAGTGTTTGTTAATTCATGGTGTGTATATGTCTGTCTGTCTGTTTTCCAAGGTAGGGTTTCTCTAGCCCAGGCTGACCTCAAACTTACAGCGATCCTCCGACCAGTCTCTCAGTGCTGGGATTAAAAGTGTGCACCCCCACACCTGGCCCATAACCAGCTTTCTTGAATGAAATTAGCAGTTTTCACAGGAGAGTCCCTGCATCTCATTTTTTTGAAACATGACTATGTAGACCACATAGATCTGTTCCTTTTTATGATGTTGACTTAACCCTCTTATTTAAAAAGTCTCCAATTCAAACGTATGAAGGTAAAAAAAAAAAAAAGGTATTTCTTACTTTTAAGAAATAAATAAGAGCCAGAGAGATGGCTCAGCAGTTAAGGTGCTTGCCTACAAGGCCTAATGACCTGGGTTCAATTCCCTAGTACCCATGTAAAACCAGATGTACAAAGAGGCACATGCATCTGGAATTTGCTCACAATGGCAGGAGACCCTGGTGTGCCCATTCTCTGTCTCTCTTCTTTCTTCTTGCAAATAAATAAATAAAACTATTTTTTAAAAAAAGAAGTAAGTAAGGTGAAAATTAAGAACTTAGTTCACAACTTGGTAAGGAAATACTTCAAAAAATGTTCTTTGTCATGGTAGCATTCTTATTTTGATTTCTTTCCATAGGAAAAAAATGTAAATAAAATATCCAACATTATCATCAGTGGTAAAAGATATTCAACGGTTTGGTTTTGCCAAGCTGCAATTTATAATTATCTTTTAAAGTTCTGAGAAAAATAGTATCACAAGATTTGCTTAAAGCCTTAACTTATTTTGGTTTTAATTTCCAGAGTAATATTGTTCAGGAGGGAGGAAATGGTACGCAAAGATAACCACTGTATAAAAACACTCTGCAATGGAAATACTCTAGCTCTGAAGTTTCCTATGTAGTTGCCAGTAGATACACGAGTATTCAACAGATAAACTGTGGCTGCAGAGATGGCTGGCTCAGTAGTTAAAGGTGCTTGCTTGCAATATATGATGAACTATTTATTTTACTTCAAGGATTGAAAGCACCATTATACAACCTTTTTATTAATTACTTAGACTCCTCTAAGCACCCTCTACCATGCTAGAAGTTTGAGAGTCACAATAAAATATTATTTTAAAGAAATAAGAGGTACTATTTTCAAGATAAATATTTACCTTTTGTATGTACTCCTAATCTGTAAGATCCAAAGGTAAAAATTTTTCCTCCAACATTTTCAATTACAGATTGTGGAAGATTCTGTTGGAACAAAGCAATGGCTGTCAGCACAGCACCTGGGAAGTGACTTCAAATAGCACACTGCACCTTCATTTACTTGACACGGGGTCTTGAGAGCTTGTCTGGAGGTTCTAGCAGGGGAGCGCAGCTACTTGTACACCCTTCACCAGAGACTGCTCCTCCTCCTCTACTCAGGGAACAGTGTCCTCTTTGACCAAGCATGCAGCTTCAAGAGGGACGCACATGGAGTGGTAAGGAAGGAAGGGGACACTGGCCTAGCCAGCCAGATCAGCCAAATCAACCCTGGCAATCAATGGGATGACAGATGTCACAGTCAGATTGCCCTCACATACTGACACAGGGTGTTACTATGTATCCCATACTGGTATCAAACTCATAATCCTACTGCCTCAGCCTCCCAAGTGCTGGGATTATAAATTTGCTTTTGATACTATACAAAGGGGCACAAGTGGGAATCCAAGCTAGAAGGATCACGTGAGCAGGAGCTGCTTAGATAACATAACCAGACCCTGTCTCAAAACAAACAAACAAAAGATTACAGTGTACATATATGTAGGAAATACTCAATCACAGATTTGTAAGTATTAAAAACATACCAACATCTAACAGTGCTGATGAATGAAAACAAATATGATGAAGAAAAATATCAGCCCTTCATCAAGCAATGTAATTTGAAATCAAAGCCATCTTTTCAACTTTCAATAAAATATTCTTTGGTGAAGACTCAAATTCTCCTAAGTATTTGTCACAATTCTGGAAAGCAATACAAAAATACTTCTAGGAGATCCTGTGATGGGTCTACTGCTGGAATCCCTTTAATTTCAGGACATCCCTAAGCACTCCTAGCAGTTAGACTATTACACTGAGTGCTTATAAGCCTGGTCATGAAAATAGCATCTGTTCCAACAAAACAGTTTGAATGAGTGGTAGGACAGATATTTTGTCTCACTTTTTTTCTTCCTTTTAGCCTTCTCATTTCTTTTGTTCTTTTTCTTTTTTAGTTTTTTGAGATAGGGTCTCACTGCAACCCAGGCTCACCTCAAACTCACGGTAATCCTCCTACCCCTGCCTCCCTAGTGATGGGATTAAAGGCATGCGCCACATGACCCACTACCCTTCTCATTTCTTAGAAGCTTCTAGTCAATACCAGAACATAGAAAAGATGTTCTAATACAAAAACATATATGATGTATGTGATGTACTTCACGTTCCAAAACCTTTTTAAAAAGAATACTAACTCTATTACACAGTATGAGGTGTTGCCGAATTCTAGAGAAAATAAGGCCAACTAAGACCTTTAATAAAAATCCAAGAAATACTGAGCCAGGAGTGGTGGTGCACGCCTTTAACCCCAGCACTGGGGAGGCAGAAGTAGGAGGATCGCTGTGAGTTCAAAGCTACCCTGAGACTACACAGTGAATTCCAGGTCAGCCTGAGCTAGAGTGAGACCCTACCTTAAAAAAAAAAAAAAAGGGGGGCAAAATTCAGGGATTTCCTTGTTTTTTTAGAATGAGTTTAATAATCACAATGTAAAATCAACAAATGACATGTAGTTGTTCAATTATTTAAAAAGCAAAGCCACTGATTTTCTTGTATTTAGAAAAAACAACTGGAGGAAGCCCTGCTATTTATTTAAAGGAGACAGCAAGATGTATGAGAAAACAAGCCAACAAAGGGGAAAGTACATTAAAATGCTAATCTGTGTATTTCTCCAGAAAGACTACCCAAATCGTTGGGCAGTCAACAATAGAATTTTTCTGGAGGTATGTAAGCACTCTGTACCTGCACCATGCAATGTAGTAGCCACTACACTTATCATTGCTGAGCACCTGATACGTGAGTAGTGTAACTGAGCGAAGTTTAATTTTACAGTTAGTTTTATTTAAATAGCCACAGGCAGGCCACAGGCAGCTACGTTACTACACCTCCAGATATTGCTGCTAAGACTTGCCAAAATCATTGCAGCCAAGACAGAAGATAACATAATTCAGGCCACAGAAAAAAAACAAACTTTTTACAATAAAGCTATTGTGATAACAGCATTTGTCTACCACAGTCACAGAACTGAAGTCAGGGTTTGAGTCCAGCACTGGGGAAAAATAAATTAGAATAAAAATGTGCTAGGGAAATGGCTCAGTGGTTAAAGGTGCTTCCTTGCAAAGCCTGGGTTCGATTCCCCAGTACTCATACAAAGTAGTGAGCACATGTGTCTTGAGTTTATCTGCAGCATCAAGAGCCTGGAGCACACATGCACTCACTCTTTCTAACTAGGTAACTTAAGGGGAAAAAAAAAAGCCATACAAGCCAGGGGTGGTGGCGCATGCCTTTAATTCCAGCACTCGGGAGGCATAGGTAGGAGGATCAACCTGAGTTCGAGGCCACCCTGAGACTACATAGTGAATTCTAGGTCAGCCTGAGCTAGCAGGAGACCCTACCTTGAAGGAAGGGAAAAAAAAAAAAAAAGCTATACCAACCAAGTGTGCGCCACCACACCCAACTAAGAAAAAACATTTTTAATTGCAATTTCAAGTCTGATTAGCAGATGGTTATATTAATGCATATGTATATATACATACGTACATACATAAGGGGGGGGAGGTAATTTTCCCTCAGAATATTATACATTCTTCTAGCTATATATTAAATCACTATTTCCTGGCAAGAAATGATTCTTCTGCTGTGAAATATATGACAATGTCAGAAGAAATATTTGGCTGTCAAACATGGGGGAGAGGGTCAAGGGAATGAACATGTATCTAAATGGAAAGGAAAGGCTGAGTTTTCTGCCTAGCACCCAATAACCCAAGAACAGCACCCACAAAGGAAAGGGTTATCAGGGGCTGAGGGTACAGCTCAGTTGTTAAGACTGCTTGCCTAGCATGCACAAAGCCCTGAGTTTGATACACAGCACTGCATAAAACATAACTGTAATCTCAGCATTCAAGGTTATCCCATGCTATATAGGGAGTTCAAGGTAAGCCTGACTATGTAAGAGCCTGTCTCAAACAAACAAAAACAATGACCAGAGCTAGAGAGATGGCTCAGCATTTAAAGAACTTGCCTGCAGTGCCAAAGAACCCAGATTTAATTCCCCAGGACTCATGTAAACCAGATGGACAAGGGGTGCACACATCTAGAGTTTGTTGCAGGGGCTGGAGGCCCTGGCCTGCCCATTCTGTCTCTCAAATAAATATTTTAAAAAATAAACAATGATCAGCAATCAATAGAATGAAAGTGTATATATAGGACTGGCAAGCCAGACGTGCTGGCACATGCCTTTAGTCCCAGCACTTGGGAGGCAGAGGTAGGAGGACCGCCACGAGTTCAAGGCCACCCTGAGACTACATAGTGAATTCCAGGTCAGCCTGGGCTAGAGTGAGACCCTACCTCAAAAAGCAAAATAAATAAATAAAAATTAAAAAAACAAAAACACAGGGCTGGGGAGAGCAGTTAAAGGTGCTTGTTTGCAAAGCATGCTGGCCTGGATTCAATCGCTCAGCACCAACATATAAGAGATGTCATCTGGCAAAGTGGGACACACCTCTAATACTAGCTCTAGGGAGGTAGATAGGAAGATTGCTGAGAGTTCAAGGCCAGCCTACACTACAGTGAGACCCTATATCAAAAAAACTAAAATAAATAATAAACTAATAATAAAAAAAAAAAGTTTAAAAGAGGTAATGGCCTGCCCATTAATTTCTACTCTCATTTGTTCATTTGTATGTGTCTCAGATAAATAAATATTTTTTAAATCCATAAAAAAAAACATAGGGCTGGAGAGAGAGATGGCTCAGCAGTTAAGGTGCTTGCTTGTGAAGCCTAAGGAACCAGGTTCAACTCCCCAGTACCCATGTAAACCAGATACACAAAGGGGCACATATGTCTGGAGTTTGTTTGCAGTGGCTACAGGCCTTGGAATGCCCATTCTCTTTCTCTCAAATAAATAAATAAAAATAAAATATCTGTCAAAAAAATGTTTGGATTTGTATGTGAGTTGAGGAAGCTAGGAAGGGACTATGAGGGAGGGAGAAGAGGAGAGGGAAAGAGGAGAAGGCTTGAGTGTAGAGCAGATATGTTAAGTAGAAGGGGAGGGAGAGAGAAGGTGACAGCGGTCCTAGCATGTCTATTCTCTCTCTCAAGTAAATAAACATTTTTTAAAATTATTTTAAAAATAAAAAAGCTCTTGGGCTGTAGAGATGTTTTATCAGTCAAGGCACTTTCCTGCAAAGCCAAAGGACCCAAGTTCAATTCCCCAGTACCCATTTAAAGCCAGATGCACAAGGTGGTGCATATTATCTGGAGTTCGAATGCAGTGGCTGGAGGCCCTGGTGCACGCACATGCACTCTCCCCTCTGCCTCTTTCTCTCTCAAATAAATACATTTTTTCTTTAAAAAGCTCTTAAAGTAAATCTGTGTTTCATATAGAATATTAACATCAAACATACCAAAAAATTATTACTTAGTTATCTTTCCAAAAAAAGTAAGTTTCTATCAGAAACTATTTTTAATAGATCCTCAGTACAAAGCTCTTCATTTGGAAACTCCAGTTCTTAAGTTTCATCCAGTTGTTTCAAATATATATATATATATATATATATATATACACATACACATACACTGTCTTAAGAAATCATTATAAATGTAACTAAAACTCTTACCTTTTTTCTAATAACCCTCTCCTCTCTCCTTGTCCAATGAGGTGTCCTTCTGCCCTCAGTCCTGCACCAAAATGCACTTGCATTTTCTACTATAGTAGAAAAATTACTACTTACAGCATATTTTAAAATTGGTCAAATGTCCACCCAGACATTTGCAGTGCCAGATGCCACGGGGCTGGGTGACAGCGCCCCTCCTGAGGGCAGCACTGGCTTTCTCCGGCCTCTGAGAAGCATGGCTGTAAATTCACGGGGAGTCCACTTATCTTGTCCAGATGCAATACGTAAACGAGAGCTCTCCTGTGGCCGTGATGGGCAGAACACATGGCGCGCCTTCTCTCCTCCCAGCAGAGAGGAGTGGGGGCCAGGAAGCCCGGCGTTTCTTTCCAGCCTCGGGAAGTACCTGTTTTGGCCACTGTGACTCATGCTTCTTAGGGACTGAACCCAAGGGTGGAAATGAAAACTGTAATTTCTTTGTAAATTGGAACTTGGCAATAAAAGTGGGGGGAAAAATGACCAAGAAAAAAATAATTGGTCAAATGGGGCCGCGCGTGGTGGCGCATGCCTTAAATCCCAGCACTCAGGAGGCAGAGGTAGGAGGAGGACTGCCTTGAATTCAAGGCCATCCTGAGACTACATAGTGAATTCCGGGTCAGCCTGAGCTAGAGTGAGACCCTTTCTCAAAAAACCAAAAAAAAAAGGGTGAAATAATTCCACATAACTCTAAAAACACATTTCTTTCTACAGAAGCCTATCCATGGATTCCTTAGTTGTGTGACAAGCATTCATTCAACTCAGAGAACATTACAGAGTGAATAATGATCTTCTGTATGAAAGTCTAATAGTGAAAACATTTGCCGGGTAGGAAGATAGCTGAGTAGGTAAAGTGCCTACCTCACAAATCTAAAGGAACAAATTCAATTCCCAGTACCCACATAACAAAATGGCAGATATGGCCACTGAGGACAATTTCCCTGAAGGTAACACCTGTCCACAAACGTGCAGAAAGTACATACAACTGTAAATATATGTGTGTATACATGCATACATGTATACATCTATATTTATTAAAAACAGCTGCTACAGGCTGTTTTGTCTGTTTGTTTTGTTTTTTGAGGTAGGGTCTCACTCTAGTCCACACTGACCTGGAATTCACTCTATAGTCTCAGAGTGGCCTTGAACTCATAGCAAACCTCCTACCACTGCCTGCCTCCCAAGTGATGGGATTAAAGGCATGCACTACCACACCCCAGCTGTTAAGAGGATTTCTTAAAGGACAGTTAAAATACTTAAATATAGTAAACACTTGTGTATGTAGACAGTGCTGAGGATCCAATCTAGGACACTGCACATGATATGAATATAGTGAACCATTTATTCATTTTTATTTTTTCGAGGCTGGGTCTCACTTTAGCCCACGCTAACCTGCAGCTCACTTTGTAACCCCACATGGATGTCGAACTCACAAAGATCCTCCTACCTCAGCATCCCAAGTGCTAGGACTAAAGGCATGCACCATAACATCCAGCTTATAGTAAACACTTTAAAACCACTTTTGATGTTTGATTTTTTTAGAGACATGACTTCATGTAGCCCAGGCTGGCCTATATCCTTCTGTCTCCACTTCTCAAATGCTAAGATTACAACGAAAGCCGGCCCATGTCCACCTTAATTAGGAAAATATGTATTGCTTCTCTCAAGAGTAGGAAACAATTCACAATTACTGAGCCCTACTTGAAATGTCTTAACCACAGAATGCAATTAAAAAAAAAATCACTAAATTCAGTTTTTCCTTCAAGATAAAAAGAAGCAAAATGTGGGCTAGAAAAAGGGCTCAGCAGTTAAAGGCATGTGCATGCAAAGCCTGCAAGCCTGGTATTAAGAATCCAGTACTTACATAAAGCCAGATGCACAAAGTGGCACCTACAGCTTGTTGGCAGGGGAAAATACACCTATTCTCTCCCTCTGAAAATAATTACTTTAAAAGTGTTTTAAAATTTAAATAGGACTGGGGAGATGGCTCATGTTTGATTCCCCATTATCCATACAAAGCCAGATGCACAAAATGACACATGCATCTGGAGTTTGTTTGCAGCAGTGAGGTGGGCCCTGGCACAGCCATTCTGTCTCTCTCACTTAGCTGTCTATTTACAAATAAATATTTTAAAATTAAATAATAGAAGCAAAATGTAATCCCTCAGTAAACTAAAATGAACTTCACATTGAAGACTTGAAACTCATTTAAGAAAGACCAAATGAGGGCTGGAGAAATGGCTTAGTGGTTAAGCGCTTGCCTGTGAAGCCTAAGGACCCCAGTTCGAGGCTCGGTTCCCCAGGTCCCACGTTAGCCAGATGCACAAGGGGGCGCTCGCGTCTGGAGTTCGTTTGCAGAGGCTGGAAGCCCTGGCACGCCCATTCTCTCTCTCTCCCTCTACCTGTCTTTCTCTCTGTGTCTGTTGCTCTCAAATAAAAAATTTTAAAAAATATTAAGAAAAAAAGAAAGACCAAATGATAGTCACTGCTAAGTGAAGTTAGATTATAGGAAAAATATTTCATAAACAAAACAGTTACCTTACCTTGCTTTCACTGATTTCCCGAATCCACTCTTTCACCAGGTTATTTAATTTTCCCAAAATTAAAATCCTGTTGACAGAGCAATTATCACCCATCAAGTTGCAGTTCCACATCATTATTGACAAAGTCAAGAGAAAAACAGGTGGCTTTCTGAATTTAACTTTTTTTGTTTTCTTTTGTTTTCATGGGAGTCTCATGCTATGTAGCACAAGTTGGCCTTGAATTCATGATCCTCCTTCTTCAGCCTTGAAAGCATTGAGATTACAAGCATGTGCTGCCATACTCAGCTTTAAAATTCACATTTCAAGTTACCAGACACTTAGTTACATACTGGCACTGTCACACTGGGTAAAACAGTCCTCATTCTCCTGACAATTATGCACTATAACCAAAAGGCAGCAAAACTTAAAATTGGATTAGGGTAGCTGTGGTACTTGCCTAAAACATGCAGGCCCCAGGATCACCCCTCCCCCTAAGAAAAGTCCAAGTTATGGAAATAGACCTCTATGAAGAAGAAAAATGGAAGCTACCTTACTCAGGTATCATGTGTCGGCAAGGCAAGCATGCACACAGGTCTGGAATAACCTGACTTCCTCAGTGAGTGACTTCAACATGACATTATAATCAGAGAACACACAGCTAACTTACCTGCGCTGCAATTCCTCTTCCTCTTCGAACACCCCATAGGGCTTCAGAGTCTCAATGAGTTTCTGTGTCAGCAGGCAGTCAGTCTCCTTGGGGGCTGCTAAGCTGATAGGAGATGTGATGCCATAGTGCTTCTGTGGCGGCTGGGTTTGTTGTGATCCCTGTGTTGTAACTGGACTGAAAATGAAATTGGAGATTTACTTTACTGAAAAAAATTTCTCTGACTCGAAACTAATCAACATGCTAGAAATACTGTTAGTGAAACACACTGAAAACAGGTGGTTCTCTGCCATGCAATCCAAACCATGCCTCTCTTTTTAGACAAGATCACACACTATATCCCAGACTGGCCTCAAACTCATCATCCTCCAGCTTCACCTTGTCCAGAGTGCTGGGATTACAGGCACATCTCACCATGCCCCCTTTTAAATTTTTACTTTCAAAAGACATTTGTCCTATCTAGAAACTTAAAAAAAGTAACTGAAAGCAAGTGACCAAAAAAGTGATGTCTGGGCTGGAGAGATGGCTTAGCGGTTAAGCGCTTGCCTGTGAAGCCTAAGGACCCCAGTTCGAGGCTCGGTTCCCCAGGTCCCACGTTAGCCAGATGCACAAGGGGGCGCACGCGTCTGGAGTTCGTTTGCAGAGGCTGGAAGCCCTGGCGCGCCCATTCTCTCTCTCTCCCTCTATCTGTCTTTCTCTCTGTGTCTGTCGCTCTCAAATAAATAAATAAATAAATAAATTTAGAAAAAAAAAGTGATGTCTACTCCCTCAAGAATTTTAATTTCACTACCTAAACATTTAAATAAGCATAAGATTTCAGATCAAATATATTGCTAGAGCTGGGCATGTGGGGCACACCTTTAATCCCAGCAGAGATAGGAGGATCACCTTGAGTTCAAGGCCGCCCTGAGACTACATAGTGAATTCCAGGTCAGCCTAAGCTACAGTGAGACTTGGAAAAAGCAAAAAAAGAAAAGCTAAACAAAATGCAATGTATAAAATATTTTAGAAATTAAAAATCTTTAAAATTGTTACTACTTCTTTTTTGGGGGGTCTTTTCAAGTTAGGGTCTTGTTCTAGCCCAGGCTAACCTGGAATTTGTCTCAGGCTGTCCTCAAATTCACAAGGATCCTCCTACCTTGGCCTCTCAAGTGCTGGAATTAAGAGCATGGCTAGGCAGTAAGTTAAAAAGGAGACATAAAGGGTAGAGAAAGGAAGAGGGGAGGATACTTAATAGGTTGATATTGTATATATGTAATTACAATGATTGTAATAGGGAGGTAATATGATGGAGAATGGAATTTCAAGTGGGAAAGTGTGGGGGTGGGGAGGGAGGGAATTACCATGGGATATATTTTATAATCGTGGAAAATGTTAATAAAAATAAAAAAAAAAAGAGCATGGCTAGGTATGGCAGCACAATACGTAGAGACAGAGGTAGGAGGATCACCATGAGTTTGAGGCCAGTCTGGGATTATAGAGTTAAATTCCAGGTCAGTCTGGGCTAGACTGAAATCCTACCTGAAGGAAGGGAGAAAGAGGGGGGAGGGAGGGAGGGAGGGAGGGAGGGAGGGAGGGAGGGAGGGAGGGAGGGAGGGAGGGAAGAAAAGAAAAAAGAATGGCCTTGGGATGACTCAGAAGGCACCACAGTGCTGGGAAGATGTGACAGGAGTGCTCAGCACTGAAATCTATCACACCTTCTGAGGCTCAGGGTCCATTGCGGAAGAGGTAACAAGAAGAATGTAAGAGCCAAAGGAAGGATAGGAATCCTTACAAGGTGCTCCTCCAGACACAAAATGGCCTGGCTATCCATGACCCCACAGTGCCTGACACTACCTACACAAGACCCACATAATAGGAAGAAAAGATGATGACATCAAAATAAGAGAGAGACTGATTGAGAGGGGGAGGGGATATGATGGAGAGTGGAGTTTCAAAGGGGAAAGTGGGGGAGGGAGGGAATTACCATGGGATATTGTTTACAATTATGGAAGTTGTCAATAAAAAAATAAAAATAAAAATAAATGGAGCTTGTAAAGGCTTGCTTTTCCAAGAGCCAGGGACCACTCCTGAGAAGGAAGTCTTTCACAGGATTTAAACATTGTGGATGCTCAAGTTCAGCCCTCGGAACTTGGTGTGAGGGCTAACCTCTTCCTGAGACAGCCCCTAACCCTAACCAACCAGCTGTCCCTCTGTTTCACCTGAACCAGAAAACAGCTCACCACTATAAGGTTATAAATACCTCTGTAAGGGGAGGGCAGACTCTCACTGTTATCTCTAAAGCATTGACAAACTGCAAAAATGCACTAATGTGAGCCGGGCATGGTGGCACACACCTTTAATCCCAGCACTTGGGGGGCAGAGTATGAGACACACTGTGAGTTCAAAGCCAGCCTGAGACCAGTGAATTCCAGTTCAGCCTGGGCTAGAGTGAGACCCTACAGTGAAAGACATAAGACACTCCCCAATAGCAGTTAGGCTCAATGAACAAGCTCACACATAGTGGAACCTATGGCACAAAGGCAACTTGAGGGCTGGTAAAATGGCTCAGTAAGTCCTTGCTAGGCTGGAGAGATGGCTTAGTGGACCCAGGTTTGACTCCCGAGGACCCTCCTAAGCCAGATACAACAGGTGGCTCATGTGTCTGGAGTTTATCTGCAGTGGCTGGAAAGCCCTGGTGTGCCCATTCTCTCTCTCAAATAAATAAGTAGAATAAGAAATTTTAAAAAGATAAAGCTTCAAAAATGCAAGCATAGGCAGCAGCTCTAGGACTTGAGAGATGGCCTAGCAGTTAAGGCACTTGGCTGTGAATCCCTAAGACCCAGTACCCACATAAGCCAGATGCACAATGTGGAATGTGCACCTGGAGTTTGCAGTGCCCATTTTCTCTTTCTCTAAAAAGCATCTCAACTACCCACACAAATGCCAGGTGGTGGCTGTGGCCACCTGTAATCCCAATACTTGGGAGACAGACACAAGCGATCCCAGGGGCAAGCTGGCTGGCTAGAATGGCAGGACTGATGAGCGGTTCAAGTGAGACATAGCCTCTCAGTAAATAAAGAGGAGCGTTATCAAGGAAGACACTCAACATCAACCTCTAGCCTCCACATGCACATTCTCAAGGGCACAAAATAGTGTATGCCTACACACATTATGAAGGGAATTATAGTCATACCAAGATTCTTACTTATTTTATCAAGATTTGTAGTTCAACAAAATTATTTAAGTGCCTAACACATTTACACATTTACACACACACACACACACACACACACCCCACTGGGTTCTACTCTATGCTGTGTGAGGTCTGTATGTCTTCTGCTGACCCATACAGCTTGTTAGTAGCCAGTGAGATGTATGCTGGCTATCTTCTTTTTTAAAAAATTATTTTTATTTTTATTTATTTATTTGAGAGTGACAGACAGAGAGAGAGAGAGAGAGAGAGAGAGAGAGAGAGAGAGAGAGAGAGAGAGAGAGAGAGAGAGAATGGGCGTGCCAGGGCTTCCAGCCACTACAATCTCCAGACGCATGCGCCCCTTGTGCATCTGGCTAACGTGGGTACTGGGGAATTGAGCCTCGAACCAGGGTCCTTAGGCTTCACAGACAAGCGTTTAACCACTAAGCCATCTCTCCAGCCCTATGCTGGCTATCTTCTAATAAGTGTTTCCAGATCCATGTGCTATTTCCACTTCTACTCAGACCAAAATAATACTCAAGCTTTTTCTTGTTTCTTCTTTCAAGGTAGGATTTCATATCAGTCCAAGATGACCTGCAACTCACTCTGTAGTCCCAAGCAGGCCTCAAACTCACAGTGATCCTACCACCTCTACTCCCCCTAGACCCAGCACTGGGATTAAAAGCATGTGTCACACCACATCTGGCTCAAGCACTTTAAAAAAAATTTTTTTTTTTGGTTTTTCGAGGTAGGGTCTCACACTAGTCCAGGCTGACCTGGAATTCACTCTGTCGTCTCAGGGTGGCCTTGAACTCACAGTGACCCTCCTACCTCTACCTGGGTTTTAAGGCGTAGGCCACCACGCCTGGCAAATTTTTTTTTACTATTACACAGAACCTACTATGATTGAAATATCCTTGTTAACTGAACTCATAATGTCTTGAGCACTAAAGGTCCCTTACCATTAACTAGCAAAGTTATTAAGTTATCAGAGCTCTTCAAAACTGATGCCACGGGTGCACCTTTAATCCTAGCACTCATGAGGCAGAGGTAGGAGGACCAACCTGAGTTCAAGGCCTCCCTGAAAATATAGTGAATTCCAGGTCAGCCTGGGCTAGATGAGACCCTACCTTGAAAAACAAAAACAAATAAACAAAAACCTAATGCCATAATGTAATCCTCAAATTGCCTGACCATGCTGGGAATGGTGGTATACACTTACAATCCAAGCACTCAGGAATCAGAGACATGAGAATCAGGAGGAATTCAAGGCCAGCCATACTCAGCTACATACTGAAGGACAGCCTGGGCTGCATGAGACCCTGTCTCAAACACCACCACCACCTCCTAACCAAATGAGAATACTCTCTCTCTCTCACTGTATCTAGTAAGTCTCAGAAAAAGTATTATGTTCTAATGGTAGTGGCTTTTTCTATCTTCATTTGGATGTAATTACTGTATCAGAATAATGAAAAGTGTATGATTTGGTAGACAAGGTAGTAAACACACCCATTGAGTTTCCTAGTGTCCTTGCTTTTCCTGTTTTGTGGTAGCAAGAGTAATTAACATGAGAACTTATGTTTGACACTGTGTGCTTCACTACTGTGTCTGGCCATGTGGGACCTGGAGATTTGAACATGAGTTCTTAGGCTTCACAGGTGCCTTAACTGCTAAGGCATCTCTCTAGCCCTATTTATTTACTCTGGGGGGGGGGTGGACACCCCAGGGCCTCTAGCCACTGAAAATGAACTCCAGATATATGTGGCACCATGTGCATCTGACATACATGGATTCTAGGGAGTCGAACCTAGGTCCTTAGGCTTTGCTGGCAAATGCCTTAACCACTAATCCACCTCTCCAGCCCAAGAGAACTCTAAAATGTTTAAAGTATGGCACCTTTATTATTAATATATTTAAAGTGGGATGTGATGGTACATCATTACTCAGAAAGCACACCAACACTGTAAAGGGCTAAGGCAGGAGGATAATGAATTCAAGGACAGTTACATAGTAGACTCAAACCATCTTCTCCAAAAGTTCCCCAAAGTACTTAAATGTTATAACGCTGACTTACTACATATCCTAGCACAATTGTGAGTTTAAAATTATATATATATTTGAGAGAATCAGACAGACAGGCAGGCAAAGAGAATGGACATGCCAGGACCTGTAGCCACTGAAAATGAACTCCAGACAGGTGTCCCTTTTTGCAGCTGGCTTTCCGTGGGTACTGAGGAATCAAACTCAGGTCACCAGGCTTTGGATACAAACACCTACTCAGACATCTCTCTATCCACCATATATGGAGTTATTTTTCCCGAATAGTTATTTGACTTATTTGCCAGAAAGAGGCATATAGATAGAATTGGTGTGCCAGGGCCTTCAGCCACTGTAAACGAACTCCAGACACATGTGCCACCTTGCGCATCTGGTTTATGTGGGTCCTGGGAAATCAAACCTAGGTCCTTTGGCTTCACAGGTGAATGCCTTAACTGCTAAACCATCTCTCCAGTCCCCTGTTGTTTTTTGGCCCTGTACTCACAGCAATCCTACCTCATCTTCTCCAGTGCTGGGATGTTAAGTGTGAGCCACCACACACTTAACACCATACACATCACACCGGGCTTACAATTACACTTTGTGTGAATCAGCATGTAGTGATTTGATGCAGCTGTCCCCCATATACTTAGATAGGCTGACTATTAGGTGCCTAGCTGACAGCAATTTGGAAATGACTGCATCCTGGAGGCAGTGTATTGTTAGGGCAGGCTTACCAGTGTTATAGCCAGTTTCCCCTTGCCAGTGCTTGGCACAAGTCTCCTGTTGCTTTTGTCCACCTAATGTTGGCCAGGAGGCAATGTCCTACCTCTGCTCATGCCACCATGTCCCCCTTCCATCATGGAGTTTCCCCTCTACTCTATAAGCCGAAATAAACCCTTCTTCCCACAAGCTGCCCTTGGGCCGGGTGTTTTCTGCCAGTGACGCGAACCTAACTGCAATACTGCTTCATGGAATTTCTCCAAGTAAACTACAGCCTTCCGTGATTATGCTGGTTTTATGAATACTTTTCATAAATGATTGTTTGAAACAGGGTCTTGTTATGCCCATGCTCCTGCAACTTGGGATCATTCTGTCCCAGCCTCTGAACACTGAGAATGCAAGAATGTGCCACCACATCTAGCTCTAAGTGGTATTATTTGTTTTTAAAATTGATTTAGGTTTGTTTGGTTCTGTTTTGTTTTTTCGAGGTAGGGTCTTACTCTAGCCCAGGCTGACCTGAAATTCACCATGTAGTCTCAGGGTGGCCTGGAACTCACAGCAATCCTCCAACCTCTGCCTCTTGTATTCTAGAAATAAAGGCATGCACCACCACATGTGGCTTCATAAGTGGGTTGTTTGGTTTTTTTGTTTGTTTTGTTTTGTTTTTCGAGGTAGGGTCTCACTGTAGCTCAGGCTGACCTGAAATTCACTATGTAGTCTCAGGGTGGCCTCAAACTTACGGTGATCCTCCTACCTCTGCCTCCCAATTTGGGAAGTTGAGACAGAAGGATCAGGCATTCATATCAAATGATGGCAACATATCAAGTCTGAGGTCAGCCTGCGCTACAGGAGACGCAACCTCAAAAACCCAAAAGCAGTGCTGGAGGGATAGCTTACCAGCTAAGGTGCTTGCCTACGAAGCCCAAAGACCCAGGTTCAATTCCCCAGTAACCACAAATGCAAAAAACAAAAAATGGACAGGTTGCCACATTAGTCTGGAGTTCAAGTGCAGTGGCTGGAGGCCCTGGCACAGCCAAGCTCTCTCTCTCAAAATAAGCAAATGAATATTAAAAAAAAAAAAAAACACTAAAGGAGCCAGGCATGGTGGCACACACCTTTAATCCCAGAACTTGGGAGGCAGAGATAGAAGGATCCTCATGAATTCAAGGGCACCCTGAGACTACATAGTAAATTCCGGATCAGTCTGGGTTACATCCAAAAACAATTAAGAAAAGGAAAAAATAAGCTGTTTATGCTAACATTTTAAAGAGATAAATTATGTTCAAGTGCTACAGTTAGTTCTAGCCAGGGTTATACAGTGAGACCGTGTCTCAAAAAGATTAACCTTCGCCAGGCGTGGTGGCACATGTCTTTAATACCAGCACCTGGAAAGCAGAGGTAGGAGAATCGCCATGAGTTCAAGGCCTCACTGAGGCTACCGAGTGAATTCCAGGTCAGCCTGGGCTACAGAAAGACCGTACCTCGAACCCCCCCCAAAAAAAGGATTACCTTGGGGGATAGAGAGGTGGCATAGTGGTTAAGGGCTGGGGAATCTAACTTGGGTCCCTCAGGCTTGGCAGGCAAGAGCCTTAACCACTAAGCCATCTCTCCAGCCCAAATTCTGTTTTTAAAATATTCTTTATTTGCAAGGAGAGGAGAAAGAGAATGGACATACCTATGCCCATAACCATGATAAAACAGTGGACTACACAAACCATATCCAACATTTACTGTGCAACTAGCAATCCTCACACCACACAAGCCTCCAACTCTGAATGAGTCATGTTCTCCAGCTACTTTTCTCAAAAGCTATCTATCTACCAGCTTGTTCTTCATTTGAAAAATCTCTATTTTGTTTTGTTTGTTTGAGGCAAAGTCCCACTCTAGCCCAGGTTGACCTAAAACTCACTATGTGGCCCCAAACTGACCTTGAATTCATGTCAATTCTCTTACCTCAGCCTCAGGAGTTGTGGGACTAAAGGTGTGTGCCGGCACTCCCAGCAATAACATTTCAATTTTATTGATCTACTTTTGATCTCTGACAATGCCTTATTATTTTGCTGTATTTCTTTTAAAGACATAGGAAATGTGCTGCAGTTGCAGCTTTACAGAAAAATAAAATCACCGCGCACTAAGGAGGCGGCTCAGGGTTCAGTAGGTAAAGCTGCTGAGAAGACTGGAGTCTCCCAGCAGCCAATGAACTGCCAGGTGGACATGGCAGCTGTAATCCCAGCTCTCAGAGGTCAGAGGCTAGATCCATGAGTCAGTAGCGAGACTAGCTGTCTCAGGGAGCTCTGTGCTTGCTCTAGTAAGACTCGGTCTCACCTGAAAATCAAGAGGAAAGTGATCAAAGATATTAAGTCAACATGGAGCCTCAATATGCACCCCCACGCATACAAGCACACATATACATCAACACACATATATTTAAAAACCCAGTGTGGGGCTGGAGAGATGGCACTAGGTTAAGGCTCTTACTGGCAAAGCCAAAGGACCCAGGTTCAATTGCCCAGAACCACATAAAGCTAGATGCACTAAGTGACACATGGGTCTGGAGTTTGTTTGCAGTGGCTAAAGGCCCTGGTGTGCCTATTCTCTCTCTTTACCTTTCTCTCAAATACATAATTTTTTTAAAACCCACTGTAAAAAAAAGTCTTGAAATTATGTTTTTCTATCCATTTAGATTATGCTTTTAAACCCTGCACTAGGAAGACTGAGGTAGGATTGCTGTGACCTCTAGGTCAGCATGGGCTACAGAGTGAGTTCCAGGTCAGCCTGAACTAGTGAGACCTTTCCTCAAGGGAAAAAAAGAAGGGGGGACCTGGAAAGATGGCTTAGTGGTTAAGGTGTCTGGCTGCAAAGCCAAAAGATTCCCGTTCGACTCTCCAGGACCCAGGTAAGCCAGATACACATGGGGGCACATGCATATGGAGTTCATATGCAATGGCTGGAGGCCCTGGCACACCCATTCTCCCTCTCAATTTATCTCTTGCTTTCTCTGAAATAAATATATTTTTTTAAAAATCTGGGCTGGAGAGATAGCTTAGCAGTTAAGGCACTTGCCTGTGAAGCCTAAGTACTCAGGTTCAATTCCCAGAACCCATGTAAACCAAAAGCACACCAGATGCACATGGTGGCAAATGCATCTGGAGTTCTTTTGCAGTGGCTAGAGACCCTGGTGCACCTATTCTCTGTCTGTCTCTCTCTCTCTCTGACTGACACACACACACACACACACACACACACACACACACACACACACAAAGTAAATAAATAAAATAAAAACCTAACTCATCAGACATGCTGCACAGAAAACACAGGGCACCAGACACGCTGCACAGAGAACACATGCCATCAGGCACACTGCATGAAGAACATATGTCATCAGACATGCTGCACAGAGATCACATGCCATCAGACACATTGAAAGGAGAACACAGGTGCACCTCTGGAAACATATTTGTCTAAGCAGCTATTATTAGCTCTCTCTCAAGCTCTTTTTTTTCCCCCAGGTAGGGTCTCAGTCTAGCTCAGAATGACCTGGAATTCACTATGTAGTCTCAGGGTGGCCTCGAACTCACAACAATCCTACCTCTTCCTCCCGAGTGCTGGGATTAAAGGTATGCATCAAAATGAAAGTATTTTTTAAAGGGCCAGCTTCTGGTGACGGATGGATTGAGTGAAGGTGTAGAGCAAGACTCCTGCAGGGGATCTGCTTCTGGCCTAAGGAATTTACAGCCCTGGTATACAGTAGGTGCTCAGTACCTGTGCTCAGGGTTGTGAACCAGCTCTGAGACACCAAGCACATTTTGGGAGCACCTGTCCACACACATCCCACTTGTGAAGGTAAGCCCAGACAGAGTCGTGGTGTGCACCACCACGCCTGGCTTCAAACTTTTTTTTTTAATATTTATTTTTATTAGAGAGAGAATGGCCACACCAGGGCCTCTAGCCACTGCAAACTGACTCCAGATGCATGTGCCACCTTGTGCATCTGGCTTATGTGGGACCTGCAGAATCAAACCTTAGGCTTCGGAGGAAAGTGCCTTAACTGCTAAGCCATCTCTCCAGGCCCCCTCTGAAGCTTTTTGTCCTATCTCTTAACTTGTAAAATTCACTCAACACCCAAAAGCTCGTACATGAATGAGCTATGTCTACCAACATTTACGGCATTGGAAATAACTGAAAATATTCATTTAATAACAAGGAGTGCATAACATGCTAGCTAACTTTGAAAGAGAAAGGAAATAGAAAAATATTTCCCCCAAACAAACAAAAGTAAGAATGGCATAAAATTTTGCAAATTTCAAATCTGGCTAAATAAACAAAGCACAGCTGGGTTCTACCTAATTCTGCATTCAATCTGTTTCATTACAATGTTCTGGTGGACGCACAGGAAGGTAACACGGTATCATACCTGCTTTATAATGACAAAAAAAAATAGCTGTTTCAAATAACTGGACAGCTTTCTTGACAGTACACTAAAATGCACATGGCCGTTTCCTCAAGATTAGTTACAACAGCAGCGCGGACTCTCACTCATCAAACACTTCATACTGCTGCACGCCCATCAGGCCTGGGGACTGGGGAGCCTGCTCAGTCACTGCACTTGTGCTTGAGAGGAGCGCAGTTTGGACGCCCCGCACTCACGTAAACGTTGCACGGCGTGGGATGACACATAATCCCAGCACTCAAGAAGGTGGAGACAGACAGATCCCTGGTGCAAGCTGGCTAGCCAGACTAGTTGAATTAGTGGGCTCGGGGTTCAGTGAGAAATCCTATCTCGATAAATAGGGTGGGGAGCAACAAGGAAGATGCCTGCAATTGATCTCTGTCCTCCAAACACACACGTGCACACACATGCAAAAAAATATATAAATAAATAAAATAAAGAATGGGCCTATCTTGTATTTTGTTTGGGGGCTTCATTCAAGCTAAGCAAACCCTCTACCACTGGGCAATTATCCTAGCTGCAATTAACATTTATGGTTAAAGACCTTTTCCAGCTGGGAGAAGTGGTGCATGCCCAGTACTTGTGAGGCTGAAGAAGGAAGATTTGAGTTAGCAGCCAGGTGGGCTACACAGCAAGTTCCAAGTCAACCTGGGCCTGGAACTACATTGTTAAACCTTGTCAAAGCATCAGAAAGAAGCTGGGCATGAAAGGAGAATCACTGGGCGTTCAAGGTCAGCATGGGATCCTGGAGTGAGACTACAGTGAGATCTTGGCTAAACAAATGGGCGTGGAGGCTAGCGCCAGGTATGCTGGCCCAAGCCTTTAATGACAGCACTTGGGAGACAGAGGTGGGAGGATCACCCTGAGACTACATGGAAAGAAAAGGAAAAGGAAGAGGAAAGGAAAAAGAAAAAGGAAAGGAGGGAAGGAAGGAAGGAGAAATAAAAGGAGGGGAAGAGAGGGGAAGGAAAGGGAGGGAAAAGAAAAGGAAAGAGGATGGAAAGTAAAATGATGCCTCTTTGGGGAGGGACCAGAGAGGAGAGACAAGAGATGGTTGGGTGGGGATAAATATGATCACAGCACACTGAAAGCGATGATAAAAACAAATCATTATTGTGTACAGAACTTTTGTCTTTGAGACAGGGGCTCATACATAGCCCAGGCTGGCCTCGAAACTTGAAATCTTGCCTCTGTTTCTAGAGTGCTGGTATTACACGTGTGTACCCCCTTGCAGAGGCTCGAGATCACACACCTTATGTACAATATGGGCAGGTGGATGCTAGTGTTCACCACCACTCCTTTCACACCATCAGTGCAAACATCAGTGTACTCACAATCTGGATCTTGCATGTCCTCCAAAAGGATCTCCTTCAAGCACCCGCAACTCACATTGAACCACTGCTATCACTATATCAGCAAGACCCACTTTACTTGTTAGAAGTATATGAAAGTACTGAGCATGGGTGCTGTCACCAATACTGGTTACTGTCCTTTCTTACTTTTTATTTCAAGTGTAACAGTTATAAATGGGCTGACACAAATAAAGATCTACCAGCAGTGTAACAGGCAACAATACACTATCATTTCTGTGGTTTTCACTGACATAGTAGTTCTCAATCTGCAAACTTTACATCCCAGAGTACAGCTGGAAAAGCATGGGGACATTTCTGGGGACTTCTGGCATCCAGTAGGTAGAAGCCACGGCGCTGTTAAAGCCCCAGAAAGAAAGGAAAGGCCCGTGTCAGGAATTATGTAGCATAAATGGCACTAGCGCTTACTTCTGTTAACTTCTTAAAGTGTTATTTTGTTTGTTTCTTCCGTAACTTTTTTTTTTTTTGAGGTAGGGTCTTACTATAACCCAAGCTTACCTGAAATTCACTCTACAGTGCAGGCTGGCCTCAAATTGACAATGCTACCCCAGCCTCTAGGAGTGCACCACCACATGGCTTTCCTCCAGAACTTATTTATTTTTGTTTTTTTAAGGCAGGATCTCACTCCAGCCCAAGCTGACCAGGAACTCAGGGCCATCATCACACTTCACCTCCTTAGTGTTGGGACTACAGTGAGCACCACCTTGCCAACCTAACTTCCCCCATATTTTTTGAAAGCTTCACTACTGTGGTTCTCAAAATATTCTACCATTTTTCAAACTGGGTATGTCGTTTTATACAAAGTTTTTTAAAAAAGTAGACATTTAGGCCGGGTGTGGTGGCGAACACCTTTAATCCCAGCACTCAGGAGGCAGAGGTAGGAGGATCGCCAAGAGTTCAAGGCCACCCTAAGACTACATAGTTAATTCCAGGTCAGCCTGGACCAGTGAGACCCTACCTTGAAAAATCAAAAAAAAAAAAAAAAAGACATTTGATCACATCATCTCAAACAACATTCACCTACCTAAATTGAGCTGAACCAGCCACACCAAAAATCAAACTGGAAAAAACAAACCTCAAACTGTAAGGCAAACACAAACTATCTGGGAAATTCATAATCAACAAGCCAAAGAAATAAAAATCAAAGGCACTGTGACACCAGAAGCAGCAAGGTAAGGAAAGCCCTCAGAACTGGGATAGAGTGAGACCCTACCTTGAAAAACAAAACAAAATCTCACTTTCATCCTTAAACAATGGCCATGTTAACCTCAGAATCATTGCAGTTTTAGTATTTGCTGGTAAAGTGAAAACCCAATGTTAATTTATAACTTACTTCACACTTTTATTTCCAGAAGACACAAGCTACTCAACATTTTTCTAAATTAGAGCTTTGAGTGTTCCTTTCCTATCACTAAGGTGAGCATCAGAAAGAAAAGTCTGTTTCCAAACTCAGCAATACATGTGCTAACAAAAAGTCATCACATGACACCACTTCATTTAAACCTGAGTTCCCAATGAACTGAAAAACAGAAAGATCATGTTTAGACTAGGTTCGCCTTGTGCTTCTTCTCCCATTCCATTAAAGAAGGAATCAACTAACAGGACTTTACAGAGCTTGACTTTCTATCAGTACACCACAGCTAATTAAGCCTGACAAACGTTCTCATTACAGAAATAGTTTGACAGGCCCCTGAACAAAATGTTGAGGGTGAGGCCGGGCATGAGAAGGCAGGAGCCATGAAATGTTTTAAAATTATGTAATGTTTGAAAAGCGCCCTAATGAAACCTAATTCGTTGTATGCTAGTGCAAAATAAATTGTTTAACTATTTGGCCTCGATATCCAAGACCTCACAGTGCCTAGCAATACCCACACAAGACCGTCATAATCGGAGAAAAAGATGACATCAAATTAAAAGAGATTAATGGACAGAGGAAGGGGATATGACGGAAAGCAAAGCTATGAAGGAGAAGGTGGGGGGAGGGGAGGAAATACCATGGTTTGTTGTAAGTATACCAGTTGTCAATAAAAGTATATATAATATAAAGGTAAATAAATTCTTTAACTAAATGGCAGTTTAAAACAAATCAAGTTTATAGTTCCATGCCTACAAAACAGATCTGTACCTTGGATTTTAGTTTTAGCAAAACCTTGTCGTCAACTGCATGTGTCTTTTCAAGACCTCTACATGTTAAACTTCAAAAATGCAGGTCTCGACACAGATGCATAAGCAGGAGAACAAATATAAATCTACTTTTCCTTTGGGTTTGGCTTTTCAGCCTGTAGCCCAGGCTGAGCTGGAATTCACTCTGTATTCTCCGGCTGGCCTCGAACTCACAGGGATCCTCCTACCTCTGTCTTCCCGAGGGCTGGGATTAAAGGCGTGCGCCACCACGCCCTGCGATAATCTACTTTTTGATCTCATCTATGAATGAGCCTTCTTAGTAGGAAAAAGGGTGAGTTGGAAATGTAACAGAATTAAAAATAAAAACCTAAGGCAACGAGCGTCTAAAATAGAGCGAGTTATTAGCTGTAAGCTTGAATGAGGGGTGCTGTTCCGAGAAGGAAGCAGCCAGGTAAGCCATCAACACAAAGCGGGGAAGGCGATCCCGCGCTGCGTGCGGGGCCGGGCCGCCAGGGCCCCGCTTCCCGGACGGCGGGACGGCCTGGGGCGGGAGAAGGAAGGGGGCGCCGCGCTCCAAAGTTGACTTTCTCCGGGGCTCGGGCGAGGAGAGCGGAAGTGGGGCCGCGCCGCGCTGGAAATGGCCACAGAGCGGCCGAGCGACGACGGGCCGCGAGCGAGCGAGCGAGAAGCGCGCCGGGCCGCGGCCGGGGCCGGAGCCGGAGCCGGGCCTGCCTGCGCCGCGCCGCGCCGCTTTGTTCCGGGCCCGGCGGACGCACCGCAGCGCGGGGGCCGCGGGGCCGGGCCGGGCCGGGGGCGCGGGCGGGCGGGCAGGAAGCGCAGCGCGGCGGCGCCGGGCGCACGGAAGGGCCGCAGGACGCGGCCGGGCCGGCTCGCGCCCCTCCGCGCCGCCCCCGAGGCCCGCCGGCGTGCCACACCACACACACACACATCACTTACAACGGCATCGTCTCCGGCGCCGGCACCGCCCAGTCACTTCCCCCCCGCAACCGCCGCCGCCGCCGCCGCCCTGGGCATGATCCACTGAGGCGGGAGGGAGGGGGGCGGCCTGCCTCAGCCCTGGGTCCAGCCCCAGTCCCGCACCCGCTCCCGCCGCTTTAAGCGCTTCTCCTCCTTCCCCTTCGTCCTAACATGGCGCCCGAGCGCTACCACAGCAACGTTCTAGAACCGATGATGCCGCCACGCACGCCGCGCGCGCGCCTGCGCGCTGGCCTCCGCGGCGGCCGCGCGGCCTCACGGGAAACGTAGTTCGCCGAGCGACTTCGTGCCGGCGACTTCCACTGTGAGCTCACGCTTCCGGGGTGGAAGTGGCTTCCGTCGAGGGCGGGCCCGGGCGACGGGTTGGCTCCGGGGCGGGTGCTCGCTCGTGGCCGAGGAGGGCGACGCAGCCCCGGCGGCCCTAGGACCCCGGGTCCGCTAGGCGCCGCTTCCGGCGCGCGAGCGAAGCCCCGCCTTCCCGGCCGCCGCGGGGCGCGCCGGCGACTTGAGCGTGGGGATGCGAGACTGGGCCTTAGCCCAGGGTGCTCTTTCCCCTCGCGGCCTCCCACACCCGGCTCCTAACGCCTGTGCGCGGGCTACCTGTTAAATGATGACAGGGAATTCTGGAACACGAGCTGATTTTTCTTTTTAAGTTCTTTTTTACTTATATGGAAGAGAGGCAAATCGAGAGAGAATGGGCCAGCCAGGGCCTCCAGCCTCTGTAAAGGAACTGTAGATTCATCCTCCACCTTGTGCATCTGGCTTACATGGGTCCTGGGGAATCGAACCTGGTTGCTTTGGCTTTACAGGCAAGCGCTTTAATCACTAAGCCACCTCTCCAGCCCCTGTTTTTACTGTTTTTATAATTTTATTTATTTTTAGAGAAAGAGGCAGATACGATGGTTTCACCAGGGCCTCTAGCTACTGCAAACGAACTCCAGATGCATGTGCCACCTTGAGAATCTGGCTTCCGTGGGTCCTGGGGAATCGAACCTGGGTTCTTAGGCTTTGTAGGCAAGCGTCTTAACCGCTAAGCCACCTCTAGCGCCTAATTTTATTTTTTAACAAATGTGTACTGGAACTATCTGATTCAACTGCAGTTACCTCTGGGGTTGTGCCAAAGGTGGTTTCACCTTCATTTCTCAGAACCCTTGTTTCCAACTCTTCTACCTCTGGTGGGACCTGGATTTCCCAGAAAAAGTCTGAAAGAGTCCCTGAGGCAGCCCCACACTCAGATAACCCTGTCTTCAAATTAGCCTTCTACATATATAGTCACACCAAGGCCAATGGTGAGCAAAACCAAATGCATAAGGCAATAAATTATCTAGAATTCAAAACTAAATATGCTTATGAGGGGCTGGAGAGGTGGCTTAGTGGTTAAAAGTGCTTGTTTGGAAAACCTGCTGGTCTGAGTTCGATTCCCCTCTACCCACATGAAGCCAGATGGATATATCTAGAGTTCATGTGCAGTGGCAAGAGGACCTGATGTGCCATTACCTCTTTCTCATAAATAATATTTTTAAGAATCATTTTTACTTATTTAGGAAGGAGAGCAGCAGGGCTTCTTTTCACTGCAAACAAACTCCAAACTCATTTCACCCATTTGGTTTTCCATGGGTGTTGGGGAATCAAAACTTAGGCTGGCAAGCATTGCAAGCCAATTTAACTGCTGAGCAGTCTCCTCAGTCCTGATTTTGTTGTTGGTTATCAAGGTAGGGTTTCACCCTAGGACAGGCTGACCCAGAATTCACTCTGTATTAGGGTGGCCTTGAACTCACAGCAGCCCTCCTACCTCTGCCTCCTGAGTGCTGGGATTAAAGGCGTATGCCACCACGCCCGCCTTCCATTTTGATTCTTAATTCTTCCACTTAATTCCTTACTCTCTTGTCAACAAAGTGACTTTGGGAACTAAGTGTCAGTAGCAGGCAGGTCCTTAAAAGGCTGAAAATCAAGCCTGGTGTGCTAGTGCACCCCTTTAATCCCAGCACTGGGGAGGCAGGGGTAAGAAGATCACCCACCATAAATTCAAGGCCACCCTGAGAATACTTAGTGAATTCCAGGTCAGCCTGGGCCACAGTGAAATACTACCTTGAAAAAAAAAAAGAAGAAGAAGAAGAAAAAGGAAGGAAGGTTTGTTGGTTGGAAATCTGAACTGGTCAGAGCTCTAGCCCTTCACTGCACCTCTACCCTGTACCCATGCCTGTTCTGTTGTTTTTGGTGGGGTTCCCCCTGCCCCCAGGTAGGGTCTTGCTCTAGCCCTGGGTGACCTGTGGTCTCAGGCTGGCCTCAGACTCACTGCAATCCTCCTACCTGTTTCCCAAGTGCTGGGATTAAAGGCGTGCACCCCCATGCCAGGGCCCCATACCTGTTATGACTGGCTACTGAAAAGGGGGAAGACGGCGTTCGACGCAGAACCACATCACATACAGTGGAAAGAGTCAGGGTTGGGTCACAAGGTCCATTCCAAAAAGGAATGTCTTTTGCTATCATTTAGGAATAGTTGGAGATACTCTGAAACCTAGAGATTTCTACCCAAATAATTAAATTAAACATGATGATTCATAGTTTATGAGGTTTTGTGTAAGGTATATGGGTGCCTGGGTGCCACAACATGCATGGAGATCAAAAGACAGCCATGGGCTGTCAGTGCTTGCCCTACATCTGTCTGAGGTAAGGTCTCTCTTGTTTGTCACTGCAAATGCCACTTTTACTGGCCCACATGCTTCCCATTTCTCCTGTGCTCTACCTACCGCTGTCATAGGCACAATAGGGTTGTGAACATGTGATGTGCCCTGCTTTATGTGCGATCTGGCTCTAGCCTCTCACCGCCAGGCTTATGCAGCAAGCGCTTTACCCACTTAACCAATCCCAGCCCTGTTTCTTGGTTGTTTTGTTTTGTTTTCAGGTAGAGTCACTCTAGCTCAGGCTGACCTGGAATTCACTATGTAGTCTCAGGGTGGCCTTGATCCTCCTACCTCTGTCTTCCGAGGGCTGTGATTAAAAAGGTGTGCGCCACCACGCCCAGCCCTGTTTCTTGTTTTTAAGGCACCATCTAATATAGCATGGGCTATTATGTTGCCAAGGATCATCTTGAATTCTGATTCTCCTGCCTCTACCCTCCCCACACCAACTGCTAGGATTATAGGCATGTGTGACCATGTCCACCTGATTCAGCTTTTGAAAGTGAACCTGAGAGAGAAGTGTAGTGGCTCATGTCTATAATCCAGCATGGCAGGGGGTACTGGATGAAGGGATAAGCAGGAGATAGAAGGATCACTACATGTTCCAGGCAGATCACAATTACAAAAGAGAAAAAAAAATCCTCTATAATAATGAGCAAGTTGTCATGTTAAGGGGTCATCATTTGTTTTTTTAACTTCAATAAAATATATTACTATTATTTTAGGGTAGTACCAGATCCTTTTAAAAAATATTGAGATCCATGATCTCACCGTGCCTGACACTACCTACACAAGACCATAATAAGAGGAGGAAAAGATCATGACATCAAAATAAAAGAGAGACTGATTGAGATGGGGAGGGGATATGATGGAGAGTGGAATTTCAAAGGGGAAAGTGGGGGGGAGGGAGGGTATTACCATGGGATATTTTTTATAATCATGGAAAATGTTAATAAAAATTGAGGGAAAAAAGGAAAATAGTAAAATAAAAAGAAATTGAGAGCCAGGTACAGGAGCATACACATGTAATCCAGCTGTTTGGGAGACAGTGCAAAAGAATTGCAAACTTGAGTCCAGCCTAGGCAAATTTGAAAGACCTATCTCAGAATCAAAAAGAGCAGGAAAAGCTGGGCATGGTGACACACACCTTCAATCCCAGCACTTGGGAGGCAGAGGTAGGAGGAACGCTGTGAGTTCAAGGCCACCATGAGACTACATAGTGAATTCCAGGTCAGGCTGAGCTAGAGTGAGACCCTAGACCCCCACAAAAAAACCAAAACACAGGGACTGGAGAGATGGCTTGGCAGTTAAGCACTTGCCTGTGAAGCCTAAGGACCCCAGTTCGAGGCTCAATTCCCCAGGTCCCATGTAAGCTAGATGCACAAGGGGGCACATGCATCTGGAGTTCGTTTGCAGTGGCTGGAGGCCCTGGCATGCCCATTTTCTATCTATTTGCCTCTTTATCTTTCTGTCACTCTCAAATAAATAGTGAAAATAAAACAAAATTTTTTTTTAAAAAAAGGAAAGCCAAAAAATAGACAAACAGGGGCTCAGTGTAACTCAGTGTTAGACCACTTGCCTAACATACTGCATGATCTATTTATATGAAATGCTCAGAATAGATAAATCCATAGAGACAGAAAGCAAGATTAGTGGTTGCTAAGGGATGGGAAGTGGGGGTGGGAGGTGGCTGTGGTTGAGTGCAGGGTTTCTTGTGGGGTGATGGTAAAGTTCTAGGGCTTGGTCATGGTGGTGGGTGGTCAGCACATACATTAAATAAACACTTTAAAGTAGTTATAATAGTATTTAATAATAGTATTTGTGTTATGCGTGCTTTGTCTCAATAAAAGTATTTTAGTAGGGTTGGAGAGGTGGCTCAGTAGTTAAAGACACTTTCTTTCAAAGCCTACAGGCCCAGGTTTGATTCTCCAGTACTCACATAAAGCCAGATGTACAAAGGGGCACATTTGTCTGGATTTCCTATGCAATGGCAAGAGACCCTATTGCACCCATTCCTTCTCTTCTTTTTTTCTTCTCTCCTTGTCTCTTCTCTTTTCTCCTCAGCTCTCCTGTCCTCTCTTCTTCTTTCTTTCTCTCCCCTCCCCTATCTTCCCCTCTTCTCTTCTTCCCTCTCTCTCCCCCTCTGTCTCCCTCTCAAATAAACAAATATATTTTTTAAAAATGTTCTAGTTGCCAGACATGGTGGTGCACCCTTTTAATTCCAGCTCTTGGGAGGCAGAGGTAGGAGGATCACCATGAGTTCAAGGCTGGCCTGGGACTACAGAGTGTTCCCGGTCAGTCTAGGTAAGAGTGAGATCCTGCTTCAAACCCCTTGTTTCCCAAAGTATGTTCTAGGGATGGGAAGATGGCTTAGTCAGCAAGGAGCTTGCTGCACAAGCATAAAGACCTAAATTCGAATTCTGACACCCATATAAAAGCCAGGCATGATGGTGCACACTTCTACCCAGGGCTGGGAAAGACAGGAGGATTCCTGGGGCTTGCTGGCCAGTTAGTCTAGCTGAATTGGTGACCTCCTGGTTCTCAGAAGAGACACTGACTCAAAACTAAGGTACACATGTAAAGCCAGCTGGACATGGTGACGCACGCCTTTAATCCCAGCACTTGAGGCAGAGGCAGGAGGATAGCCTAGAGTTTGAGGCCACCCTGAAGCTACATAGTGAGTTCCAGGTCAGCCTAGACTAGAGCAAGACTGTACCTCAAAAAACCACAAATAAATAAATAAAAGTGATGCAAGCTAGACATGGAGGCACATGCATTTAATCCCTGCCCTAAGGAAACAGAAGTAGGAGGATTGCTGTGAGTTTGAGGCCAGCCTGGGATTACAGAGTTCTAGGTCAGCTTGGGCTAAAGTGAGACCCTACCTTGAACCTCCCCCCCCCAAAAAAATGTGATGCTAGCATTTGTTTATAGTAGCAAGAGACTCTGGCATGCCCCCCCCACTCATGTTCAAATAAACTATTTAAATTAGTTTGTAAAAACTGTTCCAGGAACACTCAGGAGACACAGATTGTTGTCAGAAAATTTTCAGTACCAGGGATGGGATACCTCCAGTGAGTTGTTGGCCAGGGCGGTCCCTGATGCCCCCAAAACATTATAGGCCATTGCTAAGGCCCTTACTTTCCCACTAGGAATAAATGGTAAGACCCTATTACTGAAGACTCCACATACTTGAGCTGCAAAGGCCACTGAGAAATCCTGCTGGAACCGAGCTGATAACCTCCCCCATGTAGACCAGCTGACAGAAAGCTGGAAGAAGCCATTCCACATGTAGTTCAATGGAAGAAAGAGATACCACCAGTGAAGATACTCAAAAGTAGACAATGCAAGCCTTATAATTGGCCAGCCAGGTCAAATGAGCCAATTGGTGCAATAGTGGCACATCTGTCATGGTGGAAACCAACTGCCCTCCAATTGAACTGGAGGCCTGCTCCAGTTCAGGGGAACACATCCCTGATACTGAAAACTTAAAATGGGTAGTCATGAGCCCTAGGGGTGTAACATCTGCTGATGTTTGGGAAAATGCATATACTATGCTTATCAAACTGCCTCATAAGCACTCCTCTTAATATTTATACCCTTATATTAACACTACTCTCACTTTGAGTAGAGAATCTTCTCTTTTCAGATGTCAATGACCTTGGGATGACTCAGAAGGCATCATGGTGCTGGAAAGAAGTGACAGGAGTGCTTAGTACTGCAATATCTCTATCACACCTCCAAGGCTCAGGGTCTAATGTGGAAGAAGTGGCGGAAAGAATGTAAGAGCCAAAGGAAGGGTAGGACTCCTTACAACGTGCTCCCTCCAGACATAAAATGGCATGGATATCCATGACCTCATAGTGCCTGACACTACCTACACAAGACCATCATGAGGAGGAAAAGATCATGACATCAAAATAAAAGAGAAACTGATTGAGATGGGGAGGGGATATGATGGAGAATGGAGTTTCAAAGAAGAAAGTGTTGGTGGGGGAGAGGGTATTACCATGGGATATTTTTTATAATCATGGAAAATGTTAATAAAAATTGAGAGAAAAAAAATGTTCCAGGGCTGGGGAGATGGCTTAGCAGCTAAGCGCTTGCCTGTGAAGCCTAAGGACCCCGGTTCGAGGCTGGATTCCCCAGGACCCACATTAGCCAGATGCACAGGGGGTGCACGCATCTGGAGTTCCTTTGCAGTGGCTGGAGGCCCTGGTGGGCCCATTCTCCCCCCCCCCTCTCTCTCTCTCTCTCTCTCTCTCTCTCTCTCTCTCTCTTTCTCTCTCTCTCTCTCTCTCTCTCTCTCTCTCTCTCTCTCCCTCTTTCTCTTTCTCTCTGACACTTTCAAATAAATAAATAAAACAATTTTTAAAAAATGTTCCACAACTTCCTAATTATCACAGATTTGTAGGGTCCACCCTTGCCATATGAACATTTTCACCACAGGGTTTATAGTTTCGGTGGCTGGAATCCTGGCCCTGAAGTCAGAAGCACCCTTGCAGAAATCAAGCATTCTGACTTACTGTGAGCCAACAAATGCAAACTCCTCTTGTTATTTCCATTTCTAACACACTGGAACTAGGGCCACAAAAAAATGTACAAAATCATAAGCCTAAGTATTAAAATAATAAGAACTTAAGCACTTGCCTATGAAGCCTAAGGACCCCGTTTCGAGGCTCAATTCCCCAGGACCCACGTTAGCCAGATGCACAAGGGGGCGCACGCGTCTGGAGTTCATTTGCAGTGGGGCTGGAGGCCCTGGCGCGCCCATTCTTTCCCTCTCTCTCTCTCTCTCTCTCTCTCTCTCTCTCTCTCTCCCTACCTCTTTGTCTCTGTTTCTGTTGCTCTCAAATAAATAAATAAATGAACAAAAAATTTAAATAATAGGGACTGATTTTAAACTACTATGAACATGAATGTGCAGGGGCAGAATATTTGGAACTGACCAAGAATGAAAATTGAAATCAACACCTGTCCCACAGCATCTGAGCACACAAGACTTATGAGCTTACTTTGCAGATACAGTTTTAATGAAACATCATTCATTGCACTACAACTTCTCACAATAATTCTACTATATAAGGAAAATTTTCCTAAAACATGGAAAGACATTTTTAAAAGCAGTTTTTCAAGTTATAATGTTAGGTTGATCTCTAGTGGTGAAGTCACGTGATTCAGAGGGCTGAAGGCTTATTGCATTTCAGGATTGTTCTTGAAAAGATATTCTGCCTGCAATTAGAAGAGAAAAAAGTCAACAATTTACAAGGTACTTATTGTCACATATCTGTATTATGAATGTTTATAATTTAGAAATAAGCAACATAGCTGGGTGTGGTGGCACACATCTTGGATCCCAGCACTTGGGAGCCAGTGGTGTGAGATTGCTGTGAGTTTGAGGCCAGTCTGAGACTATACAGACTGTGTTCCAGTTCTGCCTGGGTGAGAGTGAGACCCTGTCTCAAAATAAAAAAAGTAATATAAATTCTTTGCTTTCAAATGAATAAATTGAATTATCCCAGGTTCAATTCCACAGCACCCATGTAAAGCCAGACCCCAAAGTGGTACATGTATCTGGTGTTCACTTGCAGTAGCAGGACACCCTGGAGGCCCAGACACACATACACACAAGGCAAATGCATGAAGAAAAGAGTCTCATTGTCAAGTGTGAATATATTTGATGTTGTTCCTTTTAAATTTCAGCCAGGTATGGTGGCTCATGCCTTTAATCCCAGCACTTGGGAGGCAGAGGTAGGAGGATTGCCATGAGTTCAAGGCCACCCTGAAACTACATAGTGAGTTCCAGGTCAACCTGGGCTAGAGTGAAACCTTACCTCAAAAAAAAAAAAAAAAAGAAAGAAAAGAAAAGAAAAGAAAAAAATCTGAGGGCTGGGTGTGGTGGCACATGCTTTTAATCCCAGCACTCAGGAGGCAGAGGTAGGGACATTGCCATGAGTTTGAGGCCAGCCTGAGACTACGCAGTGAATTCTAAGTCAGCCTGGGCTAGAGCGAGACCCTACCTCAAAAAAACAAACAAAAAATTTATATATATATATATATATATATATATATATATATATATATATATATATGTATATGTATTTTTTAATATTTTATTTGTTTGAAAGAGAGAAAGAGGAAGAAGCAGAAAGAGAATGGGCACTCCAGGGTCTCTACCCACTGCAAATGAACCCCAGACACATGTACCACCTTGTGTATCTGTATGAGGGAATCAAACCTGGGTCTTTAGGCTTTGCAGGCAAACACTTTAGCCACTGAGCCATCTCTCCAACCTATTTTTTTAAAGTAAATATTGGTGGTGGGAGGACAGCTCCGCAGTTAAAGGCACTTGGTTGCAAGCCCACTGACAACCCCAGTTTGATCCTCAGTGCCCATGTAAAACCAAACACAAAGTGGCACATGCATCTGGAATTTCAATGTGTCTATGGCAACAGAAGGTGGGGCCAGAAGAATCTGGAAGCTCATAAGCAGCAGCAGCAGCAAGACAGACTGTGTCAAGAAAGTGGAAGAAGAGAAAAAACACCCCAGGGTTGTCCTCTGACTTCTACATATGCACCAGGGTATGCACATGCCCATACGTACACACACACACACACACACACACACACACACACACAAATAAATAATAAAAAGTAAATCTTACCAGAAAATCAATAGGATCATCTGGTCTAAGCTTACAACACTCGTTGAGACCCTGCATGAGGGTTGGCATGACGTAAGTCATTAAGTAGTTTCTCAAGGGAACAGACTGAGCTTCCAGTAACTCTCTTTCTTGTCTTTTCACTTCCTCTAGTCGTTGACTCTGTGTAAACAGAACATGTGGGTATGAGGGCATGGGGTAAAGCACAGGGTCAGAAAGGGGAGACCATGAGGACATTCTTCTTTTTTTTTTTTTCCACGTAGAGTCTCACTCTAGCTCAGACTGACCTGGAATTCATTGGGTAGTCTTAGGGTAGCATCGAACTCTCAGCGATCCTCCTACCTCTGCCTCCCGAGTGCTGGGATTAAAGTCGTGTGCCACCACGCCCAGCTCATGTGGACATTCTTACCCAACTAAAAGTAGATGCTGCTGCTTCTTAGGCTGCTCCTGTTTCTAATACATTACTTCATCAGGAGTCCTTAGATCCATAACACAGGCACAGGTGGAGAAAATGCCTATGAGAAAAACCTCAAAATCTTAACAAACATAGAAGAAAGTATCAATCCAGGTGTGGTGGCACATGCCTTCAATCCCAGCACTCAGGAGGCTGAGGTTGGAAGATCACCTTGAATTACAGGCCAGCCTAGGTTGTGAGTGAGTTCTACACCAAGTGTACTTGCTCCTTGTGTGGCAAAAGCAAGATGAAGTGGCGGGCTGTGGGCATCTGGGACTGTGTTTCCTGCATGAAAACGGGCCTGGTGAGGTCTGGACCCGCAGCACAACCTCTGTGTCACAGACCCGTCTGCCGTCAGGAGGCTGAAGGAGCAGGAGAAACCCGATCATCTGAGGCACCCCTAGCCAGTAATAAACGAGTTAATTGATATAAAAATACAAATATTTTAAAAAGATTTTGGCTCACTTTTATTTCTCACCTTTTCTTCCTTATAGATAGTTATAGATAGTTAGCTATCCAAAGTCATTGAAGCTCTGTTACCATGTCTGCCACCAGCTGGAAAGTAATGCTCTGCGTGGTGGTTTGAATGTAATGCTCCCTATAGCCTTATGTCTTTGAGCACTTGGTCCCCAGTACAGTGGTGTTCTTTGGGAAGGCTATGGAACCTTAGGAGATGAAGCCTTGCTGGATGAAGTATGTCACTGGAGCAACCTTGAGGGAGTCACAGCCCAACCCCACTTGCTGTTTTCCTCTCCATCTCTTCCTCCTCTTCTTCTTCCCTGCTTATGTGAGAACATAACACCAGCTTCCTGCTCCTGCCAAGCCCCACCATGATGGCCTCCACCCTCTGGAACTGTAATCAAAAATTAAACTCATTCCTTCCCTAAGTTGCTTCTGGTCAGGTATTTTGTTCCAGCAATGAGAAATTAACTGAGACATTCTGTAACACTCAGACTTTTGAGGGAAAGAAAAAATTATGTTGAAGACAAACTTTTTAAAACTCCAAATATGCAAATGATTGGACTTCTGAGTGAGTAAGAAACTCAGTAGCAGAGGCCAGTAAGTGAGAAAGGAGATAGAAAAGGAGGGAGGATGAGACTTAATAGGATGGTATTGTATATATGTAAGTAGAAGAACAGATTAATGTGGGTGAAAAGGCCTAAGTGAGGTCAGGGGAAGAGATTGAATAAAGGCAAGGTGGAGGAAGGGCTAATCAAAATCTAAGAGAATATAAATGAGTCATATGGAAACCTACTTTTTTGGACAATGGAGCACTCAGGAGCCATAGATTGTTACTAGAAAATTTGAGTGCCAGGGATGGGATACCTTCCAGACAGTTGTTGGCCAGGAAGGTCCCTGATGCCCCTCAAACATTACAGGCCATTGCCAAGGCCCTTGGTTTCCCACCAGGAATAGATGGTAAGACCCTATTGCTGAAGTCTCCACATACTCAGGCTGTAAGGCTACTGAGAAATCCTGCTGGAGCTGAGCTGAAAACCTCCTCCATGTAGATCAGTTGACAGAAAGCTGGAAAAGGCCACATTACATGCAGTTCCATGGGAGAGAGAGAAATCAGCAGTGAAGATACTCAACGGTGGACATTGCAAGCTTGGTATTTGGCCAGCCAGGCCAAATGAACCAACAGGTGCAATAGTGGCACGTGTGTTAAAGGGGAAACCAACCACCCTCTAATTTGACTGGAGACCTGTTCCATGGGAGGGAATACGTCTCTGATGTTGAAAACTTAAAACAGGTAGTCATGAGCCCTAGGAGGTATAACATCTGCTGCTGTCTGGTTAAATGTATATACTATGCTCACCAAACTGGTAGATTTGTTATGATGCTCAGTCTCATGATATTAAGGAAGGAAATAAGATGGTGATGTTTTTGATATTAAAAAGTTAAACAGGGCTAGAGATATGGTTTAGCAGTTAAGGCACTTGCTTGCAAAGCCAAAGGACTCAGGTTCAATTTCCCAGAACCCACATAAGCCAGATGCAAAAGGTGGTACATGTGTCTGGAGTTACATGAGCCAGACATGGTGATGCACACTGTGGTGGTTTGAATAGAATAGGTGGCCCCAATATATTCAGTTGCTTGTTTGTAGTTTGCATCTGCTGGTTACCTGGCTGGAGGCAATGTCACTGGGTGGGTCTTAAATTGTGACGATGGGTTTCAGACTTCAATCTAAAGATATGCAAAGTGTGCCTAGCTGGAGTTCCTGAAGTGTGCTGTGGCTTTTGACCTTTAGGCTTGTGCTTCTCTCTCTCCGCTTGGACCTGTGAAGGCAGACCAACTTCTTCTGCCATTATGGAACTTCCCCTGGATCTGTAAGCTTCAATAAATCCCTTCCTCCATAACTGTGCCTGGTCTGAAAGTTCATCTCAGTGAACATGAAGCTGTCTGCCACACACACCTTTAATCCCAGCACTCAGGAGGCAGAGGTAGGAGGATGGCTGTGAATTCGAGACCACCTTGAAACTACATAGTGAATTCCAGGTCAGTGTGGACCAGAGTGAGACCCTACCTTGAAAAACAAACAAACAAACAAAAAAAGACACCCAACATTCTCCTCTGGTCTCCACATACATGGGGTACACATCTATCTGCACATGTGTACATGTGTGAGTGTGTTTGTGTGTGTATCACATACGGCACCAAAGCACATACATACCCTACCTACACATTCTCAGGCTAAGATAATCTAACGAGTATTTATTTTTCGTAGTAGTTTTCTTAAGCCCACCCACAGGCCAGACAAAATTTTAAAAATGACTCCAGGTGGGCATGGCCTGAGAGCCCCTCCTTCTAAAACACTTAGTTGTCTAAAGCGGCCATAAAGGAAATTGTTGGTACTAATGCCGTGACATGTGTCACTCTTCCCCCTGACACACAGCCACACAGGAGATGAGATGACACCAACCAGGACAGACCCCATCTCAGTGACAAGGCACCAAACCTCCAGGCGACTAATCAGGATGTCTTCCAATAAAATTGTTCAATGCATCTGGCGTTCATTTGCAGTGTCTAAGGGCCCTGGAGTGACCATTCTCTCAATCTCTCTCTCTCTCACAAATAAATATTTTTAAAAGTAAAAAGAAAAATTGTTCAGATGCCAGGGAGCGATGTGTGTTGTCAACTCTAAATGAGCTCCCACTGGTCATGCGGTACATGCCTGTACTCATAGCACTTAGGAGGCTGAAGCAGGAGGATTGTGAATTTGAGGACAGCCCGGGCTATATAGCAAGCCAAGAACAAAATAGAGCCACTTGGGGCAGCCCTTCCAAAGTAGCTGAGGCCAAGAGCTTAGGGAAAACTGGGAGTTGTGAATGGCTACCTGACAGCTTGAATGTCTTTCCACCTTGATTCCTGCTTGCTTTTTGTCTGTGATATTTACTTCAGACCCAGGCATACTTCAGAAATTTTCACACCGCACTGTTACATATGGTGTGCTTTCATATGCACAACTATGTGTCTGAGAACTCCCTTCCGGGGAGAAGCCATACTGACACCCATCTGGGTACACAGTAGCAGCATGCCATCTTTCATACGACTGCAAGTCTTACAGAGACTCCTGACAGTGAGGGATGATGGATAGGGACTTCTTTTTTTTTTTTGAAGTAGGGTCTTACTCTAGCTCAGGCTGACCTGGAATTCACTATGTAATCTCAGGGTGGCCTTGAACTCAAGGCGATCCTCCTATCTCTGCCTCCTGAGTGCTGGGATTAAAGGCATGCACCACCACACCTTGCATGGATAGGGACAATTTTGTATTCTGTTCCAGGAATAAGCAGGTACTTAACACATTCACATTGTGAATGTTCTGAGTTAGCCCCACCCCAGCCCAGATGCCCCTGAAGGAGTACAGGGTTGAATGATTTGGATGATACACACAGACACTAACTAGACTCTGTTGTTTTGTTTTTAGTTTCTTTTTTTATTTATTTGAGAGAGAAAGAGAGGGAAATAGGTGCACACACACACAGAGAGAGAGAGAGAGAGAGAGCGCATTCCAGGGCCTCCAGCCACTGCAAATGAACTCCAGATGCATGCACCACCTTGTACATCTGGCTTATGGGGGTCCTGAAGAATCAAACTGAGGTCCTTTGGCTTTGCAGGCAAACGCCTTAACCACTAAGCCATCTCTCCAGCCCTAGACTCTGTTTTTAAAAAGTGCCTGAGCCCAGACATCCAGAGAATGAGGGGAGATTGCAGATGATAATGAGAGAAGCAGATTCTCATAAACATGGCTGATGGCCTGACCACAGGGGACAAAAGTGAGCTCCAGAATGATTGGCAGCCTTTGTTCCCACCCCCTTCTCCCTGCTGGCTGGAGATGGTATGGAAGCAGCTTATTTTTTGTAAGATGTTCATCTGCTGCCTCCACAACCAATGCTCTGCATAAAATATAGCTTAACAGTTTGATTCTCGTCTCTGCTCATCAGCCTTTACGGTGACAGGCATCGTAGCATGAGCTCTGGTATCCAGTTACGAAAGTTTTCTTTCCTCCCTCCTTCCCTGCTTTTCTTTCTATGGAGTGTCTGATACACTGTTGTAGGCACTGAAAATACATAGAACATTCCACAAAGACATGATCAACAAAGAAAATGATCTAGTCCTCAAAAAAAACCTACATTTTCTATGTAGGAAACAGATAAGAAGCAAGATAAGTATATAAAATCTGCATAAATTTATAAAATCTACATTAGATAAGAGGAAAGTTAAAAAACATAAAGGGAGTTACAACATGTACAGAGGCAAGAGTCAGAATTTCAGAGAAGGTGGAAATGAGAAAAATAAGGAGGGCGCCCCACAGGCAGCACAAGGAGACCTCCGTGAATGGCTTCAGACTGGGACTGTTAGAAGCGTCTGGTCGCATCAGAGCTTGTGGGCACAACACGAGGAACGGACGTCCATCTAATGGTGCTGGACAGCCTGTGAGGAGTTTCAAACAGGGAATTGCTGCTGCTGCAGTTACCTTCACGTTGCTGGACAAACACCCAACCAGAAGCAGCTTATGGGAGGAAAGGGTTTGTTTTGGCTTACAGATTCCAGGGGATCTTACTCCATGGTGGAGGAAGGTAGCTCACTCCATCAAACATCCATAGCAGGGAGACAAAGACCAGCACATGCAAGCACGAACAGCCAGAGCTCAAGCTGACTCAGAACACGCCTAGGAGGGCTGGACTCAAGATCCACGCCAGTGACACACTCCTCCCGGCAGGGCTCCACCTGCTGAAGACCAAGTAGGACGCTTAGTCACAAGTAGCTGACTCTGTGGGGAACATGCTTTCACATTCAAACCACCACAGCTGCGATGGGTCTGCACCAGGAAGTAGTACCTGGGAAGTGTGTGGAGGCAGACTGGAAGTGGACAGGCTAGGTCTGGGAAGCCCAGTGGGAAGAGAACACATAGTTCAGGCAAGAAGCATCAATGCAAGCATGGCGGCTTTTGCCTGTAATCCCAACACTTGGGAGGCTGAGGTAGGAGCGTGACCAAGAGTTCAAGGAATGAGACTCTGTCGCAAAACAAACTCACACTCATCCTGATCAGAAGTAGAGGGATGGGGCTGGAGAGACGGCTTAGTGGTTAAGCGCTTGCCTGTGAAGCCCACCTAAGGACCCTGGTTCGAGGCTCGATTCCCCAGGACCCACGTTAGCCAGATGCACAAGGGGGCGCATGGGTATGGAGTTCATTTGCAGTGGCTGGAAGCCCTGGCATGCCCATTCTCTCTCTGTATTTGCCTCTTTCTCTCTCTGTCACTCTCAAATAAATAAAAATAAACAGAAGTAGAGGGATGGATTTGATCCCTTGTTTTGGAAGCAGAATCGCTCTCCTGTGTGATTTGGGTAATGAATCGAGCGGGGCTGCTCGCGCAGGCTAGATGGGAAAATAGAAGAAAGTCACTCAAGTCACACAGTAAATGTACATGCAACGTTCTGCATTTACATTTGTAGTGATATGTAGTTAATAACGCTGGCAATGGATACTTATTGGTACCAGGCAAAGGAGCCTGAATGTCTTTCTTTTACTGTATGCACAACAGCAACAACAACAATGGAAAGCTTGGCTGCGGGCACATCTGTGGTATTTCCCTGCAGCGGCGTGGAAGAGGAAATGGCCGAGATTGCTGTGCAGGCCTCCATTGGAAGACCCTCTCTCACACACTCACCCACTCCTCCCAGCGAGCTATCCTCTCAGCTGTCTCCGTGGCTTCCTTGTGTTCATATTCTGCCTGCTTAGCGGCCTCCCTGGCCAGGCATTCCTCTGCACGTCTCTTCTCCTCCTCTGCCTTTTCCTCTTCTGTTAAACCGTAATTGCGAGGCTCCCCAATCTCTTTGATGAGCTTCTTGATAGCAAGTCTGTTCTGAGCGTCTTCAAGCTTTCCTACATCTTTATATACCAGAAAAGAAAAGACCACCACATATTATTTGTAGGCCTGCCTACTGCTAGGAAAATGCTGTCTTGCTACATACTTGTGATAGCAAAGATGTCACCTGTCACACTGAGGTTTCCTTTGCTAGTTGACAGCATAGTTCAGACTCAGCTGTGGGGAGAGCACTTTGGGCTGGGCTCGGGCACTTCTCTGCCTGTCTGTTGGCCAGCTGAGTGGTTGGTTGGCGTTTTGGATATAAGGTCTTACTATGTAGCCTTGACTAGTCAGGAACTTGTTATATAGACCAGGCTGGCCTCAAACTCACAGCAAGCCTCCTGCTTCAGCCTCCTGAGTGCTAGGACTACAGGCGTGTGCAGCCATGCCTGGCTTTGGGTCTGTGCGTTCTAATAACCACCACAGATTTGAGTGGATGGGTGCAGGACTGGAGCATGTGGCACCAGTCTCAATCTTAGGGCTGCTGGGTTTACAGGAGCCCAGGGGGTGCAACGAGGAGCTGTTTTGCTCTTCCGGGTCTTTCAGGGGCGAGCTGACTGGACTAACGGCTGGTGGGGTGGGGGTGGGAGCGTCAGTGCATAGCACTAGTGCTCAAGCCCTGCCCAGGAAAGCTGGAAGAATGCCCCTCAGCCACCTGCCACAGCAAGCAAACATCTATTTTGAGAAATGGGCCAGTTTGGCCTTCACATTCATAATCCACACGACTGTTTGCACATAATCACAGCCTCCTACTACTGTGTCACTGAGTCAGGTGGCTGCCAGGAGCAGTGCTTCCTGACCCCATTAGTCACAGCATTATGCTGTCCAGACATCCCTTGCCCCACAGTCCTACTCAGACGTACACCAGGGTTTGCTGGGAGGCCCTGGAGGTCATCTCATACCGATGTATATCGGGTGGACTTCAATTTCGTCAAAGTAGTTGAAGACAGTCTCATCATCCGTGTTGATGTCCCGGTAGTTGCTAAGAGCTCGGAGGAAGCGGTCCTGGCTGTAGTGGGTTCCGGCCACGACGCTCTCGGGGAGGTTTATCACCCGCTCCTTCAGAAACTCATCCGAGGCATCCAGGCCACATACGAACTCTAGGAAGAAGGAAAAAACACCATGCAGCACAGTGCTGGTGGACAGATGGGACATAGCTAACCATGTCTGGCCACCAGATGGGGCTTCATGCTATTACAAATGACTGCTGAAATTGTCACCTCGCATGGAAGATACATATATGAAGATCACAGGATTCCAGAGACCATCTGTGGTGCATTGAATGTGAGTGTATGTCTCCCATAGCCTTAGGGAGTTTTGATTAAGGATAAGCTTCCTACTTAAAGTCTCCAGCAACCTACTGGAGATGTCACTGGGGACGAATATTTAGTACAGCCCTAAGGTGTGTTCACAGCTGCCTGAGCTCTGGCTGTTCATGTTTTCTGGCTACTTGGCGGTGTCTCTGCTGTGCATCGATGTAGTTTGAATTTATGCTCCATAATAGACTCAAGTGTTAGTGAATTGAGTTAGCAGCTTTGCCCCAGCAGACAGACTCCTGCTGGGGGCGAGGGGTGGCGTGCCACTGGGGGCCAGAGCGGAATTCTAGCCTAAGGTATGCAGAGTGTTGAGTTCTGCCTGGGGTCCCTGAAGCATGCTTGCTTTTAGTGGTGTGGTGATGGTTTCTTCTGTCTGTGTGGATCTGCGAAAGGGGACAGCTTCTTCCACCATTATGGAACTTCCTCTGGATCTGTAAGTCTGAAATAAATCCCATCCTCCCATAAACTGTGCCTGGTTGGATGTTCATCCCAGCTGCATGGAGCTGACTATGTATGGCAGCATCTATGGAATTGAGCCAGCTTCCTCCGCCACTGATAGTGTTTCCCCTGGAACCTGTGAGCTTGGAATAAATCATTTCCTCCCATCAGCTGTTTCTGGTTGGGTGTTTGTTTCAGGAGTGAGAAGGTGACCACACCAGCACCCTGTAAAGTCAGTAGGTAGTTTGATCCATTCCCTTCCATCCCTCCCTATCTTCTTCCCTATAAAAGCAGCAGAAGCTAGGCATGGTGTCACACACATATTATCCCAGCACTCAGGAGGCTGAGCCGACTGCAGTGAGTTCTAGGTTAGCCTGGGCTACAGTGTAAGTTTTAGGTCAACCTAGGATACAGCTAGACCCTGCCTCAAAGAAAACAAAACAAAACAAGCTGGGTGTGGTGACGCACGCCTTTAATCCCAGCACTCAGGAGGCAGAGGTAGGAGGATCGCCAAGAGTTCCAGGCCACCCTGAGACTCCATAGTAAATTCTCTCAGGTCAGCCTGAGCTAGAGTGAGACCCTACCTTGGAAAAACAAAACAAAAAGCAGCAGGAACAGTACACAGAAAATCTCTAATAAAATCAAGCTTCTTACTCATTTCTCATTTTGCCTCTGTTTTGGGGGTTGTTGAGAGAGCATTACATAGAGCACAGGCTGGCCTCAAACTTACTATGTACTTACAGTTGGCTGTGAACTCCTGGTCTTCCTTCCTCCCACCTCCCAAGTGCTTGGATTACAGTTTGCACCACTACACCTGGTCCCTCACTTTGCCTCTTGCCAACACAACAATCACAGGCTCTGAATAAAATGCTTTGGTGGCTGATCTGCCTAATTAATTTTTTTTTTTTTTTTTTTTTTGGTTTGTTGAGATAGGGTCTCCTTCTAGCCCAAGCTGACCTGGAATTTACTATGTAGTCCCAGGATGGCCTCCAACTCACAGTGATCCTCTTACCTCTGCCTCCCGAGACTGGGATTAAACGTGTGCACCACGATGCTCAGCTCTGCCTAATTAAATTAAAAAAATGGCGGCGGGGTGTGTGTGTGTTTCTATCCTTGGGACTTACATTTCCATGGATCCAGTCCTTTCCTCACTCAATGCTGTTGGCTATGAAATATGTGTGTTCCATGCAGTAAAACCAACAGAGCACCCAGAGGTCATACTGGTGGAGATCACTCTACCTACCTGTTCTTTTAAATGACTCCCTGTGGTCTAGATGAAATTCAGAGCCTTTAATCCCAGCACTTGGGAGACAGAGGTAGGAGAATCATTTTAAGTTCCAGGCCAACCTGAGACTACATAGTGAATTACTGGTCATCCTGGGCTAGAATGAGACCCTACCTCAAAAAACCAAAAAGGAGCCAGGCATGGTGGCGCACACCTTTAATCCCAGCACTCGGGAGGCAGAGATAGGGGGATCGTGAGAGTTCGAGGCTACCCTGAGACTACATAGTGAACTTCAGGTCAGCTTGAGCCAGAGTGAGACCCTACCTCGGAAAACCAAGTTCAAGATTTTTAAATACCTGGAGATAATTATTCACAATGTCAATGTCTTACACTGACTCCTTGGGTATAGCAAGTGACAGGTCTTGCTTGGTAAGATTGTGCAAAAAAGGAGGTGAGGTCACTGTATTTGGCTATTTATGGTCATGGGAAACCAAGTCAGGTTTCTTTGTTTTTGTTTTTTTTGTTTTGTTTTGTTTTGTTTTGTTTTGTTTTGTTTATCGAGGTAGGATCTCCCTTTAGCCCAGACTGACCTGGAACTAACTCTGTAGTACCTGGCTGGCCTCAAACTCACAGCGATCTTGCTACCTCTGCCTCCTGAGTGCTGGGGACGAAAAGCATGCACCACCACACCTGGCTAAAACCTAGGTTTGAATGACATTTTTCATATTATCAGATAGGTACAACTCTAAGTTTGCCCTTCAACTAAGAGACCTGAGAAGAATCAGACAGGACATAGGCTCAGGCCAGTGGGACACAGAGGCTGGTAGGGAACAGAGAATACATCCAGGGCGGAATCAGCATAGATTCAGACGGGCTGTCACTCAAGCCAAGAATAAATGCTGGCATTGATCATGTTGTCCTGCATCTCATGATGTTTTGACATCTCAGGGGGTTTTACACACCAGGAAGAGACTTCCCTGAGTGGTCCTAGAGATAGTAACTCCTTTTATTACAAGTTCCTCCCACCAGCAAGCCACCGCTCTTCTCTCTCTCTCTCCCTCTCATACGTCAAGCCAGTATCTTCCTACTCAAAGTCACCCCAGGCCAGGCTCCAGACAGCTACAGGCACCTCCACACCCTGACTAGCCAATGCCCAGGCTCTACTCTGGCCTGCCTGGCTCTCCCAGGGAAAGCCCTGCAAGGGCCGTGGCCTAGGGTTTGCCCTCACCCTTGCCTGAGCCCACGTGAGCTCCTCACCAAGACCCTCCTCTCAGGAAATGCAACTGACAAATGCTTCCTTCCGAAGCATGGGCCGCCCCTTGTCACTACTCAGTTACCACCACAAACTAAGACCCCACAGGTTCAAGTGAAACACATCTCTAATTTCTTTCAAGAAGACAGAAAATAAAGGCGATTTCTGTAAAGAGGACAATGAACTAAGAGCAGATAAACCTTCCAAATAGACTACATCTTAAATGTGTCTGGACTTTGTTCAAAGAGAGGGCAGCACAGTGGACTGTGGTTAAGACCCCCTGGAACCCCATTTCTTTACACTCTGGGTGGTTCGTGGAGGGACTAGAGAGAGAAGCCTTGGGTCTGAATGCCAGCTCTTCCCTCCACTAGGGCAGGGGACTTGGACAGATCTCTAGGCTTTTGCCCTGGCCCTGGCTGCCTGAGGGTGAGTCCTGCCCCACAGGATGGGGAAGAGGTCCATGAGTGTTTATCTGGTACAGTGCAGGTCTTGGAGCCTTCTGAGCTGTATTTTATCCCATTGCCTCAGCAGGAACTTTCTGATCTACCATGGAGTTTACAAGGAATAAAAAGTCTAGAATCGTCCCTCTCTCATTAGCCATACAGTCCTGGAATTTTAGAGGAGTCACTTTGTGTTTCAACATTTTCTGAGGCGCATGTCTACAAAGAGCTATTTGACGTAACCCATCCTTGGGCACTGCGTGCTCTGCCGTTGGTTTGGAGCCCATAGGCCAACACTAGCCTCCCTGAGGGTGACTGCCACGAGGGGGGTGGGATGGGACAAGGTGCTCTCGGAAGCCTCTCTGCCAGCTGCGCCCGCCAAGAGAAAAGAATGACTGTAGCCAGGAACTGCGTCCCTGAGGGATTCGAAGCCAGGGAGTAGTTACTTTTAAATTACAACTCTGACCTAAGATGATAAAATCAGCTGCTCTTGTATAGATAGTATGACACAAAAGTTATTCTCTATAATTATACCTTGTATAAACTGACTAAAACAACGATAAAAAGTTTATTTTTCAGTTTTCTTGAATCAAGTCTAGCCCGGGCTGACCTCAAACTCATGGTGATCTTCTTACCTCAGCTCCCCAAATGCTGGATCAAAGGTGTATGCTACCACACCTAGTTTAACAACAAAACTTTAAAAAAAAATTGCAGGGCATGGTGGTGCACACCTTTAGTCTTAGTATTTGGGAGACAGAGGTGGGAGGATCACCTTGAATTTGAGGCCAGCCGGAGACTACATAGTGAATTCCAGGTCAGCCTGAGCTAGTGAGACCCTACCTCAAAAAACCAACAACAACAAAAAATTGAATTCCCATCAGAACCACCCTATTCTGTATCATATGCTACTGTTATAGCTACGTGCATGCATGCTGCCCATGACACGATATTTATCACTTTTAATTTCATACAATCTGTCTTTTATTCACCCACAGGGATGGGAATTGAACTAGGGCTTCACGTATTAGTTGGGCATTTTACCACTGAGCTATACTCTCCCTTCTCCCCTCAAACAGTCTCTTTGAAAGTTTTACATAAAGTGGCAATTGATGCCTCAGATTTATTCCTGGCAGGGCAATGAAATCAGTGGAAATTACTAGTTGTTATTAAAAAGCAATTTAGCAGGGTCAAGTAACATAATAATAATAGGTATACAGATATATCATTTGGTAATAAAATAGACTCTTTGTCTAACCTTATATTTGATTCCAACCGATATTTTCTGGCTCAGTCATTCTATTTCCAAGCCACTTTTGTAACCCTCCATACACCAGTGATAGTGAAATGACTGAAAGCTACTGAATACCACAGGAATTGAGCTTTTGTCCTGTATTTTCTCTTTGGTTTTGCAGACCCTGTGTAGGTACAGTTAGATGGCACCCATGAGAGAGAAGCTGGGTAATTTGGGATAAATGGTCAACAATTAAAAGTCATAGGCTATATCCTCAATTAAAAAAAAAAACTTAGATAATGGAAAAAAAATTGGTGTATGTAGTGAGCTATTGGCCAGGGACATCCATGAGGTCCCCAAAATGTAGGCCACTGCCAAAACACTTGATTACCTGCCAGAGCTAAAAGGTAAGACCCTGTTGCTGGGGACACCACAGGCCATGGTCACAGGACATCAAATTACCATGCTGGAACCAAAACGAAAACGAGCTCCCTCCTGGCCAGTCCTCCTAGTGCTGGAGAGCCCTGTGGGAGCTGCTGGAAGCAGACAGTCGCCAACAGCATGACAAAGCAGGGGACCCTGCACACTACAAGATCAACCAGCTGGACAAGAAGTATACATTTGTGCAATAGTGGCACACAGCCTCTGCAGGTAACATTCTCTGAATGGACATAAGGCCCACTCAGTGGGAGAGAGAACTCATATCCGGTACTGGAAACCGAGTTAGGATCTCATGGTCAGGAAACTCAGGCTTCAGAGAGAAGCCCCCACTGCTCTCTGGAGAAGAAGAGCGGGCCTGTACAGCAAAGTCTCTCAAATAACTTTGCACATTCCCTTTAACCCAAGCTGCTCTCACTTTGGGTTGGAAAATGTGTTTTATTTTACAAATGGCAGAAAAACAAAATGAAGGGAAATCAAGATCCACTGTCTTTGATAAGAAGATAGCCAACTGCCCACCACAAAACATGCCACCTCTACCATATCTGCCAGGGCCCAGAAGAAATTGCAAAGGAAGAAGCAACATGAACACTGTTCTTACTGCTATCCTGACAACCAGCTCCAGGGCAAACAGTGGCAGATACAGTGATTAATCAAAAACCATCAAGCACAGAGAACTCAACACTAAATCATGCTGCCAGAAGGCCTACAATGGCTCCGGGAACATTGCAGAAGAGGGAAGGTTATAAGAGCCACAGAGTGGGCAGAAATATCCCAAGGCACAGTCCCTCACTATCCCATGGGGACTGACTGAGGCCCTTATGACCCTACAGTGAAGACCATAAACCCCTGAGGAGGGCCTCTAAGGTAATGGGAGCTGGGGCCAGAGAATAAAAAGAATAACCTGTTATAATTTTTAAAAAAATGAATATAAAAAAGAAACTAATCCCAGCACTTGGGAGGCAGAGGTTGGAGAATCACCATGAGTTAGAGGCCATCCTGAGACTACATAGTGGATTCCAGGTCAGCCTGAGCTAGAGGAAGACCCTACCTCAAAAAACAAACAAAAAAGGAAGAAGAAAAAGAAACTAAGAAAAAGACAATATTGCCCAATAATGGAAAAAGAGGTGTAAACAAAATAAATGTATCAAGTCAAATAAATAAAATTATAAAGGTCTCAAAAAAAAGCATGAGCAGTGACTTCTGGGGTGACTGAAAAGACCCCATAGTGCTGAGAAGTGCTCAGCACTGAGACATCTCTACCACACCTTCCAAGGCTCAGGGTTGATTGCGGAAGAGGTGGTGGGAAGAGTGTAGGAGCCAAAGGGAGGGTAGGACTGCTTACCAGGCACTCTTCCACACACAAAGCTGGCCTGGATATCCATGACCTTGCAGTGCCTGGCACTACCTACACAAGACCCTCATTATAGGAGGAAATGATGATGACATCAAAATAAGAGACTGATTGAGAGGAAGAGGGGATATGATGGAGAGTGGAGTTGCGAAGGTGAAGGTGAGGGGGGAAGGAATTATCATGATTTATTGTCTATAATTATTGAAATTGTCAGTAAAAAAAAAATCAAAGCAGAAATCCAGAGACCACAGAGAACTCAACATTAAATCAGACTGCCAACGGGCCGGCATGGCTCAGGGAACACTGCAGAAGAGGGGGTGGAAAGATGGTAAAAGCCACAGAGTGGGTAGGAAGAACCTGAGGCACAGCCCCTCTCCCCCCACGGGGACTGACTGAGGCCTTCATGACTCCAGAGTGAACACCAACCCCACTGAGGAGGCCCCCACTGAAACAGGTGCAGGGGCCATACGAATATAACCTGTTATAACATATAAAATTTAATTGAATTGAATTTAAAAAATCAGTGTGTGTGTATGTATGTTCAAATGTGCATGGATGTGGAGGTCAGAGGTCAACCTTGGGTATTATCCTTAGAAATACCACCTACCTTTGTGTTTTTCTTTTTTTTTAATTTATTTAATTTTTATTAACATTTTCCATGATTATAAAAAAATCCCATGGTAATACTCTCCCTTGTGTTTTTCTTAATTAAAAAAATCATATCTTTTTTTGTTTGTTTGTTTGTTTTCTTTTTCGAGGTAGGGTCTCGCTCTAGCCCAGGCTGACCTGGAATTCACTATGGAGTCTCAGGGTGGCCTCGAACTCATGGCAATCCACCTACCTCTGCCTCCTGAGTGCTGGGATTAAAGGCGTGCACCACCATGCCCAGCTTTCATATCTTTTTTTTTTATTTTAAAAAGTATTTATTTGAGAGAGAGAATATTGGCACACCAGGGCCTCTTGCCAAGGCAAACAAACTCCAGATGCATGTGCCACTTTGTGCAAATGGCTTTTAATGTGAATACTGGGAAATTGAACCCAGGTTGTCAGGCTTTGCAAACAAGTGCTTTTAATTGCTGAGCTATCTTTCCAGCCCCCACCTACTTGTTGAAGCAGGGTCTCTTACTGGCCTGGAGTTCACCAAATCGGCTAGACTGGCTGGCCACTGAGCCCCCAGGGATTCAGGTGTCTCTACCTTCCCAGTGCCCAATTACAGGTGTCTGGCACTTTGCCCAGCTTTTTAAATTTTGTTTTGTTTTGTTTTTGAGATAGGGTGTTACTCTAGCTCAGGCTGGCCTGAAATTCACTATGTAGTCTCGAACTCATGGCAATCCTCCTACTTCTGCCTCCTGAGTGCTGGGATTAAAGGCGTGCACCACCACGCCCAGTGTTGTTTTGTGTTTTGAGGTAGGGTCTCACTCTAGCCCAGGCTGACTTGGAATTCACTCTGTAGCCTCAGGGTGTGCCCAGCTTTTTTAAAGGTGGTTCTGGGAACCGAGCCAAAGTCCATATGTGTGAGAGGGAGGCACTTGACTGAATGGCCTCTCTGTCCAACCCCAGCAGCAACAACCCTTTTCAAGCTCATAGGCAAGTTACAGGAGCACCTGCAGTGGGCTCTGCGGATTGAGTGTGAGACAAGTTGTTTGTGCTTCACTGCACAGAGCAGTGTGAGGTGCCTTCTGTGGACAAGCTCCTCAGCTGAACATCCTAACTCAGGAAGTGAGTGTCTCTGGGACAAGAGGACAGCAACGCTGTAGCAGACACAAAGCAGGAAGGAGCGTAGTCACCGAGCCACCCCTCACAGCTCCACAGTGGACTCAGCAGCCATGGTGTTTTCAAGATGGCTGCCTGGGGCTTTGGGACAGGAAAGCAGCAAGACACCTGCTCTGGGGTAGGGGTGGGGGTGATTTCTATCCATTTCAGAACTTTGATAGCACTGGCATTCATCCCCAATCCATTCTCTAATTTCTGCTTGAGACGATCTTTTCATCACCATTCCTAAAAGTAGATTTACTTTATTAAACTTGCCAAGATTGTCTTGTCATCAAAGAATCAAATAGCACTCCTTTAAATGTGATCTTGGAAACTTACCAGGTGTGATTAGTTCATTAATGGGAAACATCTTGCCTCGCATTTCGTCATCATCTTCATCATCTTCCTCTAATAAAACAAAAATACATGCAGTAATCCTTCTTAACATAGCACCAGAGTTCACAGCAAAACTTCAACTAACAGGTCTACCTTGACTTAACACACGTGTATGCATGTATGTGTGGGTGTGTGTAGAATATGTGTGGTGTGTGATGTGTGTGTAGTGTATGCATGTGCATGTGCAGATGTGCACACCCTGTGGTCAGGCAGAGGTCAGAGAAGAATGACAGAATGTCCTCTGTCACTAAGCCATATGCTTTCGTGAGACAGAATCTCTACTCAACCCAGAGCTGCCATTTTTCAGTCAGCAAGCCTCAGTGCGACTCCAGTCGCCCTCTTTGGAGACTAGGGTTACTTCAGTGCATGGTCGTGCCCTACAGTTTATGTGGGTGCTGAAATGAACTCTGCTGATCTCATGCTTGCATGCTGCATGGCAAGCACCTTTACCACCTAAGCCATCTCCTAATCACCTCATGTCCATTTTAAAATTACTTTTGTGACTTTTAAGGAATATTTATGAAAGAGAGAGGGAAAAAAGAACACTCCAGAGCTCTTGCCCCTGCAAAAAAAAACTCAGAGAACATGCAGAATTCAGAGAACACTCAGAATACAAGAACACTCAAACACACAGAACTCAGAAAACACACAGAACACAGAGAACACGCAGAACACAGAGAACACGCAGAACGCAGAGAACACTCAGAACTCAGAGAACTCAAAGAACTCAGAGAACACGCAGAACTCAAAGAACATGCAGAACTCAGAGAACACGCAGAACTCAGAGAACTCAAAGAACTCAGAGAACATGCAGAACTCAGAGAACATGCAGAACTCAGAGGACATGCAGAACTCAGAGAACACTCAGAACGCAGAGAACACACAGAACTCAGAGAACATGCAGAACTCAGAGAACATGCAGAACTCAGAAAACATGCAGAACACACAGAAAGCAGTGAACATGCACACTTACGATTGAACAGTTCTTTTGCTTGATCATAGGTCTTTGGGTATCCATCCAGAATGTAACCTTGATTCCTACAAGGCATTGATTTTAACTTTTCTTTCATAAATCTAATTATATATTGATCTTCCAGCCGACCTGATTTATGAAAAAAAAAATAACAAAGTATGTTACTGTGGCGTACACTCTACTTGGAATTATACCCTAAAGTTACCTTGAAAACGGCTGTGGAGTCAAAGAGGTTATTGAAAGAAACGTTTATCTTTATCTTAAAGCTAGAAAAGGTGTTGTTTTCTTAACATGACATGTTTGCTTAGCAGAACCCAGCAAGCTGGTCTAGAACAAAGCACAGCTGCAAGTATTACTGTCCACACTGAAAACCCGAGGGGATGACTTCTGGGTGAAGCTGGGTGAGGAGCGGGAGGGCTCCTGGAGAGTCCTGCTCACTGATTAGGTTGCCTTCCTCAGTCCTGGTCTGTGACTACACGTCTGTAACCTCCATGCCCAGCAATAATTCTGTGGTGGGAATTACATGAGATAGTATTCAAGTGTTCTGAACATGATTTATTAAAAGCAGGTATGGGCTGCAGAGATTGTGGCAGTTAAGGCACTTGCCTGCAAAGCCAAAGGGCCCAGGTTCACTTCCCCAGGACCCACATAAGCCAGATGCATAAGGAGGCACATGTGTCTGGAGTTTGTTTTGCAGTGGCTAGAGGCCCTGGCATGAGACCATTTCCCCCCTCCTCTCTCTTAAATAAATAAAATAAATATAATTTTTTTTTATAAGCAGGAGTTTTACCACATGCTTTGGCTACAGTTTACTGAGGAATTAAGCTGGAGCTGAGCTGGAAGCCTCCTCCCTGTTGACTAACTGTCAGGATGCTGGCAAGACCGAGGCAGCCTGTTGGGGGAGAGAAGTCATAAATGGGCTTAACCAGCAGTGGATCCTGCAAGTTTTATGGCTGGTCATCCAGGCAAAACATGCTAACTGCTTGGTTGATGGCATGTTTGTTATGGGAGAAACCAACTGCTTTATGGAGGGGATTCATATCTGGTACTAAAAGCTTAGTCAAAAGCCTATGGGGAAAGCTGCTACTGTTGTTTGGTTAAACGAACATATTATGCCTAACAAATTGCCCTCTAAGTATTTATATTTGTGCCCATATATTAATGTTGCTCTCACTTTTGGTTGGAGAAGCTTCTCTTTACAGATGGCAGTGAGCTCTGAGGAGACTCAAAACTCATCAAAGTGCTAAGACAAAGAGACAGTGGAGTGTTCAGAACTAAGTGAGACATGTCTATCACACCCCCCATGGCTCAAGGTCCTTTGTAGAAGAGCTGAGGAAAAGAATGTAAGAGTCACAGGAAGGGAAAGAGTGTTGAAATGCTTTCTTCCAGACACAAAGTGGCCATTGCTTGACCTTACAATGGATAAGGCTACCTATACAAGGCCTGCATAGTAAGAGAGAGAAAATAATAACATCAAAGTAGAAGAGGAACCTGTTGGAAAGAAGAGGTTCAGTGAAGAGGGGATGTGGAGGGGGGCAATGTAGGGTGGTGGAGATTATTATGATCAGGGTTCAGTGTGTATATGTATGGAGGTTGTCATCAAAAAGTGTTTTGGGCATTACAGGCCATTGCCGAGGCCCTTGGTTTCCCACCAGGAATAGATGGTAAGACCCTATTGCTGAAGACTCCACATACTTGGGCTGCAAGGCCTCAGAGAAATCCTGCTGGAGCTGAGCCAAAAACCTCCTCCGTGTAAACTAGCTGACAGAAAGCTAGAAGAAGCCATTCTGCATGCAGTTCAATGGGAGAAAGAGATACCACCAGTGAAGATACTCAACAGTGGACACTGCAAGCCTTATATTTGGCCAGCCAGGCCAAATGAGCCAACGGGTACAACGGTGGCACATCTGTCATGGTGGAAACTAACTGCCCTCTAATTGGACTGGAGGCCCACTCCATGGGAGGGAATACATCCCTGATACTGAAAACTTAAAACAGGGTTAGTCATGAGCCCTAGGAGTGTAATATCTGCTGTTGTCTGGCTAAATGTATATACTATGCTCATCAAATTGTCCAGTAAGCACTTCTCTTAATGTTCATACCCATACATTAATGCTACTCTCACTTTTGGTAGAGAATCTTCTCTTTTCAGATGGCAGTGACCTTGGGATGACTCAGAAGGCATCATGGTGCTGGAAAGAAGTGATAGGAGTGCTTAGTACTGCAATATCTCTATCACACCTTCCAAGGCTCAGGGTCTATTGTGGAAGAAGTGGCGGAAAGAATGTAAGAACCAAAAGAAGGGTAAGACTTCTTAAAACATGCGCCCCCAGACACAAAATGGCCTGGATATCCATAACCTCACAGTGCCTGACACTATCTACATAAGGCCATAATAATAGGAAAAGATTGTGACATCAAAATAAAACAAAGACTGATTAAGATGGGGAGGGGATATGATGGAGAATGGAGTTTCAAAGGGGAAAGTGGGGGGAGGAGGGCATTGCCATGGGATTTTTTTTATAATCACGGAAGTTGTTAATAAAAAAATTTGAAAAGAAAAAAAGTAAAAAAATAATTCAGACATTAAAAAAAATTTTTTGGTACTTTTATTTATTTGAGAGCGACAGACAGAAAGTGAAAGAGGCAGAGAGAGAGAGAGAATGGGCACGCCAGGGCCTCTGCCACTGCAAACGAACTCCAGATGCATGTGCCTCCTTGTGCATCTGGCTAATGTGGGTCCTGAGGAATTGAGCTTTGAACCAGGGTCCTTTGGCTTCACAGGCAACTGATTAACCACTAAGCCATCTCTCCAGCCCAATTCAGACATTTTTAAAAAGTGTTTTGGGCACTGGAGAGGTGGCTTGGTGGGTAAGGCGCTTGCCTGTGAAGCTTGAGGACTCATGTTTCACTTAAGTGGATGCGCAATGACACAAGTGCACCACGTTGCACATGGGCACGAGGGGGACACAGGTCTGCAGTTCAGTTGCAGTGGCTGGAGGACCTGCAGTGCCAGTTCTCTCTTCTCACACTCTTGCTCTCTTGCATTAAAAAGGCCAGCCTGTTGAGCTTGCCTCAAAGAAAAAAAAGCTTTTTTGAGTGGCTGGAAATATTGATTAGTGGTTAATGTGCTTGCCTGCAAAGCCCAAGGACCCAGATTCAATTCCCCAGTATCCATCTAAAGCCAGATGCACAAGGTAGCAGATACATTTGCAGATTATTTGCAGTGGCTAGAGGCTCTGGCATGCCCATTCTCTCCTTCTCTCTCTCTCTCTCTCTCTCTCTCTCTCTCTCTCAAATAAATAAATAAAACTTTTTTTTTTTTTTTTGGTTTTTTGAGGCAGGGTCTCACTCAGGCCCAGGCTGACCTGAAATTAATTATGTAGTCTCAGAGTGGCCTCAAACTCACGGCAATCCTTCTATCTTTGCCTCTCAAGTTTTGGGATTAAAGGCTGCACCACCACACCTGGCTAAAATAATTAAAAAAAAATTTTTTTTTGTTCATTTTTTATTTATCTATTTGAGAGCGACAGACATAGAGAGAAAGACAGATAGAGGGAGAGAGAGAGAATGGGCGCGCCAGGGCCTCCAGCCACTGCAAACGAACTCCAGACACGTGTGCCCCCTTGTGCATCTGGCTAACGTGGGACCTGGGGAACCGAACCTCGAACCGGGGTTCTTAGGCTTCACAAGCAAGCGCTTAACCGCTAAGCCATCTCTCCAGCCCTAAAATAATTTTTAAAAATTAAGCATCTTAGCTGGGTGGGGTGGTTCACAGCCTTTAATCCTAGCACTCGGGAGGCTGAGGTATGAGGATTGCTATGAGTTCAAGACCAGTATGAGCCTAATTCCAATTCAGCCCAGGTTATAAAGCAAGACCCTACCTCAAAAACAATAAAACAAAACAAAACAACAACAACAAAAAAAAATATTCGGGGCTGGGCATGGTGTCACATTCAGCACTCAGGAGCCAGAGGTAGAAGAATCACTGTGAGTTCAAAGCCAGCCTGAGATTACATAGTGAATTCCAGCTCAACCAGGACTAGGGTGAGACCTTATCTCAGGCCCCCTCCCCCAACAAAAAAAAATAAGTGCTTTGAAGAAAAGTAGGTATTTGAGCTAAGCGTGTAACCAATGGAAGAGTGTGTACAGGCATGTGGGAGGTCATGAGTTAAATCTCCAAGCACACACAAAACAGACGCTTACTAAATATTTACTAGCTTTGAATGGCAAAGTTAACCTAATGCCCTCACAGGCCCTAGTTTGCAAAAAAGCCTGGGGGTGGAGCTCAGTGGCATGGTACATGGCATGCAGGAACTACTGAAGCCCTGGATTTATCCCTGGTACCATAAGTAAATAAATAAAATTAGCATCAAATTCAAATGTGGTGGCACACACCTTTAATCCCAGCACTCAGGAAGCAGAGGTAGGAGGTTCACTGTGAGTTCAAGGCCAGCCTGAGAATACAAGGTGAATTCTATGTTAATTTGGGCTAGAAACCCTACCTTGATCAAAACAAAAAAATCAAACTGCAGAGAAGAATATGTCCTCACCCAGCCCCCACATCTTTTTATTCCAGTGACCTTTGCCCATTGGAGAAATTGCTGGGAGAGGCTGAGGGGTAGGAGAGACGCACTGCAGCTGGCATGATGGTTCAATGGCAGAATAATACAAGAAGTCCACAACGTCTGTCAGTCCATGCTCACCGTTTGAACAGCTGCCATGCTTGGGACACAGCCTGTCATTACATGGATTAATGTAGATCTAATAGTAATGTAAGTTTGGTGAAGCTTAGAAACTACTCTTAAAGATCTTCCCAAGGCATGTGCTATGGTGTTAGCTTATTAAGAAGGCTAAGCCAGCTAAATGCTAAATACTATGCTCACCAAACTGCCCAGTAAGCACTTCTCTTAATGTTCATACCCATATATTAATGCTACACTCACTTTTGGTTAGAGAAGCTTCTCTTTGCAGATGGTGGTGACCTTGGGATGACTCAGAAGGCACCACTGGGCTGAGAAGAAGTAACAGAGGAGTGCTCATCATTGAAACGTCTCTATCACACCTTCCAAGGCTCAGGGTCCATTGTGGAAGAGGTGGCAGGAAGAATGTAAGAGCCAAAGGAAGGGTAGGACTCCTTACAACGTGCTCCTCCAGACACAAAATGGCTTGGATATCCTTGACCTCACAGTGCCAGACACTACCTACACAAGACCATCATAATAGGAGGAAAAGGGGCTGGAGAGATGGCATAGCGGTTAAGCGCTTGCCTGTGAAGCCTAAGGACCCCGGTTCGAGGCTCGGTTCCCCAGGTCCCACGTTAGCCAGATGCACAAGGGGGCGCACGCATCTGGAGTTCGTTTGCAGAGGCTGGAAGCCCTGGCGCGCCCATTCTCTCTCTCCCTCTATCTGTCCTTCTCTCTGTGTCTGTCGCTCTCAAATAAATAAATAAATAATTTAAAAAAATGGTTCATACTGAACCACAATATCATAGGAGGAAAAGATCATGACATCAAAATAAAAGAGAGAGTGATTGAGAGGGGGAAGGGGTATGATGGAGAGTGGATTTGCAAAGGGGAAAGTGGAAGGAGGGAGGGAATTACCATGGGATATTGTTTATAATTATGGAAGTTGTCAATAAAAAGAAAAGAAATAAATAAAAATAAAAGAGAGACTGAGAGGGGGAGGGGATATGATGGAAAGTGGAGCTGTGAACAGGAGAGTATGGGAGGAGGGAGAATTACCATGGTTTATTGCCTATAATTATGGAAGTTGTCAATAATAAAAACAATTTAAAAAGCCAGGCGTGGTGGCACACGCCCTTAATCCCAGCACTTGGGAGGCAGAGGTAGGATTGCTGTGAGTTCGAGGCCACCCTGAGACTCCATAGTGAATTCCAGGTCAGCCTGGGCTAGAGTGAGACCCTACCTTGAAAAACAAAAAAACAAAACAAAACAAAAAAATTAAAAAGAAGAAAAAGAAAAAGGCTAAGCCAGGGCTGGGGATATGGCCACAGTTAAAGGTTCAGTTCCACAATACGCATATAAAGCTAGATGTACAACATGGTGCACACATTTGGAGTCTGTTTTCAGTGGCAAGAGGGTTTGGTGTCTACCTCTGTCTCTGTTTCTCTCTCTTTCAAATAAATAAAAATATTTCTTTTTAAAATTATTTATTATTTTATTTTTAAAATATCTTATTTTTATTTATTTGAGACAGATAATGAAAGAGAAAGAGAGAGAGAATGGGCATGCCAGGGCCTCTAGCCACTGCAAACGAACTCCAGATGCATGTGCCCCCTTGTGCATCTGCCTTGAACCTGAGTCCTTTGGCTTTGCACACAATGCCTTGATCACTAAGCCATCTCTCAAGCCCTGTTTATTTATTTTTATTTGAGAGAGAGAAAGAGACAGAGAGAGATAAGGAGATTGGGTGAGCCAGGTCCTTTAACCACTGCAAATGAACTCCAGACATATGTGCCACCTTGTGCACCTGGCTTACGTGGGTCCTAGGGAATCAAATCTGATTCCTTTGGCTTTGCAGGCAAACACCTTAACTGCTAAGCCATCTCTCCAGCCCTAAAAATATTTCTTAAAAAAGAAGTCTGGAGCCAGGCGTCGTGGTGCACGCTTTTAATCCCAGCTCTTGGGAGGCAGAGGTAGGAGGGTCAATGTGAGTTTGAGGCTACTCTGAGACTACACAGTGAATTCCAGGTCAGCCTGGACCAGAGTGAGACCCTACCTCAAAAGAAGAAGGAGGAGGAGGAGGGGAAGAGGAGGAGACATCTAAACCTGGAGAAATAGCTCAATAGGTTAAAGGCACTGACTTGCGAAGCCTAATGGCCTGGGTTCGATTCCTCAGCATCCACATAAAACTAGGTACATAAAGTGGCACATACATCTGGAATTCATTTGCAGTGGCAAGAAGTCCTGGATGATTTATAGAGTCCAAAGGTCCTGGCATGCCCATATTCTTCCAGTCTCTCTCTCTCTCCATTATGGCAATAAATAAAATATTTAAAAAAAAAGAGAGAGAAGTGAGGAAGGGAGAAAACTGGGAGGTAAGAGAAGACAAAGTGGGAGAATAGAGGTACACCACGTGCAGCCCCAAAGCCCATATGGGCCACATATTGCCTAGGAGCTCCCATGAAGGAACATGGGTCTCCCCTTTTTCATCCCTCCCCTTCCCCTTCCTCTCCTCCACCCCCCGCCCTGCGTGTGCCTCACCTGCATTCTGCTCCATGTTTTCCTTGATGCCCTCCAGAAGCTCCTGAGCCTCCTCCACATTCTCCTCCTGTTCCTCCTCTTCAACTTCTTCTTCTCCCGTTGTATCCTTAAGTGCAACAATCGACTCCTGTGTATCACAGACATACTCAAGTTGGATAGTAGATGGACTCCTGTATACCACATTTTCCACAGATATATTCAAATTGTATACTGTCTCCATTCCCATATACCACAAAGATCTTCAAGTAGTCTAGTGCGTAAGTTCCCATATACCATTGGGGATATTCAAAGATGGATAGTGATGGGTTCCTGTATACCACGCATACCACAGGAATAGTGAAGTTGGATAATGTATCCACTCCCATATACCACAAGGATAGTCAAATAGGATAGAGCATGGGCTCCCATATACCATGGGGATATTTAAGTTGGATAGTGCCCTGAACTGATTTGCCAATCATTAATCATCTAGCCCGTGATCCTGGACAAAGTCTGGTACCCAAATTGGGAACGGACCCAATAATAGGCATCACAGAAACGTTGTGGGTTGCATGTATCTACTTAGATGGATTTTGGCCTCAAGGTTAGTCTTAAATCTGCTTGCAGGAGAATAACAGGCTTTTGTGATAATATCACAATGGCTTAGGAGTCAACAGGTTCCTCATGCACCAAATGAGGATCTGTCTTACTTAAAAAAAGGTCTTGTAGAAATCAAGACTCATCAGCTTGGTGGCATGGCACATGCTTAGCATGAACAAGAGCATGGGTTCAATCCCCGGCATCACCCAAAATGACTTAGTATTTACAGAAACATGCATTATAGTATCTACCATGAAAATGATTCAATGATTTAACTAAACAAATAGTCTGCTAATTCCCTGAGACATATGCAGCAAGATGTGTGTGTGTGTGTGTGTGTGTGTGTGTGTGCGTGCGTGCCTGCGCACACACGTGCATGAAAGAATAATGTCCCAATTAAAAGAGGAGACATGATATACTTTGAGTGAAAGCTGGAGGCAGACTACACAAGGACAGCCCGTGAAAGATGCTCCCACCTCACAGCGGAAAGCCCTGTGGGAGTCTAGATTTTCCTAAGTGGGGCCAACGACAACATCCAGTTAGAGTGATGAATCTTTGACAGGCAAAGTGTGTTGTTCACGTACGCGTCTTAGGCAAGCATTGGTTAACCAATAGCCCAGTGCACATCGTTACCAGCTTTGCTATGGCTTCGGAAACCACATCCTTCAGCTTGATGTGGTGCAGCTTATAGTGCTTGGCCAGCTCCTCAGCAATGCTGGATTTTCCCACCGCGGGAGGACCGAGAATACAAATCTTGATGGGCTGAAAGGAAACAAGAAACAGAGGCAGCTCCGACGGTCCATGACTGCCAGTGCTCTGTCGGGCAGGTGTCTTCTCCCTGCGGGCGGGCTCTGCCCCTCCTCCAGCTCCACACTTCCTTCCTCCTCGCTGGCCACTGTGAGCGCTGCACTGCATCCTGAATGCACCTGCTGCTCCCTGGTCAGGCGCCTCACGCTCTGGTTCGTGTTCACTGCTCAGGGCTCTGGTAGCATTTGCCACAGAGCTGAGCTGAGATGGGGGGTGCCACACTCAACCAGCTGTGCCCCAGAGGCCTGCATGCCTGTAAGCTCAGCACAGGTTGAAGCAGGAGGATCAGAAGTTCAAGACCATCCTTAGCTACATAGTGAGTCCCAGGCTAGCCTGAGCCACATGAAACACTATTTCACCCCGACTCCCACAAAAAGAAGGAAAAGACGGCTGGAGAGATGGCTTAGTGGTTGAGGTGCTTGCCTATGAAGCTTAAAGACCCAGGTTTGATTCCCCAGTACTCATGTAAGCCACATGCACAAGGTGGAACATGTGTGGCTACAGACCCTGGTGTGCCCATTATCTTTCTCTCTCTCCTAAATAAATAAATAAATATTATAAATAAATAAAATGTATTTATATTTATTATATATTATATTATTTATTAAAATAAATAAAATATTTTATTTATTTATTTGAGAGAGGGAGAGAGAGAGGTAGGGAGGGAGAGAATAGGCATGCCAGGGCTTCCAGCCACTGCAAGCAAATTCCAGATGCATGCGCCACCTTGTACGTCTGGCTTATGTGGGTCCTGGGAATCGAACCGAGGTCCTTTGGCTTTGCAGACAAATGCCTTAACCGCTAAGCCATCTCTCCAGCCCTAAAATATATTTTAACATAAAGAAGAAAAGAGACAAGAGCTATGTCCTCAGATACTTCAGAAGAGGTCAGGAAAAAGTACCTGGCCACTCAGTGCACACTACACTCTCATGAAGAGAGCAACAGAGACTCATGAGGACGTGTGGTCAGTGAGGCAAGGGCCTTGCATTACTGCCAAACATTGCTTCTGGACTGAACTTGGTCTTCAATCACTTTATTTTTTATTTTTTGAGGTAGGGTCTCCCTGTAGCCTACGCTGACTTGGAATTCACTATGTAGTTTCAGGCTGGCCTCAAACTTATAGCAGCCTGCTGAGTGCTGCGATTAAAGGTCCCAGCTAGGCCTTCAATTTTTAACAGTTAATTTATTCTGATGTTTTTTAAAGGACTATATGAGCCAGGTATGGTGGCGCATGCCTTTAATCCCAGCACTTGAGAGGTAGAAGTTAGGAGGATCACTGTGAGTTCAAGGCCACCCTGAGACTACAGAGTGAATTCCAGGTCAGCCTGGGCTAGAGTGAGATCTAATGGGGGGGGGGGGGGGGAGGGAATGTGGGGGAACTATGTCTGTGTCTGGTTATCTATCTGTTTTAGATAGGATCTCACTATGTAGCCTACACTGGTATTGAACTTATGAAACTTTTGTTCCTGCCTCTTGATCATTTGTTAAAATCACCATTTCTTGCTCCCTGGTCTGGGCTGCCTGTGCAGACAGTGTGTGGGGGGACGCAGTGGTCTGGAATGGGAGCTGGACCTGAGGAGATAAATGACCAAGTGCACTCCAACCCGGCCCCAGCTGAAACCACAGAAGAATTGGGGAGATAAGCAAGAATGCTGCTCTCTTAGCGAATCTGATATCAGCACAAGGGTGAAGGAGATAGACACTGAGGACACTCAACACCTACCAAATCAGAGATCCAGAGGCTCCTAAGTGCCTGTCACTAAAGTAGACTTAAAATGCTCCCAGCATGGCTCAGGGAATTTTGTGGAAGAGGGGGCGGAAAGACTGTCAGAGCCACAAGTTGGGACATTTTGCACAGACATTGCTTCTCCCCCATAACTGACTGTTGCCGCATAATGACCCACAATCCCCATGGGGTCGACCTATATCCCCAATAAGGAGACCTCTTCAGAAAGGGGGTAGGAAATGAGCCAGCGGGTGCAATAGTGGCATATCTGTGGAAACCAACTGCCCTCTATTGGGCTAGAGGCCTGCTCCATGGGAGAGAATACATCCCTGATACCGAAAACTTAAAACAGGGATAGTCATGAGTCCTGGAGGTATAACATCTGCTGATGTCTGGCTAAATGTATATACTATGCTTATCAAACTGCCCAGTAAGCACTTCTCTTAATGTTCATACCCATATATTAATGCTACTCTCACTTTTGGTAGAAACCTCTTTTCCAGATGGCAATGACCTTGGGATGACTCAGAAGGCATCATAGTGCTGGAAAGAAGTGACAGGAGTGCTCAGCACTGCAATATCTCTATACACCTTCCAAGGCTCAGGGTCCATTGCAGAAGAGGTGGCGGAAAGAATGTAAGAGACAAAAGAAGGGTAGGACTCCTTACAACGTGCTCCCCTCAGACACAAAATGGCCTGTATATCCGTGACCTCACAGTGCCTGACACTACCTACACAAGACTATCATAATAGGAGGAAAGATCGTGACATCAAAATAAAAGAGAGACTGATTGACAGGGGGAGGGGATATGATGGACAGTGGAGTTTCAAAGGGGAAAGTGAGGGAATGGAGGGCATTACCAGGGAATATTGTTTACAATCATGGAGGTTGATAAAAAGAAAAAAGAAAAGAAAAGGGGCAGGGAGGGAGGAAGGGTGGTATCAATATGTGTTGTTTACATACTAAATGTGTCTGTAGCTAATTAAAAATAAATAAATAAGCCGGGCGTGGTGGTGCATGCCTTTAATCCCAGAACTCAGGAGGCAGAGGTAGTGAATGCCAGGTCAGCTTGGGCTAGAGTGAAACTCTATCTTGAAAAAAACCAAATAAATAAATAAAAATAAAAAAGAAAGTTATCAAAAGAAACCGGAAGTGAATGACAAAACAAGGACACGGACATGAAAGAAGAGCCGACAGGAAAGGACAGGAACATGTGTCATGAAGAGTTCCCTTCTCCTCATATTTCTTTCTTTTTTTAAAAATTTTGTTTACTTATTTATTTATTTGAGAGCGACAGACAAAGAGAGAAAGAGGCAGAGAGGGAGAGAGAGAGAATGGGTGCACCAGGGCCTCCATCCACTGCAAACAAACTCCAGATGCGTGCGCCCCCTTGTGCATCTGGCTGACGTGGGTCCTGGGGAATTGAGCCTTGAACCGGGGTCTTTAGGCTTCACAGGCAAGTGCTTAACCGCTAAGCCATCTCTCCAGCCCTCTTCTCATATTTCTGTGTGAGCGCTGAGGACTGGAACAAAAGCTACTGCACTATCTGATGTGGCTGTGCACTGAAGTGTGTCAAAGCGTGTGTGAGTGAGAGTAAAAGCATTGCGGGAAGGCAAAAGGAGGAAGGGAGGCCGAGTGGCCAAGGAGAGGAAGTACAAAGGCGACAACTGTGAGGTGGGGGCTGTGTAGGTTGCTTACAGGAAGCCGCATGTGTGGCAGAGGGGCACAGAGTCACACACACATTGAGCTCTGTCAATCTTCCAGGTTTTTTTGTTTGTTTGTTTTTCGAGGTGGGGTCTCACTCTGGCTCAGGCTGACCTGGAATTCACTATGGAGTCTCAGGGTGGCCTTGAACTCACGGTGGCCCTCCTACCTCTGCCTCCCGAGTGCTGGGATTAAAGGCATGCACCACCACGCCCAGCTTGTCCAGTTTTTTTTTTTAATATAATTTTTGTTTATTTTTATTTATTTATTTGAGAGCGACAGACAGAGAGAGAAAGAGAAAGAGGCCAATAGTTAGAGAATAGGCTCGCCAGGGCTTCCAGCCTCTGCAAACGAACTCCAGACGCGTGCGCCCCCTTGTGCATCTGGCTAACGTGGGTCCTGGGGAATCGAGCCTCGAACTGGGGTCCTTAGGCTTCATAGGCAAGTGCTTAACTGCTAAGCCATCTCTTCAGCCCTCTTCCAGTTTTTATATTGTCTTTTGGCTACAAAAAGTGCAACCATCAGGGGAAATTATGTGAAGGATATGAAACCTCTCTTTTGAAACTATCACTCAGAAAAGTAACCACTACAAGTTTACACATAGAAGTATTTTAAAATTTTAAAATATAACAAAGACAAATTTAAAAGAATCAACATCAGTATACATGGAGATATTTTTACATCCATCTCTGTTATGGCACTATTTATAATAGACAAGTGATGAAATTAGCCTACATGTCTAGTAATAAAGGAAAGGAAAGGAAAATGTGTGTGTGTGTGGGGGGGGAAGCACCATTTCTTCTAATGAAGAAGATAAAGAATTCAAATCCAGCTACATAGCAATACCCTGTTTCAAGAAATTAAAAAAGGATGGAGAGAGGGAGAGAGGAAGAGAGAAAGGAAGGAAATGGGAAGAAGGAAGGAAGGTTCAAATACTGAACAAACTGTAAAATTCATTAACAAAAATATTTGTATGTAACAGAAATCAAAATATCAGCAACAGGGCTGGAGAGATGGCTTAGCGGTTAAGCGCTTGCCTGTGAAGCCTAAGGACCCCGGTTCGAGGCTCGGTTCCCCAGGTCCCACGTTAGCCAGATGCACAAGGGGGCGCACGTGTCTGGAGTTCGTTTGCAGGGGCTGGAAGCCCTGGCGCGCCCATTCTCTCCCTCTTCCTCTGTCTTTCTCTCTGTCTGTCGCTCTCAAATAAATAAATAAAAAATGACCAAAAAAATATTAAAAAAATATATATATATCAGCAACAGCCAGGCGTGGTGGCACACACCTTGACTCCCAGCACTCGAGAGGCAGAGGTAGGAGGATCGCCATGAATTCAAGGCCACCGTGAGACTACATAGTGAATTCTACATACTACATAGTGGGCCAGAGTGAGACCGTACATTAAAATAAATAAATATATATATATCAGCAACAAACAGTAATTTAAAAAAAATGGTAGAAACAGTGATGAAACTGAGGCCCAGTATTTTGCAAGCCATATTTCAAAATCACACTAATGGAAAAAATAATCATCAGCAGAGTATGCTTAAAGGTTGTGTAATGTTATGTAGGAAGTGTTTTTTGTTGTTGTTGTTTTTTGTTTTACCTTTGTTGTAACCACTTGACAGGAGACACCTGGGGCAGGGAACGCACAGAGGGGCGCTGGAGGAGAGGCGGGTGGGACGTTCTGAGCGTGAGCGGCCCCATCTGGTCAGGGGTGTTGGGTAATTGTGGCCTGTTTGACCACTGACTTACAGACCGCTCTAGGGTGACACCTGGAGTTGAGTGTGTGACTTTGGATGACCTGCAGGAACAGCGACTGTGAGGGTCGACATGCTTTCTTAAACACGCCATCATTTCTGCTAAGCGACGCACCTTTTACTTTTTTTTTTTTGCTTCTTTCCTCCCCGCCCTTTCCTTGCTGGCCACCCTCATGAGGTGAGGGCCTTTCTCCGGCCTGTGCTCCTGTCACGATGCTGCCTCAGCGCAGGCTCACAGCAGTGGGGCCAGCTGACAGGAAGGGACTGGAGCCTCTGAGACCACGAGCCAAAAGAAACACGTGTGCCACTTTGTGCATCTGGCTTTACGTGGGTACTGGGGAACTGAAGAGGGGCAGTCGGACTTTGCACGCAAGCACCCTTAACTTCTGAACCATCTCTCCAGCCCCCAGCAATGTTCACTTCATTTTTCGTGACTTTTTTCATGGTGGGGTTCACAGTAGCCCAAGCTGCTTGGAACTCACTCTGAAGTTCCCGCCTGGCCTCAAGCTCATATCAATCCTCCTCCCTCTGCCTCCCGAGTGCTGGGATTAAGTGCATGCACCGCCATGCCTGGCTTAATTGCTTCTTTTTAAATTGTTTTTAATATTTGGGTCATGGGTATTAGTTTAACATACATGTAGATTGTTAGAGTGGAGAAATCAAGTTTTTTTTTAAATATTTATTTATTTATTTATTTGAGAGCGACAGACACAGAGAGAAAGACAGATAGAGGGAGAGAGAGAGAGAATGGGCGCGCCAGGGCTTCCAGCCTCTGCAAACGAACTCAGACGCGTGCGCCCCCTTGTGCATCTGGCTAACGTGGGACCTGGGGAACTGAGCCTCGAACCGGGGTCCTTAGGCTTCACAGGCAAGCACTCAACCGCTAAGCCATCTCTCCAGCCCAGTAATCAAGTTTTAAAAACAATTTATTTGGATTTTTGAAAAGGAAAAAACTCTCACTGGTATAATTTCACCAACAGTAAATTTCATTTACTTTTCTTAAACCAGAAGTATAAATAGGAAATGGTGATAGTTACCATTAATCCTCGGCTGAGCTTGTACTCTTTGAGAATACTATTGATGTTTTCCACAAATCCCGTCTGGGCAACCCACCGGATGTTAAAATTCTCCTTCACAAATAGGGCTTCCATCCTCAGGTTAACTAGTAAATGGTCAATATGCTCTTGCTAGGATTAAAACAAAGTTGGAGGTTTGTCTTCATTTTTATTTAGCAGACAAAAATAACTGTAGTATTCCTAAGGACAGACAAACAATATAGAGACAGTAGTCAGGCGAGGTGGCACATGCCTTTAATCCCAGCACTACAGAGGCAGAGGTAGGAGGATCACTAGGAGATTGAGGCCACCATGCAACTACATAGTGAATTCCAGGCCAGCCTGGGCTAGAGCGAGACCCTACCTCAAAAAACTTATATGTGGGCTGGAGAGATGGCTTAGCGGTTAAGCACTTGCCTGTGAAGCCTAAGGACCCCGGTTCGAGGCTCGGTTCCCCAGGTCCCACGTTAGCCAGATGCACAAGGGGGCGCACGCGTCTGGAGTTCGTTTGCAGAGGCTGGAAGCCCTGGCGCGCCCATTCTCTCTCTCTCCCTCTATCTGTCTTTCTCTCTGTGTCTGTCGCTCTCAAATAAACAAATAAAAAATTAAAAAAAAAACAACTTATATGTATGTATGTGTATATATGGAGGGGGGGAGAAACACACAAGGCCCTGAACCCAGCAGTAAGAGTGCTACGGTGATGCTGGATCATGGACTCATTCGTGCATTCATTCACACATCTATGTGCTGGGCATGAGAGAGGTGCTAGACAGTTCTAGCCTCAGCTCCTCAAGTCTGCTCTCTTTGGGCAGGTGGCATCTGATCTCGTGAGGTTGAACCAGGTAGGAAGATTCTAAAAATCCAAATTCAGGGGGCTGGAGAGATGGCTTAGCGGTTAAGCGCTTGCCTGTGAAGCTTAAGGATCCCGGTTCGAGGCTCGATTCCCCAGGACCCACGTTAGCCAGATGCACAAAGGGGCGCAAGCATCTGGAATTCGTCTGCAGTGGCTGGAAGCCCTGGGGCACCCAATCTCTCTCTCTCTCTCTCTGCCTCTTTCTCTGTCTGTCGCTCTCAAATAAATAAATAAAAATAAACCAAAAAAAATTAAAAATCCAAATTCAAGGTCCCTCTCCTCCTCTCCCTTCCCTCCCTTTCCCTTCCCTCCTCTTTTCTCCCTTTTCTCCTTCCCTCTTCTCCCTTCACTTGTGCTCCCCTCCTGTCCTTTCTCCTCCCTTTCCCTCTCCTTATTCTTTTTTAAAAAATGTTTATTTAATTAATTAATTTGAAAGAGAGAGAGACAGATATATATAGAGAGAATGGGCACACCGGGGCCTCCAGCCACTGCAAACAAACTCTGGCTTTCTATGGGCACTGGGAAATCAAGCCTGGGGCTTTGCAGCAAGCACCGTAATGGCTAAGTCACCTCTTCAGCCCTTCTTTTCTTCTCATGTAGCCCAAGTGGCTTCAAAGTCACTATGTAGCCAAGGATGACCTGGAACTCCTAATCTTCCTGCATTTACCTTCTCAGTGTTGGGATTACAAATTCATTCTCTCTCTATTTCTCTCAGTGCTGGCAAGCAAAGCCATTGCTTTGCATGTGCTAAACAAGTGCTAAACTGAGCTACAATCCTAGCCTTTTTTTTTTGGCGGTGCTAGATGTTTACACCCCAGTGCCTTGCCTCTACCACCGAGTTAAAATCCCAACCCTCTTTCTGCCCTTGATTTTGAGACACAGTCTTACTAAACTGCTCAGGTCAACACTGAATCATTTATAGCCCAGGCCCTAGCTCTATACCAGACCTGGCTCTGGCCCTTTTAAAAACATTTTATTTCTCTCTCTCTCTCTCTCTCTCTGTGTGTGTGTGTGTGTGTGTGTGTGTGTGTGTGTGTGTGTGTGTGCCCACACCAGAACTTCTTCCCACTGCACGTTTGCATAGGTGCTGGGAGTTGAATCTTGGCCAGCAGGCTTTATAAGCAAGTGCCTTTAATACCAAGCCATCTTCCCAGCCCCCATTTTACCTTATTTGTTTATTTATTTTGAGGCAAAGTCTCACTCTAGCCTAGACTAACCTGAAACTTACTCTATAGGCCCAGGCTGGCCTCAAACTCACAGCAATCCTCCCACCTCTGCCTCCTGAGTGCTAGGATTAAGGGCATGCACCACCACATGGCTCATTTTACATTTTTTTTTTCCCTGAGGTAGGTTATCACTCTAGCCTTGGCTGATCTGGAACTCACTCTGTAGTTCCAGGTTAGCCTCAAACTCACAGTGATCCTCCTACCTCTGCCTCTCAAGTGCTGGGACTGAGGCTGTGTGTCACCATACCCAGCTGATGTTCCTTTTTTTTTTTTTTTTTTTTTTGAGATGGAGTCTCACACAGTCCAGGCTAGTCTTGAACTTGTTACTATTAATCTTCCTGTGTCTACCTCCCAAATACTGGGACTACATGTGTGTGCTACCATGCCTAGGGAGCCTCTACTTTGTTTTTTTTTTTTTTTTGAGGCAGGGTCTCACTTTAGCCCAGGCTGACCTGGAACTCATGTGATCCTCCTACTACAGTCTCCTGAGTGCTGGGATTATGGACAAGAACCACCATGCCAGGGGCATGTACTCTGAATAATGCAGTCTTATGGCTAAAGTCCCATGAAACAATCAGTATAAAGAAATAGATCCTCTCGGAACCACAACCAACACCCAGGGCTGCTCCCTCACTATTACTTAGAAAAACAGTTTTTGGAAAAGAAAAAAAATATTTATACTGACTGTCAACTCCTTGGTTAGAAAAGCATTTTCTTTGGGTACTTTCTGAATTTTTCCAGGGCCGGTATGTTTACTGATGCACTGTTTGGGAAAAATAAAAATATTATGTGTCTTACCTGCAAGGTTTTCTACACAACTTCTCAATGAATGTCAACGTAGTACACACAAAACCCCAACATTTTCAAAACAGTGTATTGAAGGTACACTTGCTTATGCTCTGAAAACCTCCGCCCCCATGAGCACCTGTCTCCTGCCTACCTCCCCTCAGGCCAGATGCCTCCTCCCCTTCTCTAGAGTATCTTGTCCACTTGGTTTGCTGTAACTCAAGACACAAACTGGGTAGGTTATGAGCCGCCAAGATGTGCAGCTCGCAGTGTTAGAGGTCAGAGAGTCCAAGGTCAAGCACTGGCAGGCGGGTGGTTGGCAAAGGTCGCTTTCCGGCTTCTTGGCTGTGCCCTGCCTCTGGGTCCTCACAGTCTTGCAAGGAGACCGGGAGCCCTCTCTGGCTTCTTTTGGAAGGACACTAATTCCTTTCCTAAGGTCTCCACCCTCACGACCTAGTCACTTCCCCAAACACTGTCATCTCCTAATGCCCTTACCGTGAGGGTTAGAATGCCAACATGTGAATATGGGAGGGCACACAGACATTCTGAATGTCAAAAGACAGAGTTACAGAAAATTCATTTCTACATCTAACTGGCTTTTACTCCAATTCACAAACTAGGGACACCTCCATTCTACAAGAGAATGAGAGCTTTCCACCAGGCAATAGCAAGTAGTGGGTCTTGAAGGTGGCGCTGAGGAAACAGAACAGTAGAAAACGAGCTGATGGTGAACCTAGAGTTATTTGTGCTAAGGGTTAAAGCGGAAGGGGCTTTTTTATGTTGACTCAGGTGAGCTGGAAACTCCCATTGGCAGAAAAATAAATGGTCTAATGGGATCCGTCCCTTAGGGGGTGTGGGAAGTACCGTTAAGTTTCTCTTGACTACGCGGCATTTAGAATGAGTGACTCTGGTCTGGTCTGCTGGGGTCTAGTATAGGAGCTCGGCCTGAAACAGTGGGCTCCCATCATTTTTGTTTAACAAACCAGAGCCCAGCATCCCCTTTGCTAAGTGACAAACCCTCCACATGATAGAGTTACGTGGGGAGGAGTCCGGAAAGAGCAGAGGCCAAGGCCACGGCAGCTGGGCTAGTTGGGGTGTAAGGGGACGGCGCTGGCCAGGCTGCCTGGCCTGCCAGAGCTGCTCTTACCCACAACTCTTAGAAGTGGCCGTGGGTCCCGTGATCCTGACCGTATCAGGATTTGGGACAAGTGTCCGCAGAGTGGGCTTAATACCCTGGCATGCTATTTGTGTATTGGAGCTGTGCTCTCCACCCCTGAGCCTGGAACCCCCCCCCCCCGCGGCTGTTCTTGTCTTCCATGCACACACTAGACAAAGGTTATCTGGTAGTAATTTCCCAACATAGGCGCTGCAAGTACAAATGGGGAGTTTAAAGTATTTTGGGAGTCCTGTTAGCACAACGATTTCTGTAACTATAGTTTAAGGGGCAGAAACTAAGGGCAGGCCATTGAAGTCTGGGAAGAAATGGATCCCCATACCTTGACCAGGTCCTCCAGGGTGTGGACAGACTCATCTACAGCCACCAGGTAGTGGAACTTCGGCACGTGGTCTATTACATTCTGTATCACTCTGCAGACCAAGAGTTACGACAGTCACCGGAGAGGGGCAAACAGACCTTTGCCCCTCAGACGGCACGGCGCCTGTGCTTTGGGACATGGTTTCTGGGTCTGCACCACTGTGGGAAGTCTACAGGGGTAGGAAGTGACTTTCCCTGGGCTGAAAAGTTACAAGGAGACAGGCGGGAGCCAGGCCTTGAAAAAAGTTATCACTGGGCTCAGCGGTTAAGGCACATGCCTGCGAAGCCTAAGAACCCAGGTTCGATTCTCCAGGTCCCATGTAAGATAGATGCACATGGTGGCACATGTGTCTGGAGTTCGTTTTCAGTAGCTAGAGGCCCTGGCATGCCCATTCTCTCTTTCTCTCTCTGTCCCCCCTCTTTGTCTCTGATAAATAAATAAATATAAATCTTTAAAAAATTATTATTGTATGAATGTGTGTATGTGTGGTGTGGTATCTGCCAGCCCCAAGGATACTCTTGTCTCCCCCAAGAACTGGAGGTAAAGGCAGGCATTGCCATGCCTGGCCTTTTTTTTTTTCCCTCAAGGTAGGGTCTCAGTACCCAGGCTGACCTGGAATTCACCATGTACTATCAAGGTGGCCTTGAACTTACGGTGATCCTCCTACCTCTGCCTCCATAGTGCTAGGTTAAAGGCACGCGCCACCTTGCCTGGCTCCATGCCTGGCTTGTTATGTGTGTGCTGGGCATCCAAGTCAGGCCCTCACTCTTGCGTAACAAGCACTATTACCCAATGAGACATCTTTTCAGCCCATGAAGCAAGGCTGTGAAAACAGATAAACTTGGTTCCCAATTTTGTTTCTTCCTTCCTTACTTTCTTTCTTTTTTCCTTATTTTTGAGGCAGGGTTTGGCTCTACTCCATTCTGACCTGGAACTCATTCTGTAGTTCCAGGCTGGCCTCAAACTCACAGCAATCCTACCTCTGGCTCCCAAGTACTGGGATCAAAGGCCTGTGCTACCACACTTGGCTATGTTTCTTTCTTTTTTTTTTGGGGGGGGGTTGGAGGTAGGGTCTCACTCTAGCCCATGCTGACCTGGAATTCACTATGTAGTCTCATGCTGGCTGAAAACTCTTGGCAATCCTCCTACCTCTGCCTCCCAATGTGGTTCTTTCTTATTTTTTATTTATTTCATCTATTATTATTGTAGTACAAAGAATTGAACTCAAGGCTTCACACATACTAGATAAGCAACCTATCACTGATATATATCCCCAACCCTCTTTTTATTTATTTATTTATTTATTTTGGTTTTCTGAGGTAGGGTCTCACTCTAGTTCAGGCTGATCTGGAATTCACTATGTAGTCCCAGGTTGGCCTTGAACTCACGGTGATGCTCCTACCTCTGCCTCCTGAGTGCTGGGATTAAAGGCGTGCGCTACTACGCCTGGCTTTTCCTATTTATTTTGAAATGGATTCTCACTAAGTTGCCAAGGCTAGCCTTGAACTTGCTCTGTAGCCTAGGCAGGCCCTGAACTTGTTTGTGTGGCTGGTTTTGGTAACTCAGGCTCACTTGGAACTCACCTGCAGCCCTAGGTTGGCCTCTGTGGTGGTTTGATTCAGGTGTTCTGGATGTAGGTTCCCAGCTGATGGAGATTTGGGAATTAACGCCTCCTGGAGGCGGTGTATTATTGGGGGCGGGCTTATGGCTGTCATAGTCAGTTTCGCCTTGCCAGTGTTTGGCACACTCTCCTGTTGCTATGGTCCACCTGATGTTGGCCAGGGGGTGATGTCCACCCTCTGCTCATGCTGTCGTTCTCCCTGCCACCATGGAGCTTTCCCTTGAGCCTGTAAGCCAAAATAAACCTCTTTTTTTCCCACAAGCTTCTCTTGGTTGGGTGATTTCCACCAGCAATGTGAACCTGACTGCAACAGCCTCAAATTTACGGTAATCCTCCTACCTCATCCTTTTAAGCAACAGACTTCCACCCTCAGGCCCAACCTGTTTTCCTTCTGGTAGACTGCAGTCAGGAAGTCTGCCCACCCAGAGACTCCTTTGAGTGTCCTGCCTCTGCTTGGGGAAGGAGTTTTGCAAAGTGAAGCAGGGACAGAAGGAGCTATGGCTGTCTCGTGAGGAAGTCACAGCACACAGCGCCGGTCACTCTGAATCCTCACTCTGCCAAGACTTTGCCGGGGGCTCCGCAGGTTCTACTCCACCGAAGCCCAGTCGGATAGGCGCGGGGCCTTACAGTGACAGAACTGGGCTCAGAGGAGCCACGCGACCTTCCCGCCTTCCGCAGGGCAAAGATATGAGCAGATGCAAGGTTTCTGTGACCAGTGCAGTTGCAGTGACCAGGCGACTCCCACAGTGGCTGTCCCTTTGCACATCTCACTGTTCACACCAGGGCTGGCGGCGAGGCTCTTGGCAGGGTGCTCGCCTAGTATGCCTGTCCTGGGTCCCAGCACTGAACAAGTAATCATAAATGATCACTGGATATTAATGTGTCAGAATCCTTTGAACTCCCTTCCTTTGTTAAGTGATTGACATTCTTCAAAGAAATGTGCAGGAAGAAATGAAATGTTGGTGAAAGGGCCCCAAGTCCTTCCATCATGTGGGGGGAAACAATTCACTTAGTCACATGTGAAGAGTTTGTTTTAAGAATGTTTAAGAATGTAAAAGACTAGGCTGCGTGTGGTGGTGCATAGCACTGGGGAAGTTGAGACAGGAAGATTTTTTCCCCCCAGTTTTAGGCCCCCCTGAACTACAGAGAAAGGCCATGTAGAATAAATTAAAAAAATAAAACTTGACCCTGGTAACATAATAGAAAATCACAGCTGATAAAACGGGAGTATTTTCTTCCCTTCATTCCCAGAATTAATGTTGGCTGAGGCAGACCTAGAGGTTTTGGAAGCAGGGAGACTGGGTGAGAGAGGAGCTTGCTATGGAGTCCAGGCTGGCTTGGACCATGTTGCTCAGGTTGGCCTGGAACATTCTACCCTTCTTTGTACAGCCAGACCAGGCCAAAATCTAGGTGATGTGGAGTGTGAACTTTACATAATTTCCGGGATCCTTCTTTCAGAATAATGAAAATGAGCTTGAGGATTTTGCAAGGGGCTCACAAGGGGAGAGGCAGTGGAGTTCAGGCCTCATTTCTTTCCTGGTAAGCCTGTAACTGTGTCTGGGATCCTGTCTGATTTTCAGTGGTCAGTGGGTGAAGAGGACAGTGGGAAGCTGGCGCCAGCCTGGGGGGCGGCGGGAGGGGTGCAGTCACTGCCCACAGCCCCCCTCGTGGGGAGGAGCTGGCACTGGGCTGAGGCCAGTCCGCTAAGAAGGCAGTGCTGGGAGGCCGGCTCGGTGAAGGTGAAACACAGAGAAGCCTCACATCCGTACTGAAGCACAAATGGACCCCTGCCCCTGGCCGAGACCATATGAGTGCAGAGCAGTGGAATGCTGGGCCCTGGGATTACCTCAGGCCCTCTGGGGCAAACAACACAGAACATAAAACAGCCCTTTACCTTCAGTCTTTGCACCCTCGCATTCTGTTAGGCAAACCTCCTGGGGTGAGTGGTTAAACCTAGCCAATCTCGTCTATCCCAGCTCTACAGCAAAGAATGCTGAAAGACAACATCTGACCCCTATGCAAAAGTTCTCCAGGCATTTCTGTAGTCTTTGTGCTTAATGCTCCTTCCGGTATAGTTGTTGTATGTACTCGTGCATGATTTTCTTTATTTTGTGACTATCCAAGTCTATGTAACCTCTTCCTCGGCCTCTAGAGTGAAGCTGAGATCCTGGGCCATGGCTCACTCACATTTGCCTCAGAATATACTATTTCCTTTCCTTTTCTTTTTTACAAATTTATTTTATTTTATTTAGTTATTTGCAAGCAGAGAGAAAGAGAGAGCATGAGAAAAGAGACATATGGAAAGAGAATGGGCATGCCAGGGCCTCTAGCCACTGCAAATGAACTCCAGACATATGCGTCTGGCTTATTTGGGTACTTGGGAATCAAATCTACGTCCTTGGGGCAAGCGCCTTAATCACTAAGCCATCTCCCCAGCCCCCTTTCTTTCCTTCCTTCTTTCTTTCTTTCTTTCTTTCTTTTTTTACTTAAGATTTTTTTACAATTTACTTATGAGGGAGAGAGAAGAAGAGACAGAGAGAGAGAAGATAGGTGCACCAGGGCCTCCAGCTACTGCAAATGAACTATAGACACATGGGCCACTATGTGCATCAGGCTTACATGGGTTCTGGAGAATCCATTTCACAGGACAGCACCTTAACCGCTAAGCCATCTCCCAGCCCAGAATATACTATTTTCTTATCTCCTTAAAAGTAGAGCTTTGAATGAGCTGGGCATGGTGGCACATGCCTTTAATCCCAGCACTTGGGAGGCAGAGGTAGCAGGATTGCTGTGAGTTTGAGGCTGCCCTGAGACTACACAGTGAATTCCAGGTCAGCCTGGACTAGAGTGAGTAGAGTGAGACCCTACCTAAAAAAAAAAAAAAAAAAAAAAAAGTAGAGCTTTGAGGAGCTAAAGAGGTGGGTTATTGGTTAAGGTGCTTTCCTATGAAGCTGAAGGACCCAGGTTCAATTCCCCAGAACCCATATAAAGCCAGATACACAAAGTGGTGCATCCAAAGAGGCCTTTTCTCACTTTCTCGTTCTCTCAAATAAATTGTGTGTGTGTTTATATTTGTTTGTTTTCAAGGTAGGGTCTCACTTTTTAGCCCAGGCCAATCTGGAACTCTGTAGCTCCAGGATGGCCTTGAACTCTGCAATCCTCCTACCTCAGCCTCCTGAGTGCTAGGATTAAAGATCTGTGCCACTTCACCTGGCCAAAACATTTTGTTGTTGTTTGTTTTTCAAGGTAGGGTCTCACTCTAGCCCAGGCTGACCTGGAGTTCACTATGTAGTCTCAGGGTGGACTCAAACTCACAGCGATCCTCCTACCTCTGCTTCTAGAGTACTGAGCTTAAAGGCATGTGCCATCTTACCCTGGCCATTTTTTTAAAATTTCTAAGATATAATCTTGAACTTGTCATCAGCAGTCTGAAGATAGCTCAGCAGTTAAAGATGCTTGCTTACAAAGTCTGCTGGCCCATGTTCAATTCTCAAGCCACCTACGTGAAGATGAAAAAACAAAAAAGCAAGGGTGGCGCTTTCCCGTGGACGTTCTTTTGTCAGATGCACACCAGAGCTGACACGTCTTCTACCAGAGGCTGCTGTGTGGAGAGACTATTTCACCTGAGAGGGTCTGAGCGCCAGGGTGTACTCACAGCAGGTGTTACTTTACGCATAATTACAAGAGCTAATCCCCCAGAACAGTCACATTTCTGGGGCAATACTTACCCTGCTAGGTCAAGAATGTGAATTGCTGGAATTATGTTCATTCCATCTCCAAAAACAGGCAATGCAGGAGTCTCACCCATCCAAGCTAGCTGAAAGAATGAAAAGCAACAGCGGTTGCCCAGGCGTGTGTCTTGTGCTTGCAGCCGCATGCAGTCCACAGACAAGAATGCATGAGACCATATTTTGGGTAACTTCCTATAGCTGGTACTTCCCAGCTCAGTCCCCGTGAGATTGAAGAGAAATAAAGTGTGACATCAGAACATGATGTTAAGTGAAATAAGTCAGACAGTCAAAGTACATGATGCCAGGTGTGGTGGCGCACGCCTTTAATCCCAGCACTTGGGACACAGAGGTACGTAGATCGCCGTGAGTTCGAGGCCACCCTGAGATTACATAGTGAATTCCAGGTCAGTCTGGACTAGAGTGGGACCCTACCTTGAAAATCCAAAACCAACCAAACAAAAAAACATGCTGTCTCATTTGTGGAAGCTAAAAAGTCAATCTGGCCGGGCATGGTGGTGCACGCCTTTAATCCCAGCACTCGGGAGGCAGAGGTAGGAGGATTGCTATGAGTTTGAGGCTACCCTGAGCCTACATAGTGAATTCCAGTCAGCCTGAGCTAGAGTAAGGCCCTACCTGGGGAAAAAAAAAAGTCAATCTGAATCTAGATTGGTAATTAACAGAGCTTGGGGAGTATTTGCAGGGGGAGGCGGGGTGGGAAGGGTAGATAAGCAGGACTGGATTTGGTAACTGCATGTTATACTTGTGTGGAAGTACTACAGTGAAGTCCATTAGTATGTAAAATTAATACATGTTAATCAAGGCTGGAGAGATGGCTTAGCAGTTAAAGCGCTTGCCTATGAAGCCTAAGGACCCAGGTTCAATTCCCCAGTACTCATGTAAGCCAGATGCACATGGTGCAGGCGTCTGGAGTTCATTTGCAGTGGCTGAGGCCCTGGCACATCCATTCATTCTCTCTCTTTCAAATAAATCAATAAATAAAATATATTTTTAAAATACGTGTTAATCAAAAACAAAAACAATGCAATCTCAGGGCTGACCAGTTTCTGGAGACTTCTATAATAATCAGTTATCCCTAGCCTGTGAAAGGTCCACAGAAAGTAAGTCCTTTCATGTGCCTGAGGTCTTTCATTTTCGTGGACAGGGTTCCATTGGCTTTTGGAGTCACTGCCCCTGGTGGAGGTAACTGTCAGAGAGAGAAACTGAACTCTAGTGGACAAAGTCCCTGGAAGGAGGTTACACCTGTGGGATGCCCTCGGCCTGGATGGGAGCCAAAGATACAGTTTGGGTTTGCAAAAGACACCCATCCAAAGGGGTGAATAAGCAGCTGGGCCTATAGAACGAGAGGTGGGGAAAGAGCCAGGCCGGAGACCTGCATTGTACAGGCAGCAGGACTAGTCATGGAGATAAACACAGCAACTCGGTGTACGTCATCCCCACAGCCTTACGTGGCTGTGATTAAGCCACATGCTCAATCCCCCAAGCAGGCAGAACCTTTGGGAGATGCAGCCTTGATGGAAGAGGTGTCACTGGGGCGGGCCTTGGGACTTTACAGTGCAGCCCACTTGCCAGTGCCAGCTATGCCTGCCCAGCTGCTGCGACAAGATGCGATGCCCAGTCTTTGCTCTGCCATGGTGCTTTCCCTGCCACCATGAAGTTTCTTCCTGAAGCGGGAAGCCTGAAGTGAACCCTTTCCTCCGGTCAGCTGCCTCCGGGTGGGTGGTTGCCCAGCAACAAGAGGGAACCTGCCCCACTAGGCTCCAGAGGGAGGAGGCAAAAGGGCCAGGGGCAGAGGCTTGACAATGCCAGCCTTCCACGGTCAGGCAGTCAAGGAGCAGCAGACAAGGGACAATGCCAAAGAGCTTTCTATTGCTTACACCCTGTTGCAGTCAGGTTCACATTGCTGGCAGAAAACACCCAACCAAGAGCAGCTTGTGGGTTTATTTTGGATTATGGACTTGAGGAGAAGCTCCACGATGACAGAGGAAAATGATGGCATGAGCAGAGGATGGACATCAACCCCTGGCTCACATCAGGTGGACAATAGCAACAGAAGAGTGTGCCAAACACTGGCAAGGGGAGACTGGCTATAGCACCCATAAACCTGCCCCCAACAGTACACGGCCTCCAGGGGAAGTTAATTCCCAAATCACTATCAGCATTCAGAATACCTAAGTTTATGGGGAACACTTGAATCAAAGCACCACACAGCCTTAGCTGTGCAAGCTGATGTGTGCCGGGTCAGTCCTACAATCCCAGCACTTGGGAGGTAGAGGCAAGAGGGTCAGAGCAACACTGGCTACAGAGTGAGCTTGAGGCCAGCCTGAGCTGCGTGAGACCTTGTCTCAGAAAAGGAAAACGAAGCAAATCTGTGCTGGGCATGATGGTAGGCAACTCTAATCCTAACACTTTGGAGGCAGAGGCAGGAGGATTGTGAATTTGAGGTCATCTTGAGCTCACAGAAAGTTTCAGGCCAGCCTGGGCCATATGGTAAGACCTTGTCTCAAAACTAAATGTAGCCGCACACCTTTAATCCCAGCACTTGGGAGGCAAAGGTAAGAGGATCGCTGCAAGTTCAAGGCCACCTTGAGACTACATAGTGAATTCCAGGTCACCCTGGGCTAGAGTGAGACCTTACCTCGAAACCAAATAATAATAATAATAAATAAATAGAGCAAACAAGCACATAAAATAAATCAAACAAAATTTCTGGCTACTCTTTTCCTTTACTTCTCCCCTCCTCTCTGTTCCTGAAACCCCTCGTCTGTTCTAGCTGCCATTTCTACCATGCCCTCTTGAACCTGCTCCTCTCACATCTTTGTCCTGACCACCCCAGAAAACCAGGAGTCAGTCAACTGCCAGATCTCATCTTGCTATCTACAGCATATCCCTCTACCCTTCACTCCTGTCTCCCTCCTTCCCTCCCTTCTCCTTCACTTCCATTTCCTTTCTTTTCCTGAGACAGGCTTTGCTTTGCAGCCTAGGACAGCCTCAGAGTCTCAACTCACTGCCTCCCACGTGCAGAGATTAGGGGCCATGCATCACCGTATGCAGCTTGTAAAACACTTTCTAAGAATCCACATGTCACAAAGGTTGTACCTTGAAGAAGGTGTGTAAGATGCCTCCTTCCACGCCGTATTGAAGCCCTGAGGCAACTATATAAGTTACAAATTTTTTGGCCTAGAAAAATAAGAGAATTTCTATGACATTATCAGTCATCTTGAACAAGATTCATTAGTTAAAATGAGCATGCCTGCAAGTTTCATCAACATTTTGGGGCTTCTTAGGTTCATCTTAAGATATAACCTCTTTTAAAAACTTTTTATTGACAGCTTCCATAAGCATAGGCAGTAAAACCATAATAATTCCCTCCGTCCACTCCCATTCTCCCCCTCAAATCCACCCTCTATTGAATCCCCTCCCCTTGCAATTATTCTCTTTTATTTTGACGTCATCATCTTTTTCTCCTAAGAAATAATCTCTTTTTAAAACTATACTTATTTATTTATTTATTAGACAGAGGATTTAAGAGAGAAAGAATATTTAGGAAGTTAAGGCTGGAGGATTGCAACAAATTCAAGGCCAGCCTGGTATACAGAGTGAGAGACTATCTTAAAAAATAGAAGCTGCCGGGCGTTGTGGCACACGCCTTTAATTCCAGCACTTGGGAGGCAGAGGTAGGTGGGTCACCGTGAGTTTGAGGCCACCCTGAGACTACATAATGAATTCCAGGTCAGCCTGAGCTAGAGTGAGACCCTACTTTGAAAAACCAAAAAAAAAAAAAAAAGGCAGGTGTGGTGGCACATGCTTCTAATCCTAGCATTTAAGAGGCAGAGGGAGGAGGATTGCAGTGAGTTTAAGGCCACCCTGAGACTACATAGTGAATTCCAGGACAGCCTGAGCTACAGTGAGACTCTACCTCAAAAAAAAAAAACAAATAAAATAAAATACATATATGTGTATGTGTGTATATATGTATGTCTGTGTGTGTATGTATGTATGTATAGTCTTAAAGCAGGGCATGGTGGTGCATGGCTTTAATCCCAGCATTTGGGAGGCAGAGTTAGGAGGATCCCCTTGAGTTAAAGGACTCCCTGACTACATAGTGAATTCCAGGTCAGCCTGGGCTACAGTGAGACCCTACCTTGTAAAACCAATTATATATATATATATATATATATATATATATATATATATTATATTATATTTTATACACACACACACACACACACATATATACATACACATATACATATAGTCTTCATTTGAAGTTACAAGAAAATTGGGCCGGGTAAAGCTCAGTGGTAAAGCACTTGCCTAGCATGTTTGATGCCCTGGAATCAGAGAGTGAGGAAAAGAAGAGGAGAGGGTCTGGGCATGCTGATGCTCGCCTTTAATCCCAGCATTCAGGAGGTGGGGGTAGGAAGATCACTGTGAGCTTGAGGCCAGCCTGGGACTACAGAATGAGTTCCAGGTCATCTTGGGCTACAGTGAGATCCTACCTAAGGGAAAAAAATAAAGAAGGGGAGAGGGAGAGAAGGAGGAAAGGAGGAAGAAAAGAAAGAAAGAAGGGAGGGAGGGAGAGAGGAAGAATAGAAGGAAGAAAGGAAGACAAACTGTAGATAGAAATGATATAGAGCCAAGTATGGTAGAACACACCTTTAGTCCCAGCACTTGGAAGGCTGAGGTTGGAGGATCACTGTGAGCTTGAGGCCAGCCTGGGCTACCAAGTGAGCTCCAGGTCAGCTAGGCTAGAGTGAGACCCTGCTATGAAAAAACAAATGAACAAAAAGATGTGGCATGTGCCATTAATCCCAAACTCGGGGCCAGCACAGCTACTTAGTAAGACTTTTTTTTTTTTTAAGAAAAATAGATAGACAATTAGACGATCAATAACATGGTCCCTTTTTTATTTACTTATTTCAATATTTGAGACAGAGAGAGACTGAGTGACAAAGATAGAGAATAGGCATGCCAGGGCCTCCTGCCACTGCAAATGAACTCAGACACGTGAGCCACTTTGTGCATCTGGCTTTACATGGGTGCTAGAGAACTGAACCAGGATTGGCAGGCTTTGCAAGTAAGTGCCTTTAACCACAGAGTCACTTCTCCAGCCACATTTTATTTATTTTAACCTCAAAATTTACAGGTTAAAGCCGAGCGTGGTGGTGCACACCTTGAGAGAGGCAGAGGTAGGAGGATTGCAGTGAGTTCGAGGTCACCCTGAGAATACAGAGTGAATTTCAGGTCAGCTTGTGCTAGGGTAAAACCCTACCTCAAAAAACCAAAAAAAGCCGGTCATGGTGGCGCACTCCTTTAATCCCAGCACTTGGGAGGCAGAAGTAGGAGGATCGCCGTGAGTTCAAGGCCACCCTGAGACTCTATAGTGAATTCCAGGTCAGCCTGGGCTAGAATGAGACCCTACCTCGAAAAACCAAAAAACAAAACAAAGCAAAACAAAACAAAAAACCTTACAGGCTAGAGAGGTGACTCAGTGTCTAGCATGTGGAAGAGCTTAGTTCAATTCCCAGAATCCTTCTTTCTCCACAAGACATAACAATCCAAATTACAAAAAGTATTTATTAGCACGCCTTTAATCCCAGCACTCAGGAGGCAGAGGTAGGAGGATTGCTGTGAGTTCAAGGCCACCCTGAGACTACATAATGAATTTCAGGTCAGCCTGGGCTAGAGTGAGACCCCACCTCAAAAACGTTTTATTTATTTGACAGAGAGTGGAGGAGAAACAAAGGCAGAGAGAAAAGGAGGGAGGAATGGGCTGCCAGGGCAAACTGCCTCTGCGAATGCACCCAGATACATGCACCACTTTGTGCATCTGGCTTCGCGTGGTAACTAGGGAATCAAGGGCAGGCTGCAAGTTTTTCAAGCAAGTATCCATTGAGCCGTCTCTCCAGCCCACAACAGCCACATATTGAAGGACCTTTCTAAGTTATGGACAAAGAACTATACTTCCTCCTTCTATTTGTTTTTGAGATATGGACTCATTATGTAGCTCAGGCTGACCTTGAATTCACCATCCTCCTGCATCAGCCTCATGAGTTCTAGGAGTACAGTGATGAGCCACTATGCCTGGCTCTGTTACTTCTTTCAAATATTTCATACTCTACAGTGTTTGCAGTGTTACTGTTAAGGGTTTTCATGGACAGATTGGGACATTTGAAGTTCTTTGTAATTCCCTCCTTGACCACTAGGTGTCACGTAAGAGCTATTATTACTCACCACTGTTGCCTGCCACTAATAAGAAAAACGTAATGGAACCTTCATAGATTTAGGGATTCTCTTATTTTTTCTTCTCGAAGTAGGGTTCCGCTCTAGTCCCGGTTGACCTAGAATTCATTATGTAATCTCAGGCTGGCCCTGAACTCGCAGCAATCCTCCTACCTCTGCCTCCCAAGTGCTGGCTGGGGCTTAGGTGTGGGGTTCTATATAGGCTGAGTAGGGACGAGGATAGTAAGAGCTGCTGCACGGGATTCTGAGGATTTCGCCGGATTCCACAGGGTTTCAAGATACACCGCGAGAGACATCTACCACCTTAGAGGACACAGTTACACAGGCCCTCAATAGTTCTCCATGGATTGCTACTTACTGGTTACCAAGACATTCCTGCCATCTATTTTTATACATGAAAAGAAAATTGTATTAAACATTTGTCAAAACGACAGATTTTGCTTGAACAGAAGCTATTAATATTGTTCACGTGACTGACTACAGGCATGTTCCCTGTCACCTCCCATTCTGGGGCTTGAAACCGAGGCTTTACACAAGCCAGCTGAGCACTCTACCACTTGCTTTAATTTTTGCTGGTTTGTTTTAAATATTCATTCATTCATTCATTCATTCATTCATTCATCTGTGGCAAATGAACTTCAGATACACACACTACTTTGCGCATTTGGCTTAATGTGGGTACCGGAGAATTAAACTTGGGCTGCCATGTCCAGCTGGCATTTAAATGGGTGCTGGGGATCCTGGATCAGGTCCTCATGCTTGCACAGCAAGAACTTTATCTACTGAGCCATTTTCCCAGCCCTGACAGATTGTTTAAGAAAAAACTGGAGGGCTGGAGAGATGGCTTAGCGGTTAAGGCACTTGCCAGCAAAGCCTAAGCACTCTGTTTCAATCTCCAGGTCCCACGTAGCCAGACACACAATGACACAAGCACACAACATCACACACGTGCTACAAAGGGCTGCGCACATATGGAGTTCGTCCGCAACAGGCTGAAGGTCCTGGCATGCCTATTCTCTCTCCCCCTCAAAAATAAAAGTAAGAAATATATTTAAAAAACTGGAGACAGATTCTGGGAATTAAGAAGAGGTAGACAGACCCTCCTTCCTTTTCCAACTCTGAGTTATTTCTGGGCCAAGTGACTCATGGGATGTCCAGATCCCTCAGTGGGGAGAGCCTGAGCTTAGCTGGGGTCTTACACAGGGTCCTCACTGAACTGGACTATAGCCTAGGCCAGACTCCCGGAGGACAGTGCCTCTTGGTTGAACTTGAAGCTGAAGTAAGAGGGTGGAAGTCTGAGGAACCTAAATAAAGAAATGTTTAAAAAGTTATGATGGGAGGCTGGAGAGATGGCTTAGTGGTTAAGCACTTGCCTGTGAAGCCTAAGGACCCCAGTTCGAGGCTGGATTCCCCAGGACCCATGTAAACCAGATGTACAAGGGGACACATGCGTCTGGAGTTCTTTTGCAGTGGCTGGAGGCCCTGGTGCACCCATTCTCTCTCTCTCTCTCTCTCTCTCTGCCTTTTTCTCTCTCTGTCTGTCACTCTCAAATAAATAAATAAATAAAACAAAATAAATAAATGCTTTAAAGTTATGATGGGTGCGCTGGATAAATGGCTTAGTGGTTAAGGCACTTATCTGCAAAGCCAAAGGACCCAGGTTTGATTCCCCAGGACCTACATAAGTCAGATGCACAGGGTGGCACATATGTCTGGAGTTTGTTTATGGCAGCTAACAGCCCTGGTAGCCCATCCTCACTCTCTCTCAAAATAAGTAAATAAATATATATATATGTATTTTTTTGTTTTTCGAGGTATGGTATCACTCTAGCCCAGGCTGACCTGGAATTTACTATGTAGTCTCAGGGTGGCCTCAAACTCACAACAATCCTCCTACCTCTGCCTCCCAAGTGCTGAGATTAAAGGTGTGAGCCACCACACCTGGCTAAATGAATTTTTTTTGTTCATTATTTATTTAGTTATTTGAGAGCAATAGACAGAGAGAAAGAGGCAGAGAGAGGGAGAGAGAAATGGGTGCACCAGGGCCTCCAGCCACTGCAAACAAACTCCAGACATGTGTGCCCCCTTGCACATCTGGCTAACATGGGTCCTGGAGAATTGAGTCTCAAACCGGGGTCCTTAGGCCTCACAGGTAAGCGCTTAACTGCTAAACCATCTCTTCAGCCCTAAAATATTTTTTAAAAATTTATGAGGATGGACAGAAAGTCAGGAGCAGCCCCAGCTGAGAGGAGAAAGAAAGATATACTATCTCAAAAAGGCCTCTTTTTGCTAGGAATGTTCTACAAATCAAGACTTGCGTGTTTTCCGAATTTGAGAACCATCTTTTCAGCATTGATGTGGTCCACAAAATTAGGATGGGGCTTTCTTCTCCGGTAGTCCTCTTCTGTAAATGGGACCTCAGTGTCATCCTGCCAGAGACAAGACACAGACCTGGTGTGTGAATGCTGTGAAGAGCTTCCCAGCCCAAGGAGCAGTTCTGTTAGACGTCTGTGTCATAATGAGACCCTACCTCAAAAAAAAACCTATTCACCAGATAAGAGAAAGTGCAGTTGACCCAGAAAAATATTTCTCTCTCTCTCTCTTTCTTTGTGGTAGTGTCTTGCTTGAGCCCAGGCTGATCTGGAATTCACTATGTAGTCTCAGGCTGGCCTCACACTCTTACGTCTGCCTCCTGAGGGCTGGGATCAGTGGTATACCATCTGGCTTTAGTTTTTATTTTTGCAGTGCTGTGAATCGAACCCGGGACCTGGGACATGCTGGGCTGGTGTAAGTGCTCTACTACTGAGCTACATCCCAATCCTTAGCGTGGGGGCAGATTTTGGAAGTGTCCTGGGCTCTACCTCACATTCGCTCTCCACACACACTCGCCTGTGCAGGCTCACAGAGGGAGGCTTCTGAAAGGACTAACCTAAAACTCACTGAGGATCAAAGGGGAGACTTAGAGGCACACTGGAGTGAATTCACTCAAAGTTACCTACCCATAGGGAAAGTGGCCTTTCACCACTGAGGAAATCTTTAGGGAACCTGCCAATCATAGCACTGGGTCTAAGTTAAATAACCAGGGTCTAAGTTAAGTAACCAGTACAAAGGACCTGAGCCCAGACCTTTCCAGGAATGAATCCAAGATAGAGCAGAAACACAGAACCAGGATCCCAAATGTGGCCACAAGTGCACATATGAGTGAGAGGTGGAAGACAGCCCCAGATGATGACTGGACCCGGGGTGGGATCTAGTGTAGGATGAGGCAGGAGGCAGGCAAGAGGTCAGCGTTGTGAGTCACACTGGGGACGGCAGGTGACGCTAAGAACAACAGAAGGTCACTGGAAGGGTCGAGGCTTTTGAAGCAGGACTGCACCGTGCACTGAGATCCGCACTGTGATGGAGGACGGATCAGAAGGAAGGCATGGCAGGCAACATCGCATTCTGAGAAGCTGAAGGCTGAGGCTCAGGCTAGGATGTTGCCATGGATACAAAGAGAACGGGATGGGCTTAAGATTGATTTTGGGTGAGGAAGTGACAACGTTCACCGATGGACGGGTGGGAGCGAGGCGGCAGCGGCTGCAGCGAAGGGAAGGGGGGCTCCTGGGAGAAAGACAGAGAGGTCGTCTTGAGGGGAGGTGCCGCTCCTGGGTCCTGGGTATGGCAGCTGCTTGACGAGCACACCACGTAGGACCCGCTCCTTTGGGACCTGTTGGTGCGTGCATGCCCAGGCTGGGCTGCCGGGTAAGTAAGTGTAAAAAGAACAGGGCACATAGCTAACTTTGAATTTCAGATAAACAACTGAATATGTTTTTGGTATTAGTGTATGTATGTCTTCAATACTTATGCCAAAGGAACGCTTATGCTAAAATGTATTCATTTTATCTGAAGCTCATTTTGACCTGGGTGTCCTTGTAGTTTTTTGGTTTTTCGAGGTGGGGTCTTGCTCTAGCCCAGCCTGACCTGGAATTCATGATGTAGTCTCAGGGTGGCCTCGAACTCACAGTGGTCCTCCTGCCTCAGCCTCCTGCGTGCTAGAAGTAAAATCGTGTGACAACATCCCCAACTCCTTGTATTTTTTTTTAAGGTGATAGAAATAGAGACAGTTAAGAAAGGCATTCCTGAGACTGGAAGTGGGCCTGAGCTGAACAAGTCATACACTGACAAGCCTGTTTATTTTGCGTGTGTGTAACGTGTGGTGGGTGTGGTGCATGCATGTGCATGTGCCCTGCAGACACTCTCTGGCCGGTACCTGTGCAGGATGCGCTCGCCTGTGATGGCCGGAGTGTCTCACTCCGTCGCTCTTCAGCTTGCTTTTGTGTGACCAGAGTCTCTTGCTGATCCTCTCTGTTTCCCTGTGGGACTGGGGCTGCATGTGGTCACACCTAGCTGCTTCACGTGGGTTCTGGAGATCTGAACTCTCGCAGTCTTGGGCCCTCACGCTTGACCTCATGCTTGTGCAGGGAGCACACTTAACCACTGGGCCATCTCTCCAGTTGTCAAAAGCCTAGTTTTAAAATGTGAGTGTGTGTGTGTGTGTGTGTGTGTGTGTGTGTGTGCGCGCGCGTGCGCACACACGCATGTATGGAGGCTGGGGGCCGACCGTAAGTCTGGATCTCAGGAGCAGCATCCGCATCCTTTGAGACAGGGTTTCTCACTGGTCTCGAGCTCACAACTACGCTAGAGTCGCTGGCCAGGGAGCCCCAGGGCTCCTCCCGCCTCCACCTCCCCAGCGCAGGACCACACATGAGTGCCGCCACTCACATCTTTTGTTGTGGTTTTTTTTATTGTTGTGTTTTGAGGGAGGGTCTCACTCTGGTTCAGACTGACCTGGAATTCATATGTTGTGTCAGGGTGGCCTTGAACTCACAGTGATCCTCCTACTTCTGCCTCCTGAGTGCTGGGATTAAAGGCGTGCACCTCCACGCCTGGCTTTGCAGCACTTTTTACATGGTACAGGGATCTGACTCAGGTACCAAGCCCATGAGGCTGTCATCTCACTGCCTGGACTGTTTTCTCTGCCCCACCACATGTGCTTTTATTCACTAAGTCTGGCAATCTTACTCACATGGGGGTTGAAAATGGTGAGTGCAGCTTCATGTTTGCAGTGAATGGAGCCTACAGCTCCAGTCCTGGCCAGCATGGCCACCTGCCTGCCTGGTTCTCCTGCCTCCTCCAGCTGTCAGCCCAGCCCACCCTGCTCGTCTGAACCACCTTGGGTCCCCACCCTGGCCCCCGTGGCTGAAGAAGGAATGGTCCCATGTACAAGGTTAACTACTAGGTACCCTGGAAGGCCATGGGTTTCTCACTAGAGGAAAGGGCAGCTGGTCTCTCTCTGGCCAACTGCCCAAAAGGCTGTAAATTCAAGCCGACTATTCTGCGTTGTCATTCTGATTCCTGCTCTGGACAGAGATATGCTTGTGTTATGAATGGTGTTGGGTTGTGTTCCTTTAGCCTTAAATTTCATCACAACAGCAGATAAGATTTTACTTTTTCTAATTTTTTTTGTTTTATTTTTATTTATTTGAGAGTGACAGAGAGAGAGAGAGAGAGAGAGAGAGAGAGAGAGAGAATGAGTGTGCAGGGCTTCCAGCCACTGCAAACGAACTCCAGATGTGTGCGCCCCCTTGTGCATCTGGCTAACGTGGGTCCTGGGGAATTGAGCCTCGAACCGGGGTCCTTAGGCTTCACTGGCAAGCACTTAACCACTAAGCCATCTCTCCAGCCCAGATTTTACATTTTTATGATTTTATTTATTCATTTGCAAGCAGATAGAGAGACAGAGAGAATGGGTGCACCAGGGCCTGTAGCCACAGCAAACAGACTCCAGACGCATACAGCTCTTTGTGCATCTGGCTTTACGTGGGTACTAGGTAATTGAAACCAGCCTAGCAGGCTTTGCAAGCAAGTGCCTTTAATTGCCGGGTCACCCTCTCCAGTCCCTTTGTTGTGTTTCTTAACAAAGACCTTCTCACGGGTTTATTTCTCCCCAACATAGCATACAGGCTTTAGTACGCTCAGAGAGCAGTCATCAGGCAAGCTGGGCTGTCCATGGCGCTCTAGTGTGGCCCTTCCGTGGGGTATTGGGGCTTGGAGGCCTCGACTAGCAGGTAGCAGCTGGAACCCGGGCTCCCCTGCCTGTCTAAGCCAACTTAGGCACTTTTATCCTGAAAATGGACATCGTATTTTTATTTCGTACAGAACTGAGAGAGCAGCCCTTCACCCTGCTGAGTTTCATTCATACCCATCTCTTCCACGAAGGTTTGAGCTCCTGTCAATGACTGCACCACGTGCTTTTCTGATAAGGGGTGAGTTGCTGGCACGCCCTCCATCACCTTCGCCGTATTATTACGAAAACTCAGCCAGCTTGACAGCCCAGGACAGCCACTACGCTTGAGGTTTCCTCCTTCAAACTGACCTTGGAGTACCACCAACCCTCCACCTTTCTAGGAAGCCAGGTGAATCAGTTATCTTGTAACACACCATTGTGAGGCAGGCAAGCATAGGGAATGGCTTACACTGCTTGGCTTGGACAGGAAACAAACCCTTCTCCTACACAAAGCACCTGGCAACATGTTGGGAACCTGACGCCTCCCCTGCTGTCCCAAGCGCACCTACTCCACACAATGGGCTCGTTCTCTTCCCCACTTAGCACCATTCTCGGTGAGCAGTTCCTATTCAGATGTTTCCTTAGATAGACCTCCAGGGGCCCATTCAGCCAGGACTGGTGTTGGGTGCATGCTCATTAAGGCAAACTGTGTTCTCTAGTGAACTTTTACAAGAAACCTCTTTTTTCTATCTTAAGCCTATGCATAACTGGACCTGCATGTGAATAAAATCAGGTTCTTCATGGAGGAGCATGCTCAGAGGAAAGCCTTATATACTCAACTTGTCAATCAAACCAGAGGACCACCCAAGTTATACCCCTAGTAACCAACCCATCCTCCCCTAACATCCTACAAAGAGACACCCAGACCTTCAGTACTCCCCACTCCACTCACGTGGTCTGCTGCCCCTTTGCAAGTGTGTTCAAACCTTTGCTATCGCTTTTTTTTTTTTTTTTGAGGTAGGGTCTCACTCTAGCCAGGCTGACCTGGAATTCACTATGTAGTCTCAGGGTGGCCTCGAACTTGATCTCCCAGCAATCCTTCCACCTCAGCCTCCCGAGTGCTGGGATGAAAGGCGTGCGCCACCACACCCAGCTTAGATGCAAGTTTTGGAGATAGATTGCCACTCTGCGTCACTCCTGATGGCCTTGAATTCATGACAATCCTGCTCAGCAACCAAGTGCTGGGATTGCAGATGTGTGCATGCCTGACTGAATGCTCACTTCTCATAGCCTGGCTGGTGGGGAAATCTTCCTTATCTCCTCAGCACTGCTAGGACAGTAGAGATCTGTCCCAAAACTTGGGAGGTAAAGGCAAAAGTTCAAGGCCACCCTTGGCTACTTAGTACGTTTGAGGCCCACCTGGAATATATGAGATTCTATCTCAAAAATTAAAAAAATCTGGGTGATATAAGAAGCAGTGGAACCCTCTAGAACTGGATGTAGTTAGTCAGTGGAAGTTTAACTGAGGAGGGAAGATCCACTCCGAATGCGGGAGGCATCTTCCCATGGGCTGGAGTTCTGTGCTGAATAAAAAGGACAGAGGGAGGAATGAGGGTGGACACCAGCCTTGGCCTCTGCTTCCTGGAAAGAGCGGCCTCACACGCCCACCGCCGTGCCTTGCCCAGCCTCCCAGACCCCATCCCTCAAACTGTGAGCTGTAGTAAGCCCTCCCCTCCTTAAGCTGCTTTCGCCGCAGAAATGGGAAAAGCATCTAACAGGAAAACCCTCTTGAAGACGAAGCCCCTCCTTGATCAAAACATTGTCCTGTGGCACGTGCCAGCAGTTCAGTAGGCAGAATTTGAAAATCCTTGGTGGTTGGGCTATAGCTGAGGCTCAGTGGGTGGAGTGCTTGATTAGCATGTATGAAGTCCTGGGTGTGAGCTCCAGGTGTGGTGGCATGTGCCGGTAATCCCAACACTTGGGAGGTAGAGGCAGAAGTTCAAGGCTACACTTTACTACTTAGCAAGTTCGAGGCCAACCTGGGTTATATGAGATTCTACCTAAAAAAAAAAAATCTTAGTGCTATATAGAACAGTGGAATCCTCTAGAACTGAAGGTGGTTAGTCAGTGGGTTCTGCAAAGGCTTATAATGGAGTAGGGCTCTGGAGGGTGAGGATCTGCAGCGAAGGAAAGCTACTTACAGGGTCCAGCGGTTTGGACTGAGCCCAGGTCATCACTGTGGACAACAAGATAAACAGCTTTCGCTTTTCAAAATGCTTGATCTCCTCATTCAGTGCTGTAGGGACAAAAGCAGAGCAGTTATTTGGAGCCACACAGAGCTTCTGTTTGCAATTATGTATGGTGCCATCTCCAGTGGGGCTTCAACATCCTTTTCCAAGGAGCTGCTTTGCGCTAGGGGGGAGCCACCTCTGACACTTCCATGTCACATACCCTCTGGTGTCATTCACATCCTCCTCCCAGTCACCTGATTACTTCTGGGGTCAGTGCAGTGGCCGCCAAGCTGTTAAAAGCGAAGCTCTTGGGATCAAGGCAGCTCTGGAATACAAGGGTTTAATGAGCCTGGCCAGAAGCTAACCAGAGAGGTCACCGTCCAGGAACAAATTCATCAACGACCAGACACGCAGCCACGGAGAGCTGGCAATGTGTACAGACTTCAGGGGCAAGAAAGGTGGAGAGACAGCGCTGAACTTGCACTGACTGAGGATGAGGGGTGAGTGGGCAAGGCAGGGGGCAGGAGGGCAGAGGAAGAGTCACCTGCTGCTTCTGGACTGGCCAGGGCTAGAAGTCCAGAAAGGTTACGTGTGGACAGGGGGTGCAGTGGCTCCTGAGGTCAGGCCCTGGGCAGGGGAAGGGCCAAGCTGAGGTTTTTAACGTGCGTTCAGGAATGGGGAGCTATTTTTAATCTCTTATTTACGAGAGAGAGAGAATGCCAGGGCCTCCATCTGCTGCAAATAAACTCCAGATGCATGTACCACTTTGAGCATCTGGGGTTCTGGGAATCTGAGTTGTTAGGCTTTGCAGGCAAGCATCTTATAGCTGAGCCATCTCTCCATCCCTAGGATGTATTTTTTTACTGGGTTCAGTTTCAGCTTATAGCTACTAAGTGATTCCCTTCTTTTCATTTCTTCCTCCTTTCTATCTCAGAACCATTTCTTCTTTTTTTGTCTTTTTTTTATATTTATTTTTATTTAATTATTTGAGACAGAGAGAGAGAGAGAATGGGTGAACCAGGACCTCTAGCCACTGCAAACAAACTCCAGATGTGTGCGCCACCATGTGCACCTGGCTTACATGGGACCTAGAGAATTGAACCGGGGTCTTTAGGTTTTGCAGGCAAGAGCCTTAACCACTAAGCCATCTCTCCAGCCCCCATTTTTGTTTTTTGCTTTTACTTGCTCAAGACAATTATGACAAGAATGATTTTCCTGACAAGAAATGGAACAGTTCATGGGTTTAGTTGAGTTTTGAAACCTGGGAGACTGGTGCTAATACTAATCTGGTGTCGGGAGGGGACACCAGCGTGGCGTTCCCAGCACCACAGAGGGAAGTGCCCGGGCACAGCTGCCAGTGCGGCCTGCCTCCCAGCCTCTCCCCACGAGGGCATGTGGCACTGCATGGAAAGTGGAGCAATAGAGTTTGGAGCAAACCACAGAATAAGGAACTCTTGGGATTTCACACAAGACAGCCCAGCTGGCTCAAGCTGAGGCTTCCTTTGTGGAGGTCATTTGGGGCATGCCCTCCCTGCCCACTGCGGCTGGTAGCAGAGCGGCCTGCGCCTTGGAACTGGAAGACTGCTCTGGAGGGAGAGTGTAGGCGCGGCTGGGTTACGAGCAGCGCATGGCCATCGGTGTGCTGGACATATGCACAGTGAACGGATTGTGTTTGATCCCTGAGGGGTTTGTCACGAACTTAGGCACTGAGGCTCCTTGTGGCTTGTGACCCACTATAGTATTCTTCATGTTGTAAATTTTCTAGAGGAGGACCTAAGAAACAAAGTGAGGTTTGGTTTAATTGTCAAAGGGTCTGAGACATTGTTTTGTACATTTTCAGTCTCATGGAGGCATTCCTCACATAACAGCACAGGAATAAAATGCTGACTTCCTGACTCCAAATGTGCATTGATTTCTACTACCTAAACCTTGTTACATGGCATGTGCACATACCTACCCCAACTTCAAATATTAACTTTAGCCGGGTGTGGTAGCACACACCTTTAATCCCAGCACTCGGGAGGCAGAGGTAGGAGGATCACCATGAATTCTAGGCAACCCTGAGACTACATAGTGAATTCCAATCAGCCTGAGCTAGACTGAGACCCTACTTCAAAAAAACAAACAAACAAAAGAAAAAACAAGACAAAAAAAAAAGAACAAAATAAATAGAGGTGGGGCTCAGTGTCTATTTCTCTCTCTCTCTCCCTCTCAAATAAATAATTAAAATATTTTTTAAAATATTAATTTTAGTGTTTCTTAAAATTCTAATAACAAAACTGTCTCTTCAACTTAATTTTGCTTTTGTAACCTTATGCTCTGCTGTGCTCTACTTTGACCCATTTCATGAATCTAGGACACACTTCCGAGGCTCTAACTGGGCCATCCTTGTTTTTTTTTAAGATATGAATGACTTATTTTAGGACAATAAAGCAGAAAGTAAAGCAGAAACATTCCCAAGATGGGAGGGGCCCTGAGAGAGTACCATTATTATTTTTTTGTAGGGGGGGCGGTTGTGGTAGGGTCTCGCTCTAGTTCAGGCTGACCTGGAATTCACTACGTAGTCTCAGGGTGGCCTCAAACTCTCGGCAATCCTCCTACCTCTGCCTCCCAAGTGCTGGGATTAAAGGTGTGCGTCACCACACCCAGCTGAGTACCCTTATTTTAAATATAGGATATTTGAGTGGATCTAGGGTGATCTGCCCATTCTCCTTCTAGGCACAATCTATATATGTGAATCCATTTCTACTGATTTATTCTTCTTTTCTAGACCATCCTGCTTTCTTTTGCAGCATCTGTGGAAGGTGAGTCAGAAGAACTTGAAAACATTTCAAAAATAACTAAAAGCGCCAGGCGTAGTGACACATACACGCCTTTAATTCCAGCACCCAGGAGGCAGAGGTAGGAGGATCACCATGAGTTCAAGGCCACCCTGAGAATACATAGTGAATTCCAGGCCAGCCTGGGCTAGAGTGAGACCCTGCCTCAAAAAAAAAAAAAAAAATTAAGGCTGGAGAGATGGCTTAGCGGTTAAGCGCTTGCCTGTGAAGCCTAAGGACCCCGGTTCGAGGCTCGGTTCCCCAGGTCCCACGTTATCCAGATGCACAAGGGGGGGCGCACGCGTCTGGAGTTCGTTTGCAGAGGCTGGAAGCCCTGGCGCGCCCATTCTCTCTCTCTCCCTCTATCAGTCTTTCTCTCTGTGTCTGTCGCTCTCAAATAAATAAATAAAAAATTAAAAAAAAATTATTTAAAGCATTCTTTAAAAACTAATACATATGGGCTGTAGAGTTATGTATGGGTCAGTAATCAGGCTGCTTGCCCGTAGGGCCCAACGACCCAAGTTCGATTCTCCAGCACCCACATAAAGCCGATACACAAAGTGGTACATGTATAGGGAGTTCGTGTGCTTCAGCTCGAGGACCTGGCGTTCCCATTCTCTCTCTTTGCTGGGTATGGAAGCTCACACCTTTAATCCCAGCACTGGGGAGGCCAAAGCAAGATCACTGTGAGGCCAGCCTGAAACTACACAGTAAATTCCAGGTCAGCCTGGGCTAGAGAGAGAGCCTACCTTGAAGAACAAGCAAAAAGGGCTAGTTTTTTCCCCTTTGCTTTTTTATTTTTTTCAGAAAAGATTTCACTGTATAGCTCAGGTTGGCTTTGAATTCAAAATCCTCCTGCCTCAGACCCTAAACTGCATGCCTGCTTTAGGAATACAATTCCTTGTAAGAAAAACATCTGAGACTGGTAAGATCACCAAATCCCTGCTGTGCTGTTCCTAGGCTCACCCACCCCAGAGTCAGGTGATGCCTGCTATCTTAAAAGCCTCATCATCTAGTTAAAACCTTCCCTCCAGAGGTGGAATCCCAGCACTCGGGCAGTAGAGGTAGGAGGATCGCTGTGAGTTCAAGGCCACCTTGAGACTACATAGTGAATTCCAGGTCAGCCTCAGCTAAAGTAAGACCCTACTTTGAAAAACAAAACAAAACAAAAACCTTTCCTCCAAATAGAAAGGTGTATTTTTCTTAATCATGCAAAATTATTTATTAGAATAAAGAAGCAAGAAGCAAGACAGGTTGTACATTTAAAGCTCACAGCAACGTGTGAGAAATGATTACATTTCCTGCAGGGATCTTTCAGTCATCCTAATGTGAGGAATATGAGAGAAAGAGGTGTGCTGTCTTTTCTGTCAAAGGGTTACAAAGATACAGAAACTCAGTTCTAGAAGGAAGCCCTTCAGTGGGGAGCCCTACTTCCTCAGTCAGCCAAGCTTGAGACCAAGAGAGTCAATGATCCTTGAAACCAAAGCTCTATTTCTGCATAGTAGAATGTCCCCAGACCTTCCATTTCTTTAGGTTTCCCCTAGAAACTGCATTATTTTTGTTGTAGCCAACCACGATTCTCGTTGAGCGTAAAGCCCGTGACCCTGCTGGGCTGGGGAGTAAGCACACCGCTGGAGCCCATGCCGGTGTGCTCGTCTGTCTCAACTCTTCATGGCTGTGCCCCTTCTGAGAAGTGAACGTTGCCTTGCAAATGGGACTGTGAGGCCATTCCCGGCTTCCAGGCACATTTCTAACACTAACAAAGGGGAGATGCCCACCTGTCACAGCAGGAAGTCAGCGGTTACTGTGTGAAATCACAGCCAAGGGTGGTCTGTGTAGGCCTCCTCTCCTCCCCTGAGCAGCCCAAGGCCTGAGGCCAGAGCCACACGGGTCAGGTGAGCACTCCCACCGAGCTACACCTTCAGGCACTCAGGAAATGATTCTGTTTTCTAAGCTCTACTGATACAGGAGCTGGGCACTAAGACTGGTCCCCCAAGCCTGTGAACCCCAACTTTTAGGAGGAGGAGGCCAATGTGGCTCAGAGGCAGAGCGCTTGCCTAGCATGCTCAGGGCCCTGGATTTGGTCCCTCTTCGCCACCAAGTGACAGTCACAACAGCCAGCATCCCCTCCCTGGAGGAGGAGGGCAGCGGCAGCTCACTTACCAGAGGCGGCCCAGATGGCTTCCTCCACTTGCTGCGCATGCTCAGTGGTGATATTGTAGATGATCACGTCGCATTCCATCAGGTGCATGAGAAGCTCTTCTCGAGAGAGATTCTGAAAAGAAAAGCCAGTCATTTGTAGCAAGAAGCTGATGAAACACCCTCCATACTCTGTTCGGAAGAAGCCCCCATTTCCACATCAGATACCCCCTCCACGCTGGGAATGCCTGCAGGGGCACTGCTACTGACAAGGAGAGCTTAGCACCCTTCTCTGTATAGCGTTCAGGCAACAAGAGACGTTTATAAAAATAGCCTCAAATGGATGATTTAAAAATTGCAAACTGGAGCTGGGCATGGTGGTGCACGCCTTTAATCCCAGCACTGGGGAGGCAGAGGTAGGAGGATCGCCATGAGTTCGAGGCCACCCTGAGACTACATAGTGAGTTCCAGGTCAACCTGGGCCAGAGTGAGACCCTACCTCAAAAAAACAAAAAAATGCAAACTGGGGCCAGAAAGATCGCTTAGTGGTTAAGGCACTTGCCCATGAACCCTAAGGACTGAGGTTCGATTCCCCAGTATACAAGTAAAGCCACATGTACATGGTAGCACATGCATCTGGAGTTTATTTGCAGTGGCTAAGGGCCCTGGCAACCCATTCCTCTATCTTTCAAAAAAAGAAAAAAATTGCAAAGTGATCTTAGGTACTATTTTTGCAGGCTGCTACAATGGCAGTGCAGAAGGGAAGAGTTAGAACACCCACAAGAGGGAAATGTGCGAGATTTCTTTTTTTTTTTTTTTTCGAGGTAGTGTCTCACTCTAGCCCAGGATAACCTAGAATTCACTATGCAGTCTCAGGGTGGCCTTAAACTTATGGCAATCCTCCTATCTCTGCCTCCCGAGTGCTGGGATTAAAGGTGTGCGCTACCACACCTGGCATGTGTGTGAAATTACGGGAGTAATTATATACATGGATCCCTTAGTTGTGCTGATGCATGGTTCACTTGGATTTTAGCAGCCTTACAATGGAATGCATCTCTTTTCTCTGGATGTCAGGTGGCTCATTACATTCACAGGGGATATTTGTAAAATATTTTTGATATTTGGGAAATTAAAAAAATATTTTATTTATTTATTTATGAGAAAGACACAGATAGAGAAAAAGGGAGAATGGGCATGCCAGGGCCTCTAGCCACTACGTACAAACTCCAGACACATGTGCCCCCTTGTGTATCTGGCTTATGTGGGACCTGGGGAATCAAACCTGGGTCCTTAGGCTTCGCAGGCCAATGCGTAACTGCTAAACCATTTCCCCAGCCCCTACTTGGGAAATTTTACCAGTTGAAAGTATGAAATTCTTATGTGAGAGCACCGTGACTCTGCTAATCACCGTTTCCTGCTGTGATGTCAGCCCGTCTCCCGTGGTTACCAGCTGGAGCACGAGTGCTGGAACCCCCAGGGGACACTGAACTTCCAAACCCCGGTTTGTCAGTGTTGCTCTTGCCCCTGTCCTCAACGACAGACTCCCGAGTCCCCTGACCTGCTGCCTGGAAGCAGGACTTCCAGAAGAACCAGGATCTCAGGAGAGCCAAAGCAGAGGATTTGCTTGTCAGATTCAACTTACGCATGTTTCGCCATCCCTGGGCAAGTCCTTTTGCATCCACCTGGTTTAATTTGCTTGGGCTACTATGACAAAGGGCAAGAAACCCCACGGCTCAAACAGTAAAGGTCTGCAATCTGTCCTGAAAGCGAAGGCCACGGTAGGTTTGGCTCTTGCGGGTGGGAAAGGGAACGCTGTTCTCCGCTTCTTCTCTAGAGGTTTCTGGCAGTGGGTGGTGCCGCTTGACTTGTGGCGAGGTCCCCTGCTCCTCCCATCACTCTGATATTCACCTGGGGTTCTCACTGGGTGCTCCCTCTTTATAAGGACACATACTGAATGACAGACCCACCTTAACACTCCTTTAACTTCATTTCCTCGGTAATGGCTCTATTTTTAAATAAGATCACATGCAGGAGTACAGTGGATTAGAGTGTCAAGCTGCCCTTTTGTAGGAGGACACATTTCAAGCCTTACAGGCTGTTCAGGCCCTTTTCTGGGCTTGGGTATGTAAGAGGGAAGACTCTTGTGTCCATCCAAACCTCAGCTTTTACCTACTAACAGTGTGACACTGTCCAAGAGCAGCACTGCCTGGGACTCATGGCACGGCTGTGGACTGGGGAATGCTCTGGGAAGGACAAGGAGGAAGAACATGGGGGGACAGAAGAGCCAAGGCACGTGAGGTGGACACGCTCTAAAGCAAGAGGACAAAGGATCTTTGGTTTGAGCCTGTGCAAGTAGGCAGGTGTGGTGGGGGCCAAGATCACTGCACACGTGATATCATGAGTGGGTCTATTCAGGACAAAGCAGGGGCACTTGCAGGGCTGGGGCTGGAAATCAGTGGTAGGACATGCCTGAGGCTCTAGGTTCAAGTTCCCCTGTAATGGGGTTTTAGGAGTTCAGGAAAAGTCCCTGTCCTGAGGTGTCTCCCCACACACACCCCGAGGGAGGGTCTCACTCTAGCTCAGGCTGACCTGGAATTCACTATGTCGTCTCAGGATGGCCTTGAATTTAAGGCAATCCTCCTACCATTGCCTCCCGAGTGCTGGGATTAAAGGAGTGTGCTACCATGCCTGGCTAAACAAACCCTGAGTTTTTAACCAAGGAATTGGATAAACCAGACAGAGGTTAATTTATGAACCACTAAAATTTCATTCAGGAATATATGAGGGAGAGGGAGGGCCCACAAACCAAGGAAGGGCTTAATTAATTTTTTAAATTTTTATTTACTTATTTGAGAGCGACAGACAGAAAGAGGAGGAAGCAGATAGATAGAGAGAAAATGGGCCCGCCCAGGCCTCCAGCCACTGCAAAGGAACTCCAGATGCATTTACCCTCTTGTGCATCTGACTTACGTGAATCCTGGGGAATTGAGCCTCGAACCAGGGTCCTTAGGCTTCACAGGCAAGCACTTAACCAGTAAGCCATCTCTCCAGCCCTAATTAGTTTTTTTAATTATCAACTTCCATAATTTTATAGTCAATATCCCATGGTAATTCCCTCCCTCCCCCACTTTCCCTTTTGAAATTCCACTCTCCATCATACCCCTTCCCCCTCTCAATCAGTCTGTCTTTTATTCTGATGTCATCATTTTTTCCTCCTATTATGATGGCCTTGTGTAGGTAGTATCAGGCACTGCGAGATCATGGATGTCCAGGCCATTTTGTGTCTGGAGGAGCACACTGTAGAGTCCTACCCTTCCTTTGGCTCTTACATTCTTTCCGCTACCTCTTCCACAATGGATCCTCAGCCATGGAAGGTGTGATGGAGATGTTTCAGTGCTGAGCACTCCTCTGGCCACTGCAAACGAACTCCAGATGCATGCACTCCCTTGTGCATCTGGCTTATGTGGGTCCTAGGGAATCTAACCGAGGTTCTTTGACTTTGCAGGCAAGCGCCTTAACCGCTAAGCCATCTCTCCAGCCCTATCCCTGGATTCTTATTTTGTGAACTTAATGAACAAGACCCACAGACCAAAGGATAAGGTTCAGAAAGGTTTTATTAGATTATAGGTAGAACTTAAGGAAAACACCACATGCTCAAAGGAGGCCTGAGCAGGGTTCCCAGAAGTGAAGCCCAGAATTTAAGAGAAGGAAGAAATGCACAGCTCTTGCCCAAGGTGGGCTTCTCGACCCCACCTAGAGAGAAGGAAGGGTAGAGCACAGCAAGCTGTCTTCCTTGAGAAGCCAGGAAAGGGTAAAGCTCACCTGAAAGCCAGACTGGGGCCTTCTCTAGGTTCTGGATGGGACTGAATTGATCAGCCAATGCCAAGTTTCTGTCTGAATGAGGGCTAAACTCACCAGCCACAGGTTTAATCCTTCTAGGAACCTTAACCCTAGAAAAAGGAGAATTCCATTCTAGGGATGACATTCAAAGAAAAGCTGGTCCAGGGCACTCCTTTAGGTAGCAACAGATAAGAAGCCTATGCTTGTCTGACCTCGAGTGAAGTAGAAGTTTTAAGGGCCTCAAGGACACTCTTTGCTGTTATTTTTAGAGCCCTGCCATCTGTCTCCATTCTGAGTGGTAGTGTGTGTGTTGCATGTATGTGCTGGGGAAATTTTATTACTGTTTTGGGGTGTGTGCGTGTGTACACACACAAAGGCATGGAGGCCAGAGAAGGATGTCAGATGTTCTCCTCTGTTGCTCTTCCACCTTATTTCCTTGAGATTGTCTCTCTCTGAAGCCAGGCGTGGTGGCACATGCCTTTAATCCCAGCACTCGGGAGGCAGAGGTAGGAGGATCTCCATGAGTTTGAGGCCACCCTGAGACTATATAGTGAATTCCAGGTCAGCCTGGGCTACAGTGAGACCCTGCCTTGAAAACCAAAACAGTAAAAGGACAGTCTCTCTCTGAACCTGTCACTTCTTGTTGACTACAGAGCTCCAGCCATCTACCTGTCTCCACCCTCCTCAGCGCTTGGGTTATAGACATGTGCAGCCATGTCTGACTTTAAAAAAATTATTTTGTTTTTATTTATTTGAGAGAGAGAGAGAGAGAAAGAAGGGGAGGGAAGAAGAGGAAAGAGAGAGAGAGAAAGACAGTGGGTACACCAGGGCATCCAGCCATTACAAACAAACTCCAGATGCCTGTGCCACCTTGTGCAGCTAGCTTACATGAGTTCTGAGAAATCAAACCTGGGTCCTTTGGCTTTGCAGGCAAGTGCCTTGACTGCTAAGCCATCTCTCCAGCCCTTTTTATTTTTCATTTTTTAAAGTTTTTCAAGATAGGGTCTCACTCTAGCACAGGCTGACCTGGAATTTACTATATAGTCTCAGGGTAGCCTTGAACTCACAGTGATCCTCCCACCTCTGCTGAGTGCCAGGATTAAAGGTGTGCACCACCAAGCCTGGCTAGGTTTTAGCCCAGTACTTGTGAATAGTGTGCAACCTGTCCAACCTCACACAAGAGTACCAGATGTGGGAAGGGCAATCATGCAGATACCTTTGAGGCTTGACACAGGAATTTTGGGATTCTCACCAATGCACCTATATTATACAGGTATTGGGATTCCTCACCAAGGCACAAATATATATGGGAATTTGGGGGAGTCTCCAGATGTTTATCCTTTGAATTCAAAGAACTGAAGTCCACAGACCAGACGTTAAAGTTTAAAAAGAGACTTTATTAGATTAAGAGGACAGGGGAGAGAGTATATAGAGTGCTTGCTCATGAGAAAGCAACAGTGGGGAATAGAGTTATAGAGATGACCCAGGTTCAACTCCCTAGTACCCATGTAGAGCCAGATGCACAAAGTGACATATGCATCTGGAGTTTGTTTGCTGGGCAGGAGGCCCTGGCTCTCTGCCTCTCTTCTATTTCTCTCTGTTTGCAAATAAACAAATAAAAATAAAAGAAGAGTGGGGTAAAGCCCAGAGTACAGACAGCTCCTGCCCGTGAGAAGTCAGGAGCAAAGTGAAGCCCATCTAGAGAGCCAAACTGGAGTCTATCGTAGGTTCTTAGTGAGGGCTATGCTAACCAGCTTTCTAAGTCTAACAGGGCTAGCTAACCAGCCATAGTGATGAGCACATGTTTAACCCTTCTAGGAATCTCAATTCTAGAAAAGGAGCTCTCTTTTATTGGAAGGAAAGCCTGAAGCTGGCACTGCAGCTGCTCAGCCCAGGAGGCCTTTACCTGGGTCTCCCATTCTCATGGGCAGGAGCCTATGCTCCCTCTGTCCTCCTCCCAACCTCAGGGTTATTAAGCCTTCTGCTTCCTTGGCGTGAGCTCTGACTTCTTCCTTCTGTTTAAGTTCTACTGGAAAATGGAATGTAAAGGGACATGATAGACCAGGTTCAACATCCTCCTTTGCAGCCTGGCCTTTAGGCACACCTAAGAGGAGGCACCACCCCAGTTGATCTTCCTGATAGATAAAGGAGAAGTTTCAGGAATTGTTACCACAGGCCTTTTTGCAAAACGCAGGTGTTCTGTTATCTAAGGAATGGGATGACCCCTCTGTGCAATGTACCATGACCTTCCTGTCCCTCTCTGTTTCTAAATACCTTTGTGATTACATAGCATAGAATAGTTCTTGCCGCTGTTCCGCCTACATGACCTATGTAAGGAACACCTTGTCACTTCTTGTACTGACCCCCTTGTTTAACTGTAACTTTGTGGTTTAAATCCCACCCTGTTTTTTCAAGGAACATCTTGTGGTTTTCTCCAATAAAAGCTGACACTGTAAGCAGTTCGAGGCTGCACTCAGCGATCCCAGCTTCTAGGCTGTAGCCTTGATGCAGCCGCTCTTACCAGCATTCTTAAGTCAGTGGTCTTACTTGTGTGACACCATACCCACAAAACTACCTATAATCTAATAAAAATTGCAAGCCTTACCCTCTTGTCTATGAGTTTCCATTATCTGAATTAATATAAGAATATAGACACTCCAAAATTCTTGTATATCAGTGCACCACTGGCATATTACATTGGTGCATTGGCAGGAATTCCTGTTTCTGATGCTCCTATGGCCCAGAGCTGTCTTGGGGGCAAAGGACACAGTATGCTTGAAGCTCAGTACTCAGATGAACTTTGAATCTGAAAGTCCAGATTACATCCATCTTTCCAAGAATGTCTAATTTGAATTTTTTGTTTTGGTTTTTTGAGGTGGGATCTCACTGTAGCCCAGGCTGACCTGGATTCACTATGTAGTTTCAGGGTGGCCTTGAACTCCTACCCCAGCTTCCTGAGTGCTTCAATTAAAGGCATGTGCCATCACACCCAGCTGACTTGAATATTTTGCTCTGGCCCACAATTAAAGGTGGAGACAACATGGTTCTATCATAGGAGAAAGATGCATTTGCAATCCTGCCATGTGTCCTGTATGCGGGACAAGGACTGAGAAGCAGAGTGACATTAGGCTGCAAAGTGCTGGACCACAGGGACATGTCCTTGTCCTAGGAAAAAACCAAGTGACTTACCGAGTAGGTCTCCACAGCAAAGTTGGGATGTGGGCTGTCTGGCTTGGCCAGAGTGCCCACGATCTGGAATGTGCCTTCCTTGCCTCTCCCTTCCTGGGCGGCTGACTTCGTTTCATCTTCCTCCTCTTCTTCTGTAATTTCTTCAAGTGATGCCCCAGCTACACAGTTAGCCAAGTACTGCAAGAGAATAGAAATGTCTCACATGCAGCTGTCATGATGCTGGAAAGAGCTATGCATACTATTGGGGGAAAAGTGATCAATGGGCAAAATCAGTAGTGGACTCTGCAAGTTCTACAGCTGGCCAGTCAAGCCAATGTGCCTACTGGTGCAATGGTGGTCTGTCTGTTACAGGAGAAGCCTTTGACTCTCTGGGCTTGAGGCCTGCTCCACATCCAGTTCTATGTGGTGCTGGGAATCAAACCCAGGGCTTTGTGCATGCTAAGAGCTACACCACCAGGCTAAAAATTCATAATGGTCACATTTATAAAATGAAAATAGGCTGGGTTGGTGGCGCACACCTTTAATCCCAGCACCTGGGAGGCAGAGGTAGGGAGATCACTGTGAGTTCAAGGCCACCCTGAGACTACAGAGTGAATTCCAGGTCAGCCTGACTACAGCAAGACCCTACCTCAAAAAAAGGAGGGAGGACTGGAATGATTTCTCAGCAATTAAGTCACTTGCCTGCAAAGCCTAAGGACTCAGGTTCAATTCCCCAGTACCTGTGAAAAGCCAGATGCACAAAGCAGTGCATGCACCTGGAGTTCACTGGCAGTGGCTGGAGGCCCTAGTGCATCCATTCTCTCTGTCTCTCTTCTCTCTCTCTCTCTCTCTCCTCTCGCTCTGTTTGCAAATAAATAAATAAAAATATTTTAAAAATTAAAATAAGCAGACGAAATTATTTAAAATTTTTTTGCCATGTGTGGTGTTGCATTCCTTTAATCCCAGGACTCAGAAGGCAGAGGTAGAAGGATCACTGAGTTCGAGGTCAGCCTGGGCTACAGAGTGAGCTCCTAGCTTGCCTCAGGAAAAAAAAAATGTTTTGTGTGTGTGTGTGTGTGTGTGTGTGTGTGTGTGATAAAATAGAGATTCTCATATATGCTGGGCAAGTGTTCCATCACAATTTAATAAATAATCCATATAAAATATTCTGATTATGATTATTATTTGTGGTGCTAGGAATCAAACCCAGGGCAGGGCAGGTGTTCTACCAGTGAGTGACACCTTAACCTTTATAAAAACTGTGATATGCCAGGTGTGGTGGTGCACGCCTTTAATCCTAGCACTCAGGAGGCTGAGGTGGTAGGATTGTTGTGAGTTTGAGTCCATACTGAAGGTTTTCAGTGGCCCCATGTGACCAGTGGCTGCTTTACTAAATAATGAAATAGAATAAAGTTGGCTAGGTTTCTGTTTTTTGTTATTGTTGCTTTTACAAAACCCATCCTTAGCCAGGCATGGCGGTACATGCTGTAATCCCAGCACTCTGGAGGCAAAGGCAGGAGGACTGCTGTGACTTTGAGGCCAGTCTGGCCTACATAGTGAGTTCCAACTGTACTACGCAAGTGCTCACTTCAGCAGCTATGCCCACGGATGTCTTGTTCATTTAAATCACTATTGTTTGTCCTCCCTCAGTAGGTAGGTCCTTAACGACAGCAACCTTCCTTCATCTTATTCACTGTGTAACCCCGTGTGCTTGGTACAGTGCCTGGCATTTCACAGTGCTCAGGAGATTGTGAGCCCCTCCAGAGGTGACAAGAGTTAACAGCTTCCTGTACAGCTGTTGAGAGATTTTCTTTTTCTTTCTTCTTCTTCCTTTTTTTTTTTTTTTTTTTTTTGAGGTAGAGTATCTCTATAGCTTAGGCTGACCTGGAATTCATTGTGTAGTCGCAGGGTGGCCTTGAACACATGGTGATCCAACTACCTCTGCCTCCTGAGTGCTGGGATTAAAGGCGTGCGCCACCACGCCCGGCTTCATTGAGACATTTTCTATGTGTAAATTATCTATCTATCGCCTTTTCTATGTCCATCTTTCTGAAGAACATAAGTAAGGTTTGTGCTGGGGACGGAACCCAAGTCCTCCTGTATGCCCAGAGTGCACTGCTACACTACCCCCTTGAGCTACACCCCAGCCGGTGCCTGTCTTTTTTTTTTTTTTTAATTTTTACTTATTTATTTACTTATTTGAGAGCCACAGACACAGAGAGAAAGGCAGTAGAGGGAGAGAGAGAGAATGGGCGTGCCAGGGCTTCCAGCCTCTGCAAACGAACTCCAGATGCGTGCGCCCCCTTATGCATCTGGCTAACGTGGGACCTGGGGAACCGAGCCTCGAACCGGGGTCCTTAGGCTTCACAGGCAAGCGCTTAACCGCTAAGCCATCTCTCCAGCCCAGGTGCCTGTCTTTTTAATGATTGTTGTTGTTGTTGTTTCTTTCCCAAGGTAGGGTCTCACTCTAGCTCAGGCTGACCTGGAATTCACTATGGAGTCTCAGGGCGGCCTCGAACTCTTGGCGATCCTCCTACCTATGCCTTCTGAGTGCTGGGATTAAAGGCGTGCGCCACCATGCCCGGATCTTTTTAATGAGTTGTAAAAAATAAATTTGTTATTGTATTGCTTTGTTTGAGTTCTTTCGCTTTCTTTCCTACCTTTTTTGAGGAATAATTTTGGGAATTTGGCAATTTGGGTGATGTGTCATGAATTCTGAATTTCTTTTAGCATATATAAATATGTTGTTTATCATATATAATTACATGATGTATAAAAACATACTATTCTATGCTCAAATCTGTTTTCCTTTTTTTCCTTTCTTACTCCCTCTTTCCCTCCCTCCTCCTTTCATTCCTTCCATTCCCTCCCCTTATTTATTTATTTATTTATGTGTGTGTGTGTGTTGGTAGGGGACCCAGGGTCTTGTGCACACTAGGTAAGCACTCTACCATTGTGCTACATCCCCAACCTTTTTTTTTTTTTTTTTTTTTTTTGAGGTAGGGTCTCACTGTAGCCCAGGCTGACCAGGAATTCACTATGGAGTCTCAGGGTGGCCTTGAACTCACAGCGATCCTTCTACCTCTGCCTCCCAAGTGCTGGGATTAAAGGCGTGGCTCCCCCAACCATTTTAAAATCCGTCTTTCAACTGCTTTTGAACTTTAAATAGAAAAGTGGGTTGAAACTGTGCCTCCCCAATTCCTATCATTTGGAACCTAATGTGGAAATAGGGTCTTTGTAGGTGGGAATGTTAGAGAAAACGAGGTCTTACAGAATTATAGTTGGTACTAACCCCATGCCTAGTGTCTTTATAAAAAGAAGGAAGAGCAGATGCAGGGATGGAGGGAACGCCATGTGAAGGAGGCTGAAACTGGAGTGATGGATGGTCTATCCGCAATAGATGCCAAGAACAGCTGGCCATCACCAGAAGCCAGGAGAGGACGGGCATCCATCATTCCCTGCTAAAGGCGCTGGTGGGAACCAGCTGCTCGTTGGCTTTGGATTTCTCACTTAAGAACAGCAAGAGAGAGAGGTGGGAGATGGCTCGGCAGTTAACAGCACTTGCTTGCAAAACCTTCCATCCCAGGTTTGAGTCCCAGTACCCATGCGACCCACAAGGTGGTGCCTGTGTCTAGAGTTCCTTTGCAGTGGCAAGGGGCCTTGGCACACACCTTCACTGTTACACGTAAGTGAAAACGGAAAGGAATAAACAAAAGTTGGCTGGGTGAGGAAAAGGCTCCGTGGGAGTTGTAACGACTGGATTCACTCTCCCGTCAGCAGCCCGCCCAGGTTTTGCCCCAAGTCTCCGCACGATCCCGGGGAGCGCCCTTCCCGCTCGCACGCTCAGGTCCCACGCGACCCGGAGCTAGTGGGTTGGGCTGAGCAGGCGCGCCGGCTGCGCGGTGCGGGGCCGCGGGGCTCGCCGCTCACCTTTCCGAGGTTCCCGCTGCTGTAGCTGTCCAGCACGCTGATGAACACCCTCTGCACGCGCAGGACCTTCTCCGCAGGGCCGGGGCCCTCCTCCTCAGCCATGCCGCGCAGCCCGGCCTCTCGCCCACGAGAAAGAGTCGGGTCGGTCGCTAAGGAGCGTTGCTAAGGCGGGGCGGGGCGGGAGGGGCGGGGCTTGGGGAGAGCGTGCTGATTGGCCAACGGGCCTGGGTGGGCGTGGCTTGTGGGGAGGAGGGGCGTGTCCCTCGGGGCTGTGGCGTCTGGCGGGACGCGAAGAGGCTCCCGCCGGTGGTTCTGGTTTTTTTGTTTTTTGGTTTTTGTTTTGTTTTGTTTTGTTTTGTTTTACAAGGTAGGGTCTCACTCTGGCTCAGGCTGAATCCTCAGGATGGCCTTGAACTCACGGCGGTCCTCCTACTTTTGCTTCCCAAATGCTGGGATTTAAAGGCGTGCGCCACCACGCCCGGCTTTGTTTTGTTTTAAATATTTTATTTATTTGGGGGCTGGAAGAGGCAGACAGAGACACACACACACACACACACAGAGAGAGAGAGAGAGAGAGAGAGAGAGAGAGAGAGAGAGAGAGAGAGAGGGAGGGAGGGAGGGAGGGAGGGAGGGAGAGGGAGAGAGGGAAGAAGGGAGGGAGGGAGGGAGGGAGGTAGAGGGAGAGGGAGAGAGGGAAGGAGGGAGGGAGGGAGGGAGGGAGGAGAGAGAAAGGGCGCACCAGGGCCTCCAGCCACTGCAAACGAACTCCACATGCTTCTGGGTTACGTGGGTACTGGGGAATCGAACCTGGGCCATTAGGCTTTGCAGGCAAGTGGCTTTAACCGCTAAGTTTTTTCGAGGTAAGGTTTCGCTTTAGCCCAGGCTGACCTAGAATGCACTAGTCTCAGGATGGCCTTGAACTCACAGCGATCCTCATACCTCTGCCTCCGGAGTGCTGGGGTTAAAGGCATGTGCCACCATGCCCGGCCATCCTGTGTGTGTGTGTGTGTGTGTGTGTGTGTGTGTGTGTGTATTGGGGTGGAGAGATGGCTTAGCAGTTAAGGCACTTGCCTGGAAAGCCAAAGGACCCAGGCTGGATTCCCCAGGGCCATTAGCCAGATGCACAAGGTGAGGCATACATCTGGTGTTCATTTGCAGTGGCCAGGCTAGCCCATTCTACCTATCTCTTTCTCCATCTGTGTCTCTCTCACACACGTAACAACTTGTAGGTCTGGGACTGTCAACCAAGCAGGACATTTGGCTTTGTGCTCCAGTTCAGAAGCCATTTGTGGGCAACTGGGACCATCGTTTTAACAACTTCCTGGGCTGTTAAATTGTTCAAAAACCAACGATCCCACTGGCCATTTTGGGGGTGGGCTGTTAGGATTAAACAAGACATATGAATATATTTTTCTGAAGTCTTCTCCAAAGGTGAAATGATTGCCTTTTAAATCCACCTTAAAAAATTATTTACTTGCAGCGGCGGGGGTGAGGGGGAGGGCAGGGGAGAGAGAAAATGGGTGCATCAGGGCCTGCAGCCACTGCAAGCAAACTCCACGCACATGTACTACCTTGTGCATCTATCTTATATGGGCACTGGGGGATTGAACCTGGGTCCTTAGGCTTTGCAGGCAAGCACTTTAACCATTAAGACATCTCTCCAGGAAGTCTCTTATTCTGTTGAGCCAACCTATAGCTTCCCTCTTATCATTCTTTCCCTTTTAAAATCTGCCTGTGTACAGCTACAAAGTGCATGTGGTGGATTTCGTTATGCATCGAGAGTGAAGGGGGCTTTTTCTCAGCCTAGATGGGCCTGATTCAGAGACTGAAGTGCCAAAAACCCAGCAGTCACTGAAGTCAGTGGGAGACAGGGCTCATGAGGGCTTTGTCTCTGTTGTTGAAGAATGAGAGATGCAGACAAGAGAGTGAGCAAGCCAAAGGGAGTTTATTAGGAAAAGAGTGGGAAAGACTGACACTTACGAAAGATAAAGACTTACAAAGACCGAGGCTGTAACGTGAGAGAGGTCCCCCGGGTGTTGTCACAGGGTGCCTGATTTAGAGGCTTTTTAAGACTTGGGGCTGGGAGCGGTAATTTTATTGGCTAGTTTTTGGACTTATTGTGGGTCAAGTCAACCAGGGGCCTGCATATCGCTATCATGTCCCTTTGGCCTAACCCAGAAGATGATGCAGCACTTCCTGCCTAAGGAGAAAGGTGGTCACCGGTTGGACTCCCCATCTGTCCATCTTGACTTGTTTTGTCAGTGCTGACCTTGGCTCTTTCTGCCACTGCCCTTGGCTGCCTGGCTGCTGATGGATCTTGGCTTGTTTTGCTTCCTGCTAAGCTCTGCTCTCTGCCCAGCTTTGTTCTCTTTTCCTGCTTGGCTGTGTGACCAGCCTGTAGTCTACCATAGGCATTTGCGCTCATTGTCTATGGGAAGCTAACCTCTGCGTCAGAACCACAGCTGTGAGCTAACCCACCTGCTCCCTGAGAGTTCTGAAATCAATGTGGCACATTTCAGGATGGAACCATCTGCTTCCCAAATGGAAATCAAAGAGCACACTTGTTTTTGAATACTGGGGAGACAGCGGTGTTACAGGGGTACAGTGGGAAAGCTAGTGGCTGGTCTGCTGTTTCAGAAGGGTGTGGATTGACGCTGGGCTGGAGAGAAGGTGGGGAAAGTGTCCTGGGAAATGACGTGAACACCCTTCTCTGTTCATACTCATCCCTGGAGCAGATATTAACAGCACCTTGGTGTGTTAGAAACTTTTCAGCTACTGAAATCCTAGTCTATTGCATCCCTTTCCCCCTTTGGTGCTTGTTTAAATGGCCTCAGCATGCCGAGCTACTCAGATGCACCTCCAAGGCCCCCATCTCCCCCTTTCTAACCAGTACATAGAACCAAAGACAGAACACATGCAAAGGCATAAAATGAGAATCACCTGTCTCATCACTCAATGAATTACCATTTTAGAAAGTTTTATTTTTATTTATTTATTTGTTTTAAATTTTGAGGTAGAGTCTCGTTCTAGCCCAGGCTGACCTGGAATTCCCTATATAGTCTCAGGATGGCCTCGAATGAATGGTGCTCTTCCTTCCTCTGCCTCCTGAATGCTGGGATTAAAGGCATGTGCCACCATGCCGGGCCCATTTTAGAAAGTTTATTTTATTTTATTTATTTATTTATTTTATTTTGAGATAGAGTCTTGCTCTAGCCCAGGCTGACCTGGAATTCACTATATAGTCTCAGGGTAGCCTTGAACACATAGCGATCTTCCTACCTCTGTCTCCTAAGTGCTGGGATTAAAGGCGTGCGCCACCATGCCTGGCCCATTTTAGAAAGTTTTATTTCATTACTCTCTGTAGTGTTTCATTCTCAAATAATACATCTGCTTTATATCCTTTCTTCATGTAGCATCTTTCCCCACTTTTTTTTTTAGGTTTAGGGAGACTTTATTAGATTAAGAGAAGAAACTGCAGAGAGCTCCTACCATGTGGTGGGCAGGAGGGGGTAGAGAACCTGTGTGGGAGTAAGGGGGTGTCTCCCCCTCAAGGCCGAGATGAGGGTAGCTTACCATAACTAGAAGCTTATCAGGAACCAGCCAAGCGCCCTACTATTTTTTTTTGAGGTACATTCTCACGCTAGCTCAGGCTATCTTAGAATTCACTATGTAGTCTCAGGATGGCCTCCCAAGTGCTGGGATTAAAGGGGTGCACTACCATGCCCAGCTGAGCCCCACTAATTTTTTTAAAAAATTATTTGAGAAAGAGGAAAAGAGAACGAGAGCATGGGCATACCATGCCTTTTGCCACTGCAAACTCCAGATGCATGTACCATTTTGTGCATCGGGCTTCATGTGGGTACTGGGGAATGGAACTCAGGCATTAGGCTTTGCAAGCAAGCACCTTTGAATACCGAACCATCTCTCTGGTCCCCAGTATATATTTTTTTCGAGGTAGGGTCTTGCTCTAGTGTACACTGACCTGGAATTCACTATGGAGTCTCAGGGTGGCCTTGAACTCATGGCAATCCTCCTACCACTGCCTCCCAAGTACTGGTATTAAAGGTGTCTACCACCATGACCCGATTAGCCCCCACTATTTTTTTAATTTATTTTTCAAGGTAGGGTCTTGCTTTAGCCCAGGCTGACCTGGAATTCACTTGGTAGTCTCAGGGTGGCCTTGAATTCATGGCAATCCTCCTACCTGTGCCTCCCAAGTGCTGGGATTAAAGGTGTGTGCCACCATGCCTGGCTGTATTTTTTATTTATTTATTTATTTATTTGAGAGTGACAGATACAGAGAGAAAGACAGATAGAGGGAGAGAGAGAGAATGGGCGTGCCAGGGCTTCCAGCCTCTGCAAACGAACTCCAGACGCGTGCGCCCCCTTGTGCATCTGGCTAACGTGGGACCTGGGGAACCGAGCCTCGAACCGGGGTCCTTAGGCTTCACAGGCAAGCGCTTAACTGCTAAGCCATCTCTCCAGCCCCCTGGCTGTATTTTTAAAAATATTTTATTTATATTTATTTGACACACAGAGAAGGACAGAGAAAAGGAGAATGAGAATGAGAATGAATGGGCACATTACAAACAAATTCCAGACACATGCACCACCTTGTGCATCTGGCTTTTGGTTCTAGGGAATCGAACTTGGGGCCTTTGACTTTGCAGACAAGCACCTTAACCACTAAGCCATCTCTCTAGCTCTGTATGTGTGTGTGTGTACACACACACACACACACAATTTAATGAGAGCAAGCAAGAGAGAGGGGAGAGAATTGGTGGGCCAGGGCCTCTAGCCACTGCAATTGAACTCCAGATATGTGCACCATCTTGTACACATGCGTGCCCTTGAGCACTTCTGTCACCTTGTGCGTCTGGCTTATGTGGAACCTGGAGAATAGAACATGAGTCCTCAGGCTTCATGGGAAAGTACCTCAATTGTTATGCCATCTCTTCAGCCCAGCCCCCACTATTTTTAATTACTGTGCATTTCCCCATCAAAAGGGTATAGTGTAAGTCACTATTCTTTACAGCCTTCTAATATTTTGTTAAAGAAAAATCTTTAGTTTATCATTTGTTGATCCTTGTCCTGTGCTAGACAGCTACAGTATCAGTTAAGCTTATTTTTTCTGCCACTTTTAACATGTGTGGCAAGCATGATATCATTAAGCTACATCCCCAACCCCTTTAAAACTTTTTTTTCTTTTGTATTGACAACTTCCATAATTGTAAACAATATCCCATGGTAATCCCCCCACCCCTGGCACTTTCCCCTTTGAAAAAAGTTCACTCTCCATCATATCCCTTCCCCCTCAGTCTTTTATTTTCTTCCTGTTATGATGGTCTTGTGCAGGTAGTGCCAGGCACTGTGAGGTCATGGATAGATAGGCCATTTTGTGTCTGGAGTTGTAAGGAGTCCTACCCTTCCTTTGGCTCTTACATTCTTTCCGTCACCTCTTGCACAATGGACCCTGAGCCTTGGAAGGTGTGAGAGAGATATTTCAGTGCTGAGCACTCCTCTGTTACTTCTTCTCAGCACCATGGTGCCTTCTGAGTCATCCCAAAGTCACTGCCATCTGAAAAAACAAGGTTCTCTAACCAAAAGTGAGAGTAGCATTAATATATGGGTATGAACATTAAGAGAAGTGCTGACTGGGCAGTTTGGTGAGCATAGTATATACTTTTAGCCAGACAGCTGCAGACATTACACCCCTAGGGCTCATGACTACCCCTGTTGCAGGTTTTCAGTATCAGGGATATGTTCCCTCCCATGGAACAGGCCTCCAGTCAACTCAGAGGGTGGTTGGTTTCTCTCATAGCAGACATGACACTATTGTACCTGTTGGCTCATTTGGCCTAGCTGGCCAAATATAAGGCTTGCAGTGTCCACTGTTGGGTATCTTTACTGGTGATGTCTCTTTTTCCCATTGAACTGCATGCAGAATGGCTTCTTCCAGCTTTCTGTCATCTGTTCTACATGGAGGAGGTTATCAGCTCACTTCCAGTAGGATTTCTTAGTGGCCTTGCAGCCCAAGTATGTGGAGTCTTCAGCAATAGGGTCTTACCATCTATTCCTGGTGAGAAACCAATGTTTTGGGGGCATTAGGGACTGCCCTGGCCAACAACTCAGTTTAAGGGCTGGAGAGATGGCTTAGTGGTTAAGGTGCTTGCCTATGAAACATAAGGACCCACATTCAATTCCTCAGTACCCACATAAGCCAGATGCATAAGGTGGTGCATGTGTCTGGCATTCATTTGCAGTGGCTGGAGGCCCTGGTATGCCCATTCTCTCTCTCTCAAATAAATATTTAAAAAATGTTGGTTTTTGGTTTTTCAAGGTAGGGTCTCATGCTAGTCCAGGCTGGTATGGAATTCACTATGTAGTCTCAGGCTGGCCTCCCAGTCAACCTCTGCCTCCTGAGTGCTGGTATTAAAGACATGCACCACTATGACTGGCAAAAGAATTTGTTAAGGTCTTCTAAATCTAGAATTTATAATCTACCTGCCTCAGTGTCTTCAGTTGCTGGGATTACAGGCATGTATTATCTCACCCAGCTTCTGAAGACAGAATCTGTAAAGGTTTTATTACCAAAAACTTCCTGGCCACATCAATAAATTCTCCAATCAAATGTGCCCCTTACTGAATCCTGGTATTTTATTTATCTTAAAAAAATATTTTGGTGGCTGAAGAGATGGCTTTAGCAGTTAAGGTGCTTGCCTGCAAAGCCAAAGGGCCCAGGTTTGAGTCCCTAGTACTCACATAAAGCCAGATACACAAGGTGGCACATATGTCTGGAGTTCTTTGCAGTGGCTAGAGGTCCTGGCGTGCCCATTCTCTGTCTAGATCTACTTCTTTCTAAGATTTATTTTTATTTTACTTGAGACACAGAGAGAGAATGGGCATACCAGGGCTTCTAACCACTGCAAACAAACTTCAGATGCATGGGCCACCATGTGCATCTGGCCTACATGGGAACTGGAGTATCGAACCTGGGACCTTAGGCTTCACAGGCAAGTGCCTTAACCACTAAGCCATCTCTCCAGACCTTTCTTTGTCTTTTAAATAGTAAATTTAAAAAAAAAAGTTTCTGGCTGGGTTTGGGGATGCATGCCTTTAATCCCAGTACTTGGGAGACTGAGGTAGGAGGATTGCTATGAGTTCAAGGCCAACCTGGGTCTACAGAATGAGTGCAAGGTTATTCTGGGTTAGAGTGACACCCTACCTTGGAAAACCAAGTAAGTGTAACTTATTTGCAAGTAGGGGAGGAGAGCTATATTAATGCATGGATGAATGCATGCCAGGGCCTCTTGCTACTTGCAATGTAACTTCAGGCCCATGTACCAGTTTGCACATCTGGCTTTACGTGGGCATTGGGGAATTGAACCCAGGCCATCAGGCTTTGCAAGCAGGCACCTTTAATGGATGAGCCATCTCTCTAGCCCTGATATTTTATTTAAATAAGAGAATTACAAAATTAGTGAAAGGGCCCAATAATTTTTTAAAAAACTTTTTTTTATTTATTTGAGAGCGCCAGACAGAGAAAGAAAGACGGGGGTGGGGGGGGCAGAGAGAGAGAGAAGGGGCGCGCCAGGGCTTCCAGCCACTGCAGACAAACTCCAGACGCGTGTGCCCCCTTGTGCATCTGGCTAACGTGGGTCCTGGGGAATCAAGCCTCAAACCGGGGTCCTTAGGCTTCACAGGCAAGCGCTTAACCACTAAGCCATTTCTCCAGCCCTGAGCCCAATAATTTTTACCCTTTTTCTCCTATTACTAGTTGGAACATCTTTTTTTTTTTCCAGTGTTTTTTTTTTAAAACATTTTTCTTAAGTAGTTACTGGACACATGTATTTTTGATAACTGTTCGGATCTCCATGCTTGTTATAGGTCTATTTAAGTGATTAATCTCATCTTGATTTAATTTAGGTAGGTCATATAAATCAAGGAACTCATCCATTTCTTTCAGATTTTCATACTTTGTGGAGTATATGCTTTTATAGTATGTCCCTATGACTTTTTGAATTTCTCTGGCATCTGTTGTGATGTTACCTTTTTCGTCTCTAATTTTATTAATTTGTGTCTCTTCTCTTTCTTTTGGTCAGATTTGCTAAGGGCTTATCGATCTTGTTTATCCTTTCAAGAACCAACTCTTTGTTTCATTAATTCTTTGGATTTTTTTTGTTTCTACTTCATTAATTTCTGCCCTAATCTTTATTATTTCTTCCCATCTACTGATTTTTGGTTTGCCTTGTTCTTCTTTTTCCAAGGCTTTAAGGTGAAGCATTAGGTCGTTTACTTGTGACCTTTCTAATTTCTTAATATAGACAGAAACACTGGGCAATCCAGATGCAAGACTGCAGAATTCAAAAATGCAAACACAAGATCTTGCAATCAATAGTTTATCACAAAATGAACAATTTCAATTTTTAGACATACAATTGCTTTTCTCCATACTTAAATCAGAAGGGAATAAACAGAATTTTATCCAAACTTTACAAGTATCATTTACATTTAGCCTGAGAGTAAGCATGAGTTCAACCTGAAGTTAGACTCCAGTGCCTGAACAGTTAAGCATCTGAAAATACAGCGAAGAATGACACACCTCATACAACACGAAACACTGAAGTGACGTCCCGTGGTGAGCAGCGACGCAAATGGACCTACAATTCGCTCTGTTCCATGTGATCTTTGCTTTCTGTTCCCTTAACTTTCCCGGGTCCTCATGGTTGACCCCACCCTCCTCAGCCCTATCTCACAGGATCCCCAGAGCCTAAAAATGCCCACGTTAAAAATGACAAAAATAATCTGCAAATGACAATTGACGAAGGTACACCCAATTGCAGAAAAAGTTTAACACCACTTTAGCAGCTGCTCTGGGTGACAGTTAAAAATGACACCCGGTCCTTCTGTTTGCCACGGATGTGGAGACATGTGGCAGCATGTTTATTACGTTTATAAATGTCAGTAAGTGTAACAAAATATAAAATGCAGAGTATCTCTTTTGCAAATATTAAGTCTCTGAATGTATCATTCATCCTTTGGTTTCAAACCCATACAATGCAGTCATATTACACTGTACACTTAGCAGTGGGAACGCTGCCCATCTGCTGGGGAAGGAGGCGTGCCATGGGATACCAAAGCACTACACTACATTACAGAAAGGGAATGCTGAAGCAAAAATACTTCCTGAATGTATGTGTGTGTGTGTGTGTGTGTGTGTGTGTGTGTGTGTGTGTGTGTGTATTGTACACTGTGTAAACAGACATTCTGAATAAGAATCAACACAGGTCAAAAATCCTGTTCCTTTCTCAACAGTCCACACCGAGGATGTGTGTCGTTGACAATGGAGCCTCTTCTTAGATATATATGTGCTTAGATATCTTGGAAATGAGGAATTCATACATTCATTTGCTAACGGTCTGTTCTCTGCTAGGTTGGCTGGCTGTTACAAACACGGAACACAGAACTGTTTGAGTCCCTGCCTCTCATTTAATACTAGTTAATATATAAGCAGTTCATCTTTATCTTTAATGGTCCTTGAAAATAGATTAAGTGAAGCAATGAATTTCAAAATTTGTGCAGGGGAAACTAGTTAACAATTTGTTTCCAATAAGGCTAGTAGCAAAATGCCCACGACAAAGTCAGTCCAAGCTAGTAGTAAGCCCGATTTAGCAGGCTGAGTCCAGGCTGAAGTTAAGTAATTCTAGGTCCTATATTACTGTGCAAATCTATAATTTCCTGTGGAAAAGAGAGTGCTGGCAGCATCAAAGCCCTGCAATTAGAGAGTGAATACAGATTAGATATTGAAATGCAGAGAAACTTTATGAAGAAATTTGAATGTCTTAATGATGGCACCATAGTGATGGTGCCAAAATTCCCTTAATGAATCAGAAACCAAGACAATGGGCTAGTCAATAATGTTCTGAGTCAAAAGCCCAAATTTGAAGCAAGTGGTAAACACAGAAAAACAAAGATGCATTTTTCTACCATGATTCTATGCATGAATTTCAAGTTTTATGTTAACATTCTAAACCAGCAGTAGCCCCTCTGCAAGGAAAGGTTAGTCATGACTGTCCATCCCTTTTCAAAGCTTCCAGTCTCTGAAGCAGCGCATTTCCAAATGCGTCTCGGTACGCAGGGCTGAGCGTGTCCAACAAGGAGTAGACGGTTTCATGATAGGGAGTCTGCAAGTGATCATCCACCTGGTCGAAAGCGTAACCTACCACCTACGAGAAAAAGGCAATAATGAGGGAAAGAACTGGTTTCCATCTTGGTGCAGAGGGCAAAAGCCAAGTGTTGCTGGGCATGGTGGTCATGGCTTTAATCCCAGCACTCAGGAGACAGAGGTAGGACTGCCATGAGTTTGAGGCTAACCTGGGACTACAGAGTAGGTTCCAGGTCAGCCTGGACTACAGTGAGACCTTGCCTCAAAAAAACCAAAACAGCCTGGACCAGAGTGAGACCCTACCTCGAAAAAACAAAAAAAAAAAAAACAACAAAAAACACAAAACCCAAAACAGGAGCCGGGCGTGGTGGCACACGCCCTTAATCCCAGCACTTGGGAGGCAGAGGTAGGAGGATCGCCCGTGAGTTCAAGGCCACCCTGAGACTACATAGTGATTCCAGGTCAGCCTGGGCTACAGTGAGATCCTGCCTGAAAAAACAAACAAAACAAAACAAACAAAATAACAAAAGAGGGCTGGAGAGAATGTTTAGTGGTTAAGGAACTTGCTTGCAAAGCCAAAGGACCCAGGTTCGATTACCCAGGACCCACATAAGCCAGATGTACAAGGCGGCTCATATGCCTGGAGCTCATTTGCAGTAGCTGCATGCCCCAGCGCACCCATTCTCTCTTTCTCTCTCTGTTCATCATCAGTATTTAAATGGATCATTCTCTAACAGCACTAGTTTTCAATGGGAGAGACACATTGTAATGCAACCTCTACTATTTAAGGAAGTTATTTATTTTGAGGTAGAGTCCCACTCTAGCCCAGGCTGAGCTGGAACTCACTGTTTTTCTCTTTTATTTTTCTTTGAGGAAGGGTCTTGCCCAAGCACACCTGGAATTCACTATGGAGTCTCAGGTTGGTCTTGAACTCAGTGATCCTTCTACCTCTGCCTCCCAAGTGCTGGGATTAAAGGTGTGCACCACCACACCCTGCTCATGTTTAAGTAATTTATAACATAACACCAGCAGAATGCTCCATACATGACTCACTTTACAAAATTTAAAAGGTTTATTTTTTGTTCCTTCTTAAAGATTTTAAGTTATATAACAGCATTTCATTTTCCTATTTCAAAACATGGCTCTGCTTCCCCCCCTCTCCCCAGGTAGGGTCTTACTCTAGCCCAGGCTGACCTGGAATTCACTATGTAGTCTCAGGGTGGCCTCGAATTTATGGCGATCCTCCTACCTCTCCCAAGTGCTGGGATTAAAGGTGTGTACCACCATATCCAGCTAAGGGTTTACTTCAAAAAAAAAGAAAGAAAGAAAGAAAGAAAGAAAGAAAGAAAGAAAGAAAGAAAGAAAGAAAGAAAGAAAGAAAGAAAGAAATTATCTGTGTGTGCGTGCATTGCAGGGTCTCCTGCTGCTGCATACAAATGTGAGCAGCATGTGCCATGCCAGGGTGAGGCTTTACAAGGGTGCTGGAGAACTGAACCCAGGCCAGCAGGTTTTGCAGGCAAGCTCCTTTAACCACTGAGCCATCTCCTCACTCCCACAAGGGTTCACAGTTAAGAGTTATAAAGAATTCTAGAAGTTATTCCTAAAATGGTTTAGCAATTAGTTTAGTCATTAGTACTTAATTAGTAATGTAAAAGGGCATTTTGGCCTTATCTGGGAGCAAATGCTATGAGATAAAGAGAACATTATTCTGTGTGGTGGTTTTTTCCTTTCTTTTAACAAAGCTTTTCTTTCTGACAAGATTGTAAGATGTATCATGATTCACTAGCATATCGTGCTAAAGGTAATTTAGCTTTTTTATTTTTTGAGATTGGGCTTCAATCTAGTCCAGGCTGACCTGAAATTCATTTTATAATCTCAGGGTAGCCTTGAACTCATGGTGAGCCTCCTACCTCTGCCTCCTGAATGCTGGGATTAAAGGTGTACGCCACCACCTGGCTGGTAACTTAGTTTTTTTTTTTTTTTTTCAATCTCTTTTTATTTATTTGAGAGTGGGGGGGGGAGGGGGAAGGGGAGGCAGATAGAAAGAATGGGTGCATCAGGGCTTCAACCACTGCAGAGACTCCAGACACATGTGTCACCTTGTGCATCTGGCTTACATGGGTCCTGGGGAATAGAACCTGGGTCCTTTGGCTTTGTAGGCAAGTGCCTTAACCACTAAGCCATCTCTCAGCTGTAGTTTTTTTTTTTTTAAATATATTTTATTTATTTATTTGAGAGAAAAAGAGGGAGGGAGCAAGAGAGAATTGAACTGGGATCCTTTGGCTTTGCAGGCAAATGCCTTAACTGCTAAGCCATCTCTTCAGCCCAATTTAGTTTTTAACCTATTTTGTAAGCACCCTGTATCATAGAAAAAAGTTTATGTTAGAAATAGCTGAGTTTTCTTAATTTTTTAATTTTAATTGTTTGATTTTTCAAGGTAAGTTCTCGTTCTAACCCCAAGCTGAATTGGAATTCACTATGTAGTTTCAGGGTGGCCTCAAAATCACAGTGATCCTCCTACCTCTGCCTTCAGAGGGTTGGGATTAAAGGCATATGCCACCACACCCAGCTTTTTTTTTTTTTTTTTTTTTTTTTAAAACCAGCAGCAGTCACTTGAGGAAAAGGAGTGGACATCTCTCCATTAGGTGTTCCTACTGCACTCTCGTGGACCCTGCACCATATGCCTGGCCTCTTCTCCTTGCTAGACTGACCCTTCTGATGGGCAGGAATCATGTCTTACTCAGCTTGATTTCCAGATGTGGGCACAGGGCCACTGTTCAGTGAATGCTATGTAAATCATCCTGAAAAAAAAAAAAAAAAACCCACCAATATCTGAGAGCCTCCACTTGCCACTTCACATGGACCTAGAGCTTCTTTCATTTTGGTTTTATGTGACAGGTGTTTTGTCTCTCAGGCTGGCTTCAAACTCTCTGTTTAGTTGAGAATGACCTCGATCTCCTGCCTCCACCTCCTAAGTCCTGAAATTACATGAGTGGGCTACCACATTCGATAATGTTCATTTAAATTTGGCTTTTTTATTTTTCAGTACTGGGGATGGAACTCAGGACCTGTGCATGCTAGGCAAGTGCTCTTCAGCCCAAGCTTGTGATTTTAACAGGAGGCACGTTTATGAGAGGTGGACAAGGGTCCTTTCACACAACAGCTCCACTGCAGAGAATGCTGATTCTGGTTAGCGCATTTTTCCAAGGTAGGGTCTTGCGCTAGCCGAGGCTGACCTGGAATTCACTATGTAGTCTTGGGCTGGTGGGTGCATTTAAGTACAGATGACATTAAATCAGTTTTGGTGGTGATGATTAAAGCAAACTAACACTTTGTAAAATGTTTTCCTCCTCAAAATTCATTCACTTTGATTAAAAAGACTTCAAAATTAATAAAATTTCTAAAAAAAAGGTTTTCTATAAAATTACATACGTATGTGTATGTGTGTGTGTATATATATATGTTTTTTCCCCCAAGGTAGGATCTTGCTCTAGTCCAGGCTGACCTGGAATTCACTGTGTAGTCTCAAGGTGGCCTCAAAGTCATGGTGACCTTCCTACCTCTTCCCAAGTGCTAGGATTAAAGGCGTGCACCACCACGCCTGGCTATAAAAATATTTTTGAAGTTACTCAATGTCTGCTTTTCACTTAACACCCCTTCCCTCATCCTTTCTGGTAAAGCGGTAAAGATACACTTTTTTTTTTTTCTGGTAGGCAGAAGTAGAAGGACCAAGTTTGAGGCCACCCTGAGACTACATAGTGAGTTCCAGGTCAGCCTGGGCTACAGATAGACCCTACCTTGAAAAACCCTAAAAAAAAAAAAAGCATACTTTTTCCTAAAAGATAATGAGTTACCCTAAGCCCTGCTTCTGTGAGCTCCAGGCAGTATCTGCTCCTTTCCTTGGTTTCCACATTGATGTAGGCTACGTCGTCTGCACAGCGCAGGCTTTTCGAGACAAACATGTTGTTAACAGCAAAGAGAACATCGTTCACGACTGCTTCGGCTTCTAGCCTCATGTCCTTCATATCTGTTCCTTCAAACCCATTGAGCTCTGAGCTGTCTTCAAATCCTGACATACTGCTTAGCTCCATGGGATTATAGTCTGTTTCCATTCTGAAAAGAAAAACAACAACAACAAAAAAAAACAGATACAACTTTATTTTTTTGAGAGAAAGAGGGGGGGAGGGGGAGGGAGGGAGGGAGGGAGAGGGAGAATATGGGTGTGCCAGGGTCTCCAGCCACTGCAAATGAACTCCAGATGCATGTGCCACTTTGTGCATCTGGCTTATGTGGGTCCTGGGGAACTGAACTGGAGTCCTTTGTCTTTGGAGGCAAAAATGCCTTAACTGCTAAGCCATCTCTCCAGCCCCCAGATACAACTTTTTAATAGAAGGGCAGTCAAGGGAGCTGGAAAAATGACTTAACAGTTAAGGTTACAAAGCCTAAGTACCCCAGTTTGATTCCCCAGTACCCATGTAAAGCCAGATGCGCAAGGTGGCACATATGTTTGGAGTTCATTTGCAGTGGCCAAAGACCCTCTCTATATATCTACCTCTCTCTCCAAAAACAAACAACCCTGAAGGAACTAAAAAAAAAAAAAAATCTTCAAGATACAATTGGACTAAAATAGCTGTGCCTCATAACTGCCACTCAGCAGGAGACACTAGCCAGTGATCTTCAGGGAAAACATTATCCAAAACCATTTCTGTAGCCTTCATGGTAAAATCACATGTGGCCACACATTTTTTTTCAAATATTTTTATTTTTATTTATTTATTTGAGAAAAAGAGGCAGAGAGAGAGAGAGAGAAAGAAAGAGAGAGAGAGAATAGGCATGCCAGAGCCTCCAGCCACTGCAAACAAACTCCAGAAGCATGTGCCACTATGTGCATCTATGCCCATGGATTTTTAAATGCCCTTAAAATAATTGAATTCTTACTTTTTTTGGAGACAGGGTCTCAGTCTAGCCCAGGCTGACCTAGAACTAACTCTGTAGCTCCAGGCTGGACTCGAACTCATGGTGATCCTCCTTCTTCAGCCTCCTGAGTGCTAGGACTAAATATATGTGTGACCATACTTGGCTCTAAATTTTTACCTTTAAAAAATATTTATTTATTTCAGAAAGCAAGAAAGACACACAGAAAGAAAGATAGAATATGAGTATGCCAGGGCCACTTGCTCCTGCAAACAAATTCCAGACCCATGTGCCACTTTGTGCATCTGGCTTTATGTGGGTGTTGTGGAATAAAACTCCGGGTGGGCAGTCTTTGCAAGCAAGCACCCAAGTACCGAACCATCTCCCCGGCTCTAAATTCTTATTTTGATAACTATTTATTATCCTTTTTATTTTTCATAAAATTATTTATTTGAGAGTGAAAGAGGCAGAGAGAGGGAGAGGGAGAGGGAGAGGATGGGCACAGCAGGGCCTCTAGCTACTGCAAATAATTCTAGACACATGTACCACCTTGTGCATCTAGCTTATATGGGTTCTGGGGAATCAAACCTGGGTCCTCTGGTTTTGCAGGCAAGTGCCCTAACCATTAAACAATCTCTTCAGCCTGCTATTTTAAGCTTTACTTAAAAAGGCTCATGCAGCCTTGTGTGGTGGTGCATGCCTTTAATCCCAGCACTTGGGAGGCAGAGGTAGGAGGATCACCATGAGTTCAAGGCCACCCTGAGACTATGTAGTTAATTCCAGGTCAGCCTGGACCAGAGTGAGACCCTACCTCAAAAAACCAAAGGGAAAAAAAAAAAAAAAAAAGGCTGGGCTAGAGAGATGGCTTAGCGGTTAAGCGCTTGCTTGTGAAGCCTAAGAACCCAGGTTTGAGGCTGGATTCCCCAGGACCCACATTAGCCAGATGCACAAGGGGGCGCACACATCTGGAGTTCGTTTGCAGTGGCTGAAAGCCCTGGCGCACCCATTCTCTATCTTTCTCTGCCTCTTACTCTCTCTCTGTCACTCTCAAATAAATAAATAAATAAAAATGAACAAAAAAATTAAAGCTTACGTACACCTAATTAAAAATGTATAAGGAGGGCTGGAGAGATGGCTTAGCAATTCAGGTGCTTGCCTGCAAAGCCTACAGACCCAGGTTTGACTCCCCAGTACCCATGTAAACCGGACGCAGGAGGTGGTGCATGCATCTGGAGTTTGTAGTGCCTGAGGCCCTGGCGAGCATATTCTCTATGTGCCTCTCTTTCAAATAAACAAAATTAAAATAAAAAAATGGATAAGGACTGCACTAAGTAGATTTTCAGAATTGGAGGTGCTAAGTCAAAGGACACACGTATTTGGCTTTCAACCGGAGATGGCTAATCCACCTCTCAAAACCAAGACTTGACTTACTTCCCATTCCGCCCTCCCCCAGAACAGGAGAGGCCTACTCTTTTTCAGTAGTCCTCAATTCTTTTCATTCTTTGCCAATATGACAGCTCATTATTTTATTTCCTTTAGTAAACATCTTTCTGGATGTTTACAGGATGTTTTTAGCACCAAGGTCACAAGGCCAGAAAAAAGCATAAATTGGAATGAACTCAGTTTGCCTGAAATCAAAATTCACCTCTTTATGTAGCAAAATTGATGCCTTTCAGTGGTTTCTTTTAGGACTTTTGGATTTGGATCTTTGCCTAAGAAGACCTCCTCTATTCCAAGATCACATTTAAAATCTTCAGCTCTCTTCTAAATTCTCTACCCTTCCCCCAACTCCACCCAGCCCACCAAGGTAGATTCTCACTCTGGCCTCGAACTCACAGCCATTCTCTTACCTCTGCCTCCTGAGTGCTGGGATTAAAAGTGTGGGCCACTACACCTGGCATCCCCCTTTTTATTTCTTAAAGAGACACAGATGAGAGAGAGAGAATGAATGAATGAACAAATATGAATGAGTACACCAGGGCCTTAAGCCACTACAAATGAACTACAGATTCATGTGCCACCTTGTGCATCTGGCTTACATGGGTATTGGGGAATCGAACCTGGGTCCTCAGGCTTATCTGGCAAGCTCCTTAGCCATTAAGCCATCTCTCCAGCTGTTATTTTCTCTTGATCCCACTCTCCAGCTCTCTTCTGCTGAGTCTTTACTTTTTCTTGCCAAATAGTCCACTTCTACTTTGATGTCCTTCCCCCTTGCGTGTGGGTGTGGCCCACTGATGTCCTTTCTCTCCCTTCGTGTGCATGTGACCCACCGAGTCTAATTAGGCTGCCTGTATGGGCATGGACCAGAGCACGTGGGTCTTACCAGTTGCCACACCACTGCAGAAATGTCTTGTTTGCCCAGCCACCCTTAGCTGCCTGTGGTAGTTTGAATGCATGTCCCCACAGACTCAGGTCTCAGGTGTTTATTAAAGCTTAATGTGACGGATCTATAGCTGCCTAACTGGAGGAGGTGTCACTGAGGGTGGATCTGAACCCCAGCCTAAAGATATGCGGAGCAGGCTGGGGGGACAACGACGGTGTTGCTTGCTGGAGCTTTTCTCTCTGCTTGAGCACAGGGAGGCGGCTTCTTGGCTCTCTGACGGAACTGCCCTGCATCTGTAAGCCGAAAGAAATCCCTTCCTCTACACTGTGCCTGGTTTGAATGTTCATCCCAGCAGCACAGAGCTGACTACAACACTGCCTCCAACTTCTTGGGGAGAGATGGCGGCCTCAGGCCCTCCGTCATCATCCATGACAGATGTTGATGGGGCCAGTATCGTGAGGGTCTGGCGCAGGTTCTTACAGTCACGTAACAGCGAGTACAATGGCCACTTCACACCAGGGCAGCAGTGCTCCACAGCCCCGCCTCCCGTGCTTTGGTGGCTCCCCGTCCACAAGGCTCCCTGCGCCTCAGAGGAGGTGGTACAAGTGTCTCAGTCAGTGACGAGCTCTCACATTCACTTCTCAGCACTCTGAAGAGTCTTCAGTCACATCAGTAGTTGCCACCATCTAAAAAGAGAAGCTTCTCTGACCAAAGGTGAGAACAGCACTAATCTAAGGGCAGTTTGAGCCAAATAACAGTAGTAGCTTCCCACACAGGACCTACGACTTCTCCAGCCATAGGCTTTTGACTAGATTTTCAGTACCAGGCTGTTACAGATATGCCCCAGCAGGATCTTCCTGCACAAACCAGTCAGGTCTTGGCCCCTCTAGGTCAGCCCCTTGAGTCTGCAGACCAATCAAGTCTCTCTTTACACACCTGAGTCTGATAGCTGGGTTGCACTAATTGGGTGTCCGATCTGTGTTAAGGAGGTTACCCACATGACCCATACCCTCATTTTGCCCTGTGACCTGGCCTAAACGTACATGAAGGTCTGGTTCCCCCCTACCCAGCCTGGCTGGGAAGGAGAAACACAGCTCTGGGCGTGGGTATTTTTCTGCTTGCCTTCTCTTTATCATGTTTTTGGGGTACCTTCTCACTTTGACTACATGTAAGACTTTTCTTTGATCTCTGAGTTCCTCACTAATTAGTTTTTTCTAGGTAGGGTCTCACTGTAGCCCAGGCTTACCTGGAATTCACTAAGTAATCTCAGGGTTGCCTTGAACTCATAGCAAACCTCCTAGCTCTGCCTTCTGAGTGATGGCATTAAAGGTATGCACCACCATGCCCAGCTCCTTTCCTTTTCTTTATTTATTTGAGAAAGACAGAAAGAAGAGACACACAGAGAATGGGCAGCCCAGGGCCTCTACCCACTGCAAACTAACTCCAGACACATGCACCACCTTGTGCATCTGGCTTTATGTGAGTACTGGGGAATCAAACTTGGGTTCTTAGGCTTCGGGGCAAGGGCCTTAAAATAGCTAAGCCACGCTTCTCACTCTCCTTCACTATGGCTTAATTCTCTCTAGTCTTTTATTTGAAGGGAAAATGGATGATCATGGTCTTTCTCCTCTCTCCCCCACCCGGGCAGCTGACTAACCTGTTTCTCTCATCTTAAAAGGAGTAAGGGTTTCTTCCTCTCCCAGCCTGCTAGGGAGGCTCCCCACACCTGTCTGGGCACTCTTCTGCTTGTTCCACGTGCGTATTCTGTTTCCAGATATCACTTTCATTCTGTTCTGAGACTGCTCTAAACTCTGGGTCTACCACGTGTGTAATAACTCTTGACTACTCATTTTTCCAGTACCTGAATTTTGCCATCTCTTTTTTGGTGTTTTTCCTCTGTTATCCTTCCTTAAGCGCTGAGTCCATCACTACTTAATCTAACTTTCTCTGATGTGCAGGTATAGGGCTAACACTTTTATGTTTTGCTAGCACAAAAGTGTGTGTGGATTTTTCCCTAAAGCTTTTGGCACAGCTTTGAGGTCCTGTCTTTCACATCTCTGTGTAACTGTTCCAGCCTTCTCCTAGATGCCAATTTCCAGTAAATGAACCTCCCATTTCCTAATTTCTCCCTAAATAAACTCAGTTTTTCATAATTGTTCCGTCTCAAGTCTGTTTTTATTAATTCTTTGTTAAAATAGGACAAGGACCCCAAAACTGAGGTTCACAACTCTGGGGGACTCCCCCAACCTCAAAATCCAGTATCAATGTCACTACTGTACCAATGTGTGCTCTTAGAAAAAGCAGGAAATGAAATGAGAGAGAAGACTTGGCTCAACAGCAGAGGCACGTCTATGTGGGGAAACAGGAGAGCGGCTCCGGCCAGGCAAGTCAGGAGCAACTTCCCTTACAGCCTGGGCAGCACCTAGGGGCAGCAGGGTCACTGCAATTCTGTGGCTGCAGCACGATCCACCTTGTTCAGGGCATGGGCCACTTTCAGGGATGGGTGGTCTGGATCATTCCAGGAAACAAAGCGTTACAATGAAATGGCTATCAGAAGTTTTTTATTTTTATTTATTTATTTTTTTTTAGGACACATCTGGTTCTTCCAGACATATCCGGCCTGGCTGGCTGGCTGTGCAGCCTACAGGGTCTTTTACTGAACCTGGAGCTCACTGCTCTAGGCTGACAGCTATCCCGCAAGCCCAGCGGTCCTCCTGTCTCCAACTCTCCACTCTCTCACGGGAGTTTTGGGGATGCAAACCCAGGTCTTCACACTTGGCCACAAGCATTTAACCCAGACAGCCATCTCCCTGGCCCAACAATTCACTTCGTGTAGCTCTGCTTTCCCAATCCACACCCTGCTGTTCTCATCCCAATCGCTGATGACTCATCTTTTAAGCACTTATGTGAATTGGCCCAGATATTTTATTTATACATACATACATACATACATACATACATACATACATACATATATATATATATACACATATACATACACACACATATACATACACACACACACACACACACACACACACACACATACATACACACACACATATATATATGTGGGAAAAAGGTTTATTTTGGCTTACAGGCTCAAGGGGAAGCTCCCCAATGTCAGGGGAAAACGATGGCATGAGCAAAGGGTGGACATCACCCCCCCCAACATAAAGTGAAGAATAGCAACAGGAGAGTATGTCAAACACTGGCAAGGGGAAACTGGCTATTACACCCATAAGCCCGACCCCCAAGAATGCACTGCCTCCAGGAGGTGTTAATTCACAAATCTCTTTCTTTCTTTTTTTTTTCGAGGTAGGGTCTCACTCTGGTCCAGGCTGACCTGGAATTAACTCTGTCATCTCAGGGTGGCCTTGAACTCATGGCAATCCTCCTACCTCTGCCTCCCGAGTGCTGGGATTAAAGGCATGCGCCACCATGCCCGGCTTAATTCCCAAATCTCTATCAGTTGGGAACCTAGCATTCAGAACACCTAAGTTTATGGGAGACACCTGAATCAAACCACCACAGTGGTGTACGCCTTTAATCCCAGCACTCAGGAGGCAGAGGTAGGAGGATCGCCATGAGTTCAAGGCCACCCTGAAATTATATAGGGAATTCCAGGTCAGCCTGAGCTACAGTGAGACCCTACCTTGAAAAACTAAACAAACAAAAACAGGGCTGGAGAGATGCCTTAGTGATTAAGACACTTGCCTATGAAGCCTAAGGACCCCTGTTTGACTCTCCTGATTCCACATAAGCCAGATGCACAAGGCGGCACACACATCTGGAGTTCATTGCAGAGACTGGAGGCTCTATTATGGCAGTTCTCTCCTCCCTCCCTCTTTCTCTCTCATAAAAAAAAATAGTAAAAAGGAAAGAAGGTTAAATGTGGTGATACATGCCTTTAATTTCAGCACTTGGGAGGCTGAGGTAGGAGGACCACCATGAGTTCAAGAGCAGCCTTGGGCTAAAAAAGTAAGATCCAAGTCAGCCTGAGTTAGAGTGAGACTCTACTCTGAAAAAGAATTGTATATGTACGTATATATACTCACACATTTGTGTGTATACAAGTAAATTTCATACAAGTTGTCAACATTGTTAGAAAAAAAGTTACTAAGGGTGCGTTTAGAAAACAAGGTTATTACTAATTTAGCTTTAACTTAATGTGGGAAGTACTAGGCCTTGACCCCAGTGCTCACATGGCTGAGGAATCACATGTTAACCAAGCATGTGATGACGGAGGGGTCATGCTGCATTTGGGACAGCAGATGCTTACTTCATATTTATGTTTTGGTTTTTCGAGGTAGGGTCTCACTCTAGCTCAGGCTGACCTGGAATTCACTATGGAGTTTCAGGGTGGACTCGAACTCAGGGCCATCTTTATTCTCTGCCTCCCAGGTGCTGGGATTAAAGGTGTGTGCCACCCCTCCCGGCTCCTCCTAGACTTTCCGAGGAGAATGCGAACCCCTTCTGCTGAGTCAAGTCGACAAGCAACGTGGCTAATTTTCAGTCCCTGTCAACCACCAGCACATGGAATTCTTCATGGTCACTTCAGCCTAGGGACAGCTAGGTCATTCCTGGCAACCGTCTTGAGATGGGACAGGAGTCCAAGGACAATGCTGGCAACAGGAAGAGAGCAAAGCCAAGGGGTTCACAGAGACGCAGCCTGAGCCAAGAAACTCCTGTGACCTTACTGGCAACAGGAAGCACCCTGATTTAGGAGCCTACCCAAAATTAAAGGCATGACTGATGTAGCTCAACAATAGCCTATGGGGTTGGAAAAGTTAAAAGATGGCACCCTGGTGATGATGAACTTTATGCCTGTCATACAGAAAGCACTTCGTAGGTTTATAAGACCTGAGTATCAGCATGTGCTTGTGTTAGTTTTCTTTCACTGCTGTAACACATTAGCACAGATTTGGTGATAAAACCACATGTTATTTTTCTTACAGTTGAGGAGCTGTGAAGTCTAGAATTAAAGGTATCAGCAGGGCTGCGTTCCTCCTGAGGCACCAGAAACGGTGGCAGTCAGGTTGGTGTTGTTGGTAGAAATCACCTGACCAAGAGCGGCTTTTGGGAAAAAGGGTTTATTTTGGCTTACAGAGTCGAGGGGAAGCTTTATAATGGCAGGGGAAAATGATGGCATAAGCAGAGGGTGGCCATCACCTCCTGGACAACATAAGATGGACAACAGCAACAGCAGTGTGTGCCAAACACTGGCATGGGGACACTGGCTATAGCACCCATAAGCCTGCCCCCAACAATACACCGCCTCCAGGAGGTGCCAATTCCCAAATCTCCATCGGCTGGTAACCTAGCATTCAGAACACCTGAGTTTATGGGGGACCTCTGAATTAAACTGCCACAAGGTCACAAGGCTCTGATTGAATCAGTGGATCAATGCACTTGTCACATAATTTGATGGCATTACTGGAGGATAAAAGAGACTTTCTGAAGTGTTGGGATCCCGTCATCTAAATCTGGAGGCCACCTGAAGTCCCTGGTTTCCTTCTGGACCTGGCAAGTCTACTGCTGAGTATCAAATCAGTCAGCAGTAGAGAGCAACATCCTGCACTGCCCTTACTGGGACAGACACTTGTTCTGGGCAGGGATCTCCTTGCCTGAGTGTGGTGTTTCTGCCATGATGACCACCCATGGCTTTACAGAATGCATACCCACCACTGTGATATTCTAAGTGGCATTGCTTCTGACAAAGGAACTCATTTTGTAGCTAAAGTGCAGTAGTAGGCTCACTCAGGGAACTCACTGGTCTTACCATGTTCCCCACCAACCTCCACACAGTGAGTTCCAGGACAGCCTCAGCTACAGTGAGACCCTGCCTCAAAAAAGACCAAAGCAAAACACAAAGTTTTAAAAATTGTTTTTGGGCTGGAGAGTTGGCTCGTGGTTAAGGTGCTTGCCTGCAATACCTAACAACCTGGGTTTAATTCCCCAGTATCCATGCAAAGCCAAATGCATAAAGTGGTACACGCATCTGGATGGAGTTCCTTTGCAGTGGCTAGAGGCCCTGGTGCACCCATTCTCTCTCTCCTTGCAAATAAATAAAATAGCTTTTCAAAATTTATTTTTTTTTTTGTAAAGGTAGCCCAGCTGAAACCCAAGGAAACGGTTCACAGTAATTTCTGCACAGAGATGGCCTGGCTTGACAGGGCATATACATCTGGACAGAGAAATCTGATTCTGATACATAAAATATTCTGTTATGAGGGCTAGGGAGAAGATGGTTCAGAGATCAAAGGCACTTGCTTACAAAGCCTGCTGGCTCATGTTTGAGTGCCCAGTACCCACATAAAGGCAGGGGCACAAAGTGAAGTAGACATGTCTGGACTTCATCTGCGGTGTTAAGAGGCCTTGGTGTGCCCATTATTTCAAATAACTTTAAAAATTCTGTTATGGGGGGGTCTAAAGTAATGGATCAGCAGTTAAGATGCTTGCTTGTTAAAAGCTTGCTAGCCTGGGTTTGATTCCCCCTTACCCACCAAAAGCCAGATGCACAAGGTAGCGAATGCATTTGGAGTTTGCATTGGCAGAAGACCCTGGTGTGCCATTTCTCTTTCACTTTCTCTCTGTGCTGAAAAAAAAAAAAGTTAAAAAACATTCTTTTATGGCTTTGACATAACATGTTCCCCCAAAAGTTCCCATGTTGAAGGGTTGGTCCTCATGTGACGGGGCTCATTATCACAAGGTCACAAGGCTCTGATTGAATCAGTGGATCAATGCACTGATAGTCACATAATTTGATGGCATTACTGGAGGATAAAAGAGACTTTCTGAAGTGTTGGGATTAAAGCTGTATACCACCATGCTCGACTATTCCATTTTCCTATGATATGATATTGTTTGTGGTAAGAAAAAAAAACAATGAAAAAAGTTATGATATATTGGAACATATAGGAGGTAGGAAGTAGAAATACTGTTTTTATAGAAAATAGGTTCTTGTTAAGACAGAATTGAGCCAGGTGTGGTAGTGCACGCCTTTAATCCCAGCACTTGGGAGGCAAAGGTGGGAGGATCACCATGAGTTTGAGGCTACCCTGAGATTACATAGTGAATTCCAGGTCAGCCTGGACTAGAGTGAAACCCTACTTCAAAAAAAAAGAAAAAAAAAGATTAACTAGCAGTAGCTTCTGCTTTAAATAAAATGAAAAGTCCGAAATTATATATATAAGGTGTTTGCTTCCAAATCCTATCATTCTAGGTTCAATTCTCCAATACCCACATAAAGCCAGATGTACAAAGTGGTATATGCACCTGGAGTTCAGTTGCAGTGGCAGGAGGCGGCTCTGCAGTGCCCATTCTCTCCCTCTCTCAAATAAAATATTTATAAAATAGTTTTAAAAAAGTTTTTATACTTTTTTATTCTGAGACAGCCTTATTTTATTTTTATGTATTTATTTGAGAGAGAGAGAGAGAGAGAGAGAAAGGCAAATAGAGAATGGGGATGAACTACAGATCCATGCACCACCTTGTGCATCTATCTGACTTACACGGGTTCTGGGGAACTGAACCTGGGTCCTTTGGCTTTGAAGGCAAGCACCCTAACCCCTAAGCAATCTCGTCAGCCCAATTAAAAAAAAATTACATCAGGGATGGATGGGCCCCGTGCACATGCAGCACGGAGAACAAGGACACATCAATACATGGAGGAGAGGGAGCGGCTGTCCCGGGAGCCAGGTGCCCCCACCTCATCTGCGCAGGCCCAGAGGTCATTCCAGGGGAAGCAGTGACACGAATCCTGCTCTCATGGCTAACTGAAAACTGGTTCCAAGGGAATGGCGACAGATACAGTGGTCACTTAAACCTCAGAAAAACAGAGACCCAGAGGCTACAGAGAAAATAACACTAAATCAGATCTCTATCTTGCCCACCAAGGCTCAGGGATCATTGTGGAAGAGGTTGTTGCAGTCAGGTTCGCATTGGCTGGCATAAATCACCCAACTAATAGCAACTTGTGGGAAAAAAGGTTTATTTTTGCTTACAGACTTGAAAGGGAAGCTCCACAATGGCAGGGAAAAGCAATGGCATGAGCAGAGGGTGGACATCACCCCCTGCCAACATCAGGTGGACAATAGCAACAGGAGAGTGTGCCAAACACTGGCAAGGGGAAACTGGCTATAACACCCATAAGCCTGCCCCAACAATACACTCCCTCCAGGTGGTGTTAATTCCCAAATCTCCATCATCTGGAAACCTAGCATTCAGAACACCCCAGTTTATGGGGGACACCTGAATCAAACCACCACAGGGATGGAAAGAGTGTAAGAGCCTCAGGAAGAGGTGGGAACAGCCCAAGACACAGTGTTTCCCCATCCCTGCAGAGACGACTGAGGCCTCTTGGTCCCCACAATGAACACTAGTAACCCCAATGAAGGCCCTCAGAAGAAATGGGAGGACTACATGTATAACCTTTTTATAAAAACAAATAAAACAATTAAAATTTCTTTTACATCAGAATCACTTGCAAAGCACCCATTTTTCGTTTATACTCTGATTTGTAAAGTGACTGTATATATAAAGGGCAGTGAGAGACAAACATAACTTTCCTAGTGAATCACAAAGCAAGCCAGCAGGACTGTGCTATGGTCCTGGTGATGAGGACAAAGCTTAGGGCACTAACTTGAGAAGCTCTAAATACTATGAACTATGGGACTGGGCAGCCGGCTCAGTAATTAAAGGAGCTTGCTTGAAAAGCCTGATGGCCCACGTTCAATTCTCCAGTACCCATATGAAGCCAGATGCACCAAGTTGGCATGTGCAACTGGAGTTTGTCTGTAGCAGCTGGAGGCCCTGGCACACCCATTCTTTCTCTCTCTGCCTTGCTCTGCTTGCAAATAAATAAATAAAACATTAAAAACTATGAACATGTGGTGACACAACAGCCCTCAGAAGCAGAGCTGTACATGAGCTTCCAAGAGAAGCCGCTCAAACACTGAGCGCTCACGAAAACAGCACAACCCAGGAGGGGCGCTTATTATCATACAGCCCTCAGGAAAGATGAATTCTGGGACTACAAAGTGAGCATTTATTTTGTCTTTTTTTCCCCCCCCAGAGGTAGGGTCTCACTCTGGTCCAGGCTGACCTGGAATTCACCATGGAGTCGTAGGGTGGCCCCGAACTCACGGCAATCCCCCTACCTCTGCCTCCCGAGTGCTGGGATTAAAGGCGTGCGCCACCATGCCCAGCTTGAGCATATTTTTCCTTCTTTAAATATTTTATTTTTTTAGTTAAAAATACATTTTATTAGCTGGGCGTGACCGTACCTCGGAAAAACAAAATAAATAAATAAATAAATAAATAAAAAATATATATACACACACACACATATATACATATATATTATTGACAACTTCCATAATTGTAAACAATATCCCATGATAATTCCCACCCTCCTCCCATTGACCATGTTTTTAAAGAAATAATTTATATTTATTTGCAAGCAGAGAGAGATAGAAGAGAAATGGGAGTGGAGAGAGAATGGACATACTGGGACCTCCAGCCTCTGCAAACAAACTCCAGATGCACGGCCTGTTTGTGCATCTGGCTAATGTGGGTTCTAGGGACTCAAACCTGGGCTGACAGGCTCTGCAGGCAAGCGCCTTAACCACCCAAAGTGAGTACATTTTGAGCAATGTAAAATAATTCAGCAGAGGTATCAAACAAGACATCTCATGCCTTCCCTTGAAGCCCACATTGGCTCTCTACCACAGCCCGGCAATACTCGACTGCTAGAACTTTCAGGACCACCCTGTGGCTGCTGTCAGTTATTCTGGTACACCACATCACCTTGGATGAAGTTTCCAGACATGATTCCTTCCAACATCCCACATAAATTATTCCAAGATCCAGCTCTTTCTCCATCTGTTCATGTATTTCTTGAGCTGTTATTGCGTTTTTGAGGATTTGTGAAATGAGTTATCAAGATTCTTGTTGCTAAGTCCCTTATTGCCACTTCTTCATTCTCTAAGCTTTATATTGTTTGATCACAAATTTGGGACACTGAAGACTGGAAAAAATGGCAGAGGTCAGTTTCATCTTTGATGACAGAAGGGACAAAGGATGAAGCTGATCTCTACACAACCATGCCTGGCTTTTTTTTTTAAAATTTTTTTTTTTTGTTTTAATTTATTTATTTGAGAGCGACAGACACAGAGAGAAAGACAGATAGAGGGAGAGAGAATGGGAGCACCAGGGCCTCCAGCCTCTGCAAACGAACTCCAGACGCGTGCGCCCCCTTGTGCATCTGGCTAACGTGGGTCCTGGGGAACCGAGCCTCGAACCGGGGCCCTTAGGCTTCACAGGCAAGCGCTTAACCGCTAAGCCATCTCTCCAGCCCCCATGCCTGGCTTTTACATGGGTTCTGGGGATACCGACTGAGCCATCTTCTTAGTCCTGTATTTTGCTTTTTAAACATTACATTTTTAGCCAGATATGGTGCTGCATGCCTTTAACCCCAGCACTTGGGAGGCAGAGGTAGAGGCAGGAGGACCACCGTGAGTTCAAGGCCACCCTGAGACTACATAGTGAGTTCCAGGTCAGCCTGAGCTATAGTGAAACCCTACCTGGAAAAAAAATATCTTAAAATGTAATTATTTAATTTGTTTTTGAGGTAAGGTCTCGCAAACTCATGGTGATCTTCCTATCTCTGCCTCCCAAGTGCTGGGATTAAAGGCATGTGCCACTATGCCTAGCTTAATTTTATTTTCCATTTATGAGAGAGAGGAGGGGGGAGGAGAGAGGGAGAAAGAATGGATATGCCAGGGCCTCCAGTCACCGCAGGCAAACTACAGACACATGTGCCACCTAGTGCATCTGGCTTACATGGATACTGGGAAATTGAACCTAGGTTCTTGGGCTCTGCAGGCAAGTGCCTTAACCGCTAAGCCATCTCTCCAGCCCTAATTTTATTATTTATTTGTGTGTATGAGAGAGCAGCAGATAGAATGGGCACACCAGGGCCTACAGCTGCTGCAAATGAACTCCAGATGCATGTGCCACCTTGTGCATCTGGCTTACGTGAGTCCTGGGTAATCAAACTTGGATCCTTTGGCTTTGCAGGCAAGCACCTTAATTGCTAAGCCATCTCTCCCGCCCCCTAATTTCATTTTTTAAAAAATATATTTTAAACATCTTTTAAAATTATATGTGTGTGTGTGTATATATACACACACACACACACACACACACATACATACACATACATATAATATACAGTGGAGCTGGGTGTGGTGCTACACCCTACCTCGAAAAGGCAAAAAAAAAAAAGATATATATATATATATATATATATATGTATATATATATGCAAGCAAAGAGAGGTAAGAGACAGACAGACATAATGAACATGTCAGGGCCTCTAGCCATTTTAAATCAACTCCAGACGCACATGCCACTATGTGCACATGACTTTATGTGTGTACTGGGAAACTGAACAGGGGTCATTAGGCTCTGGAGGCAAGCACCTTAACTGCTAAGCCATTTCTCCAGCCCCCTTTTATAATTTTTATTGGGAACTTTGATATATGAATGTATTGTAATATGGTCTTGTTCCCCTCACATTATCTCCTTTTGTCCCCGGTCCCCAGGCCCCATTGCACTGAGGACCCTCCTCTTGAAAGTGAGCCTAAGTGTCACTTCGTAGCTGAGGCTGTCCTGGAACATGTCACCCTACTGCCTGCTTTCTGAGTGCTGGGATGACAGGCGTACTCCACCACAGCTGCCTCATGCACAAAGCTTGAGAGAGATCAACAGCACCTCGGTGGCTTTTCCTTTACTCCACCTGTTAACATGGGTCTCCATGAAGGATTATTATTTGGACTTGAATTATTTGGACTATGGTTTATGTCTCTGGTCACTTCAAGTCCCTTTATATAATGTCGTCTTTTCCTTTCTGTTGATAGAGGGTCTCCAGGCTAGCTGCAACTCATTTTGTAGGCCAAGTTGACTTCAAATTTGTGGGGATTCTCCTGCCTCTGCCTCCGGAGTGTTGAGATCACAGGTATGCACAACCACTCCTGGGTCTTTATATTATTCTTTAAAAACTGACAATATTTGATTGGGTAATTATTTTTATCTTCCTCAACAAATGCTAGGGTGTTACTGTTTTGTGCTAGGATTTTTTTTTTTTTTTTCAAGGCAGGGTCTCACTCTATCACTGTAGCTCAGGCTGATGTGGAATTCTTCTCTAGTCTCACAGCGGCCTCGAACTCTTGGTGATCGATCCTCCTACCTCTGCCTCTCTAGTGCTGGGATTAAAGGCATGTGCCACCACGCCCGGCATGGAACTTTTTTTTAGTATTTATTTATTTGAGAGAGAGAATGGGCATGCCAGGGCTTTCAGCCTCTGCAAACAAACTCCAGATGCATGTGCCACCTTATGCACCTGACTTACATGGGTCCTGGGGAATAGAACCTGGGTTCTTCTGTCTTTTCATGCAAGTGCCTTAACCACTAAGCCATCTCTCCAGCCCTGGAATTTGTTTTTTGATAGAATAGGAAAGGAGGAAGGAAACTTGGGAGGAGTTTGAGCTCCTTTGAGTGGAAGATGACAGCTCTTCAACCTTAATGTTTAAGCTAACTTTCTGCTATAGTGAAAATATACAAGACAACTCAATTCTTATTATCCCTTTTGATATCTGCAACTCAGTATAATTTTATGTCGCAAAGGAAGTGACTCATTTAGAAGTCGAAGTCTAACTCACTGTCAAAATTCCAGTTCAAAATCCTCCAGGCCACCAGATAAGGTTCCCACCTTTCCACATCAACTTGTTTATATTTCTTTTATGGAAAGTAGTATCATTATTACTTGCAAACAGGTCCTATCTTCACCAGTTTCTAATCATCTGTAGTGCTATCACTTTGTTCCAAGCTGCTGCATCAGGGTTACTGCACTATCCTTCTACCAGGTCTTGCTGTGTTCACGTGTACATCTTTGGTTTCCAACCCCAACATTATTTTCAACACAGTAGTTAGCACATGATCCTCGAAAAACTCAGGTTACATTATGTCACACCTCTCTTCAGACTCACTTCATGGGCAGTCCATGGCCCCACAATGACCCACAAGCCCTATACATAAGCTGCTCTCCAAACTCACTTTCTGCTCCACCCCTCCATGTTCTTGGAACTCATCAAGCAGACTCCTGTGACTGGGTCTTGCAGGCACCAGTCTGTTGCCTGGAAAGCAACTTTCAGGCCTCACTTCCTTTTAAATATCCACTAAAATATGACCTTATTCTATGAGAGGCTTCTCTTACAAACTATACCAAGAGAGGCAGAGCTGGGTGTGGTGGTGCACACCTGTAATCCCAGCACTTTGGGAGGATGAACCAAGAAGACCCCCCAAGTTCTAGACCAGTATGGATAACAAGTTCAAGGCCAGTCTGAGCTACATAGTGAGATCCTATCTCAAAAACATACCAAAATGAAAAACAAGCCACAAACAATGGCTGAGGATGCAGCTCAGTGGTAAAGCACTTCCCTAGCACGTGTAAAGTCTTTGGTTTAATTCCTAGTACTGGGGGAAAAAAAAAGGGGAACAAATTTCCCTTTTCTCTAAATTCACTTTATATTATTATTATTTTTGCATAGCACTGATCACCAATAGCATACTGGCTCCTATTTCTCCCTTCAATAAAATGTAAGTTCTATGAAGGCAGGGCCTTAATACATTTACAGCTGTATCCTCAAACTCTACAACAGTCCCTGGCATATAGCAGGCAATCAGTAGACATTTGCTGAATAAATGAATGGCCCTACTACTTTATAACATAAGCCTTTTTTTTTTCTTCCTTCCCTGAGGTAGGGTTTCACTTTAGTCCAGGCTGACCTGGAATTCACTATGGCATCTGAGGGTGGTCTCAAACTCACAGCAATCCTCCTACCTCTGCCTGCCCAGTGCTGGGATCAAAGGCGTGCACCATTATGCCCAGTGATGTTTTTCTATTTATTTATTTATTTATTTGAGAGAGTGAGAAAGAGAATGGGAGTGCCAGGGCCCACAGCCATTGCAAATGAACTCCAGACATATGTACTACCTTACATGGGTACAGGGGAATCAAACCCGGGTCCTTCGTCTTTGCTGGCAAGCATATTAACCACTAAGTCATCTCTCCAGCCCTAGAACATAAGCTGTTTTGAAAGTTATTGCCTTATTCATTCCTTTCCTCCCTCCTTCCTTTCTTTAGGGCTGATATTTGAACTCAGAGTGGGCAATATGCAAGCTAAGTACTCACTCTACCTCTGAGCCATACTCCCAGCCTCTGCCCAACTCCTCTGCATTTTTTTTTTTTTTTACCACGAACTGCAGTGACTTCCATGTAATGAATCTTAATAAATACTTGAGTGTTTGTATAGGGAAGTTATGGGATCACCTGACGTGAATTAAAAACAAAGGGGGCACCCACACTCGTCTACTGGGGAGAAGTATTTGTCTATTTGTTAAATTTCTGGCTTTGTTAGCATTCATACAGGTTATCATGCTAGTAAACAGTTAACTTATGAAACTGGTCATTTCAATTCACTACCCTGCATGTTGCAGGACTCTGTTTAGGTTTTCTCCTTACATCATCTGATTTCCCTAACAACTTGTGGTCCTAAGATAATAATCTGCTCTCACTTGGCACAGGAGGCGACGTAGGCTCAGAAAGGGTATCAGCAAGTTCAAGGTGGCTCAGTGTCAAGTGTCAGGATTCCAACCCACACAGCAGACTTCCGGTACATAGGCACTCAGGCCTCAGGGGTTTGCCAAACTTAGGAGTCGGCTGCGCCGTTACAGGAACTTCCTAATGGGCAAAAAACGCACGACTGCGAGGACTCCTAGGACAGCACAAATACTGTACCGAGGCGAGGCCGGGAGGCGATGGCATTTAGTCGAGAAGACAGTTTTTGCCCACAAATGCCTCAAACCCCAAGTTTCCTGGTCGCCGGTGTGGCACGCTCAGGATGAGCCGAACGCCAACGCTGTGCAAGCTGCAAACCACCAGAGTAGACGAGAGGAAGCTTTGGGAACAATGCCAGCGTGAGGAGGGGAACCAACTTGCTAACAATAGGCGCCGGTCAATATTGGGGCGGAAGGCGAGGATGCCCGAGAGAGGCTCCAGTCATCTCCAAGGAGCCGGCGGAACATTCGTTCGCGGCAGGCCGGGCTGGGAACACCCGGACAGCCCAGGCGGACCCGCCCCCAGAGCCCCTTTCCGCCAGGGCTCTGTCTGCCCGCTGCTCCCCCAGTCGCTCCGGATCCCGGCTTACCTGCGCGCGCCCATCGTCGTCCTCTTCCTCCTCCCGTGGCGACAGGAACCGACCCGCGGCACCGCCCACCTCCGCCCCGCTCCCGGCCCACTCACCACCGGAAATGCTCCAGCCCGGGCCCCTTTCCCCTCCGCCCCTCTCCAGACCCGCCCCAATGTGTCGTCACTTCCGTTTACGGCGTCCCCCGAGAGCGCGCGCGCGCACTGGGAGTCTGGTTTTCGCGAACGCGCCGGGAAGCGCCTAGGGGTCGGGAACGCGCTTCGTAGATGACAACAAATTTGTCGCGCGGCGGCGGCGGCGGCGGCGGCAGCGGCAGCGTCTAGCTTCATCCCCGGCCGTGTCCGTCCGCATCACGCTCTCCTTGCATCCGTTCTGCGGGGACGACCGAGGCCTCCGGAAGCCTCCGGCCCGGGCCGGCAGAGGACGACGGCGGGCACTGCTCGGAGGAGTCTCGTCGCCAGGCCTAGCGCAGTCGGGTGCGGCGGGCGCGGGCCATGGGTTCGCGCTGAGGGACGGCGGCTCCGAGCAGACATGCTGGGACCACCTGGGCATTAGATTCCGCCGCTGTCCCGTGGAACGTCGGCCGGAACCCGACGAGGGGCCCCGGAGCCCGAGCCGCCGCCGCCCGCCGCGCCCCTGGCCCCGGCTCGCCCAGCCGCCGGCCCGCGCCTCGCCATGCCGTGGCCGTTCTCAGAGTCCATCAAGAAGAGGGCCTGTCGCTACCTCCTGCAGAGGTACCTGGGGCACTTCCTGCAGGAGAAGCTGAGCCTGGAGCAGCTCAGCCTGGACCTGTATCAGGGCACCGGCTCCCTCGCCCAGGTCCCCTTGGACAAATGGGTAAGAGCCGCTGCGGGCGGGCCTGGGCCTTCGCGCTCCCGCGGGTCTGCGCGGGTGGTCATCCTGCGTGGGCGACGTTCGGGTGGGGAATGGCCAGGGCTCGGGGAGCTGTGTGAAAGTGTGGTTTTGTACTCGGTCTCCAGCACGTTCGCGCCCCCAAGTCAAAGGATGTCGTGGGGGCGACCCTTGGGGCTGATGGACTGCGCGCTGCGAGGCCTGATATACAAATGAGCAGGCTGAAAAGGGGTCCGGGAAGAGGGTGACCCGTCCTGTCCCTTGGGAGGTTCCGACACACACACACACACACACACACACACACACACACACACACTCCTCTCATTGGGCGACGTTCGGCACGATTAAAGATGAAGAGAAGTTAAACCCCCCGCCCCCCGCTCATTATTTAGGGTTTGACTGCTGGCACGTGACGTTTGCCCCTGGTGCCCTGCGTGGAGCGCCTGGCGTCGGGAGGAAAGCTGGGGAAGGCCTCCCTGCCGGTTTGCCCGTGATGACATGTTTACCAGCCGGTGCGCGCTGCTGGCCCCGGAATGGCTGTGTGGCCAGAGTAGTGCGATGTTTGGTTTTGCCCTTTCACTTCACGTGATAGACCGGAAAAGCAAATGTTGCAAAAGCGCCGAAACTGCAGTTTTCAGGCGTTTTAAAAGCCTCTTTTTTTTTTTTTTTTAAACCCCCTTGTCATCCAGAGGGTGTGAGGATGGCTCATTGTGTCCTCCCTGCGCATCATATATTTCGACTCCACCAAGCACGCTTGTATCTGGGTTGAATGAGCCTTGTGTTTTTCACTTAGTCCGTTCTGCCTTGGGTTTGATGAGAATGGATGAGTGGTCTTCTCTTCTCCTTAGAAAAGCTTGCGTTATGGTCACATCTTATGATGACTCTTAGGAAAGTTTGTGCACAGGAGAACGAATGAACACATCATCGTAGCTTAAGCAGGGGAGAGTACACACGATAGTTTAAAGAGCCCCAGTTTGAGTAACCAAAAGGCCTAGTCCTATACCAAGGTGATCCAGGCTGTCACAATTAGCTGGGGGAGAGTGGACGTAGCAACTCACCCTTGTTCAATAACGATAATGGGCTGCAACACTCCACACCAGGCATGGCATCAGGCTATGGTATAGATGTAATTCTTACTAGAAGATGGGAATTCGTTTTCCTGGGTGCCGGTGGGGAGGAGGAGTCTCGCTGTGTAGCCCAGAGGGGCCTGGAACTCATGGCCGTCCTCTTGCCTAGTGCTCTGACTGCAGGTGTGCACCGCCATTCCCAGCTAGAAAACGGAGGTTCTGATAGGTTTTTGTTTTTTCGTTCAACAACCCTTGATTTTGTGCATTTGGTGTAGCTATGAATGGGCTACATTTGAAGAAAGGTTGAATGTTTATACAATGCCTTTTGTGTGGACTGACTGTATGCAGTCTTCTTTAATGATTTTAACTGGTGGGCAATATTTCTACTTGACAAATCCAGTTAAGTAATAATCTATTCCAAGTCCCACAGTGAGAATTCAAACCCAACTCTTAAGCCTGTTCTGTCTTTGTTTAGGTCACACAGTATAAACTTAAGAAGGCAGCCAAGTTGACTGAGCATCTGTTTTTGTCAGGAATTGTTCTAGGCTTTTATTTCATTTTATTTTTATTGGTTTTTCGAGGTAGGGTCTCACTGTAGCTCAGGCTGACCTGGAATTCACTATATAATCTCAGGGTGGCCTTGAACTCATGGCAATCCTCTCTCCTCTGCCTCCCCAGTGCTGGGATTAAAGGTGTGCACCACCGTGCCCGGATGATTTTATTTCTACACATACATGGTGAAATGTTTATAATCCCATGATAGGATAGATCTTAGACATTATTCTTGCATAGGTCTTGTCCTAAGGAATCTATCACTGTTACAAATGGAGGGTGTGTTAGCATAGTACAAGGAATATTTTTTCCCCCTACCCTAGACCTCCACTGATTTTAAACAAAGAGGAGGTTAACAGATGGATTGAAGACAGTCTGTAGAATGCGCCAACACAGTGCTATATTGATTCCACCAAACTTTATATAAATTTGCTTTTTGATGACTGCCAGGACCCTCTAATGTGTTACTGTATCTGTGCATCATTTGCTACCTACAGCGTAAGCTAATTAGTAAGGGTCAGCAGCAGTTTAGCTGCACAGGTGGAAATGCATGGGTGATACCATTTACACATTTGTTGTATGACAGGTGAGCTTTAGGCCTTCCCATTGTGTGGTTTATTTACTCCTCACAGGAAATCAGACTTGGTGGTATCTGAATTTTATAGTTTGACTTCAAGGTCGTTGGCAAAATAGTTTATGAATACAGTTAATCTGAGTATTTTGTTCTTTTTGAAAGTGAGCTATATTAACTAAAACGGTAGTGACAAAGCTTCCACTAAACGTTTATGTTCTTTCACTTAATTTAATGTGCTGTGTTGACTAGAACTTGGGGTTGTTAGGTTTTGCCGGCAAGCAGGCAACTGCCTTAAAACGCAGAGCCATCTCTCTCAAGCCCTCAGCTCTTACAAACTACACAAAGGAATTTGTTGCAGTTGACAGTGGCATTGTTTTTCCTGATTCAATTACTCTTACTAATTAACTGAAAGGTGTGGCATTTAAAAATTTTTATTTTATTTATTGACTTATTTATTTGAAAGTGACAGAGAGAGAGAGAGAGAGAGAGAGAGAGAGAGAGAATAGGCGCACCAGGGCCTCCAGCCACTGCAAAGGAACTCCAGATGCATGTGCCCCCTTGTGCATCTGGCTAATGTGGGTTCTGGGGAAACGAGCCTCAAACCGGGGTCCTTAGGCTTCACAGGCAAGCGCTTAACCACTAAGCCATCTCTCCAGTCCAGATGTGTCATTTTTATGTGTGGCATATATTGATATTAGGATTAAACTGAGTTTTAAACTCTGTCCAGAATAGTTTTAGATTTGTTGGGATAATCTTTCTGTACCTTCATATCTTTTTAAAAAATATTTTATTATTTGTTTGACAGAAAGAGAGAGAGAGGTACAGAGAGAATGGGAGCGGCCAGGGCCTCCAGCCACTGTAAACTTAAGACACATGTGCCCCTTGTGCATCTGGCTAATGTGGGTCCTGGGGAATCAAACCTGGGTCCTTGGCTTTGCAGGCAAATGGGTTGACTGCTAAGCCATCCCTCCAGCCCCGTACCTCTTTTGTAAACTGTATAAATAATGATTTAAAAGACTTTTATTTTTAAAATTTAAGCTATGTATATATATATATATATATATATGTATGTATGTATATGTGTATGTATACACACACATATATGTATACAGATATCTATCTATCTATCTATATATGAGATACTCTTTTATCCTCTTGCTCCTGGTACCATTTCCCTGGAGGCTGACCCTCCTCAGTAGGATTATGGTATTCACTATGGGGTCATGCAGGCCTCTGTCAGTCCCTATGGGGTAGTGGGGGGAGGACTTTGCCTCTGGGTACCCTCACTTGCTCTGTGGCTCTTAGAATTTTTCTGCCCCCCCTCTTCTGCAATATTTCCTGAGCCGTGGCAGGCCTGTTAGCAGTCTTCAGTGTTGAGTTCTTTGTAGCCTCTGAATTTCTGCTTTGATAGGTCCTTTTGTTGTTTGCTTTGTTTTGTGAGGCAAGCCCAACAGACTAGCCTTTTTTTAAAATGTGTGTGTGTGTGTGTGTGTGTGTGTGTGTGTGTGTGACAGAGAGAGAGAGAGACAGACAGACAGACAGACAGACAGACAGACAGACAAAGAGAATGAGAATTGGCGTGCCAGGGCCTCCAGTCACTATGATCGAACTCCAGATGTCTGTGCTGCTTTGTGTGAGCTTGCACATGAGTCACCATGTACGTCTGGCTTACGCAGGATCTGGAGAGTCCAACTTGGATCCTTAGGCTTCACAGGCAAGTGCCTTAACCGCCAAGCCATGTCTCTAGCCCTTTGATAGGTTTTCAGTGATCACCATATCTGTCACCACCACCTTGGAGCTGGTTGTCAGGCTAGCAGTAAGAGTACTTCCACTGCAAGTTCTCTTGGGCCCTGGCAGATGTGGAAGCGGTTGCCAGTCTTGTGGTGGGCAGTCGGTTATATTTTTATCTATGTATCTTGGCTTGCCTCTGTTTTCTCTGTCACCTATAAAATAATGTAGCTTGGGTTAAATGGGGTATGAAAAGTTATTTGTGGGATTTTTTGGGGGGTGTGCAAGCCCTCTTCTCCTGAGAGCAGTGGGGGTCTTCTCTGAAGTCTGAGTTTCCTGACTATGGGATTCTGACTTGGTTTCCATTACCAGTGTGAGTTCTGTCCCACTGAGCAGGCCTCATGTCCAATCAGAGCACAGTTGGGTACACAGGGGTTGATGCCACTATTGTACAAACATGTACTTCTTGTCTGGCTGGTTGATTTCATAGTCTGTAGGTCCCCTGCTTATTCCTGTTATTGGTGACTGCTATCCTCCAGCAGCTCCACAGGGCTCTCCAGCACCAGGAGGACTGGCCAGGAGGGAGCTAGTTTCCTTTGCAGTTCTAGCATGGCATTCCCATGTCCTGTGACCACAGCCTGTGGTGTCTTCAGCCATAGGGACTTTCCTTTTGGTTCTGGCAGGTAAATAGTGTTTCGGCAGTGGCCTATGTTGTTTTGGGGAACCTCATGGGTCTCCCTGGCCAACAACTCACTGTGGGGGGCAACCAAACTCTTGGTCTGGGAATTACTGGCCAGACTGTGGTTTTAAGGTTGCTTTTTCATCGTCTCTCTGACTGTTCCCCCTCCCCCTTTAATGGTAGTCGTGTCTTGTAGAATGCTAGTCAGAATGAGGGTTTCTATGGGACTGACTCCTGTCTTCTGTGTAATTCCCTTCCCATCCTCCCGGCCCCAATATTCCTCTCTCTCCTAACTTGTCAGGTAACTAACCCCTCTTCTCCTCTCTCCCTATTTCTTATCTATAGACTTATTTTTAAATTGTTTTTTATTTGAGAGAGAGTTAGAAAGAGGCAAATAGAAAGAGAGAATAAACTGGGCATGGTGGTGCACGCCTTTAATACCAGGACTCAGGAGGCAGAGGTAGGAGGGTTACCATGAGTTCAAGTCCAGCTTAGGACTACATTTTTTCTTCTTTTTTTAAACTTTTCTTTCTTTCTTTTTTTTTTTTTTTTAATGGGGGTTGGGGAAGAATTGGTGTTCCAGGGTATCCAGCCATTGTAGTCGAACCATAAGAAAAACCTCATTCTTTTCACTGGAACAATGGGGAGTGTGCCTTGAGGACAAGACCACCCCTCATTAAAAGACCACCCCTTAGCTGGGCGTGGTGGCACACACCTTTAATCCCAGCACTCGGGAGGCAGTACTAGGTAGGAGGATTGCCATGAGTTCAAGGCCACCCTGAGATGACAGAGTTAATTCCAGGTCATCCTGGACCAGGGTGAGACCCTACCTTGAAAAAAACAAAAAGACCACCCCTTGAAGACTCTGTCTTAGGAAGCTGCAAATTCATTTCAAATGAGAGAGCCTAAACTGAGATGGTTCCCTGCTGTCAGGCATCTGCTCAGGAAGGCTCCCCAGAGTCAGCAGGCAGAATGCATTTGAGGCCAGGGGCCAGGCCTTGGTTGTGTCTTCCCCATTGCACTGGTTTTGTGGACATGAAAGATAGGATTGAGGGGCCTTCAGAGAGCACTGAGACCAGGCAATATGTGACAGGGTCAGAGACCCTGAAAGGAGGCCTGTTGCATGAAGGAGATGCCTAGGTTGCCGTGGGGACCCCAACACGTTGGGCAGACCAGAACCAAGACCTGTGCTGAGGAAAGTTTCAGCCATGGAGTGGAGCTGCCCGAGAGAGGCTGTATGTGTTGCGAGGGTGGGGGGTAGAGGGTGGGGGGAGGGCTACTCAAGTCCTTCGAAACCAAGGTGATTCCATCATGGGCTCAGATGCCAGTTATGGACCTCCCAAATTTGATGCTTGCCCTGTTGGCTGCCAGTCTAGCCTTTTTCTTTGTTGTGCCCCTCTTCCTCCTTTTTGGAATGGGATTGTTATTGTATATATTGTGTATAGGATGTATGTAACTTGCTCATCTTGGACTTTGTTTTTAGGCTTTTCTACTGACAACTTCAATATACCATGATCATAATCCTCTCTCATGAGCCTCCCTTTTCTCCCTTCCACATCCTCCCTCCATTGCATCCCTTCTTCCAGCCTCTCTTCTATTTTGATGTCATCATTTTTGCCCCTTCTGTTACGCAGGTCTTGTGTAGGTGGTGTTAGCCACTGCTGCTTTGTGCCTGGAAGACAGTGCTGATTGAGAAGCACTTCTTCCATTTTGGCTGTTACGTTCTTGCTGCCGTAGTCCCCAAGCCTTTGAGGTATGATAGAAATGTCCCAGCACTTTGAGTTTTGAATCTCCAGTGGGCACGTTTGAAATTGGACTGAATGCATTTTTACATTGAGATGGCCATGAACTTATGGATGAGGGGTTGAAGGCTTAAAGATAATTTGTTTAGAAGTGAAGTTGACAGGATCCAGAATCATCTAGGGAACAAATCCCTGGCATTTTTATGAGGAAGTTTCTAGATTACTTTAATTGAGGTGGGAAGACTTACCCTAAGTGCATGTGTGTGGGGTGTGGGGAGGAGGCACCATTTTATGGGCTGGGGTCCTGTATTGAATAAAAAGAAAGTGTGCTGAGCACCAGTGTTCATTAGTTCATTACTTTCTGTTTCCTGGCTGCAATGTGACCAGCCACTTTCTGCTTCTGCCCCATACCTTCCCTGCCGCCATACACTGCATTATTAGGAACTGTAACAAAAATATACTTTCCTATAAGCTGTTTCTTGTCAGGGTGTTTGATCTTAGCAATCACAAAAGTCACTGGTGCATATTTATATTTTATAGGTGTGTCTATATGTAATAAAATTGTCAGTTCAGTTCAAGAAACACTGATGCACGGTGTGGTGGCGTGCTCCGCTAATTCCAGAACTTGGGAGGCAGAGGATCACTGAGTTTGAGGCCAGCCCGAGACTACATATTGCATTCCAGGTCAGCCTGGCTAGAGCAAGATACTACCTTGAAAAACCATTAAGAAAAAAAAAACAAATAAGAAGAACTAAAGAAAAAAAAAAAACACAATTAACAACTGTTTGCCAAAAGTGGCAGAGACTAGAGTGACATTCTTGCTTCAGCCTAGATGCATTAAACTCATGGGTGATTGAAAGCAGAAAATTCTCACATGAAAGCGAAGCTCTTATGGGAATCTACAAGGCACCTGTTTACCGAGTTCAGGCGGCCCCATTGTCATTGGAATCGGTGAATCATGGATGTCCTTGAGTGGACTAGTGAATCACATGGGTGTACTTCAGTTACTAGTGAAGAAAATGCTGCCTGAGAGAAACAGAATCAGTTTGACCAAGTAGATTGAGAATTTTGTCCTATTCATAGCAAACTTTGGATTTTAGCGGGATGAATTTTGAATTTCAGAGTACCTGTAATGCAGTGTACAGAGGTTTTGCCAAGCATTTTTAAGACTGTGTATAAATGTAACCTATTTAACTATCTTATATTTAAAGAAATTAGAGTTTAGCTTAGTGAGTCCAGCATAAATTTTTGAATGGCTGACTCTCCAGAACCACCTTTTTCTTTTCATATTACTTTTCAATGCTATAATACAACTTGCTGAACCATTTTATTTAGAAATTTAATGAGTGTGTACTAAGAAGAGGATCCTGTCAAGTCTACTTTCTTAGATGGCTGTCTAATATTGTCATATTCCCATGTTGCAGATTAATTCATTACTTTTGTACATTTTAAAGCACTTGGATGCTTATGTTTTAATTACTCATCTAAATTATAAAACTAATACATGCTTGTGGGAAAAATTCAACCAGGAAAGACATATGGGAACTGAAGTAATTGTCTCTTTTCCCATCTCCTCCAAAGATATGCAAAATTTCAAGCTTCTATTTTAGAAAAACTTAATAGATGAAACAAGCGCTTCTGAGCTCACCTTTTTTTTTTAAAAAAAAAACTTTTTATAAGAAAGAGAGAGAGAGAGAGAGAATTGGGGTGCCAGGTCCTCCCGTGACTGCAGTTGAGTTCCAGATGTGTGCGCTATCTTGTGCACATGTGCAACCTTGCACACTTGTGTCATCTTTCGCATCTGGCTTATGTGGGATCTGGAGAGTTGAACATGGGTCCTTAGGCTTTGCAGGCAAGCACCTTAACTGCCAAGTTGTCTCTGCATCCCGCCCCCTTTTTTTTTGGTAAAGTCTCACTCCAGCCCAGGCTGACCTGGAATTCACTATGTAGTCTTAGGCTGTCTTTGAAGTCACGGCAATCCTCCTACCTCTGCCTCCTGAGAGCTGGGATTAAAGGTGTGCACCACCACACCTGGCTTATGAACATTTTTTAAATATGAATCTTCCCCCAATTAAAAAAAAAACAGCAGAGGGCGAAACATTGTAGAGCTGTAACTGGCAGCAGTAGGTTGGCGGTGAGCTAGGACGCGCTGGAAGAAGGCAGGAGAAAGCTCATGGAGAGCAGGGCTGTTTCAGCAGATTGTTTTCTGAGAGGACCTTGGAGTATCCAGGTGGAACATGGCAGGAGGTGGTGGGTCTGTGGGAGGATTGAAGTTGGTCAAGTTTAGGGGTGTGGGGGCTTGAGTCAGGTGTCACCCGTAAGCTAATGTATTTCAGATGTTGCTTCCCATCTGGTGGTGATGTGTGGCGGGGGTGGGGGGGCAGAGCCTTGTAGGAGGGCGTGTGTTGCTGGTTGCAGGTTTGGGTGTTACAGCCAGCTGCCTTTACTAGAGCTCAGCTCACTCCTGCTGCTCTTTCCACCTGCTGTGGCAGAGGGGATGTCCAGCCTCTGCTTACGCCATGCTTACCCTGCCATCAAGAAGCTTCCCCTCAGGCCTGTGAGCCAAAATGCGAAACTTTCCTCCCATCCGCACTTTTGGTCGGGCGCTTTATCTGAGCAAGGAGAAGGTGGCCACAGCGGGCGATTGAGTGCAGTGGTGACTAAAGGGCGACTCGGAGCCGCACAAACGCGCGGTGCGTAGTGAGGTTGAGAAGCTGGCAGACAGGAGCTGTTACATGTAACATCTTACCTGAAAGACTTGAAAGAAGATGAAGAGGGCGAAGTGTCAGGGAAAGAATTGGAGAAATTAGGATGGCCCTAGGAGCTAGGTAGAGATGAGAGTTTTAAAAAGATGAGTGTGGGCTGCAGAGATGGCTCAGTGGTTAAGGCACTTACTTGCCTGCAAAGCCCAGCGATCTGGGTTTGCTTCCCCAGTACCCATGTAAAGCCAGATGCACAAAGAGGCATATGCATCTGGGGTTCATTTGCAGTGGCTAGAGCCCTGGTGCACACCCATTCTCTCTCTGCTTGCAGATAAATGAATAGTATTTTTACAAGGCGAGGGTAAAGTGCTTGCCTTGTAAGCATGATGACCTGAGTTAGATTCCTAGGACCCATATAAAAATGCCAGGTGTGGCAGTGGGCCCTGTAATCCCAGAACTGGGTTGACAGGATCCCTGGGATTGCTGCCCAGCTAGTCTTAGCCTGATTGGCAAGCTTCAGGCCAGTGAGAGGCCCTGTCTGAGAAAAGGTGGGTGGTATTGCTGGAGATCATACCCGAGGTGGTCCTCTGGTCTCCTCTCACGTGTACACATATCTGCCCGTATGTCTACATGTATGCATGTGTGCCTGCACACGTGCACACACATTAAAAAATGAGGGATAGGGCTGGAGAGCTGGCTCAGTGATTAAAGGTCCTTGCCTCCAAAGCCTGCTGGCTTGGGCTCACTTCCCCAGTGCCCACGCAAAGCCAGGTGAACAAAGTGGCACACTCATCTGGAGTTTGCAGTGAGTGGCAAGAGACCCTAGCATCCTCATTCTCTTTCTCATGGTGGTCATGCCTTTAATCCCAGCACTCCGGAGACAGAGGTAGGACTACCATGAGTTTGAGGCTAGCCTGGGACTACAGTGAGACTTTGCCTCAAAAAAACCAAAACAGGGCTGGAGAGAATGCTTAGTGGTTAAGGAACTTGCTTGCAAAGCCAAAGGACCCAGGTTCGATTACCCAGGACCCACAAAAGCCAGATGTACAGGGTAGCTCATGTGTCTGGAGCTCATTTGCAGTAGCTGCATGCTCCAGTGTACCCATTCTCTTTCTCTGTTCAGCTTTCTTTCCCTTTCTCTCAAATAAGTAAATATTTTTTAAAAAATGCTAAAACCAACCAACCAAATGAACAACAACAAAAAAAAAGTGCTTAAATGGATCATTCTCTAACAGCACTAGTTTTCAATGGGAGAGACACACTGTAATGCAACCTCTACTATTTAAGGAAGTTATTTATTTTGAGGTAGAGTCCCACTCTAGCCCAGGCTGAGCTGGAACTCACTGTTTTTCTCTTTTATTTTTCTTTGAGGAAGGGTCTTGCCCAAGCACACCTGGAATTCACTATGGAGTCTCAGGTTGGTCTTGAACTCAGTGATCCTTCTACCTCTGCCTCCCAAGTGCTGGGATTAAAGGTGTGCACCACCACACCCTGCTCATGTTTAAGTAATTTATAACATAACACCAGCAGAATGCTCCATACATGACTCACTTTACAAAATTTAAAAGGTTTATCTTTTGTTCCTTCTTAAAGATTTTAAAGGTTATAAAACAGAATTTCATTTTCCTATTTCAAAACATGGCTCTGCTTCCCCCCTCTCCCCAGGTAGGGTCTCACTCTAGCCCAGGCTGACCTGGAATTCACTATGTAGTCTCAGGGTGGCCTTGAACTTATGGCGATCCTCCTACCTCTCCCGAGTGCTGGGATTAAAGGTGTGCGCCACCATATCTGGCTAAGGGTTTACTTCAAAAAAAAAAGAAAGAAAGAAAGAAAGAAATTATCTGTGTGTGCGTGCATTGCAGGGTCTCCTGCTGCTGCATACAAATGTGAGCAGCATGTGCCATGCCAGGGTGAGGCTTTACAAGGGTGCTGGAGAACTGAACCCAGGCCAGCAGGTTTTGCAGGCAAGCTCCTTTAACCACTGAGCCATCTCCTCACTCCCACAAGGGTTCACAGTTAAGAGTTATAAAGAATTCTAGAAGTTATTCCTAAAATGGTTTAGCAATTAGTTTAGTCATTAGTACTTAATTAGTAATGTAAAAGGGCATTTTGGCCTTATCTGGGAGCAAATGCTATGAGATAAAGAGAACATTATTCTGTGTTTTTTTCTTTTCTTTAAACAAAGCTTTTCTTTCTGACAAGATTGTAAGATGTATCATGATTAATGTTTTTTTGTTTATTTATTTATTTTATTTTAGTGTGACAGACAGAGAAAGAGGCAGATAGATAGAGAATAGGATTGCCAGGGCCTTCAGCCACTGCAAACAAACTCCAGATGCATGCACCACCTTGTGCATTTGCCGTACGTGGGTACTGAGGAATCGAGCCTTGAACCGGGGTCCTTAGACTTTACAGGCAAGCACTTAACCACTAAGCCATCTCTCCAACCCATCTGCCAAAGGTTTTATCATAAGAGTAAGACAAGACTTTAAAAAAAGATTTATTTATTAGATAATGGGCATGCCAGGGCCTGCAAATGAACTTTATACGGAAGCACCACCATGTGCATCTGGCTCACATGGGTTCTGAGGACTCAAACCTAGGTCCTTAGGCTTTGCAGGCAAGTGCCTTAGCTGTTAAGCCATCTCTCCCACCCAAGAAGACATTTTTTTTTTGTTTGTTTGTTTTTAGAGGTAGGGTCTCACTCTAGCTCAGGCTGACCTGGAATTCACTATGGAGTCTCAGGGTGGCCTCGAACTCATGGTGATCCTCCTACTTCTGCCTCCCGAGTTCTGGGATTAAAGGCGTGTGCCACCATGCCCAGCTAAGAAGACCTTTTTGAATGATGGGGAGAAGGAAGATTGTGACAGGGACAATGGGAGGGGAGGTACATCGCAGCACTGACAGCGCTCGTAGTCAGCTCTAGGAGGGAATGCAGTGGTAGTTATGGATCTGGATGTTCGTATTGTGATGCCTCTCAGGCCCATGTACCCTCTGAAAATCTAGATTAGACCACCCTCCACTTGAGGAAAGCCCCTTAGAACAGAAATTTCCAGTGACAAAGTGTGAGCTGATCCTCAGCTCCCTCTCAGTGTAGACAGATAATTACAGCACTATTCTAGCAGGTTAACATGCAGGAAGCTTACATGAGCTGGCATTGAATAAATAAATTGAAAAGTTTATTCTCTAATAAACATTGCATTTAAATCCACGTGTGGTGGCGCGTGCCTGTCCTCTCAGCATAGGGGAAGGGCAAGTCTGAGTTACATAGTACATCCCAGGACATTTAAATCCATGTGTGGCGGCATGTGCCTGTCCTCTCAGCATAGGGGAAGGGAAGTCTGAGTTACATAGTACATCCCAGGACAACCTGGGGTGCAGTGTGAGGCCCCGTCTCAGAAAGAAATTCATTTATAGTGAATTCCAGGTCAGCCTGAGCTAGAGTGAGACCTTACCTTGACCTCCCCCCCCCCCAAAAAAAAAGCATTTAGTTGCTTTGTTGACATCTCTTCTGTCTTTTGTTGTTTTCTAGCTTGCCCTTCCACTCCTCGATAGGGTTACCGGTCTTTAGGTATCTTGTCACTGCAGCCAGTGGATGCTTAAAAATCCTTGACTTGGGCGGGGGTGGGGGCATTACCATGGGATATTTTTTATAATCATGGAAATTATTAATAAAAATTTGAAAAAGAGAAAAAAAATCCTTGACTTGTTAGTTTTTGTTACACTTGACCACTCTTTTTCATATTGTCTTTCTACACTTTTCTGAAACATAGGACTCTTGATTTTCATTCTGCCTGTTTGCTTATTTTGTAGTTTTCTTTGTAGACTCCACCTTCTTGGCCCTTTGGTCTGCTCTGGTCTGGAACTTGTCCTTCCTCCCTTCCCCTCTCTGTTTGATGTGCTTGGAACTCACACCACATCCCACCTTGGCCTTGAATTTGTTATCTGCCTTCCTCCACCTCCACAATGCTGAGATTACAGCTGTGTGCCACATCTCTGCCACATGCTGCTGTCTCTTGGGTGGGGGGGGTCTGTCTCAGGCCTCGTTCATTTTCTCTGAGTTCCTAGACTCCTTCTTCACTGTTGTGGCTGTCACTTTCCCCTGTGTTTCTGATGCCCACCTTCTTCTCCAGTGTGGGTGGGACTCCTGAGCTCTAGACAGACTATCCAGCTGCCTCCAAAGATCTCAGGATTCCACTCCCTACACCTGTCTAGCCTTATGTCTGACTCTTTACCCAGGCACACTAAAGCCTAAAGCAACTTTGCTTGTGTGTGTGCGGTGGGGTATGCGTGCGTGTGTGTGATCATGTGGTATGTATGGAGGCCAGAGGTCGATGTTGGGTACTTTCCTTGATTGCTTCCAATAGGCGTTGCTGATGTGGCTACTCTAGGCAGCCAGCTTGCCCTGGGTACCCCTGGCTGTCATCTGAGCACTGGCTCTTCAGGGGGCTGATTGTCCTCCTGGCAGTTATGTAGGTCCACATGGGAATGAACTCAGGTCCACATGCTTGCAAGGCACGTGTGTCCGCCGAGCCTTCTTCCCAGCACCTGCGCCCATCTTCTTCCGGGTTCTTGTGTCTCACACGGGAGCTGTGTTCCTCACTGCTGCCCTCACGAGCCCTCCACGTGCTGTTGCCGCCTGCTTGGGACGCCTTGTTGGTGGCCTTCCGAAAATCTCCAGATTATGTTCTGTCACATAGTCAAGGAGCACAGACTGCTTTCCCATCTTGTACCCCGTCTCGCTGTGAACACGTCTCACAGCACGCGGTTGCGAAAGGCTATTGGGGACTGGATCACCTCGCCCTCGGCCTTGGCTGCTCGGTCTCCAGTGCGCGGCACATTTGTAGGCGTATTCATTCCCACTGGAAAAGCTAACAGTCTTACATTCTTGTCCTCCAGTGCCTCAATGAGATCCTGGAGTCAGCAGATGCACCCTTAGAAGTCACTGAAGGATTTATTCAGTCAATTTCTCTGTCAGTTCCATGGGGCTCCTTGCTACAGGACAATTGTGCACTGGAAGTGAGAGGGTTAGGAATGGTCTTCCGACCGAGACCTCGAATAGGTAAGGTGTGTCATATGTGTCTGTGATGATGATGATGATGATGATGATGATGATGATGATGTGGCTAGGTCTCATTCTTGCTCAGGCTGACCTGGAACTTACTCTGTAGGCCCCAGTACCTTGAAGGAACTCAGTGCCATTTAACTATCTCAGCCTCCCGTGCTAGGGTTAAAGGCATGTGCCACCTCACCTGGCTTCTTTTATTTGTTTTGATATTCACGCTTCAGGAATTTGAGAGAGCAACCTAATTTCTTAAAATTCAGTATTACATTGGCTTACTATTTGTATTGTGTTTGTGAGATTCTCAGCTGATAAAGCATTAAATCTTGTACTGTGTAGGAAGTGTGTGAATAGTAGGTTTTCCTGCCCATTAACTCTCTAATACATGTAATTTAGTTTATGTAATTATTTGTCACCAATTATCTAAAGCATCTTATATTTTAAGGATTAATAATATTGTTCCCCAAACAAGGAAGAATACTCAAATACTATGGAGAAATGTTGAAAGGATACAGGATTTGATGGAAAGGAACTTCTCCTAGTCAAATCTAAGACAATTGAAATGTTACAAAACAATAATAATGATAGATTGTATAACAGTAAATTAAAAAAATCTTTATGTTGATATATATAATAAGTTTTGTGACATTCCCCTCTCGCCTAGCATGCCTCCTGGCACTAACCTGATACTGAATTGACAAAACACTCTTTCTGGCTTGCTGTGGCGGCACATCCCTGTGGCCCTAGCACTCAGAGGGTTGAGGTAGAAGGACTGCAAGTTTGACAATAGCCTGTAGCAAGATCCTGTTTCAGAAAAAAATTCCATCTTTTAGCCGTGATGGGTATATCCCTATGGGAAGTTTTACTTCTTATTTCCCTTTAAAAATATTCCATTAGAAGGGTTTTTAGGGCTGGGATGATGGCTAGTGGGAAGAGTATTGGCCACATGAGCTTGCAGACCTGAGTTTGGATCCCCCGCACCCATGTAAAATGACATACCTACCGCAGACATGCGTTGTCTCCATTTCCTCAGTGCTGGGTGACAGAGACCTCAGTGCCTGGCGTTCTGTGTGGGTTTTGGGGGGCTGAGCCCGGGTCCTCGTGCTTGCACAGCATGTACTTACTGAGCCCTTGCCCCAGCCACACCTGTCACATTCTTGTTGAATGAATGTCTGAATTAATATTTGATAAAAATAACACAGGATGAGAGGGCATGCTTTATAGGTGTTTCTGTGACTTTGTTGCTGTTCTTGGTTACTATAAGATAATGCTTAAATCTCTAGTAATTTCTAGACTGTGGTTTCCCTAGGCAACACCGTCATGTTTTACTTTAAGAAATGGCCTTGTTATCTATCTTTTCTGCAGCAACTGGTTCTGAGCCCATGTACTGGTCCAGTTTCATGACCAGCAGTATGCAGCTGGCCAAAGAATGCCTCAGCCAGAAGCTGACAGACGAGCAAGGAGAAGGATCCCAGCCTTTTGAAGGCCTGGAAAAGTTTGCTGAAACCATTGAGACAGGTTTGGCATTATCAAGCATATTCAGTTTCAGATTTTATTGAGTTTTGTAGAACCTTTATTTCATAAGACCCTTGTATGAGGTCACTGTTGGGATGATTTTTAAAAGCATTACTATTACCTGTCCTTCAGAATCAAAATTATTTTAAGTATTATGTTCAATTTAACTACATGCTTCTCTTCTTCTCTACTTTTTTTCTACTTTATGATGCTTGCAGAATGATTGGATTCGAATTCAGCAATGTAGGTTGTTGCAAATGTCTATTGTGACGTAACTTGGATCAGTGCTCAGTAACGCACACTATTGATTACAAAACTCAGGCTTTTGGGATTTTAAAGGCAATAAGTATGACTGTGTCATTTTGTAAGTTATCAAGCTAATATTGATTCCTCTCACTGAAAGTTTGTAGGAAGGGCTGGAGATGTAGCTTAGTGGTAGAGCATTTGCCTAGCAAGCACAGTGCTGAGTTTGACATTCAATCAGCAGCAACAGACAAAGAGAGAAAGATGGAGAGATCTTATTTAGTGTCTATTTAATTTTTCCGCTGATGACTGTTTGTTTACTCTAGTACTAAGAAGAGTAAAAGTCACTTTTCTAGACACTGTTTTGAGAATTGAACACGTGCCAGAAAACTCTAAAACTGGAACTGCACTTGAAATTCGAATAGAAAGGTAAGAATTACGATATCTGAAAATCCGTGACTCTATTCTTACTCTGACATTAAATTTCAGGATGCTTTTGGAGGCAAGGTGATGATGCTAATTAAAATATTGCACAATGTTATGTTAAAGTACTGCTCTCCAAGTTGTGTTCTAATCCCATTATTTAAGCCTTCATCCCTAGATGGGGTACAATTAAATAAAGTACTGTGTTGAACTCAAAACAAGCAATTCTCTTAGTTGTTACCAAATCAAAATAAGAATTTGTGTACTACTAACTTTAAGCCAGTCGTTGTGGACAGTTTCTGGATTTTCCCCATGTGAACAATGCAGCATTTAGGAATGTTTCATTAACATGAATTTTTCTTTTTGGATCTGTGGATCTTAATTTGGGCATTGTTTTAGTGAGAAGTGATGAATGTACTGTTTCTTGTGAGGATTTGGTGAGGATTACTTTATGGTAAACATGTACAATAATGATTTACAGAAAAAGCTATGAATCCTTGCTTTTATTTTTTTGTGTGTTCTCACTTAAAGTCCCTATAAGTGGCTGTAAAACAAGTAATCATTTAAAAATATTTTACTTATTTATTTGAGAGAGAGAGGTGAGTGGAGGGAGAGAATAGCTATGCAGGAGCTTTTAGCCACTGGAAATGAACTCCAGATGCATATGCCACCTTATGCATCTGTTTTACATGGGTACTGGGGAATTGAACCTGGGTCCTTAGGGTTCGCAGGTAAGTGCCTTAACTGCTAAGTCATAGCTCTCTGGCCTCCAAAATAAAGAATCATTTATATGTACACCGAGTGTTGATTTGAGGTAATAAGTGTGCATCTGAGTCAATGTCACATGACTGTCGTAATGCACGTTGATCACATTTATTTCTGTGTGCCTGTATTTGGGGCCTTCACCAAGGCTTAAACAGATACTTTATAGTTTTTCTTTCACAACATATGCCTGTTAGCAAAATAGTTATGGTTAACTTATTTTTGGAATTAGGATACATTGCCTTAGGTGTGGTGTATTCATACAGTAATGTCTCATGCATTTCAAACCACATTATTGATCTCATCTACCTAGAAGATTGCTTACACAGAAATTCAGGAAGTGTCATTCCTCATCAGACTTGTGGCTTGGAGTCAAATGGTGTCTCACTGTTGCTAAGAGATGTATTGAGGGTAGGCATGGTGGCACACACCTGTACTCCTGGCACTTGCAAGGCTAAAGTAGGAGAATCATGACAACCTGGGTTATATAGCAAGATTTTGTCTCAAAAAGGAGAAGATGAAAAAGAAGCAGAAGCTGGGCCTGGTAGCACATGCCTTTAATCCCAGCTTTCAGGAGGCTGAGGTAAGAGGATCACTGTGAGTTTGAGGCTAGCCTGAGACTACATGGTAAATTCCATGTAGTCAGCCTAGGCTAGAAGGAGACCCAACCATGAAAAACAAAATCAAACCAAACCAAAGAAAGAAAGAAAGATTGAAAGTGGAGAAAAGGAAAGATACTTTGTGAGGGAATGCAGAATGTAGGAATTATTTTCCTTGAGGCTAACTTTAGAAAGTTATTAATTCTTTTACTCTAATTTAAGAACCTCATTAAGGTCCCCTTGTTAAACATTTATTTTACTTAGTTAAATATTTAATGCAGTGATGCTGACCTATATACAGGTTTTAAAAATAGTTCTTTTTTAAATTAAGTAAAATTTTTGTATGAGTACATCATGTTTTGGTACCATCATTACCTCCACCCTGCCCCCACTCTACTGAAGTCCCTCCTTATTTGGACTGCTGCTGTTCACCATGGGGTTGTGTGTTAGGAGCTATGAGAGAAGCGGTTGGTCATTGTGTTTGGCTGCACAATGCCTCGGGATATTCCCTTCCACTCTGTGGCTCTTATGTTCTTTCTGCACCATCAATTCCCTGAGCCTTGGTCGGGTGTGCTTCAAGTGTCCTGTAGTGTGGGCCTCTCAGCAGCTTCTGGATTTCTGCTCTGGTGTGTTTTGAGTGTCCTCAGTGTCTGTCTCCATCACCCTGGCACAGGTTGTCAGGCATGCTGTGGAACAAGCAGCACTCTTGCTGGTCTTGCCACTTCCTGTGTGGTTTCACCTGGGCTCTGCTGTGTAAAGGGTGGGTCATCTGCTGACAGGGAGTCAGCTATTTAGTCTTGTCTTGCTGATAGATTTTGGTTATCTTATGTGGGTCAAAGTTGCCTTGAAGTAGGTTTAGCTAGGATTGGCCTTGAACTCCTGATCCTCTTGCCTCTGTCTCCCAAGTGCTGAGATAACAGGCCTGCATCACCGGTCTGGCTTTATAAGCATGATTACTGGTACATTCTAAGTGTGCTGACACCTGAAAGCACTCTTTAACTTAAAAGCTTACTTTTAAAAAAAATCATTGCAAATAGGTTTTCCTTAGCTTTTGTGCAAATGCTATTTTTGTTTTTAACTTTCAGAACTGTATACTGTGACGAAACCGCTGATGAACCCTCAGGCATTAATGTGCATCAGCCCACAGCTTTTGCACACAAGTTACTCCAGCTCTCCGGAGTGTCACTCTTCTGGGATGAATTTTCGGCATCTGCAAAATCTTCCCCAGTGTGTTCAACTGCACCCGTGGTAAGAAAAACAGAACAAAAACCCCAAACACAAGCATACGTTTTTATAAGGTTGAAATAAGGGCTTCCAGCTGTAGATGTGTGGCAGTATACACTTGCAATCTCAGCACCTGGGAAGCTGAAGCAGGAGGATCACAAATTTGAAACCAGCCTGAGCAGTCCTTATCTAGAGAAAAAAAGAGGATTAAATTTCAGTGTATATGATATATGTTAATAAGCCTCCATTTGGTTGGGGGCTTAACACAAATATTCAGCTAATGGAGATCTATTTCAATATTTTAAAACATTGCTGTAATTTAAACAGATATGTTTTTCATAAAGTCCTTTTCCATGATTTGTTTTTGTTTCCAGGGTGCTATGTACTGTGCTTTAAGAACTGGCTTATACATTGGAACAATACAGGATTTTTTGTTGTTCTGTTTTGTTTTTTGAGGTAGGGATTTACTCTAGCTCAAGCTGACCTGGAATTTACTATATAGTCTCAGGGTGTCCTCAAGCTCACAGCAAGCCTCTTACCTCTGCCTCCCAAGTGCTGGGATTTAAGGTGTGTGCCACCACGCCTGGCTCAACAATACAGTTTTTTATGTCAAATATTCTATCCTTATGTTGACATTTATTTTTGAATTTTAAATAGATGTTTTATTCTTGCTACATTATCACAGGAGACTGAGCCAAAGCTGTCACCTAGCTGGAACCCCAAAATTGTTTATGAGCCACACCCACAGCTAACTAGAAATTTGCCAGAGATAGCACCTTCTGACCCTGTGCAGATTGGAGGATTGGTTGGGAGGCTGGCGCTGAGTCTCACCTTGAAACAGAATGAAGTACTTCCTGGAGCAAAGGTCAGTGTTTTATTTTCTCTGTTAAAGCTCCAAGTGTTTAATCTGTGCAGCCACACTAGTCGGTGTAGTTAGCTTCTCATTGCTAACTACATGAAAAGCAGCTAATGGGAGGAAAGGGAAGATTTTGGCTTGCAGTCCTGAGGAGAAGCTTCATCATGGCAGGGAAAGGATGGCTGAGCAGAGGGTGGGCATCACATCTTGTTCCAGCAGCTGGCAGCAAGAGAGTGAGCTGATGTCTGGCAAGTGGGATCTGGGTTATAACATCTTATCTAATTTTTTTTTGTTCATTTTTTATTTATTTATTTGAGAGTGACAGACACAGAGAGAGAGAGACAGATAGAGGGAGAGAGAATGGGTGAGCCAGGGCTTCCAGCCACTGCAAACGAACTCCAGATGCGTGCGCCCCCTTGTGCATCTGGCTAACGTGGGACCTGGGGAACCGAGCCTCGAACCGGGGTCCTTAAGCTTCACAGGCAAGCGCTTAACCGCTAAGCCATCTCTCCAGCCCTGGGTTATAACATCTTAAAGCCTGTCTCCAGCAACACACCTCCTCCAGCAAGGCTCCATCTGTCAAATTTTCACCAGCTGGGTTCCAAGCATCCAAAACACCATACCATCTGACTACTGTAGGTTACCCTGTCATTGTTCCATCTCTGTCTTAGAGCCCATGCTTGAACTCTGATCCTAGGGCACAATCCACTGAGGACTGCTTTGTTTACCTGCTGTAAGGCAGGTTTCATGGAGGGTTAACTCCTTTACTCTCTCCTCATCCTCATAGTCTGCCCGTCCTTTCAAAAGTCCCCAGCTCGAGCGGGGAAGGTGCTGTGTAATCACCCGGGAGCTGAGGGTCTTGCATCTTCAAAAATGCCGGATTACCTCGGTGCGGATCAGCGGAAAACCAAAGAAGAAGAGAAGGACGACAAGCCCATCCGAGCTCTGGATGAGGGGGATATTGCCTTGCTGAAAACTTATGGTCAGAGTACTTACTCGAGGCAGATCAAGCAGGTTGAGGATGACATTCAGCAACTTCTCAAAAAGATTAATGAGCTCACTGGTATTAAGGAGTCTGACACTGGCCTGGCACCACCAGCCCTCTGGGATTTGGCAGCTGATAAACACTCTTCAGAGTGAACAGCCCTTACAGGTTGCGAGGTGTACAAAGATAATCAATGCTGATTCGGAGGACCCAAAGTACATTATCAATGTGAAGCAGTTTGCCAAGTTTGTGGTGGACCTCAGTGATCAGGTGGCACCTACTGACATTGAAGAAGGGATGAGAGTTGGTGTGGACAGAAACAAGTATCAAATTCACATTCCACTACCTCCTAAGATTGACCCAACAGTTACCATGATGCAGGTGGAAGAAAAGCCTGACGTCACATATAGTGATGTTGGTGGCTGCAAGGAGCAGATTGAGAAACTGCGAGAAGTCGTTGAAACCCCACTGCTTCATCCAGAGAGGTTTGTTAACCTGGGTATCGAACCTCCGAAGGGCGTGTTGCTGTTTGGCCCCCCAGGCACAGGCAAGACGCTCTGTGCCCGAGCTGTTGCTAACAGGACTGACGCTTGCTTCATTCGAGTTATTGGATCTGAACTTGTACAGAAATACGTTGGTGAGGGGGCTCGAATGGTACGTGAACTTTTTGAAATGGCCAGAACAAAAAAAGCCTGCCTTATCTTCTTTGATGAAATTGACGCCATTGGAGGAGCTCGGTTTGATGACGGCGCGGGAGGTGACAACGAAGTACAGAGAACGATGTTGGAACTGATCAATCAGCTGGATGGCTTTGATCCCCGTGGCAATATCAAGGTGCTGATGGCCACAAACAGACCTGACACTTTGGATCCAGCGCTCATGAGGCCAGGGAGACTGGACAGAAAGATTGAATTTAGTTTACCTGATTTAGAGGGTCGGACTCACATCTTTAAGATTCATGCTCGTTCAATGAGTGTTGAGAGAGATATTAGATTTGAATTGTTAGCACGACTGTGTCCAAATAGCACTGGAGCAGAGATTAGAAGTGTGTGCACAGAAGCTGGGATGTTCGCCATCCGAGCACGGCGGAAGATTGCTACTGAGAAGAACTTCCTAGAAGCTGTAAATAAGGTCATTAAGTCTTACGCCAAATTCAGCGCTACTCCCCGGTACATGACCTACAACTGATCCCCAAAATCTTTCACATGAAGACATTTCCTTTAGTTGAAATCCTAAGCTTACATAGAGTCCAACCCCCCCGCCAATAAATGTTTTAAAAAATTGTGTAAAAAAAAAAAAAAAAAAAAAGTCCCCAGCTCCTCCAAACAAAACCAACCACCTACATTTAAACAAATTTATTTATTATTGATTTATTTATGAGAGAAAGAGCATGGGTGTGCCAGGGCCTCTAGCCACTGCTAACGAACTCCACATGCTTGTGCCACATTGTGTATCTGGCTTTATGTGGGTACTTGGGAACTTGAACTCAAGTCCTTGGGCTTTATAGGCATGTGCCTTAACCACTTAGCCATCCCTCTAGCCCCTTAATGATGTTTTTATTTTATTTATTTGACAGAGAAAGATGGAGAGAGGGAGGGAGAGGGAGAGAGAGAAGGAGAGGGAATGGCCAATGCAGATAAACTCTAGACACGTGCACCCCCTTGCGCATCTGGCTAATGTGGGTCCTGGGGAATCAAACCTGGGTCCTTTGGCTTTGCAGGCAAACACCTGAACTGTCTCTCCAATCCCCTAATGACATTTTAAAATATTTATTTATTTGGGATGAAGTGAAAGAGTGAGGGAGAGGATGGGAATACATTTTTTTCGTGCATGTATTGCATGGGGGGAGAGGCTTTCTACGGCTTATTGCTGCTACAAACTTTGCAGGGCCAGTTTGTGTGGATACTGGGGTTTTAAATCCAGGCTCACAGACTTTGCAAACAAGCACACTTTAACTGCTGATCCATCTCCCAGCCCATATGTGTCTTGGGGCAAAAAGCTGTTTAAAAATAAAAAAAAAATTTTTTAAAGTATAATGTAAATTTTTTTTTGTTTGATTTTTGTTTACTTATTTGAGAGCAACAGACAGAGAGAGAAAAAGGCAGATAGAGAGAGAATGTGCGCGCCAGGGCTTCCACCCACTGCAAACGAACTCCAGACGCATGCGCCTCCTTGTGCATCTGGCTAACATGGGTCCTGGGGAATCGAGCCTTGAATCGGGGTCCTTAGGCTTCATAGGCAAGTGCTTAACCACTAAGCCATCTCTCCAGCCCATGTAAAAACTTTTTTATTAACATCCTTCATACATGTAGACAATACACCATGATCATAACCCCCTCCCACCTCTCTGTTTTCTCCTCTCAAATCTCCCCTCTAGTGAATCTTTTCTTCCCGACCAGCCTCTCTTCTACTTTAATGTCTTCTTCCCTCCTTCTGGTACTCAGGTCTTATGTAGGTACCAGTAGCAACTGTGAGGTCATGAGTCCATGGCCAGTTTGCATATAAATGTGTTCTTTAAATAATTCCAAATGATATAAAGTTGATAGAAATTAGTGTTAGCATATTAGAACCAAGAGGAGGCAAATGAAAAGTAAGGGATATTTAACTTTTCAAAGACGGTAAAGAATAGGGTTATTGCTGTTGTCAGATCATATGTCACAGGTATCAGGCAGCATATGACAAGCAGGGATGTCGCATGAGCACTGCCACTGTCCATGTTTCAGCTGTGGCTTCTGCCTTCATGTGCAGGAGAGACTGAGCCGTGCAGCCCCGTGGGCGTCTGAGAGATGCGTCATTGGCAGAGACCTTCACTAGATCTCAGCTTCGTGTGACCCTGGGGCAGTCTTAGGAAACCGAGTGTATTCGTTCTTGGTTTGAATTAAGCTTTAAGGACAATGGGATTTAGTCTTCTGAAAGTTGGTGACTGTTGTACTGTTGCTACTTGAATATTCATTCATGTAGACTGTGTCTTAAGACCTCTTGAACCATCAAATACGACTTAAAGAGACAAAAGGAATGAGCTGGGCATGGTGGTGCACGCCTTTAATCCCAGCACTTGGGAGGTAGAGGTAGAATCGCCATGAGTTTGAGGCCACCTGAGACTACATAGTGAAATCCAGGTCAGCCTGAGCTAGAGTGAGACATTACCTTTTAAAAAAAAAAAAAAAAAAAAAAGAAATGACATTGGACTTACCATCATGGAACTTCTCAGGAGGATTTCTCTTCTATACCATCAGTTTGGTGGCCTTTATGCCTTTCCATTTAAATTGTGTAAATTGTACACAGAATTCTAGGTAAGGGAATCCAAGTCCAAAGATAGTACTTATCTCAGTGCCTTAAAGTATACTGAAAGTTCATGGTGTTGAGCTTATAAAGTACACATCCTGAATGTTTTTCTGTATTTTTTTTAAGTTGGATATTGATGGACAGATAGATTCCATTCATTTATTCCTGTCGCCCAGACAAGTACACTTGCTTTTGGATATGTTAGCAGCTATTGCTGGACCAGGCAAGTATGATTATGTTATGATTATTACCTTTAATTCTTTGAAACTTTTAAATTAAAATAAGAAATGTGCACATAGGAAGATTTATTATTCTTGGCTCCGTGAAATTAAAGATGCATTGTAAATAACAATCCTATCTAGCTAATTCGATTGGGTCTCTTGGAATATGTTTCTGAGGTGCAGACTTACATTCAGGTTATTTGTGTTACATTTGTTTTCAAAATTGTTCTGACCTATGTGCTTGGAGAGTACTTCACGTGACTGAGAAAATCTAGTCCTTGTACACGTTTGTGGTGGCACTTACACCCGTCAGAGACCAGACGTTGATGCAGGGCTGCTTGCTTTAAGCTGGTGTTTAGCTTTCTGGTTAGCACTGAATAGGGGTGATTTTGCACTGGGTATGGTGTTAACTTCTAACTCATATTAGATAAATGGGATTTGAGAAATAAATGCTTAAATAATTACTCATTTAATTTTGCTTTCCTTTTGTATACTTGTAGAAAACTCTAGCAAAATAGGGCTAGCTAATAAAGACAGGAAAAGCCGACCCATGCAGCAAGAGGATGAGTATCGTATCCAGATGGAATTAAACCGCTACTATTTGAGAAAAGATTCCCTGTCTGTGGGTGTTTCTTCCGAGCAGAGCTTTTATGAGACGGAAGCAGCTGGAACGCCTTCCAGTCGCGGTAAGCAGCTCGCACAGCTGAATTATTTGTTCATGTAATTATGTGTACTAGATCCCTTTAAATAGGGTACTTTTATTTTCTTTGTTAGTCTTTCTATTAGTTACTTATAAATATCATCTGCATTACTTTATATTTACAGGTATTTCAGAATTTATAAATACTAAATCACAAATAAGAATCAATTTGAGTGTGGAATATTAAACCAAATTAAAAGAAAAAAACTAAAGCCTATTCAAGAAATTTTGGCCATAACAAACTTCATTTGAATGAGGGTCAAACAGTCTCCAGAAATGAGGAACTGACATGTAAATAGAATTCTAAATAATGTGCTTGTCTCCCTACCCCCTTGCTAGGAAACAGCTATGTCCACATGAAACCAGGGTGTGCAATATATTTGTACTATGTTATTCTTTATACTTTAATGCTGGTGATGAAACCAGAACCTTGTGCATGCTGATATCGTATGAAAAAAAACCTGAATTTTTAGGTCAAAATTGTCATATGACAGTTTAATACTACACTGCCTATATGTATATTTTATGTTTAAAAAAAAGTATTCATGAGTGTGAGGGCTTAACCTTTTGTTAACTCATATTCAGTTGAGTTTTTATTGTGCCACTAACACCTTGTATTCAAATAAGTTACTCCATTGGCAGAAGTGTGCAGCTTTGGGCATTAAATAACCAGAAGGGGGCTTGGACAGATGGCTTAGAGGTTAAGATGCTTGTCTGCAAAGCCAAAGGACCTAGGTTCTGTTCCCCAGGACCCACAAGCTACACAAGGTGGCACATGTCTGGAGTTTGTTTGCAGCAGCTAAAGGCCCTGTTGCACCCATTCTTTTTCTCTCTTTTTCTATCTGCCTCTCTTCCCTCACCTTTCAAATAAATAAAACTTAAAACAACCACGACAAAAAAACAGAAGGAAGATTATATTCTGTCCGGTAGTCTTTAAGAACCTTCACTAGGTGGCACTGTAGCATAATTGACACAGTTTATTTCTCTCTAGAAGAAGAAGTTTTCTTCTCCATGGCTGATATGGACATGTCCCATAGTCTGTCTTCTCTTCCACCCCTTGGGGACCCTCCAAATGTGGACCTGGAGTTATCATTAACTAGTACATACACAAATACGCCAGCAGGATCTCCATTAAGTGCTACTGTGGTAAAGTATTATTATATTTTTTGTTCTTGAAAAAGTTGCTTCTAAAATCCTGCACTTGATTCATGTTTTAAACAAATCTTTTGTAGCTTCAGCCAACTTGGGGAGAATTCTTTGATCATAAAGAGCAGCCAGCGAGAGGGTCAGCGTTCCCACCCAGCCTGGTTCATAAAGAACAGCTAGGCAAAGGCGCAGCACTCCCACCCAGCCTGGCTCGCCCAGCATCTTTGCAGAAGGCGGGTTAGTACAAGTGACACACTGGCTAGTAAGAAAGAGCGTGTCTTTAAAACTTGCTGTTTGTATTGTTATTCTCCCCTTTAAAATAATCATTGGATGTCTCTCTCTGTCTGTGTGTCTATCTGTCTATCTATTTATCTTTTTTTCCCTTTGGGGCTTGGGAAAGAACTCAGGGCCTTGTCCATGGCAAGCATGCACATTACACCCTCATCTTTTCTTTCTTTCTTTCTTTCTTTTTCCATTCATACTTTCTCTTTCTGTCTAGGCCATTAATAAAGTTTAAAAAGAAAATGAAGGATAGTTTAACAATTTATTGTGAAATGTTTTAGCATAGTTGCTCATTTGTTGTATTTTATTTCCCTTTCCTTTCCTTCTTCCTCCCTCCTCCCTCTCTCTTTCTCCCTATACTCCAGCCTCTTTAGTTTTCTTTTATTTCGAGTATAGTCTTTGAAAGAGAACTTGAGTTTCTGTTTTACATCCCTACCCCATGAGGGCTGGGGTTGAACCAAGTGCCTTGAGCGTGCTAGGCTAGTGCTTTACCACCAAGCTGCATACACCCTTGGCCCTTATTCTGCAAAACTCAACTGAATTAAAGGAAGTTAAAGGAAAATTGGGTGTGTTGCTTTTGGTTAATCTTGATCTCTTTTCTAATATGGTTTTATTAATGGAAAAGATTTGTGCATACATTTTCATTTACTGTAATTAACTCTTGTACTTTGACTACCAAGGATCTTGACTATAAAGTTTGATATGTGAGCTGTATAAGTCCTAACCCTTCTGCACATAATTTCAGTATGTGTATTTCAGCTCTCCCATCCAGGTCCATCTCAGTGGATGAATCCAGGCCTGAGCTGGTTTGTAGACTAGCTGTTGGAGCTCTGTCCGTCTCTGTGCTTCACATCGATCCTCTGTCTCCTCCCGAAACATCTCTCAGCCTCAGTCCACTGACACCTATGGCTACCGCTTTCTTTACTCGTATAGAAGAGATCCAGCCAGCAAGATTTGCAGCAGAAGATTTTAAGTCTTTCCGAACAATATTTGCAGAAGCTTGCTCACATGATCACCTTAGGTAAACTCTGTCTTGTTTATTAATGATCCTCAGGAAATAAATTAATAAAGCCTGGCATGGAAGCACTTACCTTTTAGTCCATGGAGGATTGCTATGGGGTGCATGGCCAGCCTGGGGCTACAGAGAGAGACCCTGGTCACCCTGGGCTAGAGTGAGACATTGCCTCAAAAACATCCCCCCCCCAAATACTCTTGTATCCATCAGTCTACCTTAATTCATCCTACTTGTAAATGAGTATAATGACTGACATTCTCTGGCTGCACCACAAAGATGCATAGTATAGAATCCTCTTTCATGTTAGGTGGCCTGCAGGACAGTGCACAGGTAATATGTGGGTAAATTGGAGTGTACTAGATTGTTCTGTAGCTCCCTGTGCTGCTCTTGCCGTGCTTCTCTGACCACATTTTCCATCAGCCCTGCTGCCACTACTGCAGTGATGAGAACAGTTCCACTGTCTGGTCAGAGCAGCACCGGCGGCAGGGTGACAGTGGAGCTGGTGAGGGGAACGTGGAGGCCATGCATCTGCCGTGGGCCGTGAGGGGGGAAATGACACCAGCTCTGATCCTGAGCTTGCGTTTTCAGCTGCTCCATACAAACAAACACAAGCAAAAGCAGGTGAATCAAAGCCACTCATACAGTAATGATCCTTATGAGTTGAGTCCCAATAGATGAGAAGATAATTGAAGTTGTAAGTAGAGTTTTGTTAACATGCAAATACAATATATAGCTAATATGAATGTGATTTATCAGCTGAGTGATGTTTTATATAATGCCTAGTCAAATATAATTTAACTTTTAGAGAATATTTTTTTTTAATTTTTAAAATGTTTTTATTTATTTATTTACAAGCAGAGAGAGATAGAAGAGAGACAGATACAGAGTGTGCCTGGGCTTCTAGCTGCTGGAAACAAACTCCAGATGCATGTACCACTGTGCATCTAGCTTTACATGGGTACTGGAGAATCAAATTTGGGTTGTTAGGCTTTACAGGCCAGCACCTTAGCTGCTGAGCCATCTCTCCAGCCCAATTTGGAGTTATTTTAATACATATGTTTTTTGCGGTAGGGTATAGCTCTAGTGCATGTTGACTTGGAATTCTCTCCGTAGTCTCAGGGTAGCCTCAAACTCACGGTGATCCTCCTACCTTGGCCTCCCAAGTGCTGGGCTTAAAGTGTGCACCACCATGTTCAGCCTTGTATAATTTTGTTTTGAGGTAGGGTCTTGCTGTAGCCCAGGCTGGCCTGGAATTTTATCAGGGTGGCCTTGAATTGATGGTGATCTTCCTGCCTCTGCCTCTTGAGAACTGGGATTCAAGGCATACACTAACCTGTGGTAATTTATTTTTATTTTTATTTATTTATTTATTTTTGGTTTTTCAAGGTAGGGTCTCAGTCTAGTCCAGACTGACCTGGAATTCACTGTGTACTCTCAGGGTGGCCTTGAACTCACGATTATCCTCCTACCTCTGTCTCCTGAGTGCTGGGATTAAAGGGATGTGCCACCACGCCTGGCTAGGTATTTTTTTAAGTTTGAAAACTAATAGGCAAAGTAGTTTTGTCACCCACCAAAAGATACTCTGTAGATTAGGATAATAGTTTCCCTAATCAAATTATAAAACCATGGAGTGGTAACAAAAAAATAATAGGAGGGATTGTGATCAAAATATATTATGTAGATGTGTGAAAATCGTCAACAAAAATTATTATGAAAAATGAGGTGTTTTTATACTAAGGTTTCAGATAGAAAATAAAATCAGTAAAAAATAAAATGAAAACACAGAAAGTAGAGGTGGTCTTTTGTTTTGTTTTTTGAGATTGGCTCTTGCATTGGAGTCCAGGCTGGATGCAAACTCATTACATGATCTTCCTGCCTCAAATCACACACACAAAGAAAGATCTACACTGTTGCTGGGCGTAGTGGCACATACCTTCAATCCCAGAACCAGGGAGGCAGAGGCAGGAGGATCACAATGAGTTTGAGACCACCCTGAGACTACACAGTGAATTCCAGGTCAGCCTGGGGAGAGGGGGACCCTACCTTGGTGGTGGGGAAAGAAGATCTCTACTCTTGCTTCTGAAAATCCCCTTTCAAACATAAGTTCTTGTTTCCTTATTCATTACTGGTAAGTGATTTTGTATAAAATCACTTTGCAAATTGCTCTAACTCCAAATAATGGGACCAACAATTCAGAACACTCTTATCTCCTGACCAGAGTCTATCCTCAGTCCAACAAATACTCTCCAACTATTTTACCATAACACAGGGGGACATCTGTGATATCTTGTAGCTGAGTGCTTATCTTAAGCCAGGAGGTAGTAGTAAATTAACTGCTATCTCTTAGTTGTGCAAATAAGGAATGGTTTAGGTCTGAAGTTCTCAAGGGAAAGATTTGACTTTACACTCACCACATGATGGATGATGGAAGAGAGTACAAGAAGATCAAGAGTGCGGAACAACACTGGAGGAGGACAGAGAAGGAAGGCTGTCATAGATGCTTAGTCTCGTCACCAAAAGCTTTTACTACCACCCAGCATACTCTTCAAAGAACTCACTGCCCATTTCATATCTTCCTCTGATCATTCCATACTCATGTGTGTTTTTGTTGTTGTTGTTTTGAGGTAGGGTCTCACTCTAGCCCAGGCTGGTTTGAATCAGTGATCCTGGCCTTCAGTGTGCTGGGTATGCTGCCACGTCCAGCTTGCATGATGTTTTTGATGATTTTAGGAGACTATGCCATGTAATGTGCAGATGTGAAATATTTTACCCACTGCAGTGTAAGTTTGCAATTTATCAGAATAAGTGTGTATGTTATTGGGACTTGTTCTAGAACTGGCACATTGTTCAATCTAGAAGCCCACGTGTCCCCATAAATGCTTCCTTTCTTCTCATAGATTTGTGGGTACTGCCATCAAAGTGTCCTATGAGCAGAGGCAAAGATCGGCGTCCCGGCACGTTAGCACTGATCTGTCCATTGGGCACATGGAGCTTCTGGAGTGTCTGTTTCCCACTGATTTCCATTCTGTTCCTCCTCACTATACGGAGGTAAGTTCTTCATGCTTCCTTAGGAATTGTTCTTCAGATTTGCTTTGATTCTTAAAAGATTCTACAAAGAGGAATGGGAAGATGGCTTGCCGGGTAAAGGTTCTTACTTGCAAAGTCTACTGGCCGTGGTTCAGTTCTCCCCTATAAAACCAGATGTAAGAAGTGGTGGATGTGCCTGGCCTTCATTTGCAGCACCAGGAGAGTTTGGCACACTTACACACATTGCATATGTGTGTGCATACATACATGCACAAATAACCTGTGAATAACAATAATTCTCGTTAAAAATGTATAAGAAGGGGTCCAGGCATGGTGGCGCACACCTTTAATCCCAGCACTCGGGAGGCAGAGGTAGGAGTATTACCATGAGTTCAGGGCCGCCCTGAGACTGCATAGTGAACTCCAGGTCAGCCTGGGCTACAGTGAGACCCTACCTCGAGAAAAAAATCAAAAACAAAAACCAAAAAAATGTGTAAGTAGGGTCTCGGAAAATGGACTGGTGGTTAAAGGCACATGCCTGCAAAGCCTGCTGGCCTGGGTTCAGTTCTCAAGCCAGCTACATAAGCCAGTCATAAAAAGTAGCATAAGTGTCTGGTGTTCATGTGCAGCGCCAGGAGGCCGCAACACACACACACACGTGCACACACATGCACATTCTAGATTGAATATAAGAATACTGGTATTTTTAAAACCTTTGTGGCACTGGAGAGATGGCTTAGTGGTTAAGCGCTTGCCTGTGAAGCTTAAGGACCCCGGTTTGAGGCTCAATTCCCCAGGACCCACATTAGCCAGATGCACAAGGGGTCACATGCATCTGGAGTTTGTTTGCAGTGGCTGGAAGCCCTGGCGCCCCCATTCTCTCTCTCTCTCTCACTATCTGCCTCTTTCTCTCTCTGTCTGTCGCTCTCAAATAAATAAATAAAAATAAACAAACAAAAAAACCCTTTGTGTCCTTAAAAGTATATTTTTTAAATTTATTCATTTATGTTTTGGTTTTTCAAGGTAGGGTTTTGCTTTAGCCCAGGCTGACCTGGAATTCACTATGTAGTCTCAGGGTGGCCTTGAACTCACAGTGATCCTCCTACCTCTGCCTTCTGAATGTTGGGACTAAGGGTGTGCCACCATGCCTGACTTCTTTATTTATGAGAGAGAAAAAGAGACAGATAGAAAGAATGGGCACACCAGGGCCTTTAGCCACTGCAAATGAACTCCAGGTGCATGCATCACCTTGTGCATCTGGTTTTATGTGGGTATTAGGGAATTGAACCTGGGCCCTTAGGCTTTGCAGGCAAGCACCTTAACTGCTGACCCAGATCTCCAGCCTTCTGTGTCTTATAGAATCAAAATATGGCATATAGTGTCATTATATGATCTTTTATTATTAAATATAAATTAGGTATGGCTCATTTCAGGGTGAAAGATAGGTTATGTGCCAGATGCCATCCTTTCCCGAATTTTCAAAGCATTTTTCATTTCAGAAGAATTCTCGTACTGAGCAGATATTGCTTATCTATCGAGTGCTAACAACTGTTTAAGACAAATGAAGTATTTTTTATGGTTTTACCCTGAATATTTTTCCCAATGTGACAGTGTGACTTAGAGAAACTTGTTAAAACAGGTCAAAAACATTAACTACTGCTCCGTTGCTCTTATGTGATGATGGGCACCTCTATGGAGCTATGCGGTGATTACCGCTTCATCTCTTAGGCTTAAATTATCTTCTTTGTCTTTAAGCTTTTAACGTTCCATTCCCAAGAAGGAAGTGATGCCCACACCCCCGTGTGTCTTCAGCTTCATTATAAGCATTGCGAGACCAGAGGGCCCCAGGTAGGAGATCCTTTGTGTGATTACCACCTGGACCATCTTATTTGATTCATATTTTGTCACATTGTAACTTTTTACCTAATTTTATAATATTGTTAATTATTGTATTAATTCTTTTAAAGGGTAATCAAGCAAGACTTAGTTCAGTTCCTCAGAAGGCAGAATTACAAATTAAATTAAATGCAGTATGCTGTGAGCTGGACATCAGTATTGTGGACAGATTAAATTCCTTGCTTCAGCCGCAGAAACTTACTCCAGTAGAGGTGATGGCCTCTCACATGTACACCTCGTATCATAAGCACACTAGTCTGGTGAGTACTGAGAACACCATCAGCCGTCAGCGCTAAGCCTGCTGGGGGATTGTCAGAGGAGTTACTAAATAGCACACACCTGAGCTGGCTTTTATAATGGAAAATAGAGATACTTCGTTTATTTGAGATGGAGTCTCCTGTAGCTCAAGCCTCAAATTCACTCTATAGCCAAGTCTGGCCCTCGAACCCCTGTTCCTCCTGCTTCCACATCCCAAGTGCTGAGACTCCAGGAGCGCACCCTCAAGTCTAGCTGTGTCTTTGCTTTCTACTCATGCCGTCATTCTAAAGGGTGTTTTGTAGATGGGTAGTAGCATGAAGAAGGCTCCTCACAGGCTATTGAGAGAGCAGGGCTTATGATTCCACATAACCTTTGTTTTGTTTTCTGAGAGGGTCTCATTATGTAGCCCTGGATGATTGGCATTTCAGCCTCCTGATGACCAAGATTGTAGGCATGTGCCACCCTGCCTGGCTTCCACAGAGATTGTTATTGGAACTGCATGGATAAAAACTGTGTGTGGTAGAAGAACTAGAAACGTACATTGATTGCTGTTACCCTAGGGTTAGATTTCCTTTTCTGAATTTTAGAAAATACTACACATCTTTTGTCATAGTCACATTCGCATTGCTGGCAGAAATCACCCGACCAAGAGTAGCTAGTGGGATAAAGGTTTATTTTGGCTTACAGACTCAAGGGGAAGTTCCACAGTGGCAGGGGAAAACGATGGCATGAGCAGAAGGTGGACATCACCTTCTGGCCAACATCAGGTGGACAACAGGAATAGGAGAGTGTGCTGGACACTGGCAAGGGGACACTGACTATAACACCCATCAGCCCGCCTCCAACAGTACACTACTTCCAGGAGGCATTAATTCCTAAATCTCCATTAGCTGGGCACCTAGCATTCGGAACATCTAAGTTTATGGGGGGACACATGAATCAAACCACCACATCTTTATAAAATTGTATGTGTTCACATATCTTACAAACCTCTTGAGCTACCTGAAAAAATATAGCCCAAATAATACAGGCTTTACTTCAAAAAATGAGAAAGAATCATTTAGGCATCTGCATACTATATCAGCTTTACTTAGATCTGGTATGTGAAGCTGATTTGTAGTAACAATTTAGCAATTGAAATTTGGGTGTGCTGGGACCAGGACCACACTACAGTGAGTCAGCTATAGCTGAAAAGGAGGTGGGTGTGGTGGCTCATGCTTTTTGGAGCTTGAGGTAAGAGGATTATGATTTGAGAACATTGTGGGCAACATAGACTCAATCTCAAAAGAAGAAAGAAAAGGGAAGAGATATTTTTATTCTTACGCTTTTCCCATAGTGATGTGTAATTTATGTCAAACCAGCATCCTTTTAAAGTCCCGTGGGCCAGTCTCAGTTTTTACTTTTAGCTGTGGGTATATTGTATGGTATAATTTCATGGGTCACTTTTACCTGAGAGTGGGGGTGGTGGAGCTAGTATTAGAAAATGAGAAAGGGAACAAAATGAAGGGGAAGACAGCGGGGAACAGTTTGAATGAAACACTGTACAGTGAACAAAGTGTGACGATACCTGTGTGTGCAGATGCCATGATGGAACACATCACTTACATGCTGACCCAAAAGTTCACCTCATAACTTAGTCTAGCATAAGAAGGGATTTTTTCCTCCCTGAGGTAGGGTCTCACTGTGACCTAAAATGTCCTGGAACTCACTCTGTAGTCCCAGATTGGCCTCAAATTCATGGCAATCCTCCTTACCTCTCTCTGCCTCCCAAGTGCTGGGATTGAAAGTGTGCACCACCATGCCCAGCCTGAAGGGAATATTCTGAGAGGTGAATGACTGATTCAAATAAATTCCTGGAACTGGAGAGATCGCGTAGCAATTAAGGCCCTTGCCTGTGAAGCCTAAGGACCCACGTTTGATTTCCCCAACACCCATATAAGCCAGATGTACAAGGTGGCACCATGTGTTGAGTTAATTTGCGGTAGCTGGAGGCCCTGGCGCACCCATTCTGTCCCTGTCTTTGTGCTTCTTTCTTCCTCTCTCTCTCTCATAAATGAATAAATAAATATATATATATTTTAAAATTCCTGTATTATCTACAAATACTTCAGTGAACTAAAGTTTTTATTAGTTAATACTGGTGTTTTTTTTTTGAGGTAAGGTCTCACTCAAGCCTAGGCTGACCTGGAATTTGTGGTGGTCCTCTTATCTTTGCCTCCCTAGTGCTGGGACTAAAGGCTTGTACCACCACACTGGGCCTAGTTTAATATATTTTAGTGAAAAATTGGAAGTGGGCTATTTGAATGCCATGTATGTTTTGTTATTTTTGTAATTATTTGATAGAGAATGAATATGATTGTGGTGGTTTTGATTCAGGCATTCCCCTATAAACAGGTGTTCTGAATGCTAGGTTCCCAGCTGATGGAGATTTGGGAATTAATGCCTCCTGGAGGGAGTGTATTGTTGGGGGCGGGCTTATGGGTATAATAGCCCGTTGCCCCTCGACAGTGTTTGGCACACCCTCCTGTTGCTATTGTCCACCTTATGTTGGCCGCCGGGGTGATGTCCACCCTCTGCTCATGTCGTCGTTTTCCCTTGCCATCATCAGCTTCCACTTGAGTCTGTAAGCCAAAATAAGCCTTTTCCCCACAAGCCGCTCTTGGTTGGGTGATTTCTGCCAGTAATGCAAACCTGATTGCAACAGTAATGTTAGTACTGAGAGTGGGGTCATTTAGTGCTGGACAACTGACTATGTGACTTTGGCCTTTTGGGGCTGATTTTCAAAAGGAATGTGGGGGGGATTTGAAACCTTGGCCTAAGGGATGTCTTACAGTGCTGTAACTACAGCTTGATGGACTATTTTGGTCAGAGCTGAAAGACCTGAATGCAGTAAGAACTATGGGCTGTGAAGTTTGGTTTATGAGGGTGAGAAAGAGCTTTACTTGGACTGGGCTAGCAGTTTGTGTGAGAAGCTTGCTGTTACGCCCATGTCCTGAGAAGTCGTGCAGGGTTGCAGTGTGTAGAAAAGGGCTGGTGTGAGCAGAGGGATATGGCACAGAAACATGAAATCTTTGGGTGAACTGCTGCCTGTTCAGCTTCAATGAAGAGATTACAACCTTTGAGATTGGGCCAGCTGACCTGCTCTGGGACAACAGGAAGAATGTAGACTCTTTTGAAGGGGCTTGAGTGCTCATGGAGTGTCCTGTTCTTCAAAGTCTGCTTTATTCCCCCCTGGATTTACAAATTGGCACCCTGCCTGGTATTGTGGAGTATAAGAAATGCCGGGAAGAGAGGGTAATTTGAGTTTGCAACACAGTCTTGTGTTTTGGAACCGGCCATGGGCAGTGTGAAGCAGGTTTGCTGGATGCCTGCATGGAGACCTCATGGAGCCATGAGGATGAACCGTGGGTTGCAATGGAGACCCAGTGGAGATGCTGGGATCATGAGATGACTGCTAAGAAAAGCTGTTGGTCCTGGATGAAGTTTTCCAGGATTGTGAGTAGCCTTGCTGGAGAGGCAGAATTGTAACTCCAGAGACTTTTTGCTGGTTAGAATTTTCAGACTTGGAGACTTGTCATTGATTGGAGTTGTTGAACTTGGAACTACAGAGTTTGATGTTTGCCCTGTTTAAATTTTGTCTTGGTTGAGTATTTCTTTGCAATCCCCAGTGCCATCTTTTGCAGTGTGAATGTTTGTTCAGTGCCATTATGGGTTTTGGGGGGATGTTTAAAGTTGGATGAAGGCATTGCATTTTACATCATGGATGGTTATTAGTTTATGGGGCCCAGGGGCGGAATGTGGGTTTGATTAAGGAGTCCCCAATATACTTTGGTGTTCTGAATGCTAGATTCCCAGCTGATGGAGATTTGGGAATTAATGCTTCCTGGAGGCAGTGTATTGTTGGGGGCAGGCTTATGAGTGTTATAGCCAGTGTCCTCTTGCCAGTGTTTGGCATACTCTCCTATTGCTATTGTCCACCTGATGTTGGCCAGGAGGTGATGTCCACCCTTTTTTTCATGTTATCGTTTTCCCCTGCTATCATGGAGCTTCACCTTGAGCCTGAAAGCCAAAATAAACCTTTGTTCTACAAGCTGTACTTGGTTGGGTGATTTCTGCCAGCAATGCAAACCTAACTGCAACAATGATAATGAGAATATGGGTGTACCAGGGCTCTTGCCACCACAACCAAACTCCAAATGCATGCACTAGTTGGTGCATCTGGCTCTATGTGGGTACTGGGGTATTAAGCCGGTTTAGCAGGCTTTGTAAGCAAGTGCCTTTAACTGGTGAGCCATCTATCCAACTCCCCAAAAGCATGTTTTTGATCCTTTTTTGGAACATGGTTTTGGTTACTTGTGGGTATATTTGTATTTTTAAGAGCCATTAATGTGTAGGAGCTTAGAGTGAGTCATGTAGTGAACCCTGGAACTGTGATGTGCAGGCCCTGGACTTGGTAGTAGCAATACAAAGGTAAGTCTCTACTCTTGGTATTTGCCATAACTCATCTGAGTCATACTGGCTCTTCCAAGCAGCATACTGTTATTGAGGCAGACCCTGTGTTGATCACTGCAGTGCTTTTACATTACTGTGTGTGTTGATAGGTTAGTTTATAGTTTCTTTTTTTAAATTTTTAAAATTTTTATTTTATTGACAACTTTCATAATTGTAAACAATATCCCATGGTAATACCCCCCCACCTTCCCCTTTGAAACACCACTCTACATCATATCTCCTCCCCCTCTCAATCTTTTATTTTGATGTCATGATCTTTCCTCCTATTATGATGGTCTTGTGTTAGTTTATAGTTTCTAAGTTATTGAGGCAGACCCCTGTTGATTGCTGCAGTGCTTTTACATTTACTGTGCATGTTGATAGGTTAGTTTACATGTTTTTAGTTCATAGTTAAATACACGTGTATCTGTAGTCCATATCTTCACTTTGGTTGCATTTTTTATTTTGATTTTTTGAAATATCTTTTTAACTATGCTTTCATAAGTTATTTATTTATTTGCAAGCAGAGAGGGACAGACAGAGAGTGGGTGTACTAGGGCTTCTAGCTGTTGCACACAAACTCCAGATGCATGCATCACTTGTGCGTCTGGCTTTATGTGGGTACTGGAGAATCAAACCAGGGTTGTCTGGCTTTGCAGGCAAGTGCCTTAACCACTTAGCCATCTCTCTAGCCCTATTTTTTTTTTAATATTTTTACTTAAGAGGGAGAATGGGCCTGCCTGGGCCTCTTGATGCTGCAGTTGAACCCCAGATGCATGTGAGTTGTACACCTGGTTTTATATGGGTACTGGGGAACTGAACACAGGCTTGCCGACTTTACAACAAAGTGCTTTTCACTGCTGAGCCATTTCCCCAGCCCAATTTGTTTATTTTTATATCAGAATTCAAATGTTGCCAGTAGTCCTGACATTTTTTTGTTTTTGTTGTTGTTTTTCAAGGTGGGGTCTCTCTCTAGCTCAGGCTGTTCTGGAATTCACTATGTCATCTCAGGCTGGCCTGAAACTCACAGTGATCCTCCTACCTCAGCCTCCCCAGTGCTGGGATTAAAGGCGTGTGTCACCACAGCCAGCAGTCCTGACTGTTGACATTACATTTTACAGTTGCGTTATACCAAATGGGATGGTGATCATGCATAATAAAGTGTTAAATAATGTGCCATTTTTGTTTATTTTACTTGATTTTATATTTTGGCTGTTTTATGTTTTAGCACAAGGCTTTCACGGAAGTGTTTCTAGATGACTCACATAATCCTGCAAATTGTCGGGTATCGGTCCAGGTTGCCACACCAGCATTAAATCTTTCTGTCCGCTTCCCCATACCTGATCTTCGCTCAGATCAAGAAAGGGGACCATGGTTTAAGAAGTCACTTCAGAAAGAGATCCTTCATTTAGCGTTCACAGATCTGGAATTTAAGACGGAGTTTGTAGGAGGATCCACCCCGGAACAAATTAAATTGGAGCTTACCTTTAGAGAACTGGCTGGTAAGATTGCAGATATGTGCACAAGTCTGGCTGGGTGTGCATGGCCACTCCTGAAGCTTGGTTAGGGAGCGTTGGGCTGGGAGGTGGCTCAGGTCAAGTACTCGTGGGCATGAGGACACAGCTCGGATTCCCGTTTCCCATGGAAACACTGGAAATAGCACATATCTGTTACCACAGCCTGCCTGTGGCAAGATGGGAGGTGGGGACAGGAGGATCCCAGAAGCTCACCACCTGGTTTGATTGGTGTGTGCAGCTGTAAACAACTTCAAGACAGATGGTTGGCGAGGACCAAGACTGTAGATTACCTCTGACCTCCGTGTGGATCTGTGGCACATGAGCACACACATGCAGAGATTTAAAAGTGCACCTGACAAGTGCCACAGTAAATAATATTGGGGACATCATTTTAGGCAACAGGAGCAACATGTTCTGAAATCACCATGCATGATGATTCTAATTTTCTGTAGGGAGTATAGTACAGTAGCCTACTTTAAAAAATTACGTACCCCCCCAAAAAAATTACCTACCAGTTCCTTATTGTGAGGTACTGGTGGACAGAAGTCTTGGTCCCGAGCCATGTGTGTGCATTGTCTTGTTTTCTTTGGTCCTCACCATCACCACACCCTTGCTTTTTCCCAGTCTGGGCCTGAGAAGAGGAGGTTCTGGGATCACACTGTAGGAAATGGCCAAAATCCAGCACACGTCTGACAGCAGAGCTTGGGTTTGCAACCATTGTACTAAGTTTGGTGACTTTTTCAGAAAATCTGTTTGAGACTTTCCGCCAGCTACTAAGGAGAGTGTATGAAAACTTAAGAAAAAACCAGCACCCTCCTTGCTGCACCCTCCCTGTGCTGCCCGTCCCTGCCCTCAGCCCCGGCCACAGGCGTCCCTTACTTGCTGTGAGCCCTTAGTTCACATGCCTTAGTAGATCATTGCGACTCACATTTGCCCCTTAATACTCCGTGAGGGGATGTGTAGGTATTACCTGATGATCATCCCTTACCGTCAGTGGTAGAAGCTTGCTATTTTGGAGGGAAGCTCTCCTTCGTATGTGAAACGGAGTGGAAAGACATGTACATTATTTATTTATTTGAGAGAAAGAGATAGGGGAAGAGGGAGACAGAAAGGGAGATAGAATGGGCATACCAGGGCCTGTAGCCAGGGCAAATGAACTCCAGATGCATGTGCCACCTTGTGTATGTGGCTTTATATGGGTACTGGGGAAGTGAATCAGGGTCCCTAGGCTTTACAGGCAAGCATCTTAATTGCTAAGCCATCTCTCCAGCCCAGGTATTTTGAATATAGGTAATTCTTTAATGCTTGGAACAAAGTAAATATTTAAGAAATATAATTATTATCTTTGATGCTTCTGGTAGATTAGCTGCATAAAATTTCTTTTTTACTGTGCTGGGGATTGAACCCAGGGCCTTGCCCATGCTTAGCTAGCACACTCTACCTCTGAGCTATAGCTCCAGGTGGAAAACTTTTATGAAGAAATAATCATTACTAGCACTCAATATGTGCTAACTGCCATGTTTAGAATTCCAAAACTCTGTAGCTTTTACACTGAGCATTGGTACTTAGGGATTTTAGTTTGGATAAAAATCTTTGTCGTTACCTGCTTATCCTTGTCCTCCACATCACAGTAAAATGGGAATGAATGAACAGAAGCTGCAAAATGTAGTGCTGAGTACGTCCCTGATTTGGGGAAGCTTTACTCTCCTAAGGGCGAGAGCTCTTTTTTTTTTAGCCCTTGAGAAGGAATTCATTCCAGTAAACCCATCTTGGCTCCTTAGGGTCATTCCAGGAGGAGAAAGGAGAGCCGTCTGTGAAGTTTCTCCACGTGTCTGGTGGAGTGGATGGAGATACAGCGCCATCAGATGACTTTGACTGGCCACGGTAAGCTAGTGTACAGGTTTGATGCAATTTTCCTTTCCAAAACAAGATACGATGATTATTTTAGCCCACACTCTGGATTTTAAAATACAACTACAGAAGTCAGTCTTGATAAAAGAAGCCGAGACAAGTAGACAAATAAAAAGTAAATATTGGGTGCTACTCCATTTCACATATAAAGAACAGCTACATGAAGGCTATATGTTAGAAATTGTGAGAGGTGTAGGTAGGGATAGACATATTCCTTGGTCTCAAGTTAGCTAGTCTACTTAGAGCAACAAAAGAATCACTCATCATCTCAAAAGCACTTCAAGACAAGCTAGGTGTGGTGAATAGCTGTAGTCCCAACACTTGGGTGAAGGAGGCAAGAGGATGAGTTTTAGGTCATCCTCAGCTACATAATGAGTTTGAGGCCAAAAACAAAACAAAAACTTGAAAACTGCCACAGAAGAGCCATAAGACATCATTTGGGTGGTGGTCAAATGAGTTTTGTAGTTAGTCCTGGCTTTTAGATAGTAGTTTTCAAGTCTGTGGAGCTTGAATAAATACAGCTGATTTGTAGGCCCCAATGGGGCCTGGCATCAGTGAATTTTAAAAATGATACCATGTGCCTGGAGAGATGGCTTAGCAGTTCAGGCCCATGCCGAAGAAACCTAAGGACCCAGGTTTGATTCTCCAGGTCCCACGTAAGCCAGATGCACATGGTAGCACATGCATCTGTAGTTCATTTGCAGTGGCTAGAGGCCTTAGCATGCCAATTCTCCCTCTATCTGTCTCTCTCTCTCTCTCCCTCTCTCTGTCTTTAATAAACAAATGAAAATAAAATCTTTAAACAATGATACCAGGTGATTTTAATACTTCTAATATATAACTGGGTTTGGAGAATCACTGCTCTGAGGTTTCTTAGGAAAAATCATTCACTTGATAGAGAGGTTGTATCATTCATACATATATATAAACACATATATATGTATATATGTGTGTATGTATATATATACACATATATAATGCACATATACACATGCATATGTGTATATATATATACACACACATACATATACATACATATGTATATATACACATACACACACACACACACACACACACACACACACGCACACACGTTTTTTTTGTTTTTCAAGGTAGGGTCTCACACTAGTCTAGGCTGACCTGGAATTCACTACGTGGTCTCAGGGTAGCCTTGAACTCACGGTGATCCTCCTGCCTCTGCCTCCCTGGTGCTGGGATTAAAGGCATGTGCCACCATGCCCTGATGTTTGCATCATATTTAAAAACTCTAGCAGCCTGAGTTTGAGGCCAGTCTGAGACTACATAGTAAATTCCAATCCATTACTTTTAAATTCAACCTTGATAAAACTCAGTTCATAGGCTCAAGAATGTAGCTAACCTTTCTGCCAATAGCCTAGTTCCAAGAAAGTTCTCTTTTTCCTCTTTGAAAACTTATAAGCCAACCCTTCATAATCCACAATTCTCTCTGTACTTAGAACTTTCAGACTCTCACCAGAATATCCCACCAAGCTCTGTTTACAGCACTGTAAGCCTTCTCCAGTCCAAAACGCCAGATCCTTTCACCTTCCTCCAGTAAACAAGTCCCAAATGACCAAAACCCACAGGGTCAGATTCATCTCAGTAACCCCACTTCTTGTACCAATTTTACTGTTGCAGTTACTTTCTCATTGGTGGGACTAGCACTTGACCAGAAGCAGCTTATGGGAAGAAAGGGTTTATTTTAGACCTACAGAATCCAGGAGAAACACCATCAATGGCAGAAGCTGTCTCACTTCCATAGATATGTAGCAGAGAGATACCACCAAACAGTCAGCAAACACAAATAGTCAGAGCCCGAACTGGCTTTGAACACATTTAAGGGCTGGACTATAAGATCCACCCCCAGTGACACTTCCTTCAGCAGGCTGCTGGAGACTGAATTAGGGAGCTTAACCTTAAATAATATCCTTGAGGCTATGGGGGACACATATTCACATTGAAACCACCATGTTGAGGTAGGAGGATCACCATAGATTTGAGGCCAACCTGTAACTTGATGAGTTCTAGGTCAGCCTGATAGAGTGATTCAAAAAAACAGAAACAAATCAAACAAACAAAATAATCAAAATAATAGTAATAATAATAATTCAGGCTGGGGAGACTGCTCAGTGGTTAAAGGCACGTGGTTGCAAAGCCTCACTGCCTGGGTTCGATTACCCAGTACCCATGTAAAGACAGATGCACAAAGTGCCGTATATATCTGGAGTTCATCTGCAATGCCAGGAGGCCCTGGTGTGCTCATTTTCTCTCTGTCTCGTGAATGGATGGTGTGTGTGTGTGTACATACATATATATGTGTGTGTGTGTATATATATATATGTATATATATGTATGTATGTATGTATACGCACACACATACACATACATTTTGCATTTGGGAAGCTGAGTAGAATGATTGGGTTTGAGGCCAGACTGGGCTACATAGTGAGACCTTGTCTTGAAAGTCAAAAGCCTTTTTGCTCTCAAAAGTCAGACTTTCATTGAGCCTAATATAAAATGTTAATGATCTGCATTTATTTGTGTTTCATTGTTACAGTTTTTTTTTTTGTTGTTTTTGTTTTTGGAGGCAGGGTCTTGCTCTAGCTGAGGCAGACCTGGAATTCACTGTGTAGTCTCAGGGTGGCCTTGAACTCATGGAGTTTCTCCTATCTCTGCCTCCCAAGTGCTGGGATTAAAGATGTGCACCACCAGGCCCAGCTCTTTATTACATTTTTAAGCCTACAGTATGTTCGTAGTGGGTTATACTAGCCTTGGACTTCTGAAACAAGTCTAACCCTACTAAGGTTAAATCAGTGGGCTGGGGAGATAGCTCAGTCAATAAAGTGCTTGCCTCACAGATATGAGGACCTGAGTTTGTGTCTTTATGCAGAACCTGTGTAAAAAGATTGGGTGTAGAGCTGCATTCCCCTATTCCTAGTGCTGGGGAAGTGGAGATGTGAGGATCTCTGGGATTTTCTGGCCAACCAGTCTAGACTAATGAGAGAGTCCCTGCCTCAAAAAAGTGAACAACATAGCTGAGGAATGACACCTGCTTTGTCCCGCAGTCACCACATACATGTGCATAGATGTGCATGCATGTTTGCCCACACACATGCAAACACACACATGCACATATACCACACATGCATACAAAAGATTTAATTGATGTTCTTTTTGTTAATTTGCACAAGGTTAGAGTGTTGGGTTTATACCTAAGTCTTTGTTTTCAAATTGTTTTTGCTACAGAATGGTATTGAAAATCAACCCACCAGCCTTGCATTCCATTTTGGAGAGGATAGCTGCTGAGGAGGAAGAAGAGAATGATGGTCACTACCAGGAAGAGGAGGATGGAGGTGCCCATTCCCTGAAAGACGTCTGTGACCTCAGGAGACCAGCCCCTTCCCCCTTTTCTTCCCGTAGAGTAATGTTTGAAAATGAACAGGTAAAAGTGTGAGCAAACAGTGTAGAGGTAATACTGTCCTTTCCATTACCCTCCCTCTGTCCTTCTTCCATCCTTCCCGTTCTCTTTCCTTCCCTCCCTCCCTCCTTCCTTCTTCCCCTTTTGCATCCCAGGCTATTCTTGAACTTGTAATCCTCTTGCCTCAGCCTCTTAAGTGCTGGGATTGCAAGTATGTGCTGCTGCAGTGGGCTAATTAGTCTTGAGAGAATAGTTTGATCTCAGCACTTAGAAGGTGGAGGCAGGATTGCAAGTTTGAGACCAAGAGCAATAGAAAAAATAAAGTTCTTCAAAGAACAACCAAACTGTTATATGCTGTTTATGAAGTTTTTTAGCATTAAGATGGAGTCAGTTTGTTCTTGGTGTATATTGTCCCTGGATAATGGCTGTGTGCATACTTGCTCACTTGATGAATGCTGTGGATAAGTCAAAATATGCTTCTAGCACATTAAATATAAAATAGCTACTTGATACATTTTTTATTTTTTATTTTTACATCAAACTATTATGTTTTAGATGGTGATGCCAGGAGACCCTATAGAGATGATGGAGTTTCAGGATAAAGCAATCAGCAATTCTCACTATGTGCTGGAACTTATGTTACCAAATATTCACTTAACACTGCCTAATCAAAGCTTTTATGAGAAGCTATATAACAGGTGAGTTGCCCTCATTTGGTTGGGTCATTGGAATCAACCTTTCTGGCCCCTTTGTCCCCGCTCTTCCCTTGCTGAGTACTTGGGCGGTGCTGGCGGTGGGGCGGCGCTTGTGCCACTGTGACCCGCTGGCGTAGCAGTCTCCACGTGTGTGTCGGAGCCTGGATGGCTGCCATGTGAGGTGCTTATTTCCTCAGCCCTCAGGTTGGCTGGTTGCTTCGCTCAGTTTATTGCAGGGTATGGAGCAAATGCTATTATTTTTTCTACAGGTGGAAAGAATAGGAGGCATTTGTGTAGAGGGCCAGGAGCTACTGGCATAGGCCAGAATCTTGGAGCCATATTGGAAGCATTTGTTCTTAGAATTAAAGAAGGTATCTTGTTGGAATTCTCTTAAATGCAATTATAAGCCTTATGTAGAATCTTTTTCTTAACTTAGTGGGCTGGAGACATGGCTCAGGGAATAAAGTGCTTGCTGTGATGGCTTGAGAACCTGAGTTCAGATCTCCAGCACCCGTGCACACAAGCTGGGCACAGTGTTGTGTGCTTGTCATCCCAGCACTGGAGGGTTAAGGAAGATCCCTGACGCAGCCGACTAGCTTGTAAGTCACTGAGTTCCGGGTTCAGTAAGAGATCCTTTCTCAAAAACTAAAGTGAGGGCTGGAGAGAAGGCTTAGCAGTTAAGGCGCTTGCCTGTGAAGCCAGAGGACTGAGGTTCGATTCCCCAGTATCCATGTAAGCCAGATCTATGTGGTGGTGCATGGGTCAGTTCATTTGCAGTGCCCATTCTCTCTTTCTCTCTTTCATATCCTCTCTCTGTATAATAAATAAATAAATAAAATGATATTTGAAAAGAGAAAAAAACAAAACTAAAGTGACCTGGGTATGGTGATGCACACCTTTAACCCCAGCTCTTGGCAGGTTAAGGTGGGAGGATCGCTGTGAGTTAGAGGCCAGCCTGGAGGTACAGAGTGAGCTCCAGGCTTCCCTGAGCTACACTGAGACCATGCCTTGGAAAAACAAATAAATAGATAAATGTGGGGAACAAGAAAAAAAGGAGAACAAGTGAGGAAGACACCAACGTTGATCTCCTCATGCAATCCCCCCACCTCCCCTGCCCCGGCAGAGGACCATACCATACACATGCACACCACATACATGCACAACAGTTACTGTGTTTCAGTACCCTTCACCTTACCTACAACTATGTTGAGATCAATGGAATTCTAGTTCATAGGCCTTTGTTGTAATTCATGTAGCCTCAGGTTCTTCATGGGGCAGTTGTAGGACACTGGTGCCTACCTTGAAGGGTTGTTTGGGGAGTAAGCACTTAGTTGTAGCCTATTGTTATAATTCCCTCTCACTAAAGGACCTAAACACAAATAATAAAGCACAATAAAATGACATGAGTTTGAGGTTACATGCCATAACTCCAGTTGTTATTTGAATTAGTAAGAGAAGACTTGGAGGGAAAGGAAGAGCATTTCCTAAGGCAATTATTTTATACCTTCATTATTCACATATTCAGGAGCTCAGGCCAATCTGTATTTATTATTTTTTGTTTCTTTGTCCTATGATGTGTTCCAAAAGGATTTGAGCCACAGGTACAGTGTGATGTGGGATGCAGCTTTCAGTGTGTGTTTCTGGTTGGTATTGTTAATAATGACGTTCCCACAAAGGCGTGGGTGGGGCTCATCTCCCACGGCATGTCATGGCTCTCAGTTCTGCTTTTTTCTAGGACCTTGGAAACTTAGGAGGAGCATGGGCAGTGGCTTTTCTCAGCAAGGGGCTGGCTGCCTCACTGCTTGGCACCTTGATTGGTATTCACACTGGGCTTTACAACCAGTCTATGTTTTGGCAGTCCTTCCATGAGTGTCTATTTCTTGTCAGTTCTCAGTGCCTGCTATGTGATAGCCAGTGGCACCGGCAGAGATGATTAGGCATAAGTCTGTCTCAGGGAGGTGGCTCTGGCAGGCAAGGGAAGGGCAAGGAAGACGTCCCATGAGAGTCAAGTTGCTGTAGTTGAAATGGGTATATGTGAAGAAGCTGCAGGCCCGACCTAACACAGGCCCCAGACCACACTGGTAAGTGGGGTTCTTCAAAGTGTAGAGCGTGGGTGAAGAGAGGTGGCTAGGCCGAAGCCAGTCGAGGTAGTAACAAGTACTTGGGGAAGGCAGCACGGAGTGGCGGTCTAGCTGTGGCCCCACTGTCGCCAGTGTCCATTGGGTGGGTGCTCGTGATGGTTGATGAGGCTTCCTGTCCTTACTCCTGTGGTCTGTGCAGTCTTCATTTGTCTCATGTGCCCATCCCAGGGAGGCTGTGCTCTCTGCTGGAAAATGTCATCTCAGAGCCCTCGAGAGAAAGACCTGGATTGAGAGCTGGATGCTCTAGGCTCTTGTCCGTGCTCTTGTACTAATTGTCTTTGTCACCTTATGCAGATCACTTACCCATTGATGAGGTGGCCACTTCATGAATAAAGTGAGAATAATGACTCGCCCCTGGGGTGGTTAGAGAGAGTCCAGTGAGGTGATGGCATGAGTGTAGTTTCTCTGTGAACAGTTTTTCTTCATGACTTTTTAAAAATTAATGTTTTAATTTAAATTCTTTGACATTTTGATCAGTTTGATCATATGTACCTTACATTAGCATCCCTCATCCCCCCTCCCCCGTCACACTGTACTCTTTTTCATCACTTGTGTCTGTGCCATGGTAGAGTGTGACTCCTCCTCCCCTGGCAACTGTGAACTATCATTAGTTCATCAGAGAAGGGAGTGGCTTCCATGCCCTTCTCCTTTCTGTGACAGAATATTGACTGGCCCTGTCATAGGCAGGTCTTACGCAGGTACCCACAGCTTCTGTGAGTTCTTGAATGCCATGGTGTTGCCATATCTGTATGACAGAGTACCACAGCGTTCCTCCCCCATCTTTCAGGTCTTCCATGATTTCCCTGAGCCCTGATGGAGGTAGATGTGTATGTCCCGTGTAGGACTAAGCACATGTGAGATGATTATTTTCAGCACTTGACCAGTTATGATTCTTTGTGTTAACTACCTCCCATTGCTTAAAAGTTTTTTTTTTTTTTTTTTTCCTGACTTGTTTGCAGAACTGCTCTGTGGGTATAAAGGTAAACATTTAGGAGGCAGTTGGATAGCACATCTGTTTACCCATGCAGTAATAAGGGTTCTTCCCTAGGGTCTGCATTCTCCCCAGCCATGGGCTTCTAAGCTGCTTTTCCATACCAGGCCCAGGCATGTATTCCCCGCCTTAAGAGCTGTTAACCCTGTAACAGTTACACCGTTACTGCACCAGAGGTGCATTGTCTGGTGGGTCAGTACTGTACAATGAAGGATTCCCCACTGGGTGATATCATTAGTTTTCTTTCTTTTTTGTTTTTGTTTTTTGTTTTTTGAGGTAGGGTCTCACTCTAGCCCAGGCTGACCTGGACTTCACTCTGTAGTCTCAGGGTGGCCTAGGATTTATGGCGATCCTCCTACCTCTGCCTCCCAAGTGCTGAGATTAAAGGTGTGCACCACCACGTCCGGCTGTTTTCATTTTCAGTTGGCTTTTGTCTTTCAAGTACACTTGCAGGTATGACTTTTTAGTTTAAGTTTAGAACACAAGCAAGACTAAGTAAGTATCTGATGAGATATCTGATGTTCAGATTCTTTTCCCATTGTCCTGCATTATAACCATAGCAGTGCTGATTTAAAACCCTTTCATGGAATCTAATTTCCATTTTGCTTTCTGAAATATTATTGTTCATATGATCTTAAAAAAGGGAGTTTTTAAGTTTGTCTTCAATTTATATTACATATTTATTTTTAACTTTTGTCTCTACAGGATCTTTAATGACTTGCTACTCTGGGAGCCAACAGCTCCTTCACCAGTGGAGACATTTGAAAATATTTCCTATGGTATTGGGCTGTCAGTAGCCAGTCAACTGATTAATACCTTCAACAAAGATAGTTTTAGTCCGTTTAAATCTACAGTGCACTATGGTAATATATTTAACTTTGTTCTGATTTAATTATGAATTTAAAATGTTTCTTTGATTGTATTTTCTATTTGTAACTTTTATAATTTGTTGGATAATTTTATAAAATATTTTCCCATTTATGTCTTTATATTGTGAAGATCGCTTACCATTTAAATATAGTGTCTATTATCTTTTGGATGGCAGTGTACACTTTCTTGTTAAAAGTTCAGGGCTAAAGAGGAAAGTAAGCACATCTGTATTATCATTCCATAATCTGTAAAAAGAAGCAGGTTATAAACACGAAACGTTTTGTGGTAATTTTAAGTTACTACCTTACTAAGCTATCAGAATCTGTAATAGTAGGTTTTTTCCCCTGCATAGATGAAGAAAGTGGATCAGAAGAAGAGACTTTGCAATATTTTTCTGCTGTTGATCCCAACTATCGTTCCCGTAGGAAAAAAAAATTGGACTCTCAGAACAAGAGCTCTCAGAGTTTCCTCTCAGTCCTTCTGAATATTAACCATGGATTGCTGGCAGTGTTCACAGATGTAAAGGTGAGGCCTACACCTCCAAAATGGTTTTTCAAAAAATATTTTTTAATGTGTGTGCATAGCATATGTGGGGTGTGTGTGTGTGTGTGTGTGTGTGTGTGTGTGTGTGTAGCGTATGCATGTATGTGCAGATACACACGCATCTCATGCACACACACTTTCAGATGTCAGAGGAGGGTGTCAGGTGTCCTCCTCTATTGCTCTTCATCCTTATGTCCGGGGGTCAGAGCCTCTCGCTGGCCCCGGAGCTCACCACCTGACGAGCTGGCTGTCCTGTGGCGCCCTCAGCACTGGGGCTGCAGGAGCGGGCGGGTGCCCGAGCGCCAGGCAGGAGTCGCCCCAGTCACGGGAAGCCGCTGCTCCGAGCTGAGCAGTGTGGAGACGGCCGCTTTAGACAGCCAGTTGTTGGTCAGACTGTGTTTGGCCTTCCCTGGGGAAAAGAAGGTGCTGATTCTGCCTCTCAGGGAGGTGGTTCGTAATTTGTTCTTACCTGAGAGGAGCGTGAAGTACAGGAGCCAATGTGACACGAGAATACGAACGTAGTGTGAGTGCTCAGCTGTGGACTCGCCACATGCAGCGCCTGAGGATTCGGCTGCTGCCTGTGACCCGGGGGGGGGGGGGGAGACGTGCACAGGACCATCCCAAGGGACACTTGATTTGAACTGGGGCTTGGGGCCCAATGATTAGCCTCGTACATACAAAGTCCTGTGTTCACCTTCAGCACTGAAATAGAAAAAAGTGACTTGTATTTTTTCCAATCTTTTTATTAGCAAGAGAATGGAGATCTGCTGGAAAACAAGCATGGTGAATTCTGGTTAGAATTCAATAGTGGATCGTTGTTTTCTGTGACCAAGTATGAAGGCTTTGATGACAAGCACTTCGTGTGCCTTCACTCTAGCAGTTTCAGTCTGTACCACAAAGGTAGGACAGATGTGCATTTTGTTCTTGTCTAGTTGAACATGTTTACATTTGATAACAGAGAAATTTGTTAAGAATAGAACATTGATATTAGAGATTATTTTATGTGAGAGTTCTGATTTTATTGTTAAAATCATACTTCAAATTTGAAGTTATTTGTTTTGAGACAGCATGGCCGCAAACTTGGAAACCTCTTGCCTTAGCTCCTAATGTTGGCATTACAAATGTGCACTACCATGCCAGCTTTTGGCAATAGCTTTATTCAAATGAAGTCCACATTCTGTACAGTTCCCACGTTGCATTGCACATTTCAGTGGTTTTTAGGATTTCACAGAGTTGTGCAGCCTGTGTCAGAGTAAACGCTTAGACATCTTCATCACCCCAGGAGTCTGCACCCTTCAGTTATTGCCTTGCACTCCTTCCCCCATGGCCTTAAGCAGCCATCTCTCCAGTTTCTGGCTGTGTGGAAATTTCCTGTGCATGGAATTATGTAGAATGTAGCCATTTTCATCTGATTGAAATACCTAAATTTGTGTTCAGAATTAGATCCCTTCCCAGATGTCTGGTTAGATATATGTGACTATTTCAGTATCTAAACTAATAATGTATTGAATCTTTCTGGTTCTAAGCATTTGATAAAGGATCTCAGCCTGTACATAAAGTTTTGCTTTGAGTAGCAGAAGCCAAAACAGGTGCAGAATGATTTTCAGTAATCATTTTTTACCTCATTGTGGATCTAGGCATAGTAGACGGAGCGATTATTCCTGCAGAAGCCCGATTGCCCTGTTCAAGCCGCCCACATTGGCTGGAGCCTACCATTTACTCTTCCCAAGAAGAGGGCCTCGGAAGAGCTGCCTCAGACGGGGCTGGAGGAGACAACCTGGAGATGCTGTCGGTGGCCGTGAAGATATTGTCCGATAAGTCAGAGTCCAACACAAAGGTTTATGTCTTATTCTTGTAATTACTCCTATCAGTTTGATTGCTGCCTAAGAATGATTACACAAAAGGTACCACATTGGGCTGGAGAGATGGCTTAGTGGTTAAGCGCTTGCCTGTGAAGCGTAAGGACCCTGGTTCGAGGCTCGGTTCCCCAGGTCCCACGTTAGCCAGATGCACAAGGGGGCGCATGCGTCTGGAGTTCGTTTGCAGAGGCTGGAAGCCCTGGTGTGCCCATTCTCTCTCTCTATCTGTCTTTCTCTCTGTGTCTGTCGCTCTCAAATAAACAAATTAAAAATTTAAAAAAAAAAAAAAGGTACCACATTGGTTTTCTGGGATTCTGTAGGTGATAAAACGAATTCTTTGTTACTGTGCTGTGTAGGAATTTCTCATTGCTGTGGGACTCAGAGGAGCCACTCTGCAGCACAGAATGCTTCCTGCGGGGCTCAGCTGGCATGAGCAGGTAAATGCTGTTGTGGGTGTCAATTTTATGGATTTATTATTTGGTTTCTGAAGATCGAGTCTCATGTAGCCCAGGTTGGCCTTGAACATACTCTGTATGGGAGCATGACCTTGATCCTCCTGCCTCTACCTCCCAAGCATTGGGATTGCAAGCATGTGCCACCAGCCTGGCTTAGAATGCGTTCTGGAATTAATATTGACATTGTGCTCTGATCAAAGTTTGTATGTCACAAGTGTTCAGCTCAGTGTCTTGTGATAGAGCAAACACTGTGGGTGACCATGCTTGGGCTAGGGTTAAATCATAGAGCATTATCATCATGCTCAGAAATGATTGACTTCTCCCTAAAGTGTAGTCCTTAAAAATTATTAATGACACAGTTATCTTTTATGCCATTAAAGAAAAGAAGGGACTTGCCCCCAACTCTGTGCAGTGCCTGGCTTACAGGGGTGGTGAGTAGTGTCTAGAACGCTTTGTAACCAGATGCGTTAAGGGCTCGGACTTCCCTTGTTATTCCCTAGGCAGTGACATAATTTTGTTTCAAAGCAGTTTATCAGGATTTCTGTAATTAATTTCCAGTTGAGTCATCATTACAGTAAGAGGGTTTAAAATGTGTTTTTATTTTTTCTTGCTTTTTGTTGTGTTAGGGATCAAGCCCAACACCTTACATGTTAGGTACTCCACTACTGAGTTCTAGGCCCAGCCCCATCAAAGTAGTTTTTAAGAAATTTCTTTTCATGTTTGTGTGTCTGTGTGTGTATGAGCACATGTGTGTATGGGCACACACATCCATGATGCTCACGTGGAGGCTGCACACCTGTTAGTCCTCTCCTTTTTCAAATAGGGTCTTTCTTGGTTTTGCCACTAGAAGGCTTGTAAGCAAGCACCTTTATCTGCTGAGCCACCTCCTGTCCCTCATCCAAATGGTCTTTAAAGAGAGTTTCTACGGTCATATCAAATTGGAATTTTTGTGTGTGTGAACAAGATGGAACTTTTGATTAAGAAGCTAACTAACTTTGAGCAAGAATTTTTTTTTAAATAAAAACCAAAAGTTACTATACCATTGCTTCTTTGCTGTGCTGACAAAACAAAGACCTGAATGTTTCAAAATACTGTTCTTATAAAAGCATTTTAGGAACCATGACAATTTTCAAATGTCTGTAGGAGTACTTGCTTATTTTACTTTTCAAATGAATTCCTTCAAATTGGTGATTTACTTTTTCCTCTTGAGCTTTGTGAAGTCCAATTAAATGGTTGCCTTTTCTGTCAAAACTAAGCGCATAATGGCAAAACCATTTTTTCTTCTAAATCAGAGCATTTTGTGTTTTTATGATCATAGATTTTATGCTTCTTGAATATTGCTGATGAGCCTGTGTTGGGGTATAATCCTCCAGCTTCATTTACAACTTTTCACGTTCACCTGTGGAGCTGTGCGCTTGATTACAGGTAGGTCCAAGACAAATAAAGTCTTAAAACATGTGCCGCATTTTGAAGAGTACAGTCTGTCAGGAAGGCTGCACACCTGTCACCCATCACTCAGCAGCAGAGGCAGGGGGATTGCAAGTTGGAGGTTAATCTGGAGTCCACAGGCAGTCCCTGTTGGAAACAAAACAAAGCAAACGCTCCCCAGTATACACAGGGTTCAAAATGGCTTCTGAAAGAGAATTTCTGTCGTGGCATTACACTCATAGTCGGTTGCCTCCTATTCTTGTCAAGGCCCCTCTACCTGCCCGTCCGGTCTCTTCTGACTGTGGAGACGTTCAGCATCTCCAGCAGTGCTGCGCTGGATAAGTCCTCGTCTACTCTCAGGTACTGCGCAGCTTCCTTGAATGCCGTGCTGGCTGATGTCCACCTCCTCATCTTCCCAGCCTTCATCTGAGGCTGAAGTCAGCACTGTCCACGTGACTCCAAGCCATGTCCCAGCTGTCTTTCATTGTATTTCATCATTAGGGAAGAAGTTATTCTTTGATAGTCTCAATTTGCTTTTTAGGGCCTATAATAAATTTCCCAATACATGATACATTTGATCTTTGTAACATTTATTTAGATTTGAGCATCTAGTTTTTTTTTAATTTTTATTTATTTATTTGAGAGCGACAGACACAGAGAGAAAGACAGATAGAGGGAGAGAGAGAGAATGGGCACGCCAGGGCTTCCAGCCTCTGCAAATGAACTCCAGACGCGTGCACCCACTTGTGCATCTGGCTAACGTGGGACCTGGGGAACTGAGCCTCGAACCAGGGTCCTTAGGCTTCACAGGCAAGCGCTTAACCTCTAAGCCATCTCTCCAGCCCATAGCATCTAGTTTTTAAAACAATGCCCAAAACTTTGAAGAAATGATTGATTTTATTTTCTGGGTGCATGTGTGGAGTCCGTGTGGTGTTGTGTGCAGGTGTCCATGCTCCATGCTCTGCATGAGGAAAACATCATGTATTCTTCTGTTACCACCTTTCTGTGTCTCTCCCCTCTGCCTGGAGCTGCCCTTGGTCAGCAAGCCCCAGCGATTTCCCCTCCTGCAAGCTGTTCTAACCAATTGCTGAGCTAACTCCCTAGCCCACAAATGATTAATTCTTTTACAATTAAAGCCCAGAATTTCTCACTGTCATCAACCCTGTGATAATAGTATATGTTCAAAACTTAGTTTTCTAGATATTGGGTCTTATCTTTTTTCCCTCAGAATAATCATGGATGAGGCTGCTTTACACCTGTCTGACAAATGTAATACTGTCAATATAAATTTGAGTAGAGGTAAGTTTAAAAAAAAAAAACAACTTTGGAATAGATCAATGATAGTGTTTTTTTTTCCATGTGTGTGAATATTTTAACTCAGTTTCCTTCTGAAGAAATGCTAACAAACCAGCAGCTTTGTTAGAGACCTTCAAACATTTAAAAACCTATGGTGATCATGTAGGATAGTCAGAAGTTTTCATTTGGGAGCTGGGCATGGTGGCACACACCTTTAATTCGGGCACTTGGGAGGCAGAGGTAGGAGGATTGCTGTAAGTTCAAGGCCAGACTGGAACTACAGAGCGAGTTCCAGGTCAGCCTGAGCTAGAGTGAAACCCTACCTCGAAAACAAACACACAGAGTTTCAGTGGCTTTCTAGCTGCGGTAACAGTGTTCCTGTAGCGCTAGCTGTGTGCGTCAGTGCGTGTTCTCTGAGAAAGTGACGGATGAGCCCACGTTGTGTCACACCAGAAGTCCTACTACAAACTGTAAACACATGGTAGTTTTGTTAGGTGTTGGTAGGATAAACATTTTTGAAAGCTGTACTCAAATATTTTATTTCTAATTTTTAGATTATGTCCGTGTGGTGGACATGGGGCTTTTAGAGCTAACCATCACTGCAGTGCGGTCCAGTTCTGACGGGGAGCTGGTGAGTGATCCCAGTAGACAGAACATGTTTATCTTAATCCCATATTCAGAAAGAGAAAAACTACAATGTCTTAAGAAGTTATTTTTCCTCTTGCCCAATTTTAGCCAAAAGTAGGCAAGATATTTTAAAACTTAAGATTGAATTGTGAGCCTTTTTCCCTTAACAATGCACATGACCATGTATTTTATTAATGTAAATCTATATGTAAGAAGGAATTTGTTTGTTTTTCAAGGTAGGGTCTCACTCTAGCCCAGGCTGACCTGCAGTTCACTATATAGTTTCAGGGTGGCCTTGAGCCCACTGCCATCATCCTCCTTCTGTCTCCCCAGTGCTGAGACTAAAGGTGTGCACCACCACTCCTGGTGGAATTGTGTCTCTTGTTTCGAAAACATTTCACCCATTTTCCCATGTCCTGGACAGATGGAGCCACACTTTGAGCTGCACTGCTCCAGTGACGTCGTGCATGTCAGGACGTGCTCAGACTCGTGTGCTGCTCTGATGAACCTCATCCAGTACATTGCGAGCTACGGCGACTTCCACGCGCCTCACAAGGCCGAAGTGAAGCCTGGAACCCCTCAGAGAAAGCCAAAGGTACATGGCAGGTCGTCCCCGCCCTGCCCCGCCCCGCCCCGCCCTGTGCTGGACAGCAGACATCATTGGGGCGTGGTCTGGAGTGGTGGTGCCTGAGCCCTTTGGGAAGTCGTTCTTTCTACTTCATGACAGCCTTTGTTCCTGAATTTCATCCTTCTCAGCTGACTTACTTCCCGCACTTGTATGATTTCCTTGTGTTCTTAGAGAAAAAGATGTATGTAAGCGCCTCCCAAGTGCTGGGATTAAAGGCCACCACACTGGGCTATTTTTATTTATGTAGTAGAGACAAAGAGAGGGGGAGAGAGAGAGTGAAAATGTGCATGACAGGGCCTCTAGCCATCGCAAATGAACTCCAGATGTGTGTGTCACCATGTGCATCTGGCTTACATGGTTCTGGGGAACCAGACCTCCGTCCTTAGGCTTCACAGGCAAGCGCCTTAACCACTAAGCCATCTCTCCAGCCCCGTTGTGCTTTTCATTTGCAGATAGGCACTAGGATAATATGTTTGTACTGAACACGTGGCTGCTGGGCAGAAGAGGAAGAAGAGCCTAGGCTTGTTGATTGCTTTTCATGGAGCATTTTCCAGGCACTCTTCTGCTGTTACCTTAGCCGTACTCCTGTTGCAGCCAGTTCCCGTTGCTGGCAGAAATCACCTGACCAAGAGCAGCTTGTAGGAAAATAAGGATTTATTTTGGCTTACAGGCTCAAGGGGAAGCTCCATGATGGCATGAGCACCTCCTGGCCAACACCAGATGGACAATAACAGGAGAGTGTGCCAAACACTGGCATGGGGAAACTGGCTATAACGTATGCTTGCCCCCAACAATACACCGCCTCCAGGAGGCTTTAATTCCCAAATCTCCATTAGCTGGGAACCTAGCATTCAGAACACCTAAGTTTATGGGGGACACCTGAATCAAACCACAACAACTCCTTTGCAGTGTACTCAGTAAATTTGTCTTTTATACTGTGAAAAACAAGTGTTTTTAACTGTTTTCTTTTTTTCAGTTTTGTTTTTATGAGACATATCTTACAGTGAGGACTAGACTGGCCTCAGGCTGCATTCTGTCCTCTGGAGTAGCTGGGACTACAAGTGCACCCCACTGTACCAGGCTTGGCTGTTCTTAACTGGGCTGTTTGGCTATAGGTAGACCCCAGTGGTCGGCCGTCGTCACGCGGCCCCGTGCTACCTGAAGCTGATCAGCAGATTTTACGGGACCTGATGAGCGATGCCATGGAGGAGGTGGATGCACAGCAGTCCTCGTGTGTGAAGGCCCAGGCCAATGGTACGACCAGGGCCCCGCTCGGAACAGCGAGTCTTACGTTCTTTGTGTTCTCACAAGCTTCATTAACTTATTAAGGAAAAGACATTTGAGTTGTGGTGGGTATTCATCAGCCAATCCGCTTAGGTACTGAAGTCTGGTAGATGAACAGCGCTGTCTGGGAACGGTGAGGCTTTGGAGGCACACAGTCAGCATGCCACAGCGGACACATGTTGAGGACATTATTGCCGCTGCTTCAAAGTGTGTCAAGTGCTATTTTCTCGTTATCTAGGTGTTTTGGATGAAAAATCTCAAATTCAGGAACCATGTTGTTCAGACCTCTTTCTGTTCCCGGATGAGAGTGGGAATGTGTCCCAGGAGCCTGGCCCCTCTTATGATTCATTCACTCACCACTTGATTAGTGATGCCACGGCAGGCGTAACCACTGAGAATGAGGACTTCTGCATTCTTTTTGCACCCAAAGCAGCCATCCAGGTAACAAAGTGGTGCCGTGGTTGAAACGTTACAGTAATGGTGCATGTTCATCAGACCAAGGGTGCCTCTGGAGACAGTTGTGTAGATTGTTGACTCCTGACCGCTCAGCAGTCTTCCCTTTTGTAATTCACTGCTAGCACTGTACACAGTCACTGCACGGAGCTCGGGTGGGAGAGGAGCGCTGTCCACGTGCAGTTTCCTTCTTAGATCAAAGAGGTGTACGTGCTGTGTGTAGAGAAGGGAGAGAAGTTCTACACAGTGGCTAGTGGGAAACTGAAAACTGATGCGCGTGCAGGCTGAGTACTCTTGGCGAATGCACGCACGCACCTACACGCACACTGCCAGCAGCGCCTCCGCGGGCGACTGCAGTGGGTTCTGAGGACGTTCTGATGAAATAAACACCAAACGGGGCCTGGGGAAAGACCTGTCAGCAAAGGGCCTGCTTTGCAAGCGTGAAGACCCGAGTTCACACCCCAGAACCCATGTAAAAATAAGCCAGGTACGGTGGCACACACATGTAATTGCAGTGCTGGGAGGCAGAGACAGGAGGATTACCGGGGCTTACATAAAAGCAAGTAGAGTTTAACTGGTGAGCTCCAGGCTGCTGAGAGACTGTGTTTCAAAGAACATGGAAGTCTCCTGAGGAACCCCCACCAAGAACTCTCCTCTGGATGCCATCAATATGCACACACACACACGAACATACATATTCATGTATTCTTTCACGCGCTTGTGCTTGCACAAACACACACACATAAAATCAGAGCAGTCAAACTCAGGATAAGGCTGTTGTTAGAAACATGACATTTTGATCAGTGTTGAAATTTAAAGTTTTAGTCTGGCATGCAAAATTGACTATAAACTATACCAGCAGTAATACTGCATACACACACACACACACACACACACGTCTGTGCCTTTTTAATCACTGAGCCATCTCTCCAGCTCTACTATGAAAATTACTCATGGGATGATCAGTTCATTTTCTGATCAGTAAAGCAGAGTATCTTACATAATGATTAATGTCAAATGATTACCACAGCTGAGCATGGTGGTGCATGCTTGTAGTTCTAGCAATTGGGAGGCAGAGGCAGGAGAATTGCTGTAAGGTTGAGGTCAGCCTTGGAAAGGAAAGGTAAGGTGAAGGGAAGGAAAGGAATTAAAAAAAAAAACACGAATATAAACTCAGGTGATCTTGCCATGTGAGGCATACCAGCTGTTTCTGATGAGGTGAGAGTAGGTGTTACCTGCTGGCTTATTTCAGGAGAAGGAAGAGGAACCAGTCATAAAAATCATGGTTGATGATGCGATTGTGATAAGAGACAACTATTTTAGTCTGCCTGTGAAGAAGACAGACACAAGCAAAGCCCCGTTGCACTTCCCCGCCCCCGTCGTCCGCTATGTTGTTAAGGAGGTCTCTCTCGTGTGGCATCTGTATGGAGGCAAGGATTTTGGAGCAGCTCCTCCTACTTCTCCAGCTAAAGGTCTCATGTAAGTTAATTTGTATAGAAGCTTGTTTGATAGATGGATATAGTCTCTGATTAGCATCAACACCAGTTTAAATGTCATACTTGAAGTCACCCATGCACCGTTTTTGTGTTTACGAGAATGTCGGCTTACATGACTCTCACTCAGGACTCTCAGGTGTCCTCACCTCATTCCAAAAGGGAGAGAAGTCACGTGACTGACTGGGGCAGCAGAGTGAAGTGTGTGTCAGGAGGCAGAGACACTCCTCACTGAGTGCTTCAGCTAAGCAGATGCAGTGTCTGTGTGTGAGGAGAGAACTAGGCAGAGAGCATAGGTATGACAGGGAGGATCCGCATGGGGGGCTGCATGGTTGTGTCATTTGACACAATAAAGTAACACCTTCTTCTTTCTCACTCTTTTTCCCCAAAGTAAGATCTCACTATAGCCCAGGCTGACCTGGAATTCACTTTTTAGTCTCAGGGTGGCCTTGAGCTCTACCTCTGCTTCCTGAATGCTGGGATTAAAGATGCATGCACCACCACACTTGGCTCTTTCCTGGTTTTTTTGGTTTTAGTTTCTCGAGGTAGGGTTTCACTCTAGTCCAGGCTGACCTGGAATTCACTATGGAGTCTCAGGGTGGCCTTGAACTCATGGTGGCCCTCCTACCTCTGCCTCTGAGTGCTGGGATTAAAGATGTGCCCCCCCCCCGGTCTTATCTGTTTTTAACTGGAATTCCTAGGACTTATGCTATGGAAATAAAGGGTTTCTGAGGTGAAAAGAAAGTTACAGGATTCTCATTTCCAAGTTTGTCCCTGGCATCATAATTAAGTTTTGCTATAGGTCTGAATATTTAGTGAGCAAATTAAATTGGTACTCTGATGGCAATAGTTACATGTTTTCAGTATATTCAAAATATACACAATACACTGGCACCAGCACTGGTGATTGAACCTAAAGTTGTAAGCATGCTAGGCAAACACTATACCACTGAGTTATATCCCCACCCACCCCTCTTTGTACAGCTTTTAAAAAAATTTTATGAGAGAGAGAGAGAAAGAATGAGAATGGGCATGCTAGGGCCTCTAGCCACTGCAAATGAACTCCAGATACATGTGTCATCTTGTGCATCTGGCTTATGTGGGTCTTGAGGAATTGAGCCTGAGTCCTTAGGCTTCACGGGCAAGCACTTAACCACTAAACCATTTCTCCAGTCCTTGTTTAATTTTTGAGACAAGGTTTCAAGTTGCCCAGACTAGTCTTAAACTCACTCTATCTCAGGAAGGCCTTGAACTTGTGACCTTTCAACCCTATCATCCCAAGTAGCTGGGATTACACTTAAACCTGGCAATATAATGTAATTTACTTGATGGAGGCACAATTTATGACACATTCTGGTCATCTGTAATTTATTTATTCATTCGTTTATGTACTTATTTGTATGTGAGTGAGTATATATCTATGTGTGTATGTGCATGCATACACACGGTTTCTCTTGCCACTGCAAATGAATGCTCATCTGGCTTTATGTGGATGCTGGGGAATTGAGCCCAAGCTAGCAAGCTTTGCAAGCCAGCACCTTTAACTGCCGAGCATCTTCCCAGCCCCATGTTTATTCTTCTCACCCTATTTTCTGATGTCATTCATTTAATTTCTTCTAATGTTTATTTTCCATTTTTATTTTTATCCCTCCCTAGTAGGCTACTGCTGCCCAAATTCCCCCTTTTTAGATTGTAATTGTTTCGTTAGCTTACAAAGTAATAGGTTTTCCTGTGGCTTAGTCATAATATCTTTAGCTTTAGTTAACCCTCCCCCATGCCTCTCTCTCCTCCATTTCCCTGACCTCTCAGACTTTCCATCCTGCATACTCTTTTCTTTTTTAAAAAATTTATTTATTTGAGAGAGAAAGAGAATGGGTGCTCCAGGGCCTTTAGCCACTACTAACAAACTCCAGATGCATGCGCCGCCATGTGCATCTGGCTTACATGGGTTCTGGGGAATTGAACCTGAGTCCTTAGGTTTCACAGGCAAGCACCTTAACTGCTAAGCCATTTCTCCAGTCCCTGAATATTCCTTTAATAAAAGGCTTTTCTTTTTTGTATTTCTAGTAGTCCTCATAGTTCACCTTCTCACACGCCCACGAGGCATGGACGTAATACAGCCTATGGGGGGAAAGGAAGGAACCATGACTTTTTAATGGAAATACAGTTAAGCAAGGTAAGGTGTTTGGAAAGGAAAAACCCTGTGTAGTAGCACTGGGGGGAACTTCGGTTATAGCCCCTATGTGTCTTGAAGCCCTACGTCCTTGCTCTTCAGATTGGAGAAGTACAAGCATCTTGCATAAAGTTCTTACCTCGTTTGTTTTTATTTTTATTCTCCCATACCACTCCTGGAGCAGGTTGCTCTCAGATCCCCTGGAGGGCTTATTAAGATACACATCTCTGTTCCCTAGCCCAGGATTTCAGATTCAGTAGGTTTGAGGTAGACGCCAAGAATCTCCCTTACTAGGGACTCTTGGGAGATGCTCAGGTGACTTTTCCAGGCCATCTGGGGAGCCACTGCTCTGGAGTATCTATCTGGAGAAGCCTGTCCTTGAATAGTGCTTGAGGCAGGGTCTTTGTGGATGACTAGAGGCCATAATGACACAATATTGGTGACATCATTTGCATGTCATTAAGTTCTGTCTGCCTGTCTGAAATGAGCTAGTACCGCATTTTAGAGGAGTTACCATAAGAACATTGTGACGACAATTTCCCACATGCAATTGTAGCTTTATGCCCTTTTGGAGCGGGAGCCTGCATCCATCTGCTCACCTTCCTTGCACTTCCCTAGGCGTACTATGTGATAATTTTGTATCTTTTTTTTTTCCCCCGATTTTGCTCTCAAAGTGTAAGGGATTTTTTTTTTTTAACTAAAGTCTACTAAGAAATGCTAGTCATGTTTTACATCTGATCAATAAAAAATATCACTTAGTGACATTACAAGCCGAGGTCACAGAAAGTTCTTTGTGATAGTTTGCATTTTAAAGAGAAAATGTGATTCCAGTGAGCTCTAGGAGTTGTTGTGTGTTCCTTCTTGTTTACTAGGTGAAGTTTCAGCATGAAGTCTACCCCCCATGCAAACCAGAGTGTGATTCCGGTCTCTCGGAACACCCTGTCTCGCGGCAGGTGTTCATTGTCCAGGACCTGGAGATCCGCGACCGGCTGGCTACCTCACAAATGAATAAGTTTCTGTACCTGTATTGCAGCAAAGAAATGCCTCGAAAAGCTCATTCCAACATGGTAAGATTAAAGCATTACATTCTTTTTTGACAGTTCCACTTTTGTTCTTAATAATAAGATTTCTTTCTTGGGGGGTGAGGGGCATTTGAGGTAGAGTCTTACTCTAGCTCAGGCTGACCTGAAATTCACTATGTAGTCTCAGGGTGCCCTCGAACTCACGGTACTCCACCTGTTTCTGCCTCCCTAGTGCTGGGATTAAAGGTGTGTGCCACCCTGCCCAGCTAAGATTTATTTTTGTTCTCAGTTTTTAATGAGAAAAGATATTTATGTTGTTGGGGAAAATGTTTTTGTGTTTCTTACAGTTAACAATTAAAGCATTGCATGTGCGTCCAGAGTCTGGGAGGTCACCTCAGGAATGTTGCTTGAGAGTATCCTTAATGCCACTTCGCCTCAATATTGACCAGGTTTGTAACACAGGCATGATATATATATATATGATTAGAATAAGGGGATTGCCATGCTTATTACTGTTGAAGTTTTGTGAAAGTTACGTAATTGAAGCAGTGGGGCAGATTCATTAGATGTTTGGACTTTGATCTGTGGGTAAGGGAATGCTTGTGATGTTCCCTCTTCCTAGTCATTCCTGCGGGATGCTTAGGACTAAAGCCCTGCTGCTCGCTCTTTCCAGTGGTGGTCGACGTCTTTAGTCATCAGGGACATGCAGATCAAAACTTTGAAGTTCCATCTCACCCTAGCAAGAACAGTACTGTCAAGATAACAAATGACACATACTGGTGAGGTTGTAGGAAGCTGTTGGTGGAAGTGTGACCTGGTGCAGCCACTATGGGAATCAGTGTGGAGGCTTCTCAAAAAGAGGAAAGCAGAATTACTGTGTAACCGAGCTGTACCATTCCTAGACATACACAATCTGCAACACACTCTGTGCCCTGTGACAGAGAGCCATACCTGCACCTCCATGTCACTGCAGCCCTTTTCACAATAGCCAGGAAATGGAATCAGCCTTAGATGTTCATCAGCTGGTGAAACAGCAGTGACAAAGTGGTAAATTTAGGTGAAAGCAGTTCTTTCTTTCTCTCTGTTTTGAGGCAGGGTCTCCTTCTAGCTCAGGCTAATCTCAAACTCATGATCCTCCTACAGCCTCTGAGTGCTGGGATTAAAGGTGAGAGCCATCACACCAGGTTAAAAGTAATTTATTTTCTTTTTTATTTATTTGAGAGAGAGAGAGAGAGAGAGAGAGAGAGAGAGAGAGAGAGAGTGTGTGTGTGTGTGTGTGTGTGAATGGCACACCAGGGCTACCAGCCACTGGCAACAAACTTCAGATGCATGTGTCACCCTGGGCATCTGGCGTACGTGGGTCCTGGGGAATCAAACCTGGGTCCTTTAGTTTTGTAGGCAAGTGCCTTAAATGCTAAGCCAACTTTCCAGCCCTTATTTTCTTTTTTAAAAAATACTTGTTTTCAAGAAGAGAGAAAAGAGAGAGAATGGGCATGCCAGGGCCTCCAGGTGCTGCAAAAGAACTCCAGATACATGTGTCACTTTGTGCATCTGGTCTTACATGGGTCCTGAGGAATTGAACCAGGGTTGTTAGGTTTTACAGGCAAGTGCCTAATCACTGAGCCATCTCTCCAGTCCTAAAAGTAATTCTTTTAATACTATAAATCATCTGTCTTGTGATAGCATTTAAAAAGTAAGCATAAATATTTTATAGTCAAAGTTATCATTTCATAACCAAATTTGAAAATGATTACATTGCAGCATTTTTATACCATACAATATACAGACCGTAAGTGTGTCGTGGGACTTTGTAGATTTCCATGGTTGAGTGCCAGCTGGACTGCAGAACACTTTTCCTACCAGACACGTGCCCTTCGACCTTGTATGGTCAGTCAGTGTACACCTCTTGTCTTTTGTCACCGCAGATTGACATTTCTGTTGTGTTCTGCCTGTGAAGGGAGCCGCCCTGTCTTGTTTACTCTGCAGTGTCTGAGATTCACCTGTGTTGTAGCAAGCCTGCACTCGGCGCATTCCCAGTGCTATGTAGAATGTTACTGTATGCCTGTGCCCCATCTATTCATGGTCTGTATTGATTGTTTCATACTTTGAGTTCTTATAAATGAAGCATCATGAAATTTGGTTAGGTTTTATGAGCATATTTTTCATTTCTTCTGGGTAGCGTGTGTATGTGTATGTGCATGTGCACACAAGTGCTGCTTAGGGTGGTGAACTGTAAGAAGCTTCTAGACTACTGTCCATGGTAACTGTGTCATTGCACACTCCCACCAAGTGTTCTGTGTCCTGCCAAGATGGCTATAGTTTTCCTTGGTGTTCCTGTGGCCTAATGACTAGTGACCTGGAATTCATTATGTAGTCCTAGGCTGGCCTCAGCTCACAGCGATGCTCCTACCTCTGCCTCCCAAGTGCTGGGGTTAAAAGTGTACACTTCCATTCCCAGCATTCCTTTTATTATTAAAGAGCAAGTCAATGTCCAAAATTTTCTTATTTCTTGCAGTATCTAGTGGAGATTAAAGAATAGCATTCTCCATGCTGTTAGATTCCTTAACATGGAGTGCTGGATGTAATATAAATATTGTGCAGTGGTCATGTGTAATACAATATAAAGTGTGTACAGGAATGTGCATGTATGAGATCAACACAGTAGTGAACCACCCATGAAGAACCATCAGGCTCCCAGTTGTCCTCTGTGTGCCGTGCTCCCTGGAGTGCTCTTCTCCCTTGCATCATTTAGACTTGCCATAAGTGCCATTTCAGGTCTTAAAGTCTAGGAAATTGTGAGTCAGACTTAAAAAATATCTTTATTTTACTTATTTATTTGCAAGCGAGGGGGGGGGGGAAATGAGCATGTTATCAGGGCCTTTTGGCACTACAAATAAACTCCAGATGTCTGCTCCACTTTGTGCATCAGGATTTACATAGGCACTGGGGAATTGAACCTGGGCCATCAGGCTTTGCAAGTAAGTGCCTTTAACCTCTGTGCCATCTCTCCCCTTTTTCTGTTTTTGATTTTTCTTTTTTTAACTTTTATTTGAGAGTGACGGGCTGGGGGAGGGAGGGCACATCAGGGTCTCCAGCCACAGCAAACGAACTCCAGATGCATGTGCCACCTTGTGCATCTGGTTTACTTGGGTCCTGGGGAATCGAGCCTCAAACTGGGGTCCTTAGGCTTCACAGGCAAGCGCTTAACTGCTAATCCATCTCTCCAGCCCTGTTTTTGATTTTTCAAGGTAGGTTCTCACTCTAGCCCAGGCTGACCTGGAATTCTCTATGTAGACTCAGGGTGGCCAATTCCCCCCCCCCCCACACACACACATTTGACCAAAAAGAAAACAAGAGAGAGGGAGCGAGGGAGGGAAGGAGAATGGTGTCAGACATTTTTGATGTGGCAGCCATATTGTGACCCTGGAACTCAGCTTCACCTTCTGTTTTGGTACAGTGTTAATGTTTGCTAATGTTGGGCTCTGAGGAAGGCAGGAGTAGGAAAGGACAGGCTTGGGCACTTGCTTCTGTGCTTTCATCCTGTATTGCCAGCTTGAGTGAGCAAAGGGGAGCTGCCAGTGAGGGCAGCTGTCAGTGCGGTTTCCACAGACAGGGTTTTTGTTTATAATGACATGTCAGAGGTGACTATACTACTCTTGCTAAGTAACCCTAGCTGGCCTGTCACTTGCCATGCAGCCCAGGCTGTTCTTAAACCATTAGCAGTCCTCCTGCCTCAGCCTCGAGTGGCAGGATTACAGACATGAGCCACCACACCTGGCTTTAAATATCATGTCCAGTGAAGGAGATGTGTTGAGGCAATGTCACAGTGGTAAAAGCAAAACTTAAGTCACTGGGCACTTTGTGGCACATAGTAAGTATCTGGTATAAACTGGCTAGTGGTCATTCGTAGGGTGTCAGCATCATCAGTTCAGGAGAACTCATGCCAAGGAGGATTGAGAATGTTCTAGTTGCAAGAAGACTAACATTTAGACAATATTTTTACATTCTGTTTACTTTAGACATTATTCCTACTGTGTCTTTAATTTTTCTATAGAGTTGTGAAAACTAGTGGGGAGGTGTGTAGGTGTGTGTGTGGGCAGGGGGAATGAGTAGGATTAATGCCTAATAGGGAGTAAGTGCTTAATAACTTACACTTGTACAGTAGTGAGTGCTGTGGGGAATGTGACACTTTCCTTCGTAGTCTTAGAAATAGATGTCCTCCTTCCTTTTTTGTCATACTGGCATCTCTCCATTCTAGGATGCCTTGTTCTTCCTCAAGGATTTCTTCACAAGTCTTTCTACAGAAGTGGAGGTTCTCCTGACTCCAGATCCAGAAGGTATTTAACATGCTCCACCGGAAGTCCGGTAGTTAGTGCAGATGCCCTGTGCCTAGGATGGGTTGCTTCCTGAGAGTGCCATCACGAGGGACCATGAATTTGAGCCGTGTACCCTACTGAGCACCAGGCCTCAGCAGCGCCTGCACTGTGTGGCATTTGCTTCCTCCTCTCAGGAGTGGGGCTCATGGAGCTGCAGCTGGCTGAGGCCTCCCAGCATCACAAGAGTATGGCTCCACATAGTGCTAGCTTGGGAAATGTTCAAAATTCACATTCAAAGTATGGTTTCTACTGAGTGAATGTATTTATTTCATTCCATAGTGAGGTTGAAATTTTTATTTTAAAAAATATTTTTGTTAGCCAGGCGTGATGGCGCATGCCTTTAATCCCAGCACTTGGGAGGCAGAGGTAGGAGGATCACCGTGAGTTCAAGGCCACTCTGAGCCTCCATAGTGAATTCCAGGTCAGCCAGGGCCAGAGTGAGACCCTACCTTGAAACCCCCCAAAATAATTAATTAAAAAAATTTTGTTTAGGCCAGGCATGGTGGTGCATGCCTTTAATCCTAGCATTTGGGAGGTGGAGATGAGAGGATTGCCAAGAGTTCAAGGCCACCTTAAGACTAAAGAGTGAATTCCAGCTCAGCCTGGGCTAGAGTGAGACTCTACTTTGAAAAAAAAAAATTGTTTGTTTGAGAGAAAGAAAGATTATATGTGCACCAGGGCCTCTTGTTGCTGCACGTGGACTTCAGATGCATGTGCCACTTTGGCATCTGGCTGTATGAGGGTACTGGGAAATGAACTCTGGAACAGCAGGCTTTGCTAGCAAGTGCTCTTAACCACTGAGCTATCTCCTCTGTCTGTTTTAATTTTTTTTTTTTTTTTTTTGAGGTAGGGTCTCGCTCTAGCCCAGGCTGACCTTGAATCCACTAGGTGTGTGTTGCATTATTTTTATCAACACAGATGTAATTTATGTAAAAGTAATAATTTAGAAGGTAGAAGCAAATTTTCTGTGTGACAGAATTATATTTATTCAATGAAATGTACCCAAACCAGTTAAGTCTAGATTGATACAAACGGTTGCTCTAAGGAAGCATAGCTAACTTTTGAAATGTGCACATTACATTTTCAGTGAAAAAGTCTCCTGGAGCTGATGTCACCTGCAGTTTGCCAAGGCATTTGAGTACCTCAAAGGAGCCAAATCTAGTGGTTTCTTTCCCTGGGCCAAAACAAAATTCCCTCAATGATCGTGCCAATTCAGTGGAGGAGGCTAATGGAGTGGCCGAACAGGACTTCTCAGCCGAGGAAGCGCCATTAACTGACCAGCCTGTGTTTTTTAGGTAGATCCATTCACTTTGATAACAAGCAAAGTTCTTTTGGCGTTTTAAAAAAGTTTTTGTTAGGTTTATTTGGGGGAGAGGGGGGAAAAGTATGGGTGCTCTAGGATCTCTTGCCACTGCAAACTCCAGACATGTGCACCACTTTGTGCTTCTGGTCTTAAGTGGGTCCTAGAGGATTGACTCCAGGTTGGCAGGCGTTGTAAGCAGCACCTTTAACCTCTCAGCCATCCTCTCAGCCCCGTTCGGGAGTTTGAAGGTGGCTCTGCAGTATGTAAGTGCACTGGCGGTCGTGATGGGACATAGCTGTATCATGAGGAGATACCAGGTTGTTGCACTGCTTATAAGCTGGTGTTATTTATATACATGTGGTGTACACTTAATTTGCACCCTTACTTACACATGCCCTGGTAAAGACTCATCTCTGGATTGAATTTGGAGAAGTTCTTGTTTCTTCCTGACTTCTCTGTCCCTCCTTTCAGTGTGGCATGTTGTATGTCCCAAATATGACTACGCTTTTGCCTATCTGTCCTCGACTTTGGCATTACCATCTTTTTGCTTCCACCTAATTTTTCTCTCTGCCCTTCCCCATCCTTATTGGGTCTCTCCCTACCTATCTCCCTGGGATGCTCGACTCCCTGCCCTGCGGCTGCCACCACCTGCTGTAGTAACGATGGGCTGCCCACTCTGCTTGCCCTACTCCAAAATCTGGCCTTCCCTGCCCGAGCTGTGCGTTCTTCCTGTACTCTTCCCTGACCCTTGTTGGTCGGGATAGAGCCTTGTCATCACTAGAAAAGGAATGGATGAAGAGCAAGGCCTTCCCTGGAGTTCTGCATTTCCCCCCTGTTAATAGGGGGGGAACTAACAACTTAGAAGGTGGAAGCAAATTTTCTCAGGGTGGCCTTGAACTCTGCCCCCCAGAGTCTGTCTTTTCCCTTGTAGGTTGTGAGGTTAGGCCTTAGCTCTGCCGCATGTAGGCTGTGTTTGGAAGTGCTGTCGTGCGTGTGAAATCTTCTGTGTGGCAATGGCAGTGATATAAGAGCTGCAGATGAGAAGTGGAAAGGTCACAGGATAGACGTGTCCGGCGGTTCTAGATGACTTCAGCCCAGGTTTTGTAGACATGGGCCTACAGCAGAGGAAATTGATACTTTCTTTCTCCTTTGGAGACTAGGACTTGATAAGCTGCTGGGGTAGACTCAAGTTTGTCATGCTCCCTCCTCAGTCTTCTAGGTAGGGAGATTACAGACACATGCCTTTCATTACACCCGGCTTGACACTTTCTTTTTTTTAACTTAACTAAGATTGACTTGTATAGTTTATTTGCTTAGGTAAATGCTTATTTTTTTGTTAAGTTTTTTTAATATAATGTAAAAATTTGATATAATATAAAAATTGGGCTGAGGAGGTGGTTCAGTAGTTAAGGTGCTTGGTGGAAAGGCTGCAGATACAGGTTCGATTCCCTCCATAAAGTCAGAAGTACAAAGTGTTGTGTGCATCTGGAGCTGATTTGCAGCATCAAGAGGCCCTGGTGTGTCCATTCTCATACTTGCTCTGTCTCTCTCTCAAATAAGTAAATATTGAAAATAGCTTGTAGATTTTATGTCTATTCTCCCAGAAGGTCAAGAATCCTCAGGTGGTAATCAGTGGTATAGTCTGAATACCTCACATAGCAGGGAGGAAGCCAGTGCGCAGAGGTGAACGGCCTTGCTGAGCGCCGCGCAGCCGTGGCTGGCAGGGCAGCAGTCCACTCTCCCAGTCAGTGTCCCCCGGCCAGTGCTCTTCCAGAGGTGTCGTCGTCGTCTCCCTCCTCTAGACGTTCATGCGGGGAGGGCACTCAGGTATTCTGGGGTTTGTTCTAGGCACTGTGAAGAAGGTCCTTTCAATTGAAAGTATAAGTAATGAAAATAAATGGTTTCTGCTGCTATGTGCCATGGGGAAGAATGGGAAAGCAAGAGGGACTGTTGTGGCTTTCATGGCCCAAAAACCTAGTTGGAGATGTGTACTCAGGGTGGGGGGTGCCCTGAGATCCCAGGTTTCTTGTACAGATTGATGTAAATATAGCATGTCCATCCCAGGGGAGATTGAGTTTTTCTGAGATGGCTTGGCATGCGAGACCACTAACATTTATCAAGTCTGTGGGGAAAATGTGTTTCAGATCCTACTGCTGAGTTCAGAGCTTTTAAAATCTACTCATTTTGTTAACTCTGTGTCTTTGCTGGGTCATTTTAATTTCAATCCCCAAGTTAATATATTGACATCTTACTTACAAGTACTAATTTCAAACCAAAATTTGCCAATGTAGGTAGCATGTTTACAGTGAGGAGGACACTGAGCTTGCCCACCCTGCCCTCCCTAATAAAGCTGAGGCTCGTGCCTTGGTACCCTGTCTCTGCTCTTCTCTCTTCCCTTTCTCAGGGTGGTTATATGGACTGGCTTAATGTGAAGGTTATTTTTCTTAGTTTGTTCTCTTTTTGAATTGACAATATCTATGGAAATATTTTTTCTGAGAATAAACATTTAATAAACCAAAAAATGTTTTGTGAGAATATTTAAATGTAACAGATATAATTGATCAGCCATTTGCTTTCGGTTATCTTACTTCAGGAGAATATAGATGTAAAATACATTTTTAAAAATTAAAAATTTTTTTTATTAACAACTTCCATGATTATAAAAAATAACTCATGGTGATACCCTCCCTCTCCCCACTTACCTCTTTGAAACTCCATTCTCCATCATACCTCCTCCTCATCTCAATCAGTCTCTCTTTTACTTTTGATGTCTTGATCTTTTCCTCCTCTTAATGATGGTCTTATGAAGGTAGTATCAGGCACTGTGAGGCCATGGATATCCAGGCCATTTTGTGTCTGGAGGGAGCATGTTGTATGGACTCCTGCCCTTCCTTTGGCTCTTAAATTCTTTCCGCCACCTCTTCCGCATTAGACCCTGAGCCTTGGAAGATGTGGTAGAGATATATTGCAGTACTGAACACTGCGGTCATTTCTTTCCATCACCATGATACCTTCTGAGTCATCCCAAGGTCACTGCCATCTGAAAAGAGAAGATTCTCAACCAAAAGTGAGAGTAGCATTAATATAAGGGTATGAACATTAACAGAAGTGCTTATTGGGCAGTTTGATAAGCATAGTATATACATTTGGCCAGACAACAGCAGATGTTACACCCCTAGGGCTCATGACTACCCCTGTTTTAAGTTTTCAGTATCAGGGATGTATTCACTTCCCACGGAGCGGGCCTCCAGTCCAATTAGGGGGCAGTTGATTTTCCCCATAACAGACATGCCACTATTGCACCTGTTGGTTCATTTGGCCTGGCTGGCCAATTATAAGGCTTGCAGTGTCCACTGTTGGGTATCTTTACTGGTGATTTCTCTTTCTCCCATTGAACTGCATGCAGAATGGCTTCTTCCAGCTTTCTGTCAGCTGGTCTACATGGAGGAAGTTATCAGCTCCGTTCCAGCGAGATTTCTCAGTGGCTTTGTGGCCCAAGTATATGGAGTCTTCAGCAATAGGGTCTTACCATCTATTCCTGGTGGGAAACCAAGGGCCTCAGCAATGGTCTATAATGTTTTGGGGGCATCAGGGATCTCCCTGGCCAAAACTCACTGGAAGATATCCCATCCCTGGCATTGAAAATTTTCTAGCACCAATCTATGACTCCTGAGTGTTCCATTGCCTAAAAAAGTAGGATTTCATATGTTTTATTTATATCCTCTTAGATTTTGATTAGCTGTCCCTCCACCTTTCCTTTACCCAATCTCTTCCCCAGACCTCATTTGGGGCCTTTTCACCCCCATTAATCTATTCTTTTACACACATATATACAATACCATCCTATGACTTTTTTTTTTTACTTAGACCATAAAGTAGTCACATGATTTATGTTGTAGTTTTGTTTTTATTCTCCAATTTAACAAATGTACATATCTAATTTCAGTTATTAGCAGTTTTTGAATATAAATAACTGCCTTTTTTTTAATCTCCAGAGAATTCCGATTCACGTCAGAAGTTCCTATTCGACTTGATTATCATGGCAAACATGTGTCAATGGATCAGGTTTGGAAATTTGCTCAGATATACTCTACAAAACCTTCTCTCTGTGTTCCGATGGCCTCATCTTTCACACTGGGCTCTGTCCTGTCATCATTTATTTATGAGTGCATGTTAGGCATGAAGTCACCACTTTTACATTAATACCAAGAGTACTGTTTGGTACATATGGAGCACTACCTGATATATTGGGTTGTCCATACTACAAAATGTATTTTCCTGTAAATAGTTCAAGTACATGTCTTCATTAATGAACATTGCTTTGATTTTCCCATACAGCAACTGTGTTTTGCACTGATTCTCTCCTTAGTTTATAGAGTAACCTGCTATTTTTCATTTTAAAGGGTACATTAGCTGGGATTTTGATTGGACTGGCCCAGCTAAACTGCTCGGAGCTGAAGCTGAAGAGGCTCTTCTATCGGCATGGGTGAGTAAGTGACGTGTGTGAGGCTTTAAGCTGAATTAGTAGCGCTGCTTTATGAAGCAGAAGTGGAGTCTTAGTGAGCAGGCACGCCATACTAGTGTTGTCTGCAGAGAGCTCACTTGTAGAGGACCACTACTGGCTGGCTTATTCTGAGGGAACAGAAGTAGTTGGGTAAAGTGGTATTTCTTAAAAGTATCTGTGGTTTAGGATACTTAAATTTTTTAAAAGTTTTTATTTTTTTGAGAGAATCAGAGAAAAATAGAGAGAGAGGGAGAGGGGCACAGACAGAGAATGGACACACTAGGTCCTCCAGCCACTGCAAATGAACTTCAGATGCATGTTCCACCTTGTACATCTGGCTTACATGGGTCCTGGGGAATCAAACCTGTGTCCTTTGGCTTTGCGGGCAAGCGCCTTAACTGCTAAGTCATCCCTCCAGCCCTAAGATACTTTAAATAATTTGCTGAAGTTGAAAATTAGCTCATTGAGTGAAAAGACTGGAAGTTCCCACAGTTTGGTTGTGAGTTGTTGGGTCAGACCCAGGCCCGAGCCTGAGGTGCCTGGGAAGGAGTGGTGGCGCAGCGTGCTTCGCATGCTCCTAAGCTCTGCAGATGCCAGCATGCAGCTGACCCCGTCTGTGTGGCTGGCAGTGTCTCTAATAAGAGGAATTTAGACAGAGTTAAGAGGCTGCTTTGTTTGTATTTCTTGGTGATTTAAAAAATGTTCAGCTGTTACTGAGGCATCTGTAGTATTTTGCACTTAATTTGTTTAAAGTGACAAAGTCCTGCTCTAAGTGTAAAGCCTCATGTCTTTATACTAATAGTCATTTACTCTAGTTTGCTAGGTGTTGACAAATTGTTCTCATATGCCATTACCGAATGGCTCAATGACATTAAGAAGAACCAGCTGCCAGGAATCCTGGGAGGTGTTGGGCCTATGCATTCACTGGTGCAATTAGGTGGGTTTTCTTTCTTTCTTTTTCTCTCTCTCTCTCTTTCTTCTTTCTTTCTTTCTTTCTTTCTTTCTTTCTTTCTTTTTCTCTCTCTCTTTCTTCTTTCTTTCTTTCTTTCTTTCTTTCTTTTTTTCTTTCTTTCTTTCTTTCTTTCTCTTTCTTGGGGTTACATATGTCCCCAAGAGTCCATGTGAAGAACACTTTTCTGGAAACCCCACATTTGTACTAATACACATTCAACTTTGCTCCTAGTTTCAGGGTAAAAATCCCCACTCAGGGTTAGGATGCCTGCTGACCTCTGTGTGTTGACTCTTCTAGCTCAAGGCTTGAAGGACTTGGTTTGGCTCCCAATAGAGCAGTACCGAAAGGACGGCCGTATCGTCAGAGGGTTCCAGAGAGGTGCTGCCTCCTTCGGTACCTCAACTGCAATGGCTGCCTTGGAACTCACAAGCAGAATGGTGCAGACCATCCAGGTGCCTCCCCTGCTGCGCACGCCGTCTGGACTAATCAGAGCCTCTGTGAACGACTGGGCTGTTTTTTTTGTTGTTGTTGTTTGTTTTTAATTTTTTTGTTTATTTTTACTTATTTATTTGAGAGCAGCAGACACAGAGAAAGGCAGAGAGAGAGAATGGGCGCACCAGGGCCTCCAGCCATTACAAACGAACTCCAGATGCATGTGCCCCCTTGTGCATCTGGCTAACGTGGGCCCTGGGGAATCGAGCGTTGAACCAGGATACTTAGGCTTCACAGGCAAGCGCTTAACCGCTAAACCATCTCTCCAGCCAACTGGACTGTTTTTTAAAGAAATATTTTTATTTATTTATTTGAGAGAGAGAGAATGAGTATGCCAGGGTCTCCTGCCACTGCTAACAAACTCCAGAGGCATGTGCCACTTTGTGCACCTGGCTTTATGTGGGTACTGGGGAATTGAACTTTTGCTGGAAGGCTTTACAAGCAAGCACCTTTAACTACTGAGCCATCTCCCCTGCCCTTGGCTATTATTGATTTTTCCTGGGTCATATTTTAAAATAATACCATATAATCTTGTTGTGTAGTCCTTGAACATTTGATCCTCCTGAGTGCTGGATCCCACCATGCCCCACTTTGGCACTTAGCTGTTTAGATGTCTATCAATAAACAGTTCACAAAGTGATGGAATACATGTCAAATTTATTTGCATATTTCAGATAAATAACGACCAGTAAGTTAATAGAATTTACTTTACCAGTCTGTGTGAAAGATTCCCAGCTTAATTAAAGAATGCTTAGTACAGAAGTAAATAAGGTTTGTTCTGTTAAGTCTTAAGTGCTATAGACTAACATTGGGATACTGGTTGTGCTCAGTAGTGAGAGGAAGGGACTGAGTAAGTTAAGTTAGCTCAGTCTAGCAGTTGTTTTTCAAGGTAGGGTCTCACTGTATCACAGGCTTACCTGAAATTCACTGTGTGGTCTCAGGCTGGCCTAGAGCTCCCAGTGATTCACCTCCATCTGCTGGGATAAAGGTGTGCCCCACCTCGCCCGGCTAGGCGTGAGTTCTTAACATCCTTCCGTGTTCTTGTGCAGAGTCCAGCATGGCGGCATTGTCTGTGGGGTGTGGGCTCCCTGCTGCACTGCTGACGCTTCTCACTCCTTTCTTCTTCTCCCCCAATGGCCCAGGCAGCAGCAGAGACTGCTTATGACATGGTGTCTCCTGGTACCCTTTCCATTGAGCCCAAGAAGATCAAAAGGTTTCCTCGTCATCGCTTAGCCCACCAGCCTGTGGACCTGCGGGAAGGCGTGGCCAAGGCCTACAGTGTTGTGAAAGAGGTATGTGGAGACTCTTAGATCTGAGTCGGGATCAGAACCACCTGGGGGGATGTGAATGAGAAAGGAAGCCAGACCTCAACAGCTGTAGAGTTCTGTTTCGGGGTCATGCAGCGAAGTGGCTGCAAGACCTCTCTTTAGACCTGCGGCCTCAGTGGTGCATTTACAGCTGAGCAGACTGTTATACAAGATGAAGGACAAGAAAAGCCTAAGCCAGGATGTGGGACAGGAAAATGAGGCAGGAACCAGGCCATGTCCCTTGCTGATGAGGAAGTGGCAAGATTTAAGATTAAAACTGCGCTGTCTTCAGGAGATGTACATGTTACTGTGTAGAACAGTGGCTTCTTGTTGCACAGGGGTTTCTTTTTCTGTCCAAGGTCTGGGGACATGTTAATACCAAGGAATTTGACTTTCATCCATAAGCCTCTGTTTCAGGGTCAGCTTGTCTTGGCAGCTTTAGAACTTTATTAACCCTTCAGAGACTTGAGCTGAACCAGCCTCCATGTTGTCCTGGCTTCCACCCAAAGGGCATTCAATGGTTTTTTTAATTTTATTTACTTGAAAGAGAGAATGGGCACACCAGGGCCTCTAGCCACAGCAAAGGAATTGCAAACACATGTGCCGTCTTGTGCATTTGGCTTTACATAGGTATTGGGGAGTTGAACCTGGGTCCTTAGGCTTTGTAGGCCAGCACCTTAACCATTGAGCCATCTCTCCGGCCCCGTTCAGTGATTTTAGTGTGATTTGGAGGAATCCCTGGGAGGCAGTTGGGAGCCATCAGTAGCAGCATGTGACGTGACGTGAGAGAAGAGAGCTGGGTTGTGACTGGCGAGCCCCATGAAGAGGTGAGGGCAGGTGGGTCCACTCCCTCCTCGAGTGTGCAGAGCCGGGCAGAAGCAGGCCCATGTGCTTTGCTGTTTGCCTCAAGTTTGTTTTAAGAAATAGGATTTTAGGTACATTGCTTCACTGACCTCATCCCTATGCCTTCCATATCCTAAAGGTGGCACACATTTTTTCTGTACATGTTTTCTTAATGTTATTATGTAAGTATTCATAAGCAAGGCATACCAATGTTTATATTTTCAATTTGCATAAATGATGCCATGTATATCATTCTGCATCTTACTTCTTTCAAAATATGTCCATGCGGGGCTAGAAAGATGGCTTATCAGTTAAGGCACTTGCCTGCAAAGCTAAAGGACCCAAGTTCAATTCCCCAGGACCCAATAAGCCATATACATAAGGTGGTGCTTGTGTCTAGGATTTGTTTGCAGTGGCTAGAGGCCCTGGTATACCCATTCTGACTTCGCCCCCCTCTATCTCCTTCTCTGTCTCTATCTCTGTTTGCCTCTCTCTCACATAACTAAGTAAAGACATGTTCATGTGGATACAAATAATATAATTTAAATGATTTTACAGTATTTTATTACAGGAATATGGTATAGTTGGCTATTTTCTTTTGTAATGGTTTTTATTTATTTGCAAGCAGAGAAAGAATGAAGGAGAATGGGGGTGCCAGGGCCTCCAGCCACTACAAACAAATTCCAGGTGCACATGGCACTCTGTGCATCTGGCTTTACATGGGTGCTGGGCAGTTGAACCCAGGCCATCAGGCTTTGCCAGCAGGGCCTTTACCTGTGGAGTCTTCTCTGCATCCAGCTCGTTATTTTCCTTACAGTGGAAATTTAGTCCCCATTTCCCCCTAAGATACTGCTTAGGGGTTGTTTCTCTAGGCGTGCCTTTGTGCATGCGTGTGGCAAGTTCTGCAGGGTAGAGTGGGTACAGGGTGACTGAGGGAATTTGGACATGTAGTGTAGTCTGCACTGCCAGTCTTCTTTGGTGTCTGTGGCAGGGAAGCCTGGCCCTTTGGAGTCTTGTCTGAACGTTCCCAGGTTCATCTTGTTGCTGTGCTTTTTCATATGGTGTAAGCAAGCCTGTAGTCATTCTCTTTGGGATCACCCAGAGGATCCTGTTAAAGTGTTTCTGATTATGTCCTGACGATAGAGGGAGTAACCCATTCTGCACTGGACCAAAGTAGCCTCTGGAGTCTCAGAGAATTGGATCTAAAGTGGAATTCTTCCTCTAAAAGAGACTGTGTGGCTCACAGATCTAACACTTGGGGCCCATAGCTGCACTTGGAAGTCAGGTCCTTCTGAGAGTGGTCAGTCATAGTCACCTGGAAGTTACTTGTTGGACACTGGCTGTGACTCAACCTGGGTCAACGTCTTGTGATGCACTGTGTTAAATTTTAACACTCCACAGAAGATAGACAGTGGGTTTTATTCCTCATTTCAGTGAGTAAAAGGCCGCACAGCTTACTGATGGGCTGAGGTCTTAGGTCTCCTTGTGTGTCTCTGAACATGGTGCAGTCAGCATGCTCCAGAACCCCTGGTCGTCATTGAGTAGTGCTGGGTGAGTGTGTGTGTGTGTGTACATGTCTGTGTGCATGTCTCTGCCTCCCGTCTTGCTTTCGGTGCCAGTGTGCCAGGATTGCAGAAGTATACCATGGCTTCCTGCTGCTGTTCACGTGGGTTCCGGAAATCCAGCTTAGGCACCCAGCCTGAGCGGCGCGTCGTCAGCCAGCACGGAGCTGTCTCCCCAGCCTATGAGGCGCTGTCTTTATTGTACTCACGCTTTCTCTTGCTTCTAGATAGTGTGTCTGTCTGTCTGTCTGAGTCAGGGTCCTGCTGTGTAGCTCAACTTAGCCTTGATCTTTGGATCCTTTTGCCTTGCTTCCTAGGTCTGGAATTACAGCTGTGGCCCATCACCCCTTGCTTTGGATAGTTTTAAAAATACCACTTGCATGTCTTTTAGTTCTTCGTGTGTGTGTGTGTGTGTGTGTGTGTGTGTGTGTTGTATTTGCCCCTGGCGTGGCCCACATGTCTGCCTGCTGTACTAGGTAGAGACCCTGCTGTGTTGGACAAAGTGGTAGCTAGATTCTGGACTAGAAGAGGTCTGTGCTGTTTCTGCGAATCAGTTTCTGTCCCCTGTTCCCATGAATGCAGCTGTGCCTCCTGCCCCTTGGAGAGCCAGTGCTAGGCAGGTGTCAGGTATTCAGTCGTGGGACATGCGGCCCTGCGCTGCCCTGCGCTGGAGCTGTCGGCCTCAGGCGTAGCAGCTGCGCGTCCTGACGCTAGTAGGAGCCACAGCAGAGCTGCAAGCGCTGATCTGGCCATTAAGTAATAGGTTTCTACTTTGTTCTCAGAATTGTGTATTTAATCAGCAAAATGTCCTGTTTGGATCTTTAATTGAGTGTTCTGCGGTTATCTCTACTAATACACGGCCCATAATTTCAAACAAATGATATCCTGGAGCTCAGTGGGACAATGCATCTGTATTTCTTCAAAGAAACCCTCACCACAGGCTGTCCAGGGCGCTTGTTCCAGAAGCCGTGTTTGCCGCCTTGGATGTTGCTAACCGCATCATCTCGTGTTTCCTTCCCCCTTTCGGACTCTAGTGCCGGCCCCGTCGTAACGGCCTCTTTCTTTCACACTTAGGTTTTCCCAGAAAGTCAGCCGTCTAAGTACTTTCACAACAGCTGGTGACAGTTTTAGCTTGTTTTTATTTAGGTTTGGTAGAAAACGTGCTGATGACTACACTTTAAGTACGTAATCTGAGATAACCGTGTTCTCTCTCCCCTTGCCCTGTGCACAGGGAATCACGGACACGGCTCAGACCATTTATGAAACGGCGGCCCGGGAGCACGAGAGCCGAGGCGTCACCGGGGCCGTGGGCGAAGTCCTGCGCCAGATTCCACCAGCTGTGGTGAAACCTCTCATTGTCGCCACAGAAGCGACATCGAACGTGTTGGGCGGCATGAGAAACCAGATTAGACCGGATGTTCGACAGGACGAGTCACAGAAATGGCGCCACGGGGAGGACTGACTTCCGGTGTGACTGCTGAGAGTGAGGGTGGAACAAGGCGCGTGGTGTCCTGGTGGCAGCTTTGCAGAAGATCATTTAAGTTTTTGTGCTCATCTCAGGAACAAAAGCATTTTTAGTTAAATAATTCACTGTCAAAAGAATATGCAACCAAAACCTTGTGATGTGCTAGGGCTAGTTTGGAACTTGCCTGTGGCAATGTTTGGTGGCTAGTGTCAAAGGTCGGTAAAGCATACGCTGCCAAGTTGAGTACTTTCCTTTATTAAGATGACCGCGCGTCCTCTTGTTACAGACAAGGTGTCCTTGGAGACCTCCTTCCAGTGTAGAGCGCGCTTGAAGCACTGGAGAGCATTCTTGCAGTTCTGGGGAGGTGAGCGGTCAACTCACGACTTGAAAACTTGTGTGAGGGTGAGAGAAGCCATGGGGGAGACAAAGCCGATGGGATTTCCAGGGTGCTGGTGGTCTGAGGACGCGGCCTGCCTGCGGGCTGTGTGCGCGCTGCTCGTCGCTTCCCGGACCTGGGACCCTGCGGGCTGGAGAAAGTGAATGTCGCAGACGTGGTCTGTTGTGCTGCACTTTATCCTGTGCGTGTGCGTGTGCGTGTGTGTCTGCCTGTGTGTTTACATTCATTCATACCAGATGTGCTGTATCCTTGATGTCATTTACAAAGTTACACAGAGTATGAAGAGAGTAAATTGTCTGAAAGGTTTTGGCAAAGGAGAGTAGCCCCGGTGTCTCGGCTTCCTTCCAGTGTCTGTGAGCGTGTGCGCTGTGGGAACAGGCGCCGGGGTCTTGCTTGTGTGCTCAGCTTTAAGCAGACATAGCGCCGACTTGTTGGGACATGTGGACAGAGAGCCTGGGAGCGGTTTTTATTTTTGAAAAGTCAATAAAAATCCTCCATACAATGCCCCCATCAGCTAAGTCAAAGTACCATTTTTACTTGGTTAACAGTGTACATTTTGATAACCTGTCAGGAATGAATAAAGTATTTTTATTTAAAGGTAGAGCTGTGCTCTGCTTCCATGAGTATTTTGCTTTTCTTAGAGCATGTTCATTGGCGCGCTCCTGTGCTTTGCCTGGGACGTGGAGCAGCGTCTCCACACTGCGGGGTGCTCGTCTGCAGCCCTGCGTACAGAGCAGTCGGCACAAGGAAGCCGGGGCTTCGTTCATCGCTGTTTAGAAGTGCGCGACAGAGCTGCAACTCCTCGTTTTATAAAGTAGAAGGTGGGGGTTAAGGTGGGAGTGAAGGGCAGAGAGTGGATCGGGGCACATGAGAACCTGAGCCATTGTTGAACCGGTATTCCTGCTGACACTGTCATGCTTCCAGTGAGAAGACTAAGGCTTAGGTGCCCATTCCACGTGACCAAGCCACCCTGGGTACGGCATACCAATCACTAGTGAATGCTGGCCCCAAATCTCAGCTGCCTTACAGAAAGTGAACAAAATGGCATCTATCCCAGGAGCCCCGGTGAGGAGTGACAGCCTCCTTCCCTTTGCGGCCTTGCGCGCTGAGGGAGGATGGTTTAATGGCCAGGACTGGGAGAGGCCTGATTGCTTCTATCCCAGGGTATGGGTCGGATTCTGGCACATGGCTACAGCCTACTTCCAAGGAAGGAAATGGGTGGGAACTGCTGGCTGGGCTCCGCCGCCTGCAGCTCACAAGCAGCCAGTCCACCTGGGACCAGAGCTACCGCTTCCAGAGCCACGCTCTGCTCTGCCGCGCTGCTGCTGACAGAGGCGGGGTGTTTCCCTCCTCCCTGGCCTGTTTGCATTCCCGAAGGCAGCGCCACATGGAGCAGATTATTTTCAGCCAATTTGCTGGTTAATGAAGCAGAGTGGAGGACCGACCACAGTGCTCCTTCGAGCAGGTCTGCGTGCTTGCAATTACCATTTCTGGGGCATCTTGTAAAAACACCAAAGCAAGAGTCACACCAGATCAATGAAATTTTTCTCCAGGGTATATTTTTACTTAATTTTTTTATTAATTAATTTGAGAGAGACAATGCATGCACCACTTTCTGCATCTGGCTTTGTGTGGATTCTGGAGCATCAAACCAGGCCTACAGATTTTGCAGGCAAGCACCTTTAACCACTGAACCATCTCCCCAGCCCGATTCTTATTTTTATTTATCTATTTATTTATTGAGGCAGGATCTCGCTCTAGCCTATGGCGACCTAGAACTCACTCTATAGCCCAGCCTGGTCTTGAACTCACAGCAGTTCTTCTACCTCAGCCTCCTGAGGCTGGAATTAAAGGTGTGTGCCACCACACCTGCCTTGGGGTATATCTTTAAAGCTTCCCAGGTGCCTTTATATGCAGATGAACTTAGGAACCACTGGTACCCTGGTAAAGGAACAGGTTTTAGAATCCTGCTGCCAAGGATGGCACGCACGCTCCACTATGTGCGAGCTGTGAGCTCTTGGAGTAGCTACTCTCTCTGTCCTTCTGGGTCCTTCCCAAGAAAGTGGAGGAAGGGTGGTTATGAAGACTGCGTAAGTTAATACTTGCTGAGAGAAATGCCTGCCATATACTGAACACCACTGAAGCATCAATGATTCCTTTGCTTTTTTTTTTTTTTTTTTGCTTTGCTTTTGTGGTGTCAGGGTCAGGCCTAGCTGGGCCCTTATGCTCTGCCTCTGAGCTACATCCCCAGAGATGAAGCTCTCACTAAGTTTTCCAGACTTAAGTTTTCCAGACTTCTGCTCTGTAGCCCAGTTTTGTAGACAGCTCCACAATGCTGGGATGAACGTCCAACCAAATACAGTTTAGGGGAGGATGGGATTTCTTTCAAGCTTACAGATCCAGGGCAGTTCCAACCATGGAGGAAGGAGCTAGCTCCCACTCACAAATCCACAGACACCAGCAGCAGCACGCAGGACCCTGCACCCCAGAGCCCAACCCTGCTCTCCTGACACCTTCGGGCTGGGAATTAAGCTATCCACCCCCAGTGACACCTCCTTCAGCCAGGCAGCTGGAGATCCAAGTTACAAGTTTAATTTTAACATCCAAGTCAACGGGGGAGGCGGGGAGGAGGAAGGTGGGCAGGCATTCAAACTACCACACTCAGGTAGGCCTTGAACTTGGGATCCTGCTGCCTCAGCCTCCTGAGTAGCTGGGCTTACAGGCCTGTGCCATCAGGCCTGCCCTGTTGGAATTTCTTGGTGCTGTTGCCGGGATGCCTGCCATGCTTTGTGGGTTCCTGTGTGTCTGGTGGATGTGTCACTACAAGAGAGACCCTGGGCTTAACAACATGTGACATCCATGGAAAGTTTGGGTGGGTGGCTGGAGAGATGGCTTAGCAGTTAATGCATTTGCCTGCAAAGCTGAAGGATCCTGGTTCGAGTCCCAGGACCCATGTAAGCCAGTTGCACAAGGGAGCGCATGCATCTGGAGTTCGTTTGCAGTGGCTAAAAGCCCTGGTGCACCCATTCTCTCTCTCTCTCTCAAATAAATAGATAAATAAAACATATTTTGAAGTGTGGGTGTCCATTACCAAGTGGCTTCTAACAAAAGCTGTGCCTGTGGGAGAGATGGCTTAGCGGTTAAGGCATTTGCCTGCAAAGCCAAAGACCTTGGTTCAATTTCCCAGGACCCACATAAGCCAGGTGCACAAGGTGGCACATGTGTCTGGAGTTCATTTGCAGTGGCTGGAGGCCATGGTGCACCCATTCTCTCTCTCTCTCTCTCTACCTCTATCTCTCGCTGTCAAATAAATAAAAAATAAACAAAATATTTTTTAAAGTTGTGTCTGTGCACATACCCATCATTTAAAGTTTGTTATTTTAACACAGAGCCATCTCTTCAGCCCACAGTTTATCATTCCGCCCTATTCAAGAGGAATAATTACCTTGATCTGTTTTATTTTCTTTTAAAAATATTTTATTATTTATTTATAAGAAAGAGACAGAAGGAATGGGTGTGTCAGGGCCTCCTGTCCCTGTAAACGAACTCCAGACACATGCACCACCATGTGCATCTGGCTTTACATGGGTTCTGGGGAGTTGAACCTGAGTCCTTAGGCCTCACAGGCAAGCATCTTAACCACTAAGCCATCTCTGCAGCCTATCATTCTAACCTATTCAAGAGGAATAATTACCTTGATCTCTTTTATTTTCAATCAGTTTGTGGTGCTTGTTTTTGTTTATTTTGGTTTTTCAAGGTAGGGTCTCTCTAGCCCAGGTTGACCTGGAATTCACTATGTAGTCTCAGGGTGGCCTCAAACTCACAGTGATCCTCCTACCTCTGCCTCCTGGGCTAGGACTAAAGGCGTGCGCCACCACTCCTGCAACTGTGGTGCTTTTTTTTGGAGACAGGGTCTAGCTATGTCGTCCAGAATGGCTTCAAGTTGTGGTCATCCTTTCTCAGCCCTTGTGGGCTAGAATTGGAAATATGCATTACCATGCCTGACCTGGAACAGGTCTGTTGAAACCTATGAAAGGCTTCCTTTGAAGACCTGTGTAGAATCCACCTGGGGACAGAGCAATCTATCTTCTGTGCCAGCAGAGGGCGCCCATACTCTCCCGGAGTGGAACTCAGGTTTGGAAATGCCCTGCAAAGTTTACTCTGCCTCTGCGCCTGGATGAAGTCTAGCCCTGTGTACCCTGAAGACTTTGGGAAAGTTCTGTCTTCTTCCCTCACGCTTGTGTGTGAGGAGTTCCCTCTGAATTTAGGATTGTTGCAATTAAAAATGTCATTCTAGAGCCTGGTATGTGTTGCCTGCCTATAATCCTAGCACCCAGGAGGCCGAGGAAGGAGGAGCTCCACAACTTCAAGGTCAGCTCGGGCTAGAGTGAGACACTGCCTCAAAAAAAAAAAAAAAAGCAACCCACAAACAAACAAAAACGCATGTTATTTCACAAGTGATTTCTCTCTGCAGATACTGGGCTCAGCAGCACCTTAAGTAAGGCCCTTCCCTACTTGATACTTCGGGACAGGGTCATAGGCGATCTGAGCTGCGGGACGAAGCTATGCTCTGGGTTTACGTAAGACCTTGTTTCCCTGATGGTGCAGGGCAGTGACAAATCTGTTAGGAAGTATGGGCAAGCTTCTCTGCGTGTTGCTGTCTTGAGAAGCAGGTAAGTCTCTGTATGCTGTTATGCCCAGTTCTCGGCGCTCCCAGTGACCACCAAAGAGAACCAAATATGCAAAGGCAAGGAGCTTTATTTTGGGCTGAAGCTCGGACTCTTGACTTCACCAACGCAGTAGATCCATACAAGAGCCCTGAGCAGCAGGGGGCCAGGGTTTTTATAGGGATTTGAACAAAGAAGTAGGGGAATGGTTACATGATTGGTAGATTTAAGCCGTAACTGCACTTGTATTTTTCTGATAGGCTTAGGATGCTGGTGGGCAAAGCTGGTGGGCAGGGGGCTAAGGGGGGCTCCAAACAGATTAGGTAACCTTTATTATGATTGGCTATGTGTGTTTGAGGAACTTAAGCAATTTATCTTATGACCATAGAAATATATGGCATAAACAATGTGTGGTCTTTTTTCAGTAACTGTTAAATTCTTATTTAAACCTTGCCGGGAAACAGAAACTTAGGCTTACTGGTGACTTTGAAGCCTGTCATGGCGTCCCTCTGGTTCCTGAGTCCTTCATATACAGAGTCCTGGGCCAAGAGCAACCCACCCTCCAAACTGCCACAGCCAAAATGTCTCAGATGTCACGAGTGTTTCCTGGGGATAGAGCGGCCACACTCCACCCAGCTGAGAACCATTCTTTATGACCTGATCTAGCTCCCCAGCCACAGCTGCGCGGGAAGGCTGGTTGGGTGAGTGGTGGGGGACTTCTTGGAGGTGGGATTGCAGACCTTCAACACCAAATATGAGTGCCGAGAGAACCACAGAAGGAGGCTGCTCCATGTTCTCTGTCACCCAGGACAGACCCGTGCAGAGCTGTCCAGCCGCACCTGTGCAGAATGCCAAGTAACCCTGAATCAGAACTCGCTAGGATATGAAAACTGGCAGGCCTGCAGGGGCAGGTTTTTGGTCCCAGCTGCTCGGAGGCTGCCGCAGAAGAATCACAAGTCAAAGGTCAAAAGAAGGCTGGGGACGCAGCTCAGCTCAGCAGCAAGCGTGAGGCTGAAAGTTCAATCTCTAGCACTGAAAACAAAACAAAATAGGATGTTGTTCATTTTCTGTGGTTATACTTGGCAATTTATAAAGAAAAGACACATTTATTACAGTGTAAGAGCATGCGCTGTACCCACTAGGGCTATGGTAAGGGCTTTAGGCAGAGGGTACCAGATAGTTCACTTTTATAACCACACCCCTCTCCCGAGACAACTCAGTAACCTGTTAACCTATGAGCTGATCAACCCACAGCCCCAACCTGACTGAACACAGCCACTTTCTAAAGACCCCAGCTCCCAGCATGGCTGCACCAAGGACCAGCTTTCTAGTATGCAAAGTTTGGGGAGCACATTCAAAATTCAGACTTCATAGATAAGGCAATGTGAGCCGGGATTGGCATACACCCCTGTTTTCTACCACGTGTTCTGAATAAAGGAGGGCAGGCATTGCAAGGGGACCCACATGTCCACTTTATTACTGGTAAGGGCTGAGTTGGAGCTTGTCACTTAGGTGAGTAGCCATAGAGCCCTCTTGACCCTGAATCTCAGAACCAGGCCAGCTTAACCCACACAGGCCTAGACAATAGTGATGGTTTCTGTATCTGGCAGAGCCATGAGTTTTACGCTTGTCCCATGGCTCGGAAGGGTTCATAGACAGGCATGTCTCCAGAGCATGGAGAGAAGAGGCAACCTCTGAAGGTCAGCTTCCTTCTTGAAAGCTGGTCAACTGTGTAAGCCACTCCTCACTCATGGCTGTTGAGAAGCCAGGAGTTTAGGGATGAGCCATCAAAACTAGATAATCAGAGAGGGCTGAGTTCTGCTGCAGGAACAAACATTTTCCTACTCTCTGTTTTGAAGTAACAAAAGTTTATTTATTTATTTGGTTTTTTTGAGGTAGGGTTTTGCTCTAGCCCAGGCTGACCTGGAATTCACTATGTAGTCTCAGGGTGGCCTCGAACTCATGGTGATCCTCCTACCTCTGCCTCCTGAGTGCTGGGATTAAAAGTGTACACCACCACACCTGGCTAAAGCTTATTGTCTGTTTATTTATTTAGGTTTTTATTTTGCTTTTTGTTTTTTTTTTAGTCCAGGCTTACCTGGAATTCACTATGTAGTCTCTGGTTGGCCTCGAACGTGCTGTGATCCTCCTAGCACAGCCTCCCTAGTTCTGGGATCAAAGGTGTGCGCCACCACTCCTGGCAAAAGTTTATTTATTTGAGAGAGAGAGAGAGAGAGAGAGAGGGAGGGAGGGAGGGAGGGAGGGAGGGAGGGAGAGAGGGACAGGAAGAGGTAGTTAGAGAGAAAGAATGGGCATGCCAGGGCCTCTAGCCACTGCAAATGAACACGCTCATGCAACCCCCTGTGCATCTGGTTTACATGGGCCCTGGGGAATTGAACCTGGGTCCTTAGGCTTCCAAGGCAAATGCCTTAACTGCTAAGCCATTTCTCCAGCCCAGAAGTTTATTTTTATTCACACTGTTGCAGTCAGATTTGCATTGCTGGCAGAAATCACCAAGAGTAGCTCTTACGGGGGAAAAAGGGGTTTATTTTGGCTTACAGACTCAAGGGGCAGCTCCATGATGGCAGGTGAAAATGATGGCATGAGCAGAGGGTGGACATCAACCCCTCGCCAACATCAGGTGGACAATAGCAATAGGAAAGTGTGCCAAACACTGGCAAGGGGGCACAGGCTGTAACACCTATATACCCTCCCCCAATAATACACTGCCTCTAAGAGGTATTAATTCCCAAATCTCCATCACCTGGGAACTTAGCATTCAGAACACCTAAGTATATGGGGGACACCTGAATCAAACCACCACACACACTATGTCTGTTATATGGATTGGTGAGGGACCCTGCTCTTTAAACCTTTCTGAACAGTTTTTTGTTTGTTTGTTTTGTTTTTGAGGTAGGGTCTTGCTCTAGCCCAGGCTGACCTGGAATTCACTATGTAGTCTCAGACTGGCTTCAAACTCACAGCGATCCTCCTACCTTGGCCTCCCAAGTGCTGGGATTAAAGGCATGTGCCACCCTACCTAGAAGAGAGAGAGAATGGGAGCACCAGGGCTTTTAGTTGCTGCAAATGAACTCCAGATGCATCACCACTTTATGCATCTGGCTTTATATGAGTACTGGGGAATCGAACTCAGGGTTGTTAGACTCTGCAGGCTAGCACGCCTTAATGGTTGAGCCATCTCCCCAGCTCCTGACCATTCTGTTTTGACACCAGCTTTCCAAGTTGACTGAAGTCTTTGTCTGCCTAGAAGTGGCTCAGTTCAGCTCACATTGTCCCCTGCAGTGAGAAGGCTATATTTACCCTTCATGGGATGAAGAAATTCCCATCTCATTTTCTATAAGAGAATGGGATTGGCCAGTGAGCAGCAGTAATACCTCTCACATTAGAAAATGAAAAGGAATTCCCTGCCCCTCTACCACCCCATCAATACTGGCCAAGTCATTTCTGTTTGAATGACAAGATGTTCAGTGCCTCAAAGGCTCATGTGTTGGGGTCTTGGTTACCAACCAATAGTGACTTTTGAGAGGTGATTGAATCCTTAGGGATCAGAGTTAACCCTTGATGGATTCATAAAGAGGTGGCATTATTTATTTATTTATTTGTGTGTGTGAGCGAGAAATAGGCAGAGAGAGAGAGAGAGAATGGGCATGCCAGGGTTTCCAGCCACTGCAAACGAATTACAGATTCATGCACCCTCTTGTGCATCTGGTTTATATGGGTCCTGGGGAATTGAACCTGGATCCTTTGGCTTTTAAGGCAAGTGCCTTAACTGCTAAGCCATCTCTGCAGCCCAAGAGGTGGCATTCTTGAGAGGTTATGGGAAATAGAAGGTTGGGGCTTCATTGGAGAAATGGGGTACCTTATGTGTGCCCTGGGAAGATATCTCTGTCCCTGCTCTTTCTTCTGTCTCAGCTTCCCAGCTGCCATGTGTAAGCAGCTCTGTCCCACCACCCTCCCAGCACCATGGGGTTTGCCTCACCCCAGCCCCAAGCAGAAGTGCCAACCGTGGACCAAAGCCTCTGAAACCATGAGCCAAGATAAGTTTTCCTCCTCAAATCTTTTCTTTCAGTTATTGACCAACACATCCAGAAGCGGTTGCCTAGAAACCCACTGTAAGATGCCAGAACACCAGGCAGGAGACTAGCATCAGATCTTAGACCTGTTATAAGCCTCGGTTTTCCTTGTGCAATGGGCACTCTGTGCTAGATGATGTATGTCTTCATATGAACTCTGCCAAGGTCCAGAAAGATCTGATATTTCTCTGTATCCTGGTCTAGCCAATGCATGGCATGAACTGGGCATGCAAGAAGTGTGGCAAAAGCAGCGAGGGCCTATACTTCTCTGAGTCTGAGTCTGTCTTGGTTTGGGGGGGCGGTCCAAGGTGATCCCTCACAACCTTCATTATGCCTAAACCCATCAGTGCTTCTGATCTCTGAGGTGGTTTGAATGTGGAATGAGCCCTGTAGCACATTTGTGTATTAAACGCTTGGTCCCCAGCTGGTAGCGATGTTTTGGAGCATGGTTGGGCCATGTTTTGGAGCCTTGCTGGAGGAGGTAAATCACTGGGGCAGGCCTTGAGGGCTGCCAGCTCGGCCCATGGCAGCCAGCTCGCTTCCTTCCAGCTGACGTGACGCCCTGCTGTCTGTTCTCCTGAGCTTCTTCTGTCATGATGAAGCTTGCCTTTGAAAGTGTAACCTGAGTAAACCCTCTTCTCCCAGAAGTGGCTTCCGGTTAGATGCTGTGTCCCAGCAATGAGAAGGTCACTGCTACAAGCTCCATCTGAGGTCAGCCTGGTGCCTCATCCTCATTCCTCATTCATACGGGAACGAGGGGCCCAGCCAAGTTCACTGAAGAATCGCCCCGCAGCTGGTACAGACGGCAGACCGTGGACCCCTGCACTCACCAGCTTGTTTTCAGTCACTAAGCTTTGGGACAGTTCATCCCACAGTGACAAGTCTCTGGCCCCTCCATGGTCTAGGGAAAGCCACTCCTCCCCCACACACAGCTCCATCAGGTTCCACTGACTCTCATGGCGTCCAGGGCAGCTGTCACCCTGGCCTTGGGGTAACTCTTCCGGGCTCTAGTTTCAAGGAGGGAAAGGTTACGGGCACCCACCGTGCTTCCTGTCCTGCTGAGCTTCCACATCCTGCCCATGGTGTCTTTTCCCTTGAGCTCCCTCCAGGCAGCCAGGCCCCTGATCACAGCCTCCTATTGATGAATGAATGCTCTTTCCTCATCTTCCTCCCCTGCTTGCCTGCAGAAAGCTCTCAAGGGTGCATGCGCAGTAAATGCTTCTGGTTGCAACTTTCTGCCCAGAGATGGCACAGTTTCCTTGGGACCCCCTTCCACATTGGGGTGTCCACTGTTAGCCAAGATAGCCAGTCTATTCTGGGACAGCCCTGCTTGTGAAAAGCCTACACCCACTTCTCAGGTACCTTTTTCTCATTGGTCTCAACGGGGTCGTAGTAATTACATGAGTTCTTTTCTAAAGGTCACGTCATCTGAGGGGAAGCCCTCTTGGGCCCTCTGGGGAGAGGGTACGTGGTAGATTCTCCACCTGCCCTGCCAGATCTCTTTCTTCTGAGCCAGCAAGCACTGGGCGCAGTACCCTTCATGGCCTGTGCAGTACTGAGTTAATGAGATATTAGCTTCCTCAATTTATACAAATATGTTCTTGCTAACACAGCTGGTTTTGTTGAGGTTAGGTAGCCAAGGCCCACTGAGCTTCATGTTAGTGAAAAACCCTCAAATACCTTTCCCTTGTAGTTCTTGAGCCCCAGCAGACTCTTTTTTTTTTTTTTTTCCCAGGTAGGGTCTCCCTCTAGCCCAGGCTGACCTGGAACTCACTCTGTAGCCCCAGGCTGGCCTCGAACTCACAACAACCCTCCTATCTTAGTCTTCTGAGTGCTGGGATTAAAGACATGAGCTGCCACGTCCATCCAGGTTCCAACAGACCTTTTCTGGTGTCTTTCTGCTCCCTGAAGCTCCGCTCGGCTTCCTGTTCACTGCCTTCCTCCCAGCTTCAGCCACAGGGCGAGGCCGTTGCCTCCACAACCGCTCAGAGGGTGGGATCCCTGACATTTGGGCCTCTTCTCTGATCTCACAGCTTGTACAGGGAGCCGGAACTAAAATTGAGCGCTGGGGTGCCTAGGAACAATCCTAGAACCCTAAGCCCCGAGTTTGTGTCTGCTAAATAACCAAAAAAAAAAAAAAAAAAAAAAAAAGGCAATCCAGACTAAGGAAAATGATTCATTATTATTACTATTATTATTATTTATTATTATGAGGTTTTTGAGGTAGAGTCTCATTAGGTAGTGTCAGGCTGGCCTCATACAGCAATCTTCCTGCCTGAACCTCCCTAGTGCTGGGATTAAAGTCAAGGGCCACCATGCCTGGCTTTAGAGTCATCATGGTTTATTTGAATGTCACAGGGCTGTGGGGGAGGGAAAGGGCTGAGGAAGGGAAGGTAAAGTGAAGTATGTACTTTGAATAGCTGTCCCCCAGTAGATACAGAGGTTTATTAAAGCTTGCAATTTAGAACTGCAGCTGGCTGGCTGGAGGAGGTGTCACTAGAGGCAGATCCTAGGTTCCAACCCTAAGGCACATTCGAATTCCAACCTAGATATGCACCTAGATATGTGCCTGAGTTCTGCCTGGTCTGCTGAAGTGGGTTTGCTTATGGTGGTCGTTGCTTTTCTCCCTGTGGGGATTTGTGAAAGGGGCCCAACTTCTGCCATTATGCAACTCCCCTGGATCTGTAAGCTTCAATAAATTCCTTCCTCCATTACAGTGCCTGGTCTGGAAGTTCATCTCAGCAACATTGGAACTGATTATTACATAAGGAGAGGGGAGATATACCACATGGTCCAGGAGCCCATGTAAACAAATATGGACCTTAGATTTAAAAAAATGTGAGGGCTGGAGAGATGGCTGGGGCGAGCCCCCTGTCCTGCAGGAGAAGAACGACCACCAGACGAAGATCCTTCTTGATCACACTTTATTGGAGAGCCTCTTGGTTAACAGGAAAGCTGATGGCGAGGGGTGCAGGAGTGTAGCTGCTTTTATAGGGCAGAATACTACGGGGCGCCTGCTGATTGGCTGCCATAGGCTCACCCGCCCACAGGAGCCACGGGATAGGCTCAGGACAAGGTGTGTCAAGCGCATGCACAACCTCAAGCGAGGTTGGCGCCAAGGCGCTGCCTAAATAAGGAATTGTTTACCTCAAGACTGGCAGGAAGCCAGCGCCATCTTGTAATGGCGTCTGCATTAGCTCCCTACAGATGGCTTAGCAGTTAAGGTGCTTGCCTGTGAAGCCTAAGAACTCATGTTCTCATCTCCAGGTCCCGCGTAGCCAGGGGCAGTGATGCAAGTACACAATGTCACACGTGCGCCACAAGGGGGCGCACGTGTCTGGAGTTTGTTCACAGGGGCTGAAGGCCCTGGCATGTCCATTCTCTCTCTCTGCCTCTTTCTGTCTCTCAAAATAAATAATAAAAATGCCAGAAGAGGTTTAAAAAAATGTGTGTTTCCAAAGAGATTAAAAGTAAAACAGGGGCTGAAGAGATGGCTTAGTGCTTAAGGCGCTTGCCTGCAAATCCAAAGGACCCAGGTTCAACTCTCCAGGACCCACGCAAGCCAGATGCACAAGGTGGCATGTGCATCTGTAGTTCATTTGCAATGGCTGAAGGCCCTGGCATACCCATTCTCAATCTGCTTTCTTTGTTTCTCTGAAATAAATAAAATAATAAAGACTTTTTTTTTAAAAAAGTAAAACAGTAATAAAAGCGCTGGCAGCCAGGCTGATGACTTTGAACTGTCTGATCCTCCTGCTGCCTCCACCTGCCAAGTGCTAGGATTTCCGGCTTGTGCCACCGTGCCCGTTCATGCAGTGCTAGGGCTCAGACTCAGAGGGTCATGCACACTTGGCAGATCCTCTACCACCTGAGCCCCCGCCTCAGCCCCCGCCCCCACTCTCTCCCCTTTCCTCTTCTTTCCCCTAGTTTTTCAAGGTAGGGGTTCGCTCTAGCCCAGGCTGACCTGGAATTCACAATGTAGGCTCAGGCTGACCTCGAGCTCTTGGTGATTCCTCTACCTCTGTCTCCCGAGAGTGCTGGGACTAAAGGCGTGCGCCACCCTGCCGGCCCCTCCCCCTTCTTTGCTTGTTGCTCCTTCAAAAAGAAGGCGCGGCAGCTCGTCACTTCATTTTCACATCTCTTGGGGATGTGGCACTTGCAGGGTGCTGTGAACCCAGTGACTAAACAGGGACCACAGCCTGGCATGCGAGCTTAGGACCTGGCCCCCTGCCTGGCTCCAGGATGCTGTCAGCAGCTCCATCGCAACACCTCTTTGGACATGGGGCAGAGTTGGAGCAAGGGAGGCCTGAGGGTGCTCAAAGGGACCAGGGACTCCGGAAAAGAGGCTAGGCACTGGGCACCCCAAGCCTGGTCACTCACTGGAACTGCTGGTGGGAAAGCCAGCGGGGCCTGAAAGTATGTGGGTGCCAGAGAGGAGCTCAGCCGGGGCCAAGGGAGCAGCCTGGTTGCAGTCGCAGGCCTCAGGGAGCCCCGGTGTGGGGGGGGAGACTTTGCACCGATGGCTCCGCCTGCTTCTCTTCAGACTCAATGACTCAGCCGCAGGGAGTACAAACCTGCCTTGGCCATTGCAACATTCCCCGGCTCTGGAATTTGGAGAGGCTGAGCTCTGCTCAGTACTGGGATGGGTAGGGTGATGGATGGGACCAGGGAGCCTGTCTCCTTCCCTGCGTTTGCAGCACCAAAGGCGAGATGGGGCCTGTAAGCAAAGAGATTTTAGGGGCGAGTTGGAAAGGAAGGAGCAGGGCGACATTGCTGGAAGAGAGGATGGTTTTACTTCAAGGAAGCAGAGACGGGCTCAGAAGTCCCTTTTCCTCACTGACTAAGGAATACTTAGGGGGCCTGAGAGTCACTGGGATTCTTTGGTTCTGGACTGGGTGGGCCTCCTTGCCTCAGGGAAGTGATCGTGGAACAGGTGGCCTGGGTTGTAACAGGAAAGTGATCACTGGGAAGGGCACTCTTAGGAAATGGAGAGTGACAACGAAATGGCAGAGTCCAAAGATGGAGCCATTCTGGTTCTAACAGGGACTTGGTGCTTCGCAGAGAGTAAGCAGCAGTTTCTGCGCAGTGCTGAGCACCCTGGCTAGCTCTGTGTCCCAGGTGTCGGCTCTCCAAGCGCGTCTTGGGTCCAGCCCTAAATGTGAAACATGCCCAGGGAACCCGGCACCAATCTGCGAGAGCTCAGAACAGCCCTTCTTCTCCAGCACTGACCCCGTGAACCAAGGCTGGAGTCTCCCTCTGTGGATGAGCTGGCACCCTTCCCACAGGAGGGACACCAGCCGTCTGTGAGGCTGTCCGACGTCAGTGTTCCCTGGGCTCGCCACCCATCAGTCAGATGTCTGCCTTAGCAGAGACATGCTCCGCTGAGCCCTTCAACTGCAGACCTGGGAGTAATGTTTTTGGGGTTCACACACGCACGTCCTTTCGTGAATGAGGGATTGCTTTGGGCAAACCCTTCAAAGGTCTGTGTCAGCCACAAGCTTCACACTGGCTGAGAAAGAAATCAGGGCTTGGGCCAGTTCATGCGCAGTGGAGGTGAGACCCGTGCTATGTTCCGGCCGGCAGCTCTCTGTTCCTGTCACCTCCTGATTCTGTTTCAGAGACACAGTACAGCTCTGCTGCCCTCCCATCCCCAAGTTCCTACTGGATTTGAACCGACCTGCACCCAGCCATGGCCCTTGGGCCACGAGGTGTCTTCCTTGGCCTCTTCTTACTCCCTTGGAAGTGATCAGGGGGAAGCAGACCTCGCCAGGGAGTCAAGACAATAAAATAAGATGACTTGGCTGAGCACTGGCTGGCAGGGTGCTGTGGTCCCCACAGGGCCACACCCCGCAGGTCGCACGGGGCCTGACCTTTAGGGACCTGGACTTGATCAGGGATTGTGAACATAGCAGCCAGTACCACTGAGCACACGTGGCGCCCTTGGGTGTGCATCCCGGCCAAGGTGGACTGCCACTTTGCATCAAAAACCAACGCCCTTCAATTTCCCAGCGGGTCATCTCCAAGGACACTGACCCCACAGCCATTGCTGACCGAATGAGCACAGGCCAGTGCTGCTCCGGATGTTAGGGGAGCAAGAAGTCTGTAGAATTTCAGTATTGGTAACAAACTCTAAAAGTATCTTTTTTTAAAAAAATATTTATTTAGTTGACAGCGACAGAGAGAGAAAGAAAGAGAGAGAGAGAGAGAGAGAGAGAGAGAGAGAGAGAGAGAGAGAGAGAGAATGGGCGCGCCAGGGCCTCCAGCCACTGCAAACGAACTCCAGACATGTGCGCCCCCTTGTGCATCTGGCTCACGTGGGTCCTGGGGAATTGAGCCTTGAACCGGGATCCTTAGGCTTCACAGGCAAGCGCTTAACCGCTAAGCCATCTCTCCAGCCTTAAAAGTATCTTTCATTTAATTTGTTTTTAAGGAGAGAGAGAGGGAGAGGGAGAATGAGTATGCACGCACACCCACTTCCTCGCCTGGACGAGACTTTCGGCCCTAGTTACTGTTTAGTGATCCCTGACTCAGATGCTGGATCCCTGGAGCCACAGAGAGCCGCACAGCCACACCAGTGTTCAGCAACGCTTACTTACTCTTGGCAGTGGCCTGAGCCTCCCTGTCTCTGGACTCCATTGGGCCGGGGTACACAAGGCATAGAGAGTTGGCTCACAGCTGTCTACTGCACAGTGTCAGCTCTAACTTCAGCCTCATGTGCATCTTCCTCTTGTGACTTCCTCGTGGACAAGCTCAGTATCTACGCCACCTCTGTTTTCCTCAAAGTTAGCCTATAACAGTCGGGGTGGATGGAAGCGTAGCAAGAGACCCTTGCTGCTGGTAGGAATGACCACACACCTGCTAGGCAAGAACAGCACAACTTTATTCTCTCCTGGTCTGGAGACCAGGCCTACAGGCAAGATGTTGTCAAGGCTGGTTCTCTGTGGAGGCTCCAGGGCAGGACAGGTGTCTGTGTTCTTGCCTTTTCCAGCCTCCAAGGGCACCTGAAATCCTTGGCTCGTGGCGCCCTCCTTGTACCTCAGTGGCTTCTGTTTCTGTCGCCACAGCCTGACCTGCCTAACTCTCTTTACAAAGGACCATTGTGATTGATTATCTTGGGGCTCCCCTGTAGAGTGTAGGGTCAGCACACCATTTCTGAGGTCTTCGTTTAATCACGCCTGCAAGTCCTCGCTACTCCTCCAGCACTGTTCACTGGATCCTCTGCAGGCCACCGTTCAGCTGACCAGTTGGCCTTCGGTGTCAGAAGTGGCTGGCCAAGCTTCTTGGCTCATTGTGGCTTCAAGTCCTCCAGAACAGCTGCATGGGTTCTTTCCTGTGGGATGAGGACACGGGTGTGGGACTTCTCGAACACTGTTTATAAACTTCCCAGATCTTGGTCCTGAAGAGCCGGCCCACAAAGACATAAATCACTGGGTTCAGGCAGCTGTTGATGAAAGCAAAGAAATTGGCCAGCTGCAGGCCCAGGTCGGTGACCTCCTTCCAGAAGCAGTCTTGGATGGCTCTCACCTGAACTAGGAAGTCAAGGAAGGCGAAGAAGTGGTAGGGCGCCCAACAGACCAGGAAGGCGGCCACCAGCGTGAGGATCAGCGCGGCAGTCTTGCCACCCTTGGGGCCTCCACATCTGGCCCTGCTGGCCTCCTCTCGCCTTCTCACGGAGGCCAGGATGTGGTAGTTAAAGAAGAGGATGGCTGCCAGAGGGAGGAGGAAGCACAGCACATTCAACTCCACGATCCTTGCGAAGTGCCAGGCCTCATGGGGGAACCACAAGATGCAGGCAGAGATGTTCAGATCCGGGACAACTTTGACGGAGCGCAGCAGGAATGTGGGGACACTCAAGAGGGCCCCTGCCACCCAGATGAGCACACAGGTGGCTTGGGCCTGCCTCCGCCGCCGGCACCCCCTGCTGGCCATGGGGTGCACCAGCACCCTGTAGCGGTCTTGGCTGATGGCCACCACCAGGAAGATGCTGATGAACAAATTGGCCTTGATGACCCCACTGACCACGCGGCAGAGGTCAGCTCCAAAGGGCCAATCAAACCTGTTCCCAATGTTTTCTGCCCAGAAGGGCAGGCCCAGGACAAACACCAGATCAGAAGCTGCCAAGTTAGCCAGGTAGATTTCAGCCACATTCAGGCGCCGCCGGGGCAGGAGAAAAATGGATAGGACTAAAAGGTTCCCCAAGAGGCCAAAGAAGCAGATGGTGATGACAAAACCTGGCAGCACCCTGTATAGCAGGTCCCAGGCCTCAGGAGTTTCGGCACAGGAGGTGTCATTGGGAAGAGTCGGCTGGCTTTGGTTGGAAGAGGGCAACTCCAGGAGGGCCTGGGACGCCATCCACGGTGACCTGAAATGGAGCGCATGCAGAATGATACAGGAAGTGGCCAACTGCAGCTCACAGGCTAAATCTGACCTGATGCTATTGTGGACAATAAAGTTTTATTAGCATATAGCCACACCCACCATATATTGACGTATTAGCTAGGCTACTTTCATGTTACAACAGATGAGTGGAGCGGGTTCAGAAGAGAATGGCTTGCAAAGATGAGAATATTTATGTCCCCTTTTTATTTAGAGAGAGAAAGAGAGAGTGAGAATGAGAGTGTCAGGGCCTTCAATTGCTGTGAACAAACTCCAGATGAGTGCGCCCCCTTGTGGCATATGTGCAACATTGTGCATTTGCATCACTGTGTGTCTGGCTATGTGGGACCTGGAGATTCAAACATGAGTTCTTAGGCTTTGCAGGCAAGCGCCTTAATCACTAAGTGATCTCTGTGCCCCTTAGAGGAAGAGTTGCTGACTTCTGATTTAAAGGGAGGGGTCAGGCTTTGAGTCTGAGTTCAGGGGCCACCACGACTACCGAGCGGAGCAACTTAGACCCATGAGTTTCCTTCGTAAGCACTGCAGATGATAGGGTGTTGGTGAGAGCTGGTGCTAACATCCAGAGTGCCTGGAAGAAACGCTCAGGTTGAAGGTGTTAGAGTTAATAATACTTTATCAGCCAAGCATAGCAGCACACTCCTGTAATCCCAGCACTTGGGAGGCTGACGCTGGAGGGTCATAAGTTCCAGGCTAATCTTGGCTACACGGGAAGACACTATCGAAAAGCATCCCCCATCAGAAGCATCTGGAGGCATAGCTTAGTGACAGAGAGCTTGCCTAGCATGTGCAGTGCCTTGGATTCTACCCCCAGCACCACACATGCACACACGACAAAGACTTTGGCAGCTACTTGAAGAACACCTCCCTGGGGCCAGCCAGCAGTCTCAGAGCCCCGGAAACACACAGGACCACACCCCCCCAGCTCATGGTGCTCCTTGTCCAGGGGCGTGCAGACATAGAGGGTCACTGACCAAGGCTGAACTCACAGGGCTCAGAGGAGGCACAGATGCCACGAGCTGGCCGAGCATGAGGACAGCAGCGTGGACAGGTGGGGCAATGGAAGTTTGCAGAGTGAGAAGTGCTGTCCGCTGAGTTCGAGTCATGAGCAGCAGGGTAATCAGTGACTCACTAAGCGTCTCACCAAGGCTCTATGTTCCCAGCACCATTTCAGTGCTTTACACTAAATGGTTTTCATTATTTACTTATTTATCTATTTGCAAGGAAATTGAGAGAGAGAGTGAGAGAGAGGTGTATGTGTGTGCCAGGAACTTTAGCCTCTGCAAATGAATTACAGATGCATGCATCACTTTGTACATCTGGCTTTACATGGTACGATCAATCGTTTGAATAGATGCCCCCCAACATATTCAGTGTTTGATTAGTTTGTAATTTGCATCTGCAGCCACCTGGTTGGAGGCATTATCACTGGGCGGATCTTAAGGTGTGGTGGTGGGTTTGAGGTTTTAATCTACAGATATGCAAAGTGTGCCTAGCTGGAGTTCCTGAAGTGGGCTGTGCTGTGTGGCTTTTGACCTTTAGGCTTGTACTTCTCTGTCTCTGCTTGGTCCTGTGAAAGCAGGCCAGCTTCTTCTGCCATTATGGAACTTCCTTTGGCTTTATAAGCATCAATAAATCCCTTCCTCCATAACTGTTCCTGGTCTGGAAGTTCATCTCAGCAAGCCTGAGGCTGTCTGCTACACATGGATACTGGGGAATCAAACCATAGTCATTGGACTTTGCAGGCAAGTGCCTTAGCCACTGAGCAATCTCTCCAGCCTGCATTTGTTTACTATTATTATTATTTTTGCAGCAAACCCAACAGGCTGCTCACCCACCCCCAGGTAGGGTCTCACTCTAGCCTTAGTCTGGCCTAGAATTTACTATGGAGTCTCAGGGTGGCCTCGAACTCTCAGCAATCCTCCTGCCTCTGCTTCCCAAGTGCTGAGATTAAAGCCATGTGTCATCACCACACCTGGCCAGACTGCTTTTCTTTCTATGCGTGAGTGAGAGAGAGAAAGGGAGAGGAAGAGAGAATTGGCTTGCTAGGGCCTCAGCCACGGAATCGAACTCCAGGTGCATGTGCCCCCTTGTGAGCATGTGTGACCTTGTGCGCTTACATCACTGTGTGCCTGGCTTATGTGGGACCTGGAGAGTCAAACATGAGTCCTTCGGCTTTGTAGACAAACACCTTAACCGCTATGCCATCTCTCCAGCACTATTTTTTTTTTCATTTAATCTTTGCAGTTCCTCTGTGAGGAAGGAGTTGATGCCACTCGCTACCCCCACTTCCCCATCAATCAAAAAACCAGGTACTGCGATCCCTAAGCACTTGTCCAAGGTCACACCTGGTCAGTGGTGGAACCTAGGTTGAAATCCAGGTAGTTGGAGTTGAAAGCCGACCCCCTGTCTGTCTGCTCCCTGGATTACTGTTGTCACCTGTGGGGGTGACTAATCCAGGCTCAGGCAAGGGGTCTGGCTGGCTAATGACAACACCACGCTGTGACCTCCGTACGCACTAACTCCTGAGGCCACATGCACAGCCACACAACTGACAGCCTGCTAGAGGCCTAGGGGTTTCCACAGAAAGGGAAATGCCAGGTCCTTCCTCAGACAGGCCAGGCCTCCCAGCCCTGTGTGATCCCAGGAGAGATAGCGCCATGTCCTGCGCTCATGGATTTGTGGGTGTCCGTCAGCAAAGCTGGCCACAGCTAATGCAGGGGCCCGCATAGGCCATACACAAGCGAGCAGAATGTCTGTCCCCAACCTGGACAAGTTGATGAACACGTGAAAAATGCTTAGAACACTGTCTGGGTCTCACAAGTACTTAAGAAGCCCACCCTCTAGTTATTTTTCTTCTTGTTACTCTTGGGTGGCACTTGTGGGTCAGTCCACAGGGCAAAGCCCCGCAGTGCCTGATGCTGAGTGAGCTACACTGTAAAGACCGTGGGGCTCGGAAGAGCCTATTTGGCCGTGTGTTCTTGGGCAGGTCACTTCGCGTCTCTGCGCTTGACATGTTTTTGGTGCTCATGTGCGCATGTGCAAGCACACACGTGTTGCAGGTCATCGGGGGACAGACAACTTCAGGTGTCAGTCTTTGCCCTCACTTTGTTTGAGGCATGGTCTCTCATACACTGCTGTGTCCCCAGGCTGGCTGGGCCATGAGCCTTCAGGTGATTCTCCTGCCCCACCTCCCGCCCTGCCCTGTGTGCCCTGGGATTAGATGCTCTGGTGCTACAGCGTCTGGCTTTACATGGTTCTGAGGATCCGAACTCAGTTACTTGGGCTTGTGTTGTAACACTTTACCCACTGGGCTCCAGTGACTTTTATTTATTTATTTCACACACACACACACACACACACACACACACACACAGAGAGAGAGAGAGAGAGAGAGAGAGAGAGAGAGAGAGAGAGAGAGAGGGAATGAATGAGAATGGGCGCATCAGGGCTTCCAGCCACTGCTAACAAACTCCAGACACGTGCGCCCCCTTGTGCATCTGGCTAATGTGGGTCCTGGGGAATTGAACCTGGGTCCTTTGGCTTTGCAGGCAAACGCCTTAACCACTAAGCCATACCTCCAGCCCCCTGGAGACATTTTTTCATTTAAAGTGATGTGGTGGCTACAAGAAAGCTTCCTACCTGTGACATTCTGTCATGCCACTCACACATGGAGTTGTTTGGCCCTCGTAAGGTGCACTGGTCCCTCCATTCATTTATACACCGAGCGAGCGTCAATTGAAGGCTTCTCTGCGTCCAGCAGCGGTTGGGGGCATTTAACACGGCAGTGCACAAACAGGTCCCAACCCCTGCTTCAAGCTGCAGGTAGCCTGGAGGGAGGAGAGCTACAGCAAACAGTTGGCACATTGAATAAATGTGCCAGTGGATGCCAGCAGAAGAGAGGTCACAGTCAAGATGGTGAGAAGTGATCAGGCCCTGGACGCATTGCAAAGGCTGTGCCACCCACCATGGCTTCTGAGTGGGTGGGGGTGTGAGGAAGGGTGACGGGGTGCTGACAAGCTCTCTGTCCTGAGTGCCAGGTGTGTGAGGTCGTCCTCGGCTGAATGAAGTCGTCATCGGTTGAAATGGTGATGGCAGAGTGAACACGGGACAGGCTTCCCGGACAGTCAGGAGCCCCGCTTTGGGCTTGTTAAGGCCGACCTGGCAGTTGGACGTTGAGCTGGGGCTGGGGAGATGGCTCAGTGGGAAAGGTGTTTCCCTGCACAGGCATGAGGGCCTGAGTTCAGATCCCCACCCAGCACCCACATCGCACCCCCGTAATCCCAGTGTTGAGGAGACTAGAGGCTCCCCAGGGCTTTCTGGATGCATCAGCCAGCTCTGGACTCAGTGAGAGCCCGTCTGAAGGGAAAACGTGGAGAGTGATTTAGGAAGGAACCCAAAGTCGACCTCCGGCCTCCACATGCATCCACACCCATGCACCTGCCCCTACACGTATGAACACTCATATACACAGCTCTACATATCTCACACATGTGCAAAGAAAAAGATATGCAAATCTGGGACTCAGGGACAAGGCCTGAGGGAACGATAGGCAAGTGTGAGAGCTGTGATAGACATGCTGAAGTTAGGGACAGCGTCTGCAGAGAGGAGAGCCAGTCTCTGGCTGCTACTGGACACGGAGACAGCTAGGGTGGAAAGGGTGGCTTGGCCATTCTGTAGCCACCATGTCCCTTTAGATGAGCCATCCCCAAGGCATACGAGCCGAGCAACTCCGGCCCAGAGCACACAGTAGCACTGATGCTCTTGCTACAGCGTTTCTGTCCTTCTATTGTGAGGCGTGAATCCACAACTTCATGTTCATTTTATAATCTGGCCATGCTTTTAAATTTTGCACCAAATTTGTCTTAAAGTGATGGATGAAAAAAACAAACATTTAACCAAAATTTATGTGTTAAGCTCCCGTTCCCCAAGGAAATTGATGCCAAGCTTGTTACAGCTGAGTCTGTCTTCAGGGCTGAAAGGAAGTGAGATCAATGAAGCAAGAACCCCCACACATCCAAGTCCTTCCCCCATCCCTGGCATTCCTAAGTATGTCGCCTTTCACTGTAAAAGGGGCTTTGGAGGTGTGATTATATTAAAGATCCTGGCAGGGGGAGATGGCCCTGGACTGTCCACTGCTCAACGTCATCACATGAGCCCTTACGGGAGGAAGCGATGTGGGGCACGGTCAGATAGAAATAGCCTTGAGATGAGGAGGGACAGCAAGTCCAAGGACACAGGCAGTCTGCAGAGTGGGAAAGACCACGGGTTAGAGCGCACACACCCCCGCCCCCATAGCACCGCTGGACCTGCCCACAGCCTGACTTTAACCCTGGCCTCCAAGATCTATGACCATCTTTCTCCATTGTTCTTTGTGTGGGCGCGTGTGCGTGTGCGTGTGCGTGTGTGTGTGAGACAGCCAGAGGACAACCTTGGGTGTAGTTCCTCAAGAAAACTATCTACTTTTTTGTGAGCAGGGTTTTTCATTGGCCTGGAAGTGGACAATTAGCCCCAGGGGTCCTCCTGGCTCCACTGCCCAGTGCTGGGTTACAAGCACGTACTACCACACCTGGCTTCCTTTATTTATTTTTTGAGGCATGGTCTCGCTCTGGCCCAGGCTGACCTGGAATTCACTATGTATTCTCAGGGTGGCCTCGAATGCAAGGTGACCCTCCTACCTCTGCCTCCCGAGTGCTAGGATTAAAGGCGTGCGCCACCACACCCGGCTCCTCAGCCCCATTTATGTTGCTCTAAGCCACTGTGTTTGTGACAGCTTGTAACAGCATCTGTAGGACATTGACATCAGCCCAGGAAGTCAGCACCACAGCCTTTGCAGGGACTTGAGCACCAGCAGCTGCCCGCCCCCACCCCAGCCATAGCTTGGGTCCTCTCAAGCTAGGCTTGTTTTAAATAGTGTCTTAGGGCTGGAGAGATGGCGTAGCGGTTAAGCACTTGCCTGTGAAGCCTAAGGACCCCGGTTCGAGGCTCGATTCCCCAGGTCCCATGTTAGCCAGATGCACAAGGGGGCGCACGCGTCTGGAGTTCGTTTGCAGTGGCTGGAAGCCCTGGCGCTCCCATTCTCTCCTCTCTCCCTCTATCTGTCTTTCTCTCTGTGTCTGTTGCTCTCAAATAAATAAATAAAAAATGAACAAAAAATATTAAAAAAAAAAATAGTGTCTTAGTGGCTGCTGCCCGTGTCTGTAAAGCTCGCCGCAGAGAAGGAGCCTTCCTTCACTGCACCTTAGTGTCAGCTCTGAGGCCAATGAGCCACAGGTCTCCCTGCATGTCATTCATAATGCTGGATCCTCTGAAAGACTCAGAAGGGACGTTAGGCCCATCTGCTGAACACGCAGGTTCTGGAACGTCCGTGTGCTTCTCCCGGAACTGCGTGTGCTTTGACCGTGGCCTGTGTGACTCCGGAAGAACACGATGGTCCTCAGCCAAGCAGCCCTCTTCACACGAGTGCCAGTGCCAACTGTCAGGTGCTGACAGAGTGTCTGTCTGACTTGGAGGCACCGCCAGGCGTGGTGGCCCACGCCTTTTATCCCACCACTTGAGAGGCTGAGACAGGAGGATCACCATGAGTTTGAGACCAGCCTGGCATATAGAGTGAGATTCTGTCTCAACCCCTCAACTCCGAGAAAAAAATAAAGACAGAAAAGAAAAGAATAATAATGTCAACAAGCATGAGGACCTGAGTTTGGATTCCAGAACCCACATAAAAAATCAGGGTGGGCTCTCTCTCATAAATAAATAAAAAAAAATGAAATAAAAAAATTCAGGCTGGAGAGATGGCTTAGTACTTAAGACGTTTGTCTGCAAAGCCCAAGGACCCAGGTTCAATTCCCTAGAACTCATATAAGCCAGATGCACATGGTGGTACGTGCATCTGGAGTTTGTTTGCAATGGCTGGAGGCCCTGGTGTGCCATTTTCTCTTTCTCTCACTCATAAATAAATAAATAGAATAAATCAGGGCATGATGGCACACGCCCATAACCCCAGCCCTGGGGCTGCAGAGACGCGAGCATTCCAGGGACTTGCTGGCCAGCCGTCTGCTTTTCAGTCAAAGGAGGGGAGCTGCGGTCCTGTAGCGGTGAGAACAAATAACTCAGCTTTCCAGCCTGGACTATGCAGTGAGTGCCAGGCCAGTGAGGGACCTGAAGAATGACCTCTAATTGTCCTGTGGCCCATACACACACACACACACACACACACACACACACACACACACACACACGCGTGCGCGCACGCGCGCGCCCCACAAAGATATGGTTTTCAAGTCACCCTTAATCAGAACAGTGCCTGGCTTTAGGAGACCTTATAGGCCTTTTTGTAGCAGGTCAGATCCACTCAAGGCTCCATGGTTCTAACCAGCTTCACATGTAGAGCACTGGAACCCTCCTGAGCTGATGGGCACTCTTTCTTCCTCCAGTTCTGACAAGGCAATTAAAACTCAACCCAGAAGTCACTGTGATAGATCACACGCACAACCTGCCAGCCCTCGGGGAGGCTGAGGCAGAAGGATTGCCATGAGTGTGAGATCACCTTGGTCTACATAGTGAGTTCCAGACCAGCCTGGGCTAGAGTAAGACTGTTTCAAGAAAACCGGGAACACTCCCCACCCCCAGCCAGACATGGTATATCACGGTCTCTTTGGTTTAGAGTCAGTTTGGTTAACCATGAACACTAGCGGGGCGGTTTTCTGCCTGTACACAGGTGCGCACGGACACCTGACGCTTTCTGCTCGCTGCATTGTCCTAAGAGACATGCGCTACTATTCCATGAACTCTCACAAGGGAAAAGCCGACAGCCATTTACTTACTCAGAAAATAAAGGAGCTTGAGGCTTCGACTGGGTTTCTGATGGTGACAGCTGTCTTGGGAGGCTTTCTGTTCTAGGCGGCTCTGTGAGCTCACGTTGGACTTAAATGAAACCACCTCTGTTCCCACGACGTCACAGGGGGATTGCCCAAAACGTGCGTCTTCCAAGCCAAAGGAGGCAAGCTGGGGTTTGGAGAGGAGCGTAGCCTCTCCTTTCACTTGGCACTTGGGGACGGTAAGAGTTACTCAGCCATCATCTCTCGCTTTCCTCCACTAGCCATGCAGGGGAAACAGACCCCACAGACACGTTGGCGGGGCGCCCCCAGCCTCACCCCCAGCAGCGCACATTGAGTGATAGCTGCCCCCTGGCTCCCTGTTGGCCCAGGACTCTGTAGCAGTATTTGTGGGAGCCAGCTTTGACATTCCCTCTCGAATTCCAGTCTTGAGGCACATCTGGCCAAGAATTCATCGGCATGGACCCCACTGTACAAACACTGGGCTCAGAAGAGGTCTGAGTCACGCAGTGCTCACCGCTGAGTAAGGTCAGAGGCGCTTTCCCTAATCCTCCCTGTCGGCCGGCGGATTGATGTCGGTGTGAGTCCGCCTCCGCCCGCTGAGCCCCTAAACACTGGCTTTCCAAACTGAGTCAGGCGCCAGCAGTGGTTCTGATTCGTCCCGCAGCAGCTCCTTCCTCCCTGCAGGGAGCCTTGTCCCCGAGGGTTCAGGGCTGGGATCTACTTCTGGGAGGTGAGTCCTCAGAGCCTGCACCAAGATGCTCCTCTATCTTCAGTGACTGGCCTTTCCTCTCACTTCACTTCTGGTTTCTATGACCTCAGCGAGACTCACTCCACACCCCACATTTCCAGATGTTTCCTATTCTTGCTAGAGCTCTTGAGGTTGAAGAAGTGGAAAGAAATGATCACCCCCGAGGAGCAGGAGGTGTATCCTGAGGGGAGCTGGCACCGACCCATGGGAGCATCCCTTCTCCTCTGTGGGGCCTGTTGAGCCAAGCTGGGTCAGGTAGGTGCTAACCCGCTGGGGTTGGTCTAGCCAGAGCAAAGCTCAAACCTAGGCTTTCATTCTTGTGAATGCCGTCAGGCCTCACTAGCCAGCGCCCACTCTCCCCCGTCCACAGAAGTGCGGACTGAACTCTTGCTGGGAAGCATCTGTCTTGGGGACAGGTCTTCTTATCTACAACTAAGTGGTGAGGAGACTCACCAAGGGCAGAGGACCAGGCTGGTCAGGGACTGCGCGCATAAACAACACAGACAAGCTAAGATGGGCTGCGGGGAGCAAATCTGTGGCCACCTGACCAAGGCCCAGAGGGGAATGGAAACCCTCTAAGTGCCAGGCCAGGGTGCGCCTTGGGGGTACCAAGGGAGGCAAGCCCTCTCCTGCTCTCCAGAGAAGTTCCCAGTCTGGTTGAGGACAGAACTGGACTGACATCTGGGGACTAGTGTAGAATGCAAGGTGGCATGAGGTCCCAGGGCTCTATCAGTGTAGAGGGCAGGAGGAAGAGTCGGGGGCAAGGAGACAGGCATCAAGATTGGCAGAGTTGGAGTAGAAGGTCAGTAGGAGAGTCGGGGACTTGGAGAGAGGCGTCAAGACTGACATATAAGGGCCAGGGAGATGGCTTAGCAGTTAAAGCGCTTGCCTGTGAAGACTAAAGACCCAGTGCCGACAGAAGCCAGATGCACATGGAGGCATTTGCACCTAGAGTTCACTTGCTGTGGCCAGAGGCCCCATTCTTTCTCTCTCTCTCTACTAAATAAATAAAAATAATTTTTCTTGAAAAATGGTTGGCATATAAAAGGAGGTGATGGACGGTGGCTGCCTGGCAGGGGACAACCAGAGGAAGTTGGCAGAGAAAACAAAGAAGAGCCAAGATCCATTGATAAGACAAGAAGAGAGCTGACTGCCCATCATGAGATGGGCCACCTCTACCACATCTGCCCGGGTCTAGGAGAAACTGCAGAGGAAGCGGCACCATGCACACTGCTCTTGCCGCTAGCCTGACAACCAGCTCCAGGGCGATGGTGACAGACATGGTGATCAATCAAAACTGATCAAAGCAGAAATCCAGAGAACTCAACACTAAATCAGACTGCTAACAGGTCTGCCTTGGTTCAGGGAACATTGTAGAAGAGGGGGTGAAAATATTGTAAGAGCCACAGAGTATGTAGGAATACCCTGAGGCATGAAACCCTATGACCCCACAGGGACTGACTGAGGCCTTCCTTCATGACCCCACGGTGAATCCCGTAACCCCACTGAGGAGGGCCCTCAGGATAATGGGAGCTGGGGCGAAGGGATCAAAGAGAATAGCCTGTTGTAATGTATGTGTAAAAAAAGTTAAACAATTTAAAAGGAGGTGATGGCAGGCAAAGGATGTGATACCTTCCCAGTGTTGGCTACAGCTAACATGTGAGCCTGCCCAGCGGCAGGAAGGTGGGAGCAGAAGCAGCTTCTGGGAGAGAGGGTTTATTTCAGGCCTGCAGAACCCAGGGGAAACACTATCAGTGACGGGAGAAGCTGGCTCACTCCATCCTCCACCGGCGTAGCAGAGAGAGAAAAATCAGCGACCAGCAAGCGCCAACAGCCAGAGCTCACTCTGCTCTTCTCACACCTCCCAGGGATAGACCACAGGCCACAACTTTGCCAGCACGCGGCAGGAGACTCAAGTTGCAACCTTAATAAAAAGTACCTTAGGGGTTGCAGTGATGGCTTAGCTCTTAAGGCACTTGCCTGCAAAGCCTAAGGACCCAGGTTCGGATCCCCAGTACCCTCATGAGCCAGATGCACAAGGTGACACATGTCTGGAGTTTGTCTGCAGTGGCTGGAGGCCCTGATGCACCCATTCTTTCTCTCTCTCTCTCGGTTTCAGAAGTAAATAAATAAATAATAAATTCTCTGAGAAAAAAAAACCCCAAAAACCTCAGGCTATGTGGAACATACGTTCACATCGAAGGTGGCTTCAATCTTTGGAACTGTTGTGTAATAAGGCAGAGCAAAGAAACATTACTCCTGTATACTCGCTGGCCCTGCCTACTCTTGGGCCAGGAGGGTCGGAAGAGCATGGGAAATGTCAGTGCCGGGCTAGGTGGAGGGTACCTACAAAACATGGGAGATGGGCTTCTCTACAGAAGCATGGGCGACACCAAGGCTGCTGCACTGCCGAAAAGCTCTCCCCAGCCTAGGTGGTGACTCACGAAAGCTGCACCTTAGGGCTGTTGACCTGACTGGTCGGCAGCTCCGCAAATGTCCTCCCTTCCCCAGTAATGGTTTCTGCCTGCGTAACCCCGGGGAGGCCTTGTGGGTCTTGTGGCTTCTGCCAGCTTCGCGAGCCTCCCTCCTCCACATCCCTCCAGGAGGGATGGTTTCAATCTGGAGGAAATTGCTACACAGCAGTGACCAGCTTTTGTATGACAGATGGCTGTGAGGATCAAGATGGAGGAGACAGATGTGACGGAGTGGGAGGTGTGGTCAGGAGCACCCGGTGCTGCTTGGCGGACGGGAAAGGGAAAAAAGAAGCCTCGAAGGTGCGCGCAGCAGCTGGGCTGCCGTTCATTGAGAGGGGGATGGTGTTTCTGATAGACAGGAGCAAAGAGGTTGGCTTAAACTTGAGAGGCATGTGCAATGTCTAAATTGGGCGGGGTGACCAGAATGGGGACTGGACACACTTCCTGCCAAGAGAGCTGTGCACACCAGAGGTGTTGATTAGTTAGGGGCTTTCAGGGAGCCAGGAACAAAGGAGATGTGCCTACACACCTTGGGGTCCATCTTTGGGTCTATTTCTTAAATGGGGTGTTAGGGAGTTCAGGAAAGTCCTTGAACCCTATACCCTAGGTTTATGTCTACTTTTAGCCAAAGAATTGAATAAAATAAGACTGAGAAGGATAATTATCAAATTATGTTTATTGAGGGACATACAGAACCAAGGGAAGAACCATGTGGTGGAACTGGAAAATCCATCGAGGAGACGGAAGAGAAAGTATGAAGAGCTCCTGCCACGCGGAGGGCAGGAGGGGCCGAGGAGCCCATGTGGGAAGTAGGGTCAGGGGTTTCTCTCACCATTTTGGCCCAGCAACGTTGAAATGATGGGAAACTCACCAGAAGCCAGGAGGTTCAGGAGTGGTCAAGTGGCCCAGAAAGAGTGTGCCCTCCCCTCATAAACGTATTTATAACTAGAGAGACAGCTGATTGGTCTGGGCTAGAGACTGTCTCAGGAAGATGCCAGCCATGATGCCAAGTTCTGGGGGCTGAACTTGATCAACTGCAATGTCAGGGTTAGATTTAAATCCTAGGAAAGACCTGCCTCCCAGGAGAGGCCCAGGCTGTTTGTGGAAAAACAGATCTCCTTTAGGCAGGAGAAAAGGAGTCAGTCATCCTTTGATCTCTAACAAAGCAGAGATCACAAGGATAGGCCCACAGACATTCCTGCTTCTTAGCTTCAGGGGCCCAGTCACCCCAACTGCCTAACAAAGCTGCCTGATCCCTCTCATCTTGTTCTCTCACACCTCCATGCACCTGCTTATCATCTCTGTCTGCGTTGATAATCTTTCATCTATCATCTACCTATTATCTATCTATGTATCATCTATCTATCCATCGATCATCTATTAATCATCTATTATCTATCATCTATCTATATAACTATCATCTATCTATTATTTATCTATCATCTACCTATCTGTCTGTCTCTAATCTCTCTCTCTCTATCTTCCATAATTCCATCTATCATCTACCTATCCAATCATCAATCATCTTTCTACCTACCCATCATGTTATTCAAGATCTTAATTGGCTCAGGCACTGATGAAGGCAGCCCTAGCAGATGGGGAAGCCAGGAGGAGTTGATGCCTCAGTCTTGAGGCGCTGGGTCCTTTGGCTTCACAGGCAAGCACCTTAACCACTAAGCCATCTCTCCAGCCCTAATTTCTCCCTCTTTAAGAACACTCTGTAGTTGCTCTTCCATACTTACTGATTCTTCTGGGGGTTCATCCCACACCCCAGGGTCACTTCCTTGGCTTACTGTGCTTGACCGTGTAATGTTAACTGTGTCTACACTGGTCCACAGTCACACCCAGCGCCCTGTTCAATCTGGAACCAGTACTAGAGTCCGGCCATGCTGGTGCTTGAAGCTCTCCACCGACAATTCCGTCTGAGGTTAGTCAGAAGAACCACATAGAGGGATGAGAAAAGTGGTTAGGGTTGCGGTCTGGGGAACTCAGCTAGCAGAGGAAATAAGTGGTCAGGTTGCGGTCTGGGGAACTTCAGCTACAGGAGGAGATGAGCGGCCAGGGGAATATGAAGGAGCAGCCAGTGAAGCCTCTTTTATCCTGTGTCCATCTGATCTGGGGCGCCTTGGTCAGGCCTTTCATGAAGGACTTCCCAGGACCTTCAGTATACATGCATTCACTGTGAAGACCACTCGTTACTGTTTCCAGACATTTCGTCAGGAGCCAGGGCATTTCAATTTTATTAGTATTATGACATTTGAGTGAAATTTTGGGAAATTCTGCAGAAGTAAATAATGACACCAACACAACCAATATCTGGGCAGATGAGTCAGTGAGAGCAGGTCTGAGTTGAAGAGAACAAATTTGGGGGCCTTCTGCTGGCGGCCATGGCTTGTTCACAGGCTTAAGCGGCAGGTTCTCTTAGCCACTGAGCTACCTCCCTGCCCTGCGACTTGTTCTCAGAATGAAGAATCACCCCCAAGAGGCCCCCAGAAATGCCAGTCTGGACATAGTCAGGGTGTTCTGGTCTCCTGGAATCAGGCCCCACCACTGTGCCTTCCTCCAGGCAGGCAGATCATTGATCCCAACACCGGAGCCTGGTCTTGGTCCTTGGCACGTCGAGGTAGCAGTCATGAGGTGTGGAGTCACTTCCCCAGGCCCTCCAGTCTTGCTCCAGCACAGTCACAACGGGAAACGGGGATGGTTTTCCCATAGGCCTGTCTTTCCTCAGCTGTGTTGGGGCTGCTTTGCGCTCTGGAAGCCAGGGGACCCTAGGACAAGGCAGTGAGGCAGGGACGGTGCCCCCAGGGACTGTTACTGGTTTCATCATTTTGCTATTGCTCAAGGCTGTGGTACTGTCAGCTCAGGAGGGTCCACAGCTGTCCTCTGCCTTGGCTACTGCTCTCCCATTGCAGGGCCTCTGTGTGGACAGAGGCCTCCTGAGGTCGTTGGGGCCCATCTCTGTTGTCTACACACAGCGCCCCTCCAGGGGCCTTGGCAGCTGCAGGCTGTGGGTTGGAAGCCGGGGACCTTTGGTTTCTCTTTAACTTGCCCTCGGGGCCTGGGGCAAGAAGCGAATCAGCGCCGCCCGGTCATGGGCGCTCAAACCCAGAGGCTGCAGGCCTGAGCCGTCTCTAGTGTGCTGCGGCCTTGGGAAAGGCTCGGCTCGCTTGCATCTGGGAAAACCTCCCAAACTCTGCACAGCAGCATGTCTATTCTTCCCAGGACGCCTGCCTTCGCGACTATACCGGGGACTAGACGTGGGGACTGAGGAGGCCGGGCCTCTGAGGAGACCCTTCCTCACCCCGCCAGCTCCTGCTGGCTCCCCACGCCGCACTCCTTGCAGGCTCGGCGCCTATCACTCTAAGGTCTGTCTCCTCTTGCTATGGCCTTCTCCCTCACTCGCGTACCTTCCTCACCTTTAGAAGAATACCGGTCACTGGATTCAGGGCCCATTCCACTCCAGAAGCCTGGCCCACTGCTGGGAGAGCTCTGGGCCGGCTGCCACCATCTTTTCTGGCTAATAAAGCTTGCTTCTGGAGTCGGGATCTCTGCTGGAGATGTGTCTGCTTGGAGCATTCATTCTCCATGTTACAAATAGAGACACAGAGGCCAGAGCCAGGGAGGGCAGAGAGAATGGGAGAGTGGCAAAGTGGTCCCGTTCATGTGGGGGCTGGACGGCCTGTTCACGGGGTTCTTGTGCTCCCACTGAATCCCACATCTCAGTGGAAGGCAGGTGAGAAAGGCCAGACACTAATGTACACGGCGTGTGTGTGAGTCCGTCTGCGTGCAATGTCTGGACCGGCAAAGTGCGATTCGAAAATGAATGATGGCCAAGTGGTGGGAAGGGAGCAGTTAACAGCCACAGATAATGGATGTGGGATTTCACTTTAGGATGACGCAGACGTTCTGGAATTAAATTGTGGGGATAGTTGCATAACTCTGTAAATAACGGAAAGTTGAAATGGATGAAGTTCAGGGCAGCAATGAGAATAAGTGCATCAGTGTCTGCCTAGTGAACTGGAGTCCAGAGGAGCCCTGTTCCCAGGGTGGAGAGGGTGAAGCCAGGCTGGCGGCACTCAGAACACTGTGAAATACTCCATGGGCCTCTTTGACCCAGGCCTGCCCTCAGCAAAACATGCAAACGGCTTATGCCTTCACTATCCCCGACCCTTGCAAACTCCAGGTCTCTTCCTCACGGGCCTGCCCCTGGAATGGGTATGTGGCTGAGACATGCTGTTTATGGGGGTCACACAATGAAGTCCCATGTCATGAATGAGCGAGTGAGTGAAGCATAGATAATGGAAGTGATACCCAAGTGCAGCAGAGAGTTTTCCATCACTGGGAACATAGAAGCAGTGACTTTTCATCTACCTCCTTGAATCAGATGTCCCCCAGAAACTCATGTGCTCTGAATGCTCAGTCCCAAGCTGATGACCGTTTGGGAGGTGGAGCCTTGCTGGAGGAGGTGTGCTTCTGGCCGCAGGCTTAGGGGTGTCATCGCCCGCTCCCCCTTGCCCGAATCAGCTCACTCTCCTGCTGCTGCTTTCCACCTGCCGTGGCAGGTGATGTGCAGCCTTTCTTCTAGCATGCTTTCCCCTGACATCACAGTGCTTCCCCTTGAGTTGGTAAGCCAAAATAAAACTTTCCTCCCATCATCTGCTTTTGGTCAGGTGCTTTATCCCAGCAACGAGAAGATAACTACCACAGAAAAATGTCGCCAAGCATGGGGTCATTGTTGCTGAAAAACTGTGTGGCTTTTGGCCTTTTGAAACTAATTTTTGGGAGGAATGTAGGATTTGAAACCTTGACCTAAGAGATGCCTTTGAGTACTATAAGCAGATATTTATATATATATATATGTGTGTGTGTGTGTATCTATATGTATATGTATATGTATGTATGTATGTGTGTGTGTGTGTATATATATATATATATATATATATATATATATATATATATATATATATAATTTATTGACAGAGAGTGAGAGAGAGGAAGAGGTAGAGAAAGAGAGAGAAACGGGCATGCCAGGGTCTCCAGCCATTGCAAATGAACTACAGATGCATGTGCCACCTTGTGCATCTGGCTTATGTGGGTACTGGGGAATTGAACCTGTGTCCTTAGGCTTCAGAGGCAAGCACCTTACCCACTAAGCCATCTCTCTAACCCTATAAGTAGAATGTTTTTTAAATTATTTATTTATTTATTTATTTGAGAGTGACAGACACTGAGAGAAAGAAAGATAGAGGGAGAGAGAGAGAATGGGCGCGCCAGGGCTTCCAGCCTCTGCAAACGAACTCCAGACGAGTGCGCCCCCTTGTGCATCTGGCTAACGTGGGACCTGGGGAACTGAGCCTTGAACCGGGGTCCTTAGACTTCACAGGCAAGCGGTTAACAGCTAAGCCATCTCTCCAGCCCTATAAGTAGAATTTGATGGACCATTTCTGGTCAGAGTTGCAAGAAGAAAATGTAGAAAGAACTTCAGACTGTGCCGGCTTAGCCTGTGAGGGAAAGAAAGAGCTTTGCCCAGACGAGGTTGTAGACAGTTTGTGAGAGGCCGCCTGCATTCTGCCACTATCATGAGGTCTTGCGCGGGAGGAGTTTAGAGGAAATGGACTGGTGTGGTGAGCAGGTAGATATGCCACAGAGAGAAGTGAAAGTTGGCCAGGAGACAGCTGCCTGTTTCAGCTGAAATTATTGGAGATATTACTATCATTGAGATTAGGCCAGCTGTTCTACATTGCAACAGCATAGAGAACACTGACTCTTGAAAGTTAGGAGCCTAAAGGAAGAATGCTAAAGGCATTTTCTGCCTTTCAAGTTGGATTTATTAACCCCCCCTCCCCAGATTAACAAATTTGGTAGCCTACCTGGCACTATGGGAGTATAATAAATGTAGGAAAGAGTCATTGCATTTGCAACACGTTTTTTTTTTTTTCTTCTGGAAATGGCTACTGGACAATGTGAGACAGGGTTGTTGGAATCCCTGTCCTGAGTATGAACTGTAGGTTCTAGTGGAGACCCCAGAATTTTCAGAATTGCTAGGACTATGCGACAGCTGTCAAGGGAGCTGCTGGCTCTAGGTGGCTTGTTCCCAAGGCTGTGAGCAGCCCAAATGGAAGGGCAGAATTGGAACCCCAGAGATTTCATCACTGGTTATGGATGTTGGAATTGGAGCTACAGGATTGGACATTTGCTATATGGTTTCAGATCTTGCATTGGTTCAATTTTTGCTTGCTACGCCCAATGCCATGTTTTGTAAATGTTTAGTCGGTGTCACTATGTGGTTTAGTTTTTATTGGCTCACAGCTGAGGGACCTTGGACTATGGGGATGTTTGAACAGTACTGGTACTGCTAAAAATCATGGAGACCTTTAAAGTTGGATTGAATGCATTTTATTTTCATTTATTTAGTTGCAATCACAGAGTAAGAGAAAGAATGGGCATGCCAGGGCCTCTAGCCATTGAAAATGAACTCCAGATGCATGCACCACCTTGTGCTTTATATGGATACTGTGAAATCAAACCCAGGTTGTTAGGCTTTGCAGGCAAAGTACCTTAATTACTAAGCCATCTCTCCGGCCCTGCATTGCATTTGAAATCCTGGATGGTCATCAGTTTATGGGGGCCAAAGGAAGAATGTGGTGGTTTGAATCAGGGGTCCCCCATCAAGTGTTCTGAATGGTTGGTCCCCAGATTGTGGCAATCTGGGAAGTGGAGCCTTGCTGGAGGAGGTGTGTTTCTGGAAGCAGGCTTAGGAGTGTTATAGCCAGCTTCCCATTGCCAGAGTTCAGCTCACTCTTCTGCTGCCATTCTCTACCCGCTGTGGCAGAGGTGATGTCCAGCCTGTGCTCACACCATGCTTTCTCTTGCCAGCATGCAGCTTCCCCTCGAGACTGTCAGCCAAAATGAAGCTTTCCTCCCATCCACCGCTTTTGGTCGACGCTTTGTCCCAGCAATGAGAAGGTGACTGCAACAATCCTATACAGGATGTTCTTGATTTGAAGGGAAGGTCAAATAAATAAAAATGTAAATAAATAACTGGATTGCTATACTTTATCATTCTAGGGTTAACAGTGCCTTATAAACATGCAATAGGAACTTGGCAGTGTATCACATGGAAGAAAAGTAGCATGGAGAAAAATACTCAAACTGAAATTTCTGGAATATTTAAGAATGGATTTTAAAAAAAGTTTTTCGAGGTAGGGTCTCACTCTATCCCAGGCTGACCTAGAATTCACTATGTAGTCTCAGGGTGGCCTTGAACTCACGGCAATCCTCCTACCTCTACCTTCCAAGTGCTGGGATTAAAGACATGCGCCCTCCCCCATGCCCGGCAAGAATGGATATTTTAGTACATATTGCCTCCTTCCCTCTTTTCCTTTCTCCCTTCCTCCCTCCCTCATGGGAATTCATAGCTGCACAAGCTTGGAGACCACTAATGGCCGACATCTCAGAAAGTGAATAATGCATCCCTTAGATGCCCTCCCCAAGGGCATCAAGGCTTCCAGTAGCTCAAGTCAGTGTCCCAAAGACGAATCTTGAAGGTCCAGGAAGTGTGACACCACACAGCGCTGTGCAAAACCTACCCGTTTACTTTGCAGTGCACATTCACATGAAGTGCCTCTCATTCATGTGAAGCACCTACCATTGACATGAAGTGGCCTACCTGAGGTAGAGCCATGCAGTGTCCCAGGGTCAAAGGAAGCGCTCCTACCCTCACTGGCATGCCATTACTTTCTCTTTACAGTATAACAGCTCTACGTTTTTCACAGGACACATTTCTTTTTTTGGATTTATTATTTTTATTATTTATTTTGAGAGAGTGGGAGAGAGAGAGAGAGAATGGGTGTCCCAGGGCCTTCAGCTGCTGCAAATGCACTCCAGACATGTGCGCCCCCTTGTGCACATATGCCGCATTACATGCTTGCATCATTGTGTGTCTGGCTATGAGGGATCTGGGGATTCAAACATGAGTTCTTAGGCTTTACAGGTAAGCGCTTTAACTGCTAAGCCATCTCTCCAGCTCAGGAAAAGTTTCCTTATGGGGGAGTTAACACAGGCATGGGCTTCTCACCCCTGCAGACCCAGTTGCAGACCCTTGGTGACCCTGAAGAGCCCAGGCTATGGCCAGTTGTGTTCCTGGCTCTTGCAGCCACCACACGTCTTCCAAGGACCCAGTCTTGCACATTGCCAAATCACAGCCTCTGTTTCTCATGCACGGTACAGGGATGGTTGGGCTTCATTCTGACACTGAATTCTCATGCCCACTTATGTTGCCTATTTCCTTTTCCTAGTTACAAGTGTGTATGTCTATTGGAGCAGACTTGGGAATGGCGGGTTGAATGGAAGAGGAATGTTTTGGTATCCTGCTAGGAAACTCAGAGCCATTGGTTAAGATTCATGACCTTTTTTTTTTTTTTTTTTTTTTTAACTGTCAAGGTAGGGTATCACTCTAACTCAGGCTGAATGCACTATGTAGTCTCCGGGTGGACTAGAACTCATAGTGCTCCTCCTACCTCTGCCTCCCAAGTGCCGGGATTAAAGGCGTGTGTCACCACACCTGGCAAGATTCATGGTCTTGTTGTCATCCAAGTTCTCCCCAGGTGCAGCCTGACCAGAAAGTCCTGCTAGCTACCAATGCCCGCTCCGCTTCTCCTCTGCTCCTGGCGACTGCGTGGCCTTGGTCCTAAGTGGCCTGCTGCTGTAGCCCAGGAGTTGTGTCTTGAATCTCCACAGGGGCTTGGCATAGTGCCAGCCACAAGGGGGCAGTTTGTGAGGACACTGTTAGGTTTTCCATCTGAAATGTCCCCCTCAGGCTCACATTTGGAGCTCTGTTCTCAGGCTGGTGACTGCTTGGGGGGCTGGGGGGCCGTAGGAGGTGGAGACCGGCTGGTGGTCCTAGGTCACCTGGGTGGGCCTGTGAAGAAGACACCTGGCCTTGCACACGGCTTCCCTTTCTGCTTCCTGGTTCCCTTCGGTGTTAACTGCTTTAGCCACCAAACCTTCCCTGCCACGGCGGACTGAAACTCTCCTGAAGCCATGAGCAAAACAAACTTTTTCTTCCCTTACGTTGCTTCTGTCTGGTGTTTTGTCACAGCAGTGAGAAAAGTAACTGACATGGACATGTAGGAAAATAAACTCCCATAGAGGCTGTGGAGCCTGGGGACAGGATCCCGGGGCAGGGCTGCTGGGCCAGCTGCCTCTGTGGACACCTGAGCTGAACTGAGGCAGATCTCCCCTGCCCGCTCTCTGCATTGGGTCCTAACGGAGACCCCACTGGCCCAGAAGCCATTTGAGGGGAGTGTCCTCCTATCTGTGGCTGTTCAACATGTTGTCCAGGATACCTCAAGGTCATGGATGCTGGTCTCACCAATGAGGTCTGTGTCTGTGTAGAGAGGCTGGACCTGGAAGTAATGCTCTGCAGTAAGCAACCTGCAAGTTCTTTCATTGGTCAGTTGCCCGTGGGTGGCCTCCATCGCTTCCTGGGTTATCCCCCAAGAAACCATTTTCTAGTGTTCCTTGGCCACTGAGCCAGGGACCACTGTGAAGCAGTCTGGACTCCATTGAACAGCTTACCAACTGGTGACCAGGCCCAGGCCAGGGATGGCCTGCACAAGTCCTGTGAGAGAGCTCTCTCCTTGCTTCGACATAAAGCAAATGCTACAGATGCACCCCACCCTCCCGTCCCATTCAGTGCACATGAGAGAGATCAAGTGTGGAGAAGGAAAGTGGGGTGGGGGGCAGTGAGCAGTCTTAGATACCTGCTGGCAGATTCTGGACCTCAATGTCTTTCCCTGATAATAAGCGCACCCCCAAGTGGTGTGTGCAGTGAGGCCTCACATGCACACATAGCACCTTGCACCATAGTTCCTGGTGCCCGCGTGTTACAGAGGGGGTAGCTGAGGCAGGGACCAGGCCATTGTGCATCTGGTTGGGGGCTGAGCCAGAGCTCGCTGCTCTGCCCACAGTGCCTCCCTTGGCCACATCAGCAGCAGCGTTCTGGGGAATGCACATGCTTGGGGGGGGTTGGGTTCCTTTAAGACAGAGACTGGCAGTATTGTCTCTTTCCTCCCTCTTGCCCACAGAGTTCCAGTGGTGTGTCGGTGCCCAGGGCTCCGTAAGTGCCACTGAGTTCGTCTTTTGCCCAGGGCACCTATTTTGAGAGGAGCTGAAGGTCCTGGTCTTTGGAACCTTATCAGACCCTTTGATACGATCTCAAACAATCGCTGCCCTGGGAAATACGTCCAGGGCAGTAACCCAGCCAGGCTCCTTGTAGGCTCAGCCATGGGGACCAGTGGTGGCAGTTTTCCTGGAGAGCCGAGCCACTAGGCCAGGGCCAGGAGAATCCCCACATGGGAAAGAAACTTGGTTCCTCCTGTTTGTCCCCATCCCAGAACCCCTCCACTCCTGGGAAAGAGCAGGCAGGCTCTGACGTGCCAGCCCATCACCCTGGTCCATTTCTGGAATCTTCATCTGTACTCCAGAACACGCCCTTCTCAGAGCACAGGCAGAGAGGGAGTCACTCTCCTGTTTCCCTGGAGACACATAAGATGCTTTGTGCTGGGTGCTGGGTGCTGGGTCCCGGGTCCCAGCTGAGGAGTCTGGTCAGCCAGTGCCTCCCACACCTTCACAGTAGCCGGCTCGGTGGCTTCAATTCACTCTGCTCCCTGCCCAGTCTTGCAGTTTGTGAATCTGGCGTTCCACGGAGATGGAGGTCCGCAGCGTGCCCAGGGAGTTCTCAGTGGGCATGGGTTCCGTCACGCAGCCTCCTTTCCGGCACACTCCCTGGAACACCTCCCGGGACTTCTTCCGGAAGCGCTTGCCCACAATCACGTACACCAGTGGGTTGAGGCAGCTGTTGCTGTAGGCCACGTAGGAGCTGATCTGAGTGATGGCGTCCACGGCGTGTTCGTCCCAGCAGCCCGAGAGCACGCCGAGGCGCAGCAGCGTGTCCAGGAAGGTGCTGATCTGGAAGGGCAGCCAGCACAGGACAAAGAGCAGCAGCACGGCCAGGACCAGCACGGTGGCCTTCCTCTCCGTCTGCATCTCCTTGAACTTCTGCATCTCGTTGTTCCTCAGCACCTGCAGGATCTGCACGGTGCAGAAGGTGATGACGGCCAGGGGCAGCAGGAAGCCCACCAGGTTCAGCAGGACGTTGGTGAACACCTCCCAGGTGCGGGAAGGGTAGACGATGACGCAGGCCGTGACGTTGAAGCCCTCGTCGCTGTAATCCCGCATGGTGCGGAACACCAGCATGGGTGAGCTCAGGAGCAGGGTGCAGCCCCAGATCACCAGGCTGTAGACCTTGGCCCAGCGCACGCCGCGCATCCGGCCCATGGACATGGTCTTCACCAGGGCCAAGTAGCGGTCAATGCTGACCAGCATCAGGAAGCAGATGCTGCTGTACAGGTTCATGTAGATCATGGTGTTCACCACGCGGCACAGCGCCTCCCCGAAGAGCCAGTCGAAGTTGTTGGCGATGGTGATGGCCCAGAAGGGCAGCCCGCAGGCCAGGATGAGGTCGGCCGCAGCCAGGTTGCCCAGGTAGATCTCAGCCACCGTGCAGCTGCTCTTGTGCAGGCAGAACACGCTGAGGACGAAGACGTTCTCCAGCGCGGCCAGCAGGAACAGGATCCACAGGAAGGGGGCCTGGGTGGTGTTGAGCCAGCTCCACCACTCGGAGTCCGGGCAGTCGCCGTTCTCAGAGAGGGTCCCGTTGAGAGCAGGCACAAGGACTTTCGAGGTGAGGTTGAACATTTCGATTCTGAAAGAAAGTGGAAGAGGTGTGGTCATACCCACCCCTTGGTCACGAGGGGAAGGAGAAAGAACCAGTGTGGAAGGTGAGGGGGGCAAGAAGGCCTCTCTGCTCGGCTAACAGCCTCTCCAGGGTAGCCTGCCAGGATGCTAGGGGCAGAGGGACTCGGGTCCCTCTGAGGCCAGTGCTAGGAGGCACCTGACTCCTTGGGCCTTGCAGATCCCCTCTTCTTGTTGACCTGAAGGGATATGTTGCTTTAGCTTGAAGTTCCCCCAGGAGGTTTCTCTGGACAGCATCCATTGGCACTAACAGAGTCTTTTCTAAAAATATATATGTATATTTTGGGGCTGGAGGGATGGCTTAGTGTTCAAGGCATTTGCCTGCAAAGCCAAAGAGCCCAGGTTCAACTCCCCAGGACCCATGTTAGCCAGATTCACAAGGGGGTGCATGCGTCTGGAGTTCGTTTGCTGTGGCTGGAAGCCCTGGCGCACCTATTATCTCTCTCTCACTCTCTCTCTCTCTTTATCCCTCCTTTCCTCCCTCTTTATCTGTCAAATAAATAAAAATAAATAAAAAATAAAAAATATATTTTTATTAACAACTTCTATACTTACAGACAACAAACCATGGTATTTCCCTCCCTCCCCCCCTCCCCCACTTTCTCCTCCATAGCTCTGCTCTCTGTCACATCCCTCCCTCCATTAATGTCTCTTTTAATTTGATGTCATCATCTTTTTCTCCTGTTATGAGGGTCTTGTGTGGGTATTGCTAGGCATTGTGAGGTCTTGGATATCATGGCCAAATTCTGTCCAGACAGTGAAGGCCCACTCTATGGGAGGGAATATGTGCCTGGTACTGAAAACCTAATCAAAAGCCTATGGCAGGGGTGGTCATGAGTCTTAGGGGTATAAAGCCTGATCTTGTCTGGATAAATGCATATATCATTCTCACCAAATTGCCCTGCAAGCACTACACTTAATGTTCATACTCATGTATTAATGCTACTCTCACTTCTGGTTAGAGAAGCTTCTCTTTTCAGATGGCGATGACCACTGGGATGACCCAAAAGGCAACACAGTGCTGAGAAGAAGGGATGGAGGAGTGTCTAGCACTGAAACATCTCACACCTCCAACGCTCAGGGTCCATTGCAGAAGAGGTGGCAGAAAGAACGTAAGAGCCACAGGAAGGGCACCACTAACAGAGTCTTAATGCCATGGAGCTCCTTGGTGCTTCTGTGAGGAGAAGATGCATGTAACCCCCCCACCCCACTGTGGGGAGCCAGCCAGTCTCTCTGAGCCGAGTCACGGAAGAGCAATGAATTAGACCAGAATAATTATGGTGCCAGGCAGGGACATTAGAGCCTGGCTCCAGGACCACAGTTCATTGGCTTATGCCCAGTCTCCCCAGACAGCCTGTCTCCTTTGGCCATGGAGCATTTAATTCTTGTGGCCACCAGCAGCAAAGCACTGAAGGTGAGCGGAAGATGCACGGCAGAGAGGGAAGGCAGGACTCTGGACCCTCAGTCATCTTGGGTTCACATCCTGGCTCCCTTATTCAGTAGTTGTATAACCTTATGCAGTTACATAATTCCTGTGGACTATGGACCTCAATGATATAACCAGTAAAATGGGAATAAAATACCCTACATTTACCTTCATAACTATGCTTTCCATCATATCCCCTCCCAATCTCCATTAGTCTCTCTCTCTCTTTTTTTTTTTTTTTTTTTGGTTTTTCGAGGTAGGGTCTCACGCTAGTTCAGGCTGACCTGGAATTCATTATGTAGTCTCAGGGTGGCCTCAAACTCATGGCAATCCTCCTACCTCTACTTCCCGAGTGCTAGGATTAAAGGTGTGCACCACCAAACCCGGCGATTAGTCTCTCTTTTAATTTGATGTTATCATCTTTTTCTCATATTAGGAGGGTTATTATTTCTCCTATTATGAAGGGGAAAGTGAAGGAGGGGAAGGAAATATCATGGTTTGTTTTCTGTAAGTATGGAAGTTGTTAATAAATTATATACACACACACATATATGAATGAGCGTCCACTGCCAGCATTTCCAGGAAGCGGTCTGCCTGCTCTGTGAGCCTCCCCAAGACTGAGAAAGGAGTAGCTGGTTAGTGGCCATGACAAACACAGAACCTGCGATAATGGCACTAAACTTTCACTCTGCCTGTGTAATAGGTTGACCAAAATAAGTATTCATGTTTATTGAACCAAATGTAGTGCTTAGGGCTTTTGTTTTGTTTTTGTCTTTTAAAAATCTTTATCATGATCTTAAAAAGTACAGTTTGTTTATATATATATATATACACACACACCTGCCTCAGATCTGTGGTCCCCTTCTGGGGCACGCCAACCTTTCAAACTGCTTCTCATACATAGGTCAGCCTCTGGGCATTAAGTTAACTTCAGGGCAAGTCTGTGAGCATCTTAATTAGGGTAATTGAGGTGGGAAGACCCGCCTTAATTGTGTGGCACTATTCCTAGCTCCGGGGTCCTCTCCTGGAGAAGCAGGAGAAAGCCAGCAGAGCAGAGGGTAGCACTTGTCACTCTGCTTCCTCTCTGTGACCATGCCTCCCCCGCCGTGATGGAGTGTAACACTTAAGCTGAGCTTTCTCAGGTATTCTGTCCCAGCAACCAGAAAGGAAACGGCCTCTGCTCTCTCCGGTTCCCCAAGTCCTGAAGCTGTCCTTAGTGTCCTGCCTTCCAGCAGGCATCAGCCCCACGGTGGAGGCGTCTTAGTCTCTTCTCTGATCTGTTGGGTTCTGACGTCAAGGGTCGCTCGGCTTTGAGGAGTAACGATGTCTTCTGCCCCTACCCCAGGCCTGGGGGAGGGGTACACCTAAGAGCTCTTGTCTTTGCACTCAACATGACCACACTCCGTCAGCTATTGTCAAGGACAGGCTGTAGCCCTCCTGGGTACTGGATAGTGACTCACCCCAAAGAGGCCATGGTGGGTGCAGGGTCCTCATGCACAGACAGGAGCATGGGTCGTCTCCATGAAGAGAACATTGGGACGCAGAGTGGGTGTGAATGGAGTTCCACCTGGGTGACAAAGAGAGAACCTGGTTAGCGGAGGAGGGGGCAATGCAAGACACGCATCCTCCTGGAGGAAGTGGGGTGGGCGTGCAGCGTCCTTCGCTGGACACAGTGGTGTGTGCTCACCGCATGCGCACCAAGTGCCCGGTGAGGGCAGGCGTGTGTTCAGGGATCTTCCAGGCTAAGGAGCAGCAGGACATCAGTGAGACAGTCTCTGAGCTGACCTTGGTACTAGGACACTGAATGCCAGGTAGTGACACAGGAAGGGCGTGGCCACATTGAAGGCGGCAGAACTTTTCAGAGGTGACATTGTGGGTGCTGGGGAGATGGCTTCATACAGGCCTGAGTTTGGTCCCCAGCTCCCACATAAAAAGCCAGACATGGCCACGTGTGCCTGTAATCCTGGCACTGACGGGCACGTGGAGACGGGACCATCACTGGGGCTCTCTTGCCTAGCTGGAAAATGGGGAGCTCAGGTTCAGTGAGAGACTCTTTCTCAGGGAAATAAGGCAGAAACTGACAGAGGAGGACAAGTGATGACTTTCTCTGCGTCTGCACACACGTGCCTGGGTGTGTGACCTGTGCGCACACGCACACATAGCTCATCGACACAACACGTGCCTACGGGGGGGGGGGGGGCGCCATCGCTTCAACCCGAGCTGTCCCCCCGCAGGCTCATGCTGGTGGAGCTAATTGCAGAGGTTGTGGAGCCCTTAAGAAATGAGGACTGGCTGGCAGAAGTGGATCTCTAGGACTGGGCCTTTGAAGGCTAAATGCAGCCCCTGGTTCTGACCCACGGGGCTTCCTGCCTAACACGACGTGAAGAGCCTCTGCCGAACCCTCCTGCTTCCGGGAGCTCTGCGGTGGTCCCCACGCCACGGTGGGCTGAGCCGCTCCTCTCCCTCGTATGGTTGTCACAGTGTCCTGCAAGGAATTACCACCGGCTGGCTTAGCATGCCGGGGGTGCTGTCTTCCAAGGGAACCCCAGTTAGTTCCCTCAAGAGGCTTACTGTGCAGAGCAAGGCTGGCTCGCCTTTGCCTCTGGTTTCCTGCCTGGCCGTGTGACCTCCCCTCTCGCAAACTCCCGCTCTGTGACACTGTCTCGTCTTGGCAAAGCTCACCCAGCACTGACTGCTCGGAGCTACGAGATGAACCTCTTGTTTCTGTAAGCAGCCTTAGGCATTGAGTTGTAGCAACAGAAAAGAAGCCAGAAAAGAGTGGGGGTGGTCTTGAGCCCTGAGCAGGAGCAGGAGCGGCGGGGATGAAGGGTGGGGTCACAGGGAGGATCAGGTACAAAAGCCCCGAGGCGTGGGGAAAGCCCTGGCAGTTGTGGGGGGCATGGCTTGTGGTGGGGCAAGGGAGACCAGCAGCCGCTATTGCCCACGAGTCTGTGTGTGGGTGTCAGAAGTGGGAGAGGATTTGGAGACATTTGGATAATAAAACTGCTATGGGGTTGGAGAGATGGCTTAGCGGTTAAGTGCTTGCTTGTGAAGCCTAAGGGCCCCGGTTTGAGGCTCAGTTCCCCACATTAGCCAGATGCACAAGGGGGCACATGCATCTGGAGTTCGTTTACAGTGGCTGAAAGCCCTGGCATGCCCATTTTCTATCTCTCTCCCTCTCTATCTCTCTCTGTCATTCTCAAATAAATAAATAAGAATGAACAACAACAAAAAAAATAAAACTGCTACTGTTTAGCCGGGTGTGGTGGTGCACACCTTTAATCCCAACACTTGGGAGACAGAGGCAAATGGATCGTCATGAGATTGAGGCCACCTTGAGACTACATAGTGAATTCCAGGTCAGCCTGGGCTAGAGTGAGACCCTACCTTGAAAAACCAATCAACCAACCACCTAAACAAGCAGAAATCTGCTATGGCTGGTACCAACTGTACACGGTCAGGCTGGAGAGGAGGGTGGGGAAGGTATCAAAGAGGCCTTCTGGGTGCCACCATCTTCTGCAAAGGGCAAGATGAGGAGAGCTGACTTGGAGGGGAAATCATGTTTAGAATGGAAATGGAGCATCAGGTTCTTTTGAGAATTTTGGGGCGCTGTGGTGCTGTTGGGTCCAGTGTGGGTCTGGGCTGTGATGGAAATAATGCGATGTGAGGTCAAAGGGCTTCAGGCCTCATGGGAGAGATGCAGATGAAGGCTTCTTGAGACCTGAGACTCCTGCCTAGAAAGCATGTGGAAACTGCTATATGGGGAGCTGCTGGGCCCTGCTCTGGGTCACCTTCTGGCCTCCGCTGCCTGGAGCTTGGCAGCACCCCTGGGACACTGCATGTGCTCTGGTCTCTTCCCTTGGGATTGGCCAGTGGGGGGCTCCAGCAGGACCCCAGTGGGGAGTGAAGATGAGACGCTTCCAGCCGGGGACCGGGCCAGAGTTCTAGATTTCACCAACAGGGGAAGGAGCGGGGAGCAGAGCCCATGGGTGCTGTGTCTCTTGACCACCTGTCCTCATGTCACTCGGCCTGAGTGCACTCCTCTTGCTTCTTGAGACACAAGGTTGGATGTGAGGGGACTGTTCAAGGAATGAGGGTGGGAGCTTGGCACTTATGACCGTGGTGGGGTGTGTGCTGGGACAGTCACCCTTATGACCGTGGTGTGGTGTGTGCGGGGAGAGAGTCACTCCTTCTCTGTGACCCCGAGAACACCCTTTGCTCTCCCTATGCCTCATTCTTTGCGTACACAGCCAGGAGGGTGGGCCCTGGCTCCTCGCGATGCTCACTCTCATGACTGGACTGACTACAGCAGAGGCTCTCTGAGGAGAGGGACAGCCAACATTCCAATGCACTTAGGTGCTTTCCAGATTGCATCCAAGAAGACTTGCTTTCAAAACACTTTCCTTGGTCTCCTCATATAAGCCCTGGGTCGGGGCACTGCCAGCCTCAGGGGGAGTCTGTTCAGGTTTCCCAGAGATGCCCAATCTTCAAAGACTTGTTCATATTCCATCACGCTCTTCTAGTTTTAGTATGTGTGTTCCCATGAGTGTGGGTGCAGCATATGTGTGCAGATGTGCTTCTGTGGGTGTGAGCTTGAGTGTGGAGTCATGTATGTGTGTGTGGGGGGGGGTGAGTGTGGAGCCCTAGATTGTCCTCCAGTTTATTTACCGAGGCAGGGTCCCTCACTTGAGCCCACAGCTCACTGACTCAGCTAGACTGGCTAGCCAGCTGACTCCAGGGATCCCATGTCTCTCTGAGCAGAGTGTTGGGCTTATAGGCGGTGGCGGGGGGTGGGGGGGCCTGCCATGCCTGTCAGGCATTTGTGTGACTGCCAGGGACCCGAACCCCAGTCCTCAGGCCTGTGCGACAAACACTTTATCCACTGAGCCACCTCTCCAGCTCCATTGCATTCATTTTAGTTACCTCATTTTTAGGGACAAATGCTATTCATTGCTCATTTAAGTTGACATGAAGTTCAGTTCAAAACTATTAAAGACATGCTGGTGAGGGTGATGTAGACGTGGTAGAGATGGTGAGTGGGAATGGTTATGTGCAGGGAACCATAGCGTGAGAGCATCTGGTTGGAACTCTCATGACAAGTGGGGGCCATCTCAACCTTAGTTTTTGAAAGGCAGGGTTTCTCATTGAGTTCCCCATGGGGCTGCTATGGGCTCTCGCTGAGCCTCATTTTCCTCCTCCGCATCATGGGGATCAGTTCCACAGCTCCTCCCCTCTAGTTCTGCTGTGAGGAGCCAGTGAATCAGTGCCAGGCCAGTGCAGGAAGCTGGTGGTCACTGGGTGCAGGGCCAATGGTGATACTCCCTAGGCCAGCAGGGGGCGCCCTGCCCCAATCACAAGAGGCCAATAGGACTCTGAGTGAATCATTTCTACCCAGCCTGCTCTCCCGTTCTCGGATGGACGGATGAGGTGGGGTGGACATTGATTTCACAGCTGGATGGAGAGACAGGTGCTGAGGAGACGCTCCAGCCTGCCAACCCAGGGAATCTTAAAAGACTGAAATTATATCTGTGGCCAAAGTATTTGCTCTCCGGCGCAGGTGCATTTTACTGAAAGCTGTGTGTGCACGTGCACATGTGTGCAAGTGTGTAAAGCTGTGAAGTCTACATGAGTGTCCATTTCAGACGTGGCCTTGGAGGGAAGTCCCTGCCTCCTTCATCTTCTTACCCTATGTCCTGCACATCTCAATCTTTTTTTAAACATGTATATGTGTTTACAGTGCACATGCATGTGTGTATGCATATGGGCATGTGTGTGTGCACATGTGTATATGTGTGTGCTAGAGATTGGCACTGGGTGTCTTCCTCAATCACTCGCCACCTTGTTTTTGCAATATTTTTACAGCGCGGGGGATGAGAGAATGAATAGGCACACCAGGGTCTCTTGCTACTGCAAACAAAGTCCAGACACATGTGACATTTTATGCCTTTGTCTTTCCATGGGTACTGGAGAATTGAACCTGGGTCAACAGGCATTGTAAGCGAGTGCCTTTAACCACTGAGCCATTTCCCCACCCCAACCTTTATTTTTGTTTGTTTGTTTTGATTGTTGAGGTAGGGTTTCGCTCTAGCCCAGCAATTCACTATGTAGTCTCAGGGTGGCCTTGAACTCTCAGCAATCCTCCTACCTCTGCCTCCCAGATGGTGGGATTAAAGACATATACCACCACACCCAGCTCTTTTTATTTATTTATTTTTTTTGAGACAGGGTTTCTCCCTGAATCCAGAACTCACCAATTTGACTGGACAAGCTAGCCACCGAGTCCTGGGAATCCTCCTGCCTCTGCCTCCGCGGTGCTGGGATTACAGGTGTACATGGCCACTATGTGAGTGTGGGAATGTGAACTCAGGTCCTTGAGCTTGCACAATAAGCAGTTTCCCCGCTGAGTACCCCCTTTCCCCTCACATCTCCTTCTCGTGGACAGCACTGGCTCCATCAGCCACTTAGCAACACCGCCAGGGCCGCCCAGCAAGTGGGGGTCAAGGCCAGACCTGGGAGGACAGAGCTCTTCTGAGCCTTCTCTGATGCCTCTCAGGCTAAGTGGTGACTGGGCCAGAATGCCGTTTACAGACAAGACCTCCCTAGGCAAACCTCCTGCCACAGCCCAGATGGGCCTGGCAAAGGGGAGTCTGCCTCGTAAATCAAATCAGCCCAGCTGCAGGCCGCGGGTCTGAGAGTGGTTTCTAAGGAGCTCTTTGCTCTGCAAAGAGGAAGGCCAGCCTGAGTGCAGGGGATGGGGGCTGGCATGCTACCCTCCGTTCTCAGGACGCCCAGAAAGCCAAGTCACAAGATCAGATCCAATGCTAGACACCAGCAGATGGGCCCTTCCAGCATTCGGACACGTGATCTTAGGATGTTCAGGAGACGTTAATGAATGCACGAGCAGAGGCTCGAGAAGCAAAGCTTTCGCTCCATCCTGCTTGCTGCGGGGAGGAGAGGGCGGACTTGCTTGACTGCTTATCTTAGATCCGCTCCCCGTGGTGGGGGTGGGAACTTATTTTATTCTTGTTCACACTGGTCAGATGATTCCTCTCAGCATTCTTTCTTTTCCCCACAAAAAGTGTGGCAATCTTAATAAATGAGCAATTTCATTTGAAATCCCACCATTCCTTTCCCTTGGAGGGAAAATCACCTCTCTACATTCAGCCATCTTTTGGAATGTTGTATGAAGGGAATACGCCCATGTTGTCCCTTGGCTGTCTTAATGACACCTTTAACTACATGCATTGCATTTGTTTTGTCATTTATTAAGCCCCTCCTTCAACGCAGTTCCCTTGGATTGAATGTATCCCATAGTGCTCAGCCTCATTTGCACACTCACACTCACTGGAGTGTGCCTTTGCTCGAGCTGCTGCCCCTCCACCTGCTGTCCCCCTTCCCACTCCTCCCTCCATATTTCTTTCTTTAGTCCTGTTTTTTTTTTTTTTTTTTTTTTTTTGGTTTTCAGGGTAGGGTCTCACTCTAGCCCAGGCTGACCTGGAATTCACTATGGAGTCTCAGGGTGGCTTCAGACTCACGGTGATCCTCCTACCCCTGCCTCCCAAGTGCTGGGGTTAAAGGCGTGCGCCACTGCGCCCGGCCCTCCCATGCTTCTTGAAGTGCTCTGCTAGTTTGTGGCCATCTGGATGGGCCACTGCTCCCATGGTGCTTATCTTGGTAGTGTGATCACTTCCATAGTGATTAAAGTCCACACCCCGAGATTTTCCACAAGGAGTTCTAGATGACCCGGATGGGTCTGAGCTCATCAGTGGGAGGCAACTTAGGGTAGAACCTAGGTTTCACAAAGGAAGACATTCCGCTCAAAGACAACAGGTTTAGTTTGGGTGCGAGAGCTCTGACTGGCCCTTCCTGAAGGCCTTCCTCGGGTTTCAAGGCACCACGCCAGCATTCCCGCTTCACGCACACAAGCCGAATTCATCGTATGAACACTTAAGATCCATACCTTCTACAGGCTCTGTTTCTCCGGCAAAACCCTGACCTCGATATGACGTCCCATCCTCTAGAGCAGTGGTGGTCTCTCCCTGTGGCATGTTAGTGTCATTGACTCATGCTCTCTCTGTCACGCTCCCGACCCACAGCATTCAGAGATCACTGGCTAACGGTCAGAGGGCAAGCGACGCGTACTTCTCTCTCCAGGAGACATCTTGGCAGGATGGAGGTAAAGGGAGTTGCATCCTCCCATATGCCTTCACTGAACCCCATGTTTCAGATACGAACGCAGAGGTGGAGAGGTGACCCCGGGTGGCTTAAGGTCACACAGCTGATCAGAGGCAGGCTTCTAAAGGCCTGAGTGCCAAGTCTTTTCACCCTTCCTCAGTTGGCTCCCACGAAGCCAGACCCCTGGTGCAGGAGCTAATAGCTGCCAGCCAGTGAGTACGTGGCTGGGCTGTCCAGGCCAAGGAAGGAGCTCGGTGCAGGTGGAGACCCAGGGGCCATGGATCATTCAGACTGGGGGGCGGCGGTGCTCAGTCTCAGGCTCTGCTGGCTACAGACGTGAGGTGCTTCTGGAGGACGCCCAGCACAGGACAGGAGACTTGGCAGCACCAGCTAGGACTCTGATCATGTCAGCTCGCACCGGGAAGATGTCAGGTCTCCATCACGAAAGACCCCTCTGTCTGGGGTTTGTTGGCCACTTTTTGCTTGGGGCTTGAGTAGTTTGTCAAGGAGCTGCCACACTGTGTGTGTCCCTGACCTGGGCTCTGGGAAAGCTTGGCCTCTAATTGACTGCACTGTGCAAGAATGTCCACTGTCTCTTGGGCTTCTGGGTCTCCATTGTGGGTGACCAGCAATGTGACAGAGAGGCTCAGGAGCCTGGAGATGCCCCAGGGGTGGAGCTACAAGGGTCCTGGGGTTCCCTAACGGAGACCGGCACTGACCACAGTCCAGCGCCTCGGCCTCTCCTCGCCTCGGTTACCAGTGCTTCTCTGCCAGATTAGGATGCTAGTTACGGCAAAAGTCAACACATTTTAACTGCTCCATAAATGCCACACCTCTTTCCTTTGCCCTGTGGCTGGCTTCTGCAAATAGTTTTATTGGAGAAAAGAGCTCTAGGGCTGAAAAATATAATCCCTAGGCTGCCCACCCCCTCCTCCTTTCCCTTTATGCTGAGGACGAAACTGAAATCCCCCACCTGGACCAGGAGCCAGGGCATTGCCAGAAGGGTGCCCAGGCTGTGGCCAGGACAGCCCTTAGGGGCATTGCTCCAGGGACCTCCTCCCTCTTCCTCTCTCCTCTCTTGAAAAGTACCTTCAGCTCAGCCCCACCGACTCCTGGAGTCCTGTGGGAAGGGCTCCTGGGCCTCATGTCTTCAGACCCTTCAGAAGAGAATGTGGATTCCCAGAGACAGTGGACATCCCCCATGAGATACTAGTGGGATAGTTGAGTCTCACCTTGAACCAGGGACCTGGTATTCCAATCCCAGCACTCCGTATCTTTTATCCCCTCCAGGGATGTGTTAGCATTTTCCAGTGGCAAAACCGAGCCCTGTGCCCTGGCTCCTGCAGACACACTGCGGGCACACAGCTCACGTAACGAGCAAGTGCTTTGTCATGAGCCCTCTTCCCACACCCGTTTCCTGTCACCAGCATTTAAAACATCTCTAACAGGAGGAGATAGAAATCTTTTCCAGAGAACAAAACCAAAACCCACACCAGAGAGGAAGGCTGGGTATGCAGCCTGAGTTCCTGAAGTTCAGTTCTCCGGGGCAATGCGGCTGGTCGGGGAGCATGGGTGTCTAGGGAGACAGTACGGCTGGCTGCGGCCTCTCCAGCCCCTGAAGGTCTCAGTGCCCCAGAGTGGCATCTGTCCTATGGGGACAGTGATGGAGTGACTGGCCACAGGCTTTCGCCAGGCTGGTTGCTGGCCCCACTCGTCCACCACGGCAAGGGTATGCCGTGACATCAAGAAATACTTCAGCGCCATCCTCCAAGGGCCATCACAAAAGTCATCTCTGAGAAGCTTCCTCGACCTTTCAGACAACAGACTGCCCTCCCTTGTCTGGGGCTATTTGTAACTTTTAATTTATGAGAGAGAGAGAGAGAGAGAGAGAGAGAGAGAGAGAGAGAGAGAGAGAGAGAGAGAGAGCGCACAAGTGCCAGAGCTCATAGCCACTGCAAACAAACTCCAGGCACTTGCTCCACCATGTACATCTGGCGTAAGTGGTTCTGGGGAATTGAACCTGGGTCTTTAGGCTTAGTAGTCAAACACCGTAACTGCTAAGCCATCTTTCTAGCCCTTGTCTGGGGCTTTATGGATAAGTGGATTCGTTTTGTCTGGGGCCAAGCCCTGGATACCAGGTGTGGCCTTGGGTAAATGTCCATTTCCTCATCAGGAGGACACGGGGTTCTAATAGATGGTTCTGGAGACCTCTGAAAGAAGGGGAAGTCATGAGGTAACTGAGAAGCATGCAGACAGAGGGATGAGACCTGCTCACTATGTTCTCCGAGGTCCATCTTCCCATCCACTGGCATCCAAAGAGGAACGAGTCAGTAGGCAGCTGTTCTCCCCAGGCCATCAGAGGTGGTGGCTCTGGGCCTACCTGCCTGGCTCCCCACAGTCTCTGAGGATCCAGGAACGGCTTTTCCTTCTCAGGCCTGCCTAAGTAGAACCCTCTCCAGGCCATATGACTTCGGTCCTCTGCTGGTTCAGAGGCTAGGGAGTCAACCTTCACAGTGCCAGAGCTCTAGGTTGGTCAGTGTTACACCGTCTCTGGGAAGGAGTGTGTTGAGCCCTAACCTGCACACACATGTGCATGTGAACACACACACACACACACACACACACACACACACACCATTTCCACATGCAAAAACAAAAAAAGGAGCTGAAAAGAAACAAACTACAAAGAAGCACCATCGACCCAGTTGTAACTTAACTCAGATTCTGATTCAGGAAAATCAACTGTGGGGAAAGCACCATGAAATTAACCAGACAGCTGGGAATCAGAATGGGGGTTGATGATGTCAAGAATTCTGTTAGGGGACTGGAGAGATGGCTTAGCGGCTAAGGTGCTTTCCTGCAAAGCCTAACTAACCCTGCTTTGATTCCCCAGTGCCCATTCTCTCTCTCTCTCTCCATACTTACACATGAAGAAATAAATATTAAAGAAGAATTCTTGTTAGCCTCTTGGGTGTGGTAGTGCTCGTGTGGCTACGCTTTGCAAGATGCAAGCTGAGATTTGGGCAGACACAGGAGGGGTGGGGGGCTATCCCATAGGGGAGGAAACTTTGGATGCTGAGGGAGGTGATGGGCACATACAATGTTGTGATACAGGTTTCTCACTTTCTTTTAAATACTTATTTATTTGCAAGTAGAGTGAGATAGAGAGACAAGAGAGACAGACAGAACGGGCACACCAAAGCCTCAGCTTCTATTAAACAAATTCAAGATGCGTGATCCACCTTGTGTATCTGTCCCAACGCTGTTTCTGGGGAATCAAACCCAGGTGATTAGGCACTCCAGGGCCTTCAGCCACTGCAAATGAACTCCAGGCACATGCTCTACCATGTGCATCCAGCTTATGTGGGTCCTGGGGAGTTGAACCTGGGTCCTTCAGCTTTGCAGGCAAGCTCTTTAGCTGCTAAACCATCTCCCCAATCCTGGTTTCTTTTTCTTTTTTTTTAAACTTTTTTTTTTTTTTTAACTTGTCAGGGGAGGGAGAGAGATCACCAGGGCCTCTTGTCTCGGCAAACAAACTCTAGATGCATGCACCAAGTGGCTTTCCGTGGGTACTAGGGGATCTAAATCTAGGCTGTCAGGCTTTACACACAGGTGCCTTTAACCACAGAGCCATCTCTCCAGTGTGAGGCTGGCATAGTGACTCAAAGTTCAACGTAAGCGAAAGTTTTAAAAAGAATATGGGGTGGAATCCCATCCCAGTCTACCAGGTTACCTTCTTGTCACCTCTGTGTCTATCACATGAACCCCGCACCCCCACACCTCCAGTCCCCAGCAGAGGAGTCTGGTTTGTAGCCCGGATGTAAGACTTACAACCAGCCCCAGGGCTGGAGGCCTCTCCTGCCCCTGCCTCGGACAGGTTTTATTAGGCACCAACCAGAGTGGAAAATTCCCACATTCTGAGCTGCAATTGAAGAGTCTCTGACATGCACCAGCTTGTTGACTTCCCTGTGCATTTCACATTTTTGGAGGCAGAAATAAAGCCTTCCCAGCTGCTCTACCCGCACACTGTGAGTCTGATCACCAGGCCCAGGCAGCTCAACCTCACCCCCACTCCCATCTGCACTCCAAAGCCTGCCCTGGGGAAGTCGGGGTCATAGTTCTGTCTGAACTCACTGGTGGGGTCCCCAACCTCTCTAAGCAATTTTCCTCATTGGTGAATGGGGTGTGTTATTAGTAGGTGACCAATATTATAGATGACTTATTAGATCCTGTCAAGACGTCTGTTCCCCATCTCAAAGATTTCCCCCTTAGCTGCTGGTCCCTGATTTCCCTGGTCCGTCAGTATGAGCTGGGGTGCTCACAGGCCTGGGGAGGTAGGGTGGTATCTTAGGTATCTTCTCTGAATAGAGTCAGGCAGGAGAGGGTGGCATGTCTCCCAAACCTGCCTTCAGAAATTCAACTTTGGGATAATTCTGGAAAACAAATCAAGATCCAAAATAAAACAAAAAGAACTGAAAAGGCTGGAAAGATGGCTTAGCGGTTAAGACTCTTGCCTGCAAAGCCAAAGGACCCAAGTTTGATTCCCCAAGACACACATAAGCCAGATACACACAGTGGCACATGCATCTGGAGTTTGTTTGCAGTGGCTGGAGGTCTTGTCAGGCCCATTCTCTCTCTCTCCACCCCTTTCTCTCTCTCAAATAAGTAAAAATAAAATATTTAAAAAGAACTAAAGCAGTTAAGGCATTTGCCTGCAAAGCCAAACAAAGGACCTAGGTTCAATTCCCCAGGACCCACGTAAACCAGATGTACAAGGTGGTACATGCATCTGGAATTTTTTTTTGCAGTGCCGGAGGCCCTGGCACACGCATTCTCATTCTCTCTCTCTCTCAAGTAAATAAATTAAAAAAAAATAAAAAAAAAAAGAGAACTAAACAAACAGCCTTTCCTCTTTGTGCGGTATTTCTGGGAAAGTCACAGGGAGGCAGCACTTTGCACGTGGACAAGCTCATCTGTCAGTAGAAAGAGCATCCTGGGGACAAGGTGAGGTTTAGGGCCGGGGACCGGGCTGGATCAGACCCGGCATCCACACAACAAAAACGATGCTTCTCATAGCTTGTCAAGGTTCTGAAACCCTGGGCACTAAGCTGTGTACACAACACGGTCCCCAAATCTGGAATGACACGCAAAACTGTGCCTGGCAGAGGTTGCCTTTGGGTGTTGGGCCATGAGAGGCTTATTCTCTGTAGACATTTCAAAGTTTGCTTTTAATGAGGAACATATATTGCTTTTATAATGATAAACCATGTGTTTTCTCCTTTCTGTAAAAACAACAGGGAATGAGTTATGACTAGTTTACATAAGAAAGATAACCAGCCGCTGCACGCTCAGCAGGAAGGCCTCACTCACGTCACTGCTGGTAAATAAATGCATAATCATATTTTTGTTTCATATAAAATGTTGCAAGCTTTTGTAAACTGTTCCTCCTGTGATAGCCAATCGCCAGTTCAAGTTTGAGTGTGCCCACCCAGGGTTCCAGTGTTGGGGGCTCAGTCACCAGGGTGGCACTGTCAGGAGGTGGGACGGAACCTTTAAGACGCACACCTGCCTCGTGGGAGGCCGTTAGGTCCTTGGAGGCGTGCCCTCAGGAAGGGTGCTCATCTCCCAGCCTCCTGGCTTCTTGTCTCCTGATGTGACCGCTCCTCCCCTCATGCAGACCTGCCAATGCCATTCCCCATAAAATGGCACAGACAGGGGAAGAGGCCTTCAAGGGACACCCTGAACTTTTAGCAACCCTGACTGTGAGTTAAATACACCTCCTTCTGGGATGGAGACATGGCTCAGTGGTCAAGGCATTTGCCTGCAAACCCTAATGACCTGCGTTCCCCAGTACCCATGCAAAGCCAGATGCACAGAGTGGCACTGCATCTGGAGTTCATTTGCAGCAGCTGGAGACCCTGGCATGCCCATTCTCTCTGCCTCTCTTCTCTCTCTGCTTGCATATATATATATATATATATATATATATATATATATAAAAAAAATCTGGGCATGGTGGTGCAAGCCTTTAATCCTAGCACTCAAGAGGCAGAGGTAGGAGGATTGCCATGAGGTCAAGACCACCCTAGGACTACATAGTGAATTCCAGATCATCCTGGGCTAGAGCGAGACCCTACCTTAAGTAAAAAAATAAATGACCCTTTCTTCCTTCCTCTCTCCCTCCATTCCTCACTTCCTTCCTTCCTCTCTCCCTCCATCCTTCATTCCCTTCCTTCCTCTCTCCCTCCATCCCTCACTTCCTTCCTTCCTCTCTCCCTCCATTCCTCACTTCCTTCCTTCCTCTCTCCCTCCATCCCTCACTCCCTTCCTTCCTCTCTCCCTCCATCCCTCACTTCCTTCCTTCCTCTCTTCCTCCATCCCTCACTTCCTTCCTTCCTCTCTCCCTCCATCCTTCATTCCCTTCCTTCCTCTCTCCCTCCATCCCTCACTTCCTTCCTTCCTCTCTTCCTCCATCCCTCACTTCCTTCCTTCCTCTCTCCCTCCATCCTTCATTCCCTTCCTTCCTCTCTCCCTCCATCCCTCACTTCCTTCCTTCCTCTCTCCCTCCATCCTTCATTCCCTTCCTTCCTCTCTCCCTCCATCCCTCACTTCCTTCCTTCCTCTCTCCCTCCATTCCTCACTTCCTTCCTTCCTCTCTCCCTCCATCCCTCACTCCCTTCCTTCCTCTCTCCCTCCATCCCTCACTTCCTTCCTTCCTCTCTCCCTCCATTCCTCACTTCCTTCCTTCCTCTCTCCCTCCATCCCTCACTCCCTTCCTTCCTCTCTCCCTCCATCCCTCACTTCCTTCCTTCCTCTCTTCCTCCATCCCTCACTTCCTTCCTTCCTCTCTCCCTCCATCCTTCATTCCCTTCCTTCCTCTCTCCCTCCATCCCTCACTTCCTTCCTTCCTCTCTTCCTCCATCCCTCACTTCCTTCCTTCCTCTCTCCCTCCATCCCTCACTTCCTACTTTCCCTCCTTCCTTTCTTTTATTTTTTCATTGTGTGGGTATATACCTGTGTAGGTGCCCGTAGAGGCTGGAGGACAAGAGTAGTTTGTTCCTCTCTGGCACGATCCACCTTTTAGAGGGACAGGGTCTCTCACTGGCCTGGTGCTCACCAATTAGGCTAGGTCGGCTGACCAGCAAGCCCCAGGGAGCTGCCTGTCTCTGCCTCGCTAGCACTGGGTAACAGGCGTGTGCCACCGTGCCTGGCACTTTTACCTGGGTTCTGGCAATTGAGCTTAGGTTCTCTTGCTTGCAAAGCAAGAATTTTACCTCCTGGGGAGCAGCCTCCACAGGGTTTCCTTGTTGCTGGTATTTATTTGTGTGTGTGTGTGTGTGTGTGTGTGTGTGTGTGTGTGTGTGTGTGTGTGTTTGGGGAGAGGTTGTTGAGACAGGCTCTTGCCATGTCATCCACACTGGCCTTGAACTCATGAGGCGCCTCCCACCTCAGGCTTCCAGATTGCAGTTGTGTGCCACCTCACCTGGCCACAAACCTCATTCTTTACAAAGTTGGTCTGCCTCGGTTACTTTTTAATTTAATTTTTTGGTTTTTTGAGGTAGGATCTCATTCTAGCCTAGGCTGACCTGGAATTCACTATGGAGTCTCAGGGTGGCCTCGAACTCATGGTTATCCCCCTACCTCTGCCTCCCCAGTGCTGGGATCAAAGGCATGGGCCACCATGCCTGGCTGTGCCTTGGTTGTTTTGTTACAGAAATGGAAACTGGACGACTATGGCAGAGAACCTGTTTCTCCCCGGTGTACAGATGCTCCTCGGTTGGAGTGTGATGTACTTGCTGCAGAGATGCCTAAAGGCAGCTGGGTTCTTCTTACTCTCCAGCCGGTCTGATGCTCCTTTTACACTTTGCAATGCAAAAATGCCATCAGAATGCCACCGGGGGATGGCCTCTCATCTCAGCCTGTGAGGGAGGACTCCAAGGCTGGGGAGAGGAGGGCTGGAACTCACACCGCACTCCGGGTTTTGGGGTTTTCCTCCTCACTGTCCTCCTATCCCAGCTCCAGCATGCGAGGCACACCTACTGCTGACATGAACCTGGGTGATGCAGGCACGCGGCCTGCGTTCAGATCCTAGGTCTGCCATCCCCTGAGGCTGTGACCCTTCTGTGAGCTTTCTGAGGGTGGCTGTAGATGGAGGGCGGTTACCTCTGTGGCTCAGGATTTCACCACCGTCCCTTTGTCTCAGGTGTGGCGGTCACTTCCGCTTTCTCCACATCCAAAGACTGTTCAGTGAGGTCAGTGGCCCGGCTACCCTCACCCAGTCACAGGGACTAAAGGGACTCTGGGCACCTTGCAAGGAAAGGCCCCTGGCTGGCACTTATCTTCCCACGGAACACACGTGTCCACTGCTTGGAGGACGTGGCGCACGGGGAGGGCGGGCGGGCAAGGCGTCCCAGCTGTGGCCTAGTCGGTGCCTGGCTTCGTCTCTGGAGCTAGTCCTCACTGTGGAGGAACATCTGGCGCTGCACTTAGGGTCCCGCCAGCCTCCCCGGACCCCACCTCTCCACGGCTGTTCCCTCTTGCAGCACGGCCGCCTTCCGCACGGTCCAGCGGCTTCACAGTTGCTACCTCCGCCCCTTTGCCTGCCCGGGGAGGCTGCGCCAGGTTCACACGCCAGCTCAGCCAGTGTGCTGCCTCGAGACACCATTCCCTCAACTGTCAGGTGAGGATGCAATACCTACCGAGCAGGTTTACCGTGAGGAACATTTGTGAATCTCGGGTGGCAGTAATGCTCTGGGGCCAGGGCGGGGCACTGGGCACATTGCTCAGCTGTGTCCACCTTCTGTGTGCCCCTTCCCCCGTTAGGCACACTCTGCTTCACCTGGGCATAGGCTTTGAACCACAGCCTCCCATCAGGTTCTGAGCGCTTGTGACTGAGGTTTCTGAACTGGGGACGCCCTGAAGAGGATCTCAGTAAGCGGACCAAGGAGGCAGGAGTAAACCAGTTTCCTCAATCCTGGGCATGATGCTGGCACATTCAATGCAATCTTGTTTTGTCAGCCCAATAGCAGCCATTATCCCTCGATCCACACAGGCGAGGAAGGAGGGAGGCCAGTGACCGCTCTGGGTCACTTAGCAAGACACTGGCAGAGCCTGACCCTGGGCTGTCAGACAAGGCTGGTTGGTTCTAACGTCTAAATGCTGGTTTATTATTACTCTTGATACTAGCAGTTACATAACCAGTGCATCCATGTGCCTGGGGCTCGGAGGCTCCCTAGGTTTCTAGGGCTGGAAATATAGCTCAGTTGGTAAAGTGCTTGTCTTCTAATCCTGAAGGCCTAAAAAAAGGGGGGCTGGAGAGACGGCTTAGCAGCTAAGGTGCTTGCCTGCAAAGCCTAAGGACCCATGTTCGGCTCTCCAGATCCCACATGAGCCAGATGCTCAGTGACGCAAGTGGACAAATGTGCACAAGGGCCGCACGCGTCTGGAGCTCAATCGCAGGGGCCGTAGGTCCAGGCCAGCCAGTTCTCTCCCTCCCTCTCTCTCACCCTCACATAATAAAGGCATTCTGCTGGTTTTATTCAAAAAAATAAAAAGCGGGCTGGAGAGATGGCTTAGCAGTTAAGCACTTGCCTGTGAAGCCTAAGGACCCCTGTTCGAGGCTCGATTCCCCAGGACCCACATAAGCCATATGCATAAGGGGGCGCACGCATCTGGAATTCATTTGCAGTGGGTGGAGGCCCTGGCGCACCCATTCTCTCTCTCTATCTGCCTCTTTCTCTCTGTGTCTGTCACTCTCAAATAAATAAATAAAAATCTAAAATATTTTTAAAAAGTTGGGTATGGTGGCACATACTTGTAATCACAGTGCTAGAAAGGCAGAGATGGAAAGATCCCTGGGAGCCACTGGACAACCTGTCTAGTCCATTCAGTAAGTTTCAGGTCAATGAGAGACTCTCAAAAAAAAAAAAAAAAACCCAAAACCCCAAAAAACAATGGGTGGTGCTGGGCATGGTGGCGCACAGCCTTTAATCCCAGCACTCAGGAGGTAGAGGTAGGAGGATCACTGTGAGTTCAAGACCAGCCTGGGACTACCCCGTAAATTTCAGATTGACCTGGGCTAGATTGAGACCCTACCTTGAAAAAGCAAGCAAAATAAAGTGGGTGATGGTGCCCAGAGCATGACATCCAAGGGTGTCCTATGGCTTTGTCATGCCCTGGCACACATGTGCATATGCACTCTCAGATACATAGGCACCTGCACATGCATGAACATGAACACCCCCCCACACACACACACAGTTCTTTAACAATTAAAATCAGAGAAACACATGTATGAAGAGTTGGACCAGAGATGGTGGACATGGATCTTCAGCAAGATGTGGCCCTCTTGGAAACGAAGTGGCAAGGAGAGATCTCCAGGTGCTGGTAAAATGCCCACCCCAGCTGGGCGACTCTCACACAGGCTCCAGCTCTGCCTGCAGGTTTCCCCTTAGCCACTCCTCAGAGCAGCCGCCCATCATCTTGCCTGTCTCCAGACCCGAGGCTCGATGGTCCCCTTCTCTGGCCTCTCTTCAAAGAGGCCAGCTCTCAGTTCCTCTTTGATGGTTTGCTAATGTTAATGATTGTCTTCTTTTAAATCACTCCTTTTGCTTTTTCTTATTCTTTCTTTTCTGGTTATTGTTTTAAAATTTAATTTCTAAAAAATATTTTAGGGGCTGGAGAAATGGCTTAGTGATTAAGGCATCTGCCTGCAAAGCCTAAGGACCCAGGTTTGATTATCCAGGTCCCACATAAGCCAGATGCACAAGGTGGTGCATGTGTCTGGAGTTAGTTTGCAGTGGCTGGAGGCCCTGGTGCGCCCATTCTTCACTTTCTGTATCTTTCGCTCTCTCCCTCTTTCTGTCTCCCATATATAAATAAAATAGGTAAATAAAATGTTTCTAAAAAAGAAATCTTAAAAAAATATATTTTTAGTTTATTTTCAAGCAGAGAGAGATAAAGAGAGACAAAGAGAATGGGCGTGCCAGGGCCTCCAGCCACCGCAAACAAACTCCAGGTGCATGTGCCACTTTGTGCATCTGGCTTTAAGTGGGTACTGGGGAACCAAGCATGGTCATTAGGCTTTGCAGGCAAGTTGTCCTAACTGCTGAGCCGTCTTTCCAGACCACTGGTCATTATTTACTACCTAGTTTTTATCACCCCACTCCCCACCAAGAACTGAAGGTAGGGCCTTGCATATCCTGGGCTACAACCTATTGCCGAGTTACAAAGTCTCGTCTATTTTGTTAATGCTATGTTGAGACAAGAGTGCCCCACACATTGCCCAGGCTAGTCTTGAACTTGTAATCTTTCTGCTTCAGCGTTCGAGTAGCTGAGATTACGAGCCTGCACTACCTTACTCAGCTCATGTTCTTTTTTATTCTTTGAATTAAATTTGAATTAATTCACTTGTGTGTGAACCCTACAGCTTATATTTTAAAATTTAAAGGGGCTGAGGAAGTGGCCTTAGTGTTTAAAGGCACTTACTTGTAAAGCCTGCCAGCCAGGGCTCAATACCCCAGGACCCACGTAAAGCCAGATGTATAAAGTGTCCCACACACCTGGAGTCCCTTTGCAGCAGCAGACCCTGCTGCACTCATTCTCTCTCTCATTACAGATAAATAATTAAATAAAGATATAATTTTTAAAATTTATTTATTTGTTTTGATTTTTCGAGGTAGGGTCTCACTCTAGCCCAGGCAGACCTGGAATTCATCATGGAGTCTCAGGGTGGCCTCGAACTCATGGCAATCCTCCTACCTCTGCCTCCCGAGTGCTGGGATTAAAGGCGTGAGCCACCACACCCAGCTAGTAATTTTTTTAATTTAAAGGTTCCTCTGATGATGGTTTTGGTTGTATCCAAAGTTTGATAAGAGTTATCACAGTCATTCATTTCCAAAATGAAGATAAACTGTTTTCCAGTGGCACATGATGTTTAGCTTTTAAAAATTTATTTATTATTTATTTGCAGAGAGAGAGAGAAAGAAAGAGAGAGACAGAGGGGGGTGTGCACAGGGCCTCCTGCCACTGCAAAGGGAATTCCAGATGCAGGGAGCCATCCGGCTCCACGTGGGCACTGGGGAGTAGAACCCTGGCCATCAAGCTTTGCAGGCAAGCGCCTTTAACCTTGAGCCATCTCTCTAGCCCTGGTTTTTAATATGTGATGTTCATTTCCCCAGAATGGGCAGGTGATACAGCCTGTCAGAGTTTTATATCTGAGATTATCAATGTTAACATCTATCTATTGAGAGTTTCTTCAGGACTGGGACACACAAAGCCAATTTCTGTAAATGCATGTTCTTTGTAGGCTAAGCACAATAGATCGCATTTTAGTCTTCTAACGGCTGTCTTCATGTTACCGATAAACCTGAGAACTGTCTTAGAACCAAGAGTAGAGAAACAGTTACTCATCTTCTAGACAAGGAGAAGCTTTCAGCACATTTCTTGTTCTCCTCGCCCTTCCCTCTCTCAGCCTTAGTTGAAATAACATGAGATTTTAGTTCCATATTATTGCAAGTTATTTATCTTTTCTAAGCAGCTGCTCCAAACAGTTACTAAACTTGGCAATCACATTGCAATCGACTTCTTGGCTACAACCAAGACTTTAACTGAAGGGGTCCACTGATCATTATCATTTTTTTTCCTCTCACATGTTTCCCTCTTTCTTGAATTATGTAATGCAATTAATTTCCTATTTAGCAGTAATGCTTAATCAAGTAATCTCCCATCACCACCCAGAAAATGTCACAGGATCTCAGTCTGTGTGGCTGAGGCTGTTTCCTGGAGCATCACAGAGCCAGGGATGAGCCCAGAGCCAGGCACGCTGAGTGTGCGCTCAGAGGAAGCTGCTCCTCACAGAGTCACGGGAGGGCCTCAAAGAGCCAGGGCCTGCTTCTCTTGCCGCCCTCGGGTCTCACCCTTGCTCTTGCTGCTTCTCTGCCAAGCTGGCTTCTGGGTACAGGCACAAATGAGTGAAGTGCCCATCCCTTCCTCTCAGAGCTTCTCATCACACTTACACTGAGGATAGAAAGCTGTAGAAATAGGAACGTCTGATGGACTGTTCTTTCCTCTCTGCCTCTTCCTCCTCCTTTTCGTCTCTCTCTCCCTCTCTCTCTCGTTTTGAGGTAGGGTCCCACTCTATAGAGTGGAAGTCACATGTGCCGGGGCTGGCCTTGTACCCCGGCAACCTCTTCCGCCTCAGCCTCGGGAGTGGCGGATTACAGGTGTGTGTCCCCATGCTCGGCTCATTTCCACTCGTTCATGTTTGTTTTGCTTTTCACATTTAAATTTCTGCAAAAGGCTCTGCCTGCTCATGATAAAAACTCGAAGAGTGTTAAAGAGAATGTAGTGACTGGAAAGCCACCTCCTGGCCTTGTCCAGCCCTGTCACACACTCCTCCAGAGTCAGTCAGCCATCCTAGTGTGTCCTGGACTTTCAGGGCAGGTGTGTGTGTCTTATTTCTGCATGTTAGTAATCTAGTAGCTCCTCTCTCTCTCTCTCTCTCTTTTTCTTTCTCTCTTTCTCTTTGAGGTACCTCAATGGAAGCCAGGGCATAACACACCCCAGGCCAGTGTTTTTACATACGATTTGTACGTCTTTATGGGGTACATTATGGTCATGGAAAGGTGTATCCAATGTACAGGAATCAAAGCAGGGCAAGGAGCATTTCTGCCTCTCGAGTGCTTTTGTCTCCTCACACTCTGGTAGCGGCGGGCACAGCATCCCAGGTGGCTCGAACCAGGCTCCCCACGGACGCAGAAGCAATTCCCCTCCAGCTGAGCTGCTGTGACTCTAATTGAACTTCTTTCCCTCACCCCACATTTGAGGGCTTCGATCCCCTCACACACCAGACCCTCAAGGGATTCCCACTATAAATACTTAGGTACTCTCTGATTCGATTACAGTGCATATCAGAAGGAAAAGGCTCAAAGAGCTAGATTGCTTGCACTAGGCCACACAGTGGGGAGGAAGTGGGTGAGATTTAATCCGAGCCTGGCTTCTGCAGAAGGGGATGAGGAGGAGGAGGAAGAGGAGGGGAGGGGCAGGAGGGGAGGGTGGAGGCTCAGATGGCTTCTTAGTCAGTGGCACAAGGACACTGGACCCAAAACCATTCTGCCCATGTAGCCTTGAACTGTGTTGATTTGAGAGAGAAGAAAGTTTTAATTTTTTGTTTTGTTTTGTTTTTTGTTTTTCGAGGTTGGGTCTTGCTCTAGTCCAGGCTGACCTGGAATTCACTATGTGGTCTCAGGGTGGCCTCGAACTCATGGCAATCCTCCTACCTTTGCCTCCCAAGTGCTGGGATTAAAGGCATGCACCACCATGCCCGGATTATTTTATTTTTTCATTGTTGGTTTTTCATGGTAGAGTCTCATTCTAGCCCAGACTGACCTGGAATTCCCTATGTAGTCTCAGGCTGGCCTTGAACTCATGGCGATCCATCTACCTCTGCCTGCGGAGTTCTGGGATTAAAAGTGTACACCACCACACACGGCTTGAGTTTTGTGTTTTTCTTAGAGATCCCACTTTGGTAACAGAGAAAAAAGACAATTCCCTTGGGCTTGTTGTGGAAGGCGGCCAGGGGTTGTTTTGGGGTCAGAGCCACTTGTGGCTTCTCCCTGTCCCCAGAGAGCCAATAAAGGGCTCTGGACACTACCCCAGAGAGGCCAGCGAGAGTGGACTCCCACACACCCACGTAATGATGAGCAGGGCCGCGGCTCCATGGGAGGAGCGAGCTTTCTTCTGAGGTGAGGGCTGTTGCTACGCCCTCTTGAGAGGACAGGCTGCCCGTGACACGGCCAGCAAACTGGCCCGGCAGCAGGGCACTCGGGGGGCTACTCAGGGGTGAGGGTTCCTGGTCCGAGGAAGCAGTGATTGGATGAGAGCATTCAGCTTCTTGGGACTCTGTAGTTTCTACCCCCTTGACTCTTGACCTTGAGTTTTTGTATTCCTTTTTTCCCCTAAGGTAGGGTCTCACTGTAGCCCAGGCTGACCTGGCCCTCTCTCTGTAGTACTAGGCTGGCCTCAAACTCACAATTACCCTCCTACCTCTGCCTCCTAAATGCTGGGATTAAAAGCATGTGCCACCATGCTTGGCTTGTATTTTTTTAAATTTTTAGTTATTTGAGATAGACAGATAGAAAGAGAGAGAGAGAGAGAGAGAGAGAGAGAGAGAGAGAGAGAGGGAGAGAGAGAGGGAGAATGGGCACACCAAGACATCTGACCATTGCACACATGAACTCCAGATGTATGTGCCACTTTGTGCATCACACTTTATATGGATACTAGGAAATAAAACCCAGCTTTGCAAAATTTTTAACCACTGAGTAATCGCTCCAGGTTTTGAATTCTTAAAGCAGCTCCCAGACCACCTGCTTTGTGGGCTTTACTTAAGAGCAGTTTTGTTTTGAAACAGAATTGAAGGAAAAATACTGAAGATTCCCATCTTGCCTCATCCCGACGTGCAATCTTTCCTGTTATCAAGACTGTCTGACATGGTGCGTCCTTGTGGTAACTGGACATACGCAGACACCTGACTGTCACCGGAGCCTGTAGTCACATCAGGGTACCCCCCTTGCTGACGACCTCCTCCAGGTTAGGATGAACACACACGCGTGACCGAACCTCCCCACAGGACCACACAGCAGGGTCCCCGGGCCCTGAGACGCTCCTGCACTTTGGGAACTCATCCTCCCCAGCTCTGTCCTGCAACCGGGATTTCCTTACAGTTTCCAGAGACTTCTCCCGGAATGTCACTCAGTAGGAATCACACAGAAGGTCACCTTTTCAGACAGACTGCTTTTGCTTCGTCCTGAACGGTGTGCTTTCAGAGCTGGCCACAGAACCAGCCCTGCCGCCGTGCAGCAGACCCAGGCCGTCAGCCCGCTTCTCACGTGCGGGGAGGGCAGCTGGGGGCCGATAGAGGCCAGTGCGCTCTGACCAGCGCGCAGAGCTCTCCTTCCCGACCGTAGCTGCCCAGGTGAGAGGCGCAGCCCTCGCGTCAGCCTCGACACCCCGGAGCCCACCCAGCCCTTCACTGTGTCGCCACGGGCTGCTTGGCAGAACTGTTCCCCTGCTCCTCTTGGTCAGCCTCTGCTGGGCTGGGTGTAACCCAAAGTCCTCAGGCTCCGTCAATCATCTCATCCACTCCTCGCTTTAGTTAACAGAGCCTGAGTCCCACAGAGGTTGTGGGGTTCCCTGGACACTGCAAAGGACTCTGCAGAGATTGTTCCCTCCAGACTCAGTTTCCTCATCTGTGCTGGAGGCGGGGCTTGAAGAGCATGATGGGGGATGGGCAGGGGTGGCTTTTGCGGCAACATCAACTTGTAGTACGGGAAGTTCAGAGCTGGCAGGAGACCCTGGGGTCCCTCCCTCCCCCCTGGGGTCAGTATAAGCACTTTCTCCCTTTCACGGTTTCTCTAAGCCTACTTTCCTACCTGTCTCCTGCTTCCACCCAAGTAGGGAGAAAACAGCAAGTGCTCCTCTAAGCTCCCGGGCCCCACCAAGGTAGGGTGATCCTGTCACCTCCACTATTCCCGGGCCGCAGAGGGGCACAGTGTGGTATTTCTCTAGGCAGTGGGGGAGGGTGTGTGCTATGTGCGGGTCACTGCTCATCAGGTTCCCAGCAAGACCTTCTCTCACCCAGAGAAGGTACAAGAGTTGGAGCTGGCCCAGCAGGCGGCCCCTCATCACCCCACACCCCACCCAGCCCGAGCTCCTGCTTCCCGTGGGCTGGCCAGGGAGCCAGTGACTCAGGGAGACACACTCTGACCTGCCCCACGTGCGTCGCTGCTGCCACCCCACCCCGGCCTCAGGTACTGCGGAAATCATGCCCTGCACAAGAGAGGCGACCGGGAGGAGCCTGTTGAAAGACCCAGGACCCCCCGGACACAATGCTTTGTCTACCAATGCCACTCATGGGGTGGGAGCAGAGCTGGGACTCGAACCCAGGGCGGGACATAAAGGCCACTCAGAACCACCACGCTGTCTCCGCCCTGAAGAGGAACCGGGACAGAAGTGGTGCAGAGTCCGGATTCAAAGCCTGAGTGGAGGAAAACCCCCAACAACAAACCCCCTGATTTAGCCCATGCTGTCCCCAAGGAGCAGTCAAGACGGCCACTTTGCAGACAGAGAAAACGAGGCTGAGAGGCGGCGCGGAGCCTCCCCAGGGTCATCACACAGGACCACACCTGTCCCTGCTCCTCTGCTCTCTGTCCACGCAGGGACCACAACACTCAATATCCCACCACTCACTCCAAGCTCCAGGGAAAAGGCAGCCGGGAACTAGTAAGGTAATTAATTCTTCCTGCTCACAAGTAACTGTGGCCCTTCCCGGGCCACTCCTCAGCCTGGGGAAGAAAGGAGCCTTTCCCCAACTCCAACTCTTCTAAGTTCCAGAGAGTCTGGAACTCAGCCTCGGCTGCCACCCTCCCTTTTGTTGGGACTCCTGTCCTCTCGGGGAAGTTGAGCAGGGACAGGCCCCCACCCTGTCTGGAATGAGCAGCACCTACCTTGTCTGGAGTGAGCCGAGCTGGTGTCTCTGCAGGTCCCTTGGCCCGATGGCTGCCAGCCTCCTGCACCCGTCCCTCCCCTCCCAGAAGCCGGGCTGCTGTGGCAGTGGGGAGAGCTCATCTTTCAAGGGCTGCTGGTGATGTCATCGCCCTTCGGGGCACCTCCTCCCTCCACCTCAGTCCCAGCTCTGGATTCTGGATCCCAGCTTCCCGCTGACCTCAGAGCCCTGCTCCCCGCGAGCCCAGGAGTGTTCAACTGTCCACTACTGCCCGGCAGAGCCCGGGGTGGCAGCGGCGTCCTGAAAGCCACAGAGCCGGCTGCAGAGGACCGCGTGGGACTGGCTCACATAACCTTGTTTTCCATGATTTCATTGCTTGAGGAGGTTGTTTGGTGTCTTAAGTTTTAGGTGTAAACAATGGGTGTTTATGTAGACGTTGTAAACGGAAGGCGGCCAATTGGGCAAGGGGGAGTTCGGCAGTGTTTTTATTTTTAATGTCATACACACCTCCCAAGGGTGCCAGTGGCAGAAATCCAGAAATATCTCAGAGAAGGGATACAGGTCCCGCCTGGTCCTCTGGGGAACTGTGTTAGTTTTTACAGGACACGGGTTTTCTTCGGAGGCATTTAGAAGCAATTTCCTTCCCTTCCATACTCCTGCGGCCTGGCTTCCTCTGCAGATAAATGAACAGCCTTGGTCTTCGCTCTCCAGCATGGAAGAGCTAGACAGGGCAGGGAGATCAGACGCTGGCTTAAAGTCTTAAAACCCTCCTCTCAGAAGCCCAGCCAGGAGTAAGGGGGCACCCCCCAGGAATGTACCCCAGCAGCTGTCTGTGTGTCTCCTGAAGCTCTCTCTATCAAGTTTGTAAAGCCATAATCAAATCCAACCCTGCAGTGAAAAGAATGGAAAATTTGAGTCCCAGAAAGGCTACAGGGTGGCCTGAGGCCTGAGGCTCTGGGTTGCCCGTGAACTTGAGTGGAGGAACTCCTGCCCTGGGTGTGCCTCGACTGCACCCTTGGTCTGTCCAACCACCCAGAGATTGCTGGCCTGGGTTTTCTGGTCTGTCTGGGCGTGTGTGAATGGACAAGCCTCCCAGAGCTTCCCCTAAACCTGGAGAGAGACGCCATGTGTGTGAGCCTGCGCCTGTGGAGAGGACGTGCAGCCTTCATGACAGCGCCGAAGGGCCCGCGATGGACGGGCCTTGATGGAGAAGTTGGCTCATCGGTGAGATCCGCAGGCAGTCAGAGAAGCTGGGATGCGGTGCAGGCTTGCCATCCTAGCACTCGAGAAGCTGAGCCAGAAGGATCCTGAGTTGGTGGCCAGCCTGGGAATGCATAGCAAGACCCTGTGTCAAAAACAACGGGGATGGAAAGATGGCTCAGCAGTTAAGGCACTTGCTTGCAAAGCCTGGTGGCCTGGGTTTGATTCCCCAGTGCCTACGTGGAGCCAGATGCACACAGTAGAACATGTGTCCAGAGTTAGTTTTTAATAGCAAGAAACCCTGGCACACCTGTTCATTCTCCCTCTCACATCTAATAAATGAATGAAAATTTAAAAATATTAAAAAATAGCAACAACGAAATGAATCAACAACAACAGAACCCCAGTCTTACCCTAGTTTTGTCAACAGTCCTGGCTGGAGGCTGCCTGGAGAAGGGACTTGGTTCATACTCCAACACTTCCTTACAGGGGGAACTCACAGCTGCACCTGTCCTGACCACCTTGGGGCCACGGTCCTGACCGCTGTGGAGAGTCCTGTGTCCTGGAGCTCATGGAAGCACCCAAACTAGCCAAACAGTGGGCAACTCAGCTAACCCCATCTATTTGCTACCCAGAAACTTCCAGCCTGCTGTCGCATTGTCCCCGGCCGTTGCACTGGACTGGCTGGTCGCTGTCTCTTGTTGGAAGCACCAAGTCACAGTACCGCCTTTTCTCTATTCACTCGTGGCTATGCTGTGCCCTGTCAGGCGTCCCTCACACTTCTGTTCTCCGCGTCCACCATTTGATCATCCACCTACCCATGTCCCCATCTCCCCCCTCTCTCCTTCCCTTCGGTGATAGTTTGAAAGGATGTCCCCCACTAGACTCAGGAGTTTACTAAAGCTTGTAATTACACCTCCAGCTGCCTTGTTGGAGGAGGTGTCACCACAGGCGGGTCCTAGGGTCCAGCCCCTCAAGGTGTATTTGGGGGCCGATCAGGAATTCCAAGCTGAAGACATGCCGAGTGCTTGGGCTCTGCTTGGGCTCCTGGGGTGTTCTTGCTTGTGGTTTTCTCTCTGCCTGGACCTGTGAAAGGGGGCCAGTTTCTTCCTCCATTGTGGAATTTCCCCTGGATCTACAAGCATCAAATAAATTCCCTTCCTCCATAACTGTGTCTGGTCTGGAGGTTCATCCCAGCATCATGGAGCCGACTACAACACCTTCCCTTCGTTCCTTCCATCCTCTTTTCTTCTCTTTCCTTCCCTTCCATCATCCCTCCCTCCCTCCCGTCCATACATGAATTGCTTTACCTGAACATTTTACTCACTAAGTCTGGCAAAGTGAGTGAATGGTCCTTGCCTAAGGGCAGAGCGGGCAGGGAGTGCGCCTCGCCTCCTCCGCACCTCTCAGGGACCTGGATTGGCATGGCTTTTGTACTTCAGCTTTTGCTATGAGTAAGTTTGGCGGATTCCTTCCTGCCAGCTCCCTGCAGCTGTTGTCTGTGGCACCCTCAGCCCTCAGTCCGGCCTCTGCAGGACCCCAGCCTCCAGCCTTGCTGCTGTACTCAGGGAGGATGCAGGGAGGGGCTGGCGGCTCCTCTGAAGCCCAGCCAGGGCCCTTCCCTTGCGTGCGGGGTTCTGCTCCTTCCACATTTGCTTGCTGTGCTTTGGCCCCAGGGGGGCGTGCTTAGGCTCCCAAATGTGTCAGGATGACACCTGACTCTGGGCTTTTGCATGAGCTGTCATCTCTCTCTGTCACCCCCAGCGCCCCCCCCCCCCAGGTAGGGTCTCACTGTAGCCCAGGCTGACCTGGAATTCACTATGTAGTCTCAGGATGGCCGTGACCTCATGGCAATCCTCCCACCTCTGCCTCCCGAGTGCTGGGATTAAAGGCGTGTGCCACCATGCCAGGCTGTCATCTCTCTCTGGAGAGCCCTGCCTTTGCCCTGGCTGGTAACGCTCATTCTCCTCCCCAAGGCTGCTTGGAGACCCTGAATGCACTTGGTGAGGTACTATGTCCATCTGCACACATGCTTCAGACCCAGCCTGTCCCTCCCCTGCCCTGGGTTTTTTTTCTTGGTGGGCTGAGAAACCTGCAAGGCAGGGTTCCCATTATAACAGGGTTTTTAAAAAAATTTTTTTCTCAAATTTTAAAACATTTTCCATGATTATAAAAAATATCCCATGGTAATATCCTCCCTCTCCCCTTTTCCCCTTTGAAATTCCACTCTTATATCCCCTCCCCAGCTCAATCACTGTCTCTTTTATTTTGATGTCATGATCTTTCCCTCCTCTTATGAGGGTCTTGTTTAGGAAGTGTCAGGCACGGTGAGGTCATGGATATGCAGGCCATTTTGTGTCTGGAGGAGCACGTTGTAAGGAGCCCTACCCTTCCTTTGGCTCTTACATTCTTTCCGCCACCTCTTCCGCATTAGACCCTGAGCCTTGGAAGGTGTGATCGAGATGTTACTCAGTACTCCAGTCACTTCTTTCTAGCACCATGATACCTTCTGAGTCGTCCCAAGGTCACTGCCATCTGAAAAGAGAAGATTCTCTACCCAAAGTGAGAGTAGCATTAATATAAGGGTATGAATATTAAGAGAAGTGCTTACTGGGAAGTTTGATAAGCATAGTATATACACTTATCCAGACATCAGTAGATGTTACACCCCTAGGGCTCATGACTACCCCTGATTTAAGTTTTCAGTATCAGGGATGTATTCCCTCCCTTGGAGCGGGCCTCCAGTCCAATTCGAGGGCAGTTGTTTCCATCATGACAGACGTGCCACTATTGCACCTGTTGGCTCATTTGGCCTGGCTGGCCAAATATAAGGTTTGCAGTGTCTTGAGGGTTCAGAAAAAGTCCTTAAACTCTAAACCCTGAGTTCGTATCTGTTTTGTTGTCATTTTTTGTTTGTTTGTTTTTGTTTTTGTTTTTCTAGAGGTAGGGTCTCACTCTAGAAATTACAGGTTAACCTGGAATTCATTTTGTAGTCTCAGGGTGGCCTTGAACTGACAGCGATCCTCTTGCTTCTGCCTCTTGAGTGCTTAAAAGACATGTGCCATCACACCTGGCTTGTGTCTGTTGTTAACAAGGAATTGAAACAGACTGAGAAGGATAGCTTATAACCTACTACATTCATTCAGGGGAGGCAGGGGAGCAAGGGAGGTCTTCGAACCAAGGAAGGGGGAATGCGTACATCCGCGTGGCTCAAGAGCCCATGTGGGAGCATGGGCCTGGAAAAGAGAAACATGAAAAGGGATTTTTCTAAAAAAGGGCTTGTGTTTTAAAAAGTTATAAAAATAGCAACAAAAATATATCCTTTTCCACCCTGGCAGAGTCAGCATTGAGAGATGAACAGTCAAGGAGTTGGGAAAGGATTAGCACCCGTGGCTCCTGGTAAGTCTCTATTTACTGGGGTCAGGGGTTATCTCCGGAAGAGGTTGGCACACCTGGGTAAGGTGCGTGAGAGAAGGCTGATTGGACGAGACTGGAGCAGACGCTAAATTCCAGCTCTGTGGCCGCAGCAGGGCAGCTGTGTGAAGTAAGGTCTCGCCCTTGCAAGCCCCTTCCCTAAGATGCCTGACAAAGCTACCTGGCTCCCTCTCAGCATCTTTCTGCCGTTTATCCCTTGCACATACTTGGCACTTCTTCGTGTCCCAGGTGACAGGGAAAAGTGCCTCCCCAAACCCAGGAGCGGAGAGAAAACAAAAACAAAAACACAACAACAACAAAAAACAGAACAGAAAGTAGAAAGCAGGCTGTTGGCACACATGTGCATGTTTGTTTGTGACTGCAACCTCTCCACCGCAATGTTCCAGAACCTTCTCTCCACAGGTCTGTGTGAGGCAGAGGTCCTCAAAGACTCGGAGGAAAGCTTTTGCCCATCAGCCTGCTGGAGAGGGCTGTGTCCTTACCCAGCAGCCCTCTTTCCCACAGTGTGACCCAGGGAAGGGCTGTTTCGTCCCCCACCTCAGGCTGATCAGTGTGGGACAGGAAGGCCGGGACTGACTCGGGTTCCCAGCCAAATGTTTGCATGGCTGTAGTGTTGCCTGGGTGACAGCTGACAGAGCCAGTACCACCTACTCCACCTGACTCTCCTGGCCTCTGGTGCAGATTCCTGATAGGATCTCCTTCCCCGCCCTGCTGGGGCATCATGGGGCACAGGCTGGGTCTTCGTTTTGTGGGGTCAAGCATTGTCTAGACCAGGCCTCCCCGCCCCCCAAGCAGGCACAATGTGGTCATTCCACTGACTTTTCACAAGTGAGACTTTCCCAGTCATTTTCTCCCATTTGACAGATGAGGAAACAGAAGCTGTGAGAGGCTCCCTAACGGGGCCTTAAATCCTGCAGGCCGTGAGTGGCCGAACTGATGTAAGCCCAAGGCCGAGTCTGACTCCTTAGCTGACAAGCGTGCTGTCTCTGTGCCCACAATGTTGGGTGACATGAGTCATATTCTGCAGCTTATCAAGCCTCTCTCCTGTTGTCACCAGGCCTGGGGAAGCTAAACCCGCCGGCCTTTCTTTTCTTTTAAGATTTTATTTTCATTTATTTATTTATCAGAGACAGAGAGAGAGAGAGAGAGAGAGGGGGAGAGAATGAGCATTCCAGGGCCTGTAGCCACTGCAAATGAACTCCAGATGCATGTGTGTCCATGTGCATCTGGCTTATGTGGGACCTGCAGAATCGAACCTGAATGCTTAAGGCGTCACAAGCAAACGGCTTAACTGCTAAGCCATCTCTCCAGCCCCCACCTGCCTTTCTTCCTCTTCTTGACCCGGGCACATCCTCCCACTCTCTACCTCCTTCGCTCCGGAAGGACAAGGCATTCTAGGCTCTGGTTTACCCCATTCCCTTCTTCCCTTCTGTTGCCCTGGCTGTGAGTGGGAACCAGTAGCCAACACAGGAGGGAACCCAGACAAGGAGCATGTGCTGGGCCTTTGGTGAACCCAGAGATTCGACCTCTATTTGTTTTCTTTTGAAGTGTAATCTTTACTGGGAATTTTAAACTCTGAACATACTACAACTCAGTTGTATTCCCATTCTGCTATACTTCTGTGAGCCCTCCCCCTGGCACCCATTACACTGAGGCTCCTCCCAGTACACCTTCCCACCCCGTAGCTCTTAACAATCTTTCAGCCCTTCTTCAATGTCCCCTGAGCTTTGGAAGGTGGGTTAGACGTCTCCTTCAGTGCTGGGCGCTCAGCTACCTCTCATTTTCTGCTTTGATGAGTTTTGAGTGTCCTCAGTGTCTACCTCCATGTCCATGGAGAAGCGTCTCTGGCTGGCAGGGAGCGCAGTGTGTGCGTGGCCTTCTCGCTGAGTGTGAAGGAGGTCCAGGTAAGGATGAGCGTGTGGTCCCTGAGCGGAGCACAGTGATCTCGGACCTCCTTGGGCCCCTCTGAGCCTGGCACCACTACTGCCAGTTGAGACGCGGAGGAATTCCCTGGCAAGACAAGTTGAGCGGTCATCCCTTGTGCTGCAGCGAAACACGGGAACAAGGGAACAAAAGCCTGGCTCCTTGGTCAGGGCGTGGCCGGGACACCCCAGCTCGGCTGCCCCTCGGTCAAGGCGTGGCCGGGACACCCCAGCTCGGCTGCCCCTCGGTCAGGGCGTGGCCGGGACACCCCAGCTCGGCTGCCCCTCGGTCAGGGCGTGGCCGGGACACCCCAGCTCGGCTGCCCCTCGGTCAGGGCGTGGCCGGGACACCCCAGCTCGGCTGCCCCTCGGTCAGGGTGTGGCAGGGACACCCCAGCTCGGCTGTTCGTCCCTTTCACATTCAAAGGCTGCGGTGTGCGCACAAGTCTCTTTCCCCTGCAGCTGGTGCACCTTACGTTTAGCTCGGCCTCAACACTGAGGGAAAACGTCAAGCCCTCCCTCTGTGGCAGCTCATGAAATGGACTGGGAATGAACAAGCTTAAAAGAAGTGAAATCTTCAATTTCTACTGCATCGAGCTTCAGAGGCGAGGTGGAAAGGGCTCTCAGAAAGGTGGAGGTGCTGCGTGGAGATCTGTCTGTTTGCTGTCTGTCTGTTCATCCTGCTGCTGTCCTGGGAGGAGGATGCTGGTGCTACTGGGGATGGCAGGTTTTGGTAGGAAGTCAGCCTCCCTGTCTGCCTGCTGAGCTTCCGAACTGTCTGCTCCGAGCTGTCGCCAGCAGTGGGCAGAGGCCATTACTCACTTCCTGATTCTGGGGCCCTGAGTGGGGCCTTCCCAGCCTGGGAGGTCCTCAGTGAGCCAACAGCCTGGTTCCCGGCACCCCCTGGCAATCTCCTCACTGAGCTACAACTTCAGGGCACTGATGGCCTGGGTCCTCATGCCGTGTCCCCTCTGTGCTCCGCGACCCTCACCATGATCCCAGTTCAGCACACAGCTGCCTGGGCCTCTGCCCCAGAATGCTCCAGGTCTGTCTCTTCATCAGGAGACTGAGTGAAGCTGGGCTTGGACAGGGTCTTCCAGGGGCGTCTCTCCAAAGGACTTGAGAGAGTTGATCAGGAGGAGCAGAATTAATTGGCTGAAATGTCTGAGGATGAGAAGAAGTAGGGATGGAAAGGCCTGGAACTGTCCCCATCCCCATCCTTGTTCGCTGAGAGAGTACCACACAGCCCTGGCATTAGAGTTCAGCTTTCTGACCACCACAGGTGACATGAGTGGGCTGGTCCCTGGCAGGAGCCCTCTGTAATCTGGACGCATCTACCACCACTGCTGTCTGCCAACTATCGCTCACTGCTCAGGTGTTCTGCCCAGCAGACCCCGGCCCTCTGTGTCTCAAGAGTGCCAACCCTCACCTGAACTCCCTTCCCCGCCTTCTGTAGCCCTTAGCGACCCCGCTGTCAAGTGCCCATGACTTACCTTCCTCCCGGGGTCCTCTTGCCCTCTGGCCACTGACACCTCCCTGTTCTTTCATGGCATGGTCATGATGCGTGTCCCGCAGGTCCTGCAGGTCAGATAAGACGACGGGCACCCGGCCTCCAGCAGAGCAGCAGGCATGTGGCCGAGGCTGGGGCAGCACAAGCACCGGCCTTGACTTCATGCCCAGCAGAGCTGACGCCATGGGAACAGAGTCACCGTGGGACAGGGGTAGCCTCGGTGGGCACACCTACTCCGCTCTTCTTGGCAGGGCTCTACGGTATTCTTCGGTGGCATCCAGAGTGTTGGCACTTCTGCCCAGTTCCCAAGCATTTCACCAGCAGTGAAGGAGACCCTGGGCCATTAAATGGTCCTGTCTTGCAGGCCCTGGCCACCACCTACCTGCTATCTCTATGGAGTCACCTATTCTGGATATTGCATATGCATTGTCTATACTGATGTTTATATATACATTTATATCTAATATCTTTATCTACCGTATCTGTGTCCACATCACCTCTATCTCTATTCTACTGTGTCTCTGTCTATATCACCTCTATATCTATATCTACTGTATCTGTATCTGTGTCCACATCACCTCTATATCTATATCTATATCTATATCTATATCTATATCTATATCTATATCTATATCTATATCTATATCTATATCTATATCTATATCTATATCTATCTATATCTATATCTATATCTATATCTATATCTATATCTATATCTATCTATATCTATATCTATATCTATATCTATATCTATATCTATATCTATATCTATATCTATATCTATCTATATCTATATCTATATCTATATCTATATCTATATCTATATCTATATCTATCTATATCTATATCTATATCTATATCTATATCTATCTATATCTATATCTATATCTATATCTATATCTATATCTATATCTATATCTATATCTATATCTATATCTATATCTATATCTATATCTATATCTATATCTATATCTATCTATCTATATCTATATCTATATCTATATCTATATCTATTGTATCTGTATCTGTGTCTATATCACCTCTATATCTAGAGCTACTGTATCTGTGTCTATATCACCTCTATATCTAGATCTATTGTATCTGTATCTGTGTCCATATCACCTCTATATCCATGTCCATGTGAAACCATGTAGCATGCAGCATGACAGTGTTTGTGTCTGGCTTCATCTGCTTCACAAACTGGAGGTGAGGCTCATCACACGACTGTGTGGGTCAATGTTCCATACCTTTTTATGCTTGAATAATGTCCTGGCACCTGGCTACATTGTGTGTGTGTGTGTGTGTGTGTGTGTGTGTGCGTGTGTGTGTGTTTTCTGGCCTCTTAGCAGTGTCTGGGCTCAGGCTGTGTGTCCTTCTGCCTGTGGGGAACACCGTTGCTGCCCGCATCTGTAGGGAGGGTTTTGGCCAGTCTCTGCTTTGGTCTTTTTGGGAGAATGCCCAGAAGATTCTTGGGCTTAACTTTTGCAGGAAGAGCCACCCTGTTCTCCACATGGCAGCGCTAGTCGAGGCACACCAGCCACCCACCCCTTCTCTCTTATCTGCCCTCACGCGTAGATCGTCTGCTGGTTCTGGAAGGGTGGCCGGACACTGGGGCCCCACACCCTCAATGGGCTCGTCCTTCCTCGCTCTCACTGCCTTTATGTCACGAAGAACTTCGGGGGCATCCGAGGTGCAGTTCCAGCTCTACACCGCTCACCCTGTGCTGAGCCAGAGAGGTTAAGAGATCCGTCCAAGGTGCCCGGCACGCGGTGCCCGAGGTAGAGCAGCAGGGCCCTGGCTCAGCTCGTGGGTGTGCTCGCACCTGTCCCTGGCAGTGTGTCCACCTGCCCTAGGCTGGTGAGCGTTCCTGGAGCTGCCTGCCCTCCGCCCCTCTCTTGCTTCACGGCCATTCTGATGTAGTCCCAGCCCAAGGCTCCAGCCTCCCTGGGAGAGCTCCACTCTAAATATACGACATTCTCGGCTGCATTCCTCTGTGTGTGTGTGGGGGGGTGACGTCACAGGACACCAAGGCTGTGCCAGGCACTCTTCCCTGCTGGGCACGTCCCCTTCCCTTCACCTTCAGTTCTTTTTCCTGAATGTATTCCTGGCAGGTAGCTCACCTTCGGGGACCCCCCTTGCAAAGCGCCCTCGTCTGGCCTCTAAGTGCCGAGTGCTGAGCTCCAGCCCCAGCCGGGTCCTGCCGGGTCTCCAGTGACGCCTCCGGGGAGACGGCTCCCTGGCAGGAATCATCACACTTGTCCGCATGGGGACACAGAGGCTCAGTAAGCCACCGTTTGGGCTCATGTCCTCACAGTCACCAGCTAACTGCCAGAACTTAGCCACTCTTGCCTAGGTCTCCTGGCAAACTGTAGGTGATTTCTCATGTCACCTCTAATTTCAGGTCACTTCCACCTTCCCCCACACAACTGTTGAGGGGTTTCCTTTCGTGCGTGCATGTGTGTGGCGTGTGTTTGCATGTGTGCGGGCACACACGTGTATGTGCAGGATGTGCACATGTGTGTGAATGTGGAGGTCAGAGGTTGACAATGAGTATCTTTCTTAATCACTCTCCACTTGATTTGCGGAGAGAAGATTTCTTATTTGAACCCAAGGCTCTCAGATTCAGCGAGCCTAGCTAGCTAGCTTGCCCCCAGGAGTTGAAATGGTGTGCTAGGGGTTTAGGAAAGTCCTTGAACCCCAACCCTAGGTTCATGCATGCTTTTAACCAAACAATTGAATAAAATGAGACTGAGAAGGATAATTACTAAATTATTATATTGATTTAGGGATGTACAAAACCAAGGGAAGGAAAGTGAATACGCCCTCATGGCCTCGGGTCCCACGTGGTGGGTCTGGAACAACAGTAGAGAGGGCAGAAAAGAAAGTACAAAGAGCTCCTGCTGTGTGGAAGGCGGGGGTGGGGGGCAGGTGGCAAAGAACCCACGTGGGAAGTAGGGGTCACGGGGTTCTCCCCTGGGCTCAGCCGGGTTGGGCTGAGCAGAGGGGAAACTCACCAGAAGCTAGAGGTTTACAAGTGGTCAGGCAGGAGAGAGAGAGAGATTGCACTTCCCTGATAAACCATATTTATAACCTTATGGTTATGAGTGTCACCTTCTGGCTCAGGTGAGCCAGAGAGACAGCTGATTGGTCTGGGCTAGAGGCTGGCTCGGGAAGAGGCCAGCCATGATGCCAAGTTCTGGGGTCAAGTTTGACCAACCACAATGTCAGGATTCTAGAAAAAGACCTCCCTCCCAGGGAGGGGCTCAGGTATGGAAAAACAGGTCTAGGGAACGAGGCCAAAGATAAGAAGTCAGCTCATACGCAGGGTGCTCAGAGGCCGGTGGCAGCTGCTGCTCTAAAGGATCTGGCCCGGGGTGGTGGCGATGGGGGCCACCCGGATCGCACCCTGCCTGGGGCTTCTGCTCTGCTGCCCGGTGCTCAGCTCTGCGTTGGGGACCAGGCTGACACTGGTGAGGGGATCGATGATGACCCAAAATGACATCCAACTAAGAACACCATGCAAAAGAAACCCCTTGCATGAGCTGAGAAAGAACCTCTTTACTTCCTCCTGGAGATGGGAAATTTCAACACTGAGATCCCCGGTGGTGGCAAATGTGTAGAATTTGAGGGAGGAGGAGAGAGAGGAGTGGCTCTCATTACTGTCACCGGCCTTCTTCACATGCCAGTTCGCTGCCCTCACCTCCACTCCCTCCACCTCCACTCTCTCTGCCACCGTTCTCACGGGGCTCTCCCCGGGAGCTGAGCTAGAAGGGGCACTTAGCCAGCGCGGTGGCGCACATTTGTAACTCCAGCACACAGGTGGCCGAGGCGGGAGGATCACACACTGTGAGTTTGAGGCCAGCCTAAGCCTCATAGTGCAACTCTGTCTTAAAAAACAGAACCAGGGCTGGAGAGATGGCTTAGCGGTTAAGGTGCTTGCCTGCAAAGCCTAAGGACTGGAGTTCAGTTCCCAGTGCTGTGTAACACCAGATGTATAAGGTGGCACATGTGTCTGGAGTTCATTTGCAGTGGCTAGAGGTCCTGGAATGCCCATTCTCCGTCTTTCTCTCTGATTACTTTTATTCTGTCAAATGAACAAAGAAATAAATAAAATATTTTTTTATGAAAGCAAGAAAATAAAAAGAAGTCAGCTCATCCTTCGATCTCTAATAAGTACAGGCCTTTCTGCCTTTTCAGGGGCCCAGTCATCCCAGTTGCCTCCCAGAGCCGCCTGACTCCCTCTTGGGATCTTGTTTCTGTTTTCTGAGCACTGGGTTAAAGGTAGCTGCCACCATGCTCAGCATTTTACATGGGAGGTGGGGTCTGAACCCCAGTTCTCACAGCCAGTGCTTTACAAAATGAGCCATCTCTTTAGCCCCTGGAGGGATCGTTTTTAATTAAAAAGCTAAAAACTCAGGTCATAGGACAGTTCACATTCTGTGGTGTCTGGTTCTGTGCACTTTGATGAAGGCAGAATCCTGGATCTACCGTGCCGTGTCAAACATGATATTCAGTCACCCTGAATGGGGCCCTGCTGTCCCGTGGCAGCCACATTTCTATTGTCTGTCCGGAGACCCCTTGTACTGGCAGCCCGTGGGGTCTGGACTCCGACGTCCTATGCCCCTGAACTCCGGCATCCTAAGCCTGGCTCCTGACATCTTCTGCCCAAGCGTGCTCTCCACGCCTTACCCTTGACCTGTCACAGCGTGTGTGCGTCACTGGCTGCTCTCTCTCAGTCTCAATGTGTTCCCCAGGGTCATAGCCCCAGTGGCTGCTCCCCAGAGTCTCGAAGCCATTCTGGCTGAGGAGGTGCCTGCTTCCTACCCTGCCCCCATCTGCATGTCTAATAGGGATGCCTGCCACATGGAGTGGTGTTTGGGGGCTTGCCCATGTTTGTACCTACGCTGGGCAAGGACAGGGCAGGGCCTGTGACCTGCCCATCCACGGCCAGGGAGTCAGGACTCCATTAACACTGGCTGCAGACAGCTATGAACCCGGGTTCCGTATGACCTCTTGTAGGCACTCTTCACGTTACATCCTCAGCCTCCTCCAAACTCCCCCATCTATCCATCCAACACCCACCCAGGCCACTTCCGTTCCTGTGTGCCAGTGCAGGGTGTCCTGAGCTAAGAGGCCGGTCTCCACTTTCTCATTGTCTAGACTAACCCCACCCTGCCCCTGTAACTTCAGAGGTGGGAAAGGATTTTCCTGTGTTTCCTGGAGAACTTTTCCTATTTCCCTCTAAAATCACCGACTCTGACGGACAGAGCGGAAGAGGCTAGCACAGGGTGAGCGGGAGCTAGGACAGGCAGGGGCAGAGCCAAGCCCCTGAGTGGTTTCTCACACTGGGCTCTCATGTGTACTTGGTGACCAGCAGGGTCTCTGAGAGAGGATGGGGTGGGGGAAGGGCACCTGAGAGATGGAAATTCTCTGGCAAGTGGCAAGCCTGAGGCAGTTCCAGGCTACTCAGCTGGTCCTCCTGGCTGGGTGGCTCCTGCGATTCTCGATTCTCGGTGGGTCATGAAGGCAGCAGACCTGGGAGGTGGGGGAGGGGCGGGGGAGGGGTGCTCTGGAGCCATTCAGACCCCACATCAAGGTGACACCGAGTAAGCATATCCTGTTGGGTCCTGTCCCTTAAATAGATACTACCTTCCTGAATGTTGTGTCATGAACCCTGAGGGGGCTGAGATGGGACCCCATCCAAGGTTCTCTGTTGCCAGAAATAGCCAGGGCCCCTCACACGGCCGAGACACGTGGGTGGTGGCTGCGACTTCCGGGCTCCAGGCTAAGCTTTCTTCCCAGACCACAGTGATTCAGAAAGTGAGAAGGTGGCCCTTTTCTTCCCTGGGGGGATGGCCGCTTCTTGAGAGGGGCGTTCTGAGCAGTCGAATGGAAGCACGAGTGTATGACGTCACATGGCCGAAGCCTGTTAGAGGGGAGCGCCCAGTGGGCAGTTCGGGTTGAATCACCCACTGCACCCCTGCCCACCCTCTGTGCCCGAACAGGCGCTTGGCAGCTCTGGGCATCGCTGCAGTGGTCTCGCGCGCGCAGCCTGGTCGGGTGGCGGGCCTTAGGAGTCTGGCCGGGAGCCCGTGCTGCTAGGAAGGGTGCTGCGGAGCCACCCAGAAGTCGCTCCTGGGCGGAGAGGTCACCGACGCGCCCAGGAGTGGCACCGGCCCCATGCAGCCCCTGACGGGAGCTGATTTGTCCACTTGTTGCCCCCCCACAGAAGGGGTCCCGGTGTGCCCACCTTTCCCATCAGCTTCCGGCTGCCATCCAGAGTTCCAGTCGCCTGCGTGCACTGCCACCCTTCAAGACTCGCTGGGTGGGAAATCTCTGCACCCAGGAGGGATGTGCAGAGGGGCAGGGGAGGCCAACAAGAAGAAACGGGTTTCTGACACCCTCTTTCAGACACACCGGGCTTAGGCCAAGCTGACCATGCACGGCCATGTCCCTGTGCCTGGACACGCCGCCTCTCTGCTTGTGACGTGACATGGTACTCCACGCTGTCCCAGCCCCTAGGGAGTCTCGGAGCCATGCCCTCCCTCCGGATAGATGTTGCTTAGCTGGAAGGTCTCCTGCCCTGTGGACTCCCCCAGGCCTTCCAGAGTCTCTCTGCAGGGATAGTCTGAGGGATGACCTGGGTGTGGTGTCCATCCAGGTCTAGATTCAGGTCAGCAAACCTCTGCTCACTTCCTACCACCGTCTGTGGAGTGACTGCCTCAGAGCTGTCCCGAGTCCTTCACACCTCAGCCGAGGAGGTCTGGGGTACGAGGAGGCTCCTCACCTGCCGCCCATAGGCTGAGTTCAGTGTGTCCAGAGAGCCTTGGGACCCCAGCAGCCTTGCCCTGCCTCACCGACTCCGCCCACGGTGGCAACTCTTCAAAGCTCTGAGTTCCCTTGGCCCCCCCCTCTCAGCCCCCCTCCCTCACTTGCTGCCTCCGTTGTGTCCCTTGTGCCCTGCTCAAGGATGGCACTGTCTCCTGTTCCTGCTCAGCCAGATCCTGAAAGAATGACTCTGTGCCCTCACCCATGACCTGCCTGGGACCTGCCTGCCACCTTCTAGCTGTCTGTTCCACAGCACACCTTGCCCTGTCTCCACCCATCTGGTCACATCAGGAGATGAGGGATTCAGGGATTCAGAAAGCCCGATTTCTTTCCGCTAAATGAGCTGATAGTTATTTGATCTGAATCCTGTGTGCATTCATGTAGTTAGAATGTGGAACGGTGCTCACAAGTGTTACACGGAAATAGGAGTGTCCTCTGCTCCAGCCTTCCCAGGCCCCCAGGCTCGGGGCCCTCCCCCTCCCTCCCACCTTCCTGCTGCTTTTGCTTTTGCTGGTGTTTGCGTGCAAAGTCCGCACGGGATCCCCAGTGCCACCCGCCACAGACTCGCTTCCCCTGCCCCACAAGAGCAATATGATTATGTCAAGTGTATGAGCTCAGCCATCAGTTATGCCACTAGGAGTACGTGACGTGGACTGCAGGGTGGCCCTGTCGCCCCTGCAGGGTCAAGGGGCGTGCCCCGACTGGGTTTCTCTGGTGGTGTCCAGGGTTGCTGCAGCACGTGGCTGGCGTCTTGAAGCTCAGGGCGATAGTGTTCTCCCTCTGCTCTGCAGGCTGGAAGTCTGACACCAGGGTGTCACCAGCCTCAGCTTCTGGTAGCCGGTTAGCATCCCTTGACAGCCCCGAGCTTGTGGCCACATCACTGTCATCTCATCTTCCTCCTCTGCATTCCCAATATCCTCCTACCTCTGCTTCCCAAGTGCTAAAATCAAAGGCATGTGCTGCAATGCCTGGCCTTCTGGCATTTTTTTTAAGAAAAGATTTTTTTTAATTTTTATTTATTTGAGAGAGAGAGAGAGTGAGAGAGAGAGAGAGAGGAAGAGAGAATGCGTGCACCAGGGCCTCCAGCCACTGTAAACAAACTCCAGATGCGTAAGCCCCCTTGTGCATCTGGCTTACGTGGGTCCTGGGGAATCGAGCCTTAAACTGAGGTCCTTAGGCTTCATAGGCAAGTGCTTAACCGCTAAGCCATTTCTCCAGCCCCATCTTCTGGCATTAAAAATACTATTTTATTTTTATTTATTAATTAATGAGAGAGAGAGAGAATGGGCACGCCAGGGCCTCTAGCTGCTGCAAATGAACTACAGATTCGTGTGCCACCCTGTGCATCTAGCTTATGTGGGTCCTAGGAAATCGAACCGTGGTCGTTTGACTTTGCAGGAAAGCGTCTTAAACACTAAGCCATTTCTCCAGCCCATCTTCTGGCATTTAAAAAAAGTGTTTTTATTTATTTTGTTAGAGAGAGAGAGGAAGAATGGGTGCACCAAGGTCTCTTGTTATTGCAAGTGAATTCCAGACATATGTACCACTTTGTGCATGTGGTATAATCAAACCCAGGTTAGTAAGCTTTGAGCAAGCAAGTGCCTTACTGCTGACCCATCTCCTCAGTCCCTCTGGCATTTTAAAAAAATCTTTTACTTATTTTTTAAAATTTATTATTTTATTTTATTAATTAGTTTTGTACTCAGCGCATATAGTCAGTTTGGTACCATTATTAGGCTCATTCCCTTTGACCCCTCCTTGTTGAGTTATATGGGTCATGCATTCTGGAGTCTCTGGCATTTTTTTAAACTCCTATTTTCTTCTCGTTTTATTCCTTTTTGTAAAAAGGTGATTTACCTAATTATTTGCAAGAGAGAGAAAAGGAGAAAGGGAGAGATAAGGAGACAGAGAGAGAGAGAGAATTAGCATGGGCATGCCAGAGCCTGTTTGTCACTGTAGACAAACTCTAGACCTGTGAACCACTTTGTCCATCTGGCTGTATGTGGGTACTTGGTAATCAAATCTGGGCTGACAGGCTTTGCAAGTAAGTTCCTTTAACTGCTGAGCCATCTCTCCAGCCTCCTCTTACTTCTTTCTGGAATGTTCTTTGATATTATCTTCTAAATCTTGTTTTGAAAACTTGAGTTTCAGGTATCATATTTTGACTAGCTTTATTGAGATATAATTGACAAATACTAAACTTTTAAATGTGTTTTTTGATCACTTTTCATATAGCATGCACTCTCAAAACCATTATCTTGGGCTGGTGACATGACTTGGCAGTTGAAAGAACTTGCTTGCAAAGCCTGATCTCCTGGGTTCTAATCTCTAGTTCCCACATAAAAAAACGAACACAAAGTGGTGCATGTATCTGGAGTTTGTTTGCAGTGGCAGAAGTCCCTAGAAAGCCCGTACTCTCTCTCTCTCTCTCTCTCTCTCTCTCTCTCTCTCTCTCTGTGCTCTTTTAGTCTGTCTCTTTCAAATAAAAATATGTCAAAATATATTTAAGCACTCTTGTTGTTGTTTATTTATTTGAGAGTGACAGAGAGAGAAACAGTGAGAAACAGAGAGAGAATGGGCATGCCAGGGCTTCCAGCCACTGCAAATGAACTCCAGAAGCCTGCGCCTCCTTGTGCATCTGGCTAATGTGGGTCCTGAGGAATCGAACCTCAAACTGGGGACCTTAGGCTTCACAGGCAAGTGCTTAACAGCTAAGCCATCTCTCCAGCCCTATTTAAACATTTTTTAAAATAAAAACAACCTAACATCTTTTAGCAAAAAGACTGAACACACTCATGGGCTCCTTAGGAATTCCTTCCTCATTCTCTTTCCTTCCACTTTTCACTTTCTGTCTATAAATTCATCTTTATTAGTTGGAGTTTTATAAAAATGGAATTATATAGTACATATGCCTTTTAACCTATCTTTATCATTATTATTTATTTAAGAGAGAGACAGAAAGCAAATATGTATATAGAGAGAATAGGTGCGCCACAGCTTCTAGTCACTGCAAGCGAATTCCAGACACATGAACCACCATGTGATGGTGTGGGTACTGGGAATCAAACTCAGGTCCTTAGGCTTTGCGGGCAATCACCTTAACTGCTAAGCCATCTCTTCAGCCCATATATGCTCTTTTTGCTTGACTTTTTCACTCAACATGACTATTTCAAAATCCATCTATGTTGTGGGTCAATTGTTTTTTACTTTGCATTTCTTTCTTCTTTTTATTAACTTTTATTTACAAGTAGAGTATAGGCAATACCATTATAATTCCCTCCCATAAATCCCATCTTCCCCCTCTCAAATCCCCCCTCCATTGAATTCTTTCTTCTTTTGAACTAGTCTCTCTTCTATTTTTTTTAAATTATTTTTTTTACAATTTTTTTGTTTTATCTTTATTTATTTATTTGAGAGTGAGAGCGAGAGAGAGGGAGAGAGAGAGAAAGAGAGAGAGAATGGGCACGCCAGGGCTTTCAGCCACTGCAAACGAACTCCAGAAGCCTGCGCCCCCTTGTGCATTTGGCTAACGTGGGTCCTGGGGAATTGAGCCTCGAACCAGGGTCCTTAGGCTTAACAGGCAAGCGCTTAACCACTAAGCCATCTCTCCAGCCCCTCTCTTCTATTTTTATGGCATCATATTTTTCCTTTTATTATTCAGGTCTTGAGTAGGTAGTGTTAGCCACTGTGAGGTCATGAATATCAAGACCACTTTATGTCTGGAAGACATCATTTTTAGCTGAGACATAAAAGCCTTAAAATGGCACGTGAGACCTCCAAGAGGTCAAGGCCCCTCCAGTACTTGTGGTATCTTCAGTTCCTCTTGTAGATACAAAATGGCCAAATGCGTGTGCTGTGGCTCTCAGGAATTGTGTCACTATCTATCCTGAGAATGCAATCCAGGTTGCTGCCCTTGGGACTCCTGTAAAGGGAGGACTGGATTTGGGGTGCTTCTCTGTGTCTCGGAAGCCTTCTGTGACCATCTCACCAGCTCTCATGTCACGGGCGCTGACAACCACCGTGACCACCTCACCAGCTGTCAGGTCACGGGCGCTGACAACCACCGTGACCACCTCACCAGCTCTCATGTCACGGGCGCTGACAACCACCGTGACCACCTCACCAGCTCTCAGGTCACGGGCGCTGACAACCACCGTGACCACCTCACCAGCTCTCAGGTCACGGGCGCTGACAACCACCGTGACCACCTCACCAGCTCTCAGGTCACGGGCGCTGACAACCACCGTGACCACCTCACTAGCTCTCAGGTCACGGGCGCTGACAACCACCGTGACCACCTCACCAGCTCTCAGGTCACGGGTGCTGACAACCACCGTGACCACCTCACCAGCTCTCAGGTCACGGGCGCTGACAACCACCATGACCACCTCACCAGCTGTCAGGTCACAGGCACTGGCAACCAGCCCTGCAGCACTTACACAAAGAGGTTGTCAAAGGGCAGAGCGAAGCTAGGAGGCAGACCACCGGTCCCGCTTCTGTCTGCCCTGAATCTCCAGCCAGCTCCTAGCTTCCTCATTGCACGCAGACACCAAGCAGACCTAGTGATGGGCTGTGCCAGGACCAAGGAGCTAACCAGACACACTGCTCACATGCCGCTTTCCGTGGCTACTAGCCTGGGACCCCATAAAAAGTGTCCCGTGACCTTGGGCAGCGGGAACTTCTGGGATGGACTTCCTGTGCCTGTGGGGGGGAAGCCGCACCCTGAGTCAATGAGGCAGAGGCCTTGAAAGGAGCCAGCGGACACCAGATCACCCCGGCTGCAGACCCCACTTCCTTCCCTGCTCCAGTCCCAAGGTCACTGTGCGGTCTCACCACATTTCCTCAATGTTATGCTCATTTAATTAAATTCTCTTTTACTCTCTGGGGCAACGTCAGGCCAACTCTTTTATTGCCTGTGGTTTGAGGTCATGAGAGCTCCTGCCCAGCTGTGGGGCTTGAGCATTTGCTCTGGAGGCTTCCATCTGAGCCAGAGGAGCAGTAAGTTGACTCAAGTCATGTAACTAAAAAGCTGAGGGGCCATCCTGAGGCAGGTCCAGGCTCTCAGTTCCCACCAGGTCTCTTGGCCCTCCTCCTCCTGTTGGCTGGGATCAGACCTCCAAGGCTCTGGCAGAAGGTGCTGTAAGACAGCAGCAGGTGACAAGCTCTGAGGAAGTGTGGCTCAGTAGTGAGTACAAGGGACAGTACACAGGGGAAGTAAGAACCCTTGATGCTAGGAAAGTGAGGTTGCTGAACCTGAAACTTGGGGATCCAGCTCTTCGGAAGTCATCCAAACACTGTGGGTTGCCTCAAGTCCTGGAAGGAGATTGTCCTCATTTGCTTAGAAGGGTGGGAGGTGGGAACTGCTCAGCTCTCACATGGGGTTGAGATGGTAGGGGGCATGGGCTAATTTTTTGCTGTGACAGAATGCCTGAGCAAAGCAACTTACAAGAGGCAGATTTGTTTTCATGGTTGCATGGCTGTGCAGTCTCCATAGAGGGGAGGACTTGCGAATTGGTCTTAGCTAAAGGGGTTGGGTGCCTCATAGCAGCAGGCTCTTCTGGGGAGTCAGATCATTCCAGAGCTGTATGCCAACAGGTTGAGGGGAAGATATTTCCTACACCTCTGTGGGCTTCCCGTGACGTGTCCTTCTATCTCAGTGACGCTTGGCTGCACCATACCAGTGTGGTGTGTGTATTGGGGGGGTGACCTCAGCTGACACGTGCTGCAGCTTCTGAGCTTCCCTGGAAGGAAGCAAGAGGTAGGTGTGGAGCAGGTCCAAGCCCACGCAGAGCCTTCCGCGTGACCGCTGCTGTGGGACCAGCGGCAGTCCCTATGCTGTCCAGCATGCTCGCTCTGGCCGCCCTGTCCTGAGGCTCAGCTGCAGTCTCTGCTCTGTCCCTCCATTTCTAGAGAGACGGGTGAGGGGGGGGTTCTGCACCAGCTGTCCCTAGTCTCTGTCCCTTTCAGGTTCTTGTTACCTTGTCATGGTCTCATTGACTTGTGTGTCCCTCCCCTTCAGGTTTTCAGCTTTGGTTTCTGCTGATGGCTGGTGACAGGCTATTCTGACACTCAAGCTCGGATTCCCCAGCCCAGGTCCAGCACCCCTCTGGTGAGTCACTGATCCATTCTTGAACCTATGTATCAGCTGCGCTTGAAAGCTCAAGCCCGTTTCTACAGCCCAGTAAACAACGTTAGAAAGCCACCTGGCCTGTCTTCTCCTTACCTTAAGCTTGTGATCCTAGGGAGACAGAGGGCTTTGCTCTGCTGCTCAGCATGGGTGAGCCACGGCGTGGACACTCCAGCTAGGGGGCCCATCCATCCACAGGGCAAATGCAGGCCCCACAGATCTCCACATGCTATGTTCATGAAAGTGAGATGACCTTGCTCCAGAGATAATGAGATCACCCTGGGTTATCTGGTCCCAGGGTCATGTCAGGGATCCTTACTTAGTCAGTATCTGAGTGACACAAAGTAAGAAAGCCTTGACCAGCCATTGCTGGCTTTGATGGTAGAGAAAGGGCCTGTAAGCCCTAGGGATATAGGTAGCCTCTGCCAGCTGGGCAGGCAGAGAGAACCAATACGGTGGCCCAGGGAATAGTAAGGTAGAGAGGAGGAGAGACCCAAGCTGTGCTCCTCCAGCTGGCCTCGTCTGGTTTCAGGAGGACAAGAGCTACAGCCATCCAGGGTAGCCTGTCTGGCCATCCTACACCCTGCCCTTCACCTTGCCCACCAACTTACCCTGCAATACAGCCAGGCATGAGCCCTGCCCCCAGACATTAATAGAACTGTATTGGCCACCAGTGATGCAGTCTGATACCACTGCCTCTCAGGTGGGTGACACGTGTACCACGCTGGACTGGCATTTCTTTGGGAGAAGGCCTTGGAAGGGGGCTTGCCCTCACTCATCTGCAGCAAGTGGGCTGTACCAATTTGTGTCTGTCACATCCCGGCACTCAGCCTTGCTTTTCCCTTTTCGCTTAGGCCATTGCACCGGGCTGTGAAGATCAAAGAGGCTCTGAAGCTTTCGTTCAATTCACTGCTGCCCAGCTGGATGTCCTGGTGACCCTTGGGGAGGACATGTCCCACCCCTGTGCCCAGCTTCTCCAGGTACCAGGTGATTGAGTCTGCGCTCTGACTCAGGCATGGAGTCCCCACATGTCCAGGAACTGGGAAATCACTGGTGTTGCTGGTGGGGGGGCAGATGTGGCTCATCCTGGTGATGGGACTCAGACCTCAAAGGGCAGACAAGGGCCAAGGCTTTGACACAGTTGACGGGCCATGTTGTCTCTGTAGTTCCATTCTGTCTCTGTCCTGTCTCTTTTAGGTCTGTTTCTTAGGTTCTCTTTCTTCTTTCTTGGTCTCCGTCTTACCTCTCACCTGGTTTCTGTCTCTTTCTCTGTCTCCACGTTTCCATGTCCGTTTCCCACCTCTGTCTCTCTGTCCTGTTTTTGTCTTGGTCCTCAGCGGTGCCACTTCTGAGACCTCCCGTTTAAGCTGATTTCTCATCTTCTTTCCATTGTTTCTCTCTGTAGTTTCTCTTGCTTCTAATTTCTCATTCATGGTTCTTACAAGTTAATCCCCAGTGGTCCCTGAAACAGAACTGACACCCATCCTTAACGCTCATCCAGACATGAGTTAGGGATTGCGGAGATGGCTCAGTGGTTAAAAGCACTTGCTTGCAAAACCTGACGGGTCCTGGGTTTGAGTCCCCAGTGCCCACAGAAAGCCAGATTCACAAAGTGGCACATACGTCTAGAGTTTGTTTGCTGTGCCAAGAGGCCCTTCTCATATTCTCTCTCCCTCTCTCTTAGTTTCTCTCTTTCTCCTTGCAAAGAAATAATATAAATTTTAAAAAGATATAATTTAGTCTCAGAGATCTGTTTCCCCAAGTCTGCGGGCTCGTGTTATCATGGCCTCAGATCCCCTTACAGTGGCTCATAGAACAATGGAGAAATGGCTTCCTCCATTTAGTGTTCCCATGCATGTTATTGGTCCCTTCCCCCAGGTGGCAATGGCTCAGGCAAATGGCAAGAAGCTGGGTTGAGATCTGATGACCAAGAGACCTGTCCTGGTCCCCAGTCCTGGGTGTGAAGTGAAGGGCTCTGGATGGCTAAGGAATTTAGCTGCAGTAGGACTGGCCTGCAGAACCAAGAGTGCTCAAGACGAATGACGCCTATCTCTGGCGGCCATGCAGATTGTTAGGGGTGCCAATGCCCACCAGTTGCCACTCTAGTATCCTCTGGGTCATTTGCAGGGCTGGGGCTGGGTCACTGCACGCCTGCATTTCAGACAGTGGGAAAAAGGAGGAGGGTATGAAGAAATCCTCCCTGGAGTGTGAGGTCCACACCCTCAAGTTTTGGGGCTGTGTGGCTGACTGGGAAGCCTCCTGGATTCTGGCACACAGCTGTGACTCAGAAATCAGGAAGCAAGCAGCTGGCAACCTTGGCCACTCTGCATGCCAGGAAAAGCCTATGGAGGCCTGAGGAGCAGGACTGCAGTGAGTCCCAAAGACCCTCTGGTTAAAGGACCAGGTGTTTCCTGGGAAATAACCCACCTGGAGGGAGGAATACATTCTTGCTGGTTTCAGGGAAAAAATTGCCAAGGTGGTTAAAGAGTAACTCTGAGCATGGTCTACGCCCATAAACATGGCTCCGCCTTAGCCCTACAGACACCGACCTACGACAATGAGGAGGCAGCAGGTTGAGCCAGAAGAATCCTTATTGTAGGTACCTTTTTGTTGTTGGGACAAAGCACCTGACATTAAGTAGCTGATGGGAGGAAAGTGTTTATGTCGGCTTACTGTCTTGAGGTGCAGTTTCATGCTGGCAGGGGAAAGCATGGCACGAGGAGAGGCTGGACATCACTTCCGCCACAGCAGGTGGACAATAGCAGCAGGAGGGTGAGCCGAGCCCTGGAAAGAGGGGATCTGGCTATAATGTCCCTAAGCCTGCCCCCAACAGCACACCTCCTACAGCAAGGCCCCACCTTCCGATTGCCATCAGCTGGGGACCAAGCATTCAGAATATGTGAGTTTGTGGGGGACAACTGGTGCAAGCCAGCACAGTCCTCAGACACAGGAAGGTAGCAGCCTCAGGGACCAAGGCACAGTCTACCAGGAGCACTTGCTGAGCCTTCCCGCAGCTGACTGCACCCTCTGAATACAAGAAGCCCTTCAGATGGCATTGGTTGGACCTCTTGGTTGGGCTCCATTTCATGCAATTTCTTCAGGACTTTTTTCTTTTTTAAAACATTTTATTTTTATTTGTTTATTTAACAGAGAAAGAGGAAGGGAGAGAGAAACAGTGAGAGAGAGGATTGGCAAGCCAGGGCATCTAGCCACTGCAAATGAACTCCAGATGCTTGCACCCCCCTTGTGCATCTGGCTAATGTAGGTCTTGGGGGAATGAACCTGGGTCCTTTGGCTTTGCAGGCAAACGCCTTAACCGCTAAGCTATCCCTCCAGCCCTTCAAGACTTTTTTCTAGATTTGTGAATGCATGTCTGGAATGCCTACAGGTGTGTATGTGTGTGGATGTGTGTAGAGGCTAGAGGTCAATATCAAATGTCTTCCTCTATCACTCTCCCAGTGATTCGGCTAGATGGGCAAGCCCTGGGCATCTTACTGTCTCTGCCTCCCCAGCACTGGGATGGCGTACCACCACACTTAACATTTTACATGGGTGCCGGGGATCTGAACTCAGGTCCTCATGCTTCTGTGGCAAGCACTTTACCCAGTGAGCCGTCTCCTTAGCCTCTGACTTGGAAGCTTGAATGATGCATATGAGTGAGGCCAATCAACTTTTATTGGAAGGGAAATGTGACCCTGAGCACCCAGGTCAGGCTTCTCAACGTGGCATGAAGGAGCTGCTACCTGGTGCTCATGTTTGGGTGGACATATGGCAGGTTATGGTGTGTGTGTATGTGTAAAGTGGTGTGTGCATGTCCACACATAGTTGTGTAACACCCACTGTGGAGGGCAGAGATAGCCTCTAGCACTGTAAGTAAGGAAATTTGGAGGACAGCCCTGCCTGGTCTCTGTGATTTTGAGTTTCCCTCCAGGCTGTCATGGGCTGAGTGTCCAGGTCTGGCTGCTTAGGAGTTACTGGGGGAGGAGCAGCGAGCTGTGGAGTTTGGCTCCCTGGCAAAGAAGTTCTGGCCGTGGGCCAGAAGGAGGGGCGAGGCCAAGGGACGGGAGGAAACACATGGCTGGGGACAGCACCCACGCAGGAGGGCAGCCCGTCCCCTCCTCACATCCTCTCAGCCAGCCCTTCGCTTCACAGTGGAGGACACAGGGAGAGAGGTGAAGTAACTCCCCTGGCCACATAGAGATCAGCTGCCCCATTCATGCTGTCCCGACAGAAAGGAAAGAGGGAGTCTGGATGAAGTCAGGCAGCTTCTGGGAATTTCAGGCATGACTGGCAGAGGGGTGAGGTGGGTGGGAAGGGAAGCACTGGGAGGGGCAGCAGCGGCTGTGAGGGAATAGACGTAGGCTTTAATCAAGCCCTGGAAGAATGGGGCTTGTGCAATGGTTGAGCCATGCTGGCGTCGAACATTTGCCACGCAGACGAATGGTACATGATTGGAGAAGGCTCGCTCTTGCCCTTGACTAGAAATACCCACGGGGGTCACAGTGCACACCTGTTGTCTGTTCTGTCTTGAAGACTTTATGTGGGCCCGTCGCAAGGTCCCCAGTAACAGCCCCTGGGGGCTCCAAGTGAAGAAAGCCAGGTCTTCCTGCTCTTCAGTGGGAGGCCGACTTTCAGGAGGGACAGACGTGAACTGTCCAGTGCCACACCATGCTTTGGACACTCCTGTGATAAGTACAGTGGTGGCTGGGTCGGGGAGGGGACACTAGGGACAGGCCTCTGGGGAAGTGACCTTTAGGTTGCTGCCAACAGAGCAAGATTGATCAGGGGAGCAAGCAGGATGGATTCCCAGGTGGGGGAGGTGATGCGAGCTGGGTCTAGAGAAACAAGCAGGTGAGAGGCCGAGGAAGTCCCCAGACCTGGCTCACTTAGGAAAGCGCTGTGGTGCAGAGACAAAGGCCTGAGTTTGCATCTCCAAAGCCGAGTACAATCTGGGCTTGTTGGCACGTGCCTCGACTCCCAGCACCCAGCAGCTGGAGACAGGAGGATTCCTGAGGCTTGCTGGCTAGCTTGTCTAGTGGAATTGGGGAACTCTGGGCTCAGTCAGGGACCTGTTTCAAAAAAAGACGAGGGGGAGGGGCTGGAGAGCTGGCTCAGCAGTTAAGGAGCTTGCCTGCAAAACCAAAGGACCCAGGTTCTATTCCTCAGGACCCACATAAACCAGATGCACAAGGTGGCGCATGTGTCTGGTGTTTGTGTGCAGGAGCTGCATGCCCTGGTGTGTCCATTCTCTCCCTCTTCCCCTCTCTCTGCCTCTTTCTCTTTCTTAAATTAATAACTAAAATATATTTTGAAAAGTGAGGGGGAGGGCATCCGAGGATGACATCTACCTCTGGACTCCACATGTATGTGTGTTGGCACACATATGTGTCCACACACATACAAACATGCATACACACATGTACACATATACATACAGAAAAAAAATCAGGCTGGAGAGATGCCTTAATTGTTAAGGCACTTGCCTGTGAAGCCTAAGGACCGAGGTTCAATTCTCCAGAACCCACATAAGCTAGATGCACAAGGTGGCGCATGTGTCTGGAATTCATTTTCAGTGGCTGGAGGCCCTGGTGCACCTATTCTATTTCTCTGCCTTTCCCTTTCTCTCTCTCTCTCGAATAAATAAATAAAATATTGAAAGGTTAAAGGCTCTTGCTTGCAAGCCAGCCAGCTGGAGTGTACTTCCCCTGTACTCATATGGAGCTGGACGCGAACTGGCTCACACGTCATGACTATAGCTGTGGGAAGCAGAGCCGAGAGAATCAGGAAGGTGCGCGGCCAGCTAGACTGGTGCACCTGTAGCGGCTAAACAGCAAGAGACCCTGTTTCAAAAGGGAGAGGACAAACATACCAAGGCTGTCCTCTGACCTCCACATCCATGTACATCCATAGAAATAAATGAAATTAATAAAACATGGAAAAGGCTTTAGACTTTGTCCGAGGGTCTGGCAGCTTCAACCAGAGAGTGTATGTGAGTGCGTGTGTGTGTGTGTACATGTGTGTGCCTGTGTGTGTATGGGTGTGTGGTAGTCAAGGTTCAGAGAAACAGAACTGATGAGAAGGTTTGCAGTAAGGGCTTGGTTCACATGATTATAGAGACTGGCAGGTCTGAAATCTGCAGGGCGGGCCGCCAGGCTGGAGTCCCAGGACGGAGAAGATACAGACCAAGTCCAAAAGTTTCTGCTGCCGAGTGCTTTCTTAAGCACGGAGGCCCAGCTTTGTGCTCTGTTCGGGCCATGGGCAGATGGTTCAAAGGCGACTGCATGGGAGGGCACTGTGCTCTATTAGAAGTTCCTGGGTTTCAACACCCGTGTCTTCCAAGACAAACTCGCAAGCACATCTAGAGGGTCCTTGACCACACACCTGGGTGTCAAGGCTCGGCCTAGTCCATACATGAAACTAATCATCTACGGTATGCGTCACACGGTCAGACCTGCATTTTCTGGGACTCTGTGGCTGCGGCAGGGAAATGGGTGGGTACGGAAGCACGTGGAGAGGTGCGAATGCAGCATTCCGCGTGCGGCGGGGATTGAGCTGCGTGAGGGTGGTGGGATGGAGGCTGACGTTCTGACTCTGTTTTTAAAAATATTTATTTATTTGACAGAGGGGGGGGGAGAGAGAGAGAGATTGAGAATGGGCATGCCAGGACATCCAGCCACTGCAAACAAACTCCAGATATATGCGCCACCTTGTGCATCTGGCTAACATGGGTCCTGGGGAATTGAACCTGGGTCCTTTAGCTTTGCAGGCGAATGCCTTAACTGCTAAGCCATCTCTCCAGCCCCTGACTTTATTTTGAGATGGGTTTACAGCAGAACTTCAGGACGTGACAAGGAACTGGGGTGGAATGAGAAAGCTGGGGTGTTGTGGACCCTAAGTTTTATGTGAAGCAGATGAATGAGTGGAGGCTGAGGGACTATCCTGGGTTTCAATGACGCAGGGCATCCCCTGGGGACAGTAGCTGGGTACACCACCTCCTCCCCACGTGGGCCCTGTCCCCTTCCAGTGATAACACGGAAGGTCCCCTCCCCCTGTGCCTCCTGCCTCAGGTGGGGTGGTCAGCACTTTGGTCCATGTGTCCTCATCTCCAGTCCCCGTCCAGGACTCACAGCCAGGCTCACACTGGCAGAACCCATCAGCTCCACAGTGGCGCCTCTCTTCTCTGAAATCCCACGCTGTTTATTATCCAGTTTAGCGAATGGCTTGTTCATTGCTTTATTGTTTAATTTTTCAGTGGCTATTGGCGAGTGTCAGCAGCCTGGGCCCCTGAACTATGGGGTTATTTGGGTGATGAGAACTTGGGGCTCAGCTCATATTGTAGTGCTTTTTATGAGTAATGGATTTCACATATTTTATTTAAAAAAATACAGCTTGCCAATAGCTGTTGGCTAGGCTGTGGAAACAAGAAAATCTTGCTACCTTGAAGAAGCAAAGGTTGACCTCTTGTTCACATCATAGGCTTTTAAAAATATTATTTATTTTTATTTACATATTTGAGAGAGAAGAAGATAGAGAGAATGGGCGCACCAGGGCCTCCAGTCATTGCAAACAAGCTCCAGGTGTGTGCGTCACCTTGTGCAACTGACTTACTTGGGTCCTGGGACCGCAAACCTGGGTCCTCTGGCTTTGCAGGCAAGTGCCTTAGCCACTAACTCATCTCTCCAACCCAATATAAACCTTTTTGAAAAAATTATTGGCATTTTCCATAAATACAGACAATAAGCCAAGATATGCCCTCCCCCACTCCCATCTTCCCCCTCTCAAATCCACCCTCCATTGAATCTCTTCTTTCTAATCAGCCTCTCTTTTATTTTGATGTCATCATCTTTTCCTCCTATTATGAAGGTCTTGTGTAGTTGGTGTCAGGCCCTGTGAGGTAATAAATATTAAGGTTATTTTGTGTCTGAAAGATAGTTTTATAAGTAGTCCTACCCTTCTTTTGGCTCTTACATTTTTTCTACCACCTCTTCCATAATGGACCCTGAGCCTTGGAGGGTCTGATAGAGACGTCTCAGTGCTGAACCCTTCACTGTGACTTCTCTGCACCATGGTGATGTTTGGGTCATCCCAGTGGTCACTGCCACCTGCAAGGAGAAGCTTCTCTCACCCAAAGGGAGAGCCTCATTAGTATATGGTCATAAACATTTAAAACATTCTTACAGGGCAGCTGGGCGGACATAATAAGTGCATTTACCCAGACAATAGCAGCTGGTACTCCCCTAGGGCTCATGACCTCCTTAGCCATAGACTTTTGACTAGGTTTTCAGTACCAGACATGTATTCCCTCCCATGGAGCAGACCTCCAGTTCAGTTAGACAGCAGTTTGTTTCCCCCATAACAGACATGCCACTATTGTACCAGTTGGCTCATCTGGCCTGGTTGGCCAGTCTTAAGGCTTGCAGAGTCCACTGCTGTTTATCACCATTGATGACTTCTCCCTCCCCTAGGGCTGCATGCAGCAGCTTTTTCCAGCTCTCTGACAGCTGGTCGGCAGGGAGGAGGTTTCCAGCTCCGCTCCGACTTGACTTCTTGGTGACCTACAGGGCAAGTATGTGGAGGCTTTGGCAGTCGGGTCTCACCATCGAGTTCTGGTGGGCCTCCAAGAGTCTCGGCATCGGCCTGACATTACATGCCTTTTAGGTCCTGCTCTGAGCTCTGGCTTGGGGCCCCAGGCCTGTCCCATCCTTGGCTCCTCCACACTGTTGTTTATGATCCACTTGGCCCATCCAGTCCTCATGGGGTCCCAGAAGATAGGATGGAAAAGAGGATCTTTTGCAGAAGACTTTCTGAGCCTCCATGCAACACTTTCTTCTGTAGCCCGTTGGTCAGAACAGAGTGATGTGCCCTTGATGAGTGCAAAGGAGACAGAGACTTCTAATGTTAGCTCTTTGCAGCATTTGCTGTTTTCCTTTTCTAAATGTTTTGTGTGGTGAGTTCACATGGTGTGTGTGTGTGTGTGTGTGTGTGTGTGTGTGTGGTATCCGTACAGTGAGTGCACACGAGTGTGCACGTGCAGGCGCCCTGTGCGCATGTCTGCATGCGAAGGACAGAAGAGAACACCAGTGTTCGCCTCTGTGCTGTTTTCTTGTGACCAAGTCTCTTGCTGACCCTGGACAGCAAATTTCCCGTCAGCCTCGCCGACCAGAGGCTCGCTGTCCGACAATGTCTGCACCTTCGTCAGGCAGGCACGGCCAGGCCTGGGTTTTTACACTTTTTTCTTTTTTCTCTATTTTCATTAACATTTTCCATGATTATAAAAATATCCCATGGTAATACCCTCCCTTCCCCCCCTACTTTCCCCTTTGAAATTCCATTCTCCATCATATCCCCTCCCCATCTCAATCATTGTACTTCCATATATACAATACCAACCTATTAAGTACCCTCCTCCCTTCCTTTCTCTTCCCTTTATATCTCCTTTTTAACTTACTGGACTCTGCTACTGAGTTTTTTCCTTCTCACGCAGAAGCCCAATCATCTGTACCTAGGACACTTTCTTCTTTTTCACCTGGGGGCTGGGGGCTGGGCTCGGGCCCCCCATGCTCACACAGTAGACACGCTTACCTGTGGGGTCATCTCCCCAGCCAGGGGGCTCAGTGTCTCCTTGCTTGCTGGCTTAGCCTTCGTTCGTTTACTCCAGGAACTCAGGTGCTGGTGAGGTGGAGGGGAAGAAAGCCCATGGTTCTGAGCCTCTCAGACATCCATGCGTTCAAGAGCAAAGTCACACAGGAAAGGCGAGGGTTGTAAGAGGCCTCAGTGGTGTGCGTGGAGCTTGGTAGGCTCCTATTGACCTTGGAGAGCACTCAGCAGGTCCTGCTGTGAAGACAGGCATTGTTGGGTGAACGTGGAAGGGTAGGGGCTAGGAAACCTGGGAGAAGGTTGCAGAGCCCCGGGCCATGCACTGAGCCTGAGGGCCAAGGTCTGACTGAAGGCAATGTTCAATCTAAGGCTCCTTCTAGAACCTTACTTCTTGGCTGCCATATGGCTTGGCAGCTGGGAGGTCTCTGTCATGCAAGACTTGCAGCCCTTAGAAGGCTCCACATGCACGGCCGTGTTCAACCCCTGTGGGTTTCCTCATGTGTAATTTCTGAGAAGTCCAGAAGTTCTCACAGAGCAGTGGCTCAGATTGACGGCATGTGCGCCGTGACGTGGGGCGGGGCACAAGCAAAACCATGGTGGCCGGCTGCAGTGGCTCCTTCACGATGTCCTCTGGGTAGGGTGGGTCATCTTGACCTTCTGTGAGTGGGTGTGAGGCATGCACGCATGTACACAAGTGATGCACGTGCACCATAGCACACACATACGTTGTCACATGTGCACACATCAAGTGGACGGCCCTTCCTCTCAGGACCCCGCTGTCCGTCTGTCATCTCTGCGCGCGAGGACGCCTGGCTCCTCTCTATTTACCCCAGCTTGTCTGGGGCTTGATTTCTAGTGCTGCAATTGTGTGGGCAGAGAGCTTTGTTATGGAGAAAGCCAACAAAGTTATATTTTGGTGTTATTTTTTATTTAAAATGGTCCCTAAAACATTATATATTTGACAGTGTTTTGGCATAACTTTAGGACTTCCCAGAAGAGCTGCTGGACTGGTCACATACTCGCCTCTACTAACCCCTGCCTTGCAACAAACTTAATGCCTTTTATCCTCAGAGCTTTTAGAAACTTGAGGCAAAAATAGAGGCAGAAGAGAAGTTTGAATCCTTCTGTAGTTGTGTGCACTTATCCAAGCCCAAGACTGCCAACTCAGGGACAACACGGCAGGGAGGGACCCCTCCTTTTTCCGGACAGGACAGGACAACTGGGACCTGGGGTGGGAGGGTTGGGTTAGGGTACAGTTAGCAGTGGTTCCCAGGAACCCCTGACTTTGTGCCAGGGTAGCGCATTTAGGGACACAGGTGTCCAAGTCAGAGACACTCATCGTGAGATCCTGGCTCGGCCAACTGAAAACCCTGAGACAGTGGGCGGGTCATTTGTCATCTGCCACCGTTGCGTGCAGCGGAAAGTGAAGGGACTCCCCGGGGCACGGGGTCAAAGGGGAAGCTAAGTAGCAGGGAGGTCATCAAGCATTAGCCCCCGCCAGGTGCAGGGCAGTGCTTCAGGGATGCTCCTGATGCTGGTATTGCAGCACTGTCTAGATAGAAAAGCGAGGCTTGGACTTGCTTGGGCGAGTCAGGACCCCACACTACATAGTTTGCCCAGAAGAGAAAACTGGGCTTCTCAAGTTCCCCTCAATGAACGCATCACGTCTGGGAAGAAGAGCGTGGGTAAATTGACTTGGGACAGAGGTGGAGCCTATGGGTTGTGTGAGCGGCAAGCGCCCTGCCTGAGGCCAGGAAGCTTGTGGTCCCTCTGATATGTGCCTGTGGTGTGGGCAGGGCGGTGAGATGCAGGAGGAAGTGGTGAGCCCCAGCCTGGGCTGAGGATGACACATGCCCAGCACAGCTAATGCAGAACCCCAGCACACGGCATTGGGCAGACCTTGACCTCTTTGTGTACAGGGCAGAGATCAGAATCCAGCTAGCCTCGTCTCTCCCCCACCCTCACCGCGGAGCACAGGGCTGCAGAGAGAAGCTACAGGAAGCGAGTAGGAAGAAAACGTGGGAAACGTTTTGGAGAGAGGAGGTTGGGTGGCCAAGGAGCGGAGAACTCTAGAGGCTTACACGTCAGAACTGGGACTCCAGGTGAAATCTTTCCAAATCCCCGAGGGGCAGGAAGGCCCATGCTGATCCCTATTATTTCTATTTGAGAAAAAGCATGTCATGGGTGCATCAGGGCCTCTTGTTGCTGCAAAGAAGCTCCAGGCACTTGTACCACCTTGTGCCTCTGGCTTTATGTGGGTACTGGGGAGTCAAACCAGGGCCATCAGGCTTTACAGGGGAGCACCTTTAGCCACTGAGCCATCTTTCCAGCCTCACTGTTTGGCTTTGGTGTATAAGTGGGTACTCATTTAGTGTACTCTAATTATTATTATTATTATTTTTGGGTTTTTTTGAGGTAGGGTCTCACTCTAGCCCAGGCTGACCTGGAATTCTATGGAGTCCTAGAGTGGCCTCGAACTCATAGCGATTCTCCTACCTCTGCCTCCCGAGTGCTGGGATTAAAGGCGTGAGCCACCACGCCCAGCTCCACTTTAATTATTTCAATGCCCTTTGTGAGTGTGGAGTCCACAGATGCAGTGCAGCCATGACAACCATCCATCTTAGTACACGAGTGCTAACTTGCCTTAGAAGCAAAGCCAGAAAGTGGATTCTTGTTCCAGCAACTTACGGGTGTGTGTAGAAGACGCTGGAGAGGGCTGGTGACCAATGGCAGCCAGCCTCTGCTTCCCCCATGGGGAGCTGCGGAGCATAGAATGCATTGCTGTGATGGCGCTGGACCTCTGCAAACTGTCCCCTTGGAGGCTCTCCACCTTGTAGGCAGAGTGGGGGCTTCCCACGACCACCCTCGGTGTCTTCATCTCTGCAGAGCTCACGGATGTAGCCCATGGCTCAAACACCACCATCCCATGTCAAGCCGAACCCCCGGAGCGTTGGACCCCTCTTCCTCACTTGCCCGGGTCCTCTCCACCTCCACCACTACCACCTCAGGGGCTACAGGTCTGGCATGCCATACAAAAAAGAAAAAGAGGGTCGGGCGTGGTGGCGCACACCTTTAATCCCACTGCTCAGGAGACAGAGGTAGGAGGATCATAGTGAGTTTGAGGCCACCTGAGACTAAATAGTGAATTCCAGGTCAGTCTGGCCTAGAATGAGACTCTACCTCAAAAAAAAAAAAAGAAAAATAGAAAAGAAAAGATAAAGAGGGCTGGGCATGGTGGCACAAGCCTTTCATCTCAGCACTTTGGAAGCAGAGGTAGGAGGATCACCATGAGTTTGAGGCCACCCTGAGAATACATAGTGAATTTCAGGTCAGCCTGGGCTAGAGTGAGACTCTACCTCAAAAAACAACAACAAACAAACAAACAAACAAAGAAAAGGTAAAAGAATACCACAATAACAAAAATGCCTCAAAGTCATCTTTGCTTCCTCACTTCTCTGTGTCTCTATGTTGGAATCCATCTATTCCTGGCAGCTCTGCTTCTAATTTCGAAGCTCTGTGCCACTTAGCACTTTGTCTTGCCACTGAGCCCAGGTTACCTCTTCTGCCTCCTCCCAGAGCTGACGCACGTATGAGTGAGCCCAAGGCGGTCAAGCCTGCCCTGTCCTGCACTCTGTGGGGGGCCTGAAGTCATACTTCCCATAGGTCCAGGTGCCTCCCTCGGCCAGCTCCGTCTGCCGTTCTATATATCTGAGCTCCCTCGTGCCCTTTGGTCTTCCCCCTTCTGCAGCCACACGGCTTCCTGAGGCTCTCACCCCAACAGGCTCTCTGTGACTCAGCCTCTACTCACATTCGTTCTTTTCTTTGCAATGACCTTGCTGACATCTTAGTGTGGCCACCTTTTGACCTTCAGGATTCAGAGACCACCCCCTCCAAAAAGTAGCCAGCCCCTTGGCCTTGTCAGATCAGCCCCGGGCCACCTCGCTACTCATTGAGCCTCTCTTCAGTCCTGCTGAGCATTCCTCTCTCACGTGCTGGTTCACTTGCCCCCTGCCCTCTGACCCCCCAGGAGATGGGCACACAGTCTGGAGAGGCATCCATCCCGAAGTCACATATATGCTTAGCATCGAGAAGGTGCAGTGCATGACAGGCTGGAACTGGAATCTCTAGGACCCCATGGACCAAGGATGGGGAAGATGGGTCTCCAGAAAGTTCCTGAAGGAGAAGACTGAGTACTGGCAGACACAAGCCATCAGAGACGGAGTAGCTGCTAGCGGGCTTCCGGTCAACTGCTATAAACACAATCTGGGAAGGGCTCCCAGGAGGAGGGCGCCATCGACTCCCACTGGGCGACCAGCCAGTGTTACAGGAAGGTGGAATTTGAGCTGGAACCCCACGAGGAATGTCCCACAGGTAGCGTAGCTGGAAGGAAGTCATCCCAGGCCAGAAGGAACACACGACCCAAAGTTAAGCGGCACAGGGTGGAGCTCATGTGCAGGGGGTTGGAAGCAGGGCTAGGTGATTAGGTAAGAAGTGAGTTGGAATTTCTATAGGGAGCTTGGGGAGAAGTGGGGACGGGAGATTCCATAGCAGGGAGGGTGGCATGTCTGTGCTTTCGAAAGGTCACTGAGGGCAGAATGGATGCGGACAGAGCAGTTAGAGAAGGCTGTGGTGGGCCTGCCCAGGCGGACTTGAAAGAGCGTTAGTTGGGCTATAGGAGAGTGAGGGGCTGAGAAAATGTGGGGAGCAGGGATGCCATTGGTACCAGCTTATCTAGTGCCTTCTTCCTCTGTCTTGGCAGAAGGATCTCAGTTCTGTGAGGAGTGCAAGGTGACTAGTTACTGTCCCCGCCCAGGTGCCTTGCATTAAAGGCGGCCAAGTAACGGAGTTGTGCCAATGAAATATTAACAGCAGTCTGCCAGCCAAAGCTAATATTTTCTAAATAAACACAGAACAATTCAGGTGACGTATACCTTTACATGATCCTTTTCTTCTTGCTAGGAAAGGTATTGCAATGCCTGGAGGTAGAGCAGTTCTCTTGTGACCCTCAGGAGGAGGCCTTCGAGGTAATGATGAGAGGGGGTCGTAAGGAATCGGGGGTCTTTGTGGGTTCCTCAAGCAGGAGCATGTCCCAGACAGCCTTCTTCCAGACATCATGTTACATGACCCCGAGGTGCCTCTTTGGTGAGGCACTGCAGTTGACATAGGTTATGGAAGTCCGTCTAAGAGACACAGTGCTAAAACCCTCCTCAGAAACTTAAGAACTGGATGGAGGTTGAGCTATTTGCTCAGTGGGAACCTTGGCCAGAGCACAGCTTTGGAAGGACCAGAAAAGATGCTCAGAGATAATCCCTTGCCCCTCTCGGCCTGTTTTCTGATCTGTGTGGTGGGACCTGCCACGTAGAGCACTGAGGATACCCGCAATAGCAAGTCCTCCGTAGAGAGCAGAGGCAGGCTGTGGGCTCCCAGCGATGCACTTGCGGCTCTGGCCGTGGAGGGGCAGGAAGCGTTACTGCGCGAAGGTGAGGAATAGCTCAGCCACCTGGGACACAGCGCGGCTTGGGCAGCAAGCACCCCTCCTACTAGACAGTGCACCTAGCAGCCTTTTGGGAACCTGGGACCCCCGCCTGGATCATTCTGCTCGCTCTCTCTGCTCCACATGGTGAACTGGTTTTCTCCTCCCTTAGCAACCCTTATTTATGGTCAGTACTTATTCAAATATGCTCTTAGGTCCAAGACGGAAACAGCAGGGGGTCATCCAGCCCCAACTGGCTTTGGGTGCCAGCAAGCTGTGTCCTCTAAGTAAATGTTTAGAGAAGCCCCTACTTACCACCTGAATTCTAAGTACAGTAGAGTGTCCGTGGTTACGATCAGATGCACGATGGGATGGGACACGCACCATAGAGGAAAAGGTTATATAACCAAACGTATCCATCAAACCAGAGGACCACCCGAGTTATGCCCCCAAGCAACAGATCCGTCCTCTCCTAAAAATCCTACGAAGAGAAGCCCCGGCCACTTCCCGGGCCCCGCGCACTCTCCACTCCAGTGGCCGCTGCCCCGTCGGCAGTGCGGTCAAACCTCTGCTGTCGCTTTGCTCTTTTTCTGTTTTGACTTTTTCATTGACAACTTCCATAATTCTAGACAATAAACCATGGTAACTCCCTCCTCTCCCCCACTTTCCCCTTCACAAACCCACTCCGCATCATGTGCCCTCCCCTCCCACATAGGCTCTCTTTTATTTTGATTTCCTCCTGTTATGAGGGTCCTGTGTCACATTTCTTGCTGTTTTGCTACTTGCGTACAGTCTCTGTCGTTCTTTAGTAGAACACTAAGAGGCTGGAGACACACCAGAGAAGAAAACACAGGTCCTGGCAGTGGACTGCCTGGTGACCTGTGGACAGTAGAATGGACCTCCACACAGACAGGGAGAGAGTGGAGGGAGGGAGGGAGAGAGAGAGAGAGTGAGAGAGGGAGATCCTCACTGGCAACAGAGGAAGGAACCAACATGAGTGGGACCTTGAGAACAGAGCCTTCTTGTCTCATCCCAAAGACCCCAAGTGTATGTGGTGTGCAGATGTCCCTGGAGAGGGGTGGGCTGTGGCGGTGGGGGCTACTGCTCCCCCACTTCTTGTCCAGCACTAGTATGCTGATCACGGGGTGACGAGTACCCAGCTGCTGAGATGACTCAATGTGCGGTGGTCGGGTGTTTGCAGCTCATCCTCGATATTAGATTTCGTGCAGCAACATAAACTCCGAAGAGCAAACAGAGCTGACCTGTAATGTGTTTATAATGGTTTTTAAGAAGGGAGGTAACTTCTCGGGCATTCCACAGCGTGACTCAGCCCTTGTTTACCCCTCTGCTCATGGATGGCTTGCTGGAAACTGGAGTCCTGGGGGTGAGTAGCTTGACCAGCTGAAGCCGGTATTGTGCAGGAGTCCCAACTTAGGGGGCAGGGCATTTGGGGGCCAGCAGAGCATTGGAGATGCCTTGGCCCTACCCGTCAGAACTTGGGCACCTCCACCTCAACACCTCCAGAAGGGGTGCTTCCTGTCTGCTAAGGTGTCCCTTCTGTAGGTGTGGGTGCCCCTGGGAACAGGCTACAGGTCTTACGGTATGTCCTCAGAGGCCCGCACAGGGGCAGACTCTAGAAATGTCCATTCAGTCCTCATCTATCCAATACCAAGTTTAACTGAGGCCTAAGTGTGACGCTGGGATCAGCCCTTGACCCTGATGGTTCCCGAGTGCAGAACACACAGTGGAGCAGGTGACATGGGAGCAGAGCAATGGCCCTGGTCAGGCACGGGGGTGAGCGAGGGTCCTCTGTGACCGGGGCCCCAAGGCAGTGGAAGGTTTCCTGGCTGTGGTGGTCTGGGTAAGATCAGCTAGAACCCTCATCCTCGCCCTTGGAAGACTCCAAGTCTGTTTCCAAAATGGGGGCAGGGAGGAGTGGGTTTCCATGGCAGCCCCTGGCACCCAGCACCTGATTCCATTGTGTTCCATGGAATTCCACTGATGGCTTATTGAGCACACATCCACCATACCTGTGTGTGTCAAGCCCAGCATGAAAGTGGACCCTCCCTGTATTTCACAAATGAAACAAGAGATCCCACACGCACACCAAGTGTGCATGAGGGTCTGGTACCAACCCTACAGGCCTGTTGGGGGAAGGGAGGCAGGGTGCTCCATGCTACACCCGTCCTTGAGCAGCTTCCCCATGCTCAGGAGCTCTCTGTCAGGGTCCCAGCTCCCCGTTGTTCTGTGCCCATGCCTGGCTCATTCCTCCCACTGCTCCTCCCCTCCCCCCATCCATTCCCAGAGAAAGCTAGACCCGCATTCACACCTGTCCACCCCGCCGCTTCCAGACAAAGCGGGACCGAAGGATGGAGGGATGCCTCACAGGACAGAAGCCTTGCCATCAGTAATGGGCGTGTGGGCCCAAAGGTCCTATGCAGAATTCACACCGTCTCCTCTGGGTTGTGCAGAGCCATCTGCCCCTCAGGATGGAGGCTGTGCCAGCCCTGCTTCCTAGCTCTGCTGTGTGCCAGCGTGGATGGGAAGTGACAGCCCAGTGTTTCTTTGTACCATTTACTTCCCGTGATTCCCAAGGGCATTTGCTCCACAATCTTTCTTACCATTTTTTTTCAACCCTTGGCAGGCAGTCCAGCATGAACTGAGATCTGACTGTACCGCCTCTGAGGCCCGGGACTGTGGTGGTGGTGGAGGGGTGGGCTTGTGGTGGTGTTATAAGGACTGTGGTGGAGGTGGAGGGGTGGGCTTGTGGTGGTGTTATAAGGACTGTGGTGGTGGTGGTGGAGGGGTGGGCTTGTGGTGGTGTTATAAGGACTGTGGTGGTGGTGGAGGAGGGGTGGGCTTGTGGTGGTGTTATAAGGACTGTGGTGGAGGTGGAGGGGTGGGCTTGTGGTGGTGTTATAAGGACTGTGGTGGAGGTGGAGGGGTGGGCTTGTGGTGGTGTTATAAGGACTGTGGTGGTGGAGGTGGAGGGGTGGGCTTGTGGTGGTGTTATAAGGACTGTGGTGGTGGTGGAGGGGTGGGCTTGTGGTGGTGTTATAAGGACTGTGGTGGTGGTGGAGGAGGGGTGGGCTTGTGGTGGTGTTATAAGGACTGTGGTGGAGGTGGAGGGGTGGGCTTGTGGTGGTGTTATAAGGACTGTGGTGGTGGAGGTGGAGGGGTGGGCTTGTGGTGGTGTTATAAGGACTGTGGTGGTGGTGGTGGAGGGGTGGGCTTGTGGTGGTGTTATAAGGACTGTGGTGGTGGTGGAGGAGGGGTGGGCTTGTGGTGGTGTTATAAGGACTGTGGTGGTGGAGGTGGAGGGGTGGGCTTGTGGTGGTGTTATAAGGACTGTGGTGGAGGTGGAGGGGTGGGCTTGTGGTGGTGTTATAAGGACTGTGGTGGTGGTGGAGGGGTGGGCTTGTGGTGGTGTTATAAGGACTGTGGTGGTGGAGGTGGAGGGGTGGGCTTGTGGTGGTGTTATAAGGACTGTGGTGGTGGAGATGGAGGGGTGGGCTTGTGGTGGTGTTATAAGGACTGTGGTGGTGGTGGAGGAGGAGTGGGCTTGTGGTGGTGTTATAAGGACTGTGGTGGAGGTGGAGGAGGGGTGGGCTTGTGGTGGTGTTATAAGGACTGTTGTGGTGGTGGAGGGGTGGGCTTGTGGTGGTGTTATAAGGACTATGGTGGTGGTGGTGGAGGGGTGGGCTTGTGGTGGTGTTATAAGGACTGTGGTGGTGGAGGTGGAGGGGTGGGCTTGTGGTGGTGTTATAAGGACTGTGGTGGAGGTGGAGGAGGGGTGGGCTTGTGGTGGTGTTATAAGGACTGTTGTGGTGGTGGAGGGGTGGGCTTGTGGTGGTGTTATAAGGACTGTGGTGGAGGTGGAGGAGGGGTGGGCTTGTGGTGGTGTTATAAGGACTGTGGTGGTGGAGGTGGAGGGGTGGGCTTGTGGTGGTGTTATAAGGACTGTGGTGGTGGAGGTGGAGGGGTGGGCTTGTGGTGGTGTTATAAGGACTGTGGTGGTGGTGGAGGGGTGGGCTTGTGGTGGTGTTATAAGGACTGTGGTGGTGGAGGTGGAGGGGTGGGCTTGTGGTGGTGTTATAAGGACTGTGGTGGAGGTGGAGGGGTGGGCTTGTGGTGGTGTTATAAGGACTGTGGTGGAGGTGGAGGGGTGGGCTTGTGGTGGTGTTATAAGGACTGTGGTGGTGGAGGTGGAGGGGTGGGCTTGTGGTGGTGTTATAAGGACTGTGGTGGTGGTGGTGGAGGGGTGGGCTTGTGCTGGTGTTATAAGGACTGTGGTGGTGGAGGAGGGGTGGGCTTGTGGTGGTGTTATAAGGACTGTGGTGGAGGTGGAGGGGTGGGCTTGTGGTGGTGTTATAAGGACTGTGGTGGTGGAGGAGGGGTGGGCTTGTGGTGGTGTTATAAGGACTGTGGTGGTGGAGGAGGGGTGGGCTTGTGGTGGTGTTATAAGGACTGTGGTGGAGGTGGAGGGGTGGGCTTGTGGTGGTGTTATAAGGACTGTGGTGGAGGTGGAGGAGGGGTGGGCTTGTGGTGGTGTTATAAGGACTGTGGTGGAGGTGGAGGGGTGGGCTTGTGGTGGTGTTATAAGGACTGTGGTGGTGGTGGAGGGGTGGGCTTGTGGTGGTGTTATAAGGACTGTGGTGGAGGTGGAGGGGTGGGCTTGTGGTGGTGTTATAAGGACTGTGGTGGTGGTGGAGGGGTGGGCTTGTGGTGGTGTTATAAGGACTGTGGTGGTGGAGGAGGGGTGGGCTTGTGGTGGTGTTATAAGGACTGTGGTGGTGGAGGTGGAGGGGTGGGCTTGTGGTGGTGTTATAAGGACTGTGGTGGAGGTGGAGGGGTGGGCTTGTGGTGGTGTTATAAGGACTGTGGTGGTGGTGGAGGAGGGGTGGGCTTGTGGTGGTGTTATAAGGACTGTGGAGGTGGAGGGGTGGGCTTGTGGTGGTGTTATAAGGACTGTGGTGGTGGTGGTGGAGGGGTGGGCTTGTGGTGGTGTTATAAGGACTGTGGTGGTGGAGGGGTGGGCTTGTGGTGGTGTTATAAGGACTGTGGTGGTGGTGGAGGAGGGGTGGGCTTGTGGTGGTGTTATAAGGACTGTGATGGAGGTGGAGGAGGGGTGGGCTTGTGGTGGTGTTATAAGGACTGTGGTGGTGGTGGAGGGGTGGGCTTGTGGTGGTGTTATAAGGACTGTGGTGGTGGAGGGGTGGGCTTGTGGTGGTGTTATAAGGACTGTGGTGGTGGTGGAGGAGGGGTGGGCTTGTGGTGGTGTTATAAGGACTGTGGTGGTGGAGGTGGAGGGGTGGGCTTGTGGTGGTGTTATAAGGACTGTGGTGGTGGTGGTGGAGGGGTGGGCTTGTGGTGGTGTTATAAGGACTGTGGTGGTGGTGGAGGAGGGGTGGGCTTGTGGTGGTGTTATAAGGACTGTGGTGGAGGTGGAGGGGTGGGCTTGTGGTGGTGTTATAAGGACTGTGGTGGAGGTGGAGGGGTGGGCTTGTGGTGGTGTTATAAGGACTGTGGTGGTGGAGGTGGAGGGGTGGGCTTGTGGTGGTGTTATAAGGACTGTGGTGGTGGTGGGTGGTGGGCTTGTGGTGGTGTTATAAGGACTGTGGTGGTGGTGGAGGAGGGGTGGGCTTGTGGTGGTGTTATAAGGACTGTGGTGGTGGTGGAGGGGTGGGCTTGTTGTGGTGTATAAGGACTGTGGTGGTGGAGGTGGAGGGGTGGGCTTGTGGTGGTGTTATAAGGACTGTGGTGGTGGTGGAGGGGTGGGCTTGTGGTGGTGTTATAAGGACTGTGGTGGAGATGGAGGGGTGGGCTTGTGGTGGTGTTATAAGGATTGTGGTGGAGGTGGAGGGGTGGGCTTGTGGTGGTGTTATAAGGACTGTGGTGGAGGTGGAGGAGGGGTGGGCTTGTGGTGGTGTATAAGGACTGTGGTGGTGGAGGGGTGGGCTTGTGGTGGTGTATAAGGACTGTGGTGGTGGAGGTGGAGGGGTGGGCTTGTGGTGGTGTTATAAGGACTGTGGTGGAGGTGGAGGAGGGGTGGGCTTGTGGTGGTGTATAAGGACTGTGGTGGTGGAGGGGTGGGCTTGTGGTGGTGTATAAGGACTGTGGTGGAGGAGGGGTGGGCTTGTGGTGGTGTTATAAGGATTGTGGTGGAGGTGGAGGGGTGGGCTTGTGGTGGTGTTATAAGGACTGTGGTGGTGGTGGTGGAGGGGTGGGCTTGTGGTGGTGTTATAAGGACTGTGGGTCAGAGGGCAGCTTCGGAAGTTCCATGGTCCAGCCTGTCTCCTCTAGCTTCCTGAAGACAGGCCGTGTTCTGTGGCTGGGGCACTGAGAAACATTAGAGGCCTGCTCCTGTCACCCAGTGGTGCAGCCTGGGGTCCCTTCAGATGAGAATCAATGCTGATGAAGTCGGGCGTGGTGGCAACCCCGGGGGAGGGGGGGCAGAGATGGGAGGATCACTGAGAGGTCAAGGCCACTGTGAGACTACAGAATGAATTCCAGGTCAGCCTGGGCTAGAGTGAAACCTTACCTCAAAAAACCAAAAAATAGCCAGATGGGGTGGCTCATGCCTTTAATTCCAGCGTTTGGGACGCAGAGGTAGGAGGATCGCTATGAGTCTGAGGCCACTCTGAGACTACATAGTGAATTCCAGGTCAGCTAGAGTGAAACCCTACCTCAAAAAAAAATGAAGGAAAAAAACCCCCCAAAAAACAAAAAATGGGGGGGGTGCTGGAGAGATGGCTTTGTGGTTAAGAGCTTACCTGTGAAGGCTAAGGATCCCAGTTCGAGGCTGGATTTTCCAGGACCCACAAAAGGACCCCTGTTCGATTCTCTAGGACTCACGTAAGCCAGATGCACAAGGGGGCACATGTGTCTGGAGTTCCTTTGCAGTGGCTGGAGGCCCTGGAGCGCCTATTCTCTCTCTCTCTCTCTGCTTCTTTCTCTCTCTGTCTGTCACTCTCAAACGAATAAAAATAAACAAAAATTTATTTAAAAAAAAAGAATCAATGGTGATATAAGGATGCGGCCACGAGACGAGCAGACCCAGAGGTGGGCCTGGGTGACCTGAGGAGATTTAAGCCTCAGTGGACAATGGCCCTGCCCTCAACTGAGAGAGACTGTCCAGCTGGGCCTGACTCGGCAGCAGCCCAGGCACATGGGAGAGTGGGGCCAGCATGGAAGGCAAGGCCCCGATTCCCGTGGGCTCTGCTGCTTCGGGCTGGCTGTGGTTCTAGAATGCGCTGGGAGCTGCTCCTCTGATGTCAGGAGGTGACGTAACCTTTGGAAGGCTGGGCTCCGAGGTGATGTAAGGTCATGGGAATAAAGATTAATGCTGGTCTCAGGAGTGAGCAAGCCCACCCTCTGAGTCCTCTGGCTTCCTGCATTGCCACGTGATCTTTCTCTGTGTCCCTACCTGGATGCCATCCCTCATGACGTCATGCAGTACGGGGTGGGGCTCAAAGAGCAACCTCCAGAACTGTGAGGTAATTGGATATCGTTTTCTGTTGTTCGTTTTTGAGATAGGGTCTCACTCCAGATGCATGCACCACCTTGTGCATGTGGCTTACATGGGTCCTGGGGAATTGAACCTGGGTCTTTTGGCTTTGCAGGCCAGTGTGGGTCCTAGGAAACCTAACCTGAGTGCTTTGGTTTTGCAGGCAAGTACCTTAACCCCTAAGCCATCCCTCCAGCTTGAAACATCTTTGTTTGTTTGTTTGTTTGTGTTTTTTTTTTTTTTTGAGGTAGGGTCTTGCTGTAGCCTAGGCGGACCTGGAATTCACTATGTAGTCTCAGGGTGGCCTTGAACTCATGGCAATCCTCCTACCTCTGCCTCCCGAGTGCTAGGATTAAAGACGTGTGCCACCACACCCGGCTCAAAACATCTTTTTAAAATGTATTATTTATTTGCAAGCAGAAAAAGTGGGGGAGGGTGAGAGAATGGATGTTCAAAGGAACTCCAGATGTATTGGGCCATGTTGTGCACCTGAAAACATCTTTCTTTATAAAGTGACTGGCCCTGAGTGATTTGGCACAGCAACTGAAAATGAGCTGGGCCCCGTGCATGGGTCAGGATGCTGCTGACCCCTGGGTCTTACATGGAAAAGGTCAGGGTGCTGCTGACCTCTGGGTCTTACGTGAAAAAGGCCCCAAAGCCCGGATCCCGCTCCCCTCAACTGCAGCTCACCACACAAGCCTTGGAGGTTTGCCCAGGAGCGTGTTCCTCCTTGAGCCAGTAGGGTCTTCTGTGTCTCCTGACCATGTCCTGTGCCCCCCCCCCCCCGATTAGCTCTAAAGTTATCTGAGCTTCTGCAGGGCAGACCAAGCTCCAAGCCAGCCTCCGTCCTCCATGTGTGGTCCAGGCAATGGTACAAAGCTGTTCTGGAAGTTTTCAGCCTTGAACTCAACTGACCTTGGCTTGCTGGTGTGCAAGGAGTCGGGGCTCAGGGAAGGCCTCCTTTGGTGGCCAAGAAAGCCCAAAGCAAAGGTGCTGCCCTGGTCCTTATCCCGTGATGACAGTTAGTGATGCTCAGAGCATGTGAGGCCCAGTGAGCAATATTCTCTCTCCCCAGACAACTCTGTTGCCAGTTGGCTCGTTGGCTTTTAAGTTGTAAAACATCGTTCTATTCTGTGTTCTTTACCAGAGCCGTAATCCTGTTTTATACAGCTCTGTAGACTTCCCGCCCCCACCTTCTGACATTGGGTCATAAGCATGATTCTCTCAAGTTGTGCTCTATGAATTCCTTTCTTAAACAGTTGCACAATCTTCCACAAGTGGGTTTGTCATCATTTACTTAGTCCCTGCTATTAGAAATCCAGGTTGTTTCCACATTGTTGGTGTTATAAATAGCAGTGTGGTGACATCCTGCGCCCGCCTGGTGTGTGTGTGGAGGTGCTGGGCCCACCCTCTGCAGCCCAGGTTCCCTCGAGAAGGCTGAACTTGAGAGGCCACGGTTATGTTTTGCTTGGCCCTCCTGCCCTGATCTACCTTTTTGCTTTATAAGTGAGGAGAAGACTGGAAATACCACGTGCAAGTTTAACTTTCCAGCTTCTTTTCTTTTTCAACTTTTTTTTTTAATTGACAACCTCCATCATTATAGACAATAAACCATGATTAATGCCTCACTTTTCCCTTCACAAATCTGCTCTCCACCCTGGCACTGAAATTTTTCTGGTAACAATCTATGGCTTCTGGGTGCATCACTTCCAGCTTCTTTAGAAGAAACAGAAGTTCTGGACCACAACCCAGCATGCTACCAGCTGCTGAAACCCTCCCAGTGAGGCGGGAGCTCTGGCCTCCGTGCAGGCGCCCACGCTGTCCTCTGCCTCCCACACAAGGGGGTCGAGATCACCACCATTGCCACTGCGCCTCCACCGAGCCTTTTCCTTTCGAACTGTGAGCCATTGCTGCCACCCATGCTTTTTGTGCAAAAGGGGAAAATGAAGCACAGACAGAATGAAGGGGGCTTTGGGCTTCATCAAACGCGAGAGAAACGTTAGGAGGAATTAAAGAACCTTTCTAACACTTCGTATGCAAACGCAGAGTGGCCAGCTCTTGAGCTGTAGGGAGAATGCCATGCCCAGAGAGCTTTGGTGGAGCGGAAGGCAGTCAGGTGAGTCTGCTCCGGCTCCCATTCCTTGCTGAGCTCCTGTTCACATCTGCTCCTGGGCCTGGAAGGGGTCGGGGGTCCTCGGCCTACGTGTGGCCCTCCTGCCTCTGTTCAGTACCCTCTTGACTGCCCAACTTAATTCTTCTGGAGTCAAGTGTCATGTCCCTCTCCTGGGAGGCGGCTGCTCTCACCCGTTTCCTAGACACACTCCCCCCCCATCTCCTGTGACCCTCTTATTGCACATAGCATCCCGTCGCAACAACCTGGTGCAATTCACACTTTGATCTGGGACTTAAAATGTTGGTCTCACCATAGCCTTGAATTAACATGTAATTGGGTGGGGGGCGGCTGGGGAGATGGCTCAGCAGTTAAAAGCACTTGCTTCCAAAGTCTGATGGTCACAGTTTGATTCCCCACTACCCATATAAAGACAGCCATGCAAGGTGGCACATGCACCTGGAGTTTGCTTATAGCAGCAAGGGGTCCTGGGCATAACCATTCTCTTTCTCTCTCTCCTTCCCCTTCTCTCTCTGAAATAAATAAATAAAAATACTTTAAAACAAATTTCCAAGTCTGGCCATCACCCCAGGACCATTAGAGATGCCCTTGGGAGGATTTTACGGAGTGCTAATAGTCAAATGTGGAGCAAAAGAGTGATGTTTCTGGTTCCTCTCCTGCTTCTTCCTCCTGCCATCTGCCCTCTGTGCTCAGAGGAGCCGTAATTAGAGCCCTGCGTGCACAGCTGGTGCTGCCTGTGGTGGGAGTCATGGGTGCTGTGGGTGGGAGTCATGGGTGCTGTGGGTGGGAGTCATGGGGTGCTGTGGGTGGCCGGTTTCCTTGGTTTTCCTCGTACCGGGCCCTGAACCTGCGGCAGAACTCTCAGCCAGCCCGAGCCCTGGCGCGCTGCCAGCCGCGATCCAGTAAGCGCGGTCCCTGACGCGACCCGCCGCGGAAAGGACTGGCTTCGCAGCTGCCTCCCAGACGCTAATGTGCTTGTGCTTTCGCTACCTTTGGCCCCAGGCAGCAGACAGGTCTCCAAGGGCACCCATGAGTGCGCATTAGGCCCGCTGCCAGCCCTGCCTTCTCAGGGGAGACCACTTGCCATGGACATCCAGCAGGGGGGGGCGGGGCGGGGGCGATGGCGGGTTATTGGAACTGGGAGACCGATTCTTGAAGCGTCAAGTGTGCTTCCTGGAGTAACTACTCAGGGTCCCCTGAGATGCTGGTCCTGAGGGCTGATCCTTGGGCCTGGATGCTACATGGCCCCACCCACGCCAGGGACACGATGAAAGCCAGTGGCCCACTGCTCTCCATGGCACTCTAATCAGCAGGCCGCGTGTTAGAGCCGGCGAACGTGAGTCAGAGGGACGAGGGAGTCGACTTTGGGCTGCGATGCAGTTGATGGTCCAGCCAGAGGCAGAATGGACACTCCAGGTTCGACTGGCTTCTCCTGGCCTAGGAACAGGTTCGTTCTTAGCATCCACGTTTGTGCCTTCCTGCTGTCCATTCAAGAAGGGCTCAGGGCATGGAGGTGCATGGAGGGACAGAGGCGCTGGCTTTCACATGTGCCTGAAGAAGTCATCCCTTTCCTACGTTCCTTTCTTTCTTTCTTTTTTTTTTTTATTTCACCTAAACATACATTTCTTTTGTTTATTTTTTTTTTACTTTTATATTATAAGTTTATATATTTATATGTGGAATTAATGTAAAAATTACATACAAGGAATCACACAGATTCTTTGTTTGTTTGTTTGTTTTGTTTTGTTTTTCACTCTAGCTCAGGCTGACCAGGAATTCACTATGTAATGTCAGGGTGGCCTAGAACTCACAGCGATCCTCCTACCTCTGCCTCCCGAGTGCTGGGATTAAAGTGTGCACCACCATGCCCGGCTCACACAGATCTTAAATGAGCAATCTGATGATTTTTTTAAATGTCTGCACATGTACGTGTGTGTGTGCGTGTAGAGGCCACAGGGCAACTTTGGGTGCTCTTCAGGAACACCATCCACGTTTTTTTATTAATTATCATTATTTTGGTTCTTTTGAGGCAGGAGGGTGTTGCTCTTGCCCAGGCTGACCTGGAACTCACTGTGAAGTCCCGGGGTTGTCAGACTAGCAATAAGAACAGTATTCATGTTGCCGCTTCCTCTGCAGTTTCTCCTGGGCCCTGGCAGATGTGGTAGAGGTGGCACGTCTCGTGGTGTGCAGTCATCTATCTTCTTGTCTTATCGATGGGTCTTGGCTCTCCTCCATTTTCTCTGCCATCTGTCAAATGAAGCACATTGTCCAGCCAACAGTGAGAGGAGCTTGGATTAAAGGAGGTATGCAGAGTTACTTTTTTGGTGTGCAAACCCACTCTGCTTCTCCAGAGACCAGAGGGGTCTTCTCTCTGAAGTATAAGTTTCCTGACTATGGGATTCTGACTTGGTTTCCAGCACCAGCTATGAGTTCTCCTCCACTGAGCGGGCCTCATGCCCAGTCCAAGGCCAGCCGCTTTCCGCTTGCTGCGTGCCGTGACAGCGCAGCGCGTCTTACTTGTTCAGCTGGCGGGCTCTTAGGCTGCAGGGTCCCTGCTTATTCGTGCTATGGGTTCCTGTTATCCTCCAGCAGCTTCCAGAGGGCTTTCCACCACTGTGAGGGCTAGCCAGGCGGGAGCTTGTTTGAGGGATATTTATTTAAGTTTAATTTTATTCTATTTTGAGGTGAGGACTCACTCTAGCACAGGCTGACCTGGAACTTACTCTGTAGCCCAGGCTTGCCTCAAACTCACAGTGATCTTCCTACCTCTGTCTCCCGAGTGCTGGGATTAAAGTTGTGGCCATCACACTTGGCCATATGAGGGACATGTTACATTTCAACCACTACATCCTCTTTCTTTTTTTAAAAATAAATTTTATTTATTTATTTGCAAACAGAGAGAGATAGAGAGGAGAGGGGCAGCAGAGAGAGAATGGGCATGGCAGGGCCTCCAGCCACTGCAAACAAGCTCCAGACGCATGTACCCCTTATGCATCTGTCTTATGTGGGCCCTGGGGAATTGAAGCTGGCTCCTTTGGCTTTGCAAGCAAGTGTCTTAACTGCTAAGCCATCTCTCCAGCCCTTTTTAAAAATAAATTTCATTTCTTTATTTGCAAACAGAGAGAGAGAGAGAGAGAGAGAAGAGAGAGACAGACAGAGAGAGAGAAAGAAGAGAGAGAGCGCACCACCGTCGCTTTCTACTTTGGTGGTATATGCACTATATTATCCTCTGCCTTTTCCTCCCCCTTAAGATAACGTTTCCCCCTCTTATAATCCTCTTTCAAGCTTTCTTTGTTTGTTTGTGTGTTTTTCGAGGTAGGTTCTCACTGGCCCAGGCTGACCTGGAATTCACTATGTAGTCTCAGGGTAGCCTCGAGCTCACAGTGATTTTCCTACCTCTGCCTCCCAAGTGCTGGGATTAAAGGCGTGCGCCACCACACCCGGCCTCTATCAAGCTTTATGGCCTATACCCACCACCTCTATACATGCATAATTTATAAATTAATATATATAATATGTGCGTATTAGTATGTGTGATTAATATATGCATACAAATTAAAATACAAGAGCCATATGTGAGAGAAAATTTGTGGCTCTCATTGTAGTTTTAATTTGCATTTTCCCAATGACAAGTGGGGTGGTTCAAATGTAAAATGTCCTCCGGGCTGGAGAGATAACTTAGCGGTTAAGCGCTTGCCTGTGAAGCCTAAGGACCCCGGTCGAGGCTCGATTCCCCAGGACCCACATTAGCCAGATGCACAAGGGGGCGCACGTGTCTGGAGTTCATTTGCAGTGCCTGTAGGCTCTGGCGTGCCCATTCTCCCTCTCTCTTATTCTCTCTCTCTGCTGCCTTCTCTCCCTGTCTGTCACTCTGAAATAAATGAAAATAAAAACAAAATTTTTTTTTAAAATATTCTCCATAAGCTAATGTGCTTGAACAGTTGTTCCCCAGCTGTTTAAGAAGGTTGTGGGAAGCTGGGTGTGGTGGCTCACACCTTTGATCCCAGCACTCGGGAGGCAGGCAGAGGTAGGAGGATGGTGTGAGTTTGAGGCCACCCTAAGAATATGTAGTCATGTAGTCAATTCCAGGTCAGGCTGGGCTACAGTGAGACCCTACCTTGAAAAACCAAAAAAAAAAAAAAAAAAAAAAAAAGGTTGTGAGGCCTTTACTACATGATGGCTTTCTGGAGGAAGTGTGTCACCGAGGGCAGGTCTGCAAGTGCCACAGGCTGTTTTATCTCTCCCTCCCCCCTTCCTCTCTGCTGACGTGACGCTGTGACACCACCTTGGTACTCCTGCCTCACTCTCCCCACCATGACGGACCCTACCCGCTGCAGCTGTCAGCCCAAATAAGCTCTTTCCTTCCCTAAGCTGCAGCTGGTTGAGGGTTTCGTCCCATCGATGAGAAAGAAATTGTCACAAGAAATGTGTTACATCTCGTCGTGTGCTTACTAACTGTAATTTGGGTGTGGTGGCACAAGCTCGTGATCCTGACACCTAGGAGGCTGAGCCAGGATGGTAGTGACTTTGAGGTCAGCCTGGGCTACCTGGCAAAACCCTGTCACAAATGAGAGAGAAAGAAGACACACACACATGCACGCACGCACGCACGCACGGGGCGGGGTGGGGGGAGAAACCATCTGCGTGCCAAAAACCTCACACGCGTACCTTCTTTTGTGAAAGGCTTTGCTTCATTTTTATTGTGCTGTTATTTTAGTAGCAGTTTTAATATATATCCTAGATTCCAGGTCTTCATTAGTATGTAAATATTTTTCCTCCAATCTTTGTGTTACTTATTCATGTTGATAGAAACAGTGTCAGGGGATGGCTCAGAGGGTAAGCATGTTTGTATTCAAGCAGAGGACCTGAGTTTGATCTTTAGAACCTCACGCCGTGCCTGTAGCCCCTGTCCTGAGTGGGGTGGAGACAAGAGCGTCAGAGGAGCGCCCTGGTCAGCCAGGCTGGCTGAAAATGGCAGCTCCAGGTTCAGTGAGACCATGTCGCAGGGAAATAAGATGGGAGAGTAATAGAGGAGGAAGGACACTGACAGCCATCTCTGGCCTCTGTGTGCGTGTGCGTGTGCGTGTGCGTGTGCGTGTGCGTGAATATACGACACACATACACACCAGCGAGAGAGAGAGAAAGAGAGTCAGTGTCTGGGTAGGCAGAGGGCATCTTCGCTTGCCACTGCCTGTGTCCTGTGCAGGAAAGCTATACCTACCCGTGTTAGGAAGACATTTTCCCGTCTCTTTTTGAATTTCTGATTTAGCCTTGTGCCATTCACCACAGATTAACTTGCCTTCATGTTTTGAAGGGGTTCTTGCTTGAGGACACTTGGCAAGGCCTGGGGACCATCAGCAGGAAGACACAGTCTCTTAGCCCTCCTGCGCATGACAAGCCACACCCCAGTGTCCCCAGGAATTTCATGTGTTGACAGTTCAACAGTGCCCCATTCTGGAGCCCCTTAAGAGTGTCACTTGGCACCCAGCAAACCAACACACACTCCCTGGGTTTCTGGCTATTACTTAAGGTGAAATGGGCCAAGAAAGTAAGATGAGGTGATATCATGCCGACTGCCACACATGAGCCAGTCTCCCCTCCAGTTCCCAGTGAGTAAGTTGAGGCTGTGTTCTACAAGGGGAAGGGACTTTACAACAAGCAAGCCAGGACCCACATGAGGGGCCTCTGAGAAGACCAGTGACCACAGAGTGCAGCTAGTTTATTCTGGCACTGGCCCAACGTTTTCCTGGGGCTCCAAGTTCCAATCCCAGGTAGCTCCTGATGTGTATGTAGGGTGTGGGTTTCCCCTTCTCATCTTGTGTGAATAACTCACCATTCCAAACTTTGCTTCAGTGGCCCCTCTTCCATAAAGGCTTCCAGGATTTCCTTCCCCAGAAATGTCCCCATTGCTGGCCCCTGGGTGTTTGCTGTCCTATTTTATTTTATTTTAAAAAATACCTTTAGCTGGGCATGGTAGCTCATATCTTTAATTCCAACACTAGGGAGGCAGAAGTAGGAAGATGGCCGTGAGTTCTAGGATATCCTGGGACTGGGACTACAGAGTGAATTCCAGGTCAGTCTGGGTTAGAGTGAGACCCTACCTTGAAATATGTATTTTTATTTTTTTATTTTTTTATTTGAAGCAGATTATATATATATATGTATGTGTATATATATATATATATATATGGAGAGAGAGGGAGAAGGGAGAGAACAGGCACTCCAGACCTCTTCCACTGGAAATGAACGCCAGATGCATGAGATTCTTTGTGCATCTGGCTTTATGTGGGTACTGGGACACCGAACCTGGGCCATCAGGCTCTGCAAGCAATCACCTTTAACTGCTGAGTCATCTCTGCAGTCCTTGCTCTCTACTTTAAATGTCAAGCAAGTACGGTGTGGTGGCACACGCTTTTAATCACAGCACCTGGGAGGCAGAGGTGGGAGGATCGCAGTGAGTTCGAGGCCCCCCTGAGACTACATAGTGAATTCCAGGTCAGCCTGGACCAGAGCGAGACCCTACCTTGAAACAACAAAAAGTCCGTCATGTTCGGGTGAAAACAAATGTAAGGTGAGGGTGAATGCCAGGATTAAAATGGCAAGGTCGGAAACACCAAGGAGGAGAAATAGAGGCTTGTAGCTGGGTTCGAGACAGCCATGGGGACCAGATAAAGGAAAGGACAGGGTGCAGGGGAAACACCAAGCCCGTCTTGTTAGGCTCAGCTCCCTGAGGAACGTGTTCTAGCCACTGTCACCTTTTTCCCAGCATTAGTTAAACCTTTATACATTTAATGTCTCTAATTGTAGCAGACTGAATTGTGAGTCCAAAGGGCTTCTAAGAAAGACTCTGCCTATTCCAGGAAGGAGACCACCTCAGCTGGTCCTGGAATGGACGAAGGGAGGGAGAAGAGCTGGCCCAGCATGAGTTCATGCGGCCGATGCAGCCCTGGCCTTCGCCCTTGGCTCCATCTGCCTTTCACTTAGGCTGAAGTTTCTGCCTTGGCTTTCCCACCTGCTAAAATAACCCTTGATACGTGCTCGTCTACCTGTGTCCCAGGGCGCGCACTCCCTCAGCAACCCAGGATGGGGCCTGTTGGGGTCAGAGGAGGGTGGGGGGCATAGCTCCTGAACATCACAGTCAAAAAGGGCGCGGGGCGGACTCAGCTTGCATACTGTGTCCAGTTGCCTCCCCAAGCCTCGTCCATAAAGTGGGGCTCAGAAGGAACTTCCTGGGGAAAGTTGCTGTGGGAATAAATACAGTGATATCTGTAAAGTGCTCTGAGAATGGCCCCCATGAACACTCAGCCTGTGTCAGTGGCCACATTGAAGACAGTTGATGATGGCCAGGATTTTTAAAAAAAGATTTTATTTTCATTTATTTATTTATTAGACACACAGAGAGGGAGAGAAAATGGGAATGCCAGGGCCTCTAGCCACTGCAGATGAACTCCAGATACATGTGCCACCATGTGCATCTGGCTTACATGGGACCTGGAGATTCAAACCAGGGTCCTTAGGCTTCATAGGCAAGTGCTTTAACCACTTAGCCATCTCTCCGCCCCCAGGATTTTAAATTTTTTAATTTATGTATATTATAACAGATTGTACTCTTTTTTTTGCTTCTCTTTTTTAAAACTTTTTTTTGTTCATTTTTATTTATTTATTTGAGAGTGACAGAGAGAAAGAGGCAGATAGAGAGAGAGAGAGAATGGGTGCACCAGGGCCTCCAGCCACTGCAAATGAACTCCAGACTCATGCGCCCCCTTGTGCATCTGGCTAACGTGGGTCCTGGGGAATCGAGCCTTGAATGGGGTCCTTAGGCTTCACAGGCTAGCGCTTAACCGCTAAGCCATCTCTCCAGCCCCAGATTATACTCTTTTATCCACTTACCCTGGCTCCTGTTTCCCTGGAGGCCTCCTCAGTGGGGTTATGGTACTCACTGTGGGGTCATGAAGGCCTCATTCAGTCCCTGAGGAGACCTGGGGGGGCGTTTGCCTCGGAATATTTCTACCCACTCTGTGACTCTTACAATCTTTCCACTCCTCTTTTGCAGTGCTCCCTGAGCCATGGCAGGCCTGTCGGCTGTCTGATTGCGTGTTGAGTCCTCTGAAGCCTTGATTGATCACCAAGTCTGCCGCCATCGCCCTAGAGCTGGCTGTCAGGTGAGCAGTAAGAGCAGCGCTTGTGTGGTCATGTCCTCTGCAGTTTGTCCTCAGCCTTGGCAGATGCGGTAGAGGTGGTACAGATGACCGGGGTTTTATGACTACTTGGTTAAGTAGTTTTTTGTTCCTCTATTTTTTTTTTTTTTTTTTGAGGTAGGGTCTCACTCTAGCCCAGGCTGACCTGGAATTCATTATGTAGTCTCATGGCGATCCTCCTACCTCTGCCTCCCGAGTGTTGGGATTAAAGGTATGTGCCATGACACCCAGCTTGGTTAAGCAGTTTTTAACTAAAGCAGTTATTTTTGTGTCTATCCCCTTCTGCACTACACCCTTCTGAAAGAAAGATTTTTTTTTTGTGGCTGATTTTTATGCCTCAACCATCTACCAGGTAGTTTATGTTAGGTTTCCATCACTGATAAAATATCCGCGGCACACAATTTAGGGCAGGAAAGGTTAGTGTTGGCTCATAGCTTGAGTGGTTTCAGTCCATGGGTAGATGGCTCCCCAGCTTCTGGGCCCAAGGTGAGGCAAAGCATCATGATGGGGAGTGTGGTGGAGCCAAGCTGCCCACGTAATGCTTGGAAACACAGAGAGAAAGGGGCGAGGTACAACCTTCAAAGACAGGGTCCTAGAAACTTAACTCTCACTAACCAAGCCCTGCTTCCTCTGAGTTCACTCAGCTATAAAGTCATCGACAAAATAGACTGAGGGAATGAGTACCCTTGGGACCCAATCACTTCTCCATAAGGCCACCAGCTCAGGGCCACGTGAGCCACTTCTGAGGACCCTTTATATCCAAGCCGTAACATACCTACACACAGACACATTCGGTTAATGTCTTTTACAGTGAAAATTGAAATGAAACCAAACCCTAAAACTGGCATGAAAATGCATTTCTTGTTTTTTGGTTTTTTTTTTGTTTGTTTGTTTTGGGGGGTTTGAGGTAAGGTCTCACTCTGGTCCAGACTGACCTGGAATTAACTATACAGTCTCAGGGTGGCCTTGAATTCTCGGCAATCCTCCTACCTCTGCCTCCCGAGTGCTGGGATTAAAGGCGTGCACCACCACGCCCGGCTTGAAAATGCATTTCTTCTCAACTCAGTGAAATTTCTGGAACTTCCTGGAGGGCGAGTGTTCTACAGAGTGGGCTTCAGGTTTGTTGGCTGTTTGCTTGAGCGGGGGAAATGTGGGGCGGGCCTGAGTCTCTTAATTGCTTCATTGCATTCTCGTTCCTGGGCTCGGACATCACAGGATGCGGGGAGGGAGGCCGGGGACCTCTTCGCCCTGTCTTGGAGGTCGATGTTGCTTTGCTTCTTAGCCACTCCCCCCTCTACACAACGAAGGCCAGGCTGCGGAGGGAACGGAGGAAGGGGCCAAGGCCACTTTCACACACCACCCATGGATATATCGGTCCGGAGGGAACTGGCTGGCTGGGTTTTCTCATTCTTGGCTCCTGAACACAGAAGTGTTTGTCCTGCAATGTCCGGGAGAGGCACAAGCCTAAAACAATGGTGAATGATTTGTTTGCTAACATGTATTTGAGTCCAAAGTGTTGCTAAGCATGTTAAATAGTGGTCCTTCCTCCTTCTCCCCAGCTAGCAGTTTCCAGATACATCCAGGAGGAATTCTGCTCAGCTTACGTATTTTCACAGCACTATTTTAATTTTACCTTTTCCTTCAGTCTTCCTAACCTTTACCCAGTGATCACTATTCCTCACAATCTTTTAAGTATAGGACATTAACGGTATATGAATTTTAAAAAAAAGATTAAACATTTAAAAGATTTACCGAAAAAGAACCCTTATCCATTCTATCGCAGGGTGGACACACTGTGTGGAGTGCGAGTCTGACTGTGGAACCTGGCATGATGCCCTTTCTTGGTGTACCCCAAGCTGGGGACCAGCCACCAGGAAGGACCCTCTTACCTCCTGTGGCTAAGCATTGTCCCAAACTCCAGTAACCCTTCCTAGTCTACATCAGAGCCAGGAAAACAATTATCTCAACAAAATCTTCCCTCAGAGTGGGGAGTTTTCGTTAACAGTCCAAAGAGTCATGAAGTGTTTGTTCTCCCAAAATGAACTGGATACAGACCAGCAAATGATGCATGCCTTGTCAAGCTGTGGAGAATATTTAGTATGCTCCTTTTAAAATCAAGTTGTGTGTATAATTTATGTTACTCGGCAGCATTCTCTGTTCAGTTATAGCATATCACAAGGGTTTGCTTACGTCATTAAATGTCATTCTTAATGGTTGCCGAGTACCACATTGAATTAGTGTAACATAATTGATTTATCCCAAGTATTATTGTTGGATGTTTAGAATAATTGTGTCTTAATACAATCCATTAATTTATTTGCCAAATACGCAGGAAACTCAGTTGTGTGCTAAGTCTTCTAGGAAGAACTCAAACAGTCCTGGCCTTCCAGGAGCCCCAGTCTTGGGGGAAGATCTCATGATCTATGTAGTTGAGCAAGAAGAACTCCTGGGCCAGGCATCTCTAGTGGGTGGGGGTGCTCCCTAAAACCTCCCACCTGTCTCTGACCCCCAAGTGAGTGCTCGGGCTCTGAGCTGCACCCGCTGTGTGTCTGTCTCGTGTCAGACCATGTGGCAGCAGAACCGCTTCCTCTCTGTCGCCTTCTAAGGTAAGTGGCTCCACTTGCTCTGCACGCTAGACTCAGCTGGTAAATAATAATAATAATAATAATAATAATAATAACGATGATAGGTGTGTGTGGTGTGTGCACATACATTGTGTGAATGCACATGCCCTGTGTACCCACCTGTGGAGGCCAGAGGAGGATGTGGGGTGCCTCGTCTCTCACTGTCCTGTTTCATTTCCTTGAGTCAATCTTTTTCAGTTAGACTGGCTGACCAGTGCGCCCCATCTCTTCTCTTGGTTCTTCCCCCCTCAACAAGCATGCATGACCACGTCTGTCTCTTTTTACGTGGGTGCTGGAGATCAGCTTCTCATGTTCCCATAGCAGGCACTCTTACCCACTCAGGCATCTCCCAAACCCCCTTAGCTGGTCAGTTTTAGAAACACCAATGCCAGGGATGGACACTAGTCACCAGAAATAGAGCCTCTATGCCATGCTGATAGATACTTAACCATCAGCAACCACAAATGTGGTATAGTCACACGTGCACATAGGTTTGCTAGGAATTCTGGCATAAGGGATGTGTAGGATATCACAATTAAAATCTTCCATAGTGTTTTGTAAATCACATGATATATTCTTACAGAACGCTTTTGGCAAGCCACGGCTACCCTACGGCTGCAACTGACACAGGAAAATTGTCCTGTTCATGAGTCAGAGGAAGCAAGGAAGATGTGTTGGCCTTTGCTCATTAATCAACAACATGGCTGCATTACTTTTGCTGAATTTCTTTTGAATACTGAAAGGGTATTTCTCTCTCTCCAATTAACAACACAGTATTCACAGGCTTGGCACCCTGTCACGTTGAATCTACACTACATACATTTGTCCCATTAATTTCCTTTTAAAATACTTTTAAAAATATTTTTTCTTTAGTTATTTGAGACAGAAAGAGAGAGGGAGAGAGAGAGAGAAAGAGAATGGGCGCACCAGGGCCTCCAGTCACTACAAATGTACTCCAGATGCATGCACTCCCTTGTGCATCTGGCTTATGTGGGTCCTGGGGAATCAAACCTGGGTCATTAGGTTTTGTAGGCAAATACCTTAACCATTTAGCAATCCGTATAGCCCTAATTTCTTTTTTCTTAAAATTTTTTGGGGTATTTTTATTTATTTATTTGAGAGCGACAGTCAGCAACAGAAAGAGGCAGAGAGAGGGAGGGAGGGAGAGAGAGAGAGAAAGAGAGAGAGAATGAGTGCGCCAGGGCCTCCAGCCACTGCAAACGAACTCCAGACACATGCGCCCCCCTTGTGCATCTGGCTAACATGGGTCCTGGGGAATCACGCCTCGAACCGGGGTCCTTGGGCTTCACAGGCAAGCGCTTACCTGCTAAGCCATCTCGCCAGTCCCTAATTTCTTTTTTAAAATATTTTTATTTATTTATGAGAGAGAGAGAGAATGAATAGGCATGAGAGGGACTCTGGCTGCTGCAAACAAACTCCAGACACATGCACCACTTTGTGCATCTGACTTCATGTGGGTATTGGGGACTCAGACCTGAGCTGGCAAGCTTTGTAAGCAGACACCTTTAGCTTTTAATTGCTGAGCCATTTCCCCTGCCTAGCCCCTCTCATTTCTTAAATGTGAACAATCAACACAGTAGAACTTCAGTTCTGTAGATTTTGCCAGTTCCGCTGGTGTAAATTTTCCTGTGGCTGACTGGAAGCTATTGACATTGTGCTATCCTGGTTTGCAGGGCTCGGAGGAGACAGGCAGCCTGTATGTATTGTACAGGCCTTCTAACACATGGACCCACAGGCACAGTGCCCTTACAGTCACAGGAAGTGACTAAAGCATAGTTGAATATTTAGTGAGGTATGTGCAAAACTTTTTGTTGTTTGTCTTTGGGGCTGGGTGTCACCGTTTAGCCCAGGCTGGCCTGGAACTCATGATTCCTCTGCCTCGGCCTCTGGAGTGCTGGGATTACAGGTGCACACCTTGTTTGTCCAAAATCTCTGAAAATGTCATATAGTCAGTTCGTATCTACCAGAAAAAAAAAGACAGTGTCTGCACTCCATGGAGTCTGGCCAGGCCCGTTCCCAACCCCCTCAGGTGATCGTGATGTCTGATAGGACTTGAAACCCACCACCTACAGAGAATGTCTTAATTGTTTTGTGTGTATGTTCTTACTGTGATGTGCATGCATGTGTCTACATGTGTTTGTGTGTGTGAGATTGTACATGTCATGGGCATGCATGTATATGCACGCTTGTACCTGTGTGTATGCATGTGGAGGTCAGAGGCTGACATTTGGGGCCTTCCTCTCCGTCCTAACCTCTGAGAGCCTCTTACTGAGCACAGAGCTCACCGAACTGACTAGGCCAGCTTGCCGGGGGGGCCTCAGGGCTCCTCCTGTCTCTGCCTCCCCTGTGCTGGGGCTTAAGCCCAGCATTTTCTTTTTTTTGAGGTAGGGTCTCACTCTAGCCCAGGCTGACCTGGAATTCACAATGGAGTCTCAGGGTGGCCTTGAACTCATGGTGATCCTCCTACCTCTGCCTCTAGAGTGTTGGGATTAAAGGCGTTCACCACCATGCCCGGCTTAAAGATCTATTTTCATTTTTTTATTTATGAGAGAGAGAGAGAATGGGTGCGCCAGGGCCTCTAGCCACTGCAAACGATCTCCAGACTCGTGCCACCATGTGCATCTGCCTTATGTGGGACCTGGAGAATTGAACCTGGGTCCTTTGGCTTTGCAGGCATGCACCTTAACTGCTAAGCCATCTCTCCAGAACCATATGCCCAGCTTTTTTTGTGGCAAAAATTTTACCCACTGAGCCTCTACTCAGCCCAAGGTACCTTGTATTTTTGTTTGCTAAATTTCTTAAGATCATTTTGAAAATTATCAACTGCATATACTTAGATTGACACATGTTACAAAAACTATAATTTTAAAAATTCTATAGATTGTCAACTTAAAAAAGTGGTTTTGTCTCTTTCCTGAATGCATCCTCTGGAACCCAAATGCCATGCAATTTGATACTTGCTATGGTGCATTAATATAAATGCAGAAAAAATTTTACATAGTTCCTATTGTCTTTAAACTCATATTTCTGTTCCACTTCTCATCCTGCAATTTTGTCTTTCAAAAATATTTTTATTTACGTGTGTGGGTGGGCGTGGGTGCATCAGGATTTTATTTACGTGTGTGGGTGGGTGTGGGTGTATCAGGGTTTTATTTACGTGTGTGGGTGGGTGTGGGTGTATCAGGGTTCTCACCACTGCCAGCTAGTGTCAGACACATACGTCACTTCTTGTGACGTGTCTGGCCTCATCGTGTGTACTACGACACTGAACCTGGGCCAACAGGCTTTGCAAGCGAGAACCTTCAACCACCAAACCATCTCCTCTCAATTTTATCTTAATGTAACGCATTCTTTGTGGAACATGAAAAAATGAATGTAAACAGAAATGCAGACCACTGTAATAGCTTTGAGATAAATGTTCTGAACTAATGTGTCGTTACAGTTACCGTGGTTAATAATGAAGCATAATATATCATAAATTATGCTAATTACAAAGGAAAAAGGACAGTGATGTTAGAAATACATCTCCCAATGGCAGTGCAGGGCTTCCTCCCCCCACTCATTCATGTGTCACTAGGTGTTAACTATTGCAAACAACATCAGCTCTGTTTTTCTTTTCTTTTCTTTTTGAGGTAGGGTCTCGCTCTAGCTCGGGCTGACCTGGAATTCACTATGGAGTCTCAGGGTGGCCTTGAACTCATGGCGCTCCTCCTACCCCTGCCTCCCGAGTGCTGCTGTTGTCTGTTCTTGTAGTTCCTTTTTCTGCATGTGTAAGAGTGGTATGCATTATGCCTGTGTGTGTGTCTGTGTGCGGGCACGCATGCTCATGTGGGTGCCCTCTGGTGCACACTCACATGTGTGCCTGTGTGTGGGGCCTAGAGACCAATGCTGAGTGACTTCCTCAATTACTCTCTGTTTTATTTTTATTTTTTTCAGACAGGATCTCTCATTGAACCTAGAGCTCCCTAGTTTGCCTAGAACAGCTCGCCGGGGGCCCTGCGTCTGTGCCTCCCCGGCCCGAGGTCGCACGTGCCCACCACCAAGCCTGGCCTTTTGCTCGGGGGCTGGTGATGCCGGCTCAGGCCCTCACGCTTGGGTGGCAAGCACCTTACCGCTGAGCCACCTCCCCAGCGCCGTTTCTGTAACTCGAGTGAGTGTTGTACGTTCATGGGAATAGAGGGCGCTTTCCTGCGGATGTCACTCAGCTCTTCAGACTCCGTGCAGGTCCCGCATGTTGCAGAGCCCTGTCCTCCAGGCGTGGCGTGGCTGGGACGCTCTTGAAGTCAGAGCAGCCGCGATGACCCACGGGAGACCTTCACAAAGCCCATGAACATTCCCTCCTGCCAGGAGTGGGGTGGCATCGGGCCAGAGCCTGAGGTTCCGGTCATGCCACCTCCCCAGCTGCTCATGGTCTCTGGAGCTGCTAGGGTTTATAGGAGGAGGTCGTTAATGGGATCCAGGGCTGCTCTAAGCAGCTGATGGGAGTCTCCACTCATTTTGGGGTGCAGTTTGATGATGTTGTTGCCCTTGAGGGATCCATACTTCCGTAAGTAACCTCAACAGACTCACTGGTTCGCTGAGATAGACTCGCATGGAACCATTTCTTTGGTCTGCCTCTGGCCCTGTCTATCTAGGGTGAAAAGAAATACTCCCCAGGAAAGCGGCACCATATGCCAGTGTGACATAGCTAACTCATGCTGAGACGACTTCAGTGCTCTCTCAGGACAAGGAGGTCTTCTTGGAAACTGTAAACAGTGGGTGTTTTCTTCAAGGTCTGTCTCCATGGGTTTTTTCTTTTTTAAACATGAGAGAGAGAGAGAGAGAGAGAGAGAATGAGAGAGAATTGGCGTGCCAGAGCCCCCAGCCACTGCGACTGAGCTCCAGATGTGTGTGTCCCTTTGTTCTCATGTGTGACCTCGCACATCTGCATCACTGTGCGTCTGGCTTATGTGGGACCTGGAGAGTCAAACATGAGTCCTTAGGCTTCACAGGCAAGCGCCTTAACTGCTAAGCCATCTCTCCAGCCCTCCATGGTTTTTAAAAATATTTTATTTAGTTATTTAAGAGAGAGACAGAGAGAAAGAGGCAGATAGAGAAAGAGAGAGAGAGAGAGTATGGGCATGCCAGAGCCTCCTGCCACTGCAAGCAAGCTCCCTTGTGCATCTGATTTTATGTGGGTGCTGGGGAATTGAACCTGGGCCATTTGGGTTTGCAAGCAAGCACCTTAGCCACTGAACAATCTCTTCAACTCCTCCATTATTCTATCTTTCCATGGCTAGAGTAAAAACTGGGACACGTTTTAAAATAAGAAGGAGGGCTGGGCGTGGTGGTGCGCGCCTTTAATCCCACAGCTTGGGAGGCAGAGGTTGGAGGATCGCCATAAATTCGAGGCTAGCCTGAGACTATATAGTGAATTCCAGGTCAGCCTGAGCTACAATGAGACCCTACCTTGAAAAGAACATTAAACAAAAATAAAATGAGAAGCAGGCCGGCTGGGCTCTGGCTGGGACCATGGACCCGCCTGCCTCGCTTATGCCTTTTCTGCTTTGTGGGTCTCACTCCTCCTCATCTGTCCTCCTCCGTTTGTCTGTCTCTACTCAGGGCCTGTCGCCTCCCCTGTCTGGATTGGGGAGCTACTGTCTAAGCTTGTTAGGTTTCGAGAGCTCAGCGCTCAGCTCCACCTCTGCACGTTTTATGCGTAGATGGGAGCTAAGGAGAGCATTTCCATCTCCTCCGTGGAGATACAGCCTGTGACCGGACCTCCTTGTCTGGAAGTAGCAGAGAGGCCAGTTTCCGCTGCGGGAGTGGTGTCTTCCCTTCAGAAAGTTGGCTTCTCCCAAGTTCAAGTCTTCCTCACACAGCCTTGATGCCAAGAGGACCAGAGGGTGTGGGGTTTCCTAAAGTACACATCAGAGGGGTTCCTTGCAGTTCATTGCTGTTGCATTTTAGGAATTTCTGAAAGAAGATTCTTTTTTTGTTGTTTGTTTTTTTGAAGATTCTTTTTAATTTTTTTTTTCTGCAAGATAATTAGTGTGTGTGTTTATGTGTGGACAATCTCAGGCTCTGTTCTGAGGAATGTAATCCAATTTTATTGCTTTTCAGTGGGGGGGGGGTTGAGGTAGGGTCTCGCGTTAGCCCAGGCTGACCTGGAATTCACTATGTCATCTCAGGGTGGCTTTGAACTCACCGAGATCCTCCTACCTCTGCTTCCTGAGTGCTAGGATTAAAGGCGTGCGTCACCGCACTCGGCTCACCTTTTTTTTTTTTGAGACAGGGTCTCTCATTGGCCTGGAGTTCACCAAGCAGGGTAAACTGGGCGGCCAGTGAGCCCCAGGCACCTCTCTCTCTCTCTCTCTGCCTCCCCAGAGCTGGGTTATAAACATGTACTCCCACGCCTGGGTGTTGTAAAACATGGGCTTTGGGGACTGAACTCAGGTCCTCATATTTGTAAGGCAAGCTCTTTATTGACTGCACTATGTCCTCGGCCCAAGATAATTCTTTTTGTGTGTGAAGCCTAGAGGGAAAAACATCAGAAAAAAGAAACAGTACAAACTTAAGGTGTAAAAGAAGTCAGATGGGAACGTAGATGAACTTCAGGATGCCCACATTGAGCCTGGTTTCCTCGGTGGCGGGACTACGCCACATTCCTCTTGGCAGCATACGAGGATTCCCTTTTGTTCGCATCCTCACCAGCATTTGCTGTTATTTGCTTTCTTGAGGATTGCCGTTCACAACAGAAGAGAGTGAAGAAAAGGCACCCAAGGCATTGGCAAGGCTGGCAGCTCCTCACTGTGCCCGAGGAAGTGGTTTTGTTTGGAAACTAGGACTGTCGAGTGGGGCTGGATGAATGGATCTGCGGCCTTTAATCTCAGTGCTGCTACCAGCAGCTAATGGCCTCGGTGCCTCGAGCTCCAGTTTCTCCATCTGTGTGAAGTGGGGACGGTGATGGTGCTCATCTCTTCATGGGACACGTCTAGTGTGCCAGCTACTTTGAATACATGACCCCCTCTCACCTGCTCTGAATGCTGGCAGATAAACTGCCATGCATGTGTTCAGCAAGGATGTCTTGGGAACCTACAGTGCAGTAGATTATGTGATGTCAAATGGACCACTGGTATATAGAAGCTGTGATGGGACTGTACGATGGGATGGAGTGGCCGGAATGCACCCCTGAACAAGACTGAGCCCCCCAATAGTTCATCATAGGTGGCGGGGGTGGGGGAGAGCTTGCAAGATCCTGCTCCTTCTAGAGAAGCTGTTGGCAGCTAATGGCTACTGAGGGGAGGGAGTCATATTCTTTAGTGAAGTGACCACTGATAATTGCCCTGAATCCAGTAAGTAATCCCCACCAAGCAACCCAAATTTCATTCAGTGTGTCACAAAAAGTACTTCGAGAAGACATGAGAGACGGAAGGGGACTAGTTGGGAAGAAGCACTTAGTGGGCGTGGGAGGAGGGTAAGAGAGCAGTGGGGCAAAAAAGATCAAAATACATACATGTACGTGCATGAAACTGCCAAAAGTGGTCCGGCATCCATGCCCTTGCAGAGTCCCCCTGCTTTGTCCCGGGGTTCAGTGCAGCCAACAGTGTGTAGCAGAGGTGAGGCTGTTCCTGGGAGCAGCTGCAAGGCGGACAGGGCGCCAGATGTTCGCTTGCGCGGGGTTCCAGCGTGCCTGCGCGGGGACAGCTCTGTCCTGGCTCAGGGCCTGGCGCCCAAGCATCCGACTCCCGAGGCGGCGCCATGAGACTTGTTTACACCAGCCCACGGGCCTGTAGCTCTTGTCTGACCTACGTCCAGCCACTCCTCCAGCATGGTCACTCTTTGGAGAGCCTTGCCTGGGAGGAGGTTTGGGGTAAGGGTCAGATGAGACCCGAATGAGGCAGCTCAGACAAGCCCGTGGAACGTAAGAGACCGCGCTACTCAGAGCCCAGAGGGAAGCCCACCTCCCAGGGCCAATGGCTCAGGAAACCACCTGGCATGCAGGCACTGGGCCAGTGGTGGCAACAAGAACGTGAGAGCGAGGGACTAAGGGCCAACGCCTTTCCTGAGGCCCAGCGTGTCGCTCAAGCGGGTTCCCCTGGGGAGCTCCGATTGGTGTGTTCAGAGCAAGCGGACACTGCCTCAGATTTTGTGCCCAAGAGGTGGCTGCCATGGCATGCTTGCCCAGTCCTGCAGGGTGTGCGGGCCTGTGGAGTGAACCAGGCAGGCTGAATCCAGCTGTTTCTTAGGGATATAGTCACAGCATGTAGCGAACATGGTGGGTGAGGGACCGCCCTGAGGAACTGAGCAGAAGGAGCAGAAAACTGGCAGCTGAGTTCACGTGACTGAGCCCTACTTCAGGTCTGAGAAAGTCAGCTTATTTTAGCATGGATGCAGATGCAACAGGAGGATGGGGGTTCCCTGAATGGGGGGCTCTCGCCTGAGATCAGGCTGTAAAGACTGCAGTTTTGGTCCTGGGCTTGCTGTGTGCTCTCTCTCTCTCTCTCTCTCTCTCTCTCCCCCTCTCTCCCTCTCTCTTTCTCTCTCTGTCTTTCTCTCTGTCTCTGTCTCTCTCTCTCTCTCTGTCTCTCTTTCTTTTTCCAGGTAAGGTCTCACTCTAGCTAAGGTTGCCCCGGAATTCATCTCTAGTCTCAGGGTGGCCTCAAACTCATAGCAATCCTCCTACCTCTGCCTCCCGAGTGCTGGGGTTAAAGGCGTGTGCCACCACGCCCAGCTCTCCCTCTCTCTCTTGACTCACTCACTCTGGGGGAACCAGCTTCCATGCTGTGAGCACCTGTAAAGAGACGGTAAGGCACTGAGGAATTTTCCCAGCCACGTGACTGAGCTCACAAATGGATTCTCCTTCCAGGCCTGTACCTCACTGCCAGTTTGTGAGCGACCTGGGCCAGAACGAGCTGGCTCTGCCTCCTGGAATGCCAGTCTGCGAAACCTCAGGAGGCCATGCCTGGTTCTAAGCTGCTAAATCTGGGGGGTAATTTGTTGTATTGTAATAAATAACGAATACATTAGTGTATTCTTGTATTGTGAACCTAAGGATTTCTGGGCAGAAAACTATGAGGCAATTTTAGAGGTTAAGAAATAAAAGGTAAAACAAAGATGTGCTGCTGACCTTTAGAATGCCCTTGAGGGATGCGGTCAGTAGCACCCAGCCCAGTCAAGTCCTTAGGAAACATAAGTTGTGGGGCCGGGATGCGGCTCCGTTGGTAGAGGGCTTGCCTAGCATGCATTAGGCCCTAGGTTCCAGCCCCAGCACCACTAAATCAGGCAGGCCTATAGTTTAGGAGCTGGAAAGTGGAGGCAAGAGGATCAGAAGTTCAAGTAAGGTGACCCTTGGTTACTTAGTAAGCTTGAGGCCAACCTGGGCTACCAGAGACCCTGTCTGAAAAAAATCAAACAAGTGATAAGTAAACAAAAACAATTTACTATTAAATAGCTTTACAATGTTAATAAAAAAAAAAAAAACTGTACCCACGATGCAATTCCAACATGTCAGCTACTGGGATTAGATTTTGCACTGTCCCTTCAACTCTCAAGCCATAAACTGAATATTCTAATGACTATGTACTTTCATGGCCAGCTTCTTAAAACTTGCTATAGGGCCAGACGTGGTGGCGCACACCTTTAATCCCTGCACTTGGGAGGCTGAGGTAGGAGGATCACTATGAGCTGGAGGCCAGCCTGAGACTACAGAACTGAGTTCCAGGTCAGCCTGGGCTAAAATAAGAGCACGTCAATAAACAAACAAGAGGAAAACTTGATATGCGTGCACTTGCCTCCTTTTGCAAAGATGTCATAGCGGCCAGGGTGGGAGCGTAGGCTCCTTGGCCTTCGAGTTGACATTCCTGCTGCCTACTATCAATCAGATTGCGAAGAGCACCCTCACAGACCGCTTTTCTATTCTTCTCCAATAGTTTCTTTTGGATTCATTCCTAGAAGTTTAATTAACTGGAACCATAGATCGTTTTGGCTCTTGGTATATGGAGAAGGAGTGCCAGGAGGGACGCCTAACTGGTTCATTGTCCATTTCTAATCCGGCTGGAGTTTCGGAAGGGAGTCCCCGCCAAGTGTCTGACAGGTAGAAATCTGATGGGCTGCGAGGACAGATAGAGCTTATCATGAGAGAAGGTACAAAACCAAGCTGGGAGCACAGACACCTCCATTCTATTGAAAAACGACTGTGTCTTAGTCATGTTACATTCATCATGCCCCCCAGTGCATGCGCTTGTGCGTGTGCGTGTGCATGTGTGTGTGTGTGTGTGTGTGTGTGTGTGTGTGTGTGTGTGTATTTTATGGGATGCATATATCCACATTCCACTTTATAAATTTAGAAATCAAGGCCATACAACAAGCAGATATAAACCAAGATCTGCCAAACCACATGCTTGTTTCCTTTTTATTTTTAAAATATTTATTTATGTACTTATTTGAAAGAGAGGCAGGGAGGGTGGGAGGAGAAAGGAGGAAGAGAACCGGCATGTCAGGGTCTCCAGCTATTGCAGATGAATTCCAGATGCATGCACCACCTTGTGCATCTGGCTTTACATGGTCACTGAGGAACTGAATCCCAGTTGTCAGACTTTGCGAGTAAGGACCTTTCACCACTGAGCCATCTCTCCAACCCCCGTTGTTCCTTTTCTAAATACATAGTATTGTCTTGACTTTGACTGTTCATTGATCTCATATTTTGAAGACTCCCCCACAGACGTTTTCAGATGATATGATCTGGGGACACCAGGTCACAAAGGTTGGGGTTGCAAGCCTACCTATGCTGCCCACAAGCTAGTCTAAATCACCTCTAGTTTAACACAATCCCCTCAATTTAAACTTTGAATGGGCTCGGGTATATTCAAGTTCAACTCGGCAACCTCACGACTCCACTCAGAGCCATCCCTATTCCAGTTACATTACATCTGGCCCTCCTCCACTCTCTCAGCCTTCCCAATGGCCACTAGTAGCCCAAGGAGGGCCGAAAATATCACCATCTGCACATATTTTTTGGGGGGGTATAGATTGCGAATCAGTTTCCTCAAGGGTCCCTCATTTGGATGCCAAAAGAGGATGTGACCCATTCCTGCAAGTCCTTCTTCGCCACCGGACAGAGCTGGGCCAACTTCCCTACCACTACCCAGGCCGCAGGAAGGCTGGATAGGGCCTCTGCCAACTTTGAAGTGTCCCTTTCCTTCCTGGTCTGGGCCCGAGGCGGCCATTCCATTCCATCACCCAAAGCGCCCCCTCCAGCACCGCTTGTCTGCCTCTACCCTACGTGGTTCTCAAAATAGGTGCGCGGGAAGTGGCTGGGTTTTTACTCACTCAGGGAAGGGCGACTTCTAAGACATCCTGGGATGGAGGTGGGGACAGGGAAGGCAGAAAGACAATTGGACCTTCGGGTTGGTCACGCAGGTCTGGACATTATGTCTGCTTGGCTGGCTTGGAGAGCATTAATCAGCTGGGAGGGAAGGGCCGAGGGGAACCTGACTGGAGGCTTCCGCCCTCAGCAGAAGCCTGGAGTCCTCACATAGATTTTGCTGTGAAGGAAACAATTTGTCTCTGAAGAAATTTCAGGTGACATTCACAGCATGAGCTGAACCATCTTCAAGTCATAAATTCTGTGGACTTTACCTAACTGTATCACCTGTCTAGTTGGCAAACATGGCATAGTCATGAAGGAAAATCTGTATCAAGCAACTCCTTCTTCCCCCTCCCTTAAGTGCCTGTTTTCCATTTCCACAAATTTAACTGGACATTTCAAACAAATGGAAGCATATATGACCTCTCTGCTTTTTAAAGAATGTTGCGGCGGGGGGGGGGGGGACAGGCTTATGGGTGTTATAGCCAGTTTCCCCATGCCAGTGTTTGGCACACTCTCCTGTTCCTGTTGTCCACCTGATGTTGGCCAGGAGGTGATGTCCATCCTCTGCTCATGCCATCCTTTCCCCTTGTCATCGTGGAGCTTCCCTTGAGTCTGTATGCCAAAATAAACCCTTTCCTCCCACAAGCTGGTTGTGGCCAGGTGTTTTCTCCAGCATTGGGAACCTGACTGCAACAGGCCCTTACCAATTTGGACATTCTTCCCTCTTCTTTTCATTCATAGGCAAGTTCTTTTTTTGTGGGAAAGATAGGTTTGTTTTGGCTTACAGGCTCGAGGCAGAAACTCCATGAAGGCAGGAAAAATGATGGCATGAGCAGAGGGTGGACATCACCCCCTGGCCAACATCAGGTGGATGACCCCAATATATTTAGGAGTTTACTAAAGCTTCTTGGATTTTCAGCCATAGGCAAGTTCTTGAAGGCATCCTCTCAAACTCCTATTCCCGATTTTTGCTCATTCTTCAACTAAGCCTTTGGTTTTTGTCTCTACACCTCCAGATCATTTCTCACTGAGGTGAACTGTGTGTCTGTAAATGTGACCGGAGCCTTTGAGACTTGATCTGCTCACCATAGCAGTTACCTTCTTGTTGCTGGTTCAAAACACCAGGAAGATGCAGGAAAAGGGTTTGTTTCAGCTGACGGGAAGTCTCACCAGGGCAGGGAACGCATGGCAGCTGTGAGCAGGAAGCCTGGGTCACAGCTGCACATCAGCATGAGGAAAGCAGGCTGGATGAGCTAGCGTACGCCCATAGGGCTAGGCTACTACGCCTCAAGACCCGCTCCCGGTGACACCTCCTCCAAGGCTCCACCTCCCGACTTCATAAATTGCCACCAGCTGGGGACCAACTAATTCAAAACACATGAGCCTACGGGGGACATTTCATTCAGGCCACCACACTCACTTAACCAGACCACTGAAACTGCTCATCACTCCTCTTTAAACTCCTTCCTTTGCGTTCTCTGATAGTCTGCCCTCCCGGTTCCTACCCCCAACCCCGTGACACGCTCACCTTCACCTTCCTCTGCCTCTTTAGGCAGCCTTCTTCTTGCAGCCAACCCTTACCTGCTGTAGTTGCCCACAATTCCTTCCCAGGTTTTCTTTATACCAGTATTTGACACATAGCAGATAATGACTATCAAATTTCCCTCAGAGGCCAAGGTCTCTCTATTTATTTTGGACATCCCACCTAGAAATTTTTTTTTTCAAAGTAGGGTCTCACTCTAGCCCAGGCTGACCTTGAATAATCTCAGGCTGGCCTCGAACTCATGGCAATCCTCCTACCTCTGCCTCCTAAATGCTGGGATTAAAGGTGTGCACCACCGCACCCGGCTCCACCTAGAAGTTTAGCCTCCCAGGAACGTGCACCTCACCTTAAATCCATCACTGGAACCTCACGCTCGTGGCCAAGGTGAGCCTGGCCTCTTCATCTCCACACTCGCTGCTCTTCTCAGTCTTCCTTGCGCTGCACGCGTGTGCGCCATTCGTGTTACACGGAGTCACTGTCTGTGACTCTCTGCTCATGGCATTGAACCATCTCTTGCTCTATAGGTTACCTAATTTCATGTCAGTAAATCCCACTAGCAAATGAGCAGAAGTGGCTGAGCGGATGCGTGCACTTGTGGTATACAAGTCAGAGCTTGCCATTTGCACATAGCCAACGACAACAATTTGAGCAACAAAAGCCCTGGGAACAAATCCCAGAAGATGCCTCGCTGGGAGCACTTCCCTGTTGCAGTTCACCAGGCAGTACAAAGCCCTCGCCAGATGCAGCCATCCGATCTTGGATTTCCCAGCCTCCACACCAAGAGTTCCCATGGCCCAGAGATTCTTGCTCCCCACACTAGGCTGTGTGCATGTCCCCCTTCTGATCCTAGAGGATGAGCCACTGGAGCCTCCTGCTCTGGGGGAGCCCTACACCTGATGGGGTCCATGTACTATACACACAGGCTCTCCATGCACAGACATGAGGTGAAGTCCTGTGTGAATGTGATGCATTCATAGGAAGCTTTGGTTTGGATAGGTTAGGTTGAATAATTTCATGTAGTGTATTGTTTTAGATTGAATCATTCTATAATAAATACAAGTCATTTGAGAAAAACATCTTTTGGTTTCACCTATCACATCAATGCCAATAGAACGAGAGCCATCCAGAGGTCTTTGATGCCCTTCTCCCTCTGCTGTCATTTGAATGTGTCCTCCAAAGCTCATAGGTTTGTGCCTTAAATCAGAGTGCAATGGCAAGGAGAGGATGGCAGGGCCTTTAAGAGGCCATTAGGGGCCAGCTGTGATGGCACACACCTTTAATCCCAGTACTCAGGAAGCAGAAGTAGAAGGATGGCTATTAGTTTGAGGCCAGCCTAGAACGACATAGTGAATTCCAGGTCAGCCTGGGCTAGAGAGAGATCCTATCTCAAAAAGGGTGGAGGGACTGGAGAGCTAGATCAGTTGGCAAAGCATTTGCCACACAAGCTTGAAGACCTGAACCTGTGTCCCCACAACCCTCATAGAAGTTAGGTGTGACAGCGCATCCTGCATTCCCGGTGCCAAGGAGGCAGAGGCAGGAGAATCCCCCGAACTCACTGCCTAACTGGTCTAGCTGAGTCAGTGAGCTCCAAGTTCGGAGAGGTACCATGGTGGTTTGATGCAGGTGTCCCCCATAAACTTAAACATTCTCAATGCTAGTCTTCCCAGCTGATGGCAATTGGGAATTGATGCCTCCTGGAGGCGGTGTATTATTGGGGGCGGGCTTATGGGTGTTATAGCCAGCTTCCTCTTGCCAGTGTTTGGCACACTCTCCTGTTGCTATTGTCCACCTGATGTTGACCAGAGGGGTGATGTCCACCCTCTGCTCATGCCATCGTTTTCTCCTGCCATCATGGATCTTCCCCTCGAGTCTGTAAGCCAAAATAAATCCTTTTTCCCCCCAAAGCTGCTCTTGGTCAGGTGATATCTGCCAGCAATGCAAACCTGACTGCAACAGAGACCCTATCTCAAAAGGTAAGGTGGAGGGCAATTGAAGGAGATATGTGATGCTGACATGTGGCCTGTACATATGCCCACACACATGAAGAAGAACACACATCGCACACAAACTCACATGCGAAGCACGGCATGCCATTGGGTTTAAGAGAGATCAACGTCTTTCTCTCTGGACTGGGTCAGTTCCCTCAGGAGCGAGCTCAAGACTGAATCCGTTACCTCCAGAGTGGGCTGTTAGGACAAAGTTGTGCTTTGCGTCTTCCACATACACCTGCTTACTTTTCGTCCATCTGCCATGAGATGCAGTCACACAAGGCTGTCACCAGCTGCAGCCACCTGGCCTCAGACCTCATGGCCTCCGGAACCATGAGCCAAAAGCAACTTCTGCCGCCATCCATCCCCTGTTGCTGATAACATAATGCCACAGCCTGGACAAGCTGTAAAAGAGGTTGATCTTGGCTCACGGTCTGGTCCCAGGTCAGTTGGCCACATCTGGTGGTGACTTCTGGCTGGCGGCCTCCCAGGGCCTCCCAGAGCCTCCCAGGGCCTCCCAGGGCGTTAATGGCAAGAAAGAGCGAGTGTAGGTACGCCCTGGGTTCTCCGTCTTAGAAAGCCACCAGGATTTTGTCACAGAGGTCCCACCCTGATGCTCTGATCTAATCCTAATCATGTCCCAAAGCCCCTCCACATCTATCCAGTCAGAACTGGAGATTCACCAATTTAGTATTTCACAATGGAGATGAGATTTCAACCTGAGCGTTCACAGGGGACAAATCATATGCAATTTAAAAATTTTTATTACTGTTATTAGCAACCTTTTTTCTTTATAAATCACCCAGTCTTAGATATTCTGTTGTAGCAGAGAAAATAGAATGAAACACCTTCCCTTTCTTCTTTATCTCGCCCTTACCCAGTCAACAGTGATCACCTTCCCAGTGCTCAAACCTAACCCTGGGTCCATCCTGACATCTCAGAGCCAAGTCTGCCAATTCTATCTCAGTGATGTTTTAAAAACTCAACTCAGTTTGAAGTTTGGCCCAGCCACATAGCTACTGCTAGTTCACAAGTGGAGAATGTTGCGATGGTTTGAATGTCAAACATCCCCCATAGCTTCAGGTATTTGCGATTAAGCCTCCTCCATTGTCAGATCATGGAGCGTTTGGGAGGTGGGTCCTCGCTGGAGGAGGTGTGTGGTGAGCCTTTAGTCCAGCTCACTGGGTATTCAGAGATAGCTCTCTCAGACTGCTTCCTTCCGCTGCTGTTACAAGATGTGGTGCCCTGGCTGCCTGCTTTGCCATGATGAAGCTACCCCCCCCCCAAACTGTAAGCTAGAATTAAACCTTTTTCTCCCATAAGTTGCTTCTGGCCAGTGTTTCGTCTCAGCAACAAGAAGGCAATGGGTACAGGTATGAACCTGTCAGTGCCTCAGTCTCCTCACCTATGAAATGAGAATATTGGCACAGATACCTGTTGCACTGATACAGTCATTAATAATGTTCCCTTTCTTCCTCACAAGTGTGTCAATTTGGGAGGTGAGTTATATGCTCAAACCAGTTAGTCTGGATAATAGGGTGCTTGACCAAGATGTCATCCAGCTGGGAGTGTCCCTTCTACCTTTGTTCATTAGCATGAGTAAAAATATCATCCATCTTCACATCCAAACTACATTTATCTATTTATTTATTTATTTATCCATCTGTTGGTTTTTCGAGGTAGGGTCTCGCTCTAGCCCAGGCTGACCTGGAATTCACTATGTAGTCTCAAGGTGGCCTTGAACTCAACGGTGATCCTCCTACCTTTGCCTCCCAAGTGCTGGGATTAAAGGCATGCGCCTTTATGCCCCACTATTTAAATTTTTTTTTATTTACTTATTTGCAAGTAAGGAGAAAGAGAGAGAGAGAGATAGGGTATGAGGACAGAAAAGAGAGAATGGGTGCCCTAGGGCCTTTTACTACTGCAAACAAACTCCACATGCATGTGCCATTTTGTGAATCTGACTTTGCATGGGTAGTAGAGAATCAAACCAGGCCTGCCTTTAACCACTGAGTAATCTCCATAGCCCCCCGAAAGCCCGTTTATTGACTGAAACTACACATATTGCAGCCCCTCCTCCTGCCTGGCATCCTCCCCTGGGCAGCATCTTCCGCTCCATCCTTTTATACACCCCTCCCAGGGACAGGAACAGCCAGAGCTGGCGGTGAAAGAACTTGAATCTCGGCCCACTGGCCTCTGCTTGGGACGACTCCGAAGCTCTGCCCCAGCTCCACGGCGGGATGTGAGCTGTCTCACAGACTATGGTGGAGTCAGCTTTCCAGCCCCAGCTCCTAGCTTCTGCCCTTCTTCACCGATGTGTCACTGCCCAACAGCTTCCCAGCAGCCTGTCTGGAGCTCATCTCCCTCCAAGCCCCTTTTCCAGGAACCGAGGTCTGGGCCTCTAGCAGTGACCTGAGGGTGGGGTCACGTGTGACTTGTCCTGGCACGGGCATATGGCATACACACTGCGCTCCTGTGAGCTCGGGAGACTGCGTGGCCGAGGTGGTCACTAACCTGGGATGCTGGCGAGAGGCAAGTTCGAGGCCCAGGCTAGGGAGCTGCCTTTGCTTCCTGCTCCACGGGAAGGTTGTGTTCTAGAGCAGACTGAGGTTCCTTCCCAGCGTAGAGGGTGCAGCTTTAGGGTGGCCTTGGGGGCAGGAGGGGCACCCGAGTAGGCGCAGACCTCACGATAGAGATGCCGGTCTGCAGTGGGAGCTCGTGTCGGTGCTGGTGCGGCTGCCTGTGCTGGCAGAGGACCCACCCAGAGGGCATGAGGAGGTAAGGACCAGGAGAACGCGTCGGGCGTGGCGCGGTCCATGGATTCAGTGGAGAGGACTCGGATCTTCACATCCTCCTGCATCCGGTCCTGAGCTGCTGACTCTGGCTCTTACGCTTGTCTCCTCATGTCACGGAATGGCGGTCAGGACCCCACACTCCACAGCCCCATTGGTTAGGCCCACTGGCAGTCACGCATATGAATGTTCCCAGCCACCACCCTTAGGTGAGTGACACAGGGACTTCTTCAAAGGTGCTAAGTCTGGAAAGGACAGGGGCAATCTACCTTTGTCGATCCCACAGGCTCAGCTTCATGTGGGTGGGATGAGTGGAGACCCCCAGGGCCCCTCTCAAGAACTCGTGCTTGGTTTCACACTCTGTATTCCCAGGCTGGTCTTGAACTCACGGCGATCCTCTTCCCTTTGCCTCCCTAGTGCTGGGATTAAAGGCGTGCGCTACCGGGCCCACTTTTCAGCACCTTCAATGTTATCATTCTCCAATTTTGTTTTTTCTCGACCAGGACCACACATTTTCATGTCACGTTGGACCCCACAAGCACTGTAACAGCCAAGGGCAGGATCTGGAGGTAAAGGGCTGTCACGTTCTCCGGGCCCAACAGGCCTGGGTGGGGAGCATGAAGGGGGCTGAGTGATTCAGTATGGAATGAGAGTCTAAGACTTAAGTAATACGGCTCTGGTTCTAGAAGATTCCAAGTAGCTGTTAGTAGATGCTGATGAAGATATAGAAGAGGCTCTTGCTATGAGACCAAGATAGCTCAAAGACACCCCCCACCCCTTTAAAGCAAATAGTTCTGAGACTTTTTGCCAGAGGAATTTGGGTTCCTTTTCAGAAAACTCCCTGGGAAATGGTCCAAGTCCTCGGGCCTTCTCAGATTGAGGAAAGAGCGACGTGGCCTCATGTGTCACCTCACCCTCCTGGGGAAGCTGCCTCAAACTGAGCTCCTGAGCTCCTGGGGCACATCACATGCAGACGAAAAATAAACACCAAGACCGGCCTCGTGTCCATGTCAAGTTTTATAGGGGACCAGCTTGGGCTGGGTCAGGCTGCTGTGCTGCATGTGGGAGCCTTCAGGAATTCAAGTTCAGGACCTGGCTTCTGCCACGAAGGGATCAAGTGCCTGGATGTGGACTCTCAGGGCACTTCTCTCACCAGAAAGCAGAGACCAGAGGGCCCCAAACCCCGTGGGCACAGAAGTGCCGCTGAAGAACCTTAAACGTCATGACTGGCAGAAGTAGCAGCACGGGCACCGTGGCTTAGATCAGAGGCACAGTGGAGCCCGGGTATCAATGGTGCCCGCCACCACCCTCCTTTGAAAGGGGAAACTGAGGCCCATGCATGGCCAGTGCTACACGGTTAGACATGGCAGTGTCCAGCTTTTCCTGTAGCTGGAAACTTCCTGCCCCGTCCCTGGTAACGGCACCTCAGACCCTGCAGCTACCCGGCGGGATAGGCCTCCACGGAGGGCTGGGGGCTGAAACTCTTCCTTACCATGAGGCCATCGGCCAAGGCCCCCAGCTGGCCCAGGCCTCCAGCTTTAGTCTACAGCCTCAGCAACTACCTGAGGACCCTCCAGTCTCTCCCATAATGCCACATTCCAAGACAGACGGCTGGGAGAAGAGCGTTACGGAGCTGGCTCCCTTACCAGTCACTAGAGAGGGTGCTCACCCGTAGCTCCGTGGCCTGACGTCGCCGGTAGAGGTGTGCTAAGAGCACAGCCCTAGATCATGCTGCCTGTGCCAGAAAGACTGGGTCCCACCCCCTAAAACTGCCCCTGCGTGGCAAGTTGAGCACCCAAATGCCCACGGAGTCCACCCTTGCACAAGAACCACAGTCACTGGTACTCTGGTTGAAGCAGCCTGCTGGGTGGGGGAGGTGGGACTCGGGAGCTGCCCGGTGGGTAGAGCACTGGTCACAGAAGTGTGAGGACCTGAGTTCATATCCCCAGGTGCCCACGTGCATGCTGAGCAGGGACAGCGGCCAGTCTGTCTTCCCAGCGCTCTGAGGGCAGGGGCAGAGGATTGCCCCCGGTCAAGTGGCCTGCTGGCCAACCTCATGCATGAGCTCTGGGTTCCGTGAGCGACACTAACTCAGTAAATGAGGTGGAGAAAGGTTAAGAAAGACACCTGGCGAGGACCTCTGTCCTCCACACATGCGCCCACACGCGTGCACCTGCATGCGCCCACACACAAACCAAAACAATAAAAACAGCCTGCTGGACCCACCCCAGACAGAAGACTCCCTCATAGGTGAAGTGTGCTTAAGCTTTGCTGGTGCCATGACAGGGCAAGTTTAATTTGGAAAGAGAACCAGATCCATTCAAATTCAAGGGCACAGCAACATGACATGCTACAGGTCTTAGAGGCGAAACTGCTGGCTGCCGTGGGTTCCAGGCCCCTGAGGTCACTTCCTCCCCTTGTCACAGTGTGTGAGCACATTTCTAGCCCCTCCTTTGTCCCAGCTGCACCTGGCCCATGCCCTGCACCGGCCTACCAGGACAATCATCTCCGAGCAGGCCACAGTTGAGTGGAAACGCCCCACTGCACACTCTATCCCCTTGCTGGGCTCTCAAAACCCGGGCTGCCTTGGCAGTGCCCATCCTCACAGGCCTATCTGCCCACACCTCAGATTGGCTTGCTTTGGCAATGATCCGATAACGTTCCTAAACAAGCAGGGTTTCCCACATGTCCTCCTGCTGAATCCTGGGATTATGACGTCAGAACTGGTCACCTGGCTGTCTAGAGGCATGTCCCCTCCCTTCTGTTCCCTGAAGCTGCCTTGGCCTCCACAGATGTTGCTGTATCCAGCAGCTCTTGAGAAATGTCCTGCGTAGTGTTTTTATGTTTCTCATTTTCCGAAGGATAAGAACACATGGGTACCAATGGAATATTTTTTGGGGACATTCTCAGCCACCAATGTTGCCTAAAGGAATCCAATTTCTTTTCTTTTGGGGGCTCAAGGGATTATGCCACATTTGAGCACAATATTGGGACTATCAATATTTCATCATGGATGATGGTTTTTTAAAAAAATACATCAAATATATACATACTGCTCCATTGTGTGTACGTACATTTTCTGTATCCATTCATCCATTGGCAGACAGCTGGCTGATGCCATAGCGTGGCTATGTGAATGGCACCCTGATGATCTGGCTGTGCAGGCACCTCCTCCTATGTTTGCTGCCGTTGTGTCCTTCCTTTGGTCCACAGCCAGTAGTGGCTATTTCTAACCTACCCTGTTGTAATTTTTTTTTATTTTAAGGTAGGGTCTCACTCTAGCTCAGGTTGACCTGGGATTCACTATGTAATCTCAGGGTGGCCTCAAACTCACGGTGATCTTCCTACCTCTGCCTTTCAAGTGCTGGGATTAAAGGCATGTGCCACCATGCCTGGCTGGATTTTTTTAAGATGTATTTTTATATGTTTATTAGAGACAGAGAGATGTATGGGGAAAAGAAAGAGAGAGAGAGAGTAGGTGTGCCATAGACCACTAGCCACTGCAAAAGAACTCTAGATTCATGCACTCCCATGGGCATCTGGCTGACTTGGGACCTGGAGAATTGAACTTGGGTCCTTAGACTTCACAGACATGTGCTTTACCTGCTAAGCCATCTGTCTAGCCCCTGTTGGAATGTTTTGACACTGAATCAAATCTATAGATTATTTCTGGCTAATAGTCTATTTCTACCTTTTTTGATTTTCCTCCATTGACTTCTGTAACTTTCATGTACAGGTCACACATGTATCTTTCAATATCATAATGCTATTCTTAAATTTTATTTCCAACTATTAGAATATAGAAACAGAGTTGATTTTCATGTGTTGTCCTTTTATCTGGTGATAAAAGCAGACATTATGAGGCATCCTGTCATGTATAGAGCTCACATACATCTTTCAGTAATGTAATGCTATTTTAAAATTTTATTTTCCAATTATTAAAATATAGAAAAGCAATTGACTTTCATGTATTATCCTTTTATCTGGGGATAAAAGCAGACATCGTGTAGCATCCTGAAGATCTTTTTATAGCTAATCATATGATCTGTGAATAAAGGCAATTTCACCTCCGTTTCCCAATTTTACTTGTGTGCCATTTATTTCTCTTGCTTTCCACTTGTTCTGGCTAAAACCTCCTGGAAAATGTTGAGCAGAAGTGGGGAAGTGGACATCTCTAACTTGTCCAAATTGGGAGAAAGTCTTTGCCATTAAATACAGTGTTAGTTGAAGGATTTTCACAGATATTAAGTCAAACTTGTTTTGAGGGTATATGGTATTGTGAATCAGATGATCCCCTATAAACATATGTGTTTTGAATGCTGGTCCTCAGCTGTTGGTAACTGGGAGGTAGAGCCTTGCTGGAGGGGGGGTGCTGCTGAGAGGAGGCTTTTGGGGGCTACAGCCCAGCTTCCCCTCGCCAGAGCCTACCTGATGTCACAGAAAATGATGTCCATGCCATGTTTTCCTCTGCCATCACGATGCTTCCCCTCCAGACTGTAAGCCAAAATAAGCCCTTTCCTCCTTTTTGCTGTTTTTGGTTGGTTGGGTGTTTTGTACCAGCGATGCAAAAGCTTACTACAACAGGGGAATAACCTCCACTTGGTTAGGATGTAACTCATTTTTTTAGATATATTGTTCGTTTGATCGGTTCATTTGTGAAGATATCTGTTCTTGAGCTCATGAGTAATGTGTTTTTTTTTTTCTTCTGGAAATGTCTTTGTCTATTTTGAACTCAGGCTAGTGTAAACCACATAAAACAAGCGCAGAGATGTTTCTTCCCCGAATTTCTGACAGAGTTTGTGCATTATTGACAGTGTTAATATTGTGAGTCTTTAATAGACTTCAGCACCAAAGCCACTTGTACATGGAGCTTTCTTTGTGAGACGATTTCTACAATTGACACAATTTCCAGGACAGACGCAGAGCTCTTGAGGTTACCTGTGTCTCCATGACACAGTTTTGACAGTTGTGTTTTGTGGTCATTGGATTTGTTAACATTAAGTTCCTCATAATATACCTTCTCACTGTTGGGACACAATATCTGACCAGAAACAGAGCATGGGAGGAAGGTTCGATTTCAGCTTACAGCTTCATCACGACGGGGCAAGCACGGCAGAGCAGAGGCTGGGCGTCACGTCTTGTCACACCGACTGGGAGAAGGCAGCATGAGTTTGCTGAACAGCCCGCAGGCTGGACTAATAAACTCCAAAGCCTGTCCTTAGTGACACACCTCCTCCAGCAAGGCTCTGCCTCCCCAAGGCTCCACCAGCTGCGGACTAAAGAACACAGGCTCAAACACATGGGCTATGGAGGCCATTCCACATGCAAACCATCATGCCTTCAATATTCTTTTTTATTATTTTAAATGTTACTTATTTATTTATGAGAGAGCGAGAGAATGGGAAGGAGAGAATGGGTGTACTAGGGCCTCCAGACACATCAAATGAATTCCAGATGCATGTGCCACCTTGTGCGTATGACTTTATGTGGGTACTGGGGAATTGAACCTATGTCATTAGGCTTTGTAGGCAAGCACCTTAACCTCTGAGCCATCTCTCCAGTCCACTTTCAATATTCCTTAACTGTCGGTTCTGGCTGAGATGGTGCTGGGATATACCCAAACACCATGCAACAGCTCAATCTTTATTCTTTTTTTTTTTTTTTAGATTTATTTTTATTTATTAGAGACTGGGTTGAGGTGGGGAAGAGAGAGAGAATGGTACACCAGAGGCTCTGGCCACTTCAAATGAACTCCAGACACATGCGTCACCATGTGTATCTAGCTTAAATGGGACCTGGAGAATCGAACTTGGGTCCTGAAGCTTTGCAGGCATGCTCCTTAACCACTAAGCCATCTCTCAAGCTCTCAGTCTTTATTCTTGTCTCATAATAGAGTTGCTGCTCCCTGGAAATATGGGAGAGTCTCTCACTGTATGTGGGAAGCGTAGCCCTCAGCAAAGGACTGGGTATGATCCCAAACATGGACCAGCTCTCACCCACACCCTGCCACACAGTCTCCTCCCCTCTGAAGGGCTTTCTTCCTCACAGATTCTCTACCATGTCAGCTTCCCTGGGCCTGGCTGTGCCTCAGCACAGCAGAGTGACCCTCTCTGTCTGTCTCCAACTGGCTACGTCCCCTGGGGAAATTGTCCACGTGGAGGGTTGATCTTGCTATGAGGCACACCCTGTGAGTTTCCCTTCTTTCAGAGTTGGCACAAGCTCACGGCTAATGCCCACTGCCAAATGCAATCACCTCTGGTGTTTTGTCCAGCTTGATGGTTGTTTATGGTGGGTGGATTAGCTGGGCACCATTACTACCACAGCCATAAAGCAAAATTCCCTTTTAAACTTGAACCTTTTATCTTAAACCCCTAAGAATGCTTTTAGGCCATCATGACTGTTGAGTGGGTCTGTAGTCTGTCACATGCCTGATGAGCCCTGCTTTACTACTACACTGTTGTGCTTGCAATGAACTCAGACTGAACACACAGTTTTCAGGAATCATCCATCCAGGGAACAATAGGCAGCCTTTGGCCTCTGGTTATTTCTCTGGAATAAATTACCTAATGCTGCCAGGAGTGGTGGCGCATGCCTTTAATTACTGTACCCAGGAAGCAGAGGCAGGAGGATTGCCGTGAGGTCGAGGCCACTGTGAGACTACATAGTTAATTCCAGGTTAGCCTGGGCCAGAGTAAGACCTTACCTTGAAAAACAAAAACAAAGCAAAACAAAGCAAAACAAAACAAACAAAAAAAAGAAATTACTTAATATGAAGCTAATTAGTCCAAAACTTCTGAATAGTGTTATGGCTCTTTATATTGCTTCTGGGCCAGCACTGGTCAACGTGGCCACTTGATGTCCATAGCCAGTTTTAGTCTGTTATATATGATTTCTAGTGAAAAGTTAGTGAAGATGTGTTTTTCTTGAGTTCTTTGCTAAGTGTGTTGAGAATATAATTTTAGCTGAGTGTTGCAGAAGAAGAAAGAAAGATCTCTTTTCCTTCCTCGTTTTCTACCCCCACTTGTTTAATTTCTGCCTAGCCTTGTTTTTGTTTGTTTTTGTCTCTCTCTAGCCAAGGCTGACCTGGAATTCACTATGTAGTCTCAGGGTGGCCTTGAACTCAGCGATCCTCCTACCTCTGCCTCCCAAGTGCTGGAATTAAAGGTGTGTGCCAACATGCCCGGCCCTATGCCTAGCCTTTTTTAAAAAGGAAATTGTGTGTGTGTGTGTGTGTGTGTGTGTGTGTGTGTGTGTGTGTGTGTGTACACGCACACGCATGCATGCCAGTACTGGGCATGTACGGGGGCCAGAGGACAACTTTCAAGCTGTCCTCGTCCTCCACCCTGTTTGAAGCAGGGCCTCTCTCCTCGTTATTGTTGTAGTTCACTCTTGTACTCACAAGCTTCCAGACTTCTTGGAAATTCTTGTGTCTCCGCCTCTCATCTTGCCATCAGCGTGCTGGAGTTACAGGAGCTGGCCCCAGCTTGGGGTTTGGCATGGGCTCTGGGGATCCGACCTCGGGGACTCAGGCTTGAATGGCAAGTGCTTTATCCACTGAGCCATCTCCTTAGCCTCTTATCTAGACTTCGCTGTGTCTTCCCTGAGAAAAGGTGTGTTCCTGTGGCCCTCTGAGCATCCGAACACACTTCCTTTATGGTCCTGTCAGATGCAGTGTTTTATAAAACCATTTTTCACCCAGAGTGAAGACTCTTATTTCTCAGTATATTGACTCCCACTTAGCATTCGCTGTTTTATGTTGTCCTAATATTTCATTCGCAAGCTCAATATAAATTCAAGGGCTTTGTTGTTGTTGTTGTTGTTTTGCCTTTATTTTTCTTGCTTTTCGCATCTCTGCAACAGGTTTTCTGTGGCTTCCCGCCTGGTCCCACCTGAGTGGAGTGTGTTTGAGAATTTTTGAGGACATCAAAGGGTTGCTACCCAGTTCCAAGGAGGCAGTGGTGCGGGAGGACCTCAGGCAGGCCATTGAGTGTCTCTTTGGTCTCCCGTCACCCTCTCCCCTCGCTCCAAGGATTCTTACAAGGGCAGAAAGCTATAGGCTTGGGAACTTGGGCTACCCTTTTATCAGTGCCACGTGTGAATTGTACCCTCCCTTGACCCAGGGCAAAACCCAAACCTTTTCCCTAGGAACAGTTAGCCTAAGAAAAAAGAGAACGAAAAAGCTTGTTTGCACAATCCAGCCAAGTGCTTTCCCAGAGGGCTGGTTCTTGTGTTCAGATGTACGGTGTCTTGAGTCAGTGGACCTCGCACGTGTTTACTGTGGTCTGCTCTGTTTGGTTGGGAGACTGAGATTGGGCTCAAGCAGCAGACCATTTTTAAGGCATGTGAACCACTCCTAATAAGGGAAGGGAATGGTTGTGTGATTAACCTTTCCAAATGACACTTTGGGAACCCCTGGTGGCCTTCCTCCCTTAGCTGCACCACGTTCTCCCGCCCTGCAGATTCCTGGCCTCCTAGCTCAGCTTGGACCCAAGGGGCTTGCTGGCTGCAGTAAGGCAGGCTGCTGAGCAGTCAGGTGGGGGAGGGGCTTAGGGCAGCGTTGGGCTGGGGACTTGAATGTGGGATTTTCAGACCGAGAGCTGCCTTGCTGGGGCAGCAATGTCAAATGCTGCACATTGCGTGGCTTTAACAAGGGAATTTTTATTTGCTCATGGTCCTGGAGTCTGGAAGTCCCAGTGCAAGGCTGCTTTCCCCCAGCACCTCCTTCTCTGTCTCCCTCTCTCTTTCTCTCCTTCTCTCTCTCTCTCTCTCTCTCTCTCTCTCTCCTGCAGATTGTCACCTTCAAACCACCTTTTTATGACATCATGTTCCTGGTATCTTTTTGTATGTCCTAAGTTCCTTTTTTTTGAGACAGTGTCTTGTTCTGATGACCCTATTAATTTGAAACTGACTATATAGCCAGGCTGGCCTCAAGCCTCTGACTCCCTAGTGCTGGGGTTTCATGTTTGAAATACCACGCCTGGCCTAATTGCCTCTTCTTCTTATATTTTAATTTATTTATCTACTTATGAGAGAGAAAGAGAGAGTGAAAATGGGTGCGCCAGGGCCTCCAGCTATTGCAAACAAACTCCAGACACATGTGCCACCTTGTGCATCTGGCTTACATGGGTCTCGGGGATTCAATTATAGGTCCTTAGGCTTCATGGGCAAGCACCTTAACTGCTAAGCCATCTCTCCAGCCCCCTAATTGCCTCTTCTTGTAAGGGTGCCAGGCAGGTTGGATTAGAGCCCGGCCAGTCACATTGTGAGGTATTGGGAGTTAGACCTTCAACATGAACTTGGGAAGCACACAAAGGAGGCCATAACAAGATGGTTCCTGAAACGGGAATGGATGCTGTTACGGAGAGACAACAGCGAGCTACAGGGACCACAAACGCCACCTCCCCGAGAGGATGAACCAAGTGGAGTAACAGAATAGCGTCTGAAATCATACTCCTTCAACGCGGATACTCTCTACTTGTCCAATATTCTCACTTAAAAAATGTGAAGAACTACAGCTAGGTATGGTGGCATAAACCTTTAGTCCCAGCACTTGGGAGGTTGAGGTAGGAGGTTGAGGCCAGCCTGGAGCCCACATTGAGTTCTATGTCAACATGGGCTAGAAATTCTGCTTCAAATAACCAAAACATTAAAAAAAAAGTCAAGACAAAAGTATTCTTTTGCACTGGAGAGATGGCACAGGGCTAAAGCACTTGCCACACAAGCATGAGGACCTGAGTTTGGGTCCTTGGCACTTTCGTAAAATGCTAGGTGTGGGAGTGGGACTGGAGAAGGGGACCCCTGCAGCTCCTTGGCTAGTCCAGTCTAGCTGAATTGGTGAGTCCCAGGTTCCTCAAGAGAGTTTGTTTACAAAAAAAAAAAAAAAAAAAAGAGCCAGGTGTGGTGGCGCACGCCTTTAATCCCAGCACTAGGGAGGCAGAGGCAGGAGGATCGCCATGAGTTCGAGGCTACCCTGAAACTACAGAGTGAATCCAGGTCAGCCTGGGCTAGAGCAAGACCCTACCTTGGAAAACCAAAATAATAATAATAATGTGGAGAGTGAACTGAGAAAGAAGCCCTACAACCCCTGGCCTCTGAATGCACATGTGCACACGGGACCCTCTTGGTTGATTTTCTTGAGCCAAGCTTCCTTTTCAGTCTACTTTCGGCCTTTAGATTTGATGGTGGCCTTAGCATATAGACTACTTCCCTGCAGTGAGGAAAACACCTGCAACTGGGGATCAGCCTTGGCTTTGGCATCACAGATGGGGCAGCAGTGACCACCGAGAATCGAGCATGCACGCTGAGCACAGTTGGACTTTGGGTATTTCAAAGGAAGCCTGAAATAGCATTTCTAATGGCACGTGGTCTCATTTTAACATGGTGCTTCAAGTGTTTAAGAAACAATGCAAAACGTACTGCGTCTGAAGGCTGTATTCAGAGCGTGAGCCACAACTTCTAACCTGGACATGAATAAGAAACGATGGGCTATCAGCGCGCCGGGCATGTCGGTGTTTGCCGGCAAGGTCAGCACTCGGGGTCTGAGGCCAGCCTGGACGACGCAGTGAGACTTTGTCTTAAAGAACCAAAACCAGGCCGGGTGTGGTGGTGCACACCTTTAATCCCAGCACTTGGGAGGCAGAGTAGGAGGATCGCTGTGAGTTCGAGGCCACCCTGAGATTACATAGTGAATTCCAGGTCAGCCTGAGTTAGAGTGAGACCCTACCTTGGAAAAAACAAAACAAAACAAAACAAAACAAAACGGAACAACAGGGCTGGGGAGATGGGTCAGCAGTTAAGGTGCTTGCTTGCAAAGCCTGATGGCCCAGGTTTGATTTCCCAGTGCCCACGTAGATCCTGATGCAGAAAGAAAGTGGAGCATGCATCTGGAATTTGTTTGCAGAGGCAGGAGGCCCTGGTGTTCCCATACTCACTCTCTCTTTCTCTTTCTCATATAAATAAATAATATATACATATAAATATACAATTCTGTACACACAGAAAGAGAGAGAGAGAGCGCGCAACAAACAAGCAAGCAAACAGAAAGCATGAAGAAGGATGAACACTGGCAAAGAAGCCCTAACAGAGTACAGGGCGTCCTGTCTGGTGTGGGCTGGAATTTCAGCCTCCTGTGAACTAGTTATTGGCCTTGACTGAGGAAAGGTTAACGAGCAGCTTCCTATGAGAGAACAGAAGTCATTATGTGCCCCAGGCCTAATGCTATCGGAAGATCCCGGTGCCACGGATGAGGGTTTTGTGCAGTCTTTCCAGCGGAATCTAATCAGGCCTCAAGACCTCATTTCCAATTATAGGGAACTCAAAGGTTAGGGGACTTTCTAAGGGACACTGCAAGGATGTACTCAGTCACAGCCAAGGACATTCTACAGAACAAATACCCTGGCTGTTCCAGGGCTAGAACGAGGGAGGCATCCATCAGTCAAAGCTGACCACTGGCTATATTTGGATACTGATTTGAACAAGGGTGTGCGTGCGTGCATGAGTGTGTGTGTGTGCGTGTGTGCGTGTGTTTGTGTGTGTATGATGCTTCTCTTGCTTCTGTAAATGAATGCCCATCCAACTGTATGTGTGTGGCTGGGGAGTTGAACCCCAGCCAGCAGACTTTGGGAGTAAACACCTTTAACCGCTGAGTCATCTGCCCAGCCTCACATTCTGTTGTTTTAAAATTGAGTGCTGGGGATCAGACTCAGGGCCTCATACTTGCAAAGGACAAGCACCGACTGAGCCATCTCCCCAGCCCAGTTGTCTTTAGGCTTTGGCTATGTGTAAACAGACATTAAGAAATCACTTTTGGGGCTGGAGAGATGGCTTAGCAGTTAAGGCGCTTGCCTGTGAAGCCTAAGGAACCAGGTTTGACTCTCCAGAACCCACACAAGCCATATGCATGTGGGGGCACATGCATCTGGAGTTTGTTCACAGTGGCCAGAAGTCCTGGTGCATCCACTGTCTCTCTCTCAAATAAATAAATGAAAAGTTTGGTTTTTTTAAATAAAAGAAATCACTTTTCTCTTTATTGCATGTGACAATGATCTTGCAAGGCCATCTTCTTAAAGGTCATATCTATCAAAGGTACAAACTGATGTGTTTATGAGTGACAGGATATGGTATCTGGTCTGGGAAAAAGATGACAAGGGAAAGAGGTGGGTGGAAGAAGTAAGATTAGATAATGTTGATAATTACTAATAATTATGGTGGCTGATTGGAGAGCCGTTGTGTTAGTCTCTCTACATTTATTTATGAGTATGAGCTGAGCATCTCTAACCTAGACATCTAAAATTTCAAATGCTCCAAAACCTCATATGCTTTTTCAGCACTGACATGTTGCTAGAAGCAGAAAACTTCACAGCTGCTCTCTTGGTGGGGGCTGTGGTCAAAATGCAAGTGCACTGACTGCACGAAATTACCTGAGTCTGTGTGCGGAACAGGTGAGTGAAGCATCCATGGATTTTGTGTCTAGTCTTGTGTCCCCTTCTTACAGCATCTAAGTGTTTATACACATATTCCAAAATGCAAAAAAAAAAACCAAAAATCTGGACTCTGGAACACTTCTGGACTCAAGCGTTTCAGATAAGGACTGTGATTTCCAGTATTCTACAATTAACTCTAATTACAAAGTTCAAAACAAAACTACCCACCAGTAACAACCAGTCAACACAAGCCCGGAGGAGCAAGAGGCTGGGCAGAGAGGTGGGGTGGCCCTGGGCAGTGTGCCCAGCCCGCTTGTCCTCTCTCTTCTGGCCTGTGCTCTGTTGTGCACTTACAAATCGCTTTCTTCTAGCTTTCGAGTCTTTCTGTCAGGAGACCCTGCCTAGCAACTGACAGACAGCAGAGCTGCATGAGGACCTGAGTCCAAAATAGAAAAGGGGGTTGGAGGGCTGGAGAGGTGGCTCAGCGGTTAAGCGCTTGCCTGAGAAGCCCAAGGACCCAGGTTTGATTCCTCAGTATCTATGTAAGCCAGATGCACATGTGTCTGGAGTTTGTTTGCAATGGTTGGAGGCCCTAGCATGTCCATTCTCTCTTTCTCTCTCTCTGCGCCTCTTTTTCTCTCTGTCTCTCTCTCTCTTTCAAATAAATAAAAAGTAAATAAGAAACTTAAAAAATGGTGAAAATCTAGTGTTTAATTTTCCTGAAACAAGCTTCCTTGAGTTCTTAGAGGATCACGGCTCGTATGCCAGAGCCTCCCAGCCAGCAAGTGGGCTGTCAGGAGGCAGGAACCCCATCTTATTTTTGTGAGCTTTCCACTGGTTAGAACAACATTGCCACTTATGGGGAGCTTGTCAGTGTTACAGGCCCGCTGATAAACACCTAGCTACATTATTTAAAATTTTAATATTTTACTCATCATGAGATATTTTGTTATTAATTTGAACTTTTGCAAACAATGCATCAAAATCATATTTATTTTAATCCTTGGGCACCCTAGACTGTGGAGAGTTCAGCCCTCACTCGCCTCACCTCATCCTGGCCCTACATGCCCTTCTTGGTGCATGCCCTGAGACCATGTGAGTGCCCGTTACACTCCTGGGTGGCACTTGGAACCTATAGGTCCTCAAACTGCTATCTTCACTGCCTTAAGTCACACGTCAGGGGCGGGAAAACTCGAGAAGCAAGAGGCTCGTGGGTCCTCTTTAGAAGCCAAGGGCGCTCAACGCTGGCCTTTCAGCTGGCCGCTGTTCTCAAAGAAGCCCCCTCCTCTAGGCTCTGCGATGCAGCGCTTTTCTCCCCTTCTCCAGGACCCCCTTCCTTCCCCCCTTCATATGTCAAGACATCAGGATGTCAATTTTTGGCTGGCTCCTCAAAGGCCACGAGGTCACCCCAGTTTCTGTCCTCACCTCCTGTCAGCATCTTGCTATTGTGGGGCTCTGCGACCCGTGTCTAATGGAGCTGCCCTGGGAGACCCTGGGCACCCTCTGACCTCATAGAGCTTGCCCACATGTGCTTTCCTGTCTTCCTTTGAAGTCTTGAGTCAAGAGTCACATGTGGTCAATAGAATTGGACCCTCACAACCTCCTGTCTTCTCTGTACTGAGTGTTAACGTCACTTACAGTGGGGCAAAGCTAGATGTCATAAGCCATCACAGAAGGATCGTAGCTGTCCCAGCAAATTTAGGACAGGAAGTGGTTCTTCTATTAATCTCAGACCATATGTGTGACCCCTTAGTGCCAGCTTATCCTATCAACACGCACTTTCTGAGTGCCTATGATGCGCTAGGTGAGGGACCAGAGCGAAGCACACGCATCTTCACCTTTTGTTTGTTTTCTTTCAGACAGAGTGGAGCCCACAGGACCAAGAACTGACAGGCACAGCCTCCACCTTACAGACAGCAGAGCCTTATGTGCATGACTAGAAGGCAATGGAAACCATTTGCAGAAAACAACTTCTCTTCAAACAAAAACACAAACAAATGCTGCCGTTATTACTTCAATAGCCTGGTGGAGAAATGATGGGGATGCCAGGGCTTAGGGAAAGTCTGCCCTTCTTGTGTGAGCCTGCTTGCCTTTCCAGTGTAGAAACAAGTCCCAAACCTGCGTCAGTGGAGGTAGGTTTGGGGTTGAACTATACAGACTAGGGTTTCTCTGAGCTACATGTTGATGGGTAATGAGAAACAAGGTGTTGGTCAGGGTAGGTTTGCAGGGAAGTGTCATTAGTGTGAAAGGGGGTGAATAGGAGAGGATGTGGGGTTCTGGTTGGTTTAAACGGGAGCAACATCGAGTGATGCTCAGGTCCTCCCAGCCTCTATGGGCGCCTCCTCCCTGTGAACAGCATGGCTAAGGGACAGGAGAAACGGGAGCATGAAGCTGGAAACTCGAACCCTCTGTTGTGCTACCTGGACAAGGTGCATCGCTTCTCTGTGCCTCACGTCCCACCTGTTCAAGGGATGACAGCAATGCTGAGAAGAAGGAATGGGGGTGTGAGATCCCACACGTGGTCTGCTTCCTTCCACAGGTGAGTCCCCCTAAAGCCCCAGGGAGGAGCAAGGAGCCAGCCCTGAGCAGGAGACTGGGCGTGGGGGACAATCGAGATGATCCTCACGAGATGGTCCTTCTCCAGCACACACTGCAATCACACCCATGGCTGACAGCCAGCTCATCTTGCGCCCTGAGAACTTGGTTGTAACTTCCTTAGTGATGGCAGCAGCTCTTCTAGAAAGTGCGTGGCTGTCTCTTGATTTTCACGTGCATAAACTGAAGGCTGGAGAGGTTGAGAGCTGGGCCCAAAGGTTCACGGTTCAAGGTAAGAGGTGAGGTGTGGGCGCGGGCAGGCTGGTGTCATTGCCTGGGCCCTTAACCGCACACAGTGTGATGAGGTCCAAACCCCGGGGCAGGTGTGGGAACAGGAGTTAGTGTGTGTGGCCAGGCAGAGCTCGGACCCCTCTCTGTGACCCTCATTCTCAAAATATTCACAGAAAAACTCACTGATGGCTGAGGTGTGTCAGCATTGTGTCTCTATTGATTCTGGGTTGTTTTTTTTTTTTTTTTTTTGTATGTAGGAAATGCACTTTGGAGCCCAAGAGTTATTACTAAACCTGTATCTTCCAAGCAGAGAAAAAAGAAAATAGTTGAGAATGAAAGAAAACTAGGGCTGAGACTGGCACTAAACAAAAGCATGGCATCCTGGGAACACCACCTGGAAGGGGCGTGGCCGGGGGCTTCCATGCGCTCTCTGGGGACCTGCAGAAGGGTGGCCTCCGCTCATGCCACCGTGCTCCACGGGTCAGAGAGAGGGTGGAGCTACCTCCATCTGGGTCCTCTTTAGAAGCCAAGGGCATTCAATGCTGGCCTTTCAACTGGCCGCTGTTCTCAAAGAAGCCCCCTCCTCTAGACTTTGCGATGGAGCGCTTAACGAAGGGAACTTCATTTCTCACAGGCTGGGAGCTCAGCCCTGACTAGTCTGACCAGCAGGAGGGAGTCTCCTCTGTCTTCTCATGGTGGGTAGGAAGAGTGTGTGGTTGGGGTGCGGTTTGCCCCTCCAGAAGCCACTCAAAGTCGGTTTCTAAAGCAGCAGGGTGGAGAGGAGCTTGGGTCACAGGCGCCGCCCTCATGAGCGGGTTAAAGGTGCTGTCTTGTGAATGGGTTAGCTCTCAGGGGAGTGGGTGATGCTACGCTCGTGGGGAAAGGGCCAGTTATTAGGGGACAAAGTGAGTTACTTTTAGAGTTGCTATGAGGTGAGCCCAGTTTCTTACACTTGTGTGACCTGAGTGGGTTTTCCTGCCTGGCTTTCCACCTTTCTGCCACACTAGTGGGAAGCACAGGCCTTCCACCTTTCTGCCACCCTAGTGGGGAGCGCAGACCTTCCCCCTTTCTTCCACACTAGAGGGGAGCACAGACCTTCCGCCTTTCGGCCACACTAGAGGGGACACAGCTTCCACCTTTCTTCCACACTAGTGGGGAGCACAGGCTTTCCGCCTTTCTTCCACACTAGTGGGGAGCACAGACCTTCCACCTTTCGGCCACACTAGTGGGGACACAGCTTCCATCTTTCTTCCACACTAGTGGGGAGCACAGGCCTTCCGCCTTTCTTCCACACTAGTGGGGAGTGCAGACCTTCCACCTTTCTTCCACACTAGAGGGGAGCACAGACCTTCCGCCTTTCGGCCACACTAGAGGGGAGCACAGACCTTCCGCCTTTCTTCCACACTAGTGGGGAGCGCAGACCTTCCGCCTTTCTTCCACACTAGTGGGGAGCGCAGGCCTTGGCACACGCACACCAGCTGTCCACCTCCTCCCTCCATAGCCGTCTTGTCGCGTTCACAGCGCGGGGGCGGTAGAGAGAGCGAGCTAGCTGGGAAGGGGGCCCCGGGCTAGAGTGCCCCAAGGCCTGCCCAAAGCAACACACCTCTTCCAGAAAGGCTTTGGAGCATCTGGGAGATGGGACCTTTCTGGAAGAGGTGTGTTGGAGCTGTCTGCTCTGCCAGGCTTTCCCCATCAAGATGAAGCTTCCTTCCAACCCTGTAAGCTGACATAAGCGCGTTCCTCCCATAAGCTGCTTCTGGACGGGTGTTTTGTCCCAACAGTGAGAAGGTGTCTGAAACTCTACGCAGAGCACACAGTCCTGGACTTCCTGGCGCTCGGATCCAGTGTGGAGGACAAGTAAATGCATGGAAGGGGCACAGGTGCAAGACAGAAGGACCCAGGAGAGGTGACCCCAACAAAGCACAGTGTTAGGCCCTTGGGCATTAGGCCAAACCTAAAGAAAGACCTGGAAAACGGCCATCATGCAGAAAGCACTAAACCTGGGCAAGACCTGAGCACAGGGGAGCGTCCTGCAGGGCAGTGACCTTGGCCTCGAGCACCAGCAGAGACCACGGGGGTGGGGAGGGGCAGGGGTCTGGACGCACAGAACTGGGCAGGGGTGACCAACTGTCTCCATCTGCCTGGGAACGAGGAGTTTCCAGGACCACTTGACTTTCGCTGCAGAAAGGGCAAGGGGGGTTAGCCAGCCTGGGGCAGAGGCTCCAGGTGAGGCCTTCTGGAGGAGGGCGATGGACTGTAGGGAGACCCTGAAGGGCGGAAGTGGGTGGACATGGGCCGTGACTGGCCCTGTGTGTTTCTTTGCTCTTGGGCTTGCTCTGGTCTGTGGGCTCTGATGGTCCGTCCGAGGCTAACTTTTGCTTTCTTTAGAGAGCGGTGATGCAAGCCAGCTCTGTAGCGAACAGCTGCGGCACCACCCTGGCCCCTCTGCAATGAGGCAACCCCAGAAAGAGCCAGGATGCAATTACTGTAATCCCTGCCACATGGCTCCCACTGGACTCTGTCCCTCCCACACGGTCACAGGCCACCCTTCCCCTTCCTGCACAGCGTCCTGGGGTGCCAGACCTTCCTGGTACCAGAGGAAAGGGCGGCGGGGAGGCGAGGGAACCTCCTTCTGGACTTCATGGGAGAGCTACTGAGCTCTGCCCCGTGAGCCCGCCGGCCTCTGAGGTGGGCAGGCATTAGAGGTGTGGGGTCCCTGCCGCTGCTGCGACTGGCACCAACTGAACACCTCAGCATTACTTATCTTGCAGTTCTGGAAGAAGCAGCCCAAGGCCAGCAGTCAGGGGTACAGACAAGACAAGAGCAAGGCCTGGGTCCGCCGGCAGCTCTTGGGGAGATGGTTCTGTTACCTCTCCCTTGCCTAACGGACTCCGCTTCTCGGGACGCAGTCAGCCTGTTCTTTGCAGCCACGGACCTCCGCTTTCCCTCCCATCCCCCTTGCGGTTCATTTGACCCCATGAGGCCATTGTCGAGGATCTCCTCCCAGCCTGAGCTTGTTTTATTTCCTTTTTCAATGAATTGACCTGTACAGTCCATTTGCATGGACAGTAACGTGTTTCAAGACCTGAGTGGTTAGGACAGAGACCTCCTTGGAGAGCCTTCACTAGCTCGCCATTCTTGTTCTACAGAGAAAGAAAGAGACGGAAGCTGGGATAGTGTTACGTCTGTTGTCCAAAGTCAGGGTGAGTGCTGGAACCCAGGTCCAGGCCCAGGAGGACTGCCAGTGTCACTATAGTGTCACGGTGGGAACAAAGGGAGGATGCTGCCCCGTCTCTGGGCAGAAATAGCCCATGCTGGCCACGTGGCTGGGGAGACGTGAAACTGGCCGCCACTATGTACTGACACCCTGTACTAGACATGTGTCCCCTTAGATGACCTCCTGTGTGGTCTCTCCTAACCCAAGGCTGATGATGGGCTATTTGGGGAAAGGTGGAGTGGTGGGCAGGTGGATATCCGGCAGAGGCCCCCAAGATTCGTATCTGAGTTCCATTGAATGCTCCCTCTCCTCCTCTCATGATGGTTGCTTTTTGATACTGCCTGGGGTCCAAGGACACAAACAGACCCCTGTGGCAGTGAGCCTCAAATGCACAAACCCACCCATCACAGAGAAAGCCATGGAATTCTGGAGTCCCAAGTGCCCAGGGGTGGCATTAGGAAGGGAGGCAGGAGTTTGGGGACACACCCGCTGAGCCTTTGAGCCCCTTGCTTTATGGGATGAACCATGTGGTGACAGGAGAACAGGAAAGGACTTACAGTCTGGGGGACAGGGCTAAGCCCCTTGCCTGGCCGAGGCCTGGCGGGAACTAAGTGTGTGATTTACAGCAGACAGGCATGTTTGGGGCCAGTCCCCTCCCTCCCACCCTTGTGGCTGGCAGCCTCTGTTTGTTCAGTTAACCCCGACCAGAAGCAAAGATCCTCTGTCGCTGTCCTTGGGGCGGGGGAGGGCAGGTATTTGAGATGAGTTTTACAGCACTGCAGGTTGATGGGGCTTTGGGCTGTCTTGATTCCTGGTTTATGGGTGTGAGGAAATACACAGGATTTTTCTGTGTCCTACATCAACAAAAGCTTTATTAAAACCGGAGCCAAGCCCAGGCCCATCAGAAGAGGTCTAGGTACCCCATCAGCCTGTGCCTGGCCCCCATTTGAACCCCAGTCTGCAGGCCTGATTGGCATTTGTTGGGGGGGAGGGGCTTGTAAGTATTCACTGATTAACTTCCTCTGCTTAGGGGCTTCTTCCTCATTGGGAACACGAACTTCCGCAAGGAGCAAGGGCTGCCTCAGCGCCCTGGCCGGCCCCAGCAGCATGGGCTGAATTGGGCTGGGGCTCATGATGGTCCAGGACGGGAGCGCTCCTAGCGCCACAGCGCCCCCTGCTGGGCAAGCTCACACTGTCCTGCCGGGGGTCTGTTTCTAGGCCCCGTAGCTCTGTGTCAGCCTTTCCAACAAGCTCCTCTTTTGTATTGATTATTTATTTATTTTGCCCTCCTCCATCATCCATTATGAAATGGCGATGGGCCCAATATTGTGCAGGTGATGACATCCATTGTGAGGTCTTGAATGCAACATGAAGGCAGCATTCCAAAGCACAGCTCAGGCCCCTCAGGCCGGGCGTGGTGGCACACCCCTTTCATCCCAGCACTCCGGAGGCAGAGGTAGGAGGACTTCCGTGAGTTCGAGGCCACCCTGAGACTATATAGTGAATTGCAGGCCAGCCTGGGCTCGAATGAAACCCTACCTTGGAAAACAGAACATAGCACATAGTTAAGATAGCCAAAGCACTTGTCCCCATTTTCTGGCTCTCATAGCCTCCCTTCCCCCCCTGCCTTTCCTGCAATGTTCTCTGAACCTTGGAGGGTGTGACAGAGATGTCTCCTTTAGTGCTGAGCCCTCAGTGGTCACTTCTTCTCAGCACTTTGACGAGTTTTGTGTCTCCCCAGGAGTCACCACCATAAAAGGAAGCTTCTCTGACAGAAAGCGGGAGCAGCGGGAATATACAAGCATAAACATAAGCATACAAATGGCATCTTGATGGGCACATGCCCTTTCAGCTGAACAGCAGGAGCAGCTTCCTCCCTAGGGCTTCCCAGCCAGACTTTTGATTAGGTTTCTGTACCAGGAAGGAACTCCCTACCATGAAGCAGGCCTCAGACCCATTCAGAGAGCAGCCGGGTCACCCCCATTACAATCATGCACTACCCCATTCTTGGGCAGGTTCCTTATTCTCATCTGTCTTTGCCATCAGAAGGGGAGAGCTCTGTTTTGCTCACTGTCCCCCTGTTTCATTGTACTGCCTGATCAGATTCCTGATGTTTTGGTTTTTGTTGTTGTTTTTTTTTTTTTTTTGAGGTCGGGTCTCACTTTAGCCCAGGCTGACCTGGAATTTACTGTGTGGTCTCAGGGTGGCCTCAAACTCACGGCGATCCTCCTACCTCTGCCTCTCTGGTGCTGAGATTAACCCAGTGCCTCACCACACCCGGCCAGATCCCTGTTTTCCATCTCTGCATACGTGGTAGTCTGGTCTGGCTTTCTCACCTGCACTGCGTTATACCTCATAACCTGTGGTGTGCAGCTACTCAGGTGCGCCCTGGAATCTCCAATACAAAGGTCAGGTGCCCTGCTTGGGCATGCTGGGTTCCCATAGATTCTTGGAACTCTCCATCCAGAGATTCGAAAGCTGGACTGAAATGAGCTCATGGACACCGGGGACAACATCTGTGCAGCAGGCACTGGTTGCCATGGTGGTTAATGTTATTTGTGCTAAGTAGAGGCATCAGCAGCCTGCTCTGTGTAGATGCTAACCTTGGGGTCAGCTTTGCAGGAGCCAGAGCCATTAAGAGGCCAAGTGGAAAATCCCAGAGAAGGAGAGCTTGGGACCAAGCGAGAATCAGCCATGTTACAGGCCATCCAGTCCAGAATCACTCAGGGGCCCATCCACAGCCTCTGTCTCTTCCTCACCTCCAGAGCCTAGGGCAGTTCTGGTTAAAGAAAGCCATTGTCCCAACAAGTTGCAAAGGGGGTTTACCTCTTTTTTTTTTGAGGGCTCACTCTATCTCAGGCCTATAATTCACTATGTAGTCTCAGGGTGGCCTCAATCTCAGGCAATCTTCCTACCTTTGCCTCCTGAGACTAAAAGGTGTGCATTACCATGCATAGAGAAGTTTTTCATTTTGGTTTACAGTCTCTGGGGAAGCTTCCTTAATCTCTTATTCATAAGAATGAGGGCTGAGGGCTGGAGAAATGGCTTAGCAGTTAAGCGCTTGCCTGTGAAGTCTAAGGACCCCGGTTCGAGGCTCGATTTCCCCAGGACCCACGTTAGCCAGATGCACAAGGGGGTGCATGCATCTAGAGTTCATTTGCAGTGGCTGGAGGACCTGGCGTGCCCATTCTGTCTCTATCTGCCTCTTTCTTTTTCTGTCTGTTGCTCTCAAGTAAGTAAGTAAAAATAAATTTTAAAAAATTTTTTAAAAAAGAATGAGGGCTGAGGATATGGATTTGCAGTGAAGGCATTTGCCTACAAAGCCAAAGGACCCAGGTTTGATTCATAAGCCAGATGCACAAGGTAGCAGCGCACGCATCTGGAGTTCATTTGCGTTGGGCTGTAGGCCCTGGCATGCCCATTCTCTCTCCCTCTCTCTCAAATAAATAAATAAAAATAAAATAAGAATGAAAAAGGGAAAAATTGAGTGGAAGAATAGAAACAAAAGAAGAGGAAAAGGAAAACAGAGAGAACACAGTAAGAAGACTTCACACTTCTTTGATTTCAAATCCCGACTGAGTGAAGCTACTCTAAACAAGAGCGGGCTCCATATGGACGCAGACGTTGGGAATGTAATATGATTGACTGTGAGCCTTAGTGCACTGGTACAGTGTTAACGCCACTACCCTCCAACCATGGACCAACGGGCCAACTTAGGGTTACTGCACCTTCTAGCAGTACCAGACTGCCCCAAATATGGGTGGAAACACATATTCTTTCCCGATGCCACCTGGGAAGAGTGATAGATAGATGCTGCTACATAATAGTGCTTCGTGTAAGATGGAAAATGTATTAAAGAGAAATCAGGAAAATGAATTTTTTTTTTTTTTTGAGGTAGGGTCTCACTCAAGCTCAGGCTGACCTGGAATTCACTATGGAGACTCAGGGCGGCCTCGAACTCATGGTGATCCTCCTTCCTCTGCCTTCCAAGTGCTGGATTAAAGGCGTGTGCCACCATGCCCGGCTGGTTGTTTTGTTTTTATCTTGTCTATAGAGGTATAGGAAATTATAGGGTCTCAAGACCATTTTTTTTGTTTATTTTTATTTATTTATTTGAGAGCGATAGAGAGAGAAAGAGACAGATAGAGAATGCACACGCCAGGGCCTCCAGACACTGCAAACGAACTCCAGATGCGTGCACCCCCTTGTGCATCTGGCTTATGTGGGTCCTGGGAAATCGAGCCTCGAACAGGGGCCCTCAGGCTTCGCAGGCAAGTGCTTAACTGCTGAGCCATCTCTGCAGCCCTCAAGGCCATTTTTATGTGTTTCTAGATCTAGATTTTCTTTGTTCCTCTGAAGTGTGACCATGTTGGGTTTTGCTACATGTGATTTTTGTTTGTTGCTTGTTTGTTTTTTAATTGTGCAGGTGTTCTTTTTATAGCCAACCTTATTGTTACAGTGTGACTATTAGTAAGAAACAGCAGGACGCACCTTGTGAATTTCACTGAAAAGGACTAGTTTTTGTCTGTCTTTATAATTTTTTAAATAATATTTTTTTTACTTTATTATTTATTTATTTATTTGAGAGAGAGGGAGAGAAAGAGAGAGAGAAAAAGAGAATGGGCACTCTAGGTCCTCCAGCCATTGCAAATGAACTCCAGATGCATGTGCCACCTTGTGCATCTGACTTATGTGGGTCCTGGGGAATTGAACCAAGGTCCTTTGGCTTTGCAGGCAAACGCCTTAACCACTAAGCCATCTCTCCAGCCCCTGTCTTTATAATTTTAAAATGCAAATATGTTTAAAGATTTGAGAGGAAGCAGTTGTTGGGGAGGTGGCTTACATTGAAAATGTTTGCTTTTGAAGCATCTCTGGTTTTCTGATTAAGAGAACCTCACACTTCATCTTTGACCTGGCTTAATTCAGAATTTCATTTTCATTTCTGGTAGAGATATGAGATCTATCTTCTGAGCCAGGCATTCTGAGTGGTCCGGATCTGGCTAGTTTAACTGACATTTGTCTATTCCTTTTACTCATTCAGTGATTTTGTTTGTTTGCTTGTTTTTGTTTTTCAAAGTAGGGTCTCACTCTAGCCCAGGCTGACCTGGAATTCACTATGTAGTCTCAGGCTGGCCTTGAACTTACAGTGATCCTCCACCTCTGCCTCCTGAGTGCTGTCAGTGATTTTTTTTTTAAGGCTCATGAACTGTTGTCAAAGAAGTAAACGAAGCTAAGGTAGAATAAAATGGCTGTTCCATAAACTAACCCAACATCTGGCAAAATGCTTAAACAAGAATATTCTTAGTTTGCCACAATAAAACCTTATTATGAAAACACTAACGTTTAGCTGCAGGAAATTTTTTTCATTTTAGGATGATAGAATAAAAGTACAGCTGACTTGAAAAAGAAAGCATGGCCTGAGCAGAGGCTAGACATCACCTGTGCCACAGCAGGTGGTACACTGCGCCATGAGCGTGTGCCCACGATGGCAAAAGGGAGGGGCTACGTCGCAGTCAGCTCACTCGCTGAGATGAACTTGCAAGACCAGGCAGCTTTGGAGGAAGGGAATTACTGAAGCTTACAGATGGAGGGAAAGTTCCACAATAGCAGAAGACGTTGGGCCCCGGCATTGAGGGCATGCACCACCCCGCCCGGCTTCTTCCCGTGAACACATTCCTGTCCCTTATCCATTCATCACCTCGTGTATGCAAAATCTGCCATTGTGCCATCCTTGGGGTGGGCATTGTGGGGGCCTGTGGGAGAGCCAGAGAAGATGCTTATGTGCACATGCAAGCCTGTCTCCAGGAGAGGGCGCAGCCCAGTGACACAGAGTAACTTGCTCCTGGACAAGGGACAGCTGTGGCTGCGGGCACACGTATCTCTCTGTGGACTGCATACTTGTGCCGATTTCTGCCACAGGACACCTGCCTCTTCCCATGCTGGGAATCAGGTACACGCCATACGAATGTATCTGTTTACACACCAAGCTTATAAATCTAAAGATATAGTTTCAGCACTAGTGGGCAGGCTGGAGATAGGAAGCAGGGGATGTTTCTCTGGCCTCAGCTGGACTTCGCTGTAACAGGGCTGGGCTGCAGGTGGCACCTTTGCTGGCAAAATCTTGCAATGCCTTTTACATCATTTCCAAGTACTGTAGCTGGGGACCGAGAGTGAAGTCCACTCCCGGGTGTAGGGAGCTCTGCCGTCCTCACCAAGCACCGAAGGGTAAAGGCCCCACGGCACTGGTCGAGCTGGTGCCAGGCTTAGATGCTTCGCCCAGCGCGTGGAGAGTGGCAGGGCTGGGGGAAGGTTTGAGAGGCAGCACCTGGGGTCTCTTCCCAGTTCCTTTGCAGTCTCCTGCTCCTGACCTCAGCTCTGCAGCAGCCCTCTTAGGGCCAAGCTGATGGCAGCCCAAGGCCCCGGGGCTCCCCACTCTGACATTGTAGCCTCTTCCAGCAGGCCTTCCTCCTTACCCGCACACCCCCATAATTAACTGCTTTGGCCTTCAGGCTCCCGCCGGCCCAGGCCACTCTCTGGTTTGCACACCTGTTGCCCCTCCACATGTGCACTTGAGTCTTGCCTCCTTCCAGAAGTCCCCCGTGACACATGCCTTGGCTCTCCGTGTGGCCTAGGGAGCTCAGGCAGCAGGGGACTTGTGGGGTGTCCTGCGGCCTCTGTTGTTGCTGCAAAAGGAAGCAGGCTGGGGCGGCCAGGCTCTGGTCTCTCCTCATCTTACAGGCCAGTCTTGACTTCCTAAAGTTCCAAAGTCAACCAGAGAGGAAGCCGCAAGCTTCTGAGACCTGAGCCCAGAATGAGGCTTCGGTACTGGTTATTAGTTAAGAAACTTCTCTGTGCCTCGGTTTCCCCATTTATACAATTGAGCTAATCAGCAGCTCCTACATTGTAATTGCAGATATGCATGTAAAGAGCTCAGAAGGACATCAGACCCTGGTAAGTGCTACATGTCTTTCTTCTTATTATTATTAATTTGCCTTTTTACTTTTGGTCTTACTCTGGAGCCCAGACTGGCCTTAGACTCATGGGGATCCTCTTGCCTCAGCCTCCCTGTGGATTACAGACCTGAGCCACCATATGTGGCTGTGTTTATTATCAGTGAACACTGAATGAGTAAAACTCGAACTGCATTCTTGGACCCCTGTGCTGTTGAAATGTACTGGGCTTATCATTCTAGGGTCTTCACTCATTCCTTCATGTGTGCCTTCATCCATTCACTGACCTGCTGGCTCATTGCAATGAGCCAGGGATGGTACCAGCTGTGCAATGAGATAAACTTGGCTCTCAGAGGGCAGGCGCAGGGGTCAGGGTGGGGTGGCCTCCTGCAGCCTCTGCGGTCTGCCTCAGATGTGTGCGAGGAGGAGGAGGTGAATCGAGGAGAGGATTCGCCTGCCTCAGTGAGGCAGGAACAGTCATGCCATGCAAGACGCCGTGGAGCGGAGTTCCTTCAAAGATGAACAGACTGTGTTCTACATGGGCACAGATGGGACCAGACACAGAACTAAAGCTTTCTTTCTTTATTAATGATCATAATAGAAAAAAGAAAGACAATGACAGCAAGAATACTAGCAAAGGGAGATTTCACATTTCTCCATCTTTGGAGGTTATATATTTCTAATCAAAACATCACACAGAAATCCTACATTAAGAGAGAGATTTGCCACCACAGTAAAAGTCAGTGACTGCACGGGGACCCCAGGCGCTTCAGCAACAAGCACCCGGAAGATGGTTAAAACACCTTGGGTCATGTGCGCTGCGCGTGTACCAGGCGGCTCTGCAAACACAAGACAGAAGCTCTGTGGCCCCCCCGAGCGAAGAGTCAGATTCTGCCGACGGCATGTTACTAGAATAAGAATTCGGTGAAAGTTTAAATGGTAGAAAGAGGAAAATCATTGTGCCTTCAGCTCAGGCGAGCAGGGCTGGGCCAGACAGACGAGGTCAGGAAGGAGACGCACGTTTGCCAGGTAGCTGTTCCCCAGTGTCTCGCCCCCAGCACAAGTCCTCTCTCAACAGCGCTTCTGGGGGAGCCAGACCCTGGAGCACCTGGACACAATGTCGCTGCTGGGGACAAGCTCTGCCTTGGCATCCGCTGTGTGGGGTTTTCCCTTGCTAGTGGGGCGTGGGGGGGATCCTTCCAAAAGCCCCAGGGTGTGGAAACTAAGTCACATGGCTTCCAAAGCCCTGTCAGACCCATGGGGACATGGGGACCCTAGTCCCTAGCTGGAATTTTCTCCACTGGGGCAGTTGCTGTGGCCACCGCAGCTGCTCAGAAGAGTTTACGTTGCCTCAGTGACTCCCACACCAGTAAAGCTTGGGGGAAATTTCCATAGTTTTGGATTCAGCTAGCACAACCCTAACATGGGTTCCCACCCTCGGCACTGTTGGCATTTGGCAGGGGAATACCTTGCCCTGGCCCCTCCCATGCGTGGTGGGAGGTTAAGCAGCCCCTCTGACCTCCACCCACGAGGCGCCTGGGTCCTCCAGCCCGCAAGTTGGGACAAAAGAAAGGGTAGTCTGCGCGTGGACTGGCACAAGGCCACACTGTTCACAGATAGCAGCCACGCCCTCCAAACGTGTGGCCAGTCCAAGGTACACGCCCACGTCCTTCCCTTCCTTTATTTCCTTCTGACGAACCACGGATGCTGTGTGCGCGGTGAGCCAGGACGATCACCTCCGTTCTCCGTGTGTGGTCCCTGCTGTGAGCTGCTTCCCCCGGTGAGGTCTTCGCCTGTCGTCCCCCGCATTCAGTGACCAGGGTCAGTGTGAGGGAAGGAGGTGTATATGAGCCACCTGGACTCCAGCTGCTCTTTCAACACAGGCCACTCCTGGGGTTTTCTCTGGGGCACACAATGGCCACCTACAGGATGCAGTGAAGAGGCCTGTAGACCTGATCCGGACCCCGGCTGTGCCATCCCTTGCTCCCTGGTGAAGACACAGTGTAGCAAGGTACCCAGGGCCCTGGCAGTGCTCCACTGACTGCACAGTGGCCTTCCTGGAGATGGAAGACCCCACTCAGGCCCTGCCACTACGAGGTTCTGAGAGGAAGTGTTTACCCCGCTGCCAGCGCCCTTCTGCCCTCACCCTACACACTGGTGATCTGGCCGCAGGCTCTCCAACACCAGAGCTGGGCACCGCTGCCAGCCTCGGAGGCCCCACCTGCAATGGTCCTTCCAGAGGACACAGGATGGGGCACGGGGCAGGGGACAGGCAGGGCAGGTTCCCGGCCTCTAGAGCCCACAAGGATGGGTCTGACTCATGGCTTCCTCAGCAGTGTGTTCCGGCATGGGGTCCAGCCTCAGTTTCCTCAGCCAAAAACTTGGGACAATAATTCGTGTGCATCTCTCTGTACCCATCTCACTTGTCCCCGGCGGTGGCTTGGGAAAGGCATGGGGTACAGATAGAGCACACAACACCCAGGAGACGTGCAAAGAACCATGGGAGCATAAGTCCCTTTGGTAGGCATCAGCCCTGAAGGTTCAGCCAATGGCACGCAGCCAGCAAGTCGCTCCAGCTCCCAGGACATCCTGACAGATGCTGAGCAGCCCGGCAGGCATTCAAGCCTCCCACTTTTAAAAAAAAAGCCTGTTGAATCTCTAGTTGTATGGTATTGGCCTATCCCCTCTTTCTGTCCCCCCGGGGATTCCTGTAAGGAGACATAGCCATGTCTTTCTGGGGAGGGATAAGGAAGATCTCATTTGTCTCCTGATCTGTATATTTCATGGAGTGCAAAAACAATTAAAATTTTTAAAATTCCGGAAAACTCAGCATCCCTCTAAAAGAACAAGTTGCTGAAGAGGCAAGATGAGGTCCTCCCAGTGCTGGCCTGCTGAATTAGAGGCTCGCTCTGTGGTGCTCTTACCCAGGGAGAAGCCACATTGGGACCCTGGCTGGAATCCAAACCAGGAGATGGCCCTCTCTTGCTCTGGAGCCCTGGGGCTCAGAGAAAGGCCCGCACTCAGGCTGGGCTCACCTGCACACAGGCGGGGCCACACTTGCAGCCGCACTGCTGGCCGCCGGGAACCTCCGTGTGCATGCACGGTGCCCCGGGGCCCTCGGGTCTTGGCCAGAGGCCATTCTGCATGCACCTGAGAAACTCTACTTTTGGGACGCTCCTGGGAGACTTACCAGGGGACCTGACGACAATCTTAAGTGTGCAGGGATTAGGGTCTAAGCCCAGGATACCAGCCTGGGAATTAAGTCTGCCCTGTTTAAAGGATGGTTAGGGACATGTGAATGGCCCAGGTCAGTCATTGCTGTGGGACCTTGTGAAGCGACCTGTTTGGATTCAGGCCTAGTTCAGTGTGCTCTGGGGCTACCCGCCCAGCCTCAGAAGGAGCCAGCTACAGAGCCCAGCTCTCCAGGTTCCAATCCCAGCCTCATGCCCGCGCCGTGGGGCCCCAGCAGACTCACGCCACCCCTCCGAGCCTTGGGCTCCTCGTGTGGGCACTGGGGCCCTGGGGCTGCGAGGGTGAAGGAGACGTGCACAGTGCCTGTCCACGGCCCAGACTGAGCTCAGGCAAGATGGAGCACCTCCCTCTGGCTGTCACTCCTCGTAGGCATCATGTGTGTGGACTGAGGGTGGAGGACAGATAAGAAAACCACTGAAGGCAGAGAAAGAACCACTGTGGTTAATGGCTGGCATAAGCTCTAAACAGGGAATGTGAGAGAGCCTTCAACATGGAATTTAATTGACGTGTGTGTGTGTGTGTGTGTGTGTGTGTGTGTGTGTGTGTGTGAGAGAGAGAGAGAGAGAGAGAGAGAGAGAGAGAGAAAGAGGGAGAGAGAGAGTTGGGGGAGGGGGGACTGGGAGATGATACTGTCCATGGCTAAAGCTATCCTGGTCCTTCCTCCCCTCACCTCCCCATCACAGCAGGCCCGGAACCTACTCTCACCAGTTATTTCCTTGGGCCATTTGGGCTCCCTGGGGGACATGGCAACAGAAGGTGGTGAACTGGACAGCCCTGGAGCCGAGGTGCCCCTTGAAGACACCAGGCATATTCCCAACCGCAGCCTGGGCTCTGGCCTTCACTCACTGAGTTCTCTCTTGGTGACATCCATGCTCTTGCTTCAGGGGAAGACCCAGGGTGTGATGAAGGGATCCTGCCACAGCTGCAAATGTCGGGTCCTTCTCTGCAACTCACAGCTTCCCCGGGAGTCAAAGCAAATTGCAGATGGATGCTGGCTACAGCCACAGACACGGTAAGAGCTGGTGGCTGCCCACGGCACTGTGTGGAGGCAGGCCCAGGAATCCTGTTATCACAGCACTCCAGGCAAGGGACAAGTGGCTGGCCTGGACAGCTGAGAGGACTTCCACCTGGCACCAAGAAACTCCTGCCTCGAGACCAGCAGCAGGTTCAGGATCCTTGCATTTATGCCTAAGCCCACACAGGGGTTCTTAAGCAGCCTTCTGTGTTCCATAGAGATGGAATTTCTGCCACCCACTTCTCTTCTCCAGGGTAGAGAGAAGGCCAGTTGAGGCCTTGGGTGAACTAGCCCCTTGTAGCTCTCCCCTTTTCTGTGCAAGGAGTGGCGCTGCCTGGGGAAGGCAGGGGGCGCTGTGCAAAGACCTTCCTAGGGAAAGGAGCCCAGGGGACCCTTTCCGTTCCTGCTTCTTTCATGCACAGTGATGGCCCTAACTGAAGAGCTTTGCCTTGTCCAGGATCCCCAGCCACCGCTGAGTAAGCATTCAGTAAAACTAGCCTGGCAGGGAGTACATTTGGATCTACAGAAGCAGGTACAAGATCTAAACTGATTAAAAACACAGATTTTGGATGACCTCCTGACCACAACCTCAAGATGCCCCTGAGATTCCTTCCGGACCTGCAAGTGCGAAGGGGCGGGGGGGGGGGGGGACAGTGATGCAGAGAGAGCTTAACACGGGTGGAGGCCGCGAGAAAGATCTTGCTGCTCAGACTCTTCCATTACCCAGCCACGGGAGAACCGCCCTCACGCTGTCCCTCCAATAATGAGGTGGACGTGAACATAAACACTCCCACTCATCTTGGAAACCACTGAGTCCAGAGAGAAGAAACTTTCATTGGATGGCAGGGGATCTAAATGCAGGATGTCCTCTCTTTGTGAGAAGATCATCCAGCCCACCCAGCAGACCCAACTTGTGCACTAGTTTTTTTTTTTTTTTTTTTTTTTTTTTTTTTTTTTTTTTTTTTTTTTTTTTTCTGATGCTCTTGGGTCTTGGATCTGGCCTGCAGACAGTGGGCCATCTCTAAGTCAGACCAATAGCATTCTATGGGCGCACAACATCCCCATCAACATTCCAAGGAGTAGTACGTGAAATCGAGATGTGGGAAAACACTAAACTTCTGGGGGCTCTTCTTGTCCCAGCATCCCCACACGGGGCTCTATGACACTGCATAAAAGACGCAAGTGATTATTTACTGCCAGCAAACAATCACCAAACCAGAGCTACATTTTTAACCTAAGGGGCTGTTCCAGCCAGTCTCACATTCTGGAACAGAAGTTTCAAGGATCTTCCAGCCTGCTTGGCCCACCAAGCCCCTCAGAGCTGGAGGCCCCAACTCTCAACCTGTGGCTGTTCTCAAACAACCCAAACATAGCATGTAATATTCAAACCCAGGGCGGCCTGGGCAGATCCCAGATGCATGGCTGCTGCCCACAGGAAGCCATTCAAGGGGTCAGAACTCCAGGCCTCGGACAAGGGTATAGCCAGAGGCTGCAACAAGATGGAACCATGTGGAAAGCCTTGCTGGGTGAGCCCAGCCCAGGAGGGGCCATCCTACAGTGGCACCATCCCTGTGCCCTCAGAAGGTGAAGGCGTACACCACCCCCACCACCACGATGTTCCCCAGGGTTGCTATGATGGCAATCCACAGCAGGACGGCATCGTTGGAGGACCGGGGCGGCTCCTCGGGCTGGCCCTGGCCGTTGGAGGCCGCGTGGACGTTGGCAGCGGAGTTGAACAGGGAGTAGTCGGTGCCGAAGTCCTCGTTGGGTGAGTCCATGAAAACTCCTCCCATCATGGGCAGCTGCAGGAAAAGGAGAGAGAGAGTAACCAGGAGCTCGGGGCAGGACAGGCCCCCTCTCAGAGGGAAGCTCAAATCCAACCGGGCAGCCACCCAGGGCTCTGCTTCCTCTGACAATGCATGTCTGCATCCATTTTAAGCGGGCTGTGGTGGCTCATGACTGTAATTCTAGCAATGGAGAGGCCGAGGCAGGAGGACTTCCACGAGAGTGAGACCAGCTTACATGGCGAGTTCCAGGATAGTCTCCAGTGCAGCGCGAGACCCCATCTCTCTAAGCATCTAAAACCAAGCGAAACCAACCCAAAACAAAAACAGCGAGTTATGCAGCAGCCTTGGGGCGGACGCTTTGTGTGCTGCTCCTCACAGCAGGCCTCAGCCCTGCGCCAGGCCCTTCCACACAGTTTGGGTATAAAATGCTTATTCCTCCCTTCCAACATTAAGACAAGAGGGCAAGCAAAAACTGTGAATCAGAATCCCACACACACTCATAGTTAACGGGTTCATATCGTTTCTTTCCAGTCTTTTTTCTATATGTGAGAAAGGCGATGTGAAGAGGGGGAAGAAGGGGAGAAAGAAAGAGAGAGGAGGAAGGAGGGGAGATGAGGCGGGAAGGGTGATGGAGTGGGAAGGAGAGGAAGGGGTAGGGAGAAAGGGCAGGGAGGACAGAGAGAGGGCAGTGCAGGGAGGAGGGACAGGGGAAGGAGGGTGAGAGGAGAGGGGATGGGAAGAGGAGTAAGGGGAAGGAGGGTGGGAGGGCAGACTGGGTGTGGAGGAAGGGAAGGAGAGGGGATGGGGAAGAGAAAGAAGGGGAGCGGGAGATAAGGAAGTAAAGTGGTTGGTAAGGAGGAGGAGAAGGGGGTGGGGAGGAGGGGTGGAGAAGAGGGAGAGAGGGCGTTTAAGCACGTGGGTTTATATCCCTGTATTAAAGAGCCCATCCAGTGCTAGAGAGATTGCTTAGTAGTTAAGGCGCTTGCCTACAAAACCTAAGGACCCATGCTCAACTCTCCAGATCCCACGTAAGCCAGACACACAAAAGATGAGGCAAATGCATGGTTGCACATGCCCACTAGGTGGCACAAGCATCTGGAGTTTGATTGCAGTGGCTGAAGCCCTGGTGTGCCAATTCTTTCTCTCTTTTGTGTTAAAAAGAACATCATGTCCAGCTCATTGACGAAAGGTTGCCAGACAGTTTTGGGGATTTAGAACAGTTAGTAGGGAAGATATGGCATTGCATCATGGATGACCATCTCATTGTTGGAGGAAGAACCACATCTCTGAAGCTATCCCATTCCCCGAATGGCATCACCTTATCCCTATGAATGGATCAACCCACAGCTCTGGCTTCCAGCTGATGAAATGTCAGAAGAGGGTGAGTAGGTTGCATGAGAATTCTTTCCTGGGACCATGCTTGCTGCCACAGGAAACAGGATCCAAGACAAAAAGAAACAAGCTGATCCCAGCTAGGAAGGAAGGGGAAAGCTTTGTGCGTGGTCCACCATCTAACGAGTGTGGACGGGTGATCACGGGCGTGACCTCTCTCCCTCTGCTCTCAGCAGCCGAGAAGCTTTGTTTCCTTGTGCTGCTCCACTTTAAGGGCAGAGAAAATGAAAAAGTGCCCCAAACATGGCTATATTCTTTCTTTAAGTCCAGAAGCACTTTTAAGTCAGAAGCACCTCCTGGCTAGTCCCTGAACTTCATGAAGGTATGGCTCTTAGAACACATGAAATGTGAGGCAAGCAAAGAGTTTCCAGGCCTGTGCTTTTGCAAAGAGCCAAGAAGATTTTACAGAATGCACTGCCTTGGGAAACAGAGTGGGGCATCTGATGGGGGCTTTTACCAGTCTGTTCCAGGAAGCATTCAGTTCTGCTCCAGTAGTTTCATAGACTCATCCCTGTTCCCTATTTCCTCAAAACTCTGAAGTTACTGAGCTGGAGAGATGGCTTAGCAGTTAAGGCGCTTGCCTGAGAAGCCTAAGAACTCATGTTCAAATCTCTAGGTCCCACATAAGCCAGACACACACTGAAGCAAGCATACAATGTTTCACATGTGCACAAGAGGGAGCATGCATCTGGAGTTCATGCACAGTGGCTAACAGCTCTTGTGCACCCATTCTCTTCTCTCTCTCTCTCTCTGTTTCTCAAGATAAATTAAAAATTCTGAAGTTAGGAAGTGAGGACTTCCTTCCCGATCACCTGGCGCTGACTCTGCAGCAGGAACTGGCTACCCTCGGCTCTCTGCCTTCTGCCTCAGGCGAGGTTAGAACTCTGCACCCTGGAGCGGAGGCGTGAGGTCAGCACAGAAGAGCGCAGCCCTGAGGGCCACTCTGCCAGACAGAGGACAGAGTCCATCTGGGCAGAGAAGATTCTGACTCAATATTTTTTAAAATATTTTTGTTTTTTAATTTTTGTTTTATTTTTATTTATTTATTTGAGAGAGACAGAGAGAAAAAGGCAGATAGAGAGAGAGAATGGCCGTGCCAGGGCCTCCAACCACTGCAAACAAACTCCAGATGTGTGCGCCCCCTTGTGCATCTGGCTAATGTGGGTCCTGGGGAATGGAGCCTCGAACTGGGGTCCTTAGGCTTCACAGGCAAGCGCTTAACCGCTAAGCCATCTCTCTAGCCCCTGACTCAATATTCAAGGGACAGTTTCCACTAAACATAAGCCACTTTTTCACAACATGGGAGAGGTGAGAAATCATAAGCTGAGCCATTATAGCTGGGATCAACTATGAATACACTAAATGGAAATCAAAGGACTGGGTTCTCGGTTTGCTTCCAGGCTGGTCAGATAGGGCACCGCTGACTCAGGCACATGTCCACCTGACAGGAAGACAGCTTGCTGAGGTCGGCCAGCGATTCTTGGTGGCAGCTCTGCAGGGGCCTCTGGGGCTCTGGGCTTTCTGGCCAATGATCCCTTCAGATCTCAGCCCAATCGTTCTGCCCACTGAAGCCTTCTTTACATGGCTTCAGCATGAGGGCCCCTTGGACCACTCACTGCCACGTCCAACTTCCTAGAACCCACATAAAAGCTAGGCGGGCCTGTAACTCCAGGCTGTGGGGGGTGGAGACCAGAAAATTCTCCTTTTTTTTGGTTTCTGAGGTAGGGTCTCACTCTAGCTCAGGCTGACCTGGAATTCACTCTGTAGTCTCAGGGTGGCCTCGAACTCTCTGCGATCCTCCTACCTCTGCCTCCCGAGAGCTGGGATTAAAGGCGTGCGCAACCACACCCAGCTTAAATTCTCCTTTTTTAATGTTCTTAGTAATTGGGCTGTGGTTCATGCACGTGCATGTGCTGATGTGGTTCCGTGTGTTTATTTATTTATTTGAGAAAGAAGGGAGAGAAAGAGAAACATGGAAGGGAGGTGCAGTGACACAAAGCTGAAATCTCAGCACTGGGGAGGTGGAGATGGGCAGATCCCGTGGGCTCACTGGCTAGCTGCTCTGTCTACTTGGTGATTTCCAGGAGAGACAGCGAGAGAGGAAGAAAGGGAGTTTGTCTCAAGACAGGTGGCCAGTACCTGAGAAACTACACCTGAGGTTGCCCTCTGGCTTCCCCACACACCTGCACACAGGTACATGCACATCCCATACAAATGCACTCCCCCATGAACCCACACGCGCGCACACACACACACACACACACACACACACACACACACACGCAAGGATACCCGCCTGGGTCTAATCTCCCTTGGAGTCCCAGTGCCTACACAGATCCTTTCATACGAGAGCCTACGGGCGCGCTCTGGCAGGAGCTGAGCTGGAGCGCAAGTGCTTGCAGTGAGCACAGCCACCGAGGCAGTCCACGCTGAAGGAGGTGCTGTATCCACGCGTGCCCTACCTGTCTTTACCCACAGGACAACCCAGGACAACAAGGGTATTTTTGGAAAACCTGCCAGCATTACAGAACAAAGAGGAAAAAGCAACTCCGCTCCTTCTGAAACTGTTGCCATAGTAACTGAGCATGACACAGAAGGAGAAAATGCTGTCTCCACAGAGCACATCATCTTTGATTGCTGATGATGAAGGGAACATTTGTCAAGGGGACAGAAATGATGGATGTGACAAGCCAGGTGCCTGGGATCCATCTTCCAGTGTAAGCCCATGGCTGCAGTGAGAACTTGGGGGGGGGGGTTCCCAGGAGGAATCCTTTGCAGCACTTTGTCTTAGAAGCCCAGCTGAGGACCTCAAGAAGAAATGGCCAAGGTCAGGTGGGATGGCTGCACCTTGTGGCCGTGCCTGAATAAAGGGATAGGTCACGCACTACACGAGTCTCCACGGGTGTTCCCTGGGAGCTCTGAGGCTTTTTCTTGGGGGACAACTGACAAAATCTGTCATAAATCAGAACTTATTCTTCCTCGGTGGGGTTCACAGCACCCTAAGAGTGATTCAACAGTATTCCTACTGAGGCACAGGGCAGCCCAGGAAAGGATGCTTTGACAGTCCAGGAGTGAAGATGGCTCTGTGACCCATACCCCCCACCCGCCCCCGCCAGCACCGGTGCCAGTCCCAGCTTGCCTGAGCCTTGAGGTCGCTGCTCTGGGCGTGGTTTCCTGGTAAGTGAGGAATCTTAGCAGCCGCAAGGAAGCCAGACAGGGGTTTGGCCCAGAAGTGGGACATGCTTCATGCCAACTGCAAAGGACAGTAGTGATGTTTCAAAAGCGCCACATGCAGCTGCGTGGGCAGCTGTAATCTGAGCTTGCCTTTGCAACATGTACATAGAGAGAGAGCCTTGCAAAGAAACACACACACACACACATACACACACAGATCCACAGACCTTCTGCTTGCATGCTAAATTCAGGAGCAAGCTGAGAGGCCAACACCTTTAGCAAGCAAGGAGGATCAGCTGGGGCCCCAGGTCAGGGTGCAAACTGAGATTCTGTCCCACACTGGTGGCATAGCTTCAGAGACGCTGCTTTGGACCAAGTCTATTTCCATCCTAGACTTGCAGCTCACGGCAGATGGGAGGGTTCCGGGGCGAGGTGTGTATGGGGCTGGCCCTCGATGGAAGGAAGGGGGACGTGCTGGAGCCGAGCAGACAGCGCAAAAGGAAAGTGGAAACAGAGCACCCCTAAGCTTCTTCCATTCCACTCCCCTCTGTGCCTGAGAAATGTTACCCCATGCTAGCTACATAAGCATACAAAATAGGGTTTAAAATCAATTCTGATGGCTAATAAATCATCAAGAAATTTATGTTAAACAGGTCTTTGGTATACAAATAATTTTGCCATTTTTTAAAGACCAAAAGCAAATTTCCACCCCAAGGAGATGGATATACTTGCTTATTTTTTACATAAAGAATTAAATCCTGGCTGAATATCTGATACTGCAGGACACAGAGCATCTTCAGTCGTTTTCAGAGTTCATCAGTGTTTTGATTTTATAATCTTCAATGCTGAGAGGCCACTTTGCATAAATATGTACAGTAAAATGGCTGAAGTACATGTTTGGGGCCATTTCAGAAACTGTTGGACATTCTATCCTAATGTCAAGCCAAATCCATCCATTAAAACACCAATTTTTAAAATAAAACTGTAGGGCTGGAGAGATGTCTTAGAAGTTAAGGCATTTGCCTGCAAAGTCAAAGGACCATGGTTCAATTCCACAGGACCCACGTAAGACAGATGCACAAGGGGGCACATGTGTCTAGAGTTCATTTGCAGTGGCTGGAGCCTCTGGTGCACCCATTCTCTGTTTCTTTCTCTCTCTCTCAAATAAATAAAAATATTTAAAATAAGCTTGTAGCACAAGGCAGGGCAAAGATAAGCTGATTTGATACCACTATGCTGAGGAACCACAGTAGAAAAAATTAAAAGGCTTGGTTTTCTGTGATTAGGCCAAAAAAACTCTGTACAATGTGGAAACACTGTACTCCATTACCCAGAACAGTCTGGAGTCTTGGCCAAGTTGCTTCAGGCCACATTGGTTGGTGTTGTGTTGTCTGACAGCATGTGCTGTGGCGTGACGGCGTGTGTGGCGTGGCGGCGTGTGGCGTGGCGGTGTGTGTGGCGTGACGGCGTGTGTGGCGTGGCGGCGTGTGGCGTGACGGCGTGTGTGGCGTGACGGCGTGTGTGGCGTGACGGCGTGTGTGGCGTGGCGGCGTGTGTGGCGTGGCGGCGTGTGTGGCGTGGCGGCGTGTGTGGCGTGATGGTGTGTGGTGTGATGGCATGTGTGGTGTGGCAGCATGTGCTGTGGTGTGGAGGCGTGTGTGGGGTGGCGGCATGTGTGGTGTGGTAGCACACATGGTGTGAACATGTGTGATCAGAATCAAAGCCGCAGTGAAGTCACACAACACTGTCAGAAACACCTTGGATCCATTACGTTTGATTTTGAATTAATTTTTGGTGGCTGTGTGTCCAGAAACCTTTTACTGTTGCCAATTTCTGTTTGTAATCCCTCCATACAGTTATGTGACCTATATGGAGGTTGTGACCTATAGTTTAAGAAGCTTTGCCGCAAACATCCAAGTGTGCAGAAGGCGCCAAACTGCCAAGATTCAGCCTGGGGAGTCCGATACCGCCTCACTGACACAGCATGCTGACCCAGCAAAAAGAGATGTTAGGCTAACTGTTCCCTGCGGGATCAGAGAGAAAAATGTGGGCTTCTGCGGGAACAATTATTTAAATCGTGATCACCCATAGGTGTCATCTATTACATGTGGGTTACACAGTGGCTAATGAGTGCCACATAAAGGACCATGCCGTCAGTCACATACACACACCCCACAGGAACTCCAGTGAATCATACACACGCGCGTGTGTGTGTGTGTGTGTGTGTAAAATCAAACAGGTAAAACACATACATGAACCACTGTCTTCATTTTCTTCACTTGAAGCCTGGCTGTAGCAGACAGCTTCAGGCTCGCTGAGATGAACTTCCAGACCAGGCACAGTTATGGAGGAAGGGGTATTTATTGAAGCTTACAGATCCAGGGGAAGTTCCATAAATGGCTGAAGAAGCTGGCCTGCCTTCACAGGACCAAGCAGAGAGAAAGAAGCACAAGCCTACAGGTCAAAAGCCACAGCACACTTCAGGAACTCCAGCTAGGCACGCTTTGCATATCTTTAGATTGAAATCTGAAACCCACCACCACACCTTAAGATCCACCCAGTGACACTGCCTCCAGCCAGGTGGCTACAGATGCAAACTACAAACAAACAACTTCCTTCTATAAACTGTCACGGGTTGGGTGTTATTTTTTTAAGCAACAAGAAAGTAACTGCTACAATGACTCCCGCTTTCATCACTGCCTAAATCCCAAAAGGTAGGTTCTGGCAACAGATGGGGAAACTGAGGCAGAGAATGTCCAGTTGTGGCCCAGTCTGAGCTCCCTGTTTCAGATTTCCCGACCCAGCTACTCGGGTGCTCATAATAGTCAGGTGGCTTGGGGCAGGATGGTGATTCTGTCTTACGTGACAAGACAGGGCAGGGACAGAAGATGGACTTGGAAAGGGATAATGAAGACGGAGGGGAGAATCTATGACCCGAGGACAGGCTCCAAGTCACAGGGCCATTGGTCCCACTGCCTGCTCTTCATGGTCCATTCTACACCAAACTTCTGTGAAAAGCATTCAGGGATGTTACCACAAGGTGTGCCTTGCAGCACTCCTGAAAGACTGGAGCCATGCCCCTCCCCAGGCCGTAGACACAGGGACCGGCAAGGCTAAGGAGTCTGCCCAGCTCCGGAGCACCCAGGCAGGAGTGCAGCTACGCTTGGGAAGAAGGGTAAAGATAATGGGAGCTGACTCTTCAAGGGGCCCTGATGGTCTACAGTCTGTTGAGTAGAGGCATGAGCAGTTTTTGGTCTGGACCATCTTTCCCACAGTTGTCTGTACAGACAACAGCCTTACAGAAAGCTGGCATCGCCCTTGAGGCAAAGGGCACGCTCTCTTCCTGTTTGGGATAACAAAGATCCCTCCGAGGCCAAGGCCGCACCACCGTGCTTTGGCAGAGCGGGTTCCTGAGCCTGAGCCCTGCTTGTGCATGCTGGATACAGATTCAAAACCCCTCTGGGCTGCCTGGCACTCCCAGGGGACACGGGGAGCAGAGGGCACTGATATGGACATGAAGCCCAGCTGCTGGTTCCAGCCAGTAAGAAAGGCCTTTGACTCCAAGTCAGGAATTTCATGTCTTCTCAGCACCTCTGAAGTTATGACAAGCTAATTTGCAAGGAGGGCAAAATTTTAGACCCTTTTCAGTTCTTGACATGTCTGAGCTAAGATTGAAAAAAATTGCAGTGCACAAATTTTTAAAAAAAGGAAAGAGAGACTGTCCATCAGTCAAACTGCTTCTAAATATTTATGTTTATGCCCATATAGCCCACTAAAGTGCTAAGAAGTGACTGTCAAGTGCTCAGCGCTTAGATCACTCCCTCTAAGGTTCGGAACAGTGTGGAAGCAGAGGCAGGAAGAGTGAATGCGCCATGGGGTGGAGAGGAGCTCTGTGGAACCCTGTCTTCCACACACGACACGGCTGCTGTATCCATGAGCTCACAGGGCTGGGCGCTACTTCACGGTGGCCACGGCTACTTGCCCAAGGCTGGACCCATCAACATCACCAGAGATGCAGATTCAGTGGGTGACATGCCCCTTAGCAGAACTCTGAGGAGGTGATTTGAGTGTGCCATGGGCAGAGTTCCGCAGGGGAAGTTTGGCCATGCAAATTGCATGTCCAATTTCACACGGAGGCTCCCCACCGTGGGCTCATGTCCACTGCCCAGGCATGTATTATGCACCAGGGTTTCCAGAAGAGCCAGGCACTGCTTTCTCACTAGCCTGAGAGCCTCAGAGAGGAGGAGGCAGATACACTCGTGAGGGAGGACACTGGGGGTTCAGCACTCCTGGTGAGCCCCTCCCTAAGCCTCATGACTAAGATGATGCCTTGACATTCCCAGGTCTCTGACTCTTCTCCCCCCCGAGGGCTGCTGGAGAGGCTCCCTGACTCTGGGAGCCTCTGGATGGCAGCCAGCCAGTGAAAGACAGAGGGGTACCAGGGACATTCTGCTCCCCCCTGAGAGGCCACCGACTACTGTCAGGGCTTGTCTGGGATTACGGGGGTCATGAGACTTTGAGGACAGGTGGCGTGTTGATAGCTGTGGGCGTGGGGTGGGGGGCTGCCCCGTGCTGTGGTAGGGCCTGAGTTGTGTCGGCTTCCCGGGGCCAGAGGCGTGCCTGACTCAAGCTTACCTTCAGCCACCTTCCCGACAGGTTAAAAGCCAGATTTACTGGATGCTTCTCTGGGTGGCTGCTGGGGCACGGGACAGAGTGTCTGTTTGTAATCCCCCTCCATCCTCAGCCACCTTTCCTGGAGGTGGCCAGGGGTCACGACATGCAGCCATCAGAAGGAGCAAGCATCTGTTCCCCACGTTCTCGGTGCCCTCTCTTCAAATGCAGCCCGGTGCTGTATCTGCTGTGTGACCCCAAGTAACCATCTTCACTGCACCCACCCCCAAAACCAAGGATCACCAAGTGCACAACTGCAAAACTGGCCAGAAACAGAGACAAAAATGCCACATGGAAAGCCTGACGTGCCACAGCCTGGCTCACAGAGGGCAAGCTGTATGGATCCCAGGGGTGGGCGGGGCGGCGCTGGGAGGACAGAGCTCGAGGGGCAGGGGCTGGCAACCTTAGAGACAGCTGGGCATCCAGACCCACAGATCGGGTTTAGTCTCCTTCCTCATCTGCCCTTTGCTCTCGCTGACCCCATCCTGCCTCGCCTGACACTACAATCTAGCTGCTTGTCCAGCCTTGACCACAGCACAGCCCCTTCTTGCCTGGATGAATCTCGGGGCAAGATCTTCAGGCCTCTGAACCTCAGGGTCTTCGTCTCTCAAGTGGCTGGTGAAAGGACTGCTCTCCTGTCCCGAGACGGCCTGACCCTGAGTCCTCTGTGCCATCTGTCCCCTCATTCTGCGAGGGCAAGGCTCCCACCGAAAATGACGTGCTGTGTGTCACATGTGCCCCCTGGTGTAGGCGAGGAATGGCAAGGGGACAAGGGCTGGCTCTTGGCTCCCCAACACAGCTCCACAGTGAATCTGCGAGCCTCCCCCCTCCCTCCCCACCCCCCGGCTAACTGGTTTGATTTTTTGAGACACAGCAGAGCCTGGCAGGATTTCCACAGGACAGAGAAAGATGGCCCGGAAGTCAGAGAGGAGGTGGCCTATGTGGCAGCTTGGCTGTGGCGGAGTGAGGCGAGCGGGTGAGGGAGACAGGTTGAGTGCATTAGTCACCCCTCGGGTCTCTCTCAGACTGGCCAGGAGCCAAGTCTTAATGCATTTCTAATCAGCTTCCAGAGCTTTCTGCTGAGGATGCAGATGGAGGAGGGTCCTGGGGGCCCTGCGTGGGACAGGCTGAGTGGGGGGCTGCCACACTGGGCAGGTCTCCATTGGCAGCAGCCTGCCCTCCCCGCCCTGTCTTCTTCCTCCAAGGAAACTGACTTCCTACCCATCCTTCTCCCTCCCTGGAATTCTGCCTGGCCCTGTTAATATCTTCCAATATCTGAATTAGCTAGCATGGTGAGCCATGAAGGTGGGCTGTTGGGGGCAGTGTTGGGTAAATGTTGGTATAGAGGTCTAAAGAGACCCAGCCCTAGCTAGGCATCGTGGCACCTGCCTGTAACACCAGGCTCAGGGGGCAGAAGCAGGAGGAGCACAGGTTCTAGGTTAACTTGACCTACACAGCCAGATCTTATCCTCCCTCCCCACAAAAAATGGAAAAAATATTTTTAAAAAGTCCAGAGCCAGCCCTGTCATTAAGCTGTTCCCTGCACTGACTGCTAAGGTGTAGCCCCAGTACCTGGCTTATGGATGGGCTACCTCAGTGTCTTCTTGAACATTCTGTCACAAGACACACCTGGAGGAACCCACGTGGCCATGGCACAGAACCTGCATGTGGCCTTAGTTATCCAACTCTGGCACCAGAGCCTCACCTTCAGTATAAGGAGCCAGCACTTGAACTGTCTGGCATTCAGAAGAGAGAAATGCAGGTCCCAGGTTCCAGAGTGGGGAGCAGGGGGCTGTGGCCCAGACTTCAGGGGAGCATAGCTTTTTCCACAGAAGAAGGAAAGGAGGGAAGGAAGGAAAGAAATACAGAAGCTACAAACACAGGCTTAAGAAAGTTCTGTTTGTAGCCAAGATGGAGTAATGGAGTCTAGAAGAAGAACCAAGGCAAATCCATGGAAATGGCTGTCAGGACATTCAATGTCAAGCCAGTGAGCCTTGAGAGTCGGGGTGTGAACAAGGTGAGCCCCACATCGGCTCCAGTTTGCAGCTGGGGGAGGCTTTCAGGTACCAGGCAGAGAGCAGGCAGGGCCTTGTGGGTTCCTAGGGTGAAGAGACAGAACTGAGGGCTCGGGAGGAAGATGGAGGGCTCAGGGGGAGCAGGGCCAGGGCACAGTGGTACCAGGAGACCTGAGGTCTGTCGATGGCGCTCACAAGCCCAAACACTGGCTGGGCTGGGGCAGACAAGACTGGAGCACAGGGAGAGGCTCCCAAAGGGATGACAGGAAACAGTGGCTGGTGTTCACGATCCAGAAAGTCTGCCCAGCCTGCCAGCCAGACTGGCAAAGCGCCCAAGTCACAGGGCGGCGGGGGGGCGTACACAGAATGGCGTGGCCACGGGAGCAGGAAGAGTTACCTGCAGACGAAGATGTCGCTGGTCCTGCTCAGCAGATCTTAAAAAGCAATCCCGAAGTGAGCAGACCGTTCCCGAGGAGAGCTGCACCCCAGAGCCGAGGAGAAGGATGCTTGTAGAAATATCATGCAACAAGGTAAAATCCACAATGCTCATGAATGACCAGGCACGCAAAGCAGCAGGATGTGGCCTGCATTTGGAGGCTGACACAGATTTAGAACTTGTAGAAGATACATTAAAGCAGTTGTTACAGGGCTGGAGAGATTGGCTTAGTGGTTAAGGTGCTTGTCTGCAAAGCCTAAAGATCCAGGTTCAATTCCCCAGTACCTACATAAACCAGATGCACAAGGTAGTGCATGCACCTGGACTTTGTTTGCAGTGGCTAGAGGCCCTGGAGCAGTGATTTTCTCTCCCATCCTCAAATAAACAAACAAACAAATAAATGAATAAAACACGTATTATAACTGCATGCCACATGCTGAAAAAAGCTTAACGAAGCAATGGACATGTTAAAAAAAGAATGCAAGCCATTTTTAAAAGACAGAAATTTAAGCATGTAGAGATGACAACCACAATTTCTGATGTAGCAATACATAGCATGGCGTATCACTAGATACTCTAGGAGAAACGGCCATGAGCCAGACGTGGTGGCACACACCTTTAATCCCAGCACCCGTGAGGCAGAGGTAGGAGGATCGCTAAGAGTTCAAGACCATCCTGAGACTACATAGTAAATTCCAGGTCAGGTTGGGGTACAGTGAAACCCTGCTCTGAAAACAAAAAAAACCCAGAAATGTGCAGAAAGACAAAAAGACTATTTTTTTAAACTTTATTTTTATTTATTTATTTGAGAAAGAGAGAGAGAGAAAGACAGAGAGAGTGAGGTAGAGAGAGGGGGAGAGAGAGAATGGGTGCACCAGGGCCTCTAGCCACTGCAAACAAACTCCAGACACGTGCGCTCCCTGTGCATCTGGCTTACATGGGTCCTAGAGAGCCAAACCAGGATCCTTTGGCTTTGCAGGCAAACGCCTTAACCGCTAAACCATTTCTCCAGCCCAAAAAGACTATTTAAAAAATATATTAAAATATGTTTTATTTATTTGTAAGTAAAGAGAGAGAGAAATGAATGACAATGGGCATGTCAGAGCCTCTTGACATTGCAAATGAAGTCCAGACACATGCTGTCAGGCTGTAATCGGCAGCTTTAGGTCGCTGAGATGAACTTTCAGAATGGCACGGTTATGGAAGAAGGGATTTGTTGAAGCTTACAGATCCAGGGGAGGTTCTGTAATGGCAGAAGAAGTTGGCCTGCTCTTATAGGACCAAACACGGAGAGGAGAAGTCCACACCACACAACACACCTTAGGAAGTCAGGCATACTGTGCATCTTTAGATTAGCATTCCAAGTCCACCACCACACTTTAGGGCAGGACCCTAAGATCCGCCCAGTGACACCGCCCCCAGCCAGGTGGCTGTAGATCCAAACTACAAACTAATAAACCACTGGTCTGTTGGGGGTCATGTATTTAAACTAGCACACAGGCTGTGAAGCCAGTGACTTTAACCGCCGAGTCAGCCCTAACAAAAAGACCTTTAAAAAAGGAGTGCAGAGATAGCTCCACAGTTAACAGCGCTCCCTGCACAAGAACTAGGACTTGAGGGCACCTGAAACAGCCCCAGTTTGATTCTCCAGTACCCATGTTGACAGCTGGGCATAGCCATACATGTCTGTGACCCCAGTCCTGTGGGGAAGAAAGACTGGAAAAGCAATGGAGCACAGGAAAAATGGCAAGCTCCGGAATCAAGTAAGAGACTTTGTCCCAAGAAAAACATGTGGGGCTAGAGAGATGACTTAGCAGTTAAGGTGCTTGCCTCCAAAGCTTAAGGACTCATGTTTGACTCTCCAGATCCCATATGAGCCAGACGTGCAAGGTGAAGCAAGTGCAATGCTTCACATGCCCACAAGGTGGTGCAAGCGTGTGGAGTTCAATTACAGTGGCTGGAGGCCCTGGTGCACCAGTCTGTTGGGTTTGCCTCAAAAATAAATAAGCAAATAAAAGGAAAAACATGTGGATAGTGCAGGAGGGGGGAACCTGATGCCTTCCTCTGGCCTCCACACAGGCACACATCTATACACCCATGTGCACACGCCACACCACACATAAACACACTCTCACACACATGCAAAAATAAAGAGTATCAAATGTTAGATTTTAAGAAAGTGACCTCTTTTCCTCTCTCTCCACAGATGTGATTTGAGACACCCCAAAGTGACTAAGCCTGGGATTTTGAAAGCCCACTGTTAGAGAAATTGGCCAAGTCTCAGCACCCCAGGGCTAAAGGAGGGAGTGCCATTTCCTCCCAGCCACCATCTCACTTTGTGTCCCTCTTTTCCCACACAAGCCCCTTCCCAGTGATGCAATAACCCCTCCCTCTCCCCCAGAGCTTTACAAACCACTTCCCTTCCCTTACTTGGGGTCCGAACGTCTCTTTCCCTTTGCTTTGGACCCTGCTGTTCTCTCATCTGGTATAAGTAAAATCTTTGGCCCAAGAAACAGTTCATCCTCTATTCTTGGACCCAAACCTTACATCAACAAACTGTGAGACTATTTCAAGCAGCCTAATGTATTCCTAGCATCTCCAGAAGGAGACTAGAGGGAAGGGGAACACAAAAAACACCAAAAAAATAATGACTAGAGCCAGGCATGGGGTTGCACACCTTTAATCCCAGCACTCGGGAGGCAGAGGTAGGATGATTGCCTTGAGTTCGAGACCACCCTGAGACTCCATAGTGAATTCCAGGTCAGCCTGGGCTAGAGCAAAACCCTACCTCAAAAAGCCAAATAATAATAATAGTGATAACCAGAAAAATTTCCAAACAATGCAAACTGTAGCCCACAAATACATTTCCAATCCTTAAGCACAAGAAACCTGAAGGATCCTGTTGCAGTCAGGTTTGCATTGCTAAAGAAATCACCCGACCAAGAGCAGCTTGTGGGAAAAGGGGGGTTTATTTTGGCTTACAGACTTGAGGGGAAGCTCCATGGCAGGGGAAGACGATGACATAAGCAGAGGGTGGACATCACCTCCTGGCCAACATGAGGTGGACAATAGCAACAGGAGAGTGTGCAAAGCACTGGTTAGGGGACACTGGCTATAACACCCATAAGCCCGCCCCCAACAATACACTGCCTCCAGGAGTCATTAATTCCCAAATCTCCATCATCTGGGAACCTAGCATTCAGAACACCTAAATTTATGGGGGACACCTGAATCAAGTCACCACATTCTACCCCTGGCCCCCATAAACTGATAACCATTTGTGATATAAGATGCAAAGAAATATTCAACCAATACAAGATTTAGAAGAACTAGGGCAAACATCAAACTCTGTAGCTCCAAGTCCAACAACTCTAGTCAGTGACAAATCTACAAGTCTGATAATTCTAACCAAGATTCAACAAGTCTCTGGAATTCCAATTCCACCCCGTCAGCAAGGTTAATCGCAGTCCCAAAAATCTTCATCTGGGGCCGGCAGCTCTTTTTGGCAACTTTCTCGTGGTCCTGGCATCTCCTCTGGGTCTCCAGTGCAACCCATGGTTCATCCTCACTGCACCATTGGGTTTCCATGTAGGCATCCAGCAAATCTGCTTCACACTGCCCACAGACATTTCCAAAACACAAGACCATGTTGCAAATTCAATGACCCTCTCTTTTCTGTATTTCTTCTACTCCATAATACCAGGTAAGGTGCCAATTTGTTAATCCAGAGGGAATAAAGCAGACTTTGAAGAATGGGACACTCCTTGAGCATTCAAGCCCCTTCAGAAGAGTCTACATTCTTCTTATTGCTCCAATGCAGGTCGGCTGACACAATCTCAAAGGTTGTAATCTCTCATATAATTACAGCTGAACAGGCAGAAGTTTCAACCCAAAGATTTCATTTCTGTGCCATATTTCTCTGCTCACACCAGTCCATTTCTACGCAATGCAACCCTGCACTAATTCTCAGGACTTGGGCATAACAGTAAGCCTCTCACACAATCTGCTTCTAGCCCAGTCCAGGCAAAGCTCTTTCTCACCCTCACAAGCCAAACCTCACAGTCCATAGTTCTTACTGCATTCAGGTCTTTCAACTCTGACCAAAACAGTCCATCAAGCTGTACTTACAGCACTACAAGGCTTATCTTAGGTCAAGGTTTCAAATCCTTTCACATTCCTATGAAAAATCAGCTCCAAAAGGCCAAAGCTACACAGTCAGGTGTCTAGCAGCAGCGCCACTCTTGGTACCAATTTTACTGTTGCAGTCAGGTTTGCATTGCTGGCAGAAATCACCCAACCAAGAGCAGCTTCTGGGAAAAAGAGGTTCATTTTTGCTTACAGGCTCTAGGGGGAAGCTCCATAATGGCAGGAAGAAATGATTGTATGAGCAGAGGGTGGACATCACCCCCTGGCCAACATCAGATGGACAATAGCAACAGGAGAGTGTGCCAAACACTGGCAAGGGGACACTGGCTATAACACCCATAAGCCCATCCCCAATCCACCGCCTCCAGGAGGCATTAATTCCCAAATCTCCATCAGCTGGGCACCTAGCATTCAGAACACCTAAGTTTATGGGGGACACCTGAATCAAACCTCCATAGATACACTGCAATCAAGTTGCTCAAAGTTAATGATGAGAAAAACTAAAGGCAGCCATAGGGGGAAGAAGGGATATCATATTTAGAGAAACAAAATAAAGAAAAGGAGGAAACAGTTTGAATCCAGAGGAAGGTGGAGCAGTGTCTTTAAGATGTCCTGTTAGAGTTCTGTGCACCGTTAAAAAATAATCCTAAAAAACTGAAATCAAAGAAAATAATTTTTCAATACTTACAAGCTGAAAAAAATCACCAATATCACTGGATATGTTGACATGCTTTCAGCAGCAAGAAAACGATGCCCAGAAGAGGGTTATATAAGAGAGTGTGAGACAGCAGCAATAGTAATATCCCCCGAAGAAACACACCGGAGTTTCATTTTGTTACCTAAATCATTTAAAAAATGAACTTGACTTTTAGCAAAGACAGTAACAACATAGTCTGAGGTTTATGACATACAACATGGGCAAATGTGTACCAAACATGGCATGGAAAACCAAGGGGGAGAAACAGCATTATACTACTATGAACACCTTAGTATATGTGAAATGATGTGAAACATTTGAGATAGTCTGTGAGTTAAAGGTACTGTAAATCCTATAGTTTTGCTAAAATATCAAAATAAAGAGTAGGCTGGGTGTGGTGGCCCACACCTTTAATCCCAGCACTCGGGAGGCAGAGGTAGAACGATCACCGTGAGTTCAAGGCCATCTCTGAGACTACACAGTGAATTCCAGGTCAGCCTGGACTAGCATGAGACCCTACCTTGAAAAACAAAAAGCAAACAAACAAACAAATAGTAGTAGCTAATAAGCTAACTGAAGAGACATCATGGAAAAATAAGATTTTCTAACCCCCAAAGAAGGCAGACCAAAAAAAAAAAAGAATAGATGGGGAAAATGGAAAACAAGATAATATACTTAAGCCCAGCCATATCAATAAACACATTAAATATAAATGGTTTAATAGTTCAATTAAAGGGCAGAGAACTTAGGCTCATACAAAAACCTGAACACAGTTGTTTAGAGAAGGTTTATTTATATATCACAAGACTTGGAGCCAACCAAGATGGATTAAGTAAACAGGATCATTCAGCTTCACTACTTCAATTCAAATTACCAAGCCATTAAGAGACAACACACAGAGGAAGAGATACTAAAAACTCAGGAGGGCAGGAATCAGTACCATAGAAACCGACTTCTTGGTGAGCTAATTAAAATATATAACTCTCTGAAACAGAGGTGGGGGGGGGGATAATCTGTGCAAGAGCACCCTACAAGAGTGGAGAAAATTTTACTCTAAAACCGAGAGCTGTTGTTGAAAACTCCCAGTGCTAGAATTGGGTTACAGTGAGATGTTGATCAGGGAGGCCCATGAGGCCCCCAAAGCAATGCCATTGTCTATGCATTTGGTTACTCACCAGAACTAATTGGTAAGACCCTTGTGCTGGTTTGATTCATGTGTCCCCCATAAACTTAGGTGTTCTGAATGCTAGGTTCCCAGCTGATAAGAGATTTGGGAATTAATGCCTCCTGGAGGGAGTGTATTATTGGGGGTGGGCTTATGGGTGTTATAGCCAGTTTCTCCATGCCAGTGTTTGGCATACTCTCCTGTTCCTATGGTCCACCTTATGTTGGCCAGGGGGTGATGTCCACCCTCTGCTCATGCCATCGTTTTCCTCTGCCATTGTGGAGCTTCCCCTCGAGCCTGTAAGCCTAAATAAACCTCTTTTTTCCCCAGAAGCTGCTCTTGGTTGGGTGATTTCTACCAGCAATGCGAACCAGAGTGCAACAACCTTTTTGCTGGAGACACCACAGGCTGAAGTCTCCTGTAAGAGACTGAGAGGTCATGCTGGAAGCCTCCCTGCTATCTAACTCTCATGGGGCTGGAGAGCACTCTGTAAACGACTGGGGATGGAAATTACCAACAGCAGAAGCAAGCAGGGGATCCTGCACGCTTCAAAATCAACCAGCCAGGTTAGAGCTGTGCACACCAGTGCAGCAGTGGCACACAGGTTACGGGGTAGTCATCCGCTCTCTGACTGGATGAGGCCCTCTCAGTGGGAGGGGATTCATACCTGGTACGGAGAGCCAAGTCAGAAGCCTATGGCTTGGAAGGTCATAGACTCTAGAGGGAGGCTTCCACCGCTCTTTGGTTAGAAGGAGAGGTTGTGCCCAACAAAAACGTCTTCTAAATCTCTATGTTCATTCCTTTTGATCCATGCTTCTTTCACTCTTGACTAGAAAATCTACTTTTTACATATGCCAGCGAATATCGCCAAGACCAAGACCCATTAGCACAATAAAAAAAGGAAGTTGATTGCTGAGCATGAGACAAGCCATTTCTATTGTACTTTCCAGCGCCCAGGAAGCATTACTGAAGTGACAGATTAAATATGAGTGCACCTCTCACTGCTAGCCTGAGAGCTTCCTCCAGGGAGCTGATGGTAGATACTGAGGATACTGAAAAAGCATGAAAGCCAAAGATCAGAGGCTGCTGAGAGCTCAGCACTAAGGAAGGCTTATAACACAGCCTTCGAGGCTCAAGGAACGTTACGCGAGAGGGTGCGGAAAGAAGGCAGGAGCCACAGGGTGGGAATGGGGACCCTGACGTGTATTCCCCACCCCACAGAGACTGACTGGAGCATGCGTGATGCACCACAATTACCAAGAACCCCACTAAGGAGGGCCCTCAGCAGGATGAGGACAGGGGACAGGGTATATGAGAATAACCCAGTGGGAATATGATCAATTTGTAATATGTTCATAAAATAAAGTTCTCAATTTAGAAAACATTAGGCAACACACATGAACACACACACATGTTTCAAGGTAAGGTCTTGCTCTAGCCCAGGCTGACCTGGAATTCACTATGCAGTCTCAGGCTGGCCTTGAACTCTCAGTGATCCTCCTACCTCTGCTGAATGCTGGGATTAAAGATGTGTGCCACCATGCCCAGCCATATTTTTAAAAAGACATCCAGAGGTTATATGGAAGAGTCACTTCACTTCCCTCCCAACTTTTCTGTGAACCCATAAATACTGAAAACAGAGAAAGCAAACCTTTAAATAAAAATAATTATAGTAAAGTGCCTTAGAGACTCGTGTGAGTCCCAGCTGTGTGCTGTGGGCAGGTGACTGTCTGCTTTCTCACCAGCACAGTGTATCTCCGCAGTGTCTTCTTGGGAGGTTCTCGTGTGACTGTATTGTTGGGCACAGAGCCTGTGGGGAAGCACATGAGTGTGGGATAGCGGGCAAACGCAATGGGAAGGTACAAGAACGTGGGGGGAGGGGACAGAATGGACAGAGAAGGTACAGAAATCAGTCTTCCTTTCTCGAGACAGAGAGGGTTGGAGCACAGCACACTGCATCTACTGCATAAGCACCCCACATTTATGTGGCAACATGCCGTCCACCCCAAGATGCCCAACTCTCTGAGCTCCATGAGATTCAGGCTTCAGACTGGAGTCGTGTAACACCACCTAGAAATTTGCACTAGAAAAGCTTCACCAACTTTGACATCTCTTTTAATGTCTCGTCACACCTCTGAAAAAATTGTGGCAAGATGGCTTCTTGTGAGGCAGGTCTGATTAGAATGCTAAAATAGTTGTGTCCCATGAGAATTTGAAGACAAGGCCCTGTGGTTAAAAACATTTGTGATAGCAGACCATTTGTATTGTAACGGTAATTCTTGCTTTTAGAAAACAATGTCTCAGGAGCAGAGTGCCAGGCTCCCGGGAATGCTATTTGGCTGGGCAGAGGTGTTTTTCTAAGGGGGAAAAACCTCTGCTCAGTTGTCTTCCAGGTCTGTCAGGGTGATCCCGAAGGCTCTTGAGTGTTATGAAGACCTGCTCAAGAGCTGACAGTCACCTATCCAATACAAACAACTGTCTTTTGTGCTTTTCCCTCTTCATGAAACATAATTAAAAAGCAAATTAACTGTGAGCATCACAAGGTCCTGGCGGTGAGGCGAAGACAGCAGCAGGGAATGAACCAGCTTCCCAGCAACGATCAGAGCCATGCGGTGCCTTCCAGAGAGACAGGCCCAGGGTTGGCACTGTGCCACAAGTCTGGTATATACATTCTCCTACCTGCCAAGGCCAAGGTTCTGAGAGGTGGGCTGAGGGGATAAGAAGGGGAACCCCCAGTTGGTCAGTCACAGAAGGCCTACCTGGCCCCCACTACCAAAAGGTTGAGCCCTATGCGTATCACTCAAGAGGTCAGAAACGTCCAAGATTAGCAGCTGCATAGGGCTGACCTAGTAAGATCATGACTGCTCCTGAGAAATGAAGGACTGCTTTCCCGGGCTTGGCAGGTTCTAAGCATACGAGTCCAAGGCATAGAGAAGCCACTGGCCACCCCAGGAGGCATCCAGCCCACGCGCCTGTTCTGTATGGTCCATGAAGTCACCAGTCCCGAAGATGCCACCACCCACGCCTTCCTTCCCTCCTGGACGTTAGAAGCTGGGGGCTGTGCCTTTCCTTTGTGTGCAGGTGGTCTTGGGGTCTCTTTGCCAAGAGCATGTGGTGTTAGTAAGACTGAGGCCAGGTCCTAAGACGCTTGCAGCCTCCCTCTGGGCTACTGGACCCCCCGCTCAGGAAGTGGGCTGAGACCCCCATGCTAGGAGAAAGCCCAGAGAAGCCCTGCGAGGTGTGGGGGAACTGTGGAGAAGGGTCTGAGCTCTGGAGGTGTCAGAAATAAAAAGCTGCGGGGTGGGAGCCTAAATGCCAGCCCTGGCCGCCCCAGCAAGACCGCTACCACAGAACAGCAGCCAGCTGGCCTCCTGTGGACTGCAGTCCCCAGAACTGAGCAGCACAGACGACTCCTTGAGTCACTCATCAGCCTCCACAGTGAGCAAGAACTGAACAAGAACTGATGTGCTGACAACCTATGGTTGGTCAGTTTGGGACACATTTCTAATTAATGGTCAACATTAAAAAAAAAAAGTCTGCAGGGCTGGAGAGATGGCCCAGCAGTTAAGGCAGTTGCCATTTGATTCCCCAGTTCCCATGTAAAACCAGATGCACAAGGTGGTGCATGTGTCTGGAGTTCATCTGAAGTGGCTACAGGCCTTGGCATTCTCTCCCTCCCTCCCTCCCTCCCTCTCTCTCTTTCTTTTTTATTTCTTTTCTTTTCTTTCTTTCTTTCTTTCTTTTTTTTTTTTTTGAGGTAGGGTCTCACTGTAGCCCAGGCTGACCTGGAATTCACCATGTAGTCTCGGGGTGGCCTCAAACTCACAGCGACCCTCTTACCTCAGCCTTCCAAGGCATGCGCCGCCACACCCGGCTCCCCCTCTCTTTCTTAAATAATAAATAAAATAAAAACCCAGTCTGCATGTGAAAGTCGCCATGTCCATTTCCTCTAAACCCGCTGCCCCAGGCCTGTGGGTCTACGTGGCACAAGCAAGATGTCGGAGTGAGTCCCCTGTACTCTGGCTTTGTGGGCACTCCCAGAACACCTGGATTTACATGGCCCTCTCCTTAGAATCCTCTCTCTGGGCTCCGTGTGGGGAAATCTGCATGTTGTCCTAACGTATTCACTGCCACCCTCCCCGCCCTTCTCGGTCCCAATGATGTTCCCACTTGACACCTGGCATTCCCTGTCTTTCCATGCCAGGATCTTTCTGCCTCACTAACCTTACTAAAGCCTGTCCACTCACGCACTCATCTAACCGGTGCTTGGAGAAGACGTGGCAGAGTGCTCAGTCCAGCACTTGACCCTCTCCTCTTGCCAGGTCGTGGCCTGGCCTGTTGTCTGCCCAATCCCCTGTAAGTACCTAGAAGGAGAACCTATGTCCCATTCAACCCTGACCCCCAGCATCCTTGTGGTGCCTGGCAGTGGCGCTGGGCACAAGGCAGGGAGGCGGCATGTGCAGAAGTGCTTCGTCCCCCCGCCACTTGCTGCTAGGTGCCGCAGAGAAAGAAGTGCCCACCCTAAGGAGGGGCAGGGTGACAGAACCACACCAGGAAGCCATCCTGAGCATAATGGTGGCTCAGCCTGTGAGGGAGGCACCATGGGGAGAGCACCCCCAGAAGCAGGGGACAGGTGAGCGTCTTGGAACACGCCCACCCTGCCCCACCTTCTGTCTTTCTCCAGGTGAAGCCACAGGTGGGGAACCCAAGAACCTCAGGCCTAGGCTCCAATCCCAGTTCCTTACTAACGGCGTGTCCTTGGGTAAATTACTCTCTCTTGTTGACATCTGCCATCCTTATCTGTACAACAGGATTCAAACGCCTAAGCTACAGACTTCTAAGGGTTTACACTAATACTGTGCCAAGCACATGGCATTTGGCACGTAGTAGGTGGTCAATAAACTTCACTGTGTCTTCTGTAACCTGACCAAGAGTAATATGAATTATACACCTAACAAAAAGGAACCGAACCTCCACAGGCTCTGCCCACAGGTGCTGAAAAGCCCAGTGTTTATTTTGCCAAGTCACCATAGCAACTGTGGATGTTCCAGCCAACCCCAGGGTTAGTTAGCCATCATCAAATTATCCGGTAACCATGGAAACACCAGCGTTCTGTGGGATCCAGAGAAGGCAGCCAGCAACATCACAAGAGCTACTCTCCCTCCTGGAAAGAACTCTGAGAGCCTCCTCCGTCACTGGGGAGCTGAGGTCGTCTCTGCACCGTGGTGAGGAGCGCTCCTCTACAGCGGCGTTTCTGGAGCTTGGGTGCAGAAGGTGACACAGGAAGTCAGGCCTAGAACTGCCCGTGACACCTGATCCTTGCAGGGCCAGTGAGCATCACTGCATGCATGGCACACTTGTTAATGGGTCCCACAGGCTGGGGTTTGGATTCACTGGGGGCCTGGGCACTCATGGGCCACACACAGTCCAGCTTTTGCAATTACATTTTTGGGAAGACTCCCACCACAGGTGAAGTTTTGGGAAAGGAAAGTGTCCCCCTCAAACTTCATTCCTCTGAAGCAAGTAGGGACCCTGCCATTCACCCAGAAGACAGGAAGGTGCCTGGTGACCTCTCTGTCCCCATGCTCTGAACACAACCGCAAAAAAGTGTAGGCTCTGGCTGGTGGGCTGAGACCTCAAAACGTGGCCTTTCCCTGTAGCCACACTGTGGTCAGCTCTGGGTCTTCCAAGGGGCCACGGGCCATGGTGGCAACCTTCTGACGCTCGGAACACCGGGGGGTTCCCCTGCCACAAAGACCAGGCAGCGAGCTAAGAGGCTCACCATCTGCCTGCCACGAGGAACCTTATTTATGTGGAGGGAAGGGCTGTGTTCCTGCTCACACCCAGCACAAAGCAAAACACGGATCAGACAGTCACTGGGCTTTGACAGCTGGTCACAAAGCCTGCTTGCTGCCTCCCTGGTCAGGCAAGGGGCTGCGGCCTCCACCCCCCCCCCCCCCCCCGCCTCCGGGAGGGAAGAGGGGGACGCTTGAGGTGGTCACAAGTGACAGGTTGCCAGCAACAAGCAAAAAACAGACTAGGGGAGAGAGAGCCACCCATCAGGGTTGGCAGGGATTAGCTTTGCCAGCCATGGAGGGCCCCTGGGCTCCGGTGGGGGTTGGGCAGGGAGGGGCGAGTGCGGGCTGTCCAGCTCTAGACAAGACCCCCCCCCCATGGGCACGGCTCCTCCCTCGGGGTGCGCAAGGTGCCCCGCCCGGCCCTGGGCGCGCACCAGGTGGGGCTGCCGGCTAGGGACAAAGGGCAGGGACTTGGGTGCCTGCGTGCGGGACGGGTGTCCCTGCCCACCCGGAGCTCCGGCGGGGAAGGGGAGGAGGCTGTGGCCCGACCGCGGAGCGTCTCAAACTTGGCGGGGGGAAGAAGGCGTCCCGTTACCTGCGCGGCCATAAAAGACAGATCCATGGTGTCGCCGCCGGCGTGGCCGCTGCGGCCGCCCGCGCTCGAGTCCGCGCGGCTGTCGCTGTCGCTGTCGCTGCTGCTGCGGCCGCGGCTCGGGCTGCGGGTCCCGCCTCGGGCTCGGCGCGCCGGCGGCGGGAGGAGCAGCGGGCAGGAGGCCCCGGGACCCCGCGGCGGAGGCGGCGCGGCGGCGCGGCGCGATCCGATCCAATCCGCCCGGCTCGGGCTCCCGGCTCCCGGCTCCCGGCTCCCGGCTCCCGGCTCCCGGCTCCCGGCTCCGGGCTGCAGACGGAGTGGGCGGGGGACCCCGGGCGAGCGCGGGGGCGGGGCGCGGCGCCCCTCCACGTGACCACTGCAGCCCCACCCCCGCCCCGCCCCCCAAGGACCCCTGAGAGCTCCGGATCGCTTCCTGCGTGGGCCGGATGGGGAAACTGAGGCCTGACATGAGACAGCTCGTTGGTGGTGGGCGCTCTGCCCCGGGCAGTTGACTTCAGCCCTCCGGGGACTCCCGGGCAGTGGTGGCCACTGAGTTATTGGGTGACCAAAGAGCCAACCTTGCAGGGACTCCAGCTTACAGCTCTAGAATCTGGCGGAACGAAGTGTAAATTCTAACTTTGCCATACTGCGCGGCTGGGCTTCCTCATCTATAGAATGAGAATCGCAGAACCCAGGAGTCAAGTGAGAGGTCCCCTATGTCCCAACATGATGTTCAGGACCAGGGCCAAGCCACACGACCGAAACGTTGTTGTGAATGGTCTTCTGGGATTGCACCGGGCGCAACGTGCAAAACTGGTACTCTGTGGCTCTGTTCAGATGGCTGGCCTCGAACCGTTGGTCCCAACCATGCAGGGTCCACAGCTGCACTGGAGGGAACAGCAAGGATGCTGTGAGGGTGTGTGTGTGTGTGTGTGTGTAACTTAAAGAGTGGCAAGTCCACTCTAACAAATACAATAAACCATGACCTTTGAACCCTGGTGAGCACCTCCCCTGATCCCCTCTATCACACATGCTCATTTTCATTGCTCTCTTTTTGTTACGGATTTACCTTTACAAGGAAATAAAATAATAGCTCTGATATGCATTCTTCCTGCATGCCCCCTTCATCCGCCATGGTGTCTGGGCAAAACCAGTGCGGGAAGGGTACTGACATCCTGTCCAGTGCTTCTGAGAACGCCCCTGAGCTGGCTCCTTACCGGTCTCAGAATCAGTAGAAATGGAGCTGTCCAGTCCAGCGGCCATCACGTCTGTGTTGATACCAGATGAGCTGCTGCTTCACAGTGTCTGATTTCCAAGGCAGTCTAACTACCTCATTCTCCTGGTAGCATAGCCACCCTGTTCTCCTGGTATCATAACCACCCTGTTCTCCAGGTAGCATAGCCACCCTGTTCTCCTGGTATCATAGCCACCCTGTTCTCCTGGTATCACAGCCACTCTGTTCTCCTGGTATCATAACCACCCTGTTCTCCTGGTATCATAGCCACCCTGTTCTCCTGGTAGCATAACCACCCTGTTCTCCTGGTATCATAGCCACCCTGTTCTCCTGGCATCATAACCACCCTGTTCTCCTGGTATCACGGCCACCCTGTTCTCCTGGTAGCATAACCACCCTGTTCTCCTGGTATCATAACCACCCTGTTCCCCTGGTATCATAGCCACCCTGTTCTCCTGGCATCATAACCACCCTGTTCTCCTGGTATCACGGCCACCCTGTTCTCCTGGTAGCATAACCACCCTGTTCTCCTGGTATCATAGCCACCCTGTTCTCCTGGTAGCATAACCACCCTGTTCTCCTGGTATCATAACCACCCTGTTCTCCTGGTATCATAACCACCCTGTTCTCCTGGTAGCATAACCACCCTGTTCTCCTGGTAGCATAGCCACCCTGTTCTCCTGGTATCATAACCACCCTGTTCTCCTGGTATCAGAACCACCCTGTTCTCCAGGTATCATAACCACCCTGTTCTCCTGGTATCAGAACCACCCTGTTCTCCAGGTATCATAACCACCCTGTTCTCCTGGTATCACGGCCACCCTGTTCTCCTGGTAGCATAGCCACCCTGTTCTCCTGGTAGCATAACCACCCTGTTCTCCTGGTAGCATAGCCACCCTGTTCTCCTGGTATCATAACCACCCTGTTCTCCTGGTATCAGAACTACCCTGTTCTCCAGGTATCATAACCACCCTGTTCTCCTGGTAGCATAGCCACCCTGTTCTCCTGGTAGCATAGCCACCCTGTTCTCCTGGTAGCATAACCACCCTGTTCTCCTGGTAGCATAACCACCCTGTTCTCCTGGTATCAGAACCACCCTGTTATCCTGGTAGCATAGCCACCCTGTTCTCCTGGTAGCATAGCCACCCTGTTCTCCTGGTAGCATAGCCACCCTGTTCTCCTGGTAGCATAACCACCCTGTTCTCCTGGTAGCATAGCCACCCTGTTCTCCTGGTATCATAACCACCCTGTTCTCCTGGTAGCATAGCCACCCTGTTCTCCTGGTAGCATTACCACCCTGTTCTCCTGGTAGCATAACCACCCTGTTCTCCTGGTATCAGAACCACCCTGTTCTCCTGGTATCATAGCCACCCTGTTCTCCTGGTAGCATTACCACCCTGTTCTCCTGGTAGCATAACCACCCTGTTCTCCTGGTATCATAACCACCCTGTTCTCCTGGTATCACAGCCACCCTGTTCTCCTGGTATCACAGCCACCCTGTTCTCCTGGTATCATAACCACCCTGTTCTCCTGGTATCACAGCCACCCTGTTCTCCTGGTATCATAGCCACCCTGTTCTCCTGGTAGCATAACCACCCTGTTCTCCTGGTATCATAGCCACCCTGTTCTCCTGGTAGCATAACCACCCTGTTCTCCTGGTATCATAGCCACCCTGTTCCCCTGGTATCATAGCCACCCTGTTCTCCTGGCATCATAACCACCCTGTTCTCCTGGTATGACGGCCACCCTGTTCTCCTGGTAGCATAACCACCCTGTTCTCCTGGTATCATAACCACCCTGTTCTCCTGGTATCATAGCCACCCTGTTCTCCTGGTAGCATAACCACCCTGTTCTCCTGGTATCATAGCCACCCTGTTCTCCTGGTAGCATAACCACCCTGTTCTCCTGGTATCATAACCACCCTGTTCTCCTGGTAGCATAACCACCCTGTTCTCCTGGTAGCATAGCCACCCTGTTCTCCTGGTATCATAACCACCCTGTTCTCCTGGTATCAGAACCACCCTGTTCTCCAGGTATCATAACCACCCTGTTCTCCTGGTATCATAACCACCCTGTTCTCCAGGTATCATAACCACCCTGTTCTCCTGGTAGCATAACCACCCTGTTCTCCTGGTAGCATAGCCACCCTGTTCTCCTGGTAGCATAACCACCCTGTTCTCCTGGTAGCATAGCCACCCTGTTCTCCTGGTATCATAACCACCCTGTTCTCCTGGTATCAGAACCACCCTGTTCTCCAGGTATCATAACCACCCTGTTCTCCTGGTAGCATAGCCACCCTGTTCTCCTGGTAGCATAGCCACCCTGTTCTCCTGGTAGCATAACCACCCTGTTCTCCTGGTAGCATAACCACCCTGTTCTCCTGGTATCAGAACCACCCTGTTCTCCTGGTAGCATAGCCACCCTGTTCTCCTGGTAGCATAGCCACCCTGTTCTCCTGGTAGCATAGCCACCCTGTTCTCCTGGTAGCATAACCACCCTGTTCTCCTGGTAGCATAGCCACCCTGTTCTCCTGGTATCATAACCACCCTGTTCTCCTGGTAGCATAGCCACCCTGTTCTCCTGGTAGCATTACCACCCTGTTCTCCTGGTAGCATAACCACCCTGTTCTCCTGGTATCAGAACCACCCTGTTCTCCTGGTATCATAGCCACCCTGTTCTCCTGGTAGCATTACCACCCTGTTCTCCTGGTAGCATAACCACCCTGTTCTCCTGGTATCATAACCACCCTGTTCTCCTGGTATCACAGCCACCCTGTTCTCCTGGTATCACAGCCACCCTGTTCTCCTGGTATCATAACCACCCTGTTCTCCTGGTATCACAGCCACCCTGTTCTCCTGGTATCATAACCACCCTGTTCTCCTGGTATCATAACCACCCTGTTCTCCTGGTATCAGAACCACCCTATTCTCCTGGTAGCATAGCCACCCTGTTCTCCTGGTAGCATAGCCACCCTGTTCTCCTGGTATCAGAACCACCCTGTTCTCCTGGTATCACAGCCACCCTGTTCTCCTGGTATCATAGCCACCCTGTTCTCCTGGTATCATAACCATCCTGTTCTCCTGGTATCAGAACCACCCTGTTCTCCTGGTATCAGAACCACCCTGTTCTCCTGGTATCATAACCACCCTGTTCTCCTGGTATCATAACCACCCTGTTCTCCTGGTATCAGAACCACCCTGTTCTCCTGGTAGCATAGCCACCCTGTTCTCCTGGTAGCATAACCACCCTGTTCTCCTGGTATCATAACCATCCTGTTCTCCTGGTATCAGAACCACCCTGTTCTCCTGGTAGCATAACCACCCTGTTCTCCTGGTAGCATAACCACCCTGTTCTCCTGGTATCAGAACTACCCTGTTCTCCTGGTAGCATAACCACCCTGTTCTCCTGGTATCATAACCATCCTGTTCTCCTGGTATCAGAACCACCCTGTTCTCCTGGTAGCATGCATGGGTTCTGTTGCTCTACGTGTTCACCACACTTTGTACTCAAGTTTCTATTTTTGCCTGTGGCATAAACTGTCAGTGCAGCACTGGGTTTGACGCTCATTTCTCTGATTAGTGAGCATCACCACCTTGAGCCCGTCTGCTCTCCGGTCTTAGTCCCTTCGGTAACAAATGCCTTCACACACCTTTGTGTCTTTTAAAAAAACATGGCGGCTGATTTTTGTTATTTTGTATGAAAGCATCACATTTATATTTCACATGCTAGTCACACTGGCTTTAGGTATGATGCAGATATTTGTCAGTGTTACATTTCTTTTCACACATGTTTTGTCAGGTAGAAGTCTTTTGTTTTAATTTAGTGAAAACTCATTCGTATGTTCCTTTCTAATTAGCCTTTAAGAAATCTTTTTTCGGGGCTGGGGAGATGGCTCAGAAGTTAGTTATTTGTTTATAAATCCTGCTGGCCTGGGTTTAATTCCCCAGTACCCACATAAAGCCAGATGCACAAAGTTTTCCAAAAGCTTCATTCCCCCTCCCCCGGCTTGCTGCACAATGAAAAGTGGTTTTATCGTGCGGTCTTATACCTACAGGAGGGTGTGTGTGTGAATGCACTTGTGTGTGTGTGCACATGTGCAATTTAAAGAGTAACAAAGCCCCTCCCAGTCTAACAAGCAGAATCAGCAGGACCTATTTCACTAGCTCCTCTTGAGGGCACTGGGTGGAAGACAGGGCAGTGAGGACAAGAGGGGCCTGCGCCGTGGGCTGTGTGAGAGCAGAGCGCACACTCCTGCACCCCTCGCTGAGTCTGCATGGCTGAGCTGCATCGCGCTGCTTCGAGCAGGCGTCCCGCGGTGGTTTGGATGTGCAGTCTCTCCCATAGCCTCATGCGGGCATGATGAAGCCTCGTCCTTGACGCCGGTCTGCTCCGGCATTGCGCTCCCTGCTCTGGAGCACTGAAGCTTCCCCTCATTAAGCTGTAAGCCAGAAATAAACCCTTTCCTTCATCTGCTGCTTCTGCTTGGGTGCTTTAAAGACAACTGCCGCATGCCCTGCAGGCCAGGAGCTTGTGTCATTCCCCTTGGGGCAGGCCTGGCCTTGCCCACCGGGAGCCCCACCCACCTCCCAGGACTGTGCTCTGAGGGAGGGAGACTGCTTGTCGCTTGTTTGGCTTCCGGCTTGTAAACCCACTTCTCTCTGAACAACCCCCGGTGGTCAGTAGCTACGTTAAGCCAAGTGCCTACTATCCCCCAGGATGCGACCCTCCGCCTCTGAAAGAAGGGGAAGCAGTGGTTCAGCCAATGTGGAGCTCATTTCCAAAGCGCCCATGGGGCAGTGGTAAGCAAAACTAATAAATCATCTGGAAAACACGAAAGCCTCCCTACTCTCCCACACTTACTGCTGATCTGTTTCTCAGTGTCTGCCCTTGCACACCCAAGAGTGTGAGAATTCCAGGCATCTCTGTTTCTCACCACCGCTGTGTGCTTTCATTGCTATTATTATTTTTTATTTGTGTGTGGTCTGTGCATGTTTGGATGTGTGTGCAGGTAAGGGTGGAGGCCAGAGGTCGATGTCAAGTGTCTTCCTCTACTCCTGGGCTCATTGCCACTTGCTTTGTTCTCTGAATGGCATGTTCATGTCTTTTGTCCCTTTTACAAAACACGGGGTGCCTTGCCTTTTTATTATTGAATTGCAAGTGTTCTTTATACATATACTTGCAAACAAGTTCAATGTCAGATATACGCAAGTATTTTCTCAGTCTGTGGCTCTTTTTTATTTGTAGCATGTAAATTTAAGTTCTTTAGTTAGTTTAGGCTTTTTATTGTATGTATTTAAGATATGCAATGTCTTTTGATATAGTTACATTTTTACTTATACATAGTGAGATGACTACTGCTGTCAAACAAATTAACAAACTCGTCATCTCATATACTTCCTTTCCTTTCTTTTCTTTCCCTTTTTCACCCTCTTTGCAAATTACCAATATATGATACAATATTACTATATTGCTATAATCTTCATGTTGCACAGTAGATCTCGGGACTTGTTTATCCTACTGCGGTGGTTTGAATGTGGAATGTAGCCTCATGTGTTTAAATACTTCATCCCCAGTTAGGGGTACTGTTTGGGAAGGTGGGCCTTGCTGGAGGAAGTATTTAACGGGGGGAGGAGGCTTGTTATAGCCCAGCTTGTTTGCTACTCTAATTTAGCTCTCTCTTTCCACTTCCTCCCTGTCAATGTGACAATGTGACACCCAGCTGTCTGCTCCTGCCACGCCTTCCCTACCATGATGGAACTTCCCCTTGAGCCTGTAACCCTTTATTTCCATAGGCTGCTTCTGTCCCAGCAACGTAAAGGTAACTTCTACATCGCCATAGCTTCAACCTTGCACACTTTGACATCCAGATTCCCTCTACCACACATCGTTCTCTCCTCCTTCTCTCTTCCTTTTCTCTTCTATGTATAAGGGGAGAGTATTTTAAGTCTTGGATTTCACTTACCATAATGTCATCTATGCTATTGCCAATGGCAGGACCTCCTTCTTTTCAAGTCAGGATAATATTCTATTACCTCTCCTCCTCCTCCTCCTTTCTTCTTCTCCTTCCTCTTCTTCTCCTCCTCCTCCTCTTCTTCTTCTTCTTTCCCTCTCTCTCTCCCTCTCTCTCGCCCATCCATACACACCTCATCTCTCCATCCACTTACCATGCAGTTGTTCCCCTCGCTGGGCTGATGTGAACAGTGCTTCAGAGAACATGGGAGGGAAGGCATCTTGATGGGCGGCGAGGCACTCCCTCTGGCTTGTAAGTAGCTCTACTTCCAATGCCTGCTTGATTCACGGTGGCCGCTCCAGCCTGCACTCCCCACCAGTGCTGCGGCTCCTTCCTGCATGCTCTGCATCCTCGCTGCGCTAGGCCTTTTCAGCCTGTGGCTTATTCCTCCCATTTTCCAAATGGCATGTTTTTTTTTTTTTTTTTCAAAGAGAAATTCTTAGTTCTGATAAAAATCTAATTGACTTATTTAACCTACCCAAAGGCAAGAATATTTTTTACATTATCTTCCCTGAAAGTTTTACTGTCATAGCTTTATGCTTAAGGCTATGATCGATTTGTATTTTTAGTATTTTTATATGAGGTGTGAATGAATGAATGAAGGACTGACTTCATTCTTTCTCTTTTCTAAAAAAATGCCCCCTTGTTCCAGTGCCTTAATTGTAATGACCGTCCTGTCTTGTCCCTATTGTATTACTTAGGACTGGGGTGAGATTTAAAGAGATCCCAGATTTAGGGTCACACTCACTCTGCAGCTCTGTACATCGGCAGAACCCTGACAGGGAGTGCCTCCTTCAGCTTTGGTGTCCAGCACTTTGCTGGTCAGCCACTGACTTAAACACTTCCCAGGTGAAGGTGCATATCAGGAAGATCCTTCTCCTAAATGCCCTTCAGAAGAGCCCCTGCCCAGTGCTTCAGGGAAAGGTCTCCCAAAAGCATAAGTGTTTGAACACTTGTCCCCAGCTGATGGTGCTGTTTGGGAAGGTTGTGGAACGCGTGAAGCCTTGAAGTTTTGATCGCCCAGCCTCACTTCCTGTTCACGGTCTCTGCTTCCTGACGGCGGCTGCCACGTGACCAGCTACTTCCTGCTCCTGCCATCAGGCCATCCCACCCTGATGGACTGTATCCCTTGCAACTGTCAGCCCAAATACACCTTTCTTCTCCCAAGCTGCTTCTTGCCAGCCGCTCAGTCACAACCATGAGAAAAGTAATCAACACTACTAGGCACAGAAATGTCCCTTGGAGGACACTTGAGCTTCTCCCAGATGTCCCCTCAGCTACCTCTCCTGGGTACCCGACGGCCTCTCCCATCTGCTCTGGCCAGCACTGAGCTCCCACTCCCCTTTCCCACTCACCTCGATTTCCAGCCGACAGTGGTATTCCCAAGGTCCTGTGGCACGAGGCTGCCTGCCAGGGACGTGAGTTGGAAGGGCTGTGATGCAGCCATCGTCCGTCCTTGAGGCCCAGAGGAACAGACGTTTTGCTGATTTCCAAGATGGCCTTGGGGGACACTTATTTAAGGATCCAGAGATCACCCTTCAAACCCCCCCCCCCCCCATTCTCAGCCTGCTAGCCTTCTTGTGGAACCAGCCGGGAGAGCTTTTGTCCGCCCCCCCCTCCCCACTAGATGATGGAAGCTTCCTTCAGGAGCTTAGTTTTGCCTGTTCCTTCTGCTTAGAACTTTCCTTTTCCGAATTTTTCTCCGTATGGTTCAGGTTTCATTTAAAAAGCCACCTCACCGGGCATGGTGGCACACGCCTTTAATCCTAGCACTTGAGAGACAGAGATAGGAGGATTGCTGTGAGTTCAAGGTCCCCTGAGAATTCCAGGTCAGCCTGGGCTTGAGTGAGACCCTGCGGATCATGCTGGCTTAAGGCTCTCTATCACCTACTTGATTTTATCCCCCATATCAAGTTTCCATCTTAAATCACTTACCTGATGGGAGAGGCAACATGCCATGGCCTTGAGTGTCCCTGAGTTCTCCCAGGGACCGGCAAAAATGCAAGGCCTGGTGGCTCTTTCCCTTTCTTGGACTGCTTATCCGAATTGTTTTTCTGAATAAACCGGACAGGGTGAGGCCTCCTCTCTCCATGGGCTAGCGCCCCTGCCCGCTGCTCACTCTCACAGCTGTGAACCCCTGGTGCTCTCTGTGGCCCTTCTGTGACACAGCCCGCCATATGTGCCACACCTGTTGTGGGTCAGGTGTTATCCCTGACCCTGGGATGTGCAGCCATGGGAGCACACAGTGTGGAGTGTCGCAATGGGAGAGGTGCCAGCTGTTGTCTCTGGAGCCCTTGCGTGGCATGGGCCAGCACTGGCTGCCTCTTCATGGCTGTCTCTCCCCTCAGTCTCCTGGCCATCAGGTGAGGGGCTGGTCTTCTTATCTGGGGCGAGCAGCGGTCCACTGGCTCACTGTGGCCACTCCGAGCTGGCGAGGATAAGAAGCCAGAGGCTGCCCAAGCTCTGGGTCCTGGCAGCTTGGACCTGGCATGTGCCTTGGGTTCAGGGACAGCCAGGCTGTGCTCACGCCAAGCCAAGCACTGCATACATAATTCGGGGGGGGGAGGTGGTGAGAAGAATTTGGGGTACAGAGATGAGGAACAGCCTGTCCCCTGAAGGCCACAGCAGGGCACCTGGCCGAGCCAGTTTACCCCATCTGGGACCCAGATGAGGGACAAGGCACGGGGCCCACCGAGCTCTCAGGTGGAGGGCCCATCCTCCTAGAAAGACCTTGAAAAGCTTTCAGAATTCATGAGCCTCTCCCTGCGTGACTTGATAAATTATTCAAGGATCCAGGAGGTGGATGTGGCCCGGGACACATCACTTGTAATAGGCTAGGAGAAAAGGAGGCCAGCAGGGCAGCAAAAGCACAGGAAATCCTGCCGTCCTTGGAGGCCTGGTCCCAACACCCTCCTCTGTCAACAGTCACGGTAAGGTGTGTTTAAACCACACACTGCAGGATTTCCCTCAGCGCTTTTAAAAGACACTCTGAGGTTGTCTCTCTCCCTCTCTCTATCTGGGCCCACGGGGGACCTTGTTACAATGCAGATTCAGCAGTCTGGATAGTACATACTCCCCCAGTGATGCCCAAGACCTCTGTCTTTCTCTCAGGCAAAAAGAAGTCCCTTGCCTTCTCTAGGGCTCCCCAGGACCCTGCTACCAAACTGCAATTCAGCCTAGCTCAGCTTAGCAGGTTCCACCCAGGACTCACCTGGCATTCCTGGCATTAAACCACAATAAGCAGTTTCCTAGAGGCCACCCTCGCTCCCATTCCTCAGCGCGTGTGGGCAGCACTTGGACAGATCAGATGACCCCAATGTCCTTGTCTTTTCCCGATGGCTCCACTTACAAGGAACTTATATGACAGTCAAACCAATGCAAAAATACTAATAACGGTTGTTGAAGTTTCTTTCTCATTATTGGGACAAAACACCTGCCTAAAAGCAACTCATGGTGTGAGAGAAGAGAAGCTAAAAGTTGAGTTGGTCTACTGAGTTGCTGTAAGAGTTAACTGCTGAGAGGCTGAGCTTATCTTGGTCAGCAGATGGACAAGTTCCAAAGAGAGAACTGAGTAGGAAGGGTCCAGAGGGGCGATGAGAAGGAAAGGCAGTTTAGACTAAAGCAGAGTGAAGCAGAACTCATGGTTAGGGCAACCCGACTGCGGGAGTGATTGACATGCATGTTTTAAACAGTGTTTTGCAGCCGTATAGATCACGCAAGCCAACTCAGCTAACTGCCACCTCCTGCTTCTGGAAAACCCAGCTGCCCTCCTGGCCCCTTCCCCCGGCTATGAAAACTGTAAAACGAAAGCAAAATCTCAGCTCAGCGAGGGAGCTTCTCTGGGAGCTACCCCAGCTCCTCGGCCCCCGGGTCAATAAACTCTACTTCTGCTCATGCTGGAGCTGGAGTGATCTTTCAGAGAATTTCTGCAACAACAGATTACTGTAGCTGTTTCCAGGGGAAGGTCTATCATGAAGGAGAAAGCGGGGCAGGAGCAGGGCTGGATGCCACCTTCTGTCACGCCAGCTGGGAGGCAGCAGCAAGAGTGAGTGAGCTCTGGCCAGGGGTGGCTGGGCCTTAACACCCCAAAGACGCCCCCAGGCAACATGCTTCCTCCAGCAAGGCTCCACCTCCCAAGCTGCTACCAGCAGCTAGGTACCTAGTACTCAAACCACACGAGGCTATGTGGGACATCTCATCTGGACCACCACACTGATAAAATGTGAAGAACAGGGGCTGGAGAGATGGCTGAGCAGTTAAGGTACTTGTCTGCAAAGCCTAAGGACCCAGGTTCAGTTCCCCAGTATCCATGTAAAACCAGATGCACAAGGTGGCACACATGTCTAGAGTTCGTTTGCAGTGGCTAGAGGCCCTGGTGCACCCATTCTCTGTTTCTTCCTCTCTCATAAATACATAAAAATAACTAGTAAAAATATGGAAGAATGAACTCATCCTTTATCCTGTCAGTGTAATTCAACAGGTATCCCATTGATCCTTTCAGTATAGGTTTTCTGAGCATCTACTTGCCACATATTGTCTCTGAAAAGGAAGGGGAAGTCAGCACTGGTGACAAAAAGGATATGGCTCAAAACTGCCTGTTTGGGGAGGTTGAGGAATTGGGTTTGTGTCTCAGCTCTGAAACTCAGTGGTGATGACATCAGGAAGCTACTTAGCTTTCAGAGTCGTGAAGACTAGATTGTACCTGGAGGCGTGGGTATACTCCGTTTCTATTGAGGAGACCTGGCACAGGCAGCTCAGAGCAAACAGTCCCATTGTGCTGCGGGGGTGGGTGTGGGAGGCCGGGGGATTCTGGGCAGGCCCCATGGCCTCTGAGGAAGGCTGGTGTAGGGCAGATTGGTGGGGAGAAAGAGAAAGACAGATAAGGGGCTCCAGCAAGGTGACCCTGTATGGCAATTCTAACCAAAGCGAGGCCTCATCCCCAAGTTGACAGGATCACCTTTTCAAATCCAGCCCTGCTCATTTCACTCTGGGGACTTGTGGGCTAGAGACCAGGACGTGGACTGTGGAAGTGTGGGATGCTCATCTGAGAAGTCCCTAGTCTCCCTCACAAACCCTCGCTGCGGGTGTCTGCCAGTGTCTCCCAGCCCCCAGCCAGCTCGTTCCATGCCACCCACACTTGCTTTCTTTCTAGGGGATCCAAGTCTCCCCGGAAGCTAATTGCTGCCTTTGTAAGAGTCTGATGGAGTCATTTTAATTAAAGCACTATTACGCTGGGCGGAAGTGGCGGGGAGTGAGCTGTTCCCGGGGGTGGCTGGCTGACGGTGGCACAGGAAGATCATTCTCTCTCCCGCCCACGGCAGCCCTGACCTCTTGTCTCACAAGGAGGATGATGACAATGATCGCGTGGCCTTGGCCTGCTCCTGCTTCCCTGCGTGTCATGTCCAGGCCCCCCTGCTCACTCCCCAGAGCAACCCTGCTGGGCAGCCACCATACAGAGAGCAGTAGTCACCTGCCCAGGATCACACTGAATGCAAGGTCGGGACTTGAACCCAGTCCCTGGCCTAGTGATCTGTCTGCTGCCACCACCTCTAATGTCACAACTCCCCAGAAAGAGGTCCCGGGGCCCTTTCCTCTCTGGCCCAGATCCTGCCCCTGCCTCCACTCAAGCTATGAAATCTCTGGAAGCCTCGTTTCTTTCTGCGGGGTGTAAAACGGCACAAGGACACGGAGCTGGGGCTTGATTAAGGCGTTACCACGGCCAGTTGAGCCTCTCACGTGTGGTCCAGCGGCTCCTCGTGACGTCAGAGCACGTCGGATCATGACAGTCCCGAGGGCTCGGATCCTCAGTGTGCTGCTCCTTGCTCCTCTCCTACCCGCCTCTGGCTTTTGCCTTATACTTCTATGTATACGGGGAATGCAGACAAGCAGTGTCCCTGCCTGCCCCTCCCCAGAACAGTCTCTCCTCTGGACCCTCTTCCTCACCCCGCATGGATTAGTAAAGATGCCTTCTCTTCGGAGCTCGCATGACTGGGCAAGCACGTGGCTTCCCTGCAGACCCTTACTGGGAATGTATTGCTTACTGCAGAAAGCATGTTTCTGCACTGTGGAGGCCCCCGACAGGGGCTCCTCTCTGCCTCGGGGAAAGCTTCTAAACATGGAGCTGGATGCAGGCAGGGACTCTGAAGCCAGACCTGAGTGCACGCTGCTGCATTCACCAAAGAAGTCCCGTCAGGGTCTGAACCCCTGGGACTGTGAATGTGACCTTACTTGGAAGTAAAGTCTTGCAGATTTAACCACATTAGCATAAGATCATCAGCATGTATTGCTTATCTGCTACAACTGATTTCTTTTTAAAATATATTTTGATTTTATGTATTTATTTATTTATAGAAAGAGGGAGAGAGAAGGAGAGAATGGGTGCGCCAGGGCCTCCAGCCACTGCAGAGGAACTCCAGACTCACACGCCCCCTTGTGCATCTGGCTAATTGGGTCCTGGGGAATTGAACCGGAGTCTTTTGGCCCTGCAGCCATCCTCCAGCCCATAACTGATACCTTCATAAGAAGAGGGGATGAGACACGCACACACAGGAAGAAGGCAAAACAATGGCAAAGGCACATTCAAGACGCTCATCTTGAGCACCAGAGATGCTGGCACCCGCAAGAGAGAGGAAGAGGCAAAGCAAAGGCTCTGCCAGGCTCTCGGGGACAGTACTCCGCTTCACCTTGAACTTGGAGCCCCCAGAATCCATGCAGTTTGTGAAGCTTCGAGTGCCAGCCTGTGTACGCGGAGTACAGATGCTTAGCTGGGCAACTGCCGTGTGACCCTGAGCAATTTGTGGCACTCTCAAGAGTAAAGTTGACAATCACAGTCTGTTCCCTGTGGAGTTGTGAGGACTAACTGAGTGAATAGTGTGTGGTGTGGGGTGAGTAATAAATGCTATGACAATTAGTTGTGATTGCTTGGAGGAACAATTATCTAGGTCATAATAATTAACAAGTAGGTGTCCCCAGACCATTCATTCTCTCCTTCCTGGTATTTTTCTCAGAAGGCTTCCACTGAAGTCTGCAAACTTGCGAGGCACAGTGCCCCTCACCTACAGCACTTAAGATGTTGAGTCAAGAGGATTGGTGTGAGTCTGAGGCCAGCCTAGGCTGCATAGGAAGATCCAGGCCAGCCCCGGGCCACAGAGTAAAACAGTCTCAAAAAAAAAAAAAAAAGGCCAGGTGTGGTAGTGCACACCTTTAATACTCAGCACTTGGGAGGCAGAGGTAGGAGAATTGCTGTGAGTTCAAGGCCAGCCTGGAGCTACAGAGTGAGTTCCAGGTCAGCCTGGGATAGAGTGAGACCCTACCTTGAAAAAACAAAACAAAACAAAAAAGAAAAAAAAAAAAAACCATGGCTGGGGAAATGGCTCAGTGAGTAAGAGAGTGTTTGCTGTGCAAGCATGGGGGCCTAAGAAAACCTGAAATGGCCGGAGTTTGATCCCCAGCACCCATATAAAAAAGCTGACTATGTTCATGCATGCCTGTAACATCAGTCCTGGGCAGAGCAGAGACAGGAGAATCATCTGACTTGATAGCCATTCTGACTGAAATAGCAACAAGAAGGAAAAAAATCACCAGCAGCTCTGGGTTTAGTGCCTCTATCTCAAGGGAATTACATGGAAGAGGGGAGGACAGTCAACATTGTCCTCTGTTCTCCGCATGCATGGGCACTGGGCACATGCATCTATACACCCATGTGCATGCATCACACATAAACTACATCAAACACACACACACACGAGGGAGAGAGAGAGAGAGAGACAGAGAGAGAGAGAGAGAGAGAGAGAGAGACTGGAAACAAACAAAACCTTAAGTGTGGAAACTGAAAACGGATGTGTGTTATTGGTACCTGATCAGCATCCATTTGCCCTCCAATTTTCCAAATCCATAGCTTCCTGTTTGTGGGGCTCAGCTGGTGCTGATCTTGTCCCAACCACTATGGAAATTTAAATCAGTAACAGACACATAGTTCCAAATTGCCAAATGAGAGTTAGCCTCAAAATTTTGACCAGAAAGAAGGACTTTGTTTCTGTGAAATCACTTAAGTGTATAGGATGCAAATTGGGGGCCTCTTGTAGTCATTCTCCCACTGAAACCAAGCCACAAGGAGGTAACAATGAGAGATAAAGAGAGAAAGTGCCCGGTAGCATCATTTGAGTCCTAGACCCTCTGGTGTCTGAAGACTTGTGACCTGGGCTTTTTGTTTGCCAGAGGAAACCAGTCAGAGGTGATACTGCAGCACCTGGAAGATCTGCCTCACAGTAGAGCTGGTACCAGGAGTGGGGTGCTGCCAGTGACACAACCTAAGATGAAAAACAACCAGCTGCACGGTGCATGGTGCAGTGCAAGGAGAATTTCCCCGTCTCTGCCACCTGGATGAGAGCAGCTTGCTTGTCATGAAACTGGAGCCGTGTGTCCTCCAAAACACCACAGGTGGAACAGTAGAACATGTGGGTGACTTTTCACGGAGTTGGGTTAATTCTCTGTGTGTGTGTGCTTGAGAGAGGGTTTCACTCTGTAGCCCAAACTGACCTAGAACTCTCTATGCAGTCTAGGTTGGCCTCCAACTTGTGGTGATACCTTGTCCCAACCACTCAAGTGCTGAGATTATAGGCCTGAGCCACCACACCCAGCTTGACGTCAGTGAGTTTTACAACAGGAGATCCGCATGATAGAAGCTGGCCCTTCAGTGACCAGAGAATAACATCCAACCTTTCAGAAGGAGGCTTCTGCCTGTGATTAATATTCCTGTTTGATTGTGAGTCAGATAATCATCCTCTTACACACTTTGGATCAAGCTGATTTAGGGGACTGTGACAGGGCCAGGCATACAGGGATATTGGAAAAGCCTGGCATTCCCTCACTCCTGCAGTCCCTCTCAAGTAGTACCTTCATGTCCTGCGTGGGCCATTGACAAGGATGAGTGTTGCCCTGTAAAGAGATGTCTCTGGTTTTGACCTGTGCAGAGCGATGAGCTTGTTTATCTCCTGTGATGGTTAGTCCATGGTTGTCAGTCTGACAGGATTTAGAATCACCATGGCCTCAAGTCTCCAGTCATGTTTGTGAGAGATTAGTTGAGGTGGGAGGCATCATTCTGTGGGTTGGGCGCTTGAACTATATAAACAAGAGAGAGCCGGCCAGGTATTGGTCATTCATCACTGGACACTTCCTCCCTGTTGATGTGAGGCGAGCCTCCTGCTCTTACCAGGCTGTCCCACCACGACAGACTCCACCCTCGGGATATGTAAGCTGAATGAAACCCTTTCCTTCCTTTCACTACTTCTTTTTTTGTAATTTTTAATTTTTTTATTTATTTGACAGGGAAAGAGGTAGATAGAGGGAGCCTTCAGCCACTGCAAACCAATTCCAGATACTTGTGCCCCCTTGTGCATCTGGCTGGCATGGGTCCTGGGGAATTGAACCTGGGTCCTTTGGCTTTGCAGACAAATGCCTTAACCACTAAGCCATCCCTCCAGCCCCCCCTTATGCTACTTCTGCTTGTGTATTTTGTGCCAGCAATGGGACAGCAGCAGCAACACCTCCCTCCCCTTTGTTGGCCATGTTACCTGGACGAGATGGAGGCCACATGGTTGAGGGGTGACTTGGCTGGATGGAGGGCAGAGGGAGATCAACCGGGTCTCATCACCCTCCGTGGATGCAAGGACTATACCTTAAGAACAGTTCCACTTCAGGTGCCGGTCCAAGGAGTTGTGTAAACAAATATGGCAGACAGTCAACGAGGCTGAAAGCCTGCGCTTCCTAGCGCCAGCGGCGGTCAGGAACATGAAGCAGCAGGAATCAGGTTTCCTGGGGCATGTGCTTCCCCGATGCGGCTGTAGAAGGGCCCGGAATTTCCCCACAGGCCTGCGTGTTAAAGGCTTGGTCCCTATCTTAGCGCTCCTGCAAGGCGGCAGAAAGCTTAAAAGGTGGGGCTTAGCCAGGCATAGTGGCTCATGCCTTTAATCTCAGTGCTAAAGAGCTTAAGGTAGGAAGATCTCTGTGTTTGAGACCAGCCTCTGCTAAACTAAGACCCTGCCTCAAAAAAAAATTTTTTTTGAAGAAGGCTTAGGCTGGGGAGGTGGATCAGTGGGTACAGGGCTTGCCACGCAGGCCCTCGGACTCAAGTTTGGATCCCAGAACCGACATGTGTCTCCTGGTGTGGTAGCACATTCCTGCAACCCAGAGACAAGAAGATCCTTAGAGCTTACTGGCTGGAGAATCTAGCTGAATCAGCGAGCTCTGGCTTCAGACACAGTGCCTGCCTTAAAAAACAACAAAGTGCTGAAAGTGATAGAGGAGGGCACCTGATGTTGGCTTCTAGCCTCTACGTGCACACATGCTTACAATATACACCCAGATGCACATGAGCATGAATATACATACGCATGTACATTGCACAAATGAACATATGTGAAAAACAGACAGTGCGGTCTAGTGGCAGGTTTTGATCATTGGGGAATGTGTCCTTGAAGGGAGCGTGGGACCCTGCACTCTCTCTCTCTCTCCTTCCCTCCTTGTTTTCTGGCGATTAGATGAGCCGCCAAAACATGCTATCTCGCCATAACCCCGGTAGCCACTTGCTCATGAAAACCTCCAACGCTGTGAATTCAAAGAAGTCTTCTCTGTCTAAGCTGACCATCTCAGCTATTTGATATAGTAATGAGAATCATCCTTCAGGACACAGCAGTGATGGAGTGATGGTCAGCAGAAAGGGGGACATTCCCAGAAGGCAGAATCACTGATGGCCAGATGTGCTGACCCTGGCGTTTCTCCCTGCCGGGAGGGCTCCTGGCCTAATGCATAAGCTCAACAAAGAGAAGACAGTCTGTGCTGTTTTTCCTTTTCCCTGGAGGAGTGTTGTTATAATTTTTCTTTTCTCTCTCTGCCATTGTATCGTCACTGTGTTCAGTGGGGAGTTAATTTATCTTCCAACCATCTGTTGCTGTACCACTGGAGATGATATTTATGCAACTGAAACGAACAAGACCTACCCAGTGATCCTGACTTTGGACCTGGACATGACTTTGGGTGGCCTCTGTTTTGGTGTGGGGAGAAGGCCATGTTGACCGTTCAGTGTGCTGTGGGGGCTGGGAAGATGGCAGCATGTGGAGGTAGGCGGTCAGAGGGTCACACAAATGGCATGTTTCCATCTTCTGAATACCCCCTTAACTTTTTCTGCTATAAGGTCCCTGGGGCACAGACCTTCCCAAGGGCCACACAAAGGTGAGGTGCGGCTAATCCTTCTCCTCCTCCCAGCTTCTCAGCTGAAGGGGTTACTCCAGCACCCAATCTGGACCCGAGTGACTAAACCTTAGTCTCTACCAGAGGCAGGCATGCAATTCCAAGAAGAATCAACTGGTACTTTCTTTTCTTTTTTCTTTTTTTTTTTTGGTAGGGTCTCACTCTAGCCCAGGCTGACCTGGAATTCACTATGGAGTCTCAGGGTGGCCTCAAACTCACGGTGATCCTCCTACCTCTGTCTCCTGAGTGCTGGGATTAAAGGCATGCGCCACCATGCCCAGCAAAACTTTCTTTGAAAAGGGGGAAGGGGATCCCTTTCCCTTGAGGCCACAAGGCTGGCAAATACTGGATACTTGGAGCTGCTGGGGATGCCTTGCTCCTTGATGGAGCGTGCCTGGGAGCAGCCGGAATTTGGATGGAGGACAGTGAGCTGAGCTTGCAGCAACGCTCTGTGAGCTCCTGGGACTCTGGACCCTCCGAGCTCCTGGCTGCGTCAGCCAGCGCATCTCTCTTACTAAGCTATTTGATATTTCCACTCGCAGATCTTGCCATGAGTTTCAAATTAGAAGAAGTCAAAGTGATTCCTGGGGGTGAACGCGGCTGGAATGTGAATTGGAACATGAAAATGCTGGAATTTTGGCCAGCGTTTCCTTTCCTGTGTCCTTTCTTCCCCAGCTACTTGGACTACGATCTGAAATCTCCCACCAGCGGCTGTTTCCAGAGCTGTGTCAACCCAACAGAAACATAGACCTAGTTAGTTACTGAGGTGTGGAAATCTTCACGGTTTGACTAAATTTAGCTTCCCCCCTTACAGATGGGGTGCGTGTGGGCAAATATAATTGCGTTTGGATTTTATTGGACGGCACTCGATTTCGTGTGCTTGCAGACACCGACGCGTTCCGTGAGTGGTATAAAGAACTCCAGCACTCTGGATCCAGACTTTCCAGTTATTAATATTTTGCTGATTTTGGTTTCTTATTCTTTCTATAGCTACACATCTGCAAGGAAGAATATAGGTAGCCTGTGTTTCCACTCACAGTTACCACATAGTTTAAGGCCAACAACAATTCCTTTATATTATATTATCAAAGATAATTTCACATTAACATAATACTATTATCTCTTCTATAAAAATTATCCAAAGCCAGGCATGGTGGCACACCCCTTTAATCCGGGCACTCGGGAGGCAGTGGTAGGAGGATCACCATAAGTTCAAGGCCAGCCTGAGGCTCCACAGTGAATTCCATCTCTGGCCTGGGCTAGAGCAAGACCCTACCTCAAAAAAAAAAAAAAAGTTAAAGTTTCATCAATTGTCTCATAATGTCTTGGGATTATTTTTATTATAGTGCAAGATATACTCTAGGGATATATTAGTTACTTTTCTCATCGCTGTGACCAAATGGTGACAAAATAATGACAAGGGGCAGCTTAAGGAAAGAAAGGCGTTATTCTAGTTTACAGCTTCAAGGGGAAACACTCCATCCACTACGGTAGGGAAGGCAAGGCAGCAGGCAGGGGATGCCGGCTGGTCGTATTGCATCCAGAGTCAAGAAGCAGAGGGCATACAGGAAGTGGGGCCAGGCTACAAAACCTCAAGCCCCAACCCCAGTGACCCCCTTCCTCCAGTAAGGCTCACCTCCTAAAGGTTCCACAGCCTTCCCAAACTGTGCAATCAGCTGAAGACCAAGTGTTCCAACCCACATGCCTATGAGGGATGTTTCACAGTCAAACCTTAGCAGGGATTAATTCATTAAATCTCTATTGCTCCCATAGTCTGGAAAGGTGCGCTCCTCTGTCTGTTTTTCTTGACATTGGAGGTTTGGCTCTGCAGCATGTTTCTTAGCTGGATCCTCTGATGCCCCCACACTGCAGGGTACAGGGCATCCATTTCTGTCGCTAGAGACCAGAAGCAATGCTGTGTGCTTCCCAGTGCACTACACCAGGAGCCCATGGGTCAGATGTCCCACTGACAATAACATTAGCGTTGATTGCTAGGTTGACATGGCTGTCCCTTGGGGTTCTTCCCTGCAAAGCTGTATTTTCCATTAATGAGCAATGGTAAGTATTCCGCTACTCAGCCAGCATGCACAGCTATGTGAGCTTCCAACACGATTCTCACGGATGCTTGTGGCACACTGGTGATTGCAAATGGCCGTTTCTACAGAACTCCACCTTTTCTTCCTGTTTCTGCTTCAGGGAAGCATTTTCCCTTGTCCTGAACCTACTGGTTCACTCTTGTCTGTATGGACTTTGGCATCCTTATTTTAGTCACTGGGTTAGTCTTTTACGACTGTGGTAGCTCAGGCTGCCATAACAAAATGCCACAGACCAGAACCTGCTCACAGTTCTGGAGACAGTTCAAGATCAAGGTGTCAGTGTAGATGAGGGTTCTGTCTACAGGTTTACAAGTGCCACCTTTTCACTGCGTCCCCAGAGATGGACTAGAGAGTAGAGTCACAGCACACCTTCTTCTTTCTTTAAGGATTTAATTTTTAACTTTATTTATTTATTAGAGACAGAGAGGGAGGGGGAGAGGGAGAGAGAGAGTGATCATGGGCATGCCAGGACCTCCAGCCACTGCAAACGAATGCCAGATGCATGTGCCATCCTGTGAGTCTGGCTTACCTGGGATCTGGAAAATTGAACTGGGAATCCTTAGGCTTCGCAGGCATGTACCTTACCCACTAAGCCATCTCCCCAGCCCCACAGCACACGTTCTGATGTCATTTCTTATGAGGACACTAATCTCATCATGACAGCCCACCCTTGTGACCTCACTGAAACATAATTGTCTCTCCAAGGCTCCTTCCTCAAATACAATCACGCTGGTATGGGTGATAGGGTGGCACACTTGAGTTCATAACAGCTACTATTACTCTGATGTTCACACTGTCAGTCTGGCCTTTGGAAGTCTCTGCAAGTTAATTCACGTCGGCACCAGTGTCCTTTTATGTATTCCTGTTTGAGTCGGGGTTCTCTAGAGGAGCAGGAGGAATGTGTATTCTAAAGGGGACGAGCTTGCAGGATTTGGCTGGGCAGTCTGTCTGCAGGCTGAGAACCCAGCAGCTGCTCAGTCCATGGGGCTGGGTTTCTCAGTGGTATTGAAGGCCTGGAGGGTTCCATGTTGGAAGGTTCAAGAAGCCACAGTGTGATGTCAGGGAAGGATGGCAACGAGGTTAGACCCACACACCAGCAAACAGCAAAGGTGGAACGGCCAACAGCACTGCTCTCTCCTAGAACCTGGTCAAATCTGAGCCACGTGTTAGGAGGTGCCATGCACTCTAGGGAGGGTCCTCAGTGAATCCTTCCTGTCAAGGCCTCATCAACCTGTCCAGAAGCTCATGTCTCTTAGTTGAGTCTAGATCCCATCAAGCTGACAATCAAGATTAACCATCAGAGCTGGAGGGATGGCGCAGTTGTTAAAGGTGCATGCTTACAAAGCCTGGCTACCCAAGTTTTGTTCCCCAGCACCCACCTAAAGCCAGATGCATAAAGCTATGCATGTGTTTGGAAGTTCATTTGCATTGGCAAGAGAGCCTGTTGTGCCCATACCTTCCTGTTTCTGTGTCTCTCTATTCTCTCTCTAATAAGTAAATAAATTAATTTAAAAAGATTAACCATCATAAGTCCCACCATCTTTTAAAATTTATTTATTTATTTATTTATTTTTGAGTGAGAAAGAGAAAGAGGCAGATAAAGAAAGAGAGAATGGTGCACTAAGGCCACGAACCACTACAGGTGAACCTCAGACTCATGCTGAGCCGTCTCTCCATCTCTCCAGCCCCATCATCATTTCTAAGCACTTACATTTCAGACACAATTAGATACCATAACCCCATAGTGTACTTTTTCTGTCCTGACCTGGGAACCAATTGTTTTTTTCTTTTTTAAGGAACCTTGGTTTCTTTTAGTGGGATTGATGTTTATAAAACAAGATCCAGTCATTGTGGGCTTTGAGCTGAGGGCAGGGTGGTATCTGAGCTGGTCCCTTTGGGACTGGAACCTGTGGCCTCATGCAGACTAAGCAAGCGCTCTGCTTCCGAGCTACAACCAGCCTGGGTGATGTCTAAGCTGACAAGCTGCCCTAGAAGCCCAGGGACTCTGGGACTAACTCTTGGTTTCTCATCTGTGAGATGCAAACAGTCGGCTCCACTTGCTCTCGTATTTTATTTTTAGCTGTGGCACAATTTGTTCAAAGAAACCCAGCAGGTAAGGCAGAAGTGATGGGGGAGGAGGTTAGGAATTTAATTGGTATCTGGCTCCCTCAGTGGCTGAAGCCTGTCCAGTGAGAGTGATCTGTCTCCTCCTTACCCCCGTGGGAAAAGAGGCCTTCAGTTCCAAGCTGGAAGATTCAGGAACTTTTGCATTTGTGAGGAAGGTGGCTTTTCTCACAGAGCTTTGGGGGAGGCATGGAGCCATCCCGGACTCGGATTCCCTGCACCCCGAGTAGAGGAAGGCTGGGCTCCGCCCCCACAGCCCCCCTGTGAATGGACAACGAACACAGGAGCCAGGAGTGAGGGTAGGTCTCTGGCTTAAGTTGCTGGTCTAAGGAAGTTGGGGTTTCTGGTTTAACTGAAGAGGGTGGGAGAAACCCCATAGGGTCAGGTATTGGCTTTCTTGGGAAATTTGATGAGAGGAACGCAGAGCTGGGTTAGGCCTTGTTCTGTGTGCATGTATGTGTGCTGTGTGCCTGTGTGTTCTATGTGTGTTCATATGTGTGTGGCCACACATGGGTAGGTGGATCACACATACGTGTGTACATGTGAGTATGGGGTCTCTCACTGAACTTGGACCTCAATGATTCTTCTAGACAAGCTAGCCAGCAAATCCCTGGCACACAGATGCAGGGAAACTTCGAGTGTTTGTTGCAGTCAGGTTTGCACTGCTGGCAGAAAACACCGGCCAAGAGCAGCTTGTGGGGAGAAGGGGGTGATTTTGGCTCACAGGCTCAAGGGGAAGCTCCATGATGGCAGGGGAAAATGATGGCATGAGCACAGGGTGGACATCACCTCCTGACCAAATTCAGATGGACGACAGCAACAGGACAGTGTGACAAACACTGGCAAGAGGAACCTGGCTATAACCCCCATACGCTCGCTCTCAACAATCCGCCACCTTCGGGAGCTTTAATTCCCAAACTGTCATCAGCGGGGACCTAGCATTCAGAACACCTAAGTTTATGCGGGGGGGGGGGGCACCTGAATCAAACCAGCACATTATTAAAGGGGGATATCTAAGGGCATATGAAACTGTCCAGATTCTATAATGTGTGGTGAGATTTGATGTGAGTCCTCACCACACCCATCCCTGGGTGCTGGGCGCTAGAAGATGTGAAATCAAAGGCTTTCCTCTTTTATCAAGTGGGAATAATGTCATCATATCATGGAGTTTCGGGAAAATTAAATGAAGCAGTTGAGCACACACCTGCAACGGCAGCTACTTGGCAGAAGGATTGCAAGTTCCAGGCCAGCCTAGGCAACTTGAGAAGACTCTGTCTCGAAATAAAGTAAAAAATGGACTGGGAAATTAGCTCAGTGGTAGAGAGTTTAATTTCCAGGAAAATGTACACACACACACAAATTAAATGAGGTGGCTCATGGAAAATACCTGTTTTGGGACTAGCACATAGGACATGCTGTGATTCTTCATTGTTTCATAGCCAAGCATGCGGCAGGTGAGGTGTAGCAGGGCCGTCCTTTGGGGATGTACCGCAGGCCAGGAGTCCTGGCTAAAGGGATGTGGACTTCTCAGGCTACAGCCATTGCCTGGCTCCAAACACTCAGAAAATGGGCTGGTTACACTGAGTGAAGGAAGTGGGGGGGGGGTTGCTTATTCAGCACTCAGGGCGCACCTAGTCCTTGCTGCTGGACACAGCATTCCATAACACTCCATGCAGCTTCTCCCGAGGGGGGGAGTGGGGCTCTCCTAGCGTCAAGACTGCATGGGTAATGACAAATAAAAGCACAGATGGAATTTACATTGCATTAGTGCTTCTCTCTTTTCCGGGATTTCTACTTTTACACACACACACCTGCGTGAGTCACCCACTCTTAGTAAAGAAAGCCATTGTTTATAGTGGCTAAAGTGGCCCAGGATTGTTTAAAAAGAACATTGGTACTACTTCCAAAGAGTTCCTGTGTAGCTGTAGAGTGAAATCGATCATCTGCCTTTCAGAAGAGGGATGGCTAGGAAGTCACGTAAAGAAGCCACAGAAGCGAGATACATACTGCATGTATCTCTCTTCCTATCATCTGTCTGTCTGTCTATCTATCTATCTATCTATCTATCTATCTATCTATCTATCATCAATCTGCCAACTAATTCACCCAGCGCCTAAGCAGAAGATGCTAAAGATAAGTGTCTAAATGAAACATAATGCCCTGCCCAGGACTCTGGACTGAGCCCAGTGGGCTATAGCAGGAGGTTCCCTGAGGCTCAGCCATGCTCAGCAGAATAGGAAAGGTAAAACTTGACTTAGGTGGTTTTTTTAAAAATCATTTTGAGAGCCGGGCATGGTGGCACATGCCTTTAATCCCAGCACTCGGGAGGCAGAGGTCGGAGGATTGCCGTGAGTTCAAGGCCACCCTGAGACTACAGAGTTAATTCCAGATCAGCCTGGACCAGAGTGAGGCCCTACCTTGAAAAACCAAAAGAAAAGAAAAAAAAAATTCTTTTGAGAGAGAGAAATAAAGAGGGAGAGAGAGTAAGGTAGAGATGGGGAGAATAGGTATGCCAGGGCCTTCAGCTGCTGTGAAGGGACTCCAGATGTCTGCGCCCCCTTGTGTGCATATGCAACATTGCATGCTTGTATCACTGTGGCTTATGTGGGACCTGGAGATTTAAATATGAGTTCTTAGGCTTCACAGGCAAGTATCTAAACCTCTAAGCCATCTCTCCAGCCCTGGCTTAGGTATTTTTATGGTGGATGTGTAACTTAGGGAAATAAAAACATAATAAATAAGGAGGCAAGTCCAGGCCTACACACTGAAGCCATGCTGTAATAGAAAGGAAAGGAAAATGAATAATCAAATTCAGAAATCCACATTAGAAGTGCTCTAAAATCTGAAAGCTTTTGAGCATCAATATGATACCTTGGGGGTTTTCACACTTGACCTCAAGGGATGGGTGGAAGTCAAAACAGAGAACACTAAATGCACTGTATACAACTGCTTCAGGATTTGTAACATACAAGGTGGAAAACTGGGTGCTGTGGCTCACGCCTTTATTTCCAGCACTCTGGAGGCTGAGGTAGAATGGCCATGAGCTTAAGGCCAGCCTGGACTACAGAGTGAGTTCCAGGTCAGCTTGGGCTAGAGTGAGACCCTGCTTCAAAAACAAAACAAGGCGGAAACGAAACAGAAATACATTTTGTTTCTAGAGCTGGATCCCATCTCTCACACATTATCTATGTAACTATTGCAAAATCCACGCCCCAGTAGAAAATCTGAGCTCTACCGTACTGGGTCCCAAACATTTTTGCTAAGGGCATATTTGTGTTTTAAGTCATTCAAAGTGTTGTCTCATGCTGACTTGCATAATCGATAGCTCAGGATATGAACACCTTCCCATGTGTTTATTAATCATCTTCATTGGACACATGCCCATTCAAATCCTGTGCCCATTTTCCAGCTAGGGTACTTGTCAGTTTAGCAGTGAATGTAAGAGCTTTTTCATGTTTGTTTGTTTTTTCTGGGTAAAAGTCTTTTATTTGAGCTGCTCTGCAAATTTCCTCCAATTCTGTGAGTTGTCTAACTTTCATGTTAGTCTTATATGCACCAAATTTTTTTTCTCAATTTGAATATTGCCTAACTTATCTTCTTTTGTTATTATGGTGATTGGCCTTCTTTGGTGTTGTATCTAATAAACCATTTCTTCTCTTCCTTCTTGTTCTTTGAGACAGGATCTTGCTATATTCTCTAGCTGGCTTGGGACTCACTATGTAGTGAACTCATGGCGATCCTTCGCTATCAGCTCCCGCAGTGCCGGCCCACAGACACGAGTCTGGCTGTATTGAATAGAGGCACTTCAGAGCCGTAAGCTTCCTGCTGTATCTACATCTCATGAATTTATCATAATGTTGTGTTTTCATTTTCTTTCATCTCAAAACATTTTCTTACTTTCCTTGTGGTTTCTTATATGGCTTATTAAATATTTAGGGATATATTATTTAATTTCCACATATTGTAAATTTCCAGATTTTCTGTTACTGACTTTTAATTTCATCCCACTGTGGTCAGAGGAAATATTGTGTGTGACTTCAGTCCTTTTAGGAATGTGGACTGTTTTATGGCCTAATTTATGATCTACCCGGGAGAAGGTTCCTGCGCACTTGCGTTTGTGTGGACGTCGGACCTCCTCAGTAACAGACAGTTGTCTCTCAGTAATGTCCAAATTGACTGTTTCCTGACATTTATTTTTCTCTAGTGAGTCTATGGCAAGTGGATTGGCAACTTCCTCTGTGAAGAGGCCTCCACTCCATCCTTCCCGGTGCTCTCGGCCAGGAAGAGCTGTTGCGGGAATGCAGTTTAGCTGCACTCGGATCAGAACCTTGGGATGGGAGGGCGGTGCTGCACGTCCAGCAAGTCCACGATCGACACCCAGCTGTGGGGCGGCTGCTCCCGGGGGTGTGCCCGGCAGCCAGGCTCGAGAGCTGTACCTGCTTCTCATCCTTATCTGAGCTTGAGAGAGAGAGCATGGGCGGGCCAGGGCCTCCAGCCACTGCAAACGAACTCCACATGAGTGCGCCCCCTGGTGCATCTGGCTTGTGTGGGTCCTGAAGAGTCGAACCTGGGTCCTTTGACTTTGCAGGAAAGCACCTTAACTGCTAAGCCATGTCTCCAGCCCTTGTTTTTGTTTTTTGAGGTAGGGTCTCTCTCTAGCCCAGGCTGACCTGGGATTCACTATGGAGTCCCAGGCTGGCCTTGTACTCACAGTGATCCTCCTACCTCAGCCCCTCGAGGGCTGGGATTAAAGGCGTGCACCCCCATGCCCGGCTCAGGCTAGCTTTTCAGCAGCTTCAGCATTCCACCCCAGCCGATGTGTGCAGTGTCTCTTTCATGTATTGAAAATTTTGTTTGAAGCTCTTTCAGTAATGGAAGCTAATTTTTTTTTTTTTTAGTTTTTCTGTTTATTTTTATTTATTTATTTGACAGCGATAGAGAGAGGAAGAGGTAGAGAGAGAATGGGCACATCAGGGCCTCCAGCCATTGCAAACAAGCTCCACATGTATACGCCACCTTGTGCATGTGGCTTACATGGGTCCTTGGGAATGGAGCCTTGAATCAGGGTCCTTAGGCTTCACAGGCAAGTGCTTAACCACTAAGCCATCTCGCCAGCCCCTCATTTTTTAGTTTTTCAAGTTAGGATCTCACTCCAGCCCAGGATGACCTGGAATTCGTTCTGTAGTCTCAGGCTAGCCTCTCGAACTCACAGCAATCCTACTGCCTCTGCCTCCTGAGTGCTGGGATTAAAGATATGAGCCACCATGCCTGGCCGTTGTTGTTTTTATTTTTGGTTTTGTTTTGTTTTTCCAGATAGAGCCTTTCCTTAGTCCAGGCTGACCTGAAATTCACTATGTAGTGTCAGACTGGCTTCAAACTCACAGTGATCCTCCTACCTCTGCCCCCAACAAGTGCTGGGTGGAAACTAATCTTTGATCTGACCTATGATCCACAAATCCTCTTTTCCCGGTCTGTGGTTAGTCTTACTGGGTTTTTAGAAGGCAGGCATTCTTACTTCCACAAGGTCTTATTTATCATAGTTTCTTTCATCAATTATGCTTTTTTTTGTGTCTAAGAAATCTTTGTGCAATCTCAGTCCATCAAGATTTTATCCTGTTTTTTCCCCGATAGCATATTGAACTTTAAATTTTATGGTCAGGCCTGTGTTCTATTTTGAAGTATATGCATAGTGCATGAGGTCTGGCCGAAGTTTCATCTATTCACATAGAAATATCCAGCTGTCCAATTTGTTGAGAAGACTATCATGTTTCCATTAAGTTCATTAAAGTTCCTTGGGACCAAAAGAGAGTCACTGTGATAGAATTCCTGACAAAAACAACTTAAGGGAGAAAGAGTTTATTTGGGCTCAGGTTTTGAGAGGCTAGATCTCTTCGTCCTGGAGAGTCATGGTGGAGGAGTGACGTCATGGTGGAGTCGTGGTGGAGGGAGCGATGTCATGGTGGGAGTCATGGTGGAGGGAGTGACGTCATGGTGGAGTCGTGGTGGAGGGAGTGACGTCATGGTGGAGTCGTGGTGGAGGGAGTGACGTCATGGTGGAGTTGTGGTGGAGGGAGTGATGTCATGGTGGAGTCGTGGTGGAGGGAGTGACGTCATGGTGGAGAGTCATGGTGGAGGGAGTGATGTCATGGTGGAGTCGTGGTGGAGGGAGTGACGTCATGGTGGAGAGTCATGGTGGAGGGAGTGAAGTCATGGTGGAGGGAGCGACGTCATGGTGGGAGTCGTGGTGGAGGGAGCGACGTCATGGTGAAGGGAGTGACGTCATGGTGGAGAGTCATGGTGGAGGGAGTGATGTCAAGGTGGGAGTCGTGGTGGAGGGAGTGACGTCATGGTGGAGGGAGTGACGTCATGGTGGAGAGTCATGGTGGAGGGAGTGACGTCATGGTGGGAGTCCTGGTGGAGGGAGTGACATCATGGTGGACAGTCATGGTGGAGGGAGTGACATCATGGTGGAGGTGTGGTGGAGGGAGTGACATCCTTGTGGAGAGCCATGGTGGAGGGAGTGACATCATGGTGGACAGTCATGGTGGAGGGAGTGATGTCATGGTGGGAGTCATGGTGGAGGGAGTGACGTCATGGTGGAGGGAGCGACGTCATGGTGGGAGTTGTGGTGGAGGGAGTGACGTCATGGTGGAGGGAGTGACGTCATGGTGGGAGTATTGGTGGAGGGAGTGACATCATGGTGAAGGGAGTGACGCATGGTGGAGAGTCATGGTGGAGGGAGTGACGTCATGGTGGAGGGAGCGACGTCATGGTGGGAGTTGTGGTGGAGGGAGTGACATCATGGTGGAGGGAGTGACGTCATGGTGGAGGGAGTGATGTCATGGTGGGAGTTATGGTGGAGGGAGTGACGTCATGGTGGGAATCGTGGTGGAGGGAACTACGTCATGGTGGGTTATGGTGGAGGGAGTGACGTCATGGTGGAGGGAGCAAAGTCATGGTGGAGAGTCATGGTGGAGGGAGTGACATCATGGTGGAGAGTCATGGTGGAGAGAGTGATGTCATGGTGGATTCATGGTGGAAGGAGTGATGTCATGGTGGAGGGAGTGACGTCATGGTGGAGGGAGTGACGTCATGGTGGGAGTCATGGTGGAGGGAGTGACGTCATGGTGGAGAGTCATGGTGGAGAGAGTGATGTCATGGTGGAGTCATGGTGGAAGGAGTGATGTCATGGTGGAGGGAGTGACGTCATGGTGGAGGGAGTGACGTCATGGTGGGAGTCATGGTGGAAGGTGTGATGTCATGGTGGAGAGTCATGGTGGAGAGAGTGACGTCATGGTGGAGGGAGTGACGTCATGGTGGGAGTCGTGGTGGAGGGAGTGACATCATGGTGGAGAGTCATGGTGTAGGGAGTGACGTCATGGTGGAGGGAGCGACGTCATGGTGGAGGGAGCGACATCATGGTTGAGGGAGCGACGTCATGGTGGGAGTTATGGTGGAGGGAGTGACGTCATGGTCGAGGGAACAAAGTCATGGTGGAGAGTCATGGTGGAGGGAGTGACGTCATGGTGGGAATCGTGGTGGAGGGAGCGACGTCATGGTTGGAATCGTGGTGGAGGGAGCGACGTCATGGTGGGAGTTATGGTGGAGGGAGCGACGTCATGGTGGGAATCGTGGTGGAGGGAGCGATGTCATGGTGGGAGTTTTGGTGGAGGGAGTGACGTCATGGTGGAGGGAGCAAAGTCATGGTGGAGAGTCATGGTGGAGGGAGTGACGTCATGGTGGAGGGAGCGACGTCATGGTGGGAGTCATGGTGGAGGGAGTGATGTCATGGTGGGAGTCATGGTGGAGGGAGTGACGTCATGGTGGAGGGAGCGACGTCATGGTGGGAGTTGTGGTGGAGGGAATGACGTCATGGTGGAGGGAGTGACATCATGGTGGGAGTATTGGTGGAGGGAGTGACATCATGGTGAAGGGAGTGACGCATGGTGGACAGTCATGGTGGAGAGAGTGACGTCATGGTGGAGGGTGTGACGTCATGGTGGAGTCATGGTGGAAGGAGTGATGTCATGGTGGAGAGTCATGGTAGAGGGAGTGACGTCATGGTGGGAGTCGTGGTGGAGGGAGTGACATCATGGTGGAGAGTCATGGTGGAGGGAGTGACGTCATGGTGGAGGGAGCGATGTCATGGTGGGAGTTATGGTGTAGTGAGTGACGTCATGGTGGAGGGAGCAAAGTCATGGTGGAGAGTCATGGTGGAGGGAGTGACGTCATGGTGGAAGGAGTGACGTCCTGGTGGAGGGTCGACGTCATGGTGGGAGTCATGGTGGAGGGAGTGATGTCATGGTGGAGAGTCATGGTGGAGGAAGTGACGTCATGGTGGAGGGAGCGACGTCATGGTGGAGGGAGCGATGTCATGGTGGGAGTTATGGTGTAGTGAGTGACGTCATGGTGGAGGGAGCAAAGTCATGGTGGAGAGTCATGGTGGAGGGAGTGACGTCATGGTGGAGGGAGTGACGTCCTGGTGGTGGGTCGACGTCATGGTGGGAGTCATGGTGGAGGGAGTGATGTCATGGTGGAGAGTCATGGTGGAGGGAGTGACTTCATGGTGGAGTAATGGTGGAGGGAGTGATGTCATGGTGGAGTCATGGTGGAGAGAGTGACCTCATGGTGGAGGGAGTGACGTCATGGTTGGAGTCACGGTGGAGGGAGTGATGTCATGGTGGAGTCATGGTGGAGAGAGTGACCTCATGGTGGAGGGAGTGACGTCATGGTGGAGAGTCATGGTGGAGGGAGTGACGTCATGGTTGGAGTCACGGTGGAGGGAGCAACGTCATGGTTGGAGTCACGGTGGAGGGAGTGACATCATGGTGGAGAGTCATGGTGGAGGGAGTGACGTCATGGTGGGAGTCGTGGTGGAGGGAGTGACGTCATGGTGGAGAGTCATGGTGGAGGGAGTGACGTCATGGTGGGAATCATGGTGGAGGGAGTGACGTCATGGTGGAGAGTCATGGTGCAGGCAGTGACGTCATGGTGGGAGTCGCGGTGGAGGGAGTGACGTCATGGTGGAGAGTCATGGTGCAGGGAGTGACGTCATGGTGGAGAGTCATGGTGGAGGGAGTGACGTCATGGTGGAGAGTCATGGTGGAGGGAGTGACGTCATGGTGGAGAGTCATGGTGGAGGGAGTGACGTCATGGTGGAGGGAGCGACGTCATGGTGGGAGTCGTGGTGGAGGGAGTGACGTCATGGTGGAGAGTCATGGTGGAGGGAGTGACGTCATGGTGGAGAGTCATGGTGGAGGGAGTGACGTCATGGTGGAGGGAGCGACGTCATGGTGGGAGTCGTGGTGGAGGGAGTGGCGTCATGGTGGGGAGTCATGGTGCAGGGAGTGATGTCATTGTGGGGAGTCATGGTGCAGGGAGTGACGTCATGGTGGGAGTCATGGTGCAGGGAGTGATGTCATTGTGGGGAGTCATGGTGAAGGGAGCGACATCATGGTGGGGAGTCGTGGTGGAGGAGTGACTTGATGCTAAGGTATCAGGGACTTGGGTGGCTGGTTACCCAGCATGGCAGTCAGAAGGCCGAGAGCTCAGGTTGGAGTCAGGACCAGGCTGTAGCCCCTAAGCCCACCCCAGCCCAGCGCTCTAGCTGCTCCATCTAGGTCCCACTTCCTAAGATGCCACACTCTCCCCCCATGACCCCATCACTGGGAGGACCAAGTGTTCCAACATGAACCCATGGAGGGCATTGGCATCCAAACCATACCCTGAGCCCTACCAACTTCCTGGCATGGGGTAGAAAGTTGACGAATACAAGAACACGTGTTTCCTCCTGTCTGCGCCTGATGTGGAACTGGCAGCCCCTGGAAGCTCCCCGCGCACAGGATGACAAATCCTTGTTTCAACGCGCCTCTTCTGCCTCTGTGTGGTCTGCTCAGGTATTGCTACGGCTTCTCGTCCATAGAAAAATCAAAATGAGTATTACTTATTTTATCCTTAAGTTGGAATTCATGTTTTACTCCTGGCCCGCCTGCAAACCTGATTCTGTGGTACATTATTTGGGTCTCTGTTACGGTCACGTGCTAGCGCTGTCTCTTTTCTTCAGTGTGTGGCCTGCACGGGGACAGGGACCTGTCGGCGACTGCGAGGCGCTCTCCACAGCTACTCCTCGTTCATTCACACTCTTCTGCTGGGAGGGCTCTTAGCCCATTTTGAAGGACACAATCATTCCCTGTGGCCTCAGAGGAGATGGGAGAGAACAGTTGTCAAGGACTACAGGGAAAGTATGGCTGGAGCTGGAGAAGGAAGGAGCTACTGGCGGGACAGAGGGCAAGTGAACAGCCCATGCACGACGGGACTTAAGTCTCAGCTCGGGTCTCAGCAGCAGTGAGCCATGCAGAGGTGAGGACAGAGACTCTCATCAGCTGACACAGAGCGGGGCAGAGTCAGGGCACATATGATAGAGTATCTTGGGCTCCTGTAAGGCTGCACTTTAATGGTGTGGGCATGTGGCTGGAGAAGAGTCTCGAGCCACAGGCTGAGTAAGACCACGGAGGAGGGTGAATGCTGAGCAGATGGACACGTGGCCCCCAACCAGAGCATGCACACTCCACAGTCGCTGTGAACTGGGTTTACATTGATGTGAGGGCTGGAAGCTTCGTTGCTTTGTCTTGATTATTTACTGGAAAGTTCTAGTATGGGGAGAAGACATCAGCAGTCTTAATCAGCAGTGGATCCTGCAAGCTATACAGCCAATCAGCCAGGCCGGATGTGCCCATTGGTGCCACAGTGGCACGTAAGGTACGGGAGTAACCAATTACTCTCTGATTGGATTTGAAGCCTGCTCCATGGGGGTGTCGCCGTCAGTTCCATGTTGCTGGGACAAACATCCCACCAGACAGAGCTTATTGGAGGAAGGATCTCAGGCTTACAGAGCCCAGGGCAACCTCCATCAGTGACAGCAGAAGCTGACCCAAGCAGAGACACACCACCAGCAGCCAGTACTACCAGCAAGCACAGGACCACCAGGGCTCAAGACTGTTCTCTCGCAGGCTGGACTCAGATCTGCCCCCAAACACACCCTAGGTGGCACGCCTCCTTGTAGCAGGGATCCGCCGGTAGGGGCTTAAGGTGCAAGCCCATTTTTAACCAAGTGCCTGAGTCTGTGAGATCATGCATTCAAAGTATCACTTTCAAACTACCACAGGAGGGAGTTCATGCCTGGTACTGGAAACCAAGTCAAAGGCTTACAGACATCAGCTGTGTTGCCATGGGGAGGGTGACAAGGGTACAGCCAGACACCGGTGAGGTGGATCTGCAGTATGCCACCCAGACTCCCACTGAGAGGTACCAGTGCCAGTGCCCTGGTCATCTGGAGTGTTGGCTGCTGGCGGCTCTTAGCAGTGTCCCTCCCCGGAAACTGTCGTTGACTAAATGGAAGTTACCTCCTGTATTAGTCATGTTTCTTGTCACTGTAACCCAATACTTGACAAGAAACAACTTAAGAGAGGAAGGGTTTCTTTGGGGTCATGGTTTGAGGGGAAACACTCTGACATGATAGGAGTCCTCATTTCCTCAAGTCTCCATGGAGCAGGAGGCGGAGACATTGAGGTGGAGCGGGAGCTAGGCTGCACCTTCGAGGACTGTCCCTCAGCCCCCCACTTCCTCTAGCTAGACTGTAGCTCCCAATGGCCCCACAACTCCCCCAAACAGCACCATCCACTAGAAACCAAATGTTCAAATGCATGAGCCTGTGGGGACTGTTTGCATTCAAATTGTAATGTCTCCCCAACTTTCATAGTCAATGGCGGGGTCACATCCTATTGCAATTGTGTTATAATCTGATTTTTCCCTTTTGTCTGTCCTTTTCTTTGCCCATCGTAATGTCACTCTGAGACCCTGTCCTAGCAAGCCCCTGCAGGCACATAGACATCTTATGCCGACGCCAGCCTCACGTAACTGTCACGAAGAAATGGGCACCTCCCCCCGTGTCAGATACAATCATAGGTCTTCCTATGAAATCTGGCCTTGACCCCATGTTTCTAAAGCATTTCTTACCACAGATGAAATCATTATGCATTCATATTTATTTTTCTCCTACTTCATTTGATGTTTAATGAATGTCTGTGCAACTCTTTCAACATCCTTTTATTTGTACGTGTGCATGTATGTTGCTATTACTTTCTCGTTGCTTTGATAAAGCATCCGACCAAACACAGATGAGGGAGAAATGCTTTTTATTTTGGTTTGCGGTCTCGAGGGGCAGCTTCGTAATATCATGGCATGCCATAAGCATGGCACGAGCAGAGGCTGGCATCACCACCGCAGGTGGAAAACAGCAGCAAGAGGGCAAGCTGAGTGCTGACGAGGGGGAGCCGGCTATCACACCCCTAAGTCCACCCCCACGCACACAGCTCCTGTGGCAAGGCTCCATTCCCCCAATTGCCACCAGCTGATACCCAGCGTGCAGAGTGCATGAGCTTGTGGAGGATCTCTGGTTCAAACCAGCTCACAGGCGGAGCTCAGCACTTCAACGTGTCTGTGCCCCACCTTCTTCGAGACAGGCTGTCACGCTACCACAAGCAAACTGTCATACTGAGAGGAAACATCAGGCTGGCTGGCCTGGGAGCTTCTGATCCTTCTAGCGTTGTGTCCCATTGTTGTAGACACGCAGGAACCAGAGATGCATGGGTCAGTTTGCACCCAGCTTTACACGGGAGCTGGGGAATTGAACCTGAACCGGTAGGCTTTCCAAGTACGCACCTTAACTGTCATCTCCCCAGCCCCAGTAACTCTCTAAGTTTATCAGGAATTCATATATGTGAGAAGGGGAATTCTAACTCACCCTCTCCCCCATGACTCCTAGCACTCCATATCAAATTGGCCCACCTGTTCTACGTGGTTTTAGAAGGCACAGGCTTTGATTTCAAGTGTAATATCTGAAATTGGGTCTTCCTGCAGGAGTCGCTAGACTTCTCTTAGCCAGCAGGGGGCGCGAGTGCACAACAAACGGCGGCCAAGTCCTCCAGTGAATGGTTTGCTTTCTTCAACAAGGTCAACTCTGGGGTTGGCAGAGCTCTGGCCTGATCCAGGGAGACTTCCTTCTGTGTGCCCACCTTGGAGACCTGTGTCTGCAGAGCCATGGGCTAGGCAGAGTTTGAATTCCAGCCCAGAGTATCCCTAAACAATAGTCTGTCTTAAGAAATGGAGAGGGCTGGAGAGATGGCTTAGCAGTTAAGGCACTGGCCTACAAAGCCAAAGGACCCAGGTTCAATTCCTTAGGGCCCATGTAAGCCAGATGCATAAGGTGGTGCATGTGTCTGGAGTTCATTTGCAATGGCTGGAGGCCCTGGCACACCCATTCTCTCTCTCTCTCTCTTTCTCAAATAAATATTAAAAAGAAAGAAAGAAATGGAGAGCTTCCTACAGAAGCTTCAAAATAATTCCATTAGCTCTCCACAGACCAGGTCTGACCAGCTGTGTCTCGGGGGGAGGGGAGTCCTGCATGAGGCTCTGGGCCAGAAGATCCTTCATAGGATGACATTCTTTGTCACAATGTCCCCAGCAAAGACAGAGAGATGCTTGTGCTGTGCTTTGAGGTTGGGGGGGGGCATCTCACCTGTCCTCAGCTCTCTGGCTTTCGGGTCACGGGATCTGCATTGTCACCACCACCGACGCGTTCCTTCAGCTCCCAAGAACACGTTCTTGTTCCGTGTGCGCCGGGGCTCAGTCGGCTGGCGGCCTCAGGTGACACTCGACGGCCCTCCGGTGGGGCTGGGGCCGTGTGGAGCAGGGCCGGCATCAGGCTGCTCAGCCCAGCTCCACAGCGTGGCAGGAGGGCTCCTCTCTCCTGGGGCTGCAGCTGGGAGCGGAGGTGCCCTGCAGGAGACTCTGATTTCCCAGGGGCCCTGACGCACGATTCTAGAGAGGGTGGTGCGAATCCACAGAGTGCAGCTGGCTTGGCTTGTGAGACAGGGTGAGGCTGGGTCACGGTGCCATCTTTAGGCTCTGCCTCTCAGGACCTGGCACTTGGCTGCTTGTCCAACACGCTGGCATCCTATGGGGCCAGCAGTCTGAAGGGGGTAGAACACCCTGGTGCCCAGGCCCTCTCTAGCTCCTGTCAGGAGCACTGCATGATCTGGAGCCTGCCCAACACCACCCTAAGCACTATGCTCAAAGGTACGCTGTCAAAATAAACCCAAGCACTTATTTGTGCACTTAGGGGTTCCAGCTCCAGAATATAGGGGTTCAGACTCCATGGAAGGGATCCTTGGGTGGGCTTTAAAAAATATTGCCAAATTTTATGTCTATACAAAATTTATTTTGATCATAGTCCCCACCCCCATCCCTTTCTCTTGCCTCTCATCTCTCTTCCTTCCCAACAATTGCTGCTGCTCACGAGGTCTTGGAGAGTCCTTGTGAATCTCGTCCCAGTTTACTGAGCCTAATGAGCCTCCTCTTCCCTCCAGGCAGGGCCATTTCAATCTGGAGACAACAGCCACACGCAAATGCTTAACTTAAAGAAAGCAAAAGGGGATCGCGTGTGTGTGTGTGTGTGTGTGTGTGTGTGTGTGTGCGTGTGTACTTTAGTGTGCTCAGGGGACCCTCCTCTACCTTGCAGTTTTACCATTTGTTTTATATTGGTTCTCTAAGATAGAAAGACACCTATCACGTTCACAAGACTGACCATAACAAAGCAGTCACAGGACCCAACCTAGCTGCAAGGGAGGCTAGGAAATGCAGGACAACACATAGACGTCTTGGTGAGTGCCATCTCTGCCACCGGGCACTTTCCTTCCCTGTTCTTGCCTATGCTCACAGCACTCACTGCACCCTTCCCTGAAGATCCTCCCCTCCTCCCCGGTCCCTGCACCCAGTCCACACTCAGATCTCTGGAGGATGTCCAGTCATCTTCTCCTCAGGTTCAGACACGGCTCCTCCTTGTCCAAGGATCACTGAATTGAAGAAGTCACCAGCCACCCGTAGCCCCGGTACGGAATGATGGGAGTTCCGTGCTGTGATTGCAACACACCTGCGCTGGCGGGGGAGGGGTGGCAGGTGCAGAGTCCTGGTCCCTCGGGGTGGGGGTGATGAAACCAGACAGGGCAGGCCGTGTGCGCCGCTGTCCTCAGGAGGAGCCCACGGCGGGGCTTTATTCAGGGTCGTCCGCAAGCCCCGCTCCTGTCCTCTGGGAAGTTCTTACTTCTTCATGAACTGCCCTGCCTGCATGTGAGTCAGGCACCAGTAACAGGAATTAGGAGTGAGCTAACCCCCATTCTGTGAGCAGCTAGTCACAGAGCCAAAGGGAATAAACAGAGCGTCTGTCTTGACAGAGCAGATGAACACAGGGGGGTTAAGAGTCCAGGGACTGAAATCCAAATCCCCTGACTCATGTTGACCCATCAAAAAAGAAAAATGCTGACTCATGCTGACTCACCAGGAGACCAGCTGCCCCCCCTCCTGCCCGCCCCCAGCAACCAGTCCTTTGCGTAACTCACCAACCACAGACCTTCAAAGCAAACAATCCAATCCACCCTAGTTGATACTTAATTTACATACCCCAGGGCACCTCTTCATCCAAGTCACTAGGCAACTGGGACCCTCCCAGCCCTGGAGATGGTCAGTTTTACTTTCACTGTCTTTTCTAAGAAACTGGTTTAACTTACCCTTCTGCTGCGTTAGTCCTCACCTTCCTCCCGGTTCTCAGGACACCAAACTGGAGAGCCACTGGCTTGGGGACTTTTAGTGACCATTGCATGCCCAGCACTCTAAGTCCTAACACAGGCCTGACCAGAGCTGAGAAAGGCTCCGTTGCTCTCAAAAACTCACAACACTTAACACATAGATGAACATTTCTTGGAGTCTGCTTGGCTCTTCCGTCCAATGCCCTTCCAGAAGTTTGACGCAAGGACGTGTTAACACTTGACCACAGAGGGGCATGTTCGGCCCAGCTGGGTGGTGTTTTTGGTGACAGGACCTAAATCCTTAGTAAGGCATCTACTTTCAAAATTCATTTTACAACCACACCCCAATCTGCGTTTCTTCTTTGGTATTCTCCCCTAATGTTCCACTCAACACAAAGGGGCTCCACCGAGATTATCTGGAGCAAGACATGTGAAACTTGTATCCTTACTCTGCCCTCAGCTGTGAGTGTGGTCTGTATGGAGACATCTGCCCAGACTTTTGTGCCTGAAAACTTCCTTTGATCCCATGTCTTTTTGCTTGGGATCTAAACGCACTGGGCTTTTGCATCCTTGCCACTCTCCACCATTTGGGACTCTCTCCACCCCCTTCCCATCCCTTTAACGTCGGAACTCATGTCGTATCAGTGTGTCCAGTACTAGCCAACTCTGCGTCCTTCCTCGGAGCCGCCAACTCAGCAAGCGGGTGGTCTGCCTCTCAAGTAACCGTGACAACAGCCCCACCATGTGCTACTGTTTTATGACAACACGAAGTGACGTGTGTCCATCTAAAGTCACAATTACTTCAGTGTCTGTCACCTCTCACGAAGCGACTGGCAAGGCTCCACTTCCAGCCCCGTTGTCAGCGTTAGTAAGACAGGTAGTATCAGGGTCACAACAAGCGCATCCCGAAACCGTCGGGCTTATGTGACTACCATGCAGTTTCGGCAGCCAGCGACTTGTGCTCCATTTGGTTTATTGGAAACTGACTCTGGGCAGGACAGTTGTCAGCAGAAGGCTTGTTGGAAACTGTTTGGAGGACACGCTGTAGGAAAAGAGGGGGACTGGGCAGGGGAAGCTGGCTCCAGTGTGTCTGCTGTGAGCCCTCAGTCAACCCCGTGGGGAGTTCTGAAGCCAGGATGGTCTTTCAACATTGTCCCAAACTTAGGGGACCTGGGCTGGTGTCTGGGAGAGAATATGACCTTCAGTGAGGCCCCCTAACCTTGTCTCGGCTTCTCCTTTCCTTTTCTCAAAAAGGAGGGCCTAAGCTGCAGAAAAGAAAAAAAAAAAAAAAAGAAGGGGATTCTGGAAAACACATGATGCTTGCTTCCCCCATGATGCCACAGAGCAGACAGAAAGGGGGCAGGCAGCGTGAAGGGGTGCCGTACATTAATGATCCAAAGGCATTAGGCACCTCAAAGTTAGGAAAACCATTGTACTATTGTACCCATGTCCCAAAATTAATTCCCCATTCCCCTTGTATAAATTTATTTTTACTTATTTATTGAGAGAGAGAGAGAGAGAGAGTAACACTGGGCATGTCAGGGCCCCCAGCCACTGCAAATGAATTCCAGATGCATGCACCACCATGTGCATCTGGTTTACATGGGTTCTGAGGAGTCAAACCTGGGTCATTAGGCTTCACAGGCAAGTACCTTAACTGCTAAGCCATCTCTCCAGCCCTCATTCTTTTCTTAATTAATTAATTTATTTGCAAGCAGTGAGAGATACAGAGAAGAGAGACAGAGAGAATGAGCCTGCCAGGATGTCCAGCTGCTGCAAATAAACTCCAAATTCATGTGCCACTCTGTGCATCTGGCTTTATGTGGGTACTGGGGAATCAAACCCAGGTCGTTAGGCTTTGCAGGCAAGTGTCTTAACTGCTTAGCTATCTCTTCAGCCCTTATTTTTTTTAAAAATGTTTTTAGGGGCTGGAGAGATGGCTCAGCAGTTAAGGCTCTTGCCTGTGAAGCCTGAGGACCCAGGTTCGATTCCCTAGTACTCACATAAGCCAGCTGCACAAGGCAGTGCAGTGTCTGGAGTTCATTTGCAGTGGTTGGAGGTTCCGGCACGCCCATTCTCTCTCCGTGTACCTCTCTCTCTCTCAAATAAATAAATATAAACCAAAAAAATGTTTCTAATTCCCCATTCTTATATGAGCAATATTTGGAGGTAGGTCTTTGGGGTTATCAGACCCAGATTATCATCATCACCTCATCCATACCTGCCCTGCAGCCCTCCCTCCCCCACAGTGCGGGCAAGAGCCAGGGCCCCTCCCCCATCCAGGGGGTGCTGCAGATAGCATCACACGCTAACTCGATCCATTGTTCTTCCTGCCGCTCCTTATCTGGGGATGCCCCTGGGACCCTTTAAACACCTGTTTCAGCCAGAAGCACAAGAAAGCATATCACCTTTAAGTTTAGTCAGCTGTCACACATCATGGGCCACTGCTTTATGGCACGCCCTTGCTCTCCCCAAGGACTTTCTCAGGAGGGACCTTAAAGGAGCAGGCACTCCAGCTGAAGCTTTCCTTCAGACCCCGATTATCGGCTGTACTAAACCTTCCACCTAAACGTCCGAGCTGACAATGCGTCTCTCCAACTCCAACCCCCCTTAGAACCCAACAGAGATGTAATTAGGATTACGTGAGGTCATGAGGGTAGGTGCCCCACGATGGAATAGGGTTAGGTAAGTGGACTTGCCTTAGCAGGACTCTGAGAGCGGACTCCTCCCTGGCGATAGGCTTTAGAGCCCCCTCCCTCTTGCCCAGTCAAGGGAGGAGGGTGGAGCTATTCGAGTTTTGTTGGGCGAAAGTTACTTCCATCTGGTCAAAAGAACAGAACGCTGGTCTTGGATAAAGACATGACAATCTAAGCTACTCAAAACACAAGACTGTGGTCCCCTCTCCAAGCAGCTAATCCAACCCGGCCACAATATCTTTAAAGATATCTTAGCATTCATATGTGTGTGAGTATATATATATATATATTTGTTGTTGTTGTTGTTGGTTTTTTGAGGTAGGGTCTCACTCTAGCTCAGGCTGACCTGGAGTTCACTATGTAATCTCAGGGTGGCCTCGAACTCACAGTGATCCTCCTACCTCTGCTGGGATTAACATCTTGGCATATCTTAGCAAAGGGATATCTCAGCATAGCTAAGCAGATGGGAGGAACAGTGCCCCTCCTTGATGCGATTGCGACTTCAACGGGCAGAAACCCGCCTGTGATGCACTTGCTCATGGCCACTTCCTGTTAGGCCTGCTCACTTTTCTGAGTTCTAACTCGAGAAGCATCCCTTCTCCTTTTCTCCCTTCCCATCTCTTTGGATCTGGGACCAAATCCTATGCATGCTCAGACACTCCGGGTTTTCTCACTGTTTCTCTTAACCCCAGGCAGCAGCTTGCCCGCCTCCATGGCTAAACTTACCTGCTTCTTTGGACATGGTTCAAAAGCCACGGCTTCCTCTCTTCCTGGGAGCTCTCCATCTCCCTCCTCCCAGGCACGGCCGAGGATCACGACTTAGCTGCCCCGTCGCTTCTCCCCCCGTCACGACGAAGATGGCCCTGGAGCTTTCTTCTGAGTCCATTGCAACATGATTTCAGTAGTGAGGCTAAGGACCCACAGAAGGGAATCCCAGCTCCATGGTGACATTGGTGGCTTGGTGAGAGGAGGAAGGCAGACCGCGCTGGCCTGGTGGCTCTGTGTCCGGGAGGTGCTCTGCCACGTTCTGTGGGAGGAAGGCCCTCACCTCATTTTGGCACCTCTTTATTGGACTTGTCAGCTTCCAGAACCACCAGCCAAGACAACCTCTAATCTATAAATGTCTCAGTCTGCAGTACACACTGCTAGCAACCGAAAATGGACTAAGACAGACTTGTAGCCCTCAGAGCATCTCAGAGCCTGTCCCCCTCCCAACGGCCCAAACTGCGTCTTCAAAGGCCTTACCTCCCCAGAGGACTTTCTCAGTGGGGAATCTACTCAGCCTGGCTCCTTCCCCACCACCAGCCCCTTGCAGGGCAGTTCCCTCTTCCAAGGGATACAGGTAAAGTGTCCCCTGGATACCAGTTCTCTCTAAGGTAAATAAGTCATACTGTGTACTTCTCAGAGTCCATTGTCTCAGTTCTTCGTTAAACGGGTAAGAACCTAAAGGGTGGGGTTCACAGGCCTGAGGAACCCCTCCTGAGCCTTAAAGTCCTGCACCACCACCACACACTGTCACTTCTGGGCCGGCAGCAGTGTGTTCCTTCCCTAAATGCTTGGCTCCTTGCTCCGCCTAAAACTCTCACCCTGAGCCATTAATAAAACACCTCAATTCCCAAGAGCAGGGCCCCTGTCCTCTTAATTCAAACCCTAGAATTGTTCAGGAGATGGAAAATATGAACCCAGAACAACTGACAAGTGGGGATCCTTGAGCAGGCGTGGACAAAAACTCATGAAGCCAGGCTATGAGCTATTCAGAAGTCAAGGTGGACCTGGTACAGGTTCAGCTCTGACCTGGGTGTGTGAGGAACGAACATTGCAATCACCCCGTATTGGGGCACGAGGATGAGAAAAGGCTGCAAGTGAACATGATGTGGAGACCACGGTAGAGCATCTAAAAACAGAGCTCAACATGTCAGCTCTCCGTCAGTGATCAAGTCTACGTCCAGGTGAACCCAGGCAGCAAGAGACATGGAAGGAGGGCTGGAGGGATGGCTTAGTGGTTAAGCGCTTGCCTATGAAGCCTAAGGACCCCAGTTCGAGGCTTGATTCCCCAGGACCCACATAAGCCAGATGCACAACGGGGTGCATGCATCTGAAGTTCGTCTGCAGGCTGGAGGCCCTGGTGCGCCCATTCGCTCTCTTTCTCTCTCTCTCTCACTCTCAAATAAATCAATAAAAATAAACAAAAAATGTAAAAAAGTAAAAGATTTACAAAAAGAGACATGAAATGAAATGCATTTGTTGTAGGGGATGGAGAGATGGCTTAGTGCTTAAGGCGTTTGCCTGTGAAGCCTGAGGGCACAGGTTCGATTCTCTAGGTTCCGCATAAGCCAGCTGCTCAAGGTGGTGCATGTGTCTGGAGTTTGTTTGCAGTGGCTGAAGGCCCTGGTGTGCCCATTCTCATTCACTCTCTATCCCTCTCCCTGTCTCTAATAAACAAAAGATAAAAATAAAAATGTCTTTAAAGAAATGTACTGTAAAGAGCTCGGGAGGCACACTTTGGAAGCTGGGTGCTGCACCAAGGAGGAGTGGATGTCCTGTAAGAGGGACGTGGGGCTGGGGCCCGTCAGAAGGCAGAGGGTCTCCCAAGTGTGCCTTTGGCCCGAGGCCCACCGAGCCAGCTTAGCTCATAGAAAGGAACTTGCTCAGAGTGGGTGGGGGCATTGCCTATCTTCTTGGATTTCAGAGCAGGAGTCTCAATGGTGGCATAATGAGGCTACCTAACACCCTTCCTTTGCCTGCTTGTCTTCTGCTTGGTCCCTGCATGTCACAGCATAAAGGTTCAAACAGCAGTCATCCTTGGGTAGTAAAGGAGTTTGAGGCCAGCCTGGGCTGGATGAGGCCCTGTGTAGCAATTAGCTTCTTGTTGCTGAAACAAAACACTGGACCAAAAGCAGATGCAAGCAACACTTTGTGCATCTGCCCTTATGTGGGTACTGGGGACTTGAACCTAGGCCAGCTAGTTTTGTAAACAAGCACCTTGAACTCTCTGCAGCCCCAATACAGTGTTTCTTTAATTTTATTTATTTGACAGAGAAAGAGGAAGAGAGAGAGAGGGAGAGAGAGAGTATGGGCACACCAGGGCCTCCAGCCACTGCAAACAAACTCCAGATGCTTGCGCCCCCTTGTGCATCTGGCTAGCATGGGTCCTGGGGAATCGAACCTGGGTCCTCTGGCTTTGCAGGCAGGCACTTTCGTGGCTAAGCCATCTTCTCCAGCTCCCAACACAACGTTTCTAAGTGAAAGGGACACTCTGTACTACAGGGTTCAGCCTCCTCCAATCAGGGGTCTGGGACGCAAAACTCAGGGCTGCAGAGTGCTTGCGCTTGGCCTTCAGTCCATGCTCATCGTATGGCTCCACACGCATGTCGCCATAGCTGTGACAGCTGGCTGCCTGAAACCCATCACTCTTGGGGGCTGAGGAGGTGGCTCAGTGAGGAGAAGTGCTTGCTACACCCACACGAGGTCTGAGAGGGCCTGGTCCTCCCTGAGTTAGGTCCTTGGCGCCCATATAAACAGCTGGACATGACCACACATGCCTATAAACCCATTCCTGTGGAGACCAAGGCCAGAGAATTGCTGGGGCTCACTGGTCAGCCAGTGTGACCAAAAACAGCCGCTCCAAGTTCATTGACGTCCCAAGGAGAAAATGAGGGATAATGGATGGAGGGGTGCTGATGGCACATGACATTCTACTTTGGCCTCTCCACACAGGGCACACCATCTGCATACACATGCCACACAAACACAAACATACAATAAAAACCCTCTCCTGTACATCTAACACATGCATAGGTGTGTATCTATGCACACATATAAAACACAGTCGGCCCTCTGTGGGTTCTGCGTCCGAAGATTCAACCAGTCACGGTGGAAAACATTTGAAAGTCTATCTTTACTACGTATGTACCCCGTTTCCTGTCATTATTCCCTAAATAATGTTGTGTAACAGCTACCTGCTTAGGAATTACATTGTGCCAGGTGTTATAAATAATATGGAGCCAGTTTGAAGTATAGGGCATGGAGGATGTGCATCGGGCATATGTAAGGAAGAGAACTGAACAATCTGAAGGCTGGGTATCTGCCAGGGTCCCTGAGTTAATCCTCCACAGGTCCTGAAGGCCAACTATGCAGAAACCCATATAACCAAAGACCACTGCATCTCAATACAGGCACGCAGGTATGAGGATAGATCAGGTCTGTATGTCCAGGACGTAGGTGGAAGGTGTAGAATTTGTATAACAAGGTGCACAGTGGTTCTCATTGCCTTGTTACTCTGCAGAGCCCTGGGTCTCACATCTGCCCTAATGCCTTCACTGAGTCCATGAGTATCCATTAAGAACCAGCCAGGGCGAGGGGCGTACCCAAGGTGACACTGGGTCAGGAAGTTGATCTGGGGTCTTTCCTGTCCCCTTAATGCTGCCTTTCCTGAGACCAGCAGCAGGGGGAGACTGCTCAGGGTCACACGGTCTCCTTCACCCTCTTTGGACTATACCCCTTTTTTCACCTGCAGAGGCTCCCGTGGCGTCCATGTTCAAGAAGGCTGGCTCTCATGTCTCAGAACTCCAGCCCCACAGGGAAGGAGGGCCGATGGAACTCGGGACACCGTCCCTGGTTCCCATTTCCTTGAGAATTTGCATCATTTTGGTCATTAACTTTGGGGCTCATTCTCAGACCATTCAGTCCCCTGTGGGGCAATAATGATGTCTACAGTGCGTGAAATGCATTCCAGGTAGAAGACTCCAGGGAAAGAGGGTGTTCAGTGTAGGGAGCAGACCCAGTTTCTCAAAGGACACAGGAGGGTTTGTGTGCTCCAAGCCCCGCTTCTCTGTTGTTTCTGGCCAATGGCCTTCTCCTCTGGGGCACCTCTGCCATCCTTGCCTTGGAGGACGTGCCCTATCCCAGGCTCCTCCTCAGTCCCTCAGGCTACCAGGGGCTCAGGCCAGGTCTCTCCACTTGCTGAAGCTGCCACAAGGACACTGTCTTCGCTGGGGAATTTTGCACACGTCCCTTGCCTCCTCCGAGCCTCTGTGACTCACCAGCCTTCCTCCTGGGGCTCACACAGCAGAGGTTTACACAGCCTAGTAGCTGTCACATGTTTTGACAAGTCATGGCTTCAAGAACTGCTGGGGCACATGGCGGTAAAGACTCTGGAGAGGGATTTGGGGTTGCATCCAGCCCGGCTGGGTACTCAGCCCCCCTGAGCTCAACTGTAGAAGGGGTGTCTAACAGTTGACACCCCTGCAGGCTATGGTGAGAGTCGGTATAATTCCTGGGGAGCTGTCCTCATCCAGTATCCCCCTCACCTGCCAAAATGTGGCCCCGTAAAGTAATAGCTCACTTTGTGTTTTAGACCTTTGGTGTCTAGCCTGGCACAGGAGGACATACCAAGATGCCAAATGCATGGCTACATAGGCAAAGGGATCTGGAGAGATGGCTTAGCGGTTAAAGCACTTGCCTGCGAAGCCTAAAGACCCAGGTTCAATTCTCCAGGTCTCACATAAGCCAGATGCACCAGGTGGCGCATGCATCTGGAGTTCGTTTACAGTGGCTGGAGGCCCATTCTCTCCCCTTCCCTCTCTCTCTCAATCTCTTTCTCTCCTTCTCCCTCTCTGTTTCTGATAAATAAATAAAAATAAAAACCATAAGTAGGCGAAGGGCTCCACCCCTGAGTAGAAACGGAGGCCAGTGGGATAGACATTTCCGTGAGGAGGATTCTGTCAAGTTGAAGTGGCCAAGCTATGGGACCAAAGCCCCGGCAGGCGTGGAGGACTTGCTGGACGTGCGTGCCCACCGCTCAGCCTCTCACTTTGCTCTGAGCAGTTCCCACCATCTCAGTTTCGCCAAGTGTCCCACAAAGCTGAGGTTTCCAAGACTCAAGTCTACGCCGACCTGACCTAGCCACCCATGAACAGACCTATCCATGAGACCTTGGGAAATGTCCACGTGTCACTGGTGACTGTGGCAACCCCTCGCACATGAAGTGGCAGGAGGAGTTACCCACAGTGAGCTAGCCAAGCTCCACTCGGGGTGGTAAAGTGCTGGACGACAGCGAGGAGGGCTCAGAGGCCAGCTGCCCGCAGGTGAGGAAAGGGCCCGGCTGGGCAAGCGCAGGTCGTCCTCTGCGGGGGGTGGGGGGTGGGGGAGGAGGATGGGAAGAATTACAGGTGAGACAGGAGGGGGATTATGCCTGGGTGAGTTCCTGTCTTTCTTGCTTTTTTTATTGCTAGTGTAAAGCTGTTCATCCAATATATCAGGAGGAAAAAAGACTCAAGTTTGTTTGTTAGAGACAGAGAGAAAAATGGATGCATCAGAGTCTTCAGCCACTGCAAATGAACTCTAGATGCATGTGCCATCTTGTGCACTTGGTTTTACATGGGATCTGGGGAATCAAACCTGGGTCCTTAGGCTTTGCAGGCAAGCACCTTAACTGCTAAGCCATCTCTCCAACACAGACCTGAATTCTTTTATATTTTATTTTTATTTATTTATTTGAGAAAGGGAAAGAGGGAGAGAGAGAGAGAGAGAGAGGGAGAGAGAGAGAGAGAATGGGGTGTGCCATGGTTCCCAGGCATTCCAAATGAACTCCAGATGCATGCGCCACCTTGTACATCTGGCTTACGTGGGTCCTGGGGAATCGAACCAAGGTTCTTTGGTTTTGCAGCCAAGCGCCTTAAGCGCTAAGCCATCTTCAGTCCTCCCCTTTTTAATATTAAGAGAATGAGCTGAGACATCAGAGTTCTCTCCCATGCTGGAGTTGCTTCATAAGAACCCAGCTACATCCAACAGGAGATTTTTAAAAAGTTGTATTTTATTTATTTCCTAGGAGGGACACACACACACAGAATTGGCACTCAAAACTCATAGGCCACTTTGTACATCTGACTTTATGTGGGTGCTAGGGAATTGAACCTGGATCATTAGGCTTTGAAGGCAAGCACCCTAACCATTGAACTATCTCTCCAGCCCCAAGAGCTGGTTTAAACCTGCGCTGTGTATAGGTATAACTGTGTGCATACACACATCACACCTATATGTGTATGTTTTGCAGGCATCTGGTGTGCGTGCATTCTTTGTGTTGGACTTAGGGTCTCGCTCTAACCCAGGCTAACTGTAATTCACTATGTAGTATCAGGCTGGCCTTGAACACACAGCAATCCTCCCACCTTGGCCACCCAAGTGCTAGGATTAATGGTGTGTGCCACCATGGCAAGTGGTGAGTGTGTGTGTGTGTGTGTGTGTGTGTGTGTGTGTGTGTGTTATATGCTTATGTATATCTGTGTGCTGGGCATGTGTGTAATGTATGTCGGGAGTACAGTGTGTCTGATGTGTGTGGCGTGCATGCATGTTTGTGTTGTGTGTATGTTTACATGTGTGACATGTGAAGTGTGTGCATGTGTGCTTTGTAGGTGACATCTGTGTGTATGTGTGTGTGTATTATGGCGTGTGTGTTTGGATGTGGTGTGCATCTGAGCATCCACGTGCCTCTCACCCCTTTGGGAGGCGAGCGCAGGGTTTCCAGCCCTGTCTGTGTGCAGCAGCCGCCTCACTCAGCCTCCCCGCGCAGTCCTATCCCATTAGGCAAGGTGATGCTTCGCCAGCCTGGCGCTCCGGGCTTGGAGTGTTATTAAACACACAGATCGTCTGGGCCTATTCTTAGTTCTGGCAGATTCTAGAGGAGGAAAATGGATTCTGTGCTCAGGAACAGAAAGTTCATTGTAAGTAGTCACTGTGGGGAGATGCCAATGTTATCAAGCCTTGCAAAGCAACCAGGTGTTCCTGGCCAGAGGGCGTCTTTCTCTCTCTCTTCTCTCTCTCTCTCTGGAAGAAAGAAAAGGAAGAGTCTCCATGCTCAGCCACTGCAGTACGAAGGTCGTAACCCACAGGAGAATGGAGCCCTAGATTTTGATCTCATCTCAGCAGCTTCTAGTTGCTGGAGCTGGGAAGTATTTCATGTCCCCGAGCCTCTCACCACGCTGCTTTCACCTCTGTGACTGGGGACAAAGGCATCCACTCCTAGGGCTGATGGGAGAAGGAAAGGAGACAAAATGCTGGCGGACTCCTCATGCTTAAGGCAGCCATGGAATCAAGACAGCACCATGGTGGGCTAGGAGGCAGCACTCAGGATGGTTGATGTGGCTGTGGTGCGCCTGGCTCTCCCGACATCACAGCACTTGGGAGCACGTGGCTGGCTTCCTTCAGGAGCCATTGGTCATCATCCTTCCTCATTCGTGGCCAGTGCTGTGGAGGAAAAAGAGAGCAAGAGCGCTCAGACCCATCCACCATTTTGGCAGAGCCCTGATCATCTTATACTTGGACCAGCTCTCATTTCCAGTCATCTTTGACCAACAGCTATCTTCTGCACCAGCCCCAAGCCCATGGCTAATTATAACCAATAAAGAGGTGGTTACCACAGCCTCTGGACCAATCCATGCCCATCCGTGCACCTGGAACCAGTTTCCCAGATTTATTTGCCATCTGATGGTGGGCACAGGGAATAGTAGGTGCTCTATGCCACCACAAGCTCCCAGTCCCCTAGGATTCCAACTAAGGAAGGGAAAGAGCAAGTCACTCCAGGACAGGAGCTGGGAAAGGCCATTTTTGTGGCATTGAACGTGATGGTTGACTCAGCCCAGGGTCCTGAGACATGCCCGGGTATTCCCAGCTAGCAGGGAGCCAAGGAAGACAGACAGGATTAGGTGGACAGATATTCCTGGGAGGGAAGACAGAGACAGAGGAGAGAGGTCAGAAAGGGCACTGTGTGCATCCCTCTGAGCAGTCTGCTGGGACAGAGCCAAACTGGTTAGGATGGCACAGAGAGATCAAGTCCACAGTCACGGGAGGAGATGGAACTCGGCGCTGTGCCATATTGATGACGTGTCCTGTGCTTGGTTTGGTGGGCAACGAAGCCTGGCGTCCTGCAACAGTGATCACCTGCGGTCATTGAAAGCCACATTTCTACCTGGGAGCCTGACGACCCTCTGTGTCCATCGACGTGGAGCATCCTGCAGGCAGGAGGAGGCCCTTCTTTCTGTAGTGAACCGATGCTCATGTGTTCCCACCCTGCTGTGTCTGCGACAGAGGCCCAAGGGCTGCTCTGTGACTCACAGTTGCTCTGCAGATCTGACACAAAGCTTCCTGTGGAGGCTTTGTTTCGCTGCACATCCCCCACTCCAGGCAAGTGACAGCTGGTGACTAACGTGTGGATGCAGAGGTGCTGCCCAGAGCGTACACGGGGGTGGGGGGGGGGAGATGAAGAGAAAGGAATCAGGTTCGGGGATGGAGAAGCTGGCTTGAAACCAACAGTGAATCATAATGTTGGCTTACTTCTCTTAATCAGACTAAACAGAGCATGGTCTTCACTCTGACCAGAGAGCCCACCCTGCTTGCCGGAGCCACCCAACAATGGTAGCATCTCATCTAAATATTGTATTCTTTTCCTTTTCTCTTCTTAGGGTTTCTGCCTCTCTAACTCTGTATGTGTGTTTGTGCTTCTACGTGTGTTTGCATGTGGAATCCAGATACAGAATGTCTTCCTCAACTTCTCTCCACCTTAGTTTTTTTTGAGACACTGAAAACCTAATTTTCCACCAATTCTGAGCTCACCAATTCTCATAGACTAGCTATGCAGCAAGCCCTTGGGATCCTCTTGTCTTCACCCCCAAAGCACTGGAGTTATAGGTGTGTGCTGCGGAGCCCAGCTTCTTACGTGGCCCTGGAGACTCAAACTTACGTCCACAAACTTGCACAGCAAGCACTTTGCAGGTGGAACTGTCCCTGCAGCTCCTGTTTCTTTTCCTGGGGCAGTGCTTCATGTAGACATCCATCTGTGGTAGACCTTATTGAGGATTCAAAGGATCTGAATTCATAATTCTCAGTCTCACTGGGAAGACAAATTACATAGTTGAGAAAAAGACATAATATCAGCAAGGTTTGCTCATGTGAAATGGTGATTCCGCCCCAAAGCCACTGGCACCTTCTCCCCCATAGTTGTACACTGTCTCCAGAGGTGTTCCTTGGCTTGGATCCATAGGGGTGTAACTGGGAAGAGCAAGCTTGTCCGAGAGGTAAAAGCTGGGAATGGAGCACCTTCTCTGGGTCTGGCCTGTTCTGTGTTGTGGTGACACAGGTGTGCTAGGCTTAGCCTTGCTTCAGGAATCCCAGAGTCGGGCTGGAGAGATGGCTTAGCGGTTAAGTGCTTGCCTGTGAAGCCTAAGGACCCCGGTTCGAGGCTCGATTCCCCATGTTAGCCAGATGCACAAAAGGGTGCATGCATCTGGAGTTCATTTGAAGTGGCTGGAGGCCCTGGCATGCCCATTCTCTCTTTCTCTTTCTATCGCCTCTTCCTCTCTCTGTCTGTCACTCTCAAATAAATAAATAAAAAGAAAAAGAAAAAAAAAGAACCCCAGAGTCAGTCCGGACAGTGGCATCCCAGTGCATTGCTCATGAGCAGCCAGCTGCTGCTGGCCCCAAGCTCCTTGGCTTGACTTGATGTTGGGTGGTCCTAAGTTTGAATTTACAATGCCCGTGTAAAAAGCTGGGCACAGTGGCGCACACCTAATGACCTCTGAAGTCCTCATCTGTAAGGGACAGGCAGGACTTTTAGGACTTTTCACTCTCCTAGGCCTTGTCCCCGTGTCTCCATTCTATCTTCAGAAACCTGTAGTGACTGCTGTTTGGGGTGCTGACTGGAGCTGTGTGCCAAATTCAGAACCCCTTCAACCTGCTGTCCTGGACGTTCCTTGCCACTCAGTACTCAAGTAAATTGAACTCCCACAGGCAAGTGGTAACTGAGTGGAGTAGACAGCTTCATCTTGTTTGGATGAGCCTCCAAACCAGACCCAGTTCATGGGAGGAGCTTGCAGAGCCAGGGGAAGCTCCATAATGGCAGAAGAAGCTGGCCCCTTTTACAGGCCCATGCAGAGAGAAAAGTAACCTCTACCCACCACAGGCAAGCACATTCTGGGAAGCCCAGGCAGGGCTCAAGCATTCTGCATATATTTAGGCTGCGATTTCGGATCTGCCCCCAAACATACTTTAGGGCTGGGCCCTAGGATCCACCCACAGTGACACTTCCTCAAACCAGGGCTGGAAATCTAAGTTTTAAGCTTTAATAAACTCCTGAATCTACTGAGAGACATCCACTTAAAGTACCACATTTTGTCCTTGGCCCCCAGTAGATTTATAACTATCTCATATTGTAAATTGTCTATTGATTTTAGTCCAAATTCAAAGGTCCCATAATCATTACCAACTTAAAATAGTTTTAAAGTCCCAAGTCTTATCTGAGATTTAAGATTGTCTCTTAGCTGTAAATCCTATGAAATCAAAACAAGTTATATACTTTCAACATTTAAGGGTGCAGAGTAAACATTTCTAGCTGTTATAAGGGATAGAAAGGAGAGAATGGGCCAATATAAACTCAAAATCTATCAAGCAAGCACCAAACGTCTGTAGTTTAAGATAATAAACTGACAGTTTACTGACAGTCTTTGAAGTTTTCAGTTTTGCCCCTCCAGCTTTGCTGAGTATTCAGGGAAAACTTTCATCCCAAGCCAACAGCACTCCATTGTGGCCCTTGCACAGTCCTGGTACATCTAAACATCCTTGGGTCTTCATTGTGAACCACGGTCCATCTTTCAGTGGCTTCACTGGCCTATCAGGGTCACTACACCCAGTCATATATATTGTGTCTCTGCAGTGGCTCCTAGAACCGTCTGTGCTTTATGACCCACTTTATGTAGTTTTTATGTTTCCAAAACCAATCCAGGTGTGTAGGACACAGTCATATTTTTAATTTAGGGATGAAATAAATCATGACCTTGAAGATCAGGTTTCCTACTTTTAGTCAACTCCTTTTTAAAAAAAGTATATTTTTACCATCTGGTCTTTCTTCAGGCATCCTTTTTATTACTTCAATATAGAGTAGTTGGATATCTTCCTTAAAATTTTTAATGTATTTTGACAATAGAAGCTTTGGTAACCTACAACCAGTCTCTGTGCCTGTAAAGTTTAAATTTGTTGAATTTTTAAAAATTTTAAATCTCTTATCTTTTAATTCTATATCTTCAACCAAGTACATCCGTTCATTATAAATTTAACCTTGATCAAACTCTCTGGGCATTGCTAGCAGAATTCAGCCAGCCCTATGTCAATATCCCAGTTCCAACAAAGTTTTCTATAGTCTTTTCTTCCCTTTAGAAATTTTATAAGCAAAGCCCCTGAATACAATTCTCTCTGTACTTAACATTTTCAAATTCTCACCAGAATAGTCCACAAAATTTGGCTTACTGCTCTGGAAGGTCTCTTCAGTTACAAGTCCCAAGTCCATGCCCGTTCTTCCAAAACCATAGTTCCAAAAGTCCAAAACCAACACGGTCAGATTGATTGTGCAACAATACCCCACTCCTGGTACCAGTTCTGTGGTAGACAGTTTCACATTGTTGGGATGAGCCTCCAAACCAGACCCAGTTCATGGGAGGAGCTTACAGAGCCAGGGGAAGCTCCATAATGGCAGAAGAAGCTGCCCCCCTTTTACAGGCCCATGCAGAGAGAAAAGTAACCTCTACCCACCACAGGCAAGCACACTCCAGGAAGCCCAAGCAGGGCTCAAGCACTCTGTATACTTTTAGCTGCAATTTCAGATCTGCCCCCAAACATACTTAAAGGCTGGGCCCTAGGATCCTCCAAGCGACACTTCTTCAAACCAGGGCTGGAAGTCTGAGTTGTCAGCTTTGATAAACTCCTGACTCTATTGGGAGGCATCCACTTAAACTACCACGCTGAGCTCTGCCAGTCAGGGTAGCAGCATGGAGACTGTGTGGCTGTGGCTATAGTTGTCTTACCACAGAAGAAAGCAGGCCCTGAACTTAGCTCTCCATTTTGGGTACAGAAGCCTGGGGCCCAGTGACTGTGAGACCTTGGGATAGATGACAGCTCTAGGCTCAGTTATCCCATGATAGCTCAGCCTGACTCTCTGTTCCTTGGGGCCTTTTCCTGTACCTCAAGTGCCAATGCTAGGGTTGGAAACCAAGATGGCGCTGAGGCCAACTCATTGTCTCATCTTAATGCCATACTAAAGCTTTGTGTGAGCTGCCACCAAGGTTAGTATACAAATCAGAGCAATATACAAGATGAGACCTTTGGTTGGGGGGTTACCCATGGAATGCCTTCAAGAACCTCAGGGAGTACCTTTGCCCCTACGTTGTACTTCGCCACTTCTTTCATTCCCACATTATACAAGTCCGGGGAGCATGGGCATGTTACATATAATTATGGTGAATCATTTAGGAAACAATCAAGGGATCTGGAGAGAGCAAGTCACTGTTTTCAGAGCTCCTCTTCCACCACTCCACACCTCCTCAGAACCCAGAGCAAACATCAAGGTAATTACCACCGACCTGCCCATCATAAGGACTTCATTGCCAATTAATTACATATGCTTGGTGCCCAGTCCATGAGCAGACTGAAGTTTTGTTCAAGGTCATTTTCTGAATTATGAAGCCCCTCTCTGTGGACAGAAAGTGTCAGGCTTATCTGTCCTGGTTGAGCTGGGCTGTTATCAACCGTGAGTTCTGCACAACCTCATGATTTTGTCAGAACATCTTCCACATGACTTCTGTGTCCCTTCCTGCCTAAAGGAGGGGGGCTGTCTAACGACTTTGCAGAAGGCACGTTGTGGGGCTTATGCTACACAGAGACCACTTAGGCATCCCTGTGAGTCTGGGAGATTCATGGCAGCACAGGAGGTGATTCCAGACCACTGACAGCAGTTGGCTTCTGGGCAGGGCAGTGTCCGAGAGCTCCGGGACCAAGAGCAGACCCGTAGGCCAGCTTGAGAACCATCGGTATTTTCTAGGGGTCTGGTGCCGGTCTCACAACGATGGAAATGCATTTAACTCCACTGAACTATGCACTTCAAATAGCTAAGTGATCAATTTTTATGCCATGCATATTTCAGCATGCTACAAATAGCTTGTGTTTATTAGCATCATGTGTTGGCAATGCTAAACAATGCCAGCAACAGGAGTCTTCTCTGAACATGTCTTTTCTTGGTGTGTTCTCCATGCCTGGGGAATCACTGCCTAGTTTCCGCTACACTGTGGTGAGCCTTCCAAGAGCACAACTTCCTTTCCTGCCTTTTAATGAGTGTGTTCTGCATGCACACTAATTGGAAGTGCCCCCAGCCCCTGTGGACTTGTGAATTCACCTGAGAGCATGTGGCACATTCTGCGATGTGTTCCCTCTCATCCGGGTGTGATGCGGGTCTCTGTTCTCACACAGCTGGGCTCCTGCATCTGGAATGGGGGCTCCAGATCAACCAGTCTCTCAGCCCCACAGCAGCCGCAACAAAGGAGCGATATGACCCTTGCCATTTGGAATTTATTACTGTCGAACCCCGGGATCAGTGTGAGCTGACCACACTGACTTTGTAAATGCAGGTTTTAGTTCTTCCATGAAACATCCTTGTGAAATCATGTCACATACTTAAAATTGGTCTGTTCTAACCATTACTAGTTTGTTTTAAAACTGAAAAAAGAAATTAAACAAGATTAACTGCTGCTCCTCACAGGGTTCTTCCCCAAAATGTTTTTTTATGTTTTGGTGGCTAAATTCTATTGTCAATTTGATCAGATCAGGAATCGAGCAAAAGAGGGCATTTTCAGGAAGGCTTAGCGGAGGGGGAAGACTTCTCCCAAACTGGGTGGTTCTTCTAGTGGTAAGCAAACATCAAGAGAGCACTAGACCTCTGCCTGGCTTCTGTGCTCCCTGCCGGCACCCACATCTCCCCTGTTGCTGCCGTGGGGATGAGAATACAGCTTCGTCTGTCTCTCAGCATGGACTGACCACCAGCAGCTCTCCAGGAATTCTCCGGGCCTTCGGCACCGGATCAGGACAGCTGAGGCATCAGACTCATGCGGCTATTGGGGTCACAGCCAGCCTGCAGGCAGCCGTTGTTGGACTGCCCAGCCCACAACGCATCCCAAGAAATTCCCTTTTTAGTACAGTAGCAGATATCTTTGCATGGCTGGGACAGAACACCCAACCGGAAGCTGTTCATGCGAGGAAAAGGGTTGATTTCAGGCTTGCAACTTCCAGGGGAAGGTTCATCATGGTAGAAAAAAGCAAGGTAGAACAGGCAGCTGGGCATCTTACCTGCACGTGAGGCAGGAGGGAAGTGGTCGGAGAGCCAGCTTTCAACACCCAGCAGGGCTGGGCCTGAGGCTCCGCCCCTCCCCCCACACCACCTCCAGCAAGGCTCCGCCCCCAGGGCTCCACCAACGGGGGTCTAAGCAGGAGGCTTAATCACAAACGCATGAGGCTATGGGGAACATTTTTATTTGCAAACATTGCCACTGCATTTCATTCTGTCTCTTCTGTTCCTGTAGAGAGCGTTGACTGGGACACATAGTAAAGAGGGCGTTGTTTCTGGGGGAAGGAGCCGGGGCGCAGCTCCAGCAAGTGGCCAGGCACCTTGTTCAAGCCTTTGGAACCCCAGGAAGCGACCACAAGTCTCTCATGGGAGACTCAAGAGATAGGATCTTCCCACATCCCCAGCTCCTTCCAGCTACCCCACCCACCCATGCAGTCAGCTTCGCACTGGCTACTTATACATCCCTCCTCGAGCCAAGACACCGGGGAATGTATCCACTCTTGAAGCTCTCAAACGACCACACAAAATAAACAGAAGCAATGCAGAGAAAACTTAAAATACATGTTCCTTACTCTTCTTTATTATTTGGACTGGGAATATAGCTCATCATTGGCCTAGTATGCCCAATTCCCAGTACTGCAAATAAAATAATCTTGCATAGCTTAGTGATCATGTCAGAACTAGGGTTGGGGAAGAAGTGCTGGGTCACTGAGGGCCATGGTAAGGACTGTGGTGGAGTCTGGGTACCAGTGTGACCCCAGCGCGGCCCACCTTCTCTTTAAAGCGGAGCTAAGAGAAGCAGGTATTCAGTGTGAGGACCCCTGATCGTGCGATCAGAGCAAGCAGATGCACCACCAGTCACCTACAGGGCTCCCAAGCTGATGTCTCCATCGTCATTCTCATGGTGCATAGATCTCTTTCCTTCCTTTCACCCTCGCCTGAGCAGGTGGAGTCTAGGCTGCTGAGCAAACCTCTTAATGGCACTGGAGAGGATGGTGTATGCATTTTAATAAGCAGAGAGAGAATGCCAGGGGGAGAGTGTCAGCTCGGGTGACGTCAGCCCATGGATGGAGCTGGCAGGTAAGGAAGGAAGTGCTGGCTGCAGCTGCGACCGCCCCCGCCGCCGGGCTGCGGTCAGAAGCCGGAGGATGGGGACTGGGACGGGGCACTTCCACTCACACCGGGAAGTCTGCAGCAGCCCAAGGGAAAGCAAGCCAGCTGTGTCACTCCGAGGGGCCCTTCCACTTATGCAGAGAAAGCTTGGGCTTGTGTGTGGCTACAGGCAAGGACAACAAGGTCCAGCACTTGCGGGCATCAGGACGCAGGTCCCGAGATGGGCTGTGCTGCTTACTAGTAGTGGGACATGGGCCCTCCTGCCCTGGGCCTCAGTTTCCCCACCTATAAGATGACGGGTCCTCTTCATCCACTACGGTGGGCGCTGAGAAACTCACCTTGGCACTGTGCCCACACACAGTAAGCCTGCCACGAACATCAGAGACGTGCGTGAGCACGCACTATGGGGCAAGCCTTTGCAATGTTCCTTTCTGTCTCTCGAGAGCAAGAGACCAAGAAAGCAGGAAGGGCGGGCTGGCTGGGAAGTTTAGAAGCAAGTAGAAGAAGCCTAACCGTGGCTTTTGAGAGCCAGCGGAGAGAAAAGCTGCACAGGTAGTGGGACGCACAGCTGATAGCAAAAGGCAAATAGTTTGGGTTACCATAGTAACGGCAGATGGTAGGAAAGGGACAGAAAAGATGCCAAGGGTGGCATTTTTTTTCTTCTTCCTTCTTTTTTTAGACTAGCTCTCTTCCTGGGAGGGAGAAAGAGGTAGTAGAAAAGAAAGGTTGACCAGAGGGGAAACTCACCTTTAAAGATATAAGGCAATCTGTCCTTTTAAGGCCAACTGGCTGATCCTGTTCTGTGGCTGTTGGGCAGAAACAAATTTCAACAACTGTGGTGGCTATGGAGCAGCTGGCCCTGGGCACTAAATAGCCACAGGAAGCCTGGCATCGGTGGAAGGGAAGCCCCCAGATGTGTGCCCTGAGTGCGCAGTTGCTGCTGGGGATGAAGAGAGCCATTGTCATCTTCCGGGGCCGCCACATTCGCTATGGTGGGTGAAGGGCACCCAGGATGCGTGTCTTGTTCATTCTCAGCTGCTTCGCACCCCAAGGCTGTGCCTCAGTTTTCTTTCTTGGCAATGCAAGTGATACAACAGTGGAGTCTTTTCATCTGGCTGTGCCAACCACTGAATGGGATTGTGAAGCTCCCTGAGGGGCTGAGCCATGGCACCCACACAGTAGTCATTATGGTGCAGGAAGAAAGGGAAGCCCAAGCAGGGAGAGGCCCCAGGTCTACACCTGGCAAAGATGGTGGTGGCCTCAGCCTGTGCCTCTGGTCTTAGAATGGGTGGGCTCCACACTGCGGCGGGGGGGGGGGATGCCAACTCACCCACCTGACTGCCCAGACCTTCATCACCAGAAGCCCAGCTTTGGGGGATCCAGACCCAATAAGGACTCAGAGGACTCCCTGCACATGCTGGGAACTCCATCCACTGTGTGTGTGTGACAGAGAGAGAGAGAGAGAGAGAGAGAGAGAGAGAGAGAGAGGGAAATATTACCTGGAATCATAGGACACTGAGAGTCCTTTTGATCAGGACCCATATCTCTACCTCCCTTGAGCTAAGACGTTATCATTGAAACTTACCATAATTCATTATTGATGCCACTCATTATACCTTAATTTTGTCATTGGCTCCAATGTCCTCTTGGCTCATGTAAACAGCCACTGCTGTGATTACAGGCAGAGAGAGGTTCAGGGTATTGCAGTGAAGGACAGGTACGAGGGAAAAAAGGAAGGAGTGCTAGTCCTGAAGGGAAATGTGAAGGCTGCAGAAGACAGATCTGAAGTCTGAAGAGAGGGCTTCTTGCCTGGGGACGTCCAGAAACAGAGGGGCACCCAGGTAGCAAGCAGGCACTGAAACAGGAAACGACAGCACCGTAGTGATGCTGTCTACCCACGTTCACTGGCTAACTCCGTGGCATTTTTAATCCGGTTTTACAGGATGGGGAAACTGAGCTCATCTGTGGCCAAACACAACATGTGAGTACTGGCATTGTGCTGTAGTCATCTGATGGATATGGTAGAGTCTTAAAGACTGTGTTATCCTCCCAAATGTGAAACACACACACGTGTGTGTGTGTGTGTGTGCATGAATACGTGGTGTGTGGGGATGTATGTGCCCCAGTGAGCATGAGGAGGCCATAGGACAACTTTTCAGCATTGGTCCTTACCTTCTACCTTTTGTTAATTTAGAGAGAGAAAGAGAAAGAAAGAGGGAGAGGGAGAGAGAGAATTGGCATACAAGGGCCTCAGCCATTACAATAGAACTCCAGATGCTTGCGCCACCTAGTGGGTATATGCGACCTTGCACTTGCCTCACCTGTGTGCATCTGGCTAACGCAGAATCTGGAGAGTTGAATGTGGGTGTTGCAGTCAGGTTCGCATTTGTGGTAGAAATCACCCAACCAAGAGCAGATTGTAGGGAAAAAAAGAGGTTTATTTTGGCTTACAGGCTCGAGGGGGAAGCTCCATGATGGCAGGGAAAAGTGATAGCATAAGCAGAGGGTGGACATCACCCATGGCCAACATCAGGTGGACAATCACATCAGAAGAGTGTGCCAAACACTGTCAAGGGGAAGCTGTCTATAGCACCCAGAAGCCCACCCCCAGCAATACACTGCCTCCAGGAGGGTTTAATTTCCAGTTGCCATCAACTGGGAAGACTAGCATTCAGACTAGCATTCAGAATACCTAGGTTTATGGGGCACACCTGAATGAAACCACCACAGTGGGCCCTTAGGCTTTGCAGGCAAGCCTTGCACCTTGCATGCTGAGCCATCTCTCCAGCCCAACTGCTACCTTGTTTGAGACAGTATCACTCATTGTCTCTGCTGCTGTGAGCACCAACTGTCTGGCCGGCAAACTTTGGGATTCCCCTGACTCCATCTCCCATTCTAGGCACATTGGGACTACAGACGTGTGTGCCGCCTGCACCAGGCTTTATGCGGGCTCTGGGGGTCTAAATTTCTGCCATCAGTCATGAGCAGAACGCTCATTTAACACTGAGCAATCTCCCTGCCTGAATGTAGAATTTTGTGACAAGCTCCTGAAAGCCCAGGGCTTGGGATATCCCAAGCTGTCCACAGGACGCTATGTTTATAGGAAGGGGTTCCCCAGATAAGGAGAGGTGAGCGAGCCCCCTGCCCCTGGGAGCTGCTATGGAGAGCACGTGACACGCTGGGGTGAGTGAGCTGGGCGCCGGGCTGAGGCTGGCCCTCCCAGCCACGCTCTCCTCTTTGCTGGGCAATGAGTCAGCCGGCAGCTGCCGCAAGTCAGTAGCAAGTCTTTGGGGAGAGATTTTTGTATTATTAGAAGGTGTTGGCGTGGTGCTCTGCTTGCAAAATACTCCTCCGTCACGTTTACGTCACTTTTAAGTTGGGAAACATTCGACGCACTTACGAAAGCTGGAGCATCAGCTTCCTTGGGGAAGATGCTGCTTTTTTTTTTTTTTTTTTAAAGCTTCTGAAGAAGGGGACAACAGCAAATGGGGACTGTTGCTAGAGAAACCAGAGGTATTCAGAGAGTCACCAAGTGCACCACTGCCAACCTGGCCATGAGGAATAAAGCAGGATGCCTAGACACTGCCTGGTTCAATCCACTGCTTCAAGTGTGGAGACTGAGACCGAACAGGCTTCATGACATTCTCAAGGTCATTAAGCCAGTTGACCTCAGGGTGATTGGGGTGCAGCATCTTGCTCTCAGAGCCCCTCAAAGGCAGGAGTGGGTCTCCAAAAGCACAGTACTGACTTTTGAACCTCAAGTGAGTTCACAGGCACCACTAATGGTCATGCGGTATTTGGAGGGACTCACCTGGTTGGAAGTGAGGTGCAGATATGAGCCTGGATCTTCAAGGTCTGGCCTAGTAACCAGTTTTCTTATTACCCCCGGTATTGGCTCACAAACCTCTACCCCAAACCATGAACTTTGAAGAAGGATTTTCCAGGTAAATAACTCTTAAGTAGACAACATAGTGGGTTCCTGTCATATCACTCCACATCTCTTCTTTTTTAAATTTATTATTTATTTATTTATTTATTTTATTTATTTGAGAGCAACAGACACAGAGAGAAAGACAGATAGAGGCAGAGAGAGAGAATGGGCGCGCCAGGGCTTCCAGCCTCTGCAAACGAACTCCAGACGCGTGCGCCCCCTTGTGCATCTGGCTAAGGTGGGACCTGGGGAACCGAGCCTCTAACCGGGGTCCTTAGGCTTCACAGGCAAGCGCTTAACCGCTAAGCCATCTCTCCAGCCCAATTTATTTATTTATTTTTGAGAGAGAGAGAGAGAGAGAATGGGTGTGCCAGGGCCTTTCAGCGGCTGTGAATGAACTCCAAATGTGTGTGCCCCCTTGTGCACATGTGCAACACTGCACACTTGCATCCCTTTTGCATCTGGCTACTACCCATGGTACCTGGAGATTCCAAACTAGTGTTCTTAGGCTTTGCAGGCAAGCACCTTAACCACTAAGCCATCTCTCCAGCCCTCACTCTGCATTTCTGCCCCCTCTTCCTTACTAAGCCCAGAAACAGATTCCTAGCTTTCTTTCTCATGTATGCACATGCCCATGTGTTGGGGTGCGCAACCCTGAGCATGAGTGCCTGTGGAAGCCAGAGGACAACCTTGGGTGTCATCCTCAAAACGCAGTTCACTGTTTGTTTATTTGCTCGTTTGTCTGTTTTGACAAGTAGCTCAGACTGATCTGGAACTCGCTCTGTAACCCAGGTTAGTCTTGAACTCCTGGGGATACTCCACGCAGAAATGTCTCCAGTCAGATCTTTTATTCCTTGATAGCTGTTTATCAAGGCAATTTTGGATAGATGACTCCACTTAAAAACGGCTTACAACTAAGGAGCCATGAATTAACTTCACTGCCAGAAGTGACAGCGGATCCAGAAAGAGGATGGCTAACTTCCAGGCTCAGCGCTGTCACACCAAGGCCCCAGGTCCTTTCCATATTTTTGCTCTGTTACCATTGTGGGATAGCTTGTGACCTCTGGCTTATCCCCCCAGCCCCCCCCCCCCCATGCTCACAGGAGGCTGCAGCACTTCAGAGGCTGACCAGCATCGAGGAGAGGGTCTCTTGGAAGACATGATACCTTTTTCCAGAAACTCTCCAGCAGATTTCTCCTCGTGTCTCATTGCTAATGAGTTGTATTCCCTGTGCCCTTCCTTTAATCAGCCCTGGAATGGGAATGGTTTTTCTATGGTGACATTCATTCTTCAGTATTCATGCCCCTGGGAGTGGGCAGGCTGTGTCTCCTTCTATCTATGGCCACCCACAACCTGAGAGTATTACTGTTGTGCGGAAAATGGAGGCGCGAACAGCAGCTGTGCAATTGTCCTTGGCCGGGCCTCCTGGCCATCTCCGTAGGTCTCCCGGTCCTCTGCAGGCAGGTACTGCTGTCCCAGTCCGTCAAGGCTCAGAAATGGTCTCCCAGTTAGCTCCTGGGTGGGTTGAGATCTGACTCTGTTGGGAACCCCTCGAGGTCTCAAAGGAAAGTCCTCGACCTACAGTGAATGCCAGAGGTTTTGTTAAAGCAAAAATAAAAAATAAAAATGATAAATACTTTCAAGTGTTCAGTACTGCAATAGTGGGCTAATTACAGACTGAGGCAGGAAAACACACACCCTTGCTAGGCTTAACTTTGTGTTTTAATAAACAGTTTAGAGGAGAGAAAAATGGCCTGGTGTTGGCTGTCGAGAGGCGCCCTCTGAGCTGTTGAAATATTTAGTCTGCTGTAATTGCCTGCCATCCCTCAGGTTCCCACTGACGGCTGCAGGGGGATTCTCAGGAACAATCTCCCGCCTGGGGGTTACTGTGGCTTGGTAATGGCTTCTCAGGCGAGCTCATTGGGGATTTATTTCTGGGCGGAATTAATTTCTCTTTAGAGAGAGCATTTGTGGCTGCCTCCTTCAGAAGGGGGGATTTCGCTCAGTTTCTTTCTGTCTTCCAGCCGTGTGTGCTAGGCTGGCAAATGGCTTTAGATGGGAAAGTGGTTTTGTTTCTCATTCAGATAAATCGAGTTTATTATATCTCCCAGGTACTAGAAACATCCACCATGTGCCCAGTCCTATGCAGGAGGCCTGGAATGTTCCAAGGCTCTACTGTCATGAGGGAGATGAGTAGACATGTCCAAGTCCTGTACAGATGAGGAGCTGTGGGCGTTTGGGGCTCTTGGTCTCCCCTGGGGATCCGTGGGGGGAGGAAAGGAAGGCTTCCTGAAGGAGGCGAGGCCAGCAAAGGAAAGGTGCTTCCACACGACAAGAGCCATCACCCCACTTTTCAGCCTGCCCCAGCCCCACCCCATGCACACTCCTGGCAGTGGTGATAGTGGCAATTAGAGCAAGAACAGGGCACTTGCTGGGGGTCGCGCGTTGCCCAAAGCAGTTCACCTTTGGAACAGTGCCCAACTCCCACGCGGCCCTGTGACACGGCCTTCGCACCGCCGCTTTACCAGTGGAAACACCTTCCCCAACGACGCAGTGCACGGCGGCAGCAGAGAGTCAGAACCCAGCTACCCCGAGTGCTCAGCCCCGGAGCCTGAAAGGCCTGACAGGAACGAGGAACCAGACCAGTGACGCTAGATCAGGCTTATTGGAGTGGCTCTCGGGTGAGGTTCACTGGTCCCAAGATGTGAGGCCAGAGAAGTCGCATCCAGGACCTAAGATGGAGGTCTTCTATTTATTTATTTGGTTTTTTGAGGTAGGGTCTCACTCTAGCTCAGGGTGACCTGGAATTCACTCTGTAGTCTCAGGATGGCCTCAAACTCACTGCAATCCTCCAACCTCTGCCTCCCAAGTGCTGGGATTAAAGGCGTGCGCCACCACGCCCGGCTCAGATGGAGGATTTTTAAAGGGTAGGGTGGGAGAAGATGATGTGTTAGCTAGGAACCAGGGCTCGCCTGCAGAAAGTAACTATTTCAAGGATGGGAGGGAGCAGAGGTCTCCTTATAAGGTCCCAACTAGGGAGGGGGACCAGCCATTGGCTGGCAGGGGAGCCTTGAAACTGCTGGTCCCCATCATGCCCAGGAATGTGGGTGGTGGGGTTATTGGAGGGCATGGGCATCATGTTAGGTCCTTTGTTCTGAGCACGTCCAGCCTAAACAGCACCATGCTGCCTCTCAGGGTGCCTTGCACCTGTAAAACTTAGGTACACAAGGCATGGTCATGGGACTGCAGTAACATAGGTGGATATGGTGCGCATACATAATGTTTCCTTTTAAAAGATGAGGCATGGCTGGAGAGATTGCTTAGCAGTTAAGGTGCTTGCCTGCAAAGCCTAAGGACCCAGGTTTGATTACCCAAAACCCACATAAGCCAGATGCACCAGGGGGCACATGCTGGAGTTCTATAGGCCCTGGTACACCCATTCTGTCCCACTCCCGCCTCTAAAGAGCAACAACAACAACTATAGATAGATAGATAGAGAGATAGATAGATAGATAGATAGAGATATGTATATATACATATGTATGTATGTATGGCTTCGTGTTTTGTTAGAGCCATTCATGGATTGACTTAGGCCCCTAACTTTTGGAGACCATACCCTTGAAATAGCTTCTTTGGGGAAGAAATGGCTCCCCAGAGGGCCTGGCTAGAGAAAACCCGCCAGAGGGAGCATGCGTGTTTGATTGTGTTTTCCCCCTCTGGGTATAACATGATGCCACCCTTGAGTAGGGTGCTTTGCCTAGGCAGCCTTGGCCACACTGGAACAGAACAATACAGGGACAGCCAGGTCTGTGGCTGTGGTAATGGAGCTATTGAACCTCCTTAATAGAAGGAGGGGAGGGTCACAAGATCCTCACCTGGGATTTTAGCTATTGTTCCCTTCTTTTGTCTCCACCCCCACCAGTTGCAAATGACCTTGGGTGATGCTAGATTCTATAGAAAGTGGAAGGTTCATTGGAAGAGGAGCTTCATGATGTGGGCACCTATGTACACTGGGTGGGACGCTGTGGTGATGGAGCTGTCCTCAAGTGACCCATGCACCTGTGAGCGACCTCTCACCCGGGCTCTGTAACTTACTGGTTCGTCAAAAAGTGGACTTTGGTATAATTTCACTGTGGTTTTCATCTGAGCTCTACCTAGAGTGACTATACATGTGCTTATGTCTCCTCAGGGAGAAACAGTCATGTAACAACATGTTTTATAGCAAGTGACATCTGAGATGGGGGGCAGCAGTCATCTTTGCCTGGTGGTGGACCTCTATATAACTTGAAATGAAATTTCTGGTAGCATCTTGGTCCTCTGGGCTGTGTGGGAGAAATTTAGCCATTAGAGAACTTTGAATTTTACCAAAATGCAACCAATATATCCCTGGCTTCTCTCGCTGGCCTCCACAGAGGGAGTCAGGGTCAAGGTCACCTAACCAGTGGAAATGCCCCGAGGCTTGGAGCCGAGCGCTGGTTTAGTGTAGGTCAGCTGGCCCGATCCATGGTGCTCAGTGCCCGAGGGAGCCGGGAGTCCCAGCAGACAAGGGTGAGGTGTGGGCGGCCTCAGCACTTACCTCCTGCGCTTTCTCAGATGGGACCGTCTTGTGTGGCTCTCCTACTGTCCTTCAGGATGGGGGAGCTGTCTGTCAGAAGTCCCCCGAGACTGAAGGCCTGGGCTTCTAATTCCTTAGCAAACAGAACCCGCAAGAGGAAGGGAACCAAGATGCAACCATGCCCTCTTCAGTGGTGACAGCCTTTTCCCAAACATTTGAGCAAATATGTTCATGAGCCAGGCAAGTTTAAGTCAAAATCAGGTACGGAGTCCCTCTGGGCTTCATTTGAGAAGCACAATGCAGACAGCCTGTTCTGTACTATTAATAAAGATGTTGTCTGTAACAAGCAAGACGAGGTCCAGCACGAGGTCTCGCACGAGGTCGTTAGGTGTGACACATTGTTGGGGCCTCGGCAGTGATGAGCGTGGAATGCCTGCGGGTGTTACCTAAGCCTTGACCCTTACCACAGTACTAAGCTGACGGGAGGTTACTGTGGGCTGGACGCTGCTCTGTCTTCCATACATATTGAATGAAACTTGGAGTACTGAGTAGCTACTATAAAGTATGTGCCATTAAATCACTGGCAATTAACTTGGCAAGTACGGCGGCACTATGAGGTAGGCACAGTTGTGACTCATGATCAGGAAGCCCGGAGTTTGAGGACCTCAGCCCGAGGTCTACACAGCTGGCCTGAAGTCAAGAGTGCCACCTTTGGAAGTGGCATGCTGAGCCCCGCGCTGGTTAACATTGTCCTGCTGGCGTGACATTACTCGCCTCCTCTTCCGTGACTCTTCCCACCATGCTGCTTCCTGATGCAGCGACGGGCTTTCCAACAGCCTGTAATGACCTTTCCTCACAGTTCTCTCCATGTAGTTCGGTGTGCCGTCACCATGTGAGGAATGGGGAGGGTTCTCAAAGGACTGTCTGACTGGGGACACGTGTGTGCTCCCCCGTCCATGTAAAGGACAGAGATTTAAGGAGACATAATATGGATCAGCACCGCGAAGAGCTCCTCCTGGTTGTCTACCTGGGAGGGATGTGCTTAATGGATGTGAGCTGAAAACCCTGGTTCTGGACTGGAGAGATGGCTTAGCGGTTAAGCGCTTGCCTGTGAAGCCTAAGGACCCGGTTCAAGGCTCGATTCCCCAGGACCCAGGTTAGCCAGATGCACAAGGGGGCGCACGCGTCTGGAGTTCATTAGCAGTGGCTGGAGGCCCTGACGCGCTCATTCTCTCTCTCTCTCTTGCTCTCTGCCTCTTTCTCTCTCTGTCCATCGCTCTCAAATAAATAAATAAAAATAAACAAAAGAATTTTTTTAAAAACCCTGGTTCTGTAATGGCGACACTACAGTTTTCAGAGGAGCTTCTTATGCGCACTTCAGATACCTGACTGAACTTCAGCCTCACTGCTCCCCACCAACATGCATGCAATTGTCCCCACTTTGTCCATGAATGCCCTGAATCTCGGCATGAAGAGGGGCTCAATGAGGAAATGTTTTTGGCAGTGGTCACAGTGACCTGGAAACAAAGGAGGAATCCAGGAAGTAGGTCATTCAACCTGCCACTTCTCCATTCCTGAAATCTCTGCGTGGGGCTTCCTGTTGGTGGGACTCAACTGGAAGCCAGGGGCCCAGGGTGTCCATTACTGGCCATTGCTACAGTTTATGGAGTGCAGGGTGTTGGAGCGTGAGCAGAGGGGGAAGAGAGGAGAGGGCCACCAGTGGAGAGACATTTTCTTCAGAGGTGTAACCACTGGTAAATTGCCTATGCTCCAGTCAATAACCTCCCCCCCCATGTTCATGCAAGCAACTTGAATTAAACTTAGTGGGCAGCCAAAATAAAAGCCATGGAAGACTGGGCATGGTGGTGCACACCTTTAATCCCAGAACTTGAAAGGCAGAGATAGGAGGATTGCTGTGAGTCCTAGGTCAGCCTGGGCCAGAGTGAGAGCCAACCTGCATAAAAAAGAAAAAAGACAAAAAAAATAAATAAATAAAGCATGGAAGGAGGAAGCCCAGTTGGGAGGAAGAAGGGGTTGGTCCAGTAGGCAGGAGACGGGGTGAATGTGGTCAGAATACATTATACACATGCATGAAATTTTCAAGTATTTTTTTTTTTTGAGATAGAATTCTCACTCTAGCTCAGGCTGACCTAGAATTCACTATGGAGTCTCAGGCTGGCCTCAAACTCATGGTCATCCTCCTACCTGTGCCTCCCGAGTGCTGGGATTAAAGGCGTGCACCCTCAAGTAATTTTTTCGATCAGTCAGGGCAGAGACGTTCAGCACAGTGAGACAGGGATGAGCTTCAAACGCCGGGAGTCGGTTTCACAGAGCATCTCACTGTAACTTGATGGAAGTCACTGGGCCTGTAGAGTCACTGGTACATGCAAATCTCCTTGGGGATTTCCTGCTAGCTCCTCAGGCACTCACGATGAATTATTCACCCCCTCTATTAATGTTTGATTTCTAACAAAAGAGCAGGTTTGACAAAGGCCTCAATGCAAGGATCCAGTGTGAGCTCAGACCTGCAGCCTACTCTTGACAGGTCTGGCTCACCTTTGGTGGCTAAATGTTTTAGAGGGTAGATAAGGGCCATGCTATGCTCCATAAATATTTCAGAGTAAGGGGCCATGCCACGCTCCATAAATATTTCAGAGGTTGAAGTTGGCTGTCAAGATACCAGCACATTTATGAACATTGATGGTACCCAACCAACGGAGGGTAGCCCATTCAGATGGAGATCACCAATGCTGGGAAGAATCATGCAAACGTGCACACCATGCAAATATTATGAAGTGAAAAACCCAGGCTGAGCCGGCCATGGTGGCACACGCCTTTAATCCCAGCACTCAGAGGCAGAGGTAGCAGGGTTGCTGTGAGTTAGAGGCCAACCTGAGACTACATAGTGAATTCCAGGGCTAGAGTGAGACACTACCTCAAAAAAAAAAAAAAAAAAAAAAAAAGCCTAGGCTAGAAGGCTTGAGAGATGGCTCAGTGGTTAATGGCACTTGCTTGCAAAGCCTGATGGCCTGATACCCATGTAATGATGGATGCACAAAGTGGTTCATGCATCTGGAGTTTATTTGCAGTGGCAAGAGGCCCTGGAATGCCAATTCTCTCCCTCTCTCTCTCTCTCTCTCTCTCTCCAAATAAACAAATTATTTTTAAAAAACCAAGGCTGAGGATACAGCTCAGTGGTAGAAAGCCTGCCTACTATGCATGAGGCCACAAACAAAACAAACAAACAATCCTGAAGACATTGGGTTCTGAGACCACCAGACAATGGCAGGAAGAAATGAGATTCTGTGTCCTGGCATATTTGCCAGTTGTTCTGCCTGTGTCCTGGAGACAATGTCTTTCTTTCTTTCTCCCTTCTTATCTCTGCCTCTCTCTTTTTCCTTTTGCTTCCTTTTATTTGATGTTTCCTCTGCCTCCTACATCTTCCCTTAGAATTCCATGACCCAAGCCTACTGATGTTCCAGTGATCTTGGGAACAGTGAAGTGTCCTTGGATGCAGAGTCTCATGAGGGCCTGATGATCTTCAGAGGTGATGACTTCTTGTATCTCTTCACCTTGCAGAAAGGGCCAATGCCACTGTGTCTTTAAAAAAAATGGAAACATGTATGTATGTATGTATTTTTAAGCAGAGTAAGGGGGAGAGGTAGAGGAGAGATAAAAAGAATGGACATTGGGCTAGAGAGATGGCTTAGTGGTTAAGCACTTGCCTGTGAAGCCTAAGGACCCCAGTTCAAGGCTCGGTTCCCCAGGACCCACGTTAGCCAGATGCACAAGGGGCACATGCATCTGAAGTTCATTTGCAGTGGCTGGAGGCCCTGGCGCACCCATTCTCTCTCTCTCTCTCTCCCTCTTTCTCTGTCTGTCGCTCTCAAATAAATAAATAAAAATAAACAAACAACAACAGCAAAGAATGGACATGCCAGGACCTCCTGCCACTGCAAATAAACTCCAGACACATGTGCCACTTTGTGCATTTGGCCTTAGGTGGGTCCTGGAGAACTGAACCAGGACCGTCAGGGATTGCAAGCAAGTACCTCAACCATGGGGCCATGCCTCAAGCCCTCTACTGTGTCTTTTCTAAGGACACTGTTTGGTTTATCTAAACCAATAACCTCAAATGCAAAGGTCCCACATGGCATCATTCTTGAGACCGTGGCAAAAGACTATCTGGCACATTCGAGAGCTGGTCGGCCCAGAGTGCAGGCCAGCAGGCTCCCACTAGCTTCTCGCACTTCCCTTGAGGTTCTCCATTCTTGCTGGACTCACGCTGGTACTTGTCCAGCACCTTTCTGCTGACATTTCCATCTGTCCTGCACACTGCAGCCAACGTGATATTCCCAGATTCTAGCTCAGGTGAAGCCACTGCTCTGCTTAAAATCCACCAAAGAAGCCTTCTTTCTAACTGAACTGGGCAGGAGCTTGTTGAGATAACACCCAGCGCCTGCGACAAAGAGCTCCCACTTTCCTTCCTTCCTCTTCACTATGCTTACCGCCCATCAGATGCTGTCCGTCCTCTTTATCTTTCTGTCTGTCTCACTCCTGTGTCCTTGCTTTTGTCCCTTCAATGGAGATTGCCTCTATCCTGACTTCACAGTACGGTTTCACGAATCACTTCCACAGTAGCTGAAAGTAAAGGTAAACTTTCCCTCTTAAGAAGGTTCTGTGGGGGCTGGAGGGATGGCTTAGCAGTTAAGGCACTTGCCTATAAAGCCTAAGGATCCAGGTTCGATTCTCCAGGTCTCACATAAGCCATATGTACAAGGTGGAGCATGCGTCTGGAGTTTGTTTGCAGTGACTGGAGGCCCTGGCGTGCCCATCTTCTCTCTCTCTATGTTTCTAATAATGAATTTTTTTAAAAAGGTTCTGTGGTCAAGTATTTACATCGAGGGAATTGATAAAGACTTCAGACCCCATTGTGGACTCTTAAGCAGTTTTGTGGTTCATATGATTCTTTCTGTGAACCACCAACACTATCACCACACCATCACTGCATCCACCATCATCTCCATCACCACTGCCATCACAATCGTCATCACCACTACCACCATCCCCATCCCATCCTCACCACCACCACTAAAGTCACTGTCACTGTGACCAATCGTCATCATCCTTACCTCCTCTTCTCCATCATCCCCACCACAGTGATCATCACTGTCACTGTTTCCATCATCACCACCATTACATCACCACCACCTCCACCACTACCACCATCATCACCACCTCCTCCACCACCATCACCATCACCACCACCTCCTCCACCACCACCACCATCACCACCACCTCCTCCACCACCATCACCATCACCACCACCTCCTCCACCACCACCACCATCACCAGCACCTCCTCCACCACCACCACCATCACCACCACCTCCTCAACCACTATCATCACCACCACCTCCTATACCACCACCACCATCACCACCACCTCCTCCACCACCACCACCATCACCACCACCTCCTCCACCACCACCACCATCACCACCACCTCCTCCACCACCATCACCATCACCACCACCTCCTCAACCACTATCATCACCACCACCTCCTCCACCACCATCACCATCACCACCACCTCCTCCACCACCATCACCATCACCACCTCCTCCTCCACCACCACCACCATCACCACAACCTCCTCCACCACCATCACCATCACCAACACCTCCTCCACCACCACCACCATCACCACCACCTCCTCCACCACCATCACCACCACCATCACCACCACCACCACCATCACCACCACCTCCTCCACCACCATCACCACCACCTCCTCCACCACCACCACCATCACCACCACCTCCTCCACCACCACCACCATCACCACCACCTCCTCCATCACCACTACCATCACCACCACCTCCTCCACCACCACCATCACCTCCTCCACCACCACAACAACCATCACCACCACCTACTCCACTATCACCATCACCACCACCTCCTCCACCACCACCACCACCATCATCACCACCTCCTCCACCACCACCACCACCACCATCACCACCACCACCACCATCATCACCACTATCTCTACCACCACTGTCATCACCACTACCACCACCTCTACCACCACCATCACCACCACCACCTCCATCACACCACACCTCAATCACCACCATCACCACTACCACCTCTACCACCATCGTCACCACTGTCTCCACCACCACCATCATCACATAGCATCCTCCACATAGTATTTTCAGTTCTTTCCATGAGGCAGTGGAGCTGAGTCGTTCTCTCGGATGCTGGAACAATGCCTCCCAGCCTTCCTCAGCTCCAACTGCTGCAGTACTGGCTTTGATCTGAAGCTGCTGAAGCCGGCAGGCTTAGGCCAGAGCTCGTGTCAGCCCCCTGGCCATGCCCCCAGTCGACCTTCCCTCGCCTCACTTGCTGCTAGCTGTAACCCTGTGGCTGTGCTTTAGCCAGCAGAACGTGGACAGGTCGAGGTGGCACCTGGTTGCAGTAGCTTGCTCTTGATGGACCTCATGCTGACTGCTAACTTTTCAGGGATGTTGGGGCTGGCTAAGAAATTACCATTAGCTCAAAACTGAACATGGGGTATTTACACCAAGGGAGTTGGCAAATGCTACAGACCATACAACCCCCCCTTCACACCAGGAAAGCCAGCACTTCACGGACCTCTCTTCCAGGGGTGCTCAGAAAGTCCCCTACACACTGTCTCTCTCCTTTCTTGCCACTGAGCAGTGGGAGCCATGGGCACTGAGAGAACTCCAAAGCCACAAGTTAGGAGGAGCCTGGGAACTGGAGTGACAGTTTAGAGGACCTCTCAGTCAAGAGCACTTCTCTGCGCTACCATGTCAGTGAGAGGTACGGTGTATCATATTTGGCCCCAAGAACCCAGGTCTCACCTGAGCTGCAGAGTGTTCCTAATCATGACAGAGTTCAGGGAAGAGAATAAAAGACAAACTCGAGCGGTGCCACTTATGCCCTTTGACCTTGGCCAGGTGGGAAGATGACCTAGCGTTTTCCCTCTGTAGAGTGGGGATGGTGAGAGCTGCCGGCCCAGCGCCCCAGCTGCAGATGAAAGCGCGCAGGAAGCCTTGAACCCGGCAGCGCGTGAGCAGTCTGGGCGTCCCGGGCTTTAGTGTCTCACACTCGACACTGCCTCTAGACTGGCTGTGTTTCTTGTGCTTTGTCTCGTCGAGGAACCACAGAAGGTGGGGAGGCTGGCTCTGTGTATTCCCCAGAGTTTTGGTTATGACCGTGGACCAGCCAGGAGCGCACTGGTGTTTTCATGACTGACCTGGTACCACATAACCTCTAACAATGGAGTAGGAAGCGCTAACTCCCCTCGGGGGAAGAAGGACCTCCCAAGCTAGTGTCCTCTGAAGACCGGCAGGCACTAAGGCTTAGCACCTCGCAAACCCGAGTGCTGAGCCTCCGTAAATGAAATGAGAAGACAGGGAAGGGAAGTGGCCGACAGACTCCCCATGCTGGGCCCTTGCCCAAACCCTCAGCTGAGGGTGGTGCGTGGCTTCAGACATGCACAGCTGTGTCCCTGGTTCCCTTTCTTCCATTGAAGGCTAATTATGAGCTGGGAAAGTCTGCATGGATTGATGTCTTCTGGTGGCACGAGATTTTTTAGGGGGGCACAGTTGGGAATCATTGAATTCATAAGCCTTTATTGCATGGTAGCTCCAGATTGGGCATTGAGGGCCTCTGAGGCAGCAGGGTGGTACACTCAGAAAGATGCCACCATCTCACAGAGAACTCCAGCGAGTAAGTCAAAAGACAGGATTCGAACGTAGAGCTGACTCCCGGAGCCTTGCTCTTACGCACAGGGCTCTGGGGTCTCTCAATAAGTTAGGACCTCTTCCTTTGACTGGTTGAATTCAGACCAGCTGGCTTTGCCACAGACTTCCTTCCACACACTCCCTCTGTTCCAGCTCCCCCTTCACTGTAGCATGACAGGTCACGACAGTCCTGCAGGGTCAGTAGTGACGAGCATTAGAATCCCAGCCCATGGATGGACATTTGGAGGAGTTTGCACACAGCTTGATTTTGGAACAGTTTAGCTTCTTTCAATATCTGAGAGCCTGCATGGCAGCCTTACAAAGCCAATATAAACTCTCCGTTTGGACAACATTTCCAGGATGTAAAACCCAGTGGACGGCCAGCTGTTAATAAAAGAAACAAGCTTAGCACGTGACTTGGCAGGCAAGAGTGCCCCATTTCTAAGCGACATGGGAAAAACGGGCCTCCTCCTTCCTCTCAACTGGCAGCCAGCTCCTCCGTGGCGGTGGCTGTCTGCAGCCTCAAGCAGCCTGCACCCTCGCCCTGGAACCTGCTGCCTTCCACCATGTCATTCGCCCGGCGCCATGCCCTCATGTGCTCATTCGAGCTCGTCACCTTTCCTACCCGAGCCAGTTTCCTCAGCTGTAAAATGCAAGCGGTGGCTGGAGGATAAGGGTCCCAGCAAAAACAGTCTTGCTGTTTGGTGAACTCATGGTATCAACGGCACTCGCTAGGCATGCCAGCCTCAGTGGCTGGATGCTGATGTTAAGTCCTTGGTGTCAGGTGATGCCAGAGTGTCTGTGAACGCTTTCGTACCTGGCTAAAGGGGTATTGAGTGAGGGACACATTTATTGGCTTTCAGTGTTTTAAACTACGTTTATGTCACTCACAGTTACTTTCACATATAGTTAAGCTATTTCTAGCAGGCAAAACCACCGGCAAAATTGCTACTTACTTGACTGAGGAAACTACATCATGGGCTAGAGATGGGTTCTTACAATGTGTGTGTGTGTGTTGCATGCATGTGTGTGTATGTGTGAAGTACATTTGCACATGTGTGTTCATGCATGTGGAGGCCAGGAGCCACAATAAGGAATTGTCCTCAGTTTCTTTTCACCACATTCACTGGGACAGGGCCTCTCACTGAGCCCCGCCCGCACCGACGTGGATAGGCCAGCGCGTCAGGAAGCCCCAGGGCTCCACCTGCACGCCACCATGCTTGGCGCTCTGTGGGTGCTGGGGACCGAAACCCAGGTCTTCAAGCTCTTTACTGATGGGGCCACCATCCCCTTCCTGGGAAATGGTTTCTTTGTTTTTAATATTTAATTTTTATTTATTTATTTGAAAGGGAGGGAGAGAGAGCATGGGCGTGTCAGGGCCTCCAGACATTGCAAACAAACTCCAGATGCATGCATCACCTTGTGCATCTGACTTACAAGGGTCCTGGGGAATTGAACCTGTGTCCTTTGGCTTTGCAGACAAGTCCCTTAACTGCTAAGCCATCTCTCTAGCCCTATATAGTTTCTTCACACAAACATTAGCCGTGACATCTGGCACCAGAAGAACATGGTTAACTGTGGAAAAACAAGCTTGAAATATGCAAGAACGAACGTGGGAAAATGCGATTCTTCTAAACTTCTAGGGTTTCATGATTGGATGGTTTTACACACACACATCACAACCTGGATTTTCCTTTGAAAAGACTAGGTGTGTTGAGGTCTTCATGCTACCTTGTGAAACTACCTAAGCCTCGCACTGTGGCGACACCGCCAATACCCTAGCAAAGAGTCCAGAGGCTGCAGAAGACGCAGGTAGAGAATCTTTATTCAGGACATGGGTACATGCTGGCAGTGCCATCACCACCCGCAACGCTCTGCCTCACTATGGGGCCTCGGCACGTCTTCCTCTGCAGAATGTTTGTTGGAGTCTTATGTAATAAAATCACATTGTCTTTCTTCCTGTGACTGAGCCGTACAAGATTTTTGTATACTCTGATTGCAACTCCTTTATCAGTTTAATGTATTTTCTCTCCATTCATGTCTTGACTGTTCAATTTTCTTTTTTAACGTATTTATTTTATATATTCCTATGTGTTTATGTGTATGGGCAATGTGGAGTTCAGAGGACAACCTTGGGGTATTTCTCCTCTCTTCCACCTCTTATTTCCTTATTTATTTATTTATTTATTTATTTATTTATTGAGGTAGGGTCTTGTTCTAGCTCAGACCCAGGCTTAGCTGGAATTCACTATGTAGTCTTAGGCTGGCCTTAAAATCACAATGATCCTTCTACCTTGGCCTCCAAAGTCCTGAGATTAAAGGTGCATGCCTCCACTCCTGGCAGTTTTCTTTTTTAAAAAAATATTTTATTCATTTATAAGTAGAGAGAGATTGACAGAGACAGAGAAAAGAGAGAGAATGGGCATGTCAGGGTCTTCAGCTGCTGCAAACGAACTGCTGATGCATGTGCTCCATTGTTCATCTGGCTTTACATGGGTGCCGGGGAATTTAACCCAGGTTGTTAGGTTTTGCAAGCAAGTGCCTTAACCTCTGAGCTGTCTCTCAGCTCCCTCCATCTTCTTTTGAGACAAGGTCTCTAACTGTTTTGCTGCTTGAAAGCTTCTGGATTCTCCCGGCTCTGGCCCTCCTTGCTGTAAGAGTACTGATTAGAGACATGCATACCACTTTCCACCCAGGCTTACGTGGCCCCTGAGTAGGCTCTTGCTGGGACAGCAGGCTTGCAGGCAAGTACCTCTAACCCATGAGCAAACTCCCAAGCCTGGGGTGTTCATTTCGCTAATGCATTGTTTAGTAAGTAGAATTCTTTTTTTTTTTTTTTCAGTGCTGAAGGTATTAAACCCCAAGTCTCACACATTTTAAGCAAAGTGTCTACCAGTGAGCCCAGCCCTTGGTAAGTGTAAGTTCTAAGTTTAATGGAGACTAAATTATCAATTTTATTGTTGTATAATGAGTACTTTTTTGTCTTATCCAGGAAATCTTTTCTTATCCCAAGTTTGGGTTGATAGTCCCTTGTTTTCATAAAGATGTTTTTATTTATTTATGAGAGAGAAAGGGGGGAAGAGAATATGCCAAGGGCCCTCGCCACTGCAAACAAACTCCAGACACATGCACCACCTTGTCTATCTGGCTTTATGTAGGAATTGGGGAATTAATCCTGGGCTGGCTGCTTTTGTAAGTAAGCACCTTTAATCACTGAACCACTTCTCTGGCCCTGGCCTTTATGCTTTCTAACAGAAACTTTATAAACTGAGCTCAGCCATTGGTCTCTGTTTTGTCTCAAATTAAATTTGTGCAGGGTTTGCAGCAGAGGATAGAGCTCATTTTCTCTCCGCTTGCTCAAACATCGGGTATTGAAAAGACTCCCATTCCCCACCAAACTATACTGGTACCTTTGTTTCAATCAATTGGCCCGTTAGGTCGGAGCTTAGTTTTGGTTTTTCTATTCTTTCCATTGATCTCTTTGATCCCAGACTGTAACATCTGGTTCACTGTAGCTTTAAAGCAAGTTGTGAAATTAAATAGTGTAAATCCAGAGGTCTTGTTCTTCTTTTTAAGCACTTTGGGCTGTTCTATAGCCTTTGAATTCCCATATACGTTCCAGAATTGGCTTCTGTCAATTCTAAACTAAAAAGGCAGCTGAGATTTGATAGGGTTTTATGAGTGCATGGATCAAACTTAGTGGAAATTGAAATGTCAAATCTTTGAATCCATGAACTGTTATCTATTTGGTCAGAACTTTTCAGATGTTTCTTAGAGAAGGTCTGTAGTTTTCATGCATTTCATTGCACACCTATGCATTTGTCATCTTATCTTTAATTGCTGTAATTAACAGCTAATAAAAACATACCTTTCTTGGTTCTCACATAGTATTACACTAAAATGTAATACACATGACATTGAGGAAATACAAGTGCAGAAACTGAGGTTTTGGTTCGAGGTCTATGGCTAATAAGTGGTGGAGCTGGGAAATAAACACAGGTTTTTCACCTTAAATCCCATCTTCATTTCTGAGTGACTTCTCGGGATTCTGAACAAGGGGTGGGGCTCCTTGGTGACGAAGGAGAAACGGGCTTTCCACACTCATTACTAGGCAATTATTCCCAGGCCATAGAATTATCCAGTGGCTTTCCTGTGGGAAACGATGACAGGCATGAGCTCGGGTGGGCGAGCAACGTCAAACCAGAGCAGCCTTGAAGCTGTGTTCACAGGCCAAATACCGAGGCCGCCTCAGAACTTCAGAGCCCTGAGTCCTGCTCTGCAGTTTTTAGAACTAAATCACTACCGTGAACTCACAGAACTAGAAACAAAGTCACCCAAAGACAAAATGAGCCCCACACGGTCAGGTGATGACCTCAGAGGCTGGGTCGACGGCTCTGTGGTGGCCAGGAGAGTGGATCATGCTCTCCAGGGGAAGGACAGTAGGACTGTGGTGGGCTGTCAGACTTCTCTTCCAAGAAGTTTGAATACAAATCTCTTTGGGAACTGAGCAAAGGTTTAGGTAAGCTGACCATGTATGAACTTCCACATTAACCTAACAAGCCAGAATAGCTTTTTTCTTGAACATGCAGTTTTCTCTTTTTTAATTACTGCCAGACATGGTGGCACACACCTTTGATCCCAGCACTTGGGAGGCAGAGGTAGGATTGTTGTGAGTTGGAGACCACCGTGAAACTACACCATGAATTCCAGGTCAGCCTGGGCTAAAGCGAGACCCTACCTCAAAAACAGTATTTATTTATTTGCAAGCAGATACACACACACATACAGAGAGAGTGAGAGAGAGAGAGAAGGGGTGTGCCAGGATCTTTTGCTATTGCAAATGAATTCCAGCTGCATATGCCACTCTGTGCATCTGGTTTTATGTGTGTACAAGGGAAGCGAACCTGGGCCATTAGGCTTTGCAAGCAAGTGCCTCAACCACTGAGCCAACTCTCCAGCCCTGAACATGCAGTTTATGAGCAGTGCCTAAAGTCACCTTACTGGATGGTTCACATGAATGGGTTTGTCCAGAAAATCATAGGCTTTTCAAGGTGGGAATGTCTTTTCCAGAATGAAAGCAAAGTGAGGCCTTAGAGATCCATTTGGATCTTTCCAGAATTTCCAGAAGTCACTCAGAAATGAAAATGAGACTTAAAGTAAAAATAAATAAATCAAAAATGTTTCTGTTCCAACTCACCTCTCTGCACTTGCTTTAACTTTGATGTTTTAGTCCCAGTGAGATGGATGCCTCAAAATGCACTGTCCATCTGTGTTTATTAGCTACAAAGCTTGGGACTATTCTGCCGTTGCCCCACCACTTCCTGTCTTGCCTTGACAGGGCACTGAGTGGTGACAAGGAACCCGTGACAAGCACGACTCTCCGGGTTTGAGCTGAGGCTCGATATTCTTGGCAGGATGCTGTCCCAGAGAGAGGTGTGCTCCTCTTCCTTCAAAGGCTTCGTCGTGGAGACATCTCCCCTTGACTGATCTCATTCTGGAATTTTCCCCATTATTCTCTAATGGAAAGGGAGAACCAAGGAAGCATGGGTCATATAGTCTCTTAAGAGAAAATGGATGGAGAGTGTCTATCTTGTTTCTCACGACAGCGCACAGCCCGTCTTCTGGGGAAAGCGCGCATTGCTTTTTGTCCTACATCTTATGAACTACTTAAAGCATTAGCAGTTTGATTGCCTCGTCTGCCTCCTGTGAGAGGAAAGAATCATTATGTAGTGGTGTGAGGCCTTCCTGCCCACAAGGGGTCTTTCTGAAGGTGAGCATCTGTACAGGCCCTATGCACAGGAAAGCAGAGACCCTGCGTCTCCAGGGAGGGCCTGCACAGAGCAGCCAGGAATTTGGTCCTCCTCTTCTCAGGGTGTAGCAGTCTCTTGGCCAGCCTGGGCTTCTGTCATAGCTGTTAGGGAGGGTCTGCGGGGACAACAGAGCAGGAGCTGGGAGGATGGTCCGACGCTCCAGCTGCAGCCGAGAGAAAGGGGAGCACCCAGCCAAGCCTGGGTGGCGGCCACATTAAAGGCAGGGTGTGAACTGGGGAGAGAGAAGGGAGGAGTATTAGGAGAGAGGGAGTGGAAGGGAAGGGAAGGGAAGGAAAGAGGGCAGAAAGGAGAGAGAGAGATGGAGGGTAGAGGAAAGCGGCAGACACCAGTGTGCCTGGATCTGTCTGTGAATGTGCCCTTCTCTGATGTCACGGGGCACCAACAGCTGCACACGCTCTGAGCTCTCCTGGGGGCTGGGGGGACTGCCTAGGCATCTTCTCGCTCAACTTGTAGTCACTGTGAGTGTCAAGTCACCCAGGTGGCACTGCCTTTCTAGAGTTGGGGAGATCCAGGCGAGAACCGAGTAAGCGGCTTACCTCAACCAGCCCAGGCAGCAGGGTGCTAGGCTGGCCCAGATTCGGCTCCCCTGCATCCCTGTTTCCAAATTCTCCTGATCACCTAGTAAACTTGTTTAAGAAAAAAACATGTTGCTGTGTCGTGCTGATGTGGCTGGCCCGGTCCTCAGCCCGGGACCTGGGCTTCCTGAGTCACCTTCCTGGGGGGAGGGGAATAAAAGACCTCCACTGACTGCCCTTCCCTGCAGGCGGGAGCCCACATGCTGCGGGCCAGTGTCCACTGGCATCACCGAGACTCACAAGGTGGCCTGAACTGTGCAAAGGGCTAAGGGCCAGGGAGCATGACACAGATCCCATCTGGCTGGTTTCGAGCTGTGCAGGCTCAGAAGTCAGTTCGCCTCTGGAGCCTGACTCTTGTCTTGTGCAGAAGGGAAGCGCACACACCTCGCGGGACTGTCTGCATCCCACAGGCGAGGGGAGCGCTGCTGGCGCCCAGGCTCACTTAGTGCTGGGGAGCGAGCGCTGCTCAGATGCCCCGTCTTCCCGAGGCTGTAGTTCCACAGCCACCTTAGAGCCTGCCCTGCGTGCGGACACGCGTCAGACAATGCCTGCCTGTGGCATCTGCACAAAGGATGGCTTTATTTCCAAACTGAGGATTAGGACCATGTGGGCACCACCAGGGAGCTGTAGAGAGGGTCAGAAAGGCAGTTTTCCCCCTCCCATAAATGCCAAATCAGTACCCTTGTAAAGCCACCAGGGGAGTTCTACGGTCCAAACCAAGCAGCATCCTGTTTAATCCACTCCCCTGGCATGGTGGTACACACCTGTAACCTCAGCAGGTGAAGGCAGGAAGATGAGGGGTTCGAGGTCATCCTCAACTACATAGTAAGGTGGGGGCCAGCTTGGCTTACACGAGACCCAGCCTCAAAAAAGAAAAAGAAAAAAAAACTATATTTCACATTCAAATTTTATTAATTAAAAGGAAAACTATACACAGTCAAAGGAAGTTAAAGAAAAAGACACCAATGGGGTTTTGTTAGTTCCCGTTGCACCTTTATTGTGTACCATGTTCACCGTCCAGAACTTCACACAGTCTTTCCAGAGTCACACAGTCTGGTAGATAGTGCCCTGCCAGGAACTCCTTATTTCTAACCAGCTGGAGTCCCTTGTCCCCCCCCCCCCCCGCCAACCTTTTTTTGGTATGACATTCTGCCGGTGTCCAAGGAATTCCCAGGGGAGGGAGACAAGAGTTGTGCAGAGCTGGCCCTTAGCAAGATGACAGGCTTTCCTGCCACTCTGTCACCCTTCAGCTTCCCCTCTTCCCCAGCCACATCCAGACCCCACTGGGCTAAGAAACTGGACAGATCTCAGGGTTGGGGCCTGACCCCACTGGGGTCAGCTGATCTCAGGGAGGATTACTGACCTGAGCTGTCCTTCCTTCTACCTCATGGGGAAAAGAGTCCCCCTCTCACGGACTGCAAGGAGGACTCAGTGACTTGCATATAAAATGCCCTAAACATCCCATAGCTTTCTTCCTTTGGTGGGAAAGAAGGTATCTAACGAACCAGAGCCACAGCCAGGTGCCCAAGGGGATTGCTTTATAAAAGAGCCTGGTCCCTTAGCAGAGCCCAAGAAAGGACTCTCTTAATGGTGGCATTTCAGGAAGGAGGGTAAGATCTGGAGGCAGAGACCCTGTGGCCATCATCTGACTCCAAATGGACAGACTGCTCATGGCAGAAGGAATATGACTTGCTCTCTGAGGTCATGCCATAGCAGCCAGGCCAGGGTCGTGTCAGTGAACAGGACAAACTGGGTTTATTCAACCACCCGCCACTGGGGAGGAAGTAACTTCAGATGGGTATAAACTAGGAGCCTTAAAAAGCACAGCAAGCCTCTTCAGGGATCATCAAATGCCTTTCCAGTGCCCCTGAAAACTCACCTGTCTCTGGGGTGTCCTTATAGTCTGAACTGACTTGCCCTGTCACAGTGGGGAGGTTGCCCCTGAAAACTCACCTGTCACTGGGGTGTCCTTACAGTCTGAACTGACTTGCCCTGTCACAGTGGAGAGGTTCGCTGTCCTTTATACCCCACCATCTTCTGATGAGACCCCCAGGCATCTTACTAAGGAGGAATGATGGACCTAATGCCAAGCTTGTGCCCTCCTGCCCATCTCTCAGGGCCACTGAAATCAAAAGCGGATAAATGAATGGTTATAAGAATGAAAGAACGACGCTGCCTGTAAGATGCTGACCGCTCCGCCCGACGGCTGATCTGCAGCAAGAGCCACGCTCTTCGTTCTTAGCAGAAGTCCTTTGTAAAATTGTCTTAAAGCTGGTCTATCACTCAGCCCTTGTTCATGCATAATTCTCATAAAGATAGGGTGCATCTAAGGTCTGCATGCCCATGATCCTTTTATATCTCCAATATGACAACAAAAAGCCGCTCAACAAACAACCTTGAAGCATGCGCCAACCAAGACCATGGCTGGCAGTATGGGGTGTCCTCTAGACAAGAGCTACGGAGAGGACAGGACGGGAGAGGAAAGGCAGCGGAGAGAGAAAGCGGAGAGAGTAGAGGGACTGAGAAAAAGGGAGCGAGGACAAGAACACGAAGGTAAGACTCAAGATAAGCCGAGAAGACTACAGAGGAAAGTTAAAACCAAGAAAAGCACTATGGGTCTGGAAGCGCCTCTCCAAATATTTGGTTCATGCTAAAAAATAGAACACATTTGTAAAAAATATATATTTATAAACCTTGATATGAACACATACACACATCAAGCCAATGAAAAAGGGGGAAAAAATAAGTTATCTCCCGGTATCAAATTGCTGGACACTGGATGAAGAAGATGCCGCCAGCAGCTGGCCCCAGCTCATCTCGTGAAGCGCTGGTCCTGGGAGACTCGGCTGAGCTCCGCCCGCTCCGCTCATCCTTCCCCATAGGGAGCATCGTCAGCGCTCTGGAAGGAGGAATTTCTGCACCCATCGGCTCCCCGCTGGTCAGATGGTGGGTCTCCTCGGTGGTCATCCGGGTTCCCTGCCAGACACGCTGGGTTCCTTGTGGCCTGAATGAGTGTGGTGTGTAGTCATTGTGCTTTAGAGCGTCTGCTCCTGACAGCAGGACGGGTTTTTATTTGGTGGCCTGTTGGGAAGTTCGGAGGTGCATTGATGGGGTGGGGTGTAGCACTTGAGCCTACTGGTCCTTGCGGCGATGCCACTGATGTATGGACACGCAGGACCCCTGTCTGCTGACCATCGTGAGGGCGCCAAGGCTGCCCGGGCCTGTCACAGAGTGGTGTATATGTAGACGAAGATGATGACGATGAGGTTCAGGATGGTCCCGATGATGCCCAGCATTGCCAGCACGCTCTCCTCTTTACTCTCTTTCTCTTGGCCTCCTCGGTCTTCATCATTTCCACTCGTGATGACCATCTTGGTTGCAAATGATTTTATCTTCCTCGCCAGGCTAACCTGTAAGAGACAGAAGCAGCACAAAAGATTATCACCACTTCCTAGCAGCCAGGTAGAAGTGTGTGTGTGTGTGTGTGTGTGTGTGTGTGTACGCATGTGTGTGCACATGTGTAAGGGGTCTTGGACCACAGTCAGGGGTAGTATCCACATCATGTGACCTAATCTTGCATAGCTCTCAGCACTGAGAACATGCTTATGGAATATCCTTTTCTTTTAAAGAAAGCCAGGTGTGGTGGCACACACCTTTATTTTTTATTTATTTATTTGAGAGCGATAGACGGGGGGAGGGAGAATGGGTGCGCCAGGGGCTCCAGCCACTGCAAACAAACTCCAGATGCATGTGCCCCCTTGTGCATCTGGCTTATGTGGATCCTGGGGAATTGAGCCTCAAACCAAAGTCCTTAGGATTCACAGGCAAGCGCTTAACCACTAAGCCATCTCTCCAACCCTGAAATATTGTTTTAAAATATATTTTAATCTTTATTTATTTATTTGAGAAAGAGAGATAAAAAGAAAGGGAATGGGCACACCAGAGCCTCCAGCCACTGCAAACGAACTCCGGACACACGTGCCACCTTGTGCATCTGGCTTACGTGGGCTCTGGGGAATTGAACCGAGGTCTTTTGGCTTTGCAGGCAAACGCCTTAACTACTAAGCCATCTCTCCAGCCCTTATGGGATGTCTTAATGAAAATATAAGACATAAGCCCTAGGGTCACCAACTCCAGGATGCTTATTGTCCCCTTTCTCATGAAGCGGAAATGCAGGCAGCTTCTGGCAGTCACGACACTCAAAATCTGATGAGCTTGTGCACGCCAGAGGGAAGGCCCCACACTTTCACATTGTGGGTCACATTCAAGAGCTGGCTGGCTGCGCCCTGTGTTCAAGAAGACTGCGGGGCACGCCAATCCTGCCTGTCCTGACCAAGCTGTGATATGTGCAGGAGCGGGCAGGACCCAGGGAAGGGGTCCCTGTACCCACAGCCCCTGCACATGTGGCACAGCCTGTACCCCGAGAGCCTCTCTCCGCTTCCGGTGGGAGTACACGCTAGCAGACTGTTCCGGAATGCTTCGGGCACTGGCTGGCAACGCGGGGATGCACGCTCTCTGGCTGGGCACCTGCTCGAGAGAACGCCCTGCCCTGCGCAGCTGGAGGAGGGCAGGACGCCCCTCCAGCCACAGCTGCTGCAGCTGAGGGCTGGAAGCTGCCCAGCTGTGCGCCAGGAGGCAGCAAGGAGCACGGGGCACCGGAGCCACCCGATGGAATATTCCACAGCGCCGAGCTCTGCATGGCTGCAAGCTGCCCCTGTGCCTGCACGGGCCAAGCCTCACCTGGGAGGCAGAAATCACCTCGCGGCTGAGCAGGTTCGGCCAGATTCCACTTGTGAGGTTCAACATAGGCAAAAGCAAACCACGTACTGCCTGGAGATGTCCACTTTGATTTCTGTGGCAAGCAAGTGAGAATGAAGGTGATTTCTGTGGCACACGAAGTCCAGGACAGCCCTGTCCTCCAGCCACAGGAGGGTGGAACGCCTCGGGGAAGGACCCCGGTGGCCTTCAAACAAGCCTGTTACTTTCCACCTGTTTAGTTGGGCTGAGGGCCAGTACGAACGGTAGATGTATTTCAGCTGTTGTACATCCAATGTGTTTTTCAATACACAAAATGAATGTTTGCTTTAAGTTAGTTCACATGGCCACTGCGGGCATGCTAGGCAGCTGAACCCTTTTCCATCTAGTCATGGTCCCATCATAATGTAAAATATACCAACGTGTGTGGACTTGACGGGATGCTACGGAACAGGCTGCGTTACACTTCCTCGACGAGGAAACTACATCTTTCCAGCCAGAGGCCTTTCATGCTGTGGGCAGTATTATTTTTGTTGTTGTTGTTGTTTTATTTGAGAGAAAGAGAGGGAGAGAGCATGCCAGGGACCCCAGCCACTGCAAACGAATTCCAGATGCATGCACCCCCTTGTGCATCTGGCTTATGTGGGTCCTGGGGAATCAAAGTGAGGTCCTTTGACTTTGCAGGCAGATGCCATAATCGCTAAGCCATCTCTACAGCCCCTGGGCAATGGTATTGATATAAGATTATTGTTTGGAGAATCCTGACTGGTGTAGAGGTCAAATGAGGTCTGAAGGAATATATGCAATGAAGATCACCAGTGAGAATTCAGAAAGGTGGTTGGGTAGAGAATCGTGAGTGTCTGCACACCCTACTGTGCTTGTGAACCCCTCAAAAAGCAGGGTCACACCTTCCAGATAGAGCCTTGCAGGACTCAAGCCCAGTACATGTGAACAGATGCCTGGGAGAAGGAGGGAGCGCACATCCACGCAGACTGGAGGACAAAGCCACATGCACACGTGAGAAGTGAGCGGTCGCCTGTCTCCATGGGGAGTCCCTGGGCTATGGCTTGCTTCTGGGAGATCTGCTCCCGTAGCTCAGCTAGGAAAAGCCTCTCTTTGGTCTTTTATTTCCTCCCCATGTTCTTTTTAAATTTTGTTTATTTTATTTATTTATTTATTTGAGAGCAACAGACAGAGAAAGAGAAAGAGAGAATGGGCACACCAGGGCCTCCAGCTGCTGCAAACGAACTCCAGACGCATGTGCCCCCTTGTGCATCTGGCTAACATAGGTCCTGGGGAATCGAGCCTCGAACCGGGGTCCTTAGTCTTCACAGGCCAGTGCTTAACCACTAAGCCATCTCTCCAGCCCTTTCCTTCCCATTTTAATAACATGAAGTGAGCATACAGAAAAGGTCACAACTTTAAGCATGCAGCTTGATACATCTGTTTAATCAGCTCTCGTACCGAGAAACAGCCTTCCACACCCAGGGGACTTCCACAGTGTCCCACACTCACCATCCCTTCTCCCCTCCCGTGACAGCCCTTACGTGACTTCTGACACCATAGGTTATTTTGCCTGTTCTGAATCTTTCCAAATGGAATTGTGTGGTCTTCCCTGTCCGGAATTGGACTTCTTTCCCCAGCTTTCTCTTGTGAGGCGGCCCATATGCTGTTGGGCATGGCTGTGGCTCACCCACTCACATCAGAACGGGGTTCAGTTCTACCTACACACCTGCCGTGCACGGGCCTATTCTTTGGTTGATGGGTGTTTGAGGTGCTTCTGGTTTGGGGTTACCACGCCACTGTGCACGTTTGTGCGTGTGACAGCTGGTGAATGCATGTAGGTATTTCGCCAAGAGTCTAGGGAGGTGATCAACGTTCAGCAGAGACAGGAGGATCCCACCACGAGCGTCGGCCCACCTGCCTGGCACGTGCTGCTCCACCCTCTCCACCACCCCTCCTCATCCACCCTCTGCGGCTCGCTTTAAGTGACCTGCACACGAGGTGACTCTCAAGCAAGCATGCCTTAACTAGAGGCAGACCTCTCTTTGTAGTTCTCTCTGATATGAAACTGAAATGTGTGCGATTTCCCAGTGGCCACGTGGACTCAGTAAAGGAAAGGCAGTATGTGGGCAGGCATGCGTGTGGCTCTAGTGGACACAATGCCGTGATGTTTGTTGCCAAGTGAGACTGACTCCCTTCCACTTTCTTCAGTGACTTCGTGACCCATACTTCGTATAAGACCACGAGAAGGCGTGCTCCTTAAAAACCTGCTTCCTTTTCTGCCATGGATAGAATTTTCTCTGAACACTAGTCAAGTCTTGACTGGAGTCTATTTCCCTAGAGTCTGTGAGTCCTGAGAGGGGAGCTTTCTAGCCCCTGCCTCTGAGCACAGTGCCCATCACGGAGCAGGCACCCAGGAAGGCCGTGCCGCACCAATGAACAGGTCCTGTGAGGGACCCACCACGTCCCCATCCCCGCAGCGTGGGGAAGAGATGGTCCAGGCAGGTCTGAAGAGACACGATTAGTGCTGCCCTCATGGCCGGAGACCCATCATCACAATCACTCAAGCACAACAAAGTGCCTGTCGCGGAGGCTGCCGGGTTCCAAGGCTTAATTTAGCTCTTTCCCCGAGTTAACCCCAGACAGCTCTGACTCAGGAGGAACTGGAGGGATGATCATACTGAACGCTCTGCTGCAGACCAGGGAAGCCTTCTGTGGCGGCCAGAAAGTGGCATGGCAGTCTGTCTCTGAGTTTGTGCTCCAAGCATCGGCCTGACTTTCCCCGCAGATCCTACCTTGAGTGGGGGCTGTGGCCTCACGGGAGCCTCTGAAAACAGCTTACTAGGGAGGGTACAGAGAAACTGTGTGGACAGGGGACATGAAAGGGCTGAGAGAGACAAAGAAAGAGAGAGAGAGAGATCGGCCTGGAAGCCAGATCAGTAACAGAGATGGAGCAGAAAACAAGAAAATAAACAAGCAAAGGCCAGAGCCAGAGAATGAATGACATAAAGTTTGCTGCAAAAGCAGACTCTCATTCATTCACGCTCTCATTCACTATTTCTTCCTGCCAGGGGCTAGGTAGAAGGGTAGCGACTAACAATGAGAAGCTGATTTGGGGGATGAACGGCAATGTTCTAAAGATGATTTTTCTTTTTGGTAATAGCTGCAAACTATAAAAATCACACCTTCAAAGGGGAGTGGGTGGGCTGGGGACAGCTGGATCCCTAGGGCTTGCTGGCTAGCCAGGATAGCTTATTTGTCAAGCTCCAGGCCAATGAGACATCCTGTCTCAGAGAAAGGAGGGCAGCTGGTAAGGTATGAGGGCACACATCTTTAATCCAGCACTCAAGGGGCAGTGGCAGGAGGAGCCTAGTGAGTTCAAGACCAGCCTGAGGATAGAGTGAGTCCTAGGTCAGCCTGGGCTAAAGTGAGACCCTACCTCAGGAGCATAAGAAAGGAAGGAGGCACCAGAGGACCACCCCCTGGAGTTGTCCTCTGGCCTCCTCATTCATGTGCTCCCATGGACACACACAAGTGCCCACACGCAGAGTAAGGTAGGGAGGGCTGCTCTACGAGACAGCGCGAGTGACTACACAGGCCCTAGTCAAGGGCACGGGAGCAAAGCTGCACCTACTTGACGTTACTGCCACGAGGGCACTGCACACAGCCCCGGGTAACTGCGTAGACAAGTGTGCCCACTAATCTTATTCGCCAAGCTGACTGGATTTGGAATCACTACGCGGGCACACTTCTGGGCATCTGTGTGGTAGGGTTTCCAGAGAGGACTAATGGAGGTGGGATGACCCACTCTGAAGGTGGGCAGCACCATCCATGAACTGAAATTCTTGAGTGAAGAAGAGGAAGCCAACGGAGCACCAGCTCTCATCTCTGCTTCCTGACCGAGGACAAGATGCGAGCGGTCGCCTCACGTTCCTGCCGCCACCCTTCCCTGCAGGCTGGGCAGACGCCTCAAACCCTGAGCCAAAAGAAACTCTTCTGCCTGTAAGATGCATTTCATCCTGTATGTGGTCACAACAGTGAGAAAAGCAAGCACTGCACCATATCAAAAATATAAAAATTCAGCAAGTATCTCATCACTTCCAGATGGACTCTAGAATATTGCAGGAAAAGAAAACTCATTTTGTAAGACAATGAAAATGAATTATGTTAAGACTCTGGGATAGAGAAGACTATTTTAAGCCACAAAAGCTCAAACTAGAGCATGAACTATCAATGAGTTCAGCAACATTATACACCTAACATTCCTGTTTATCAAACACTATCATAAAAAAACCATTTAAACCACAAACTGGGATATGTAAATATAGAAATGTATAGCATATGAATAATATCCAGTGATACATATGATATGCAAGATACCATACATCTTATATACACATCATATCAGAATCAAATTAGCAAGAAAGCTAGGGCCAGGGAGATGGCTCAGAGGTAAAGTGCTTGCTGCACAAGCACGGAGGGCCTGCGCTTCCGTCCTCAGCACCGACATACAGAGCCAGGCAGGACGGCATGCGCCTGTCACCCCAGCACTGGGAAAGTGGAGACAGGAGGATCCCTGGGACTTGCTGGCCAGTCAGTCTAGCAGCATCAGTGGGCTCCAGGTTCAGTGAGAAACCTTGTCTCAAAAAGATAAAGAGAGCAAATGAGGAAGATGTCAATCTGTAGCCTCTACACACATATGCACATGTGACCTGCACACGCGCGCACGCACACACACACACGTACATGAAGGAAAGAAAAGCAAGATAATAAATGAAAAAAATCCAGGGCAGTGGGTAGGATGGGGCAATAGTAAGGGAAGCTCCAAGCCCTGGAGCTACTTCCCAAGCTGGCGGTCAATGGGTACTTGGTGCTTGATCTTTGCAACCTTCCTAAATATGCTCCCTTTATCTATGTAGTAATTAATAAACCAATGAATAAATTAGTGATTATGGCTAAAAGCTGATTAGCAATCAATACTACCAATCAAACAACTACTTAATAGAATTGACTTTGCAATTAACAACAGGGTTCTAAGACTGGGCATATTTAATGTCATGTTAACAGCTAAAAAAATAAAATAAAATAAAAACGTCATTCCTCCTGCAAAAACAGACACCCCTCACAGCACACCTAAAGTGCCAAGGTGAAGGCCACTCGGTTTGGGGCACAGAGCTCATTGCTGGTCCTCTGCTGGGCTGCTCCTGATAAACACACAGGGCTTTAATCATAAACCTAACTGGAAAACGGGTCATAGGAAATAAATCACGTGAGTCCACAGCGATAAGAGTGAACCTGTGGTCTGGGCACAGAGACTGTGGGAAGGCTGAAGCAGGGAGAGCCAAGGAGTATCACGGGCTCCATGTAGCTCCTGGCATCTCAGCCAGGTCAGAGGTACTGAGGATGCTGCTAACCGGCCTGCCAAGCACCCATGCCTTCCTCTGGGTATCAGAGTCTCAATTTTCTTCTGGAAAATCACCAGTCTCAGTGGACACTGTCAATCACCTCGCCAAGGGGAGACATGGATTGGCCTAGGCTTACCAGCGCACTCTCTACATTCAGCTTGAGGTAGGGAGACAGGACGAGGTAAGGTAGATGTGCATGGGGATTTTGCAGCACCAATACACACAGGAGAGTCCATTGCTATTGCCTCCTGGGGCCAGACTGTCTTTTGCCCCTTTTAAATATTTTATTTTTATTTATTTGACAGAGAGAGAGGTGGGGGGGGGGAGAATGGGCACACCAGGACCTCCAGCCACTGCAGAGGAGCTCCAGACGCATGCGCCCCCTTATGCATCTGGCTTGCATGGGTCCTTGACCCTGTTAGCCTTCTCCTCCTGAGCATCTTTCTCCATCTTTTCTCCAAGGACATTAAAGACTCCCAGTGAGACCTACAGACCTACTATGCTAGTGAGTGTGCGGAGGCATGGCTGAGAAAGATCCAGCCTTAGCAGCCCATGTTAGCCACCTACTGAGAACTGGAGATCATCATCCCTTATCAAGTCACTCAGGATCAACAGTAAATAGGAGACTATGGACATCATGAGATTATAACTTGCTGATAGTAACAAGAGCCATGTGTCCAAAAGGAAGTTGCCCCAGGCTGTGATAAGGGGGAAAACACAGGATATTAAAGTTCAGGTCCATTGATAATTGCAAGTCATAATTTTGAAACTTTTCTTGTGTAGGAAAAAAAATATGCCTTGGGGGGTGGGAATTCAGAAATTTGCTGCAATGTGGTTGGTAATGTTAGTTTATTTTTATCACATTCAAAGCCATGGATCTATAAGTAAATTAAAACATAAAGACAGCGTTGGAGGGATGGCTGCGAGGTTAAGGCACACTTTCCTGTGAAGCCCAAGGACCCAGGTTTGATTCCTCTGTAAGATGGATAAGTGGCACATGAGTCTTAAGTTTGTTTGCAGTGGCCAGAGGCCCTGGTGCACCCATTCTCTTTCTCTGTGTATCTCTCTTTTTCTCTCTCTAGCTGCCTCTCTCAAATAAATAAATCAGATATTAAATAAAAATAAACATAAAGACTTGGAGTGGGTCTGCTTCCCGACATTCCAGGAAGAACCTCAGCGTTCAACCATCAAGAGCAAGACGTTCAAGCCAGTATGCGAGAACTGACTGACCTTTGCGTCTCCCAGTCTATGCTGCAGAGGCTGGGAGAGAACAGAAAGGGTTTGGAGCCATGTGTGAAAAGGACAAATGACAGAGATCCTGACATTCTTTCACTGGAAGTGGGAGTTAGCCTGTGTGTCATTAATTCTAGCAGAAACATCTTTTAAAAATTCCATGTCAACTGGCTGGGTGTGGTGGTGCACGCCTTTAATCCCAGCACTCGGGAGGCAGAGGCAGGATGATCACTACGAATTTGAGGCCACCCTGAGACTACATAGTGAATTCCAGGTCAGCCTGGGCTAGAGTGAAACTCTATCTTGAAAAACCAAAAAAAAAAAAAAAAAAGTCCCTGTCAGAGCCCAGTTTTGCTCCTCCCTGCGTAATAAGCAGCACGCTCCAGGAAAGCAGGGAGGAGACCCTGCAGCGCTCCTTCTGCCCCTGCCGCTCCACTGGAATCCCCTGCGCTCTCACTCCTAAGAACATTCTGGTCCTAAATACAGGAGCATCAATTTCCTGTCTGGAAATTTAGAACCTCGGGTTGACAAAACTAGCAGGTATCAAGACAGCACCAACTTTTCCCCCAAGAAGAGACCTCAGTGGTCACCCAAAACTCAGCAGCTCCCGGAGAAACTGAAGCTTGGTTTCCTAGGAATATTCTCCAAGTAATACAACGGGCCACGTCCCATAGTAAGCAATGGGCATGCACCAAAGGCAGACAGAGCCTGGGACTCAAGGAGCCCGCGGATGGGGGAGGGGGGGTCAAAACACAAACAGGTCACGATGACCACATGAACTCAGGACCCTGCAGGCAGACAGGAGGGCGTATCTGGCCACCTTGGAGGGCATGTGAGAACCTGTCCCTGAAGACGGGAGGTCTGACATGCGATGGGAAAGGAGGGTAGGACTAGCTCAGCCAGCGGAGGAGGAGGAGAAGAGCACCTCGGTGGCAGGGGAGGATGGAAAGAAAAGTTGAGGTCATTCCGCTTCCGGGGGAGGTGGCCCTGGGAGGAACGGGGCTGGAAGGGGAAGCAGGGATCAGAGCTGGGGCCCTATAAACTAAGCCACAAAAAACGCAATTTTGGAATGTCTTCAGTAGATCCGATGGGGACACCTGGGCTCACATCATGTTTCTTATTTTCTCAGTCACACACACTTTAAGTACAGAGTGCTTCATAATAAATCTTTAAAGCTCAATTAGTTCCTCCAACTGAGCCACAGGAAGCCCATGCTGCTATCTCGCTCAGTGGACGAGGCGGTGCCCGGGGCCTCTGGCTCCACCAGCCGCCCACACAGACCCCGCGTGTGGTGCTCAGGAAAGGAGCTTGGGGCCTCCGTGCAAAGTCTTCAGCAGGGGTTGGGCAAGAAGTTCCCCCAGGGACAGACTCCTCTACACAGGTCCATGCCCAGCTCATGTGGCCACAGAATGGCCTGGTGTCATTACACAGCTAACCCAAGAGAGATGGTAGCCAGGCCATCCTGTGATTGGAATCTGCTTCCCAACAGTTCCCAAGAGCCGCTGAAGAGAGAAAACATTTACGAAGTGTTTAGCCTGCTCAGCAAGCACCACAATTATTAGCATTCATTAGAATACTGTTGCTCTCTAATTGCTACCCATGGATGGATGTGGCTAGATCCCCCCTGGAGAGCTCACAGGTGAGTGGGGAAGGACTCGGGCAGGCAAAGCGATGACTGTGGGCCACAGCAGGAGATGCTCAGACACATCCCGGACGAGCTGCCTCTCGGGGTGAGCAGCAGTTATGTAAGCCAAGAAGAGTCGGGCGGACTCAGCGACGTGAGGGGTGTAGGACTGAATGCGGCTGCTTGGAGCCGTGGCAGGCAGCAGACGGGTAAGGCTGGGGAGTAATATTAGCTACTGGATTCGATTCCTGACTCAGTTTCGAAGACAAATTTTGTTTGAGTCACAGTTATATTCTTAGTACCTACCAGCAGTGCCTGGCAGGTTGTAGGTGTTTGGCACTTGTTTTCAGTCCGAATTCCTTGTTTCTAAAGTGGAAATAATATTTATTTGTCTCTATGCTTCTGCTGGTATATCCTAATGCACTGGAATAGGGCCTGGCATATAACAGTTGCTAAATAAATATTACTGAAATTGGCTTGTGGTACAATAGACAGTGTACTGGACTTCTAGTGACAAAAATTACTGGTGTAAAGTTGCACACACTATTGCTTTAAGGTTTAAAAATCTGTCCATTTCTGTGATTTATCTCTTTTCTTGTTTCTAATTCTGAAGTAATTTGAGGGACGACGGATGGATGGACAGGCACACAGAATCTGGCCCATACTCTATGCTGACTAATGAACAGCCATACTTATCACCTTATGAAATGGGAAAGCAGTTACTAGCTGCGTCATGAGTGGTACCAAGTGATGGATGGAAGGATTAAGTGGATGGTTGGCTGGCTAGATGGATGGATGAAGAATGATGAATGGGTGGGTAGATGGATGGACGGGTGGGTGGGTGGACAGACAGGTGAACGGATTATGGATTGATGGAACATGCATGGATGGATGGGCAGAAATCAAGTCAATCTGTAAGGTGAGCTTCCAGGTGATTGAGAGAGAGCACAGGAAACAGATGAAATGAGTGACAGGGACAAGTGAGCCCAGACCACACAGCCGGATGCCCTTATGCAGAGACGCCTAAGGAGGACAGCCCACGTCCAAGGAGTGGGCCCACTTCCCGAGTCACCAAGCAGGGGTCAGCCAGAGACAGTGTGTGTGAACATGAGTGTCTACATGCATGTGCGTGTGCACCCACTGCGGGTCGGCAATAAGTCCTTGGTCCCAAGGGCAACCTGAAGACACTGTCTCTTCCTGCTCCAGCACCTTTCGGTGTCTTCTTTTTCTCACTGTCTACAAACGGGGACATCTGTGAATGTCACAGTCCAAGTAAGAAACCCGGAGTTCACAACAGAGTCCTGGCTTCTTACCCTGCTGGCTCCTGGGGGAAGAGTCTGGTTAGGTCCCAGGCTGAGATCACCCATGCACAAGGAGAGCATTGAGGGCTCTTCTTAAGACCCACACGTCTTCTTTCTTACCTTGAAATCTGACTGCAAGGGAGGCCACTTTATTGTGTGGTGGGGAAGAAGAAAAGTTTACACACCGCTGTCAAGAGAGAAAGCAGCTCCCTGCACTACCACTAGTGAAGGATAAATTAATCAGCACTTCCCTTGATCAAACAAAGCACATATTTTCAGTTGTGGGGGAAAAATTAATTTGACGAAACCTCCTTAAGGAATGTAAGCTCTCAGGTATCTCTAAGGAAAGGAGATGGAAACTAAGTGGGGGAACGAGACCCAGGCCCGTGGAACCCCCCTTCTCCAGCAGCAATACCATCTACCTACCTGCCACCTCCTCGGGGACACAGGGTCCCCCTGACCAACCATCAGGAAGGAGGGGAAAGGCTGGGGACTTGTGTCCCAGGTTGACCCCAAGGCATTATGCACACCAGCCCTCTTTTTGGCACTCTAGACACCATTAACTCTTGATGAAGTCAGGCCACATAGGGGTCAAAGGCTCTCCCAGCGCCCACCATGCAACGAACGGAAAGAGGAAAAGCTCATGATCCAAGAGAAGTGAGTCCGCGGCTCTTGTGATCCTGACTATGTGGGTCAGACAGATCCCTTAACTCCTCACTTATGCAGTGAAGCCAATAGCAGACCTACGTGGCTTTTCTCTGGCTGGTAAACGGCCTAGAGAGGCAGAGCAGAGGGGCGTCAGGGAACCCAGCGCCTGTCCTCTGTGAGGCAAAAGTGGATGGGGACAAAATGCGTGGCCTGGCACATGGCTATCTGATGGGCGTGCAATGAGACTGTCAGAGCGGTAGATCACCAACTAACTGTGCCTACAGCTGACTTTCAGCAATGAACAAGCATCTCCCAGCGTCTGGGCAGGAGCTCAGTGGCACAGCACTTGCCCCAAATATCCGAGGTTTTATCCCCAGCACCACAACAAAGACAAAAGCAAAGCTGAACACGAAACCATTATTTTCCATCAACTGCAGGTAGGAAAGCTCTCTGAGGGAAACGAGCAACACCGGAAAGAACGAGAGGCGCTGACCTGCCACTCTGACGCATTAAGTGCTCAGCGAAGCACACTTCAAAATGCAGGAATGGGAGGAGCAGCCTCAGTGCCAGACAGGGAGGAGCTACGTCCACCTACGTGGGGGAGCACTCTGCGGCTGTGACAAAGGGGAGCAGGGGAGCGGGCAGTATGTATGCCCTGACACCGCTGCCTTAGAAAAGGGTGTGTGCGTGCGTTTGCGGTGCCCCGTACTTCACGTACGGAAGGAGTCAGAGGCGGAGCTTAGTGGAAGGAAGCCCTAGCTCCCATCCTCAGCACGACATAGAGAAAACCAACAAAAAGGAGGGGCTATGGGGCCATAAGAATGTGTGTATCTACTCATTAATGCCAAAGAGACATAGAAGTCGCTGTGGTGGTGTGCCTCTATGATTCCCGCACGAAGGCAGTCAGGACTGAGTTCGAGGCCAGCGTGGGCTACACAGTAAGACTCTGTCTCCCTGAAAATCAAGAAACAAGGAGCCTGGGGAGATGGCTGGGTGGGAAAAGCTCTTGTCACACAAGCGTGAGTCCCTGAGTTTGGGTCTAAGAACCCTTGTCAAGCCAGATGGTGCAGCGAGCATCGGTAATTCCAGCAAGCCCATGGCAAGAAAGGAAGCTGAGGTGGGAGAATCTCCTGGAAGCTCTCCGGGGAACACAGTGGTGAGCACAAGCAGACCCTGCCTCCAGCAAGGTGGAGGGTGAGCACTGGCAGCCAGAGTTGTCCTCTGACCTCCACATGCGCGATGTGGCATGCGTGACACACACACAACATACATACACATACATACATGCACATACATACACGTACCAGGAAAAATATAAACAATTAAACACGAGAAAAAGAAATACAGGAAGCATCAGCTAGAAACCCAAGAGGAGAAGTGAGAAAAGGTGTAAAGAGAAGAGAATGGGACAGGAGAAGCCAGGAGGAAGGAGTGAGGAGGGTGAGCCTTGTCTGAGCTTACTTTGGGATCTGGGTCTGTCTTTTGGAAGGACAGCAGTATTTGGACATCTGCCCGCCCACAAACTACGAAGAGACGTGAGCAAGTCAACCCAACAATCACCAAGAGGGAAAAGGGGTGCAGAAGGAACCAGTATCCCGGCAGGGTAGTTTAAACAGCTGCACACAGACATGTAACCAGTGGAAGTGTTTGCTGGGGTATGGCTTAATAGACCAAAAGCAACTCTTGTGTATTCCGTAATGACATGGATGCATCCCCTAGCAAGAGATGCCTCCCCCGCACCCCGCCTGCCCTTTATTTTTTTTAATTTTATTTATTTGTTTGACAGAGAAAAGAGGGAGAAAGAGAGAATGGGCACACCAGGGCCTCCAGTTACTGCAGACAAACTCCAGACATGTGCACCTCCTTGTGCATCTGGCTAACGTGGGTCCTAGGGAATCGAACCTGGGTCCTTTGGCTTTGCAGGCAAACACCCTAACCACTAAGCAATCCCTCCATCCCATCCCCCCCCTTTTTATTTTTATTTTAGAGGGAGAGAGAGAGAGGGACAGACTTTGTGCGCCTGAGCCTCAGCCACTGCAACCACAGTCCAGATGCTTGCGCCACCTAGTGGTCATATGCCGACCTTGTGCTTGCCTCACCTTTGCAAGTCTGGCCATTGTGGGATCTGGAGGGTCGAACATGGGTCCTTAGGCTTCACAGGCAAACTCCTTAACTGCTAACCATCTCTCCAGCCCCTCCCTGTTTTGAGAAGGAAGGCAGGAAAAGTTATGAGCCTGGTGCTGGCAGGCTGCAGGGAGGCACACCAATGGCAATCGTGGCCATTACTATGCATCCATGCTGGTGGGCGGATGTGGAAATACAGAGCAGAGTGAGTGCCCACCTCAGGGGCTTTGAGGAGGTGATAGCTTCTCCAGACATGTGATAAACAGGCAGGCAGAGCCTTCTGGGGAGCAGCAAAGAACAACAATTTTCTCATCTGTGAAGTAGGGAGAATAATTCCATGAGGAAGCAAATAAGACTGGCAAGCTGAAGTGCTACATTTGTGACTGTATGCAAAGTTGTTTGTCAGGGTGTGTGTGTGTGTATGTGTGTGTGTGCGCACATGCGCGCACACACGCGTGCACACACATGAGGTGACCTGAGCGGCTCATTCTGGAGCCCTTGTGCTTCATTCATGTCTGAGTTCTCACTGATCTAGAAGGTCTTAGAGGGTCTCTGGGTAAAGAGTTAGATTTTCCCTCACAAGGACAATCCCACTCTGCTATGTGACATTATCATCTGTTAACTTCCTGCTAGCCCAGAGACCTGGGACACACTTAGCACTCTTCAGAGCCCTTCCACCTGCCACCTGAATGCTTCCTGGGGACTTGGGAACATTCGAAGCACTTCCTATCCACGACAGTTTTGAGGCCAGCAGCGAGGGGGTTCACAAATGGGGAGGTGAGCCTGCCAGGAGGAAGATGGAGAAGGACTGCTCCCTGCAAGCCTCACAGCTGGTGCCACAGCTGGTGGGGCGTGCAGAGAGCCAGATCTGTACCCACGCAGTCTGAGGCAAAGCCCATAGTCTGAAATGTGTCATTTCAATGCATCTGAGCCTTAGTTTCCCTGCTACAAAATGAGATGGCACTTTCTGCCCGAAAGCTGCTGTCTTCATTAAACGAGGACACAGTTCACCATTCCACCTGTCTCCTTCCCCTTTCACTGCCACGTTGTGTGGCTCAAAGTCACAACTACATATACTTACTCAGGAAAAAAAAAATGTGTATCCTCATCCCCATCCTCCAACTCTAACAAAAGAAAGGCTAAGGCTCTTCAAGGAGGGTTGCTTGGGGTAGCTATTCTGGTCAGAAACAGTAGAAGTGGGGGCTGGGGAGATGGCTCAGTGGTTAAAGACGCTTGCTTGCAAGCCTGGTACCCAGAGTTCAATTCCCCAGCACCCATGCAAAGCCAGTGCATGCATCTGTAATCCTAACTCCCTACAGCAATGGCAGGCAGAGCCAGGGGGACCCTGAAGGGCAGACTGAAACACCCAGCGCTGAAAAACAAGGAAAACGTTGTCTCACTCAAGCAAGGTGGAAGGAGAGGACACATGCCTCAAGGTTGTCCTCAGACCTTCTCCCCATGTGTGCCATGGTGCATGTCCACCCCCCCCCCATACACACAACAGAAAGAGGAAAGAAAGAGATGGGAGAGGCTGGATGAGTGCAAAGGCACAGAGACCCCTGGCTCTTGGCAATATGGACATGCCAGACTCTGTTATTTGGGCCAGGCCCATGCCGAGAGTAACCAACAGAAGAGGAAAGGGGTGTGGACACACAGTGCTATTAAGAAGTTAGCACCTGGGCTGGAGAGATGGCTTAGCAGTTAAGCGCTTGCTCATGAAGCCTAAGAACTCTGGTTTGAGGCTCGATTCCCCAGGACCCACGTTAGCCAGATGCACAAGGGGGCGCATACATCTGGAGTTCGTTTGCAGTGGCTGGAGGCTCCGGCATGCCCATTCTCTCTCTCTGTCTGCCTCTTTCTCTCTCTGTCTGTCGCTCTCAGATAAAAAAAACAAAAAAAAATTTTAAAAAGAAGTTATCACCCCACCCCATCTCATGATCACCCAGCATGTGAGTGTCCCCGTTTCCAAATGCCCCCAGGAGACAGAGGATCTGCGAAGGGCGCAGCTCACAACAGCTCTGGAGACAGAGAGTTCCCGGTGCCTACTCTTGCCAAGCAAATGGCCAGGCCGTGCTGGCGGTGGGCTGACAGCCCACGCTTCATGAATAGTTTTCTTTGGCGAGCTGTCCCCATCAACATTTCACTTACTCAGGAGCATTTGCATTCTAATGTGATCTCTTTCGACAGGACCAGACAGCTGGGTGGGTTTCACCATCTCCCGAGATATGGATTCGTGCAATGATTTTTGTGTCCAGGCTGGGAACAGCGGCTTCTCAACTTCTGAAGAGTAACTTCTTGAAGGAACTGCTACTGACATGCTGAGAAGAGTCAGGCTTCCAGTTCTGATGCAATACTTGTCCAGAACGAGGGGAGGGATCTCTTATAAGCTGCTATCACTGGAGAAAATACACACAATGCCACTCCTGCCTACCTGTTTGGAACCCCCGCACACGCTTCTTCTGGGAAATTGTTATAATACCTCCATCTTTTGGGGAAGTAGGATGCAGGACCCTTACACTCGGCTGTTTTCTCTTCTGGTACACACTTGGCCCAGACGTTTACACTGGCTTACTCTACCATGGCATTCAGACACCACCTCCTGGGCAAACCCTCCATCCCAGGTCCCCTTACGGCTCTCACTCTCCACTGATGCCCCTCTGTTTTCCTCAAATCACCGATCCTCACTTTGGAGCAAGTTACACTTTAACTTTGTACCCCTACCTCGGAGACAAGGAGCTGTAGCCTCAGTATCCAGTCCTGTCCAAGCACAAGGAGTAGACTTGGGATCAACAGTGCACATTTTCCAGATGAGGAAGTTGTTGCTCCAGGGGGTGGTGTGACTTTCTTAGGATGGTACTGTAGTGTGCCAAGGTCCTAAATCCTGGGATTGTCAGGATCTTGGGCCCAGTGGGTTAATTCCTGTGGGCTACATTTGCAAAATTTACATGTCTCTCCTCTCTCTCTCTCAGCATCTTTATTTCCAGCATCTATTTAGAGCCTGCCTAGGGAGGGCATCAGGGTAAGAGCAGAGCCCCCTGAATCCCAGGGAAGGAACAGATATCAACCCTTTCTGGTCTGATCCCTCATGGAACCTCTCACCCTTCTTTAACAATTACCCCGTGGTGACCCAGAATTACTCTTGGAGCTACATGAGGACCTCTGTGGCTATGACTTCCTGAAGCCGTGTGGAAGCAATTGCTATCAGTCCTGGTGGCTGGAAAGCCTCCACATCCAGCCAGACAAGACCGCTTACTTGCTCCTATCTCTCTGAACGCTTATTTCCTTAGGCAAATCCCAGAATTATCTCCTATCAGCTTCAGAAATAAAGGAGGGAATCAATAAACAATTACTGGAAAGAAAAAGCAAAGAAAATACACTGCTAAAATATAGATAAAGGGCTGGAGGCATGGCTTAGCAGTTAAGACCCTTGCCTGCAAAGTCTAAAAACTCATGTTCGCATCTCCAGGTCCTATGTAAGCCCGACATACAGTGACGCAAGCGTGCAATGTTGCACATATGCCAAAAGGGGGCGCATGCATCAAGACTTCATTTGCAGCAGCAAAAGGCCCATTTTCTCTCTCTGCCTCTTTCTCTCTTTCAAAATATATAATTTTTTGGCGGGGAGAAGTGTCAAGGTAGGGTCTCACTCTAGCCCAGGCTGACCTAGAATTCACTCTGTAGTCTCAGGGTGGCCTTGAACTCATGGGGATCCTCCTACCTCTGCCTCCCGAGCGCTGGAATTAAAGGCGTGCACCACCACGCCTGGCTCAAAATAAATAAATTTTCAAAAATTAAAAAATATATAGGTAAGGAAGCTGAGAAAGGGAGAAGCAAATGGCATACATCGATTCGATGCCCTCAGACATGTCTCACCATGTACATGAATGGACTATGCTTTCCCTGTCCATCAGATGAGGGCTCACACTGGGTGGCTTTGCCCACTCATACTGATGGTATTGTGAAGTACAGTATAACTTACTAGGACGGTTCATCCCAATTGTTAACTTTACAGGCTCTAGAATCTCGTAGGAGACAAATCCCTGGGCATGTATCTGTGAGGTAGTTTCTAGATCGAGTTAGTTAAGGTGGGAGGATGCACCCTAACTGTGGGAAACACCATCCCAGGGCCCAGAGTCCCAGACTGAATAATAAGAAGAAAGCAAGCTGGTGGGGTGGAGTAATGGCTTAGTGGTTAAAGCTCTTGCCTGCAAAGCCAAAGGACCCAGGTTCAATTCCCCAAGACCCATGTAAGCCAGATGCAAGCGTCTGCATCTGGAGTTCATGTGCAGTGGCTAGAGGCCCTGGAGTGCCCATTCTTTCTCTCTCTCTCCCCCTACTCTCTTTACCTGTTTCTCTGTCTCAAATAAATAAATAATATATTTTTGTTTATTTTTATTTATTTATTTGAGAGCGACAGACAGAGAAAAAGAGGCAGATAGAGAGAGAAAGAGAGAATAGGTGCACCAGGGCCTCCAGCCACTGCAAACGAACTCCAGACGCATGCGCCCCCTTGTGCATCTGGCTAACATGGGTCCTGGGGAATTGAGCCTCGAACCGGGGTCCTTAGGCTTCACAGGCAAGCGCTTAACCACTAAGCCATCTCTCCAGTCCACTAAATAATATATTTTTTAAAAGAAAGAAAGCTGAGCACCAGCCTGTATCTCTCTCTGCTTCCTGACTGTGGAATGAATGTGGCCCATGTCTTCCCCACCACGATGGACTATATCCCCTTGACCTGTAGGCCAAAACAAACCTTTCCTCTCCTAAGTTGCTTCTTGCCAGGGACCTGTCATAGCAACACGTAAAATATCTAATGTACCTGCCCTCCAAAACTGGTCCCTCTGAGGCTGCCTGGGCTTAACAGCTACCTGGTAGCCAGGGCCAGAAGCTGCCCTACATTACGACTTCCCTGCGCCCAGCATGGAGCCCACCACCTGGCGCCAGACCAGTTCATGTGCAGTCCAGCACAGCCCTGGGCCTAAGGTAGGTACAGTGCCCTTCCCTGTCAAGAGGCCCAAACGCTAAGAGCCCAGCCTCCCACAGTGCCCTCGCTGATCCAGTCCCACTCCATTCTGGACAAGACAGTTCACTGTTCCTCCCTCTGCAACAGAACTGCCCTTCGGTGATACGTCCTGCCGGGGCTGCATTCTGCTCTGTGCACCGTCCACCTCTGCCTTGCTCCCAGCCAGGCCCCGGGGTGGGGACGGAGTCTCACTTACTTGCTGCCGCATTCCCCACCCTCCTGGGATTCGTGCACGTCCTTCTGCTTACAGGAAGATTTCGTATGCAGCTGCTGAATACATGGGAAGAGATGGAATAAATCACAGTCCCAGGAAATGGTTCCATCTCGGCTCTTTTGTTTTGCATGTACATTGGTTGCACATGCATTGCTCTCTCTTCCAGTCAGAACATTCTAGAGAATGTTACCTCAGCAGAAGGTAAACATAAAATGAGCTAAAGTGCCTGGTTGGTGCCACGTTTTCCCAATTTTGCACAGCCAGGTATTTGTGCACTTTTCATGTCTTCTAATCGTCACCCCAAGACCATGGCACTAGAAGGAGGGGGCAATGATGCCAGGAGGGTGGAACCCTCATGGATGCAGTGCCCTTCAGAAGAGGCCCCTCCTCAGTTCCATGAGGGACTATAAAGACAAAAGGTAAAAACTAAAAGCAAAATGCTCACACTTTAACAGTCTAGCCTCGATCACTTGGAGTTTGACACCCAGGTGACTTGTGATGTCTTTCATAGACATCTGGAGCCTAACTCCCAATGCTCCGTGGCACCCTGGCCACAGGACCAGTCCTGGGAGGACAGCTGGTGCTGGCACTTACTACCCAGTGAGCTAACACGATGTCGGCCTGCCCCTCAGATGTGAACCCTGCCCAAGCAGTCCACACGATAAGACCTAGTGATGTCCCCTCACTATGAGAAACAGCTTCCTCTGCTCTCAGCAGCACTTCTCCCTCCCTGGGAGCTCATCCACTTCCCTTGCAGAGGACTTCAACAACTTCTGTCTGTTCATGCCTTACTAAACTATTTTCCTGCCCATGCCACCGGCCTTCCATACACAGTTTTACTGGGCAGACACAACTAGAAGGTATACCTATGGGCCAGGAAGTGGACCTTCACTAGATACTGAATCTGTTAAAGGCTTGACCTCAACAGATCTGAAGCTGTCCGGCCTCCAGAACTGGGCTCATACATTTCCAGGAGAGCCTCCCAGTATGGTCTTTATTTTTTGGTAGCCCACAAAGACAAGGACATGACTCACCCAGAACCTCCTCCAATGCTTCCCAGTGTGGTCTAAACAAGCCCTGGGTCTCAGGCAGCCTTCCAGCTGCCCAACAGAAGCCAGAAGTCACCCTGGCACCCCCATGTGGCACACCAGAGCAGAAGGGTTCTGATATGAAAGGAAGAAGTCTGAGGTTTTAGCCTGCTATAGCTGTGGGACCCCTTGGTTGGATTCTGAGACCTTGTCTTTGGGAAAGGCGGTTGGATCAATGCAAAGAAAGCACCATGGCGTGGGGTCTGCAGACATGGCTCAGTGGGCAAAGTGCTGGCCCTGCAAGCATGAGGTCTTGAGCTTGGTTCCCAGCATCCATGTGAAACTGCTAAGTGTGGTGGCATGTGCCTGTAATCCCAGGGCTGGAGAGGCAGAGCTAGGAGGATCTCTGGTGCTCACTGGCCAGCCAGTCTAGCCAACAAGAGACCCTGTCTCAAAAAGAAAAGCTGGAGTGATGGTTTAGTGGTTAAGGCACTTGCCTGCAAAGCTTAATGACCGGAGTTCAATTCCCCAGCACCCATGTAAAGCCAGATGCAAAAAGTGGCACATGCATCTGGAGTTCTTCTGCAGTGGCTGGAGGCCCTGGTGTGCCCATTCTCTCTGTCTCTGTCTCTTCTCTTTATCTGTCCCTGCTTGCAAATAAATAAATAAAAGTATTTTTTTTTAAATTAAAAGGTGAAATTATGTTCCACAGGATATCCTCTGGCTTCCACATGCACCCCTACACACACACACACACACACACACACACGCATGCACACCCACACACACATCCACGCACTTAAAAAAAAAATAAACCAAGGGCTGGAGAGATGGCTTAGCAGTTAAGGCTCTTGCCTGTGAAGCCTGAGGACTCATGTTTGACTCTTCTGATCCCACATAAGCCAGACACACAAGGTGACCCAGGCGAGCAAGGTTGCACATGTGCACAAGGTGGCTCATGTGTCTGAAGTTCTATTATAGTGGCTAGAGGCCCTGGCACGCCAATTCTCATTCCCTCTCTCCCTTGCATTACACAAAAAAAGGCCAATGTGTTGACTTGCCTAGAAAAAAGAAAGAAGGAAGGAAAAAGAAAGAAGCACGGCAGGACGGGGCTGGACCTCCTGCTGGGCAGCAAAGAGGAAGGACTGGGAACGCCAGGCTTCCTCACAAGACCATTAGCAAATAAGACCAGCCTTCAAAGCTGGTCTGCAAAGACAGACAGAAACAACTCCAGCCTCAAGTCTACTGGACACCAATGAAGTCCTTAGAGCGAGTGGAAGCAGAGTAGGAACCTGGCCCGACTACAAGGCCCCCATTTATTTCCACCTGTGACCTTGATCAATGATTCAGTTTTTCTGAGCCTGCAGACAGGAGTCGCTGCGTAGACATGGGAGATTAGTTCTAAGGCCTCCACGGATACCAAGATCCAAGGATATTTCTCTCTCATATAACAAGGTATAATATTTGCTTATGACCTACACATATCTTCCTACATATTTTAAACCATCTCTACATTCTTTATGCTGCCTAATATGATAAGAATGCCACATAAATCACTGCATACTATATTGCTCGGTGAATAACGACAAGAAAAAAGCAAGGCAGTGCAGACACAGCCCTTTACCCAATGACACGGTGCCCTGTCTGTAGCTGGTTGACCCTGCCACGCGAAATCCTTGGGAGTCAGAAACCAACCGTTCTTATTGGTCAAAGAAGAACTTTGTTAAAAGATGGCAGGGGGCTGGAGAGATGGCTTAGCGGTTAAGGCATTTGCCTGCCAAGCCAAAGAATCTCGGTTCAATTCTCCACCCACGTAAGCCAGATGCACAGGGGGCGCATGCATCTGGAGTTTGCAGTAGCTGGAGGCTCTGGCGCACCCATTCTCTCTCTCAAATGAATAAATAAATATTAAAAAGATGGCTAGACCTTTCTCAAAGGAGGATGTCAACCTTTGAAGAGAGACAAATGTTTCCTAGACTAAGACAAAGAAACGGAGCTCTGGCTAATATCCAGAGTCCCCATCAGACAAGTACAGGAGAGTCAGGAAGATGACTCAGGGAGTCACGTTCTTGCCCCACGGGCCCGAGGACCTGTGTCCAGAGCCCCGGCCCCCACGTGAACGCAGAGCACGGTGCTACAGGACTATAAGCCTGGTGCTGCGGAGACGGAGTCGGGAGGGTCCCTGGCACTTGATAACTAGCTAGCCTCACCAGATTGAGACCATCTCAAAAAAAACCAAGAACTGATAAAGAACAACCAAGGAAGACACCTGATGTCAACTTCTGGCCTTCACATGCCTGTGCACAGCACCCACAAGCGCACAAAAGAACACGTATACACACACGCCCACCACACACAAAGAAAATGCATCCTAGGAACAGAGGGAATCAGAGCAGAAGACAAAGCTCTCAGAAAATAAAAACACCAGTGCCAACAATGTGCTAAAAAGAAAAAAAATCTGGAAAGGGACGCCAATAAAATCTAAAAGAAAAGAAAAGGTAAAAAGATTTTTTAAAAAGGGGGCAGGAGCCAGGCGTGGTGGCACACGCCTTTAATCCCAGCACTTAGGAGGCAGGGGTAGGAGGAGCGCAGTGAGTTCAAGGCCACCCTGAGAATGCAGAGTGAATTCCAGGTCAGCCTGGGCTAGAGTGAGACCCTACCTCGAAAAAAAAAAAAAAGAAAAGAAAAGAAAAGAAAAATAAAATAGTGAAGGAAACGAAAGGAAAAAGCACACAGAATAATACAGATCCATTCTGGAAGGTTTTAGAGCTGGCAAATACTTCAGAATGAAGAATAGAAAACAAGAGGTTTTTAAAAAGTCAAGTGCATGAGAGCCCCCAAAGGAAAGGAAAGAGGGGTGTGGATTACAGCAGTGAATGAGCCGAGACCCGCCGGAGGCCAGTCTCAGGTGATGTATTCATATAAGCAATGAAGAAGGATCCTTAAAACCTGCCAGGAAAGGAAAACAGAAAGCACACTGGGTACAAGTAACAAGAATCAGATTTTTCATCACCAGCAAAGACAGCTCCATGTTTTCAGAATGATTTTTGGACCTGGAAGTCTACCATCGGTGTGAGTACATAATACAGACACGCTCTCACTCCAGCTTCCTAAAACGAAGCTATAAAAGGGCAGGAGCTCACGGAGGAAGCAGAGCCCCTTGGAAGAGGAAGAGAAAGAGTCCCAAGAAGAAGAGAGAGTTCTCAAGGATTAAAAACAAACAAACAAACATGGGATGGGGCTGGGCAGAAGAGACAAGTGAGGCAAAAGGAGGAGTGTGGAAAAGACAGGTAACTAGAAGAAAACAAACAGGACAGTTAGAAATCCCAGGAAAAGGGCTGAAGAGATGGCTCGGTGGTTAAGGTGCTTGCCTCCAAAGCCTAATGACCGAGGTTCAATTCTCCAGTCCCCACATAAAGTCAGATGCACAAAGTGGTATCTTTGAAGTGGCTGGTGGCCCTAACACACCCATTCTCTCTGCCTCTCTTCTATTTCTCTCTGCTTGCAAATACATATTTTATTTTTATTTATTTAGTTAGCTGAAAGAGAGGCAGATAGAGAAAGAGAGAGTGAGAAAGAATGGGCAGGCCACGGCCTCCAGCCACTGCAAACGAACTCCAGATGCATGCATCATCATGTGCATCTGGCTTATGCGGGTACTGGGGAACCAAACTTAGGTCCTTAGGTTTCCCAGGCAAGTGCCTTAACTGCTAAGACGTTTCTACAGTTCATATATATTTTAAATATTTTTATTTATTTATTTATTTGTAAGCAGAGGGCTGGAGAGATGGCTTAGTAGTTAAGGCACTTGCCTGCAAAGCCAAAGGATCCAGGTTCAGTTTCCCCAGGTCCCATGCAAGCCAGATGCACAAGGTGGTGCATATGTCTAGAGTTTGTTTGCAGTGGCTTGAGGCCCTGGTGCGCCCATTCTCTCTATATATAATAAATATGTAAATAAAAATTAAATAGATATATACAAGTATATAAATATTTTTCTGTACACACACACAATACATGTGTATGTGCTCCAGGAAAATAACGATCCCACCCACTAACATCATAATGCAACATCGACGCAAGCTAAAATATGACAGGACGCTAAGCCCAAGAGAATGTTCCAGGCCATCCTGCTCTGAGCGGCCCAGGGATTCTGATGCTGGTTTGTCCAGAAGGACATGTCGTCCCAACGTCTGACATTCTGTTATGGCACTAACAATACCAGCGCTGATGCCAGTGCCACCCGCTACTATCAGGTTTTGAGTCAAGCTATGAACCACGCACGCGTATGGCAGAAAACAGGATGAGACGTGTCAACACTAATGCAGGTGAATCCAGAAGCAGAGAAGGCAGGCAAGAGAAAGAGCAAGACACCAGTGGTCTCATCTTGGCGAGCGAGTAGACAGAAGTCCTTGGAGAGGAAGATGGCAGAGGAAGATGTGCAACTCAAGACTAGAGTACCAGGTCTGCAGGGATGGCTTAGCGGTTAAGCCAGCAAAGCCAGAGGGTCCCGGTTCTATTCCCCAGGACCCACGTTAGCCCAATGCACAAGGGGGCGCATGCAACCGGAGTTCATTGGCAGTGGGTGGGGGCCCTGGCACGTCCATTCTCTCTCTCTCTCTCAAATAAATAAATGATAATAAAGACAGACTTGAGTAATGGTAGAAGCGCTTTTCTTTTTTTTTTTAATTTTTTTTGTTTATTTTTATTTATTTATTTGAGAGCAACAGAAAGAGGGAGAGAGAGAGTGAATGGGCACGCCAGGGCCTCCTGCCACTGCAAACGAGCTCCAGATGCGTACACCCCCTTGTGCATCTGGCTAACATGGGTCTTGGGGAATTGAGCCTCGAACTGGGGTCCTTAGGCTTCACAGGCAAGCGCTTAACCGCAAAACACAGGTAAGGCTGGCCAGCAGAGAGGCACTGCTACTGGAAAGAGAGAGGTAAATCTCCCTTTCTCCCATGCGGAAGCCTCCAGCTGGAGTGCGAAGGAGACCATCTACGATGTGGACAGGCCTCAGTGCCTGCAGAATGAGGGCAGAGCTGTGCGGAGGATAAACGCGTGTCTCTGAGAAGCAACCCCAGGACAGGGCAAGCTTCCACATATATCGGGAATGTCATTATACAGCTCCCTGTACATTTTATTTGTTTCTATGTGAATGTGTTAATTAAAAAATAATTTTTGTTTTCATGGTAGGGTCTCACTCTAGCTTGGGCTGACCTGGAATTCATTATGTAGCCTCAGGGTGGCCTTGAACTCACGGCGATCTTCCTACCTCTGCCTCCCAAGTGCTGGGAATAAAGGTGTGCGCCACCACGCCCAGCTTAAAAATAATTTTAATATTATTATTTTATTTTTTAAAAAACATGTGGGCTGGGGAGGTGGCTTACCAGTTAAGTGCTTGCCTATGAAGCCTGAGGACCCTGGTTTAAGGCTCAATTCCCCAGGACCCATGTTAGCCAGATGCACAAGGGGCCACACGTGTCTGGAGTTCGTTTGCAGTGGCTGGAGGCCCTGGGGTGCCCATTCTCTCTCACTGCCTCTTTCTCCCTCTATCTGTCACTCTCAAATAAATAAATAAAAATGAGGAAAATTAAAAAAAAAAAAAAAGCCAGGCAGAAGCTATTTGGAGAAAAAAAATGCAGTGGGAGTGTGTGTTTGTGGTCCCAGCTACTCAGGAGGTGGGTGGGAGGATCTTTTGAGCCCAAGAGTTCAAGGTCAGGCTGGACAACATAGTGAGCCTCTGTCTCAAAACAATGGCAAAACCACTGGGCCCCCATCGAGTCATAAACTACAAAACGGTCTTAGAGACAGGTGAGTGGGGCAAGGCACGTTACTGGTGAGCTGAAGAGCAGCGTGGAAAAGGCGGGAGGTTGAGGGCAGGAAGTGTCTCAGGGGGCCTGCGGGGGGGCAGTGACCCCGCACTGCTGGCCACCTGCAGCGAGCTCTGTGGGGGCATGGTCTCAGCGTAGCAAATGTCTTAGCGTTTGTGCAAACGGAAAATGATAGCACCTGACTTTGAGGGAGCCTATGAGCTATGAACTGTGTCCAAATGCGATCCACGAAGCTGGGTGCTCTACCGCTGGCAGGCAACACTGCAGGGCTGTCCACCCCTGCCGGGTGAGGGGACCTCCGAGGGCCTCTGAGGCGCGGGAAGGCCTGCCGCAGCTCCTGGGAAGCCCCAGCTCCACCCCGAGCTATCCCCAAGAAGCATGCCGTTTTCACAGATGAAGCCTCTGATGGGCAAGGACTCGGGCCTGCCCCACGCCTGACTTAGCCAGTCCCTATGACTGGACTGCTGCCTTGGTTTCCCTAGAGAGTCTGAGTTTGTGCTGCCTGGCTGAGTCTGTGCCCTCCTGCTGTTAAACACTTCTGGGCCTTGCTTTTCTTGTCACTGGCTCCGGAATTCTTCAGGTTGGCCCGAAAGACCCTGAGAGTCACAACAGCAAAGTCAACGCATCGCTGAACTTGGATTTCTGAATGATCCAATAAATTTTCTTTTATGTGTGCACACGCCTGTGTGTGCATATACACACACGGGCATGTGCGAGGAGGGCCAGATGGCCACCTCCGATGTTCTCCTCAGGAACTCTGTCCACTTCCTTTGAGACAGAGTCTCTCATCGGTGCACAGCTCACCAATTAGGCCACAGTGGCTACCCAGCGAGCCTCCGGACCCTCCTGCCTCTGCAGAGCTGGGATCCCACGCACAGCCACTACAGCCCTCTTCACGTGCAAGCTCTCTTGCCATTTCCTCCCTTCTGATGGGAAGACGGGACACTCGGCTCTCTGCTCCTGCCATGCCTTCCCCACCATGACGACACTTCCCCTTGAAATGATAAGCCAGGGGCTGGAAAGACTGCTCGGTGCTTAAGGCACTTGTCCGCAAAGCCTAAGGACCCAAGTTCAATTCCCCAGTACCCACATAAAACCGGATGTGCAACGTGGTGCATATGTTTGGAGTTCATGTGCAGTAGTTAAAGGGCCTGGCATGACCGTGTTTGCTCTCGCTGTCTACCCCTTTCTCTCTCAGAAATGAATAATTGGAACAAAAAAACCTATAAGCAGTTTCCATAAGCTGCTTCTGGTCAGGGGTTTTGTCCCAGCAACAAGAAAGATTTTCCAGGGAAGGAAACAGCACATGCCACATATCAGTGGAAGGAGGCCTCAGGCCTGAAAGAGTTCTAAACTCCAGGGCTTGGACGCTAAGAGTGAGGATGTCAGAAAACCAGAGGATCAGAGGCACACCAGGCTCCTGGTGGCATCAGAAAGGGCCTGAGAACACCTGAAAAAGTTCTACAGTAGAAAGTTGGGCAGTTTAATAATCCACAACATGCAGAGCCGCCTGAGGACCCGGTGCTGCTACAGATGGGAGCCACCTCGTAAGACTCAGGTCGGTGCGACTGGGCCACGTCTCCAACTGCGCCTCCCCTCACACCCTTGGACTCGGTATGCAGCCAGACCCAAGTCCTGACACTTCTGCCACCAAATCCAGCCTTCATGCAAATCTGTGCATCTGCCTCCAGACCTGGCCTCCAGCCTTCCCCCCAGCCTGTGCCAAGCCCAGCAGGGCTGGCCTGGTACTGTCCTCGCAGACTCAGCCAGAGGCCCTGCCCTGCTGCTGGGAACACCCTCCCTCCCCTAACTGGCTCTAGTCCCCCCTTCAGCAGCAGGGCAGGGGCTCCTCCCCAGGACGCAGGCAGATTCTGCACCACTGAGCACCGCTCCCTGTTAGTTGCCATTCTCAGGATGCCGCCTGCCTGGTCTGAGTCCTCTCTGTGCCCTGAGCGGCAGCCCAGCACTACTGCGTGCAGCAGGATGGACCCTCGTCAAGCACATTGCTCCTATGTGTCTGAGCTGGGGTAGCCCTGCCGTGGCCAAGGTTTTGGTGGCCACCCTCTGTAGCCTGTACACCCCACCCCACGCCACCGTAGCGCATCTGGCTGGCTGCCTCACGCTGCGCACAAGGAAGCAGGTCAGCCCGCGGCGTGGCTCGTTCTGCAGCTGGGCCCTGGGGACATTTTCTGTCTTATGTAGAACCTAACAATCTTTGGACCCACAGCGAGCAGCTGCAGGTCACAAGCCGGGTTCCAAGCCCCCTTTCTCAGCCGACTGCAAACAGCTTACACTAAAGGGGGGGGATGTTTTGATGAGCGCGAAGCTGCTCCTGGATCTGCATGGCCTGTCTCTCTCCTGGACCCGGAGCCGGGGTCCTCAGGGACGAGTGTGGCCTCGCCTGCCCTCCCGCTACAAGCCAGACTGCCTGGGTCAAAGCGCTAGGCAGGGGGTACGAGGTTCCTTCTCATGGCTGGGACAAAACAGCTCACAAAAACCAGTTTAAGGGGAGAAGGGTTTTTTTTCTCAGCTTAGCATTCCGGAGAAGGCATGGCAGGAGCTTGAAGCAGAGCTGCTTACCGTCCACGCACAAGTGCCCACCTTCAGCCCCCTGTCTCCTTTTATACAGCCGGGGCCCCGGTCCTTGGAGCGGTGCTGCCCACAGCTAAGAAGGGTCCACCCATCTCCACTAACCTAATGAAGATAACCTCTCAAGGGGCGTGCTCCAAGGCTAGCGAAATCTACGTGATTCCTCACAGATGGTTCTAGGTCCTGTCGAGTTGCCAGTATAAGCCAGCAGGGAGAGAGAGGACCCAGACACACGGGATTCCAACAGGGCATGACTTTGTCTAAGTGGTCGAACTCACTTAGGGTCCCGAAGCCCAGGCACGGGCAGAGAGTGTTCCATGAGAGCTCCTTACTATCAACAGCACCGCCCCTGCCCCCAAGGAGGGGAAGTGCCAGCAAAATGACACTTGCCGCTCAAGCCAGACCCAGACCAAGAAGCAGGGCTCCTTGCCCTCAGCCACTCTGATGAGCTGTTAACCTGAGCACACTGCTGTGCTTGCCGACTCAGCTGGGATGGCTTGTCTTGCCTCACTGCTCAGCTGCCCCAAGCACTGCCACCTCTCCAAGAGTCACCGCCAGCCAGGGGGTTAGGGAGACGGCTCAGTGGGGAAAGTGCTTGGCACGCAAGCTTGATGGCCTGAGCTCCAATTCTCAGCACCCAAGTGAAAGCTGGGCATGGCAACGTGTGCCCGGAATCCCAGCACTGGGGAGGTGGGAACGGTAGGATCCTGGACTTTGCTAGCTTGGGGAGCTCCGGATTCAGTAAAGGACCTTGTCTCAAAAAAATAAGATGGAAGCCGGCATGGTGGCACACACCTTCAATCCCAGCGCTCGGGAGGTTGAGGTAGGAGGATCACTGTGAGTTCAAGGCCAGTCTGAGACTACATAGTGAACTCCAGGTCAGCCTGGGCTAGAGAGTGAGACCCTACCTCAAAAAACAAATAGGGCTGGAGAGATGACTTAGCAGTTAAGTGCTTGCCTATGAAGCCTAAGGACCTTGGTTCGAGGCTTCATTCCCCAGGTCCCACATAAGCCAGATGCACAAGGAGGCACATGTGTCTGGAGCTCGTTTGCAGTGGCTGGAGTCCCTGGCACGCCCATTCTCTCTCTCTATCTGTCTCTTTCTCTCTGTCTGTCGCTCTCAAATAAATTAAAAAAATGAACAAAATCTTTAAAAAGAACAAACAAATAAATCAATAAGGTGGAGAGTGATTAAAGAATATACCCAACACAGACCACTTGTTTCTAATGCATGCACACACATCACATGTACCTGCACCCACACACGTGAATGTGAGTATGCACATTCACAGCACCCCAACACACAGGAGGAGGGGTCACTACTGAAACGAGCACCAGCACCACGCTCAGACCCGCAGCGCAGGTTTCCCTGGACCCCCTGGAGTCGCCCCCCCACCCATTCCCCCCCCCCCCCGTCATGCCATGTGCCAGTGAGGAAACGGGCCCCAGAGCGGCGCACCCATGCCCTAGACGTGGTAATGAACTTTAGCCTCGGATGCAGCGCCCGTGGGGCCAGACACCAGCACTTTCCACGGGTCTCCTGGGAGAGGCGCAGTAGGCAGCTGGGCTGAGATCTCCAGTGCCTATGCAAGCCACCTGGGCACGGAGACACCCCCTGGCACTCTGCTGGCTGCTGGGGCGAGGAGGAGGAAGAGGAGGAGGAGTCCTGCAGGCTTTCCAAAGCAGCCTCTGCCCCCAGCAGGCGTGCATAAGAGGCAAGGATAGACCAACACCTTAAGGTGCAAGCTAGCTGGGGATAGCCCCTTCTCGGCTGACCAGGGCCCTTTCAGATCCCATGCGGAACAATCCTCTCCTTGAAGGGCCAGGCAGTCAGTACTCAAAGCCAAGCGGCTCCAGGCTCCTGTCTACTACACTGAGTCCCCATCCTCCACTCCTGACTGCCCGGGCTGCCTTCTGCTCTACCTACGGGACAACTGTCGCCCAGGTCCTGTGTGCCTTCCCATCCCTTCCACCATCCCCTCTCCACTGCCCACCTCTCCTCCAGGCCTTGGCAGAAGAGCCCATAAGAAACTCTAAGAAGGTCCCTGTTCCCTGTCTCCAGTATACCCTAGTGACAAAAACCTCTCCTGCCCAAGATCCATGCACTGCAGGCAGGCTGTTTGGAGAACAGTGTCCCCCGGGCATTTACCCGTAACTATAACAAATGGTCACAATGCCGTCTCCTCCAAACCCCACATCTTTTCCTAGGGGCAATTCCCACCAAAGCTTCATGGCCACCCTTCCCTGGGGCAGACAGACGGGAGCGCCGTGTCCACTGTTTCCTAGCCGCCCCCACAGATTCTAAGGCAAGCATGGACATTGATTTTGTTGTGGTGGTTTTTGTTTTGCCTGTGCATGTATGTGTGGTATACATGTGTGCAGGCATGTTCACACGTGTGGGGGTGCACTGCATGCATGTAGGCATGTTCGTGTGTGTTGCACATGTGTGTGGTGTGCATGTGTACAGGCATGCTCACATGTGCGAGTGCACATGTGTGTGGACGTTCATGTGTCAGCGTTCTCCTCTATCATGCACCACCTTACTGACTGAGACAAATGAATCTCTCATTTGAACTGAGGCTTGCTTTTTTGGCTGGTCTAGCTAGCCAGCCTGCCCCAGGATCCTGTCTCAACCTCCCGAGCGCAGGGCTCACAAGCTGGCCCCCATGCCAGCCCGTTTACACAGGTGCTTAGGATCTGAGCTCTGCTCTCCACTCTTGTGTGGCAACGGCCTTGCACACTGGGCCATCTCCCAGCCCCTCTGGCATAGTTCTGACACGTGTTTTCTCACTGAGTGCCACAGCAAACCAGTAGAGTGCTCAGAGGGCAAAGAACCTGCCCAGGGGAGTCTCACCTGGCCCTCAGGTTGCAGCCAGGTGGCAACGAAGCTGCAGACATGTGGCAAACCTCATGTGCCTGAAACTGAGCTGAGAGAAGTACTTGTCATCTCGTGGGGAAAAGAATCTGACAAGGTCATGTCTAAGCCCCTGCCACTTCCCCAGACACAGCTGTCCCTTGGCCACACTGAGGTCCAATGACACCCTGATTAGTAATTGCCAAGGCCTGCCAGAGCCCTGAGGAAAAGGACACATGCATCTTGAGGCGGTCCTGCAGACTCACACTGTGCCCAAGCTGCCACCCACTCACTGTGCCCAGGAGCTGGCAGTGCCCCAAACAGATACCAAAGCAGAACAACCTGTCCCTACCACGGCAAGCTGGCCGCAGCAGGCTCTATACCCACCCTGACAAAGGAACCAGAGGACACGGAGTGTCGGTGGCCCAGTCACCAAGCCATCCTGAGTTGGAGACGTAAACTGCCATGGGTGGTAAAACACTGAACTCACACAACCTTCTAAGCTAGGGTTTCCCTGGCATTTTATCTGACTCAGCCTCCCCAGCACCGGGGCTACAGGAAGGCATCCCCTCTGACTAGCCTACCACATCTTTGGACTCAGGTGGGTGATGGACAGAGAGTCCCACACAGGCCCACAAAGGGCCCCAGGGGCGGGCGACATCGGCCGAGGCTTCCATACAGAATCGTGTCTTTAGAAGTCAGTTGACTGGAGTCGGCCTGCACGGGCCAGATCTTTGCTGCTTAGCAATCTCAGGGCGCAGATCCCTAACTTGCAAAGGTCAGTTCAGCTCCACATTGCCAGAGAGCTCTCTCTGTCACAGGCTAGAGGGTGGCTTGGAGCCATGAGCCCGTTCTGAGGCAGAGGGCAGGCAGTGCCACCTCAACTCCTCACCCTGCCACATGTCCTGCCTGGGGAACTTGTCCCACTTAAAGCTCCCCAAGCAAGCGGTCCCACCACCAGACCCGCCGCAGCCGCGGGGACCAGGAGCGCCTCACACACTCAACTTCTCTCCAGGGAACCCAGAGAGAATTACAAAGAGATGTACGGTGGAGGCTGTGTTCCGAGGAGAAGAAAGAGAAGACCAAAGTTGACAGAGTGACTGGCCAGGTACCAGAGCACCCTAGGCTCCCTGCTGACCTTCTGGTTCCCATTCCTTCTTCCCCTGTGCAGACACACGCACAACATACTGATTCTGGCCGGGCGTGGTGGCACACGCCTTTGATCCCAGCACTTGGGAGGCAGAGGTACGAGGATCGCCGTGAGTTCAAGGCACCCTGAGACTACACAGTGAATTCCAGGTCAGCCTGAGCTAGAGTGAGGCCCTACCTCGAAAACAAACAAACAAAGAAAACTGGCTCCCTATCAAAAACCCTCCTGCTACTGTTAAACATTTGTCTCCTGGCTGTTCTCCCAGGACAGGGAGGAGGCAGCCCTCCTAAGGCCCGCCAAGCACCGCACGGAGCAGCTCCTCAGGAAAGCTCTCTCCCTGATGGAAGAGTCAGGAATGAAACCTGGCTGGGGGGCACAGCTCTGTCCACCCCGTGCTGTTGCTGTTGTCTCTGTGCCTCTCCTGGAGCCCAGAGGGCCCCGGGTCCTGGCCCTGTGCAGGCCACATGGTCTCATCCCTGTCACCTTCACCTCCCTTCCATTCTCTGCAGCCACGGCTGTGCTTTCTTAAGTCCAGAGTACTTTTGCCTTCATGGGCACTTTTTTCTCCATCAAAAAAAAAATTATTATGTCTTGTGACACTGGAGTCGATATGAAGAGAAATATTCTAATGCAGTATATTAAAACCGTTCTTCTACCCCTACATCTCCCTTTCCTTTTGGTTTTTAAAGAAATAGTACCGTTTCCATGGGCGCTGGCCCTGGGCTGCATCAGTGGAGAAGTCGGACCAGCTTCCCTGCGTCGGCTCCTCCCCACCTCCATGCCCTCCCGGTTCTTGCAGCCGCCCAGGCTCCGCTCCTGGCCTCGAGCTCGCAGGTCTTGCTCTGCATCCAAGCCCCCGACTGCTCCGCTCCCCAAAGCCCCTGTCCTCTGGTCCTCGCTGAGGCCAGGCCTGCCGTGTAAGAAAGGACACCGTCCCTGGGGGCTCACGGGGGCCTCGCAGCCCCTCCCTCCAGCCTGGCTTCTGGCTTGTTTCTGAAAGCAAAGCCGGGCAGGCACTCTCCTGCCTGCCTGAAGGTAGTGGAGTGTGGCAGCGGAGGGAGCGGGGCTTTGCTCGCGGCCTCGGCCTGAGCTCTCCACCTTGGGAGGTTCAAGCACGGCGTTTTAGGCCGAGTATCCGTCACCCAAGTGAAGGGGAATCTGACGAGTAAAAAGAGCTAAGGAGAGACGTTCAAAATGCCTTTGTCTTTAAGATTTTATTTCATTTTTTGTTTGTTTTTGAGACAAGGTCTCACGTAGCCTAGGCTGGCCTATAATTCACTATGTAGCCAAGGAGATTTTGAACTCCTCACCTTCCTGTCTCTGCCTCCCAAAGTGCTGAGATTACAAGCCTGCAGCCCCAGACCAAGTCACAATGTCTATGCTGTGTGGCAGCCACACATCTTTCAAAACCGTCTTTTCACCCATAATTCCATTGGGTCCCCAACCCAGGAGAGAGTAGTTTTAATAGCTGTACTCTCTTTTATTTAAAATATGAATGAAGGTGCTTACTTGAAAGCCTTCCAGACTGAGTTCAAGTCCCCAGCACCCACATAAAGAAAGACACAAAGTAATATATGCATCTGTAATTCCTTAAAACATTTTTAAAATTTATTTTATTTATTTGATAGAGAGGAGGAGAAGCAGGCAGGCAGAGAGAGAATTGGCACAGCAGGGCCTCCAGCCACTGCAAATGAACTCCAGACACATCTGCCCCCTTGTGCATCTGGCTTACGCGGGTCCTGGGGAATTGAACCTGGGTCCTTTGGCTTTGCAGGTTAAGTGCCTTTACCACCCAGCCATCCCTCTAGCCCTGCATCTGTAATTCTAACACACCTATGACAATGGGAAGCAGCACTAGGAGAATCTGGAAGCTCATGGGCAGGACAGACTGGCCCATGTAGCAGCAAAACAGTGAGAGACCCTGTCTCAAAGAAAGAAGAAGAAAAACCACCACAAGGTTGTCCACAAACCAACCCGTGCACACTTATGTGCCCTGGAATGTGTGTGTCCACACACACATATGCACATACATAAAATAAGCTTTTTAAAACATGAGTAGGTAGTGGTGAAACCTATGGCATTGGGCAGCAGGCAGGTTACTTCTGTCCTGAACAGAGGTGACGGACCTACCAAGACAATGTGCCCACTGCGCCGACTGGCCACATTTGGGTGATAACCTGGGATGGTTTACAAATGCGTCTTTCATGACCCATGGCACTGGGATGGCTGGACCTGATGAGCGGGAGCCATATGAACACATGTGCCTGGCAAAAGGTCTTACAGTTTGGCTCAGCCATCAGGACTGACATCTGCTGCCCACACATTCAAGAAGGACCCGCTGGACAAAGTGCCCAACAATCTGGGGCGAGGTCACCATGACAGCCTGGCTACTCTAACCATGTAGTGTAGTACCCCCAAATCAGTCCCTATTGGGTGGGCTATAGTTACCAGGGACAAAGCAAACCTACCTCAGGTGGTGGGGGGATCCAGAGGACAGAGCTGAGAGAGGTCAGCCACTGTATGCGATGGTGAGAGGTGATCTGGGTTGACCTCGGCATGCGCGGAGGCCGAGAGCCGAGGCGCAAGGCTTTCCTGGGACCTGATATATCCACGACCTCCAGTGTCAGCACAGACTGCAAACCCATCTCTGCCCAGGCACACCCACATCCTGGCAATTACTTGGCTCTGCTTTGATAACCTGCTACCGAACTCTTCTGTCTACTTGCGGTCAACTTCCACACAAGCTTCCAAAACGAGGAGCAAAGCAAAAGGTCACAGAGCCACGAGGCTGGCATAACTCCCACAAGAGAAGAAAGATCCAGAGCCACATCCTCCGTGTCTGTTGGCAGCAGGGCCACATGAGCACCGCCGCCCATTTGCTGGTGGACACAGGCCAGCTCTGGGACCTGGCCAGCCTCAGTGATCACTGCGACTCCACAGTGACTGGATACCCCACTCGCCGCAATCCTCCTTTGTGACCTTTGGCTGGCTGCTTCTTGTGCCCGAGCCTTGGTTTGCTGACTGAATCAGCATTCCCAACCCAGCCTTACAGCTGGGGCAAGGATCCTTCAGAAGGTGGTGGCTCTCACTCTTGCCATGGTGAGACTGTCAGCCCATCTTGAAGAAGCCTCTTTGGCCAAGGCCGTACTTCCCAGAAAACAGCTAGAAATTTGCCCGATGACTTGTGAAACAAGCTCCTGTTTTTTTTTTTATTTTGTCCACCCCTTAGCATGAGATGATGGAGGTGGGTGACAAGAGACCACCCTCCTGCCCCATCCCTCCAGCTGGCTCTGCAGAAGTCACCCGCTCTGCCAAGCATGTTGCATTTCAAAGCCAGTGTTCGCCAAGTAGCGCCCAACACTGCCCCTCGTTCCCACCCATCCGGTCACTGCTGAGGGAGGCACAGGTGACGGTGGCAACAGTGCGTCCCCCCGATTGGCTCAGTTGTAGACGCGGGTCTGGGCTGCATTTTCCAGGCCAGGAGCAGCCTGAGCATGTTTACAGAGGCGCAGGGAGCCCCGTGGCTCTGTGAATCAGGCTGGGACACTGCCCGCTCCATTTCCTGTTGGCTGGCATCCACAAGGGCTGGGCAGCCAAGGCTGCAGCCAGCAGCTACCTCCTCTCTATGCAAGCTCCAGCCAGGCTGGCAGAGCCAGGGTCTGGGCGCCAGGACCTCACTGGAGGATGAGCCAGGGGCAGCACAACGCCATCAGAGGGATGACGCTGGACGTCACTGACTGGACATTTCTGTTGACTCCCTCTGCAGTATTTTTTCTTGAACATTTCACACATCTTTGCTGTTCCGTTTGATGACGGTTAAAGGGACACCAGCAATTATCTTGAAACCTATATTCTCACCTGAACACTGCCTGTAGCTGCCAGTCACCTGAAAGATGGATCACACCTTAAGCCGGCATTCGAGACCCACCGCCAGCGGAGCAGAACTGACACGGGCTCACACAACCTGGCCTGCCGGCTCGTCCCCCACCCCAGCCCTGCGCCTTTTCTCATACTTCCCCTCCAACCAGAAATGCCTTTCCCTTTCATCTCCCAAGACTCAGGCTGGACACCCTTCGTCCCCAACCCACCACCTCTGCCCTCGTTTGGCATGGCAGTCACTCTCATTAGCCACAAGTACTTATATATCAGGTTTCCCCAAAGTGCCTGAGTCTGTGAAGACAGGGGCCACCTCACACCTCATTTATCGCCCCCCCCCCACAGCACCCTACCTACAGGCATAGACAATGAGTAGCCCAGAGCAGACCAGTGTTAAAAGGCAAACAGCATCTGGCCCAGCTCTGCCCCTCACGGGTGTATCCACAAAGGAATATATGATGGCATGCCAGGGACGCCTGAGCGTCCATGCTTACAGCGGCGGTATTCACAGCAGCCAAGGTCTGGAACCAGCCTAGATGCCACCACCTAAGAAGACAAAAGCAAGTGTGGTGCCTATACATGTACAATAGAGGGCTACTCAACCACAGAGAGTGCAATGATGTGATCTGCGGGAAAAGGGGTGGAAACGGAAGCCATCGCGCAAAGTGAAATAAGCCAGGTTTGGGAAGACAAAAGATTGCGCACTTTCTATCATGTGTAGACACTAGAAATTTACATATTATTCATATATTGCATATATATGTCATGAAAGTAGAAGGGAGGTCATTTGGGGAGAACCAGGAGGCTGGTGGGAGGGAACGTAAAGAGAGATGAGGGACAATAATGGAGGTGAACACGAGCAGATAAAATGACAGCAATGTATGAAAATGTCATAATGAAACCCAGTAGTGTGTATAATGAATACATATGAATTAAAACTTCAGAAAAAGAGTCAAGGAAGAGCATCTGCAATGGGCAGAACCAAAAGGGACTGGGGTGACTTTGGCCTTTTCCAGGCTGCTGTACTGCTAGACAGTTTGTCCTTCTGACCCAAAATACTAGCTTCACGTGCTAGCCACACATCCCACCCCAGAGCCCTCACATCTTCCTGGTCGTGAAGCTTGCCCTCAGATTTCAGTCTCTAAGATGGTCACCAAGAGAGGTCAGGATTTGAATGCGGTTTGCTTCACCTGGGTCCTGACAGGGTGCCTGCTAATGAACAGGCCAGGCACCTCTTCCAGAGACGCACTTCAGCCTTGCACGAAAGCTAGAGTGAGTGCAGATTTAAACGGCAGAGCACATGGCTTGCTATGATTGTGTAGTGTACTCTGCACTGTGAGAATCGACTTCAAACCTCCCATCGAGGGTCTACAGTGGTCCCCAGATGCAGTAGGTATCTGGTGGTGGGTGCAAGGAATGGGAACAAAGGCAAGACAACTGGGGTCCGCGGCAGCTGAAGAAACAGTGTAGCCCAAGACAGGCTCAGTCCAGTTCTAGAAACCCCCTCTGAAAGACATCTCCAGGGCCATGTTGACAATCCAGCCATTGCAGCAATGACTCACCCTGTGCCATCATGCTGGGGAAGCGGGGAGTTGCTTCGAAGTCACTTCAGCGGTGACAGTGAGCCCGGAAGCTGAGGCATGTCCCGGGGGATGGATGAAAATCGGCTCTACGGATTTTCAAACTGTGGGACAGAACACACAGCTCCATGGGGACAGCGCACCCTCCCAGCAGCCCGCCCCCGCCGACGCGCAGGCCCATGGCTTACATACAGGGCCACAGCTGGCAGCTCCGGAAGGCTTTGGGCTGGCTCGGAGGCCACTGTGGCTAGAGGTGGGTAGGAGGGAAGGTGAGGCCCTGGGCCGGATGCACAGTGCAGAGGCCTCCTACAGTCCCTGGGTAGAGTGCTGAGGGACACAGGGAACATGGGTGCTCCCTGAACCAAGTGAACCTTTAAGAGGCTCCCTGGGTGCCTAGTGACAAGCTGTAGCGGGCAGAGGGGTACGTGAGGACTGCCAGGGAAGGAGCCAGAGCTTGGAGGGCAGCAGAGGGTGGCGGCGATCCCCCGCACGGGAGTGCCCTCAAAGGAGGACTTCAGAGTAGGAATGGCCATTAGCGTCACACCTGTGACAACTGGCAGTCTTGAACTCCACGGCGCCTGAGGTGAGCTGACCTGGACCATGTAAAGGGTGACACGTTTTAATTAGGGTTGCTTGCACAAGCGTGGGCGGGACGTTAGGTACTGGACTGGCAACCTTCCAGCGGCTATGCCACTGTAGAAAACGTCGCCCCTACCTAGCAGCCAGCAACTACCATTACCAAACTGAGGAAGAGCTAAATAAATCATTTTTTTTTTTTTTTGCTTGCTTTCTCTCCACTCCCTACCCCAGAGACAAACAGAGATACAGGGGGCCTGATTTGAGCTCTCCACTCTCAGAGGTTCTGACCCAACAAGGCCAGGAACCTGCACTTTAATAAGCTCCTCAGAAGTCTTTACAGACGGCCCCTGAACCCCACTTGAAAAACACCCTGCAGTGCCACCAACCCTGCCTGGATAACCAGCCAACCAATGGAAGACAAGAGCACAGCGCTGGCTGATGTGCGGGGGTCCACGTGAGGTAAGAGGCGTTGGGATATCAAACAGACCCTGGACACCCTCCTATTCCATTTCCCTGCCCCAGCCTGCCTCTAGATCCCACTGTGACAGCTAACTTGTCCAGGCTCTGAATGGACCCCTGATGAAGGGGCAGGGGTGATGTCCCAGGCCTACAGGGGCAGCAGCTATATAGGACACATCACAGATGACCCTATCCACCACAGTAGCCTCCAGGCCTAGCGGTGCCTTGCTAAGCCAGTGCGCAGAAAGTTTGCTGACAGCCAGCAGCTGTCAAAGAGGAGAATGATGTGGCAGCCCAGTCATCAGACAGGGCTGGGGAGGCGCACTGCTGACGGGGGAGGGTGGGGAGGTCTGCTCAGACGGACAGAGTAACTTGAGGTGGAGGGCGGGGGATGCTACCGAGCCGCCCTCCAGCAGGCCCAAGGGCATCTGGCCCCGGTGGAGAAGGTGGGTGTCCACAGGGACTTTTGGGATAAAGGCAACACAGACATTTTCAGCACGTGATGAGGAACAGTCTCCAGGGTTCCATTTTAGGAAGCAGGTGGATTCGTTGCACTCCCGCTTTTTGGATGGAAGACGCTGGGATGTCAGCGGTCAACTACCTCTGGATCTGAACTCTGCAGCACGTTGGGATGTCAGCGGTTAACTACCTCTGGATCTGAACTCTGCAGCGCCGAGCTTTCTGCCTTAGAAGTATCAATAAAGCTCTCTCGGCAACTTAAAGGAGACTCTGTGCATTCAATGAATCAAGTTAAGCTTGCCCATGACGCTCTCTGAGCATGCTTACTTTACTTAAAAATCTGAGCACTGTCATTTTACATCGTTAAAAGATGATGATTGTCATTACCATCCATTTTCTGAATTGAAGAGTCAAGAATCTCGGGTGGGCGGGGATGTGTCACGGCAGATGTGAACCTGGCGGTTCGCCTTGGCAGGCTAAAGCGGACGACACTGGTGAGTCCCCAGATTACACCAGCAGCAGACACTGGCTGAAGACCCGGCGATGATGGGCAAACAGCCGGGGCATTCCCCATTTGCTCTTTAGCCTCGTGATGCTAAATGAGGCGCACACAGCAGCTCATGGAAGATTATTAAAGATCAGAACCCCCAGGGATGCATGGACTCTAGTAAGCCCCCCCGCCGCCGCCCTTGTGACGCAGGTTCCCACATGCCAGCCCATCACAGCGCCACACCGAGCAAATACTGACACATGCTTCTCTTCATCCACCAGGAGGGCAGACTGTAACCCCAAAAAGCCACCTGCATTCGTCGAAAGCCATGTGCAAAGACAACATGATACACTACGTGGCTGAGGTGAGCGAATGCTGCCAGCAAGCCCCTTACATCATGCGCGCTCCCTGGGCTCCAATGACTCCACAGCAACGGCACCTCAGAGCGGGCTCGGCTGCCGTCCTGCCTCTCATCTCCGGTGCCTCGGCTTGACTGCCTTTGTCATTACCACTTTTGTGCATATGTGTTTGAGTGTTCATGGCTGGGGGGGGGCGCAGAGGACAACGTGGGGTGCCATTCCTCATGTGTCATATGCCTCCACTGAGGCAGTGACTCTCAGTGGGCCTGGAACTCAGCACGCAGGCCAGGCAGCCTACCGCAGCAATCCCCAAGCAAGCTCCTGTCTCCACGTCCCCAGCCCTGGGGTTACAAGCGCACACTACCACCATGCCTGGCTCTTTTCTTTCCTTTTTTTTTTTTTTTAATAAGATGTATTTTTAAAGGGCTGAAGAGATGGCTTAGCATTTAAGTCACTTGCCTGTGAAGCCAAAGGACCCAGGTTCAATTCCCCAGGACCCACATAAGCCAGATGCACAAGGTGGCTCATGCATCTGGAGTTCGTTTGCAGCAGCTGAAGGCTCCATCACACCCATTCTCTCCTATCTTGATCAAATGAATAAAATAAGCAAAAAAAAAAAAAAAGAAAGAAAGAAAGAAAGAACAAACAAACAAAATATATGTATTTTTTATTTGAGATGGGGAGGAATTCTAGGGCCTCCAGCTGCTGCAAACTCCAGACACATGCACCACTTTTTGCATGTGGCTTACATGGGTCCTAGGGAATCAAAGCTGGGTTCTTTGCCTTTGCAAGCAAGCGCCTTAATCGCTAAGCCATCTCTCCAACTTTTTTTTCCCCTCTCTTTACATGGGTTCTTGGATTAAACTCGGGTCCTTGTGCTTGTGAGGCAAGCATTTTACCTATTGAACATCTCCCCCACACCATTTTCCACTTTTTAATAACTACATGTATTAGAGATCTGGCCCATATCTGAAGCTACTAGGTGCCTGTCTGTTCTCTCAATGTCTGAGAGCAAAAGACACAGCCTCGGGCTGGAGAGCTGCTCGTCGGTTAAGGCGCTTGCCTGCAAAACCCAAGGACCTGAGTTTGATTCCCTAGTTCCCATGTAAAGCTAAATGCACATGGAGTTCATTCTCAGTGGCAGGAGGTCCTGGGTGCCCATTCTCTCTCTCTCTTTGCAAATAAATTTTTAAGAAAAGAAAAAAGATGTAGCCTCTCTAGGTCTCACTGGGGGCATGAATGGCGGGTATTCCTCATTTACCAGATAAGAAAATATATGCTGACTGCCCGGAGGCTGCTGGTATTCTGCAGATCACAGACAAGTCATAGTCAAGTTTTCCAACTCATTCTGTTGGCTTTTTCCCATGAATCATGAAACCTGAGATTTTTAGCATGGGAGAAGCTTAGCAGTCCAAGGGAGGCGAAGGGAGGGCTCTGTTTGTTAAGACATCCCTAGGAAGACACACGGGCAAGGCTGGCATCAGCAGCGGACGTATTTCAGCTGCTGTGAGAGTGGCCAGGCCGCCTCATTCCTAGAGTGGAAAGCCAAGCAGCGGGCTGGTGTGCGTGTCAGTGACCTCCGCCCCCCTTCTCTGACAATTGTGGTGGCAGATAGGACCCGTCTAGGGCGACCGAAGTCAAGCAGCCCCACAGATGCGACAGGAGGGGAGAAAAGCAGCTGCAAGACCTGGCTAGGCTTCGAGGGCCACCCTTGAGATCTCTCTCTCCTGGGTGGCTGGGCAAATTCTTCAAAACCCACACTTGCCAAATGTTCAGGGTCATTTGCCCCGCAGGTAGACAGGACAGGCCTTCACACATGCCTCCCTGGTCCTTCTCTGGCTTGCTGCTTGGGAGGGTTAACTCACCGACCTCCTGCACAGGAGGAAAAGCAGTCCTTTGAAGGTCTCTGTTATGTAACTTTTCTTCCATGTCCCCTGTCAGTATGTGCCGATGAGCAGCGCTTTCTAAAGGGACCAGGGCGTCAGCCTGAGATCCCTTCCCACAGAAGCACAGTCAACCTAACAGAATTATTTTAGCTTTTCCCAAAGAATGGCCAATGCCAATCCTGATAAGGTAACACTTGTCTTAGTTCCGATCCTCTTTGGAAACAAATATATTTGACATCATGTATCCAAATGAAATATATGTCAAAAAAAATTTTTTTAAACCTTAGTGAATTCAGAAGTCTGTCAATAGCCAAATCACCCCATGTGCTCCCTGCTACGTCAAATCTTCCGCATGCTATTTTTAGTGCTATAGTGTTATTTAAAAGTTCAGGGGGAAGGGCACAATTTGGTCAGTGGATACTTTGCAGTAGCAGCGGATATGGGCTACAACATGGGCGATTAATTTAACCCAGTCGTGCTGGGTCGTGACACTCAGTAATGCTGTGAGTTTGAGCAAGGCACACAGTGCCGTGAGCCCAGCTTCCCCACCCAGCACAGGAGGTGAGCAATGGCTGCTTGGCAGAGTTGCAAGGGCTGCATGGTTTTAAGGACAGCAGTTGCTGCCTCCCTGTCTGTCTGTCGATGTGACAATGACTGCACCCGGACACCTGGGCCCCAGGCAACAGGCCTACGCCGTACGAAGAAGCCTGCAGCAGACTCGCTCTGGCAGAAACACTGCGTGGCCAAATCCACGAACTTCTTACCATTTTTCAACTTCAGCTGAGTTCCAGGCTCCAATTAAAGTTCTTTCCATTTTCAAAACAAATACAAACAGTAATTACATACTTCCATTCTTCCCTTTCCAGGAAAAGCCAGAGAATGATGACATGGAATGCCTAGGTCCCTGACTTTGAAGCTGTGCAGATAGAAAGACATAGTCTTCCTACCCCACTGACCCAAATTACATAACAGGCCCCCCGCCCGCCCGCCTTTGTCTTCTGTCACATGGATCCCCAAGAGGCTCGGGGCTCATTGTAGTGCCATCTGATGTGTGTCAAGATCCCACTGTGTGAGGGAGCTCTGTGAGGGGAGCTGCATGTGGTCTTAGACATGGAAGCACCATCCTCAGGGCGCTGAGTCTTCACCTGGGCTAAGCAAATGCATCTTTTAAAGTGACCCGGTCTTTATTGCTTGTATGTGTGTCTAATTGAGAACGTTATGTAACCTCACAGCGTAGAGCATGCCGGAGCTATTAATACCCAGCTGCACCCAAATTCTAAAGAGTCTCTGAGCTTAGAGGGGACCATTCGTTCCTAACATAAACACAGATAGGATGCGTCCACCCAGGCACCTTCAGTGATGAGCACACAGCGGCACAGAGCCCACAGTGCCAAGCACAACCCACAAGCAAAGAGGCCCATGGCCAAATGCCCGAGTTGGCCATGGTCAAGCACACAAAGGGATTACCTCCCACTGGTGTTCTGTATGCGTGATGTACACTCTCCTGCTCTCCCCACAGAGATCTAGACACGTCACGCACCTTTAACAGGAGGCCACTATACGTAGGTATGGAAGGGCCTGGCTTTTGAGACTTTCCAGAAAAGAACTGGGTTTAACCAAGCAAAAGTGGAAATGAAGGATTTATTCTTAATTGCATTTTCATGCTAGGCAGGGGGAGAGGACAAAAGATGTGAGAAAACTGATGGATTAAAAATTAAATATCAGGAATGGGATGAATGGTTTATTGTGCGATCCAGCTTTCGTTACCAGCGAATGATATACGGACCTAAAATCGTTGTTTCATAATTACATTGCCATTTTCAGAAGTAACTTAATGGAGACTGTCTCTCTGCATTCATTTTTATTCAAAACCTTCCCCATTAATCACGTGAGGCTAAAACACACAATGTTGAGAGATTAATACCCCTATATAACACACTTAATTTTCCTTCACAGACCCTACCAGCTTATCAAAATCCAAAGCTTTGCTCTGGTTTCGTGTATTGCAAATAGCCACCAGATCCACTAGGAGATCAGTTTCTGGGGAAAAGGTGGCATATGCCCATTTCATTTGGTATTCAGTAACACTTTAAAAGGTTCATTAATCCACCACATCTTTAAAAGACTGAGGACAGGCCCATTAATAATGGCCCACAGGTCAACTTGATGGGTCTAGCTGTAATTAACAGCCAAAATGACAAAGTCAGGGTCTGAACATCTTCGTCACCCACCTGTCTAGTCACAGCCCTTCTCATCCTAAACTCAGATGGCTCCACCTGTCACTTAGCATGATCAGATAATAGAGGTAGGAGACCAAACCACTGCTTGATTGGCTGGCTCACCACTTAGGCTGAGTTTTGTTCTGCCTATGCAAATGCCACTGATGGCTTTTCAGAGAGACAGCAAGACTTGTCCTGCTTCTGCCCGCCCCCCTGAGCATCTAGGGGAGACACCGGAATTCATCAGCTCATCGAGCCAACCGGAAGCTTTCTCCCCAGCTGAGATGTCTAGCCCATCCCATGACCCCAACGTGGCACCTTGGAACATTTTATAGCCTCCAGGCCTTCATCCAATAAATGACCCACTGAAACATGGCACGGGCTCCACTTCCTTTGGCCGGGGCTGAATCGTGCAGCTGCTCCAGCGCCGAGCCCTCTTTTTGGAACTCAGCACCCTGTTCAGCACAGAGCTCTTTGTCCACATGGCTGGGCCTGACCAGCACCCACGCCCCAGCACAGGCCTGTAACCCACTCGTTCTCAGTCTCACGGAGCCGTGCAGCTAGGGGGATCTCGGATTTCATCCACCCCTGCCCAACACTAGGAACTTGCCCTGCACCCACATCCCCTCCGAGCCGGTGGTGGTGTAGACAACTGAACTCTGCAGTCTGTAACTCAACAACCTAAAGGGCCAGGTGACTCCACCTACATGCAGTTAGGCGCACAGGGACAAGCTGCAAAGGAGCAGGCAGGCAGAAGGCCTCTCCTATCTCCCTCTGGGTTGAGAAGTGTGAAGTCCTGCCGACACACACAGACGGTAAACACAAGCCAACAACGTGGGCAGGCCCTGCTCCATGCCCACCTGAGATCAGCCCCCAGATCCTGATAAGGTAGCCATCTCCAAGTCTTCCACAACCAGGCCGGGGGGGGTCTTGATTGGTCCGGCCCACAGGAAGACCGGGGAGGCAATTATGAGGTTAAGCATGCTGGGGGGGGGGGGGCACAGCACAGAAGGGGCACGTGTCAGGAAAGGCAGCACTAGGAATGGCGTTGTCCTCCCACGTTAACAACCAGAACTAGCGTCGCTCTTGCAGCACAGGCTGGGGTGGCAGCATGAGGTGGCGGAGTGGACCAAAACTACATGCTACCAGGCAGAGATGCCCACCGAACACTCACTGAAGGGAGTATTTTCACACTCGCGCAGTGACTCGAGATGAAGCAGCCACGAGAGAGGAAACGGGGCAGGGGTGTTTATGACGAAAGGAGCAGCCTGGTGGGTAAGGGGTTTCCAAGCCTGGTCTCCCACGCTAGCCTTATGACCTTGATGAAGTCACTCAATCTCTCTGGGCCTCAGTTTCCTGATCTGAACCATGAATTCTACTTCCTGGAGAGGTTTGGGGCGCACAACACAGCACAGCCTGAAACAACATCAGCTGTCCGGGCAACTGATGAGTCTGAACCCATGTTGCACTCGTAGATGGCTCTCTAACCCAAACAGGTCTCCTCCTGCCTGTGCGCCAAGCCAGCGGCTTCTCCCAGAGAGCTGAGCAACACACCAGCTCTTGAAAGACCCTGGGCAGTTCAACCCCCAGGTGGGGCTTGAGGACAGGTTTGAAGGGACGCCCCAAAGGTTTCCGGGCTTTGGGTGAGCGGCGTGAGGGAAGTGGGCTCAGAAGCAGCCTTCAAGCCCTGGGAAGGGGCTTTGTTCCTGGGGCGAAGGGCCTGGCTTACCGAGAAGAGCATCCGGAGGCAGGTGGGGGGCGCGCAGGGCCAGAGGAAGGCGAAGAGGAAGAGGAAGAGAAACAGGAGGGTGCCGCCGGCTCCTGCCTCATTCTCCCGGGCAGCGAGGACTCGCTGGTGGCCGCCGGTTGGGGCTGGCCGCCGGACGCTGGACCCCGAGCGCGCCGCTCATGTCCCCGTCAGCCGCCGGCGAGGTGTGCGCGCAGCCGGGTCGTCTCCAGGAGAACCCCCGGGGACTCGTCATGCCCCGCGCCGGGGCTGGGCAGGAGGACCTGGGTTGGGGGGTGGTGGTGGGGCGGGGGAGAGCGCGGAGGAAAGACGGAGAAAGGAGCGTGAGAGCGCGCCGGGCTGCGCCCCGCGGGGCCGGGGGCGGGCTGGAGCGCGCCGCCCCACCCACCGCGCCCCGCGCCCTCCCGCCGGGGTGCCGAGCCCCAGAAACTTTAGCACACAGCCGGCCCAGCAGCCGCGGTGAGCAGAGTAGCCCCGAGGGTCGCGTCCACACACACCCCACCCCCCACCCCCACCCTGCCCCACGCCTTCCCCGCCCAGGCTGGCTGGCGCCCCAGAGATCCGCTTACCAGCGGCCACCGCGGCGGATCGCCCACCTGGCCGCGCGCACTGATGCGCACCCGCTGGGCTGGAGGAAGGAAGGGGGCCGGCGGCGTCGGGGTCCCCCACCGGGGAGGGGCGGTGGGTCGGCGCCCTTAAGGCATCCTGGGAAGGGGGACCGCGAGCCGAGCGGGGTGTCTGCGGGCCCCGATGGGGGAGGGTCCGTGCAACCCCCCCTCCTCCCCTCCACGACCCCGCGGCGCGGCTGCTGGCGCTGCGCGCGGGCTTCCCTCGCGCGGGTCTGCGGAGCCAGCCGTGTTACCTAGCGACTCGCTCCGGGGAGCCCACGCGGACGCGCGCCACGAGCCGGGCTGCGGCAGCCGGAGGGAGGGGCGGACGGGGCAGGGAGGGGAGCTCCGGTGGGGGCCGGCGAGAGGAAGGCCGGGCGTCCGCGGGCCGCAGCTCCTCCCTCCCTCCGCCTCCGCCTCCGCCTCGCTGCTGGCCAGGGGACCCGGGAACGACGTGGCCTTAGCCTGGCCCTGGAGGACGAAGGACCCGCGCCTGGCAGGGTGGAGAGGGAGGCCACGCCGTGTCCCCCTCACTGAGGAATACAGCAGCAGGTGGCGGCGACGTGGCCCGTGGAGGCCTGACTCCCCCGGGCGCACCGAGATGAGCCAGGCCCCTGCGGGAGCGCCGGCGAATGTGGCTGTGGGTGGGTGTGACACGCTCCCACCCACGTGCCGTACTTTGGGACCTGGGGATGGGCGAGAGGGGTGCCTCTGCTCTCCTGGTCTCCCTCCCTTCTTCCTGGGCATATTGCTGCTGTTGCTCTGGTCTCATCTTGGAAACGCAGGTCGCTGAGCTCCCGCCTCTGAGCTCCTCCTACCTCGGAAAACCAAGGTTGGCCATGGGGTTAGCAGCAGCTGCTGTGGGGCTACAAACCGCATATTCCTAGCCCGGTGGTGCCTCGTCCAACCCACCGCACAGCCAGGTAGTTACCTGCCTTGGGGTCCCTGTGACCTGCCTGCAAGCGCTCTTCTCTTTCTCGATTCGAGGCCTATCAGGCCGCCTCTGGTTATTTGCAGTTCATTGTGCATTGTAAAATAACACTTTCCATAAAATCCTTGTCCCCAAAGGTCATAGCTAGGTACTGGTCCTTACGACACTCCATGAATATGAACGTGTATATTCTGTAAGGTGTGCAGCTGTCGCCTGACGCCCTGGAACTTCTCCAAATACACCCCAATACCCAGAAAACAGGGGCAAGGGATTGAGCCCTTGTCAGAGCATGCAGGGGACACTGCCTCTGTGGACAAGGGGGGGTGGCACCTTCCAGAGCCCATCGAGTGCTTCAGAAGCACAGCCGAGTGGAAATTCCAGCTCTCCTGCTCCAAAGATTCTCAGGGCAAGAGCTGTGTGCAAGGACTCTTCTCCACTTCTCAAACGATCCACCCAGCGCGGGGGTACTGCCCCCTCCCTCGTCCACTCCCTCCCTTCCTCCCTACCTCCCAATTTGCAACAGAGCTGGAACACCTGTTCCCCACCACCACCCCCGCCTGGCCCCAGCCCTTCCCCAAGCTCATGGTCTCTTCCTGTCTGCTGGGGGTTGTGGGAACCAGGCAGAAGACAGAGCTTGAGAATCCCGTGTGCTCAGGGATGCCTGCACCCCAGCCCTGGTTCTCAGATGGGTTTCCCCTTCCCCGAGGGCTTCTGGAAGTGGGGGGAAGGTTGAGAAGTTGTGGTTGGTCCAGAGACAGGGCATCTCCTCCATTCATTTATTCATCCACTTCTGTATGCGTGTGCGTGTGTCGGGTGTGCATGTGCGTGTGAGCTCGCGGAAGCCAGGGCTCGACGGCTGCGCGCCTACTCTGCACTCTACTGCCTGCTCTCTCACTTGAACCCAGAGCTCACCAGTGCATCGGGCCTAGCCAGTCCCCTTGCTCCAGGGATTCCCCCGTTTCTGCCCCCTAATAATGGAATTACAGGTGGGCCCAGCATTTATGTGGGTACTGGGGATCTGAACTCAGATCCTCATGTTTGCTCAGCAAAATGCTTGATCTCCTGAGTCATCTTCCCAGCCCCTGTCCACGTATGTTCGAGCCTCTAGTTACCCCTGTGGATACCCCTTCCAAACAGAAACTGTTATCTCAAGAAACCAAGGCTACGGCTGGGGAGATGCCCAGCGGTTAAAGGCACTTGCTTGCCAAGCTAGGTGGCTCTGGTTTGATTCCCCAGTACTCATGTAAAGCCAGATGCACCAAATAGCGAGTGCATCTGAAGTTCATTTGCAGTGGCAGGAGGCCCTGGTGTGTCTGTTCTCATATTCTCTTATTCTCTCTTTCCCTCTCCCCTCCCTCCCTCCCTCCCTCCTCCATCTCTCTGCATGCAAATAAGTAAAAATAAAAAATATTTTTTTAAAAAGGAAGCCAAGGCTGAGAGCAGCAGTTTTCTAGAGAACACTTCTCTGCATCCTAGCCCCTGGGCAACAGTTGTGTTCTGACATTTACCAGGAAAATTTGGAGCAATGCCTCTGTGTTTGCCACTTTTTATGAGCGGTGGCTGTCAGTGGCAGCCGGCCCACAGAAACTTACCAAGGACCATTTGCTGGTGTTGATTTGGCCACTGGCTTTCTCCAGCATGAACTTCTCACTTGGAGGTACAGTTTGATCTCCCATTTGGTCAGGAATCCCAGTGGGCACACACAGCCGTTTTGGGCTCCACTATTCCAGGTGACCAAGGATCCGGGGGGTGGGGGGAAGTAACATGATGGTACAAGCCTGCCGGTTTGCAGAGGTTTGTGTCATAGCATTCAGATAGCACGTCCATCCATCCGGTGTACACATGCGCTGAGCAAAAACACAGCAGGGACTTTCACTGTCCACCTTGCACTGTCTTCTGACCATCCCCATCAACAGGGACAGGAGTGTGCCAGCAGCCAGGGTCGGGGAAGGCCACGAAGCCTTGTGGCCACTGGAGGACTGACCATCGCAGTGCAAGGAGTTTGCACTGGTCAGGCACATGGCTGAGCAGTGGTGTGTAAGTATGTTTTAGGTGAGCCGCCTGTCTTCTGAGGCTCAACGGGGGCATTTGTGGCAGAACTAACCCAGGCCAGGCAGTCCAGGGACTGAGCCCTTTATGTAGGAGAGCTTGGTTTAGTCTCACCAAAACCCCTGAAAAGGCAGTTCCCCTGTCTTTAGAGGGGAAGCACTAAAGTGTCACGTGTCCTAACGTTGCAGAGCTGTTACAGGACGCACTGGGGTAGCTGCAGGCCGTCTTCAGACCTGAACCCCAGGTTCCTAACCTCTATCCTTTAGGCTTGTGGGGCTCAACAATGATACCATAGATGGTACCTACTTGACACCCAGGGTTACCGTGAGATACATGCATACAGTCTCCAGCATTGACTGTTCCTGGAACAGAATAAGCTTTCAATGTAATAGTTACAATCACCATCATTAGACCCTCCATGCTGTTTTGTTGTTGGTTGGTTGGTTGTTTTTTGATGTAAGGTTTCACTCTAGCTCAGGCTGACCTGGAATTCACTATGTAGTCTCAGGGTGGCCTTGAACTCACAGCAATCCTCCTACCTCTGCCTCCCAAGTGCTGGGATTAAAGGCATGCACCACCACGCCCAGCTTCCATATTGTTTTGAATTGAAACGTTGTCTTATAGAAGTTAGCAAGCACTAGGAGGCATGGAGGCCGTGGGTGGCGCGTGAGTTGGATGTCCAGCCATGAGAAGGTGTCGGATTGGTGGAGACAACTCTAGCAATAACAGCTAGCCAGGAGGAGTGTGTGCCAGAAACACAGGGCTGTGAATCAGGAGCCCAGAGAGCCGTGAGAAGAAAAGAGGTTTTGCAGGCAGGGCAAGTCCAGTGGCTGCTGAAGACCGCAGAGGAAGCTATGGAGGAACCACTCTTCTCTGAGATCTCAGGGATCAGGGAGGGAGGGATCTGGGAGAGACCACAGCTGGCTCCCTTCCAGAAAGAGAGAGGAAGGCTCTCTATGGAGCCTCTCCTATGGGATGAGGCATGGGAAGAGAAGGAGGAGCAGATAGCTAGGAAGAAGGTTAGCCTCTTGGCAGGAAAAAACTTCACTGCTGTGCTTGACTGGGCCATCTCCTGTCACTCACAGGCTCAGCACTGTTGGGGACATTGTAAGGCACACAGTATATACACCTCGCCGGTCTGTGTGCGAGACGGGGCTTGGTGTCCTGTAACGAGTGCATTGCCAAAGCGACAGGTATAAATAGTGCACACTGTCCTCCGTGTGGGACAGGTACTAGTCTGACATTGGCACAACCCCTTCATTCACTGGTGCACTCCGTGCTTTCAAAACGTGTGTTGGGCTGGGGAAATGGCCCAGCGAATAAGGTGTTTGCTGTACAAGCGGAAGCACCTGAGTCTGGACCCCAGAACCCTTGTGAGGCTGCAGCAGGAGGCCCTGTCGTCCCCACACACTGAGGGCAAGAAGGAGAGGCAGAGGGAAGACTCTCCCAGAATCTGTGGGCCAGCTGGCCTGGTGCGTGCAGCAGCGAACAAGAGACCCTGCTTCAGAGAGGTGACAGGTGAGGGTGACACCCCAGATAGTCCTCTGGCCTCTATGTATGTGCCATAACCTGCAGACACCCACACTTACATATACACACCAACCCTCCCCCCCAAAAAAAATAAAAATAAATTAATAACAGTGTTTGTTGAATACTCACTCTGTGCCAGCACTTCATGGAGGTCAGGCACTCAACAGTGAGCAGGCCGTGGATGCTGCCCTTGGGTATTCAGTATATAGGGGGGAGAAACGAGCCAGCAAGATGGTGTGGCCCAATCTGGGATCAGATCTGTGGCGTCTAGGTCGTATGGCTATACAAAGGAGAGCCCTCCTTTGGATCTAGGTGTGGGGAATGTCTAAGGGGCTTCCTGAGAATTGATGGCAGTGGCCTATGGAGAAGGACACGGTTCTGGCCAAAAGAAGCCCTTCACTTGCAGGCTTAAAGGGAACCGTGGGAGGACTTCCATTACGAAAAAATCAAACCTTTGGAGGGATGGGAAACCTAGTTGTACCTTTTGCACAAGAAGCAGGTGAAGTTGAGCCAGATGAGTGTATGACGTGGAAGTGAAGATAGTGGGTTCAAGGACGAGGATCAAATTCCTCAGAAATGACCATTCCTGCGTCTTTTAGGAAATCAAGTATCATATATTTTGCCAACTAAAAATAGAACTACCATATGGCCCAACAATCCCACTCCTGGGTGCATGTCCAAAGGAAATGAAGTCGTTTCCCAGGTTCATAGCAACATATATCACAATAGCCAAGTAATAGAATCCATCTAAGTGTTCATAAGCAAGTGGCTGGATAGAGAAAATGTGCTGCATAAGCCAGGTGCACAGGGTGGCACATGCATCTGGAGTTCATCTGCAGTGGTTGGAGGCCCTGGCATGCCCATTCTCTCTTTCTCTCCTTTCCTCTCTCTCTCTCTCTCTCTCTCCTTCTCTCTCTTTCTCTCTCTCTACCACTCTTCCTCCCTCCCTCAAATAAATAAATATTTTTAAATGGTGTATTGAGGACCAGATGGATGTTCAGCAGTTAAGGTACTTACCTATAAAGCCTAATGACCCATGTTTGATTCCCCAGTACCCAGTAAAGCCAGATTCATAAGGTGGTGTATGCATCTGGAGTTCATCTGCAGTGGCTACAGGCTCTGGTGCACACATTCTCTCCCCTCCCCTATCTCTATCTACCTTTTTCTCTCACAATGCTTTCAAATAAGTAAATATATTTTAAATTATGTATTGACTATTTCAAAATACCTGGACGAGAAGACTTGCATGCATGTGTGTAGGTGTGTTCAAGTGTGTGGTGAGGTACATGTACATAGACATGGAAGACAGGGGAGCCCCAGTGCAGCTCCTCACGTGCTGTCCACTTTGTCTGGACAAGGTCTGTCACTGGGCCAAAGCTCACAAATTAGGTTAGACTGGCTGGGCAGCAAGCCCTAGGAATTTGGATGTCTCCACCTGCCCAATGCTGGGATTGCAGACACGTTCCACTACACCTGGCATTTCACATGACTATTGGGGCTCAAACTCAGGTCCTCATGCTTGCAAGGCCATCACTTTACTAATTAAACTATCTTCCCAGCTCAGATTTTTTTTTTTTTTTTGAGACAGGGTATCTCTATGCTTGCCAAAACTTCTAATATTCCTGTCTCAGCCTCCTGTAGTAACTCTTTAGTAGGTAAGAGACACCCCCAAAAAATGTATGAAGTGGTGTGGATAGTTTGAATGTATGAAATGTATGAATGGCCTCATAGACCCTGAGGTATCTTATTAAAATTGAGTTTGCAACTTCAGCCCCTACCAGGCAGATTCCTGGTAAAAGGGAACCTGTCACTGGGTGGATCTGAATTCCAGCCCAAAGGTGTGTGGTGAGAGTTTTGGGTTTTTGTTTTCCCTGCAGTTTTTTCTCTCTGCTTGGATCCGTGACAGGGAGCCGGTTTCTCCTGCCATTCATGGAACCTCCCCTGGATCTATAAGCTTGAATTAAGCCCATTCCTCCCATAAAGGGAAGTTCCTGCCAGCAACGTGGAACTGACTACAACATGGTGTGCACGCTAAATGCCCTGATGAGATCATCGCACCACGTCTACATTTACCAAATCCCACCCGTACCCCGTACACGCATGCACTGGAGATCTGTCCATTAAAAACAAAAAAACACAACTTGAATAACTTTCCGTTCTTCCACACTACTCTCAGCTCTCCAAACCTTCCACGTCCCCGTTGAGCTGGCTTCTGTCACGTGGTAGAGTTGGGGGAGGCAACCCTTTAGTCTCATAGGCAATCCCTGGCAAAGCCTGTGACTTGAACCTGGGTGTCCTCTTTGGTGGTCTTGCACAGGAAAAGCCTGGTCATCATACATGACCCTCCCTGACCTACCAGACCTTGCCCACAGCTCCAGTTTTTGGGGGAAAAGTATGAGCCCGGGGAGGAAGCCGAGCCCATGTTAGGCAGAAGTGTGGTGTGACCAGGGACACTGGCCTACGTTGGCTGCAGGATGCTGATTCATTGTTCTCATGTTAACAAGACAGCTAATGAGTACGGGGGGACGTGACACACAATGGCTCAATCAGGAAAGTGCTTGCCTTGCAAGCACGAGAACCTGAGTTCAATCCCAGGTACCCATGTAAGTGCTGGCTGTGGTGACCCATGCCTCTGATACCAGTGCTGGGCAGGTAGAGACAAGAAGATCCCTGGGGCGTGAGAGGCCCTGTCTCATGGCATTCCTGAGGATGAGGGCACCCAAAGTTGTCTTGTGGCTTCCATGCTCACTCACACACATGAAATCACGTAACACACACATGCATACCACAGACACACATGTCCCACCCCTCCCCAAAGGCACAGAAGTTGAAGCAAAGAAGACTCACGTGCGTAGGAAAGATGCTGGCTCTGGTGCTTCTTTCATACACCGAAGAGGTCACCGAGTGAAGGAATCTCGACCTCGCTGAGGAGGTGGGACAGACTTGGAGTTGGGACAACTGAGGCCAGCCAAGACAGTGGGGAAAAGGAAAGAGAAACTTGAAAGAGGCGCCACCAACCTCAGTCAGCTGGGGATTTCTTTCAAAGGGTTTCACTAGCTCTTCTGTGTGTCCCCTAAAAGGTCTCCTCAGCCCCCGGGGTTATAGCTGTGTTTTCAGAACAGGGACGAGCACTGCGGCACTGGATCAGTGGTGGGCAGATCACAGCACACAGCCCAAATGCAGCCCAGTGGCAACTTGGTAACGCCTGTGTGGGGCACATCCTCCTGTGCACTTGTGTGACGTTGCTGGGAACTGGGCACACCTGATGTAGAACAACCCAATGCCATGGCTGCCTTGGTAAGGAATTCCCCTCCACCTGTAATATGTAAGCAAAAACTGAAGGCCTGAAAAGCTGCGATTTGGACTGGAGAGATGGCTCGGTTGTTAAGATGCTTGCTTGCAAAGCCTAATGACCCAAGTTCATTTCCCCAGTACTCATGTACAGCCAGACACACACAATGGTGTGTCCCTCTGGAATTTAATTGCCTTGGCCAGAGGCCTTGGTGCTCCCATTCTCTCTCTCTCTCTCTCTCTCTCTCTGTTTCTCTCTTTCTGATTGTAAAAAAAAAAAAAAAAAGTTATTTTTCCATGATTATTAAAAAAAAGTTATTTTTAAGGCTGGAGAAATGGCTTAGCAATTAAGGTGCTTGCCTGTAAAGCCTAAGGTCATGTGTTTGACTCTCCAGGACCCACATAAGCCAGACGCACAAAGTGACACAAGTGTGCAAAGTCACACACGCACACAAGGTGGTGCACACATCTGGAGTATGATTTCAGTGGCTGGAGGCCCTACCATGCCAATTCTCTCTCTCTCTGTTGCTGTCACATAAAAAAAAGCCAATCTCTTGAGCCTGCCTCAAAAAGAAAAAAGTTCTTATTTTTAAAAGCTGTGATTTTATTGAAAAGTCCTCAAGAGAATTCTAAAGTCCCTTTGAGATTATAAGAGGCCAGTAGATAATGACAATTATTCAAATCCCCTTTGCTGTCTGACAGTCCCAGTTGTCACAGCAATAGACACATAATCCACCCACAGAACACCGTCAGTATCGTAGGATCTCAAGTCTATAGTTTCCCATACCAGCATTCGATGCTCTCCAGTGAACATACTGGCTTTCTCTGCCCATTTAATATGGCAAGATAGATGATGTGTGAATCCAGGCAATCTCAAAGGAAGACATCTGCTGACATCTTTCACACCGAATCCTCTCCCAGTGGGGAGAAAGCACTGACGTATAAACTCGCTGATGAAACAAGTGAACAGATCGTTTCTGGACTCCCATCATAACCCAGGTGGCTCACGTGACGCTCTTGCTCGCAAGGCATTAGATTCGGTGGCAGGGACATTAATTGACTGGGCTTCTGTTGGGATCTCTAGGGACATCATTCAGTCAACTATCTGCCAGACTCTGCAACGGACACCTGACCTTGAAGGTCTGGCCATTTGGGTCCCAGCTGGCTTGACACCACCGTGATGAGGACGTGAGTTAAGACACGCAGCTGCAAAGCCCAGGATCCAGCGAGCAGCGCACAGAAGCATGCTTGCTTCCCAAGTGGGATCACCAAGAAAACCAAGACTGTCTCTGAAGAAAACAAAACCTGTGGCCATTTTATTCTCCTTTTCTTAGCTAGATTGAATAAAAACAGACTCAATTTCTCTAGCTCATGCCATCTGTTTCTGAAACAAGAGACAAGTGTCTCCTGTTGTAAACCACAGTAGACGTAAAGACGTAAAGGGAGAAAGTCCCTTTGTGAACAACATGGGCAAACACCAGATGGATAAGACTCCTTTGGGGTGTCGTGGTTGGGGGGGGGATGCTTCCCTGACCCTAAATAGCCCCATCTCATCCATACCAGGGTGAGTTCTAGGTATTGATTTTTCTGAAGCCCTTATTGCTTTGAGATCTGTATTCTTTTCACCCGTCCAAGTAAAAAGACAGCCAGAGAAAACTCATTGTACATCTTTTCCGTTTGCATTTTTCTTGTCTTTCCTTTTGTATCCAGGTCCCCGCATGGTGTTTAGAGGCACGGATCACCATGGGTGACATTCCCTTGCAAGAGGACAGTGTTCCTAGGACTTTTCCTCCTAGAGGCACTCAGCTGCTATTCCAGACCTAACACATCCGTTCTCTGGCAATTAACCACATGCAAAATCTATTTCAACTGAAGCTCACTTGCTGTCCTGCTAAGAGAAGTCTTAGTGTCATCCTGAGATTATTTCAAATCTTCTGAAACCACAAAAAAAAAAAAAAAAAAAAAAGCAGGGACTTCCACCTGACAAGATTCACACTAGACATCACCAACAAAAGCTAAAACAGGGCTGGAGAGATGGCTTCAGGTGTTTGCCTGCAGAGCCAAAGGATCCCTGGTTAACTCTCCAGGATCCAGCCAGATGCACAAGGGGAGGGGGGTGTCACTCATCTGGAGTTTGTTTGCAGTGGCTGGAGACCTGGCACACCCATTCCCCCCACTCTTTCTCTCAAATAAATAAATAAGCTCAGAACACCTTTGCAGAAGTACTTTTACTAGTGAGGGATTATCTACATGAGGTCAGCCTGGGGAGGAGTGCTGTGACGGACAGCTTTGATTAGGTTAATTGAGGTGAGAAGAGCCGCCTTAACTCTGGACAGCACTTTACTTCATGGGCCGTGGTCCTGAGCTATGGAAACAGAGCGAACCAGTTAAGCAGCAGCATTCGTGGCTCTCTGCCTCACGGTGCTGAGTGTGACAGCTCCCTTGAGCTCCTGCCATCAGGCCTTCCTTGCCCTGATGGACTGTGACCTGTATGCCAAAATAAAGCCTTCCTCCCCTAAACTGACTTTTGTTAGGTATTTTGTCCCGGCAACATGACAGTAACTGATACAGCCAGTCACTTCTCTGTCGTCTATTCCTGTCTTTGTTGGTGACACTGATGGACTGCTCTCAAGGCTGGGGCACTGTCTAGCTGCTCCCTGATGGCCTCTCCACAGGACCACGGGACACACAGGCCTGAAGCTCCCCTGGGGCTCCCACAGCAAGGACTCAAACAGTGTTGCAATACTCGGCTGAGAAGCAATTTCTGTTATTCTTTAAATGACAATGTGCAGTGTAAAGGCCAGAATGAAAATAGCCTTGTCTCCACTTAATTACAAATAACGTGATTCCTTTGTGCTCTATAGTTACCCTGGCTTTCAAGGTAAGCATGGAAAACGCTGTTGAGTTAACTGCTCTGTGTCCACACTAGCGCTCACTACTCTCGTCCAAGGATTCATATTAATGCAGCGAGTTCAGTTCTGCCGAGGAGATGGTCCCATAGTACTATCATTTTAGTAAAATTACTAAAAATGTGAAGACTGTCAACGCTCCTCATTTTCCTCTTGGCTTCAACGACCCATAATGTTAATTGCTCCGGTAGCAGAGACCGTGCTGCAGATACGTGATCAGGAGCCATTTCTTAGCCCACTCCTCCACCACGCGCATCTCACTAACCACGCTGCCCTGCTGAAGGGAGCTTCCTGCTGCGGCCTCAGTCACAGCGAAGGAGAGAGTCTCCGGAGTGCCAGGAAGGCAATGCTTCCTCACCTTGTCTTTCCAATCAAGATCTTTGCTAAGACATTTATTTATTTATTTATTTCAATGCAGCAGCAGGACGCCTGCTGGTCCTGTTAGAGGCTCTGCGTAAAGCTGATCTACTTTAAGACCCCAGCATTAGAATCCTGTAAAGGGAACAAGGAGGGTGGGGCTCTGGATTACTCACAAAAAAGGAGGAATTTGGGGGTGGGGGAGGTGACTCAGTGTTTAAAGGTGCTTGCTTACAAAAGGGGATGATCTCATAAAACCGAGGAATGTTGAATGACGAGCATGCAGATATTAATAACCCCTCTTGGCAAATTTCCAAAGGCATTTCACTGAGAAAAGAAAGCTGATGGTTAGCAGGGAGTGGTGGCTCACACCTTTGATCCCAGCACTCCAGAGGTAGAGGTAGGAGGCTTGCCATGAGTTCAAGGCCACACTGAGACTACATAGTGAATTCCAGGTCAGCCTGGGCTAGAGTGAGACCCTACCTCGAAAGAAACAAAAAAGAAAAAAAAGAAAGAAGAAGAAAGAAAGGAAGGAAGGAAGGAAGCAAGCAAGCTGGTGTTTGCAATTGAGCTGGAGAGATGGCTTAGCAGTTAAGGTGTTTGCCTGCAAAGTCAAAGGACCTGGGTTTAATTTCCCAAGATCCATGTAAGCCAGATGCACAAGGTGGCGCATGTGTCTGGAGTTTGTTTGCAGTGGCTGGAGGCCCTGGTGTGCCCATTTTCTCTCTCCCTTTCTCTCTCTGAAATAAATAAATAAATAAAAATATTTTATAAAAGACATGCAGATCGGGCTGGAGAGATGGCTTAGTGGTTAAGCGTTTGCCTGTGAAGCCTAAGGACCCCGGTTTGAGGCTCGATTCCCCAGGACCCACGTTAGCCAGATGCACAAGGGGCGCACGTGTCTGGAGCTTGTTTGCAGTGGCTGGAAGCCCTGGTGCACCCATTCTCTCTCTCTCTGCCTCTTTCTCTCTGTCTGTCGCTCTAAAATAAATAAAATAACAACAATTTTTTTTAAAAAAAGACATGCGGCCCATCATGCACTGTCACCATCGGTGTCCCCATCATCAACATCGCCAGCTGTACTTGATCCTGTTCTGCGCTGGGCACTGTCACATGTGGTACCAACCTGCTGACCACAAGCTCACTTCTAGCACAGCGCATGGTCCCCACTTTAGAGCCGAGACAGCGATTCCCAGAGACAATGTGATCTGTAATCTTCAAAATTCCAGAATTCTAGACTGAAGAGATGGACCTTTCAAACTGTGAGAGGTTACAGATTTAATGGTAACCAGAAACTATTTCTATCTGACCAGCAGGGGCTCTTGCTAATAAAATGCAACATCTTAGGTCATGAACATAAATGAAGAACTTTCTAGAAATAAATTCTCTGTTTTCAGAGTACTAAACGCACAATAGCCCTCAGAAGGAGGTGTCACTACCTTACTTTTTACAGAAAGAAAAATGGTTTTCCATCTCTTGCCTGTTTATTTTTTTTTCTCAACCACAAAGTTTTTAGCTGCCAGGAACCTTGTTAGCATGTCATTGTTCTCCACTCCATTTTCAGAGCTCATTGAAAATGCACATCAGAAGGATAAGTCTCTAAAAGCTTCCAGCCCCTGCTGGTCTTCGCAAGGATGACTCACCGACTGCATGCCATAGCGGCTTGCATGTGCCAAGAGCCAAGTCCCGCTCCTGGCATGAACAGAATAGGAAAGGTAGATGAAGGTGACATCAGGGAGAAGTGAAAGTGCAGGTGTAGTTTCTCTGTTTTCTTGTCAATGTTTCACCAATCTAGAAGTGCATGGCATTACTGGTGTGTGTGCGTGCGTGTGTGCGTGTGTGTGCGTGTGTGTGTGTGTGTGTGTGCGTGTGCTCGCATGCACGTGCGCGTGTGCCTGCATGTGTGCTAAATCAGATGGCTTGAGAAGTTACGCGAGGGGAGATGCCAATACTCACACAGAGACGGCAGGCAGCAAGAGTTTGAATTGATAATCCCCAGGGGAAGGCAGAAAGAAAGAGAGGAAGAGAAAAGGGGAAAGGGGAAAGAAGGAAGAGGGGAGACTGGAAAATGGCTCGGCAGTTAAAGGTACTTGTTTGAAAAGCCTGATGGCAGGGTTGACTTCTCCAGTACCCACCTAAAGCCAAGCACAGAAAGTGGTGCATGTGTCCGGAGTTACTATTTGCAGCAGCAGGAGGCCCTGTCATGCCCATCTTCTCTCTCTCTCTCTGTCTGCTTAGTAAATATTTTAAGAAAGAAAGGTGGGAGGAAAGAAAGAAACACAACTAAAAAAAAAATCTGTCCCACAGACTTAAAATCTGTTGGCTCAGCCAAGCTTTGCTGGCATCACAGTGATGTGTATATGTCTACTGTGCTCCTCTTGAGTTTTATGACTGCAAAGTGACTAGTCTCCATCTGTTCTGAGCTAAGTGTGGTGGAAGAGTGATAAAGAAAATATGATTTTTCTTTGAGTCAACAGACTGGCCTTTTTTATGTGAGAGAGCAAGGAAAAGAGAGAGAGAGAGAATTGAGACACCAGGGCCTCCAGCCACTGTAATCAAACTCCAGGCACATGTGCCACCTTGTGTGCATGTGACACCCTCCATGCTTGCCTCACCTTTGTGCATCTGGCTTATGTGGGACCTAGAGGGTCAAACATGGGTCCTTAGGCTTTGCAGACAAGTGCCTTAACTGCTAAGCCATCTCTCCAGCTCCACCTCCCCTTTATTCTGAAGGAAAATGTAACTAAAAATATCTGTGTCTGGCAGGGTATGGTGGCACACGCCCTTAATCCCAGCACCTGGGAGGCAGAGGTAGGGAGGACCACCATGAGTTTGAGGCCACCCTGAAACTACATAACGAATTCCAAGTCAACCTGGGCTAGAGTGAAAGCCTACCTCAAAAAGCAAAGTGGAAGTCAGAAGTTGGGGTGTCAGCTCTCCCCTTCTTTGAGACGATGTCTCTCTTATTGTTTTGCCATTTGATGTGCACCAGTCTAGCTGGCCTGTGAGCTTCTGGATTCTCTTGGATCTGCTTCCTATCATCATAGGCACCTTGAGATTACAGATGCATGTGCCACCTTGCATCTGGATTTACATGGATGCTAGGGGAGTTGAACTTGAGTTTGGCATGTCTGCATATCAGCCACTAAGTCATCTTCCCACCTCCATGAAAATATAACTTAAAAATATGACTTGGGAATACTGACCTAAAATTTAGCCCAATGCTGCCATTCTCTTCCATGAATAAAAGACAAACTAATCAATATGCATCACAAATCCAGCCCCAGGCCTGGGCCCAGGATATCTTTGGTGCCCTGGGATAAGACCATACAGTGTGAGAAATCAGAGCCCATAGAGAGAGGTGTGGTAGCTTGAAGGAAATGTCCCTCGTGAGCTCATGTGTTTTGAACAGTTGGTTCCCTGCTGAAGACTATTTGAGAAAGTTATTGGGCCATTGGGAGGTGGAGCCTTGCTGGAGAAAGTCAATCTCCAGTAGTGGGTTTTGGGGTGATCTAGGCCAGCTCCAAGCCCAGTGCTTAGACTACTTCCTCCCTGCTGCTGTGGAGATGGGATGCCTGCCTGGCCATCTGCTCCTGCCATGACACAACTGTGAGCTGGAAATGAACCCCTTTCTTCTATCCCTGCTTCTGATTAAGAGTTTAGTTCCAGCAATAAGAAGATAACTGTTAGAGAAAGGGTTATTACACCTGTCAACACCTTGCTTGTTTGCTGCCCTTGGTCCTCAAGTGTGTTGTCCGGGAGAAGTTCACAGGAACTAAAGGTCCCTCTGCTTAAGTAGCAAACAACACACAGCCTGTAAAAATTCTGCTGGGGTCATCACTGAAGCAGACCAAAAATGAACCCAACATGGCTCAGGGAAATTTTGCCGAAGAGGGAGCGGAAAGAATGTCAGAGCCACATGTTGGGTCATGATATGCAGAAACATTTATCCTACCCATAACTGTGGGCTAACTCCACAATGTGTGACCCATATACCTCAACAAGGAAGGGCCAAGGGGAGGGGTTAGGTCATGGATGAGCCTAATAATGGTACCAAATTGACTGTTAATTCGCTGAGTACAAAACTAATTAATAAAAAAAAATTCTGCTGGGGGTTATTTCTCTTTTACACAGGGCTGGTAGGGACAAAAGCAGTAACAGTCATTGACTGGACACCTGTGATGAGCCCTGCAAAATGTTGGCATCTCACATCCTGTTTATTTAATCCTTTGACCAAACCCAAGAGAGGTTGGCTGTGCACACCCTCTCAGAGACGAGAGCTCAGGGTCAGAGGTGGCCAGACAGTGAAAGCCCCCATTCCACTTATCTTTTTCTGGGTAACAAACAGCCACAATACGTAGGGATCCACAACACACTTATCTCACCATTATTACTGTGCATCAAAAACAGGAGCCCAGTTTCACTGGGTCTTCTGTTCCCAAGGCTGACTCTGGCATGCCAGCCGGGTCCCCTATCAAGGCTCAGTGGGAACATGTCTATCTCCGGCTGCTCCTCATGACGTTGTTGGCACAGTGAAGTGCCTTGAGGGAAGCTGGACCTGGCATAGACTTCCCAGATGACTTTTGGCCACAGCCATCCTTCACTCCCTGCCACATGGGCCACTTCTTCAGCTTGCAGGCTGTGCCAGTCAGGAAGGCATCGAAGGGCATGTTAGAAGGATAGACCCACAGTCTTATGTAGCCGAATCGCCAAAGTGATGCCCTCTCACCTTGCTGCATTTTATTTTGAATTTTTTTTTAATTTTTTATTTATTTATTTGAGAGTGACAGACACAGAGAGAAAGACAGATAGAGGGAGAGAGAGAGAATGGGCACGCCAGGGCTTCCAGCCTCTGCAAACGAACTACAGACGCGTGCGCCCCCTTGTGCATCTGGCTAACGTGGGACCTGGGGAACCGAGCCTTGAACCGGGGTCCTTAGGCTTCACAGGCAAGCGCTTAACCGCTAAGCCATCTCTCCAGCCCTGCATTTTACTGATTAAAAGAAAGTTGCCTCTAATCAAGAAAAAGAGATTTTTCATATCTTCCATGGCTCAGGGTCCATTGCGGAAGAGGTGGAGGAAAGAATGTAAGAGCCAAAGGAAGGGTAGGACTCCTTACAATGTGCTCCTCCAGATACAAAATGGCCTGGATATCCATGACCTCACAGTGCCTGACACTACCTACACAAGACCATCATAATAGGAGGAAAAGATGATGACCTCAAAATAAAAGAGAGACTGGGAGGGAATATGGTGGAGAGTGGAGTTTCATAGGGGAGAGTGGGGGGAGGGAGGGCATTACCATGGGATATTGTCAACAATCATGGAAGTTGTAAATAAATAAGTAAAAAGAAAAAGAGATATTTTACAAAATGTGAATGCCAGGAGGCTGTAAGTATGGAGATCTCAGAGTGCACCAGCACCTCCCCTGCTGAGTTCCAGTTGTGCCTCTCCAGGATCCTGTCTCCCAGCTTTCTCCATTGGCTTCCTTCTCCTCACCAGGTCCTCATGTCCCTGGAGGCCCAGTCCCAGCCACCCCTTGTTTGTCCACCCAGCCTTCCTCCTTTGGGCTTTCTCGTGGACCCGCAGACTTCATAGCAGCAGACACATCAACTATGAGACATTGCTGTTGCCAATCGTTTTTTAAAGTTTTTAAAAAATACTTTTATTCATTTATTTGAGAAGGAGAGAGAGGGGCAGATAGACAGAATGGGCATACCAGCGTCTCTAGCCACTGCAAACGAACTCCAAACACATGTGCCACCCTGTGTATCTAGCTTTATGTGGGTACTGGGGGATCAAACCTGGGTCCTTTTTGGCTTTGCAGGCAAGCATGTTAACCTCTAAGCCATCTTTCTTTTTCTTTTTCGTTTTCTTTTTCTTTTTACGTAAGCTTGTTTTGTGGATGCAAGACTGCCTTTAAGCAGCATACCTCACACCATGTGCTATGCTGCCCCAGGCACCTACAGCATTTCTTTAGGGTCATATACAGGAAGAAAGAGAGCACAAAGTTATGAACTGGAGCCGGCGTGGCGGCGCACGCTTTACTCCCAGCACTCGGGGGGCAGAGGTAGGAGGATTGCAGTGGGTTCAAGGCCACCCTGAGACTACATAGTGAATTTCAGGTCAGCCTGGGCTAGAGTGAGACCCTACCTTGAAAACACAAGAAAAAAAACTTAGGAACTAAAGACCCCCCCCGCCTGCCATGTCACCAAACACACATGTCCATCCATGTCAGCTTGACGTTGGAGATTTGAAGAAAGTGTTCAAGCTCAACAGAAGGTCGGAAGCCATGATGGGGAGGCAACCTTAAGCATGATAATTAGGTGTTCTGTGCGACCCATCACTGTGTCTGGAAAAATCTACATAAAAATTCAAATTCAGTCCTTTGTACCGAAGAGGACTCTCAGGCACTGCGGAGATGGCGGGGGCGTGGGGACAGTGAGTAGTCAGGGAAGGGAGAGGAGAATTTTCTACTTTGTGTGTCCTCTTGTGTTCCTTCAGAAGTGTCCTTCCTCCCAACTTCACTGTTCTCTCTTTATTTTAGACCCTCAGATTTCCTCACACAAAGGCCTCAATGGGCTCCTCCTGGCTCCTGACCTTCTGTCTCTGACCGCCACTTCATGGGTCAAGAGAGTTTCCCAGAATATGGTGGTAACTGTGTCATTCCTTTCCCTAAGTTCCCTCAGTTATGCCCATTCCCCGAAAGGCAAAGGTCAAATCCTCAGTTGGTTCATGAGGCCTGTCACTGACAGTGGTCACCCGGGGACGTCTTACACCTTTTGGACAACCTCTCCACATGTTGACAGTTTCCACACACAGTCCCCACATTCCCGTGGTGGGCTGCAAAGTGGCACCAGCAGCGCTTCCTGTGGGCAGGACGTGGGCATGCAGCCCAGGTTCTCCCAGCCAGCTCTGCCCTGTGAGAAATGGAGTGGCAGGCGAGGAAGCAGGCCCCGGCGTACCCTGAGAGGTGATCTTCCACCAGGCATGCAGCAGAAACAGCTGATCTCTGGGGTAGCTTCTGGTGTCCTGTCTGGGATTACTGGCACCCAGCGGTGGGCACTGGCAACGATGATGTTGTGGTGGGTGGGTGGGTGGGTGGCTTAGCTGCAGCTTATGACTACACGTGTCTGTCAATGGAGTCTGTAATTGGCCACCAGGAATTCTGATTAATGCATGGTCTTTTATGCCCCTGCTCTGACAAATGTCTTCAGCCTCCCCCTCCCTCCTGGAACTTTCCTACATATTCCATGCTGTAATCTCACTGTTTTACAAATATATTCTTCCTGTCTCTCCTGGGCTTCCCCATAGCATGCACCTGGTGTCTGAGGCATTCTTAGCTGTTCCTTGTTTTACCTGAGTTTCTCCTATCCAGTTTTGAGTGTTGACTCCTCTCTCTCTCTCTCTCTGTGTGTGTGTGTGTGTGTGTGTGTGTGTGTGTGTGTTCAGGTACACATGCATGTGTGCATGTGGAGGCCACAAGTTAGTTAATAGTTAATGTTGAGCATCTTCCCCAATCACTCCCTACTTTAGTTATCTATTTATTTTTGAGCTACAGTATCTCACTGAATCTAATCACTGATTAGCTAGCCAGTTACCAGGGTTGCTCCTATTTTTCTTTTTCTTTTTCTTTCTTTCTTTCTTTCTTTTTTTTTTTGCCTCCACTATGCTGGAATTACAGGCACATGCCACCCTGCCTGGCTGTGACTAGGGATCTGAACTCCAGTCCCCAGGCTTGTGTGGTAAGCACTCTGCCTGCTGAAACACCTCCCTACCCCCTGGATCCTGACTCCACGTCTGTAATAAAGGTTTTCCTTTGACCCACACTTTCTTACTGCAGCTTATCCGTGATTGCATTTTAATCGACAATTCAAGTGTGTACATCTGCCCCTGAACTCTGGGCTCTGGGTAGGGAGCGTGCTGACTCTGTCCACTGCTCGCAGTGGGTGGCTCCTGCTCTGCCTGTCCTTTAGTCTCGGAAATGTGCTACAACGAGAACTGCTACCTTCTGCTGAGTCCCACCCACCTGCCTCAGTGGTGGGGAGGGGGTGGCACCTGACACAAGCAGAGTCCAAAGTGCCAAAGCATGAGACGTTTACTATTTCTTCCTGTCACTTCTTTCTCCTCTAATAAGTCACCACAAAGTCAGTGTCTTACAACACGCTACCTCACAGTTTCTGAGAGTCAGGATGTGGCCGTCACTTTCCTGGGACTTTGCCTCCAGGCCTTATCTAAAAGCTCAAATGGGGCAAGGTCTTCTTTCAAGTCCACGTGAGCACTCAGGCTCTTGCTGCCTATAATGGTCAGCTTCACGTTGCTGGGATGAACTTCCAAGCCAGGCACCATTTATGGGAGGAACAGACTTATTGAAGCTTACAGATTCAAGGGAAGTTCCCTAATGGCGGAAGAAGCTGGCCCCTTTTCACAGGCCCACAAAAGAAGAGAAGCCACCACCAGCACCACAAGCAAGCATGCTCCAGAAAGCCAGGCAGAGCTCCGGCTGCTTTCCATGCGCCTTAGGCTGGGGTTCCAGATCCACTACCAGTAACACCTTAGCACTGGACCCTAGGATCTGTCCACCGTGACACCTCCTCCAGCCAGGCAGCTGGAAATCTAAGAAATGTTGTTTGTTCATTTTGTTTTTCGAGGTAGGGTCTCACTAGCTCAGGCTGACCTGGAATTTGCTATGTGGTCTCAGGTTGGCCTTGAACTCACAGCGATCCTCCTACCTCTGCCTCCCAAGTGCTGAGATTAAAGGCATGCGCCACCACGCCCAGCCAACAAGCTTTAATAATACTGAATCTAGGGCTAGAGAGATGACTTAGTGGTCAAGGTGCTATCTACAAAGCTAAAGGACCCAGGTTCAATTCCCCAGGACCCACATAAGCCAGATGCACAAGGTAGCTCATGTGCCTGGAGTTTGTTTTCGGTGGCTAGAGACCCAAACATGCCTAGTCTCTCTCTCTCTCTCTCTCTCTCTCTCTCTCTCTCTCTCTCTCTTCCTCTCTCTTTCTCTCAAATGAATAAATAAAAACAAAATATTTTTTAAAAAACTGAATCTACTGGGGTCATCCATTCAAACTACCACATTGCTCAGAGGACCAAATGTCTCCACGTGTTGTTGACTGCTATTAGCAACAGGCTACCTTTAGCGGAAGGCTGCCCTTGGTTCCTCACTACCTGGGCACCTTCAACTTGTCTGCTGGCTTCATTCTAGCCTGCAAAGGAAAATACATTGACAAGAATGTGCTGTTATGGTCTTATGTAACATGATCACAGAGGGGATGTCTGCTCATTTTTTCCAGACCCTGTTAGAAGCAAATCTCAGGTCCTACCCACACTCACAGGTAAGAGATCACATAATGTTTAGAAGTAAAGGAAGTTGGGGTAGTTGAGGGGTCATCTAAAACCCTGTTTTCTACAGACATGGCTGGAAGAAGTCATTTGGATTAAAGGAACAAAGCAGGAAGAGTGAAGAATGAATACCCAGGGACTTACAGATTCTCACTGCAGAGTACTCAAGTCTCAGCCAGAATATTAGAAATTCAGTTAGTTGGTCCAATGAATTAGCTCATCACTTTCCCTTTCCCCACAGAAGCCAGTGTGTTTTGTATTCATTTTTGTCATAGTTCATATGCCATTTTTGTAGTTACCTTCTTTTGTGGGGAAAAAGGGTTATTTTGGCTTACAGACTCTAGGGGAGGCTCCATGATGGCAGGGGAAGATGGTGGCCTGAGAAGAGGTGGACATCTCCTCCTGGCCACCATCAAATGGACCACAGGAGGAGGAGAGTGCCCTGTAGTTACCTTCCTGTTGCTGGTAGAAAGCAGTAAATCCAAAGTAGTTTGGGGGAGGAAAGGATTTATTTTGGCTTGTAGACTTGAGGGGATCTTTCATAGTGGCCGGGGAAAACGTGGCATGAGTTTTCACCTCCTGGCCAACAACAGATGGACAATGGCAGCAGGACAGTGTGCCAAACACTGGCAAGGGGTAGCTGGATACAACACCCATAAGCCCACCCCCAACAATACGTCCTCTTCTGGAGGCTCCAGTTCCCAAAATGCCACCAGTTGGGGACCTAGCATTCAGAGCACATGAGTTTATGGGGGACAACCTGAATCAAACCACCACAGCCACTGTATTGCTAGTGCCCAACATGGCGTGTGGATAGTGAGAGGTGTCCCTGATAGTCTATTACATCAAATTGAGACTACTCAGATAGCTGAGCCATGTTTAGGTAGTTGGTTGTAAGTCGCCAAATCACTAGATGTTGGAGGTTTTCACCTTGCTCGTGTCATATTCCGAAGAAGCCAACAGTGCAGAGAAATAACTGAGTAATTTATTCTCATCTCCAACTAGTCACTTAAACCAGTCACGTCAACAGAGCTAAAATAAGGCTCTAAACTCTGACGGTGAATTTGGCCAGCTCGGATTGAAACAAGACTCTGAGGCTGGCAGAAGGCTGGCTCAGCACCACGGACAGCAGCCCGCGGTGGTCAGCACCTCTGCATTTCAGCCGTGACCTCCCCAAGTGCTTCTTGGGACCACAAATTAAAGATTGAAATAAAAATATCTGGTGTACCAAGTAAAAACTTGGAGGGTGCAATCATTAGTTTTGACATGATTCACCCTCTCAATGTATATGAGGACTATGTAGCATATTCTTCTTGTGGCTGTGACGGATACCATTCTCCTTAATGCTTGCCAGACAAGGAATTTAGTTTAGTTGCTGTTTTTTAACAGGCCCTCAGTAATTCTTGATAATCAATTTGTTTCAGAAAGAAATCAGCATTCTTGCAGTTCAATGATCTAAAAATATGCTCTGGGAAAAATGATTTTATAGCCTTATGCAGAATGTATGTCTCTTTCTTTCCTTCTTTCTTTTTTCTTTTTTGCTGAATAATGTTCTTTGTTTCTGCAGAGTCGTGTACATTGCACCTCTGGTTTGGTTCACATAGTCAAAATGCTAGAAATGTTTGGCTTGCTGTTTTTACTACTTGAAGGCTGTCAGCATGCATCTTGGCATGGCTGGAAGTGGCCCTCAAGGGGTTCTCCTGACCGTATTTGTAAAAGGTGATCTCCCCAATTTGCTAGTTGCAGAAATTTGAACATAAATACTTCCAGCTGAAAGATAAATTTGACCTGTTTAAAAGCTCTCTGATTCTGGGGTTTTAAGACACGGGGAGGCAGCCGATTATAAACATTAAATGAGAATCGCCCCTGTTCATAGTAACAGTGTCATTGCTGCTACTGAGGGATGAGAAGAGCAGACATGTACTCTCCCCGTGGCACACAAAGAAAGGCAGGGGCAAGGTGGGTAAAACGCTCAGATCCTAGGGCTGGGGAGACGGCTCAGTGGATGAAGCGCTTGCTGCACAAGTGCGGAGACCTGGGTTTGGATCCCCAGAGCCGCACAAAAGCAAGGTTGGCGGTGCAGGCCTGCCATCCCAGCTCTGGGGAGAAGGAGACAGGGGAATCCCTTAGGGCTTGTTGACCAACTAATCTAGACAAACCAGTGAGTTCTGGGTTCACCGAAAGACGCTGACTCAAAAAGTAAGGTGAAGAAGTGATCGAGGATGACACCTGGCGTGCGCCTCTGGCCTCCACACATGCATATGCATTCGCCCATATACAGAGTACACATGCACAGAGATAGCCCACATATATGCATAGCATGTGCACGCGCGCGCGCACACACACACACACACACACACACACACACACACACACACACACACTCATAAAGAACTGGGTCCCAAGGGAGCTGGGAGGGACTGTTGGAGACTCATGCACTGAGGCTCAGATTCCAGTTAGCGGCAGCTGGCTCCATCTTCTCCAGCGTGCATTGTGTGAGCTCCTCAAAGCCACGATCTGTGCTTTCCTCTGGACATCAGTCCTTTCCCTATACCAGGCACTAGGGTCACACCAAGGCTCCTTGCTTGGGAAGGAGCGACTCTGTAAGGCACACCATTCAGACGCAGCTCTGTGCCGTACAGAGACAGCTTGCTTTCTCCGCTGAATTACATCTTAGAACTTTCTCTTTCTTTGGGTTTTCTGTGGAACATAAGAAGTTGTAAGATTCCAAAAAAAAAAAAAAAGATGCCAATTTTTCTATACCTTATAGAAAAAAGTCTTTAAGATGGCAGGAATGATGATAAAGTATGATGAAGGACTATGCACAGAGATAGTTGCTTTATTACTCCTGGTAGCATTTAATTAAAAATTTAATATAGGAATCTCAGGAAATCACTCTTGAAGGCCCCTATATGAAGCCCCATTTCTCAAAAGCTGAGAGCCACTGCTAGCTTTCACCAGTGTATCTCAGTAAAGTGACAATTCACCCAGAAGGGTGCTGCCTGGGCCAGTGGCACCTCGCTTTGTGATGAACTGAGAAGGTATCTGCCTGTGACCAGGGCCAGTTTGGTTCTTTCTGTAGAATGGGATCTCTAGAAGACGGTGGGATTTCTTATCTCTACCAGTTACTAACCTTGAGGAGGAAGTTTGTCCCACGCTCAGTTTCTCTGTCAAATGTGGACCATCGGCTCATCTCAGAGGCTCTTTATGAGAGTTGGTTAATGTACATAAAAACTCTTTGTGATTCTGAGTTGAATTTCACCACTTCCTTCTCTTCTTCTTTCTTCCTTTTCCCACCTTCTTTCCTTCTTCTTCTCACTTGAAGTTATTTCCATGCATTGGAAGAATATCACCTGCTTTTTTTGTTTATTTTTATTTATGAGTGACAGACAGAGAAAGAGGCAGATAGAGAGAGGGGGAGAGAATGGGCACACCAGGGCCTCTGGCCACTGCAAATGAATTCCAGACATGTGCACTCCCTTGTGCATCTGGCTTATGTGGGTCCTGGGGAGTCGAGCCTCAAACTGGGGTCCTTAGGCTTCATAGGCAAGCACTTAACTGCTAAACCATCTCTCCAGCCCTCACCTGATTTTTAAGGAAAAAGAAACAGAACATAAGACTTCAGTAAGTGCATGAAGTCACAGCCCCTCCGGTTTGCCTCCGCTGCTCGCACTGGGGCAGAAGGAAGGGGAGCCTGAGACAGGCACATGGAGGACTCTTCTCGGCGGTGTTGAGGGGACAGCCCCAAGTTCCAGGCCTGGCCCAGCGTTGGTGACATTCTGAGTAGCTTGTTTCCATTCTCAGGGCCTCATCTTCCTTACCAGCACAGTGGACCAAGGACAAAGGCTTCTCAGCATGTGTGAACACGGATGTGACAGCCTTGTGTCACAAGAACCTGTGATAGTTTTGTCACCAATTAATGATGGAATTGAAAGCTCGAGGAAGGTTAAACTCTGAACAGCAGAGTGGCATGGCGGCATAGAGCTGTAATGCAAACACTGAGGCAGCTGAGGCAGGAGGATGGAGTGTGAGGCTCGCCTATGATACAGGGTGGGACTCTGTTTCCAGAGAGAGAGAAAGAGAGAGAGGGAGGAAGAAAGCAAACAAAAAAGTAGTTATTTTACTTCAAAGGTGTGGCCCCATGGAGTTCCGATAGTGTGTTTCACATGCAGGTAATTGAGCTAACTGCAGCTGAATTCCATCACTCGTGGAATGGGAACGGGAATGTGAATGTCGTTTTCTTCCTGTACCATTGCCGTCTACTCCTGCCCCCATTTGGAGCTGCTCCTTAGAGGGAGAGTGAGGCAGGCCCTGAGCCCAACTCCCAAGGGCAACAAAAAAGTTGTAGGGTGTTGTCAATCAAAGAAGGGACGGGGCAAGAGGAAGGGTCTTCTAGGATGTGTTGGTGATGGGGTGGGTCATGATTGGGCATCTCCTGCAAGTGTATCACTTCGACATTGAACTAATGGTATTTCTAGGAGCCTTCTCCAAATTTTACCTTTCTCATTATGTCTTGTTCCACTTGCCTTTGATGACTGGATACTCGGAGACATAAGCCCTCCACTTCACAGACTGCTTCACCATCGCCCTGTGAGCTATCTGCATCTCTCCCAATGAGCTCTACGGACAGAAACACCTGGAGCTGAAGAACAGGGAGGTGGCTTAGGGGACGTGGATTCTGGCTCATCTTGCAGAAATGTGAACTGAAACCCCAAGAGGCCATGAGATTCACAGGAGAGTTAGACGTATAACCCCTAGTCCTGCCTCGGGCCCTTCCCACTTCCTCAAACTGCTCCCAGCTCTGAAATCTGAGGCTTCCATACTTCCTACAGCATGGCTCCAGGCACGTGCTCCGCTCACCCAGGAAAGGAGGTTAGACTCCCAATGCACTAGACGCTGTCCTTGTGGGAAAGAACCCACTGGTGAGGGGCCGGGTGGGCAGCCAAAGTTCCAATTTGGTTATTTGGTGGCAGATTCCACCTGCTGGATATATTTTATAGCAACTCCAGAGATTGAGGGAAAAAAATCCTAAAACTAGCTTGGTGCCACACTATGAGCTACACGGGATATGTGCCAAGGCAAGAGGGTCACCTGAGCCCAGGTGTTTTGGAACAGCCTGAGGAATACAAGAAAATCCTCCAAACCAATGAAAGTCAAGCTCTGCATTGAACCAGGAAATGCTAAAGAGACCAGAGAGCCAGAAACTGATCCTCAAGGACCTGACCCTAACTCTTTGCCTAACTTCGTGTGACCCTCATGTCACCTGGGCTTTGCATCCATTCACTGGGTCAGATGGACTTTCAGTTCATTCTGTTAAAGCAGAGGGCCACATGGAGGTCAGGAAGGCCAAACAGACATGAGCAGACAGGCCTCCATCCCGTTGTCTCCCTGCTTTCCCGAGCCCCGATGGCGACCTTCTGCTCTGGCTGCTTTATAAATCCCAGGTCTTGCCCAAGCCATGTGCAGGCGCTCAGCCTCTCCATGACTCTTGTGCACATCTGTGATGGAGGCGGACACAGGGCCAGCATGTAGGGGCTGTGGAGGCCACGCGAAGCCAGGATGCGTGCAGGGCCCCAGGATGCGGTCAATGTTCACTAAAGGTTGGATGTTGAGCCTGTTTTGGAGGCTCAGTAAGTCTTTGGTTTCCTGGCCTGGCTGGTATGTTTCATGCTGAATAGGTTAGTGCTGAGGGCCCCCCCAAACCCAGAGCTCCCCACCAACAGGCAATGGCATTCTTTTCTGCTGACAGGCTCTTGTCAGTTCCATGCATTTTGCATGGCCCCCTCCTTTGGAAAGTGGGTTTTCAAAATCAGTGCAATTTAGAGTGACAGACTTTCTCCATGGCCCACTGCATTTCCATGAGCCCTGAACGGCTGGAGGAAAACCAGCCCATGCTTCTCAGTGAGTATGTTGGGCTGTGGAAATCCTTGGGCTATAAATAGCATGCGTGTGTTTTTTTAATATGATGGACTCATTTTCTCTGATCATAAAAATCCATGGCTTCTATTTTTAGCCACCGTGTTGCTCCCTAGCACTGAGGGATTTTAAAAATAGGCTCCGGGAAACAAGATTGCTCGGCTAACTCTCTCAGCTCGGAAGCAGCAGAAGGGGCTCGCAGATGGGGTCTGGAACTCGGGGTCTTTGCATTAACCCCAGGCTGCCTGGAAGTCCTCCTTGTTCCAGTCCCCTCGGGTCTCGAGCCTTCCACTTGCATTACATTTGCTCGGGTGAAGAGCTGTGTTCATTCACTCACCGAGCCTGCTCTGGGCCAGCCATGCTGCTGGGCTGTCAGGGAAATAAACAGTGTTTGTACACCAGGACGCCCACAGACAGCCTCAAGGGGAGAAGCTGACGCACACTGTAGCCCAGGTATGGTGTAAGTGAAAGCCCAGGAAACATCCAGAAGGTGCACTCAGTGCTGCCCAGAGTGGCCTCCAAATCACTTGTGCTAAGCGGAACAGGGGACCCAGAGACATTCAGGTCCCAAGCACACCAGAACCATGGTGTTAGGTGGGAGATGATCTCACTGTGGCTGCACTAGGGTCTTGAGATGAGATGAGCCCGTGGTGGCCTGAAAGGTTAAAGAAGGGGTCATGAGCCAAGGAGCACTGTTCTAGAAGCTAGAAAAGGACAGGAAATGTACATTTGCCCAGGGTCTCCACAGGCAGGTCAAGCATGAACATGACTTTGGACCTCTGGCCTCCAGAACCATTGAGTGAAGGCTTTATCATGGCTTCACACATACTAAACCAAGATTTGGGCACTGAGCTGCACCCCACGTCTGTCTTTGTTTGCTTTACTTTTTTATTTTTAATTTTTAGATAAGGTTTTTCTAAGTTGCCCAGGTAGGCTTCAAACCGTAGCCCAGGTCAGTCTTGTATGTGTGGTCCTCCTGCCTCAGCCTCCCAAACACCAGGGGTTACAGGTATGTGTCACCCTGCCTAGCGAATTTGTGTTGTTTTTAGCCAACTGGGTTTCAGCAGCCATGGAAATAGAGCTAGCATCCCAGGTGCTATTTTAGCTGGGCTGCTGTCACATACTCTCCCTGTGAGGGCTCTCACCACATCTCCCCTCTTCTGTGGAAAGGTGCACCCTAGTTCTTGTTGAGCTAGTCCCCTCCTCTGCTCAGGCTGTGCCTCAGTGAGCTGCTCCACCCAACTTATTGTTGCCAGGGGGTTGTTTTATTTATCCAGCATCTCCAAGGATCCAGAAGACGCTGAGGGAAGAGATGCTGAATGGGAAGACCAATAACATCCCCCAACCAGACAGCGCCACCCCATGGAAATGCAGACCTGCAAAATCAACCCCATAGTTAGAGACAGAAACCCAGAGAAAGGAGTGGCCAGACCAAGCTACCTGGAAAAGGAAACAGACATTCCAGTTCTGGGGTCACCCACTGGCCCGGAGTCTGTCTCGGCGGCTGGTTTAGTCCTGTGTGCAACCACCATGGGGAGATGGCACAGTGGGCTTGCTGTCCAGACAGGAGGACTTGAGTTCGGCTCCACCATGCTGGCTAGGCGTGGAAGTCTGCCTGTAATCCCAGTATTGGGGAGGCAGAAACGGGATTGTCCAGGGAAAGCTGGCTAGACAGCCTAACTGACCTGGCAGACTTAGGTAAAATAGGCAGGCACCCTATTTCAATATGCAGTGGACAGTGACTGAGGGCAACAGTTGACATTAACCTCAGGCCTCCATGTGTGTCCACACGAGCAAACATGCATATGAACACATGGCACATTTGAATCAATTACCTTTCTCGTCAAACTCGAGGCTGTGTGAACATTCCCTCCCCTATCACAGAGCTCAGGACTGGAAGTCCAGCGCTGGGGAGGCTAATTGACTTGTGTCTTTGTCTCCGAGCAACTCTGAGTGGTCCAGAGCTGGGGGAGGGTGACTGCACCACCTGTGGATAGCAAGGAGGACTCTTCCTTCCACGTATCCCCTGAGTAAGTGCATGGGGTGAGAAGAGACGCTGTGGTGTCACAGGAGAGTTCAGGTCCCCACTGGGCTCACTGTTGGCTGCTGACTTCTTATATTTAAAAAAGAAGCCTGGTTTAGGGGCTGAGGAGATGGCTCTTCAGTTAAAGGCTTTTGCCTGTAAAGCCTGCCAGACTGAGTTCAATTCCCAGGACACCCATGTAAAGTCAGATGCAAAAACTGTATGCCAAGTCCAGCCCCTCAGTCAGTCACATAAAACTGGACACAAAAAGTGGTGATCATTTGCAATAGAAAGAGACCCTGGTCTATAAATAATACATACTTTAAAAATCTGATTTATGAAAGATAAAAGGAATCTAGCCTTACTATATCGTTGCATTTCCCAGTCCCTCTTTCTTATACTTCTAGCCAATCCGACATGAACAGTAGTTCAGGTTTCGGGAACGCTCCTCGCAGGGAGCGCCTTTTCCTGTGTGACTTTTCTGTTCTGTCCTTCCGTGCTCCGGCATGGAGTGCAAACGCCTCACCTGGAGCTGTGGCCCTCCTCCTGCCCCCCTGTAGCGAGGGTGCAGAACAGCACAGGAGCTGGTCCTGAGCTTTTCCAAGCCGCGCTCTATCTCTGAAGCTATCAGTCTATGAAAACGATAACAAATCATGTTGCTTTTGTCACCGTTATCAGCCCTTTTGCTGCATATCATAAATATTCCCCAAGTGGTAAACACTCACACACAAAAAAAAAAACCCGTGTAACCAGATATGGACTGCGACACAGGACACTGTCTGACAAGGTCACCTACAGTGAGCACTGAAGTAATACAGAAGAGGGTCTGCCCAGGCCCAGAGACCCTCTGCCACAACCCACACCTCCCCACGTGGGAGGAGCTAGGCTCACAAATATCACCAGTCATTTCCTCCAGTTGATCTTGTTTTCCGCAGCTTTATTGAGGCGTGTTGCCAACACTGAAGTGCACATATGCAATCAGACAACTGACGAGCTTGCCTCCTACAGAGTCCCGGGACCTCCCTCCTCGCCAAGGCACTAAACACAGCACCACGCAGAGGTGCCCTCGGCCCCCTTGTTGGTTTCTAATGGCAAGAATGCTCAGCAAGAGAGCTGCCCTTTCAGACTTGTCAAAGTGTGCCAAGGTACCATTGCCCCCAGACAGGATAGCAGATGCCCAGAACTTACTCATCTTGTGGAGTAGAATTGCAACTTTACAGCCATTGCCCAACCCACCCTCATTTTCAGAACCTCCAGGTTTTCTGTCTATGAGTGTGACCACTCCAAGTCCTTCATCTAGGTGAAATCACCCAGCATTCGTCTCTCTGTGACTGGCTGACTCTCCTTAGCATAATGTCCTCCAGGTCCACCTATAAGGTTGTGGATGGCAGTACTTTCTTCTTTTCTTTTCCTTTTTAAAATTATTTTTAATTTTTAGAGGGACAAACACAGAGAGAGAGAAAGGGGCAGAAAGAGAACGGGCGTGCCAGGGCCTTTCAGCCACTGTGAATGAACTCCAGATGCGTGTGCCCCCTTCTGGGCAGATGTGGCATTGCATGGATGGCTCTACACGGGATCTACCGCTAAGCCATCTCCAACCCTTCTTTTCTTTTTGATTCTTTTGTATTTGTGTGTGTATGGACATGCACGCGGAGGTCAGAGGACCACCTCAGGGTTCAGTCCTCATTTTCCACCTTGTTTGAGACAGGCTTTCTCAAGCTCTTTGCCACTGCAAACACCAGACTAGCTAGCCCAGAGGCTTTGGGCTTCTCCTGACCCACCTCCCATTCCTGCAGGCACATTGGGACTACAGACATAGGCACTGCATGTGGCTCTACATGGGTTCTGGGGATCTGAACTGTTGGGCTTGTGCACGAGTGTTTAACCACTGAGCCACCTCCCCAGCACATTTTTTTCTTTTTGAAGGCAAAACAATACATCATTATCTGTATGCACATTTTCTTTTTAAATGTTCACGTACTTGTTTATTTGTGCATGTGTGTAGGCTTGCCAGAGCCACTGCAAATAAATGTAAGACACATAGGCCACTTTTTGTCTCTGGCTTTACATGGGTACTGGGGACTTGAACCCAGGCCAGCAGGTTTTGTAAGTATGTCGCTTTAACGACTGAACCATATCCCCAGCCCACATCACATTTTTTAATCCATTTACCACTGACAGACATTAAAACCATACTCACTTTGTCATTTTTGTGAATAATGCTTCAAGGGACGTGGGAAATCCTGTAAGATCCTGACTTAAATCCTTTAGGATCTGTATACTCACGCACACCACGTCAGAAATGGGACCACTGGCATTTCAATTATAAAAATCCACAGATTCAGTAACTTTGTGTTAGAAGAAAAGTTCTGGTATGTCATGTGTGCATAAAAGCAAAACACTGATTCTCATTTGTGCCAACTTCTTCCCTGCTTTCACAAACCCTCCTCCGACATGAGGCACAGCCTGGGGCCTCGTTCTCCGGCCCGGGTACTGACACAGAGCCCAGTGAAGCCCCGCTGTCTTCTGTGACTCTGCTCATCACCCTCCCTCTTGCTTTATTTATTATATTTACCTATTTGATAGAGAGAGAGACTGAGTATGAGTGCATCGGGGCTTCTTGACATCACAAGCAAGCTCAGACACATGCACCACATTGTGCGTCTGGCTTTCCACGTGTTCTGGGGCATTGAGCCCAGAACATCAGGCTTTGCAAGCAAGTATCTTTAACCACTAGCCATCCCTCCAGCCCAGCACCTTCACTCAGGCATGATGTCTGACTTTCCTCTCTACTAAGCTCGGCATGTTGTTCTTTTCCTCACATGTTCCTGTTGCTGCTCTGGAAGTCAGCAGGAGCATGACCATGACTACTAAGCCTCCATCATTAGGATGGAGTCACAGCTCTCCCTGGGCCTCTGTGTTCTAGCATGTTCTAACAGAGCATCCACTTCTCTTGCCTCAGTTCCCTGCATTGCTTGACCTGCGCCGTCCTCAGGCGTGTGCGGTGCCGGCATGAGACGACGACCTGGCCTCCTACACGGAGGAGCAGCCCACTTGTCGCTGCCCAGACATCGTTGCTTCGACAAGGGCCACAGCCACCCCAGCCACACAGACTTGTTTCATTCTCAGCAAACTTGACCCCTGAAGAATGTGTCCAGGCCCAATTCCTTTAACAGCTTTTGTTTCAACATTACCTGGGAAAGTAATCTCTCTGAAGACATTACAAGTGACAATTAGGGATTCAATTTAAGATAAAACCCAACTCTAGGTGGTGCTGCCAAGTCAAATAATGCAAAAGGGTGACAAGGCCTGACAGGCAGGGACAATGCTGGCAGAAGAAAGTCTTTCTTCAAACCTATTTCAGGACCACGGACATTGGAGGAGACAGGATCTTATAGTCGGAGCAAACATTGTACTAACTGTCAGATGGCATTGGTAAACTGCATGAGGTCTAGCTCAAACCCTTAGTTGTTTATGGCCCCTCTATAAAACTCTTTAGATTTCATTTCACTCCACTCAGGCTTGCTGGCAAAGATGGTAGGCAAGCTAGGTCCCTGTGGTACCTAGAACCAAGATGATCATGCAAGCAAGCTCAGTGACCCCGGACTCAATGTTGCAGTATCTCCTCTGACTGGAGGTGACCGGGTTCCACGGTCATCACTGGTTGGAACAGCTGTACCCTTGAAAGCATTTCAGCCTGACCAGCCTTGACAGATGAGTGAGATGCAGACTGGTCAGTGGTCAGGAGGGAGGGCCAGTGTTGGGAGGGGGTGACTGGGCAGGCAAAGGAGCAACAGTGAGAATAACTGACACAGAGAGGGAGTGCGTCCCTCAAGGCCAAGGAAGGAGGTATTCTTACTGTGGTAGAATATTTGAGATGAAGAGCTGTGACTCAGGAAGTTGGCCAAGCGGAGGCGGCAGCCAGAGCTCACGGGGCCTCATTGCCACGTGCGGGAAGTACACATTTTTCTAACACGACTTGTCAGAAGTTCCAGAGTTATATGGCATTTGACCTTTATCTCATGCCATTAAAAATGCTTTTATACAATCAGGTCAGCAAAGCTCTTGAGCCAAGATGAACTTTTCTTTCTTTCTTTTTTTTAATTTCAAACTAGCCAGCTAGATATCACTTCTAACCTTAAGTACCAATATGACATTTTCTGCTAAACAAACTCCAAATCAAACTCTAATTGCCACAGGATGTCCTGCCAGGAGCCATGCTTCCCTGTGACAGCGCACACCTCCGCAGCCCCACACTTAGACTGTTGAAATGTCTTGTGCTCTGATTCTGACATTCCCTAAGCATAGCTGTGGTCTTCGGAGCTGTAGCATAAGGGTGTCATGGCCGGGCCACCTAGCCGCATAGAACCTGTCTTTCACAGAATTCCTCCCAGGCTCCCTGCTGTGGTCTACGATACTGCTGGAACAGGGCACTACAGCCTGGGCAATGTTTAAGAACGGAATTCACTTCTCACTCATCTGGAGGTTGGGAAGTCCAGTGCTAAGGTGTTGGCATTGGGGAAAAGTCTATGCGCGTGCCCACCTAGACAAGAGATGGAAAGGCAAGAGAGGGGCAGAGGGGTCCTCCTCTCTGGTGATAGTTAACCCACAAGCCATGAGGACTTCATCACCTGCTAGGGCCCCACCTCCTGACAGGGTTGCCTTGGGGATGAAGCTTCTAACACCTGAACTTTTTTTGGGCCACATCCAAGCCAAAGCACCCTCCAGTTCAGAACAGTTGAGGACGGCTGCGGAGATGCCTCAACCTGAAAAATGCTTGCCTTGTGTTGCAGGCAGGTTCACATTGCTGGTAAATCACCCAACCAAGAACAGCTTGTGGGGAGAAAAATGGTTTATTTTGGCTTACAGACTCGAGCGGAAGCTCCATGATGGCAGGGAAAACGATGGCATGAACAGTAGATGGGCATCACCCCCTGCCCAACATGTGGTGCACAACAGGAACAGGAACATGTGCCAAACACTGGCATGGGGAAGCTGACTGAAACAGCCATAAGCCAGCCCCCAACCACACACTGCCGACAGGAGGCGTTAATGCCCAATCTCCATCAGCTGGGGAGCTAGCATTCAGAACACCTGAGTTAATGGGGGCCACCTGAATCACATCACCACACCTTGTAAGCGCAAGGGTTTCAGTGCACATGCCCAGAGCCCATGTGAAAACCTAGCTGTGGTGCCACCGCTGGCAGTCCAGTGCGTGGAAGGGGGCAGCAGGCGGGTCCCTGGGCTTCCCTGGCCGGCCGGCCTAGCCTGAGTGGTGAGCTCCAGACCCCTGGCAGACTGCCTCAGGAAGGCTGATGGCACCTGAGGAATGACGCTGAGGTTGTCCTCTAGCCTACACACGTGCACACGCACATGCATGCACACCCCACATGCATGTGCACCTGTCCACACAAACACCACGTGTGTTGAATTGAGACCCACTGAGAGTTATGTTAGGTTCTAATTCTTAGAACCTATGAATGTGACCTTATCTGAAAATAGGGTCTTTGTTGGTGTAATCAACTGAATTTAGGGCATACTGGATTAGGGCAGGGCCGAGTTCTATGTCTGTTCTCCTTATAAGAAGAGAAAACTCTGGAGGTGGAGACCAAGGCATGGAAACATAGACAGAGGTCATGAGACAATGAAGAAAGGGACTGGAGTGGTGTGCCCTAAAGCCGAGGATAGCCAGCCACTGTGAGAGAGACAGGGACAAATCCCCCTTCCGACCATGGGAAAGACCCTGTCCCATGACACCTTGACCTCAGACATCGGCCCTACAGAACTGTGAGAGGACACATTTCTGTTGCCTCAACACATGTGAGGCATGTGCGTGTGTGTGTATGTGTGTGAATTGTTACTGAGGCCCTAGGAGGCTAACATAGTGTAGACACTCTGAGAAAGGATGGCTGGCCCAATACCCGGGAGCCAGTGCGTCACACATGCAGTCATGGACCCATTCTCTGGTCATACACGCAGCTCACATGATAGCATGTGTTCGCCTCACACCAACTTTCACAAAGCCTGATGCTAAAGGAAGGACAGGAGGCATCAGTGGGTGATGCTGGCTGGTGCCCATCCTCCAGGCCAGCAGAGCACTCTTCCTTCCGTCCTCCAGGCCAGCAGAGCACTCTTCCTTCCGTCCTCCAGGCCTGCAGAGCACTCTTCCTTCCGTCCTCCAGGCCAGCAGAGCACTCTTCCTTCCGTCCTCCAGGCCTGCAGAGCACTCTTCCTTCCGTCCTCCAGGCCAGCAGAGCACTCTTCCTTCCGTCCTCCAGGCCTGCAGAGCACTCTTCCTTCCGTCCTCCAGGCCTGCAGAGCACTCTTCCTTCCGTCCTCCAGGCCAGCAGAGCACTCTTCCTTCCGTCCTCCAGGCCAGCAGAGCACTCTTCCTTCCGTCCTCCAGGCCTGCAGAGCACTCTTCCTTCCGTCCTCCAGGCCTGCAGAGCACTCTTCCTTCCGTCCTCCAGGCCAGCAGAGCACTCTTCCTTCCGTCCTCCAGGCCTGCAGAGCACTCTTCCTTCCGTCCTCCAGGCCTGCAGAGCACTCTTCCTTCCGTCCTCCAGGCCAGCAGAGCACTCTTCCTTCCGTCCTCCAGGCCTGCAGAGCACTCTTCCTTCCGTCCTCCAGGCCAGCAGAGCACTCTTCCTTCCGTCCTCCAGGCCTGCAGAGCACTCTTCCTTCCGTCCTCCAGGCCAGCAGAGCACTCTTCCTTCCGTCCTCCAGGCCTGCAGAGCACTCTTCCTTCCGTCCTCCAGGCCTGCAGAGCACTCTTCCTTCCGTCCTCCAGGCCAGCAGAGCACTCTTCCTTCCGTCCTCCAGGCCAGCAGAGCACTCTTCCTTCCGTCCTCCAGGCCTGCAGAGCACTCTTCCTTCCGTCCTCCAGGCCTGCAGAGCACTCTTCCTTCCGTCCTCCAGGCCAGCAGAGCACTCTTCCTTCCGTCCTCCAGGCCTGCAGAGCACTCTTCCTTCCGTCCTCCAGGCCTGCAGAGCACTCTTCCTTCCGTCCTCCAGGCCAGCAGAGCACTCTTCCTTCCGTCCTCCAGGCCTGCAGAGCACTCTTCCTTCCGTCCTCCAGGCCAGCAGAGCACTCTTCCTTCCGTCCTCCAGGCCAGCAGAGCACTCTTCCTTCCGTCCTCCAGGCCAGCAGAGCACTCTTCCTTCCGTCCTCCAGGCCTGCAGAGCACTCTTCCTTCCGTCCTCCAGGCCAGCAGAGCACTCTTCCTTCCGTCCTCCAGGCCTGCAGAGCACTCTTCCTTCCGTCCTCCAGGCCTGCAGAGCACTCTTCCTTCCGTCCTCCAGGCCTGCAGAGCACTCTTCCTTCCGTCCTCCAGGCCAGCAGAGCACTCTTCCTTCCGTCCTCCAGGCCAGCAGAGCACTCTTCCTTCCGTCCTCCAGGCCTGCAGAGCACTCTTCCTTCCGTCCTCCAGGCCTGCAGAGCACTCTTCCTTCCGTCCTCCAGGCCAGCAGAGCACTCTTCCTTCCGTCCTCCAGGCCAGCAGAGCACTCTTCCTTCCGTCCTCCAGGCCTGCAGAGCACTCTTCCTTCCGTCCTCCAGGCCAGCAGAGCACTCTTCCTTCCGTCCTCCAGGCCAGCAGAGCACTCTTCCTTCCGTCCTCCAGGCCTGCAGAGCACTCTTCCTTCCGTCCTCCAGGCCTGCAGAGCACTCTTCCTTCCGTCCTCCAGGCCGGCAGAGCACTCTTCCTTCCGTCCTCCAGGCCGGCAGAGCACTCTTCCTTCCCTCACCATGGAGCGCATCAGCTACTTTCTTCATTGTTGTAACGAGATACCTGGCAAAGGCGACGTAAGCTAGGAAGGGGTTACTTTGGCTTACAGTTTGAGGGTACAATCCATCATGGCCAGGGAGGCATGGCAGCACACACATGAAAACAAGGGGGGACAGTGAGCGGAAAAGCATACAGTCCACTCTGCAGGACAAGAGCGGGCTGAAGTGAGCATGTGACTCAACAGCCCCCACTTTTGGGGGGGTTGTTTTGTGAGCTTATGTGGCTGGAGGAGCTTATCCCCAGGGACGGCATTGGGTAGGTCCGTGCCCTGCTTCACAAGGGCTGTTAAATAACTCTGGATGGTCTATGTGTGGGTCCCCCCAGTCATGCGCACACATGAGATGGTAAGTGGGGTTCTTCCCTGGCAGGTTGCTTCAAGGACAGACTGGTCCTCACTGAAAAATTCTGGCTTAAGCTGGCCTGGCTTATTCCCCTTTCTTCCTGCGAAGTTTCCCGAATACAAGTTAGCGAGGCAGCTGGGGGGAGAAGACGCTGGGTGTTGTCCTGTTGGAAAGGGGTGGACACCTTCCACAGGGACTCACTCCAGGCCACTGGCTGTCCCCTGAGCCAGCCTTCCTCCATCTTACTGGCCAGTGTGAGTTTGTTGTGGCTGTGAGCAATTCCAGGGGCTCATGGCCACAGTTAGTGCTCTGCCCCTTTCTGTAAACAGGAGAGGTTGACGCAACCGGAAGGAGGCAGATGGGAAAATGAAGTCACAGGTAGACTGCAGCCTGCTCGGCGCAGGTTCTCAGGGATGTCAGCTGTGCTCCCGGAGATGGACGCACGGAATGCTCAGACCCTCTGCACCAGGAACACGGAAATGATAGGCTGTCTGTTCCCAACACCAGGGAAGACTGTGTCATTGCTCTGCTCCGACGGTGATCAGAGGCTAGAGGTGGGGAGAGGCTGGAGGTGACAATGACAAGGCACAGTGCCACGCAGGAGGAGCAATCTTTCAAGCGCCGTACAGGCCTGGGGCTAGAGATCAGTGGGAGAATGCTCGCCCCGTAGGCGCGAGACCCTGGGTTCCGTCCCCAGTACCAGGAAAAGAAACAGCCCACACAGCAGTGGCCACAGCTAATAAACGTGCTGTGGATCTCAAAATTGCAGAGTCAACTTCATTAAAAGCTGGTAGTATAGGAAGCGAGGAATACGTTAATTAGCCTGACTTAATCATTCCACATGTACATATAGAATAAAATATCACATTGCACCCAATAAGTACATACGATTAGTCAGGGAAACTTTACTGGCAACCAGTGGTGGGTAGAAAAGCCGGCCGGCACAGGTAGGACACAAGGACTCGGTGCAGCTGGGAGCCTGTGAGGGTAGGAGCATCTGGTGTCACCCTCCACCCCTCCAGGCGGAGTCAAGGCCAGGGAGTACCAGCCGCTGCCACTGTACTTACGCGTTCCTCTTCAACTGGCCTTGAACTTCAGGAAAGCCTCCTGAATCCATCACCCTTTAGCACTGGCTTGTGGTAATTGTGGTCCATATTTTACCAGGACGTTGAAGATGCAGATCCCCTGAGGAACAGTTTAAAGCCAATCAGAGGTGATGGGAGAAGATTAGCACAGAAGCAAAAGAAAGAGGTGACAAATTACAAGTAAGACAGCTGCTGTCTCCTGACGCCAGGGACCAGCTGCTTGTTTCCTCTTATGCTAAAGGTCTCGGTCTAAGGAAATAGAGCATCACAGAGGAGTAACTTGCCTGAAGAGCAGGACTTGAGACATTCAGATGGCCCCAGACTTAGGGTTCACCGCGGGACTAACCACAGGGAACGTGCTGAAGGATTGGGAAGAAAGTGACAGCTCCTGTGTCCCCTGTCTGCTTCCAGCCCCGGATCCCCTTAGGTCTGCCATGGATGCCCACAACCACGTGCTGGATGCAGGCGATGTCCCATGAGCAAGGCGTTCCCCAGCCCAGCCCTAATACACATTTTCTTACTTGGTGACTTTTCCATCTCTAGAGAGCCGATAGGGCTCACTTTGCAGCACTCACAGGATGGGGTGCTCGGCCTGGAGCTTGCAGAGCTGGGAGGGGGTGGCCTGCAGCCGGGAGAGCAGGCTGGAGCAGAGTAGGCTGGGAGGGAAGGTGCGGGGCGATGTCTAAATCTCCCTGTGCCTCCCAGGGACAGGTCCAAACAGGGCAAGAGGAACTGGCAGCCTTGTTTGAGAGGAGCAGGAGCGGCGGGGAGCAGGGGGTTCACCCTCCCATCGGTGCCATGTAGCAAGTCCCTGCGAGACCGGGAACGCACCTCCTTGGAGGGAGGCGGGGGGCTCAGGAGACTCAGGTAGCTCACAGACGTTGGGACACTCCTGAAACGGACAGTCATGAGGGCCCTTCCCGAGGTAAATAATGGCTGGACAGGAGACTCAACCACCCAAGCCGTCTGCAAGTTGCGCAGAGATCCCCATGGACATATCCTTGGAAAGTCATCCCCTGTGCTGTGCTGGGGAGGGGGTTCTGGTGACACAGCTGCCTTTGAGTCACCCATGCTCCTGTAAGCAGCCCCTCACCCTGCTCTGTAAGTCACCCTTGTAATCTCAGTTCACAAGTTGGCTGATGAGGTCGGCTGTCATCTGTGCCCTGTCTGTGGTGAATAGACATCTGTTCGTGTCTTCCCAGAAAGTTTCAAGCAACAACTGTCTAGAGCACCTCTTCTGGTTTTTGTCTTCCTAACCACGAAGTGAGGTCCATGCAGAGACCCTCCTTTTGAGATAAAAGGTTAGATTCCAGAGCGGTTAAGTAATTTGTCAGAAGCCACACCGTTGACCTGGAATAAGAACACCTACCCTTCTGGAAATGTAGTCATGGCCTGCCTGCCTATCCTCTCCATCAGCAAGCTGGTGGATGAGGGTCTGCTCTCTTCAGTTCATGCACTCACTTGCATTTCAACCCAGGGGCTGAACCACAGCATTTCAAGACACCCTGTGTCCTACAAAGGTAGCAAGCTGGGACTTGTCTCCTCCCATCCAGTGCCCAATGCGCAGAACCTATCACTGGAACCCTGGAGCGGAAGGTGGGTAGCTGAGACGGATTGAGCAGTCAGTCCCATCCTGCACCTCTCATAGCAGGTGCCCTTGTGTCCCCATGTGGACGCAGAGTCAGCTGCAGCTGCAGCATTTGGAACTGTCCCCAGCTCAAAGACAAGCCTAGCCCATTTGATGAATGACAACAAATGCATGGGTGATGCCCTAGTGACCCATGACCTCCTGGGACAGGGACAGATTCATTACGTGTGTGTCCATGGTTGCCTCACAGACAGAGGTAGTCAGTAATGAGGCTGGAAGAATCAAGAGGCTGCATGGTTTCAAAGGGTAACACTGTGCTGAAGCATATGGCTTTATTTTTTCTGCTACTTCCCCTCTCTAGCTGCAGGGAGGTGTGGCTTGGCTGCTTACCCCATGAAGTTGAGACTAGAACCACCAAGGCCAGGAAGCCCCCGGCTTTATGTAGTGCCTCTGAATGCATGCTTGCTATGGCCTGCATGTGGAAGTCAGAGGACGACTTCATAGTATCTGTGTTCGTCCTCCACCTTCTTTGTGACAGGGTCTCTTCACATTACATGAGACACCAGTGTAGCTGCCCACTCCACTTCAAATTTTCTGGGCTCAGCCTCTCATTGTCATTTGTGCACTGAGATCAGACACATGTACCACTTTGCATTCAGCCTGGCCACCTGATTTTTTCTGTAGCTAATAGAATTAGGTGGGAAGAGACAGGGTGCCAGCTCAGAACCTACCACCTACTTTCCTGCACTTTGGCCATCACTGTAAGAAGTGCAGGGCTTCCTAGGCTCAGTAAAAGGGGTCAACCACAGAGATCAGAGCCAGGGACACACAGATGAGAGGCGAAGAACAACCTGGATGAGCCCAGCCTTGATCATCATCAACATCGTGAGAAACAATCAATGGCTGTATGAAGCCATTAGCTTTGGGGCTGCTTTGCTGTGTAGGAGTAGCTAAGTGACACTGGTGGCTTTGGACAACCTACTTAATCTCTCTCATTTTCCTATGCGTAAAAATGGGAACTTAATAACGTCTACTTCATGCTATTTCCATGAGGACCCACTGTATTAACATTTGTAACACACTTGCAAAGGCACCTGTCCATAGCAAACACATGTAAGCACTTGTTTAAGAAAGTACTTGTCCTTTCCAGGTCCTTTCAAAAAAGCATCTGAAATGAAGTTATGAAATTTTCAGAGAAATGGATGGACCTGGAAAGGATTATACTAAGTGAAGTAACCCAGGCCCAGAAAGCCAAGCGCCACATGTTCTCTCTCATACGTGGATCCTAGCTACAGATGACTGGGCTTCTGCATGAGAATGAAAATACTTAGTAGCAGAGGCCAGTAAGTTAAAAAGGAGACATAAAGGGAAGAGAAAGGAAGGAAGGAGGGTACTTAATAGGTTGATATTGTATATATGAAAGTACAATGATTGTGATGGAGAGGTAATGTGATGGAGATTGGAATTTCAAAGGGGAAAGTCGGGGGGGGGAGGGAATTAACATGGGATATTTTTTATAATCATGGAAAATGCTAATAGAAATTTAAAAAAAGAAAACAAATGAAAAAAAAAAGCATCTGTCTTTTCTATTTGACACCATGAGGCTACTGTCCCCCAATGACTACTACGATGCTTGATCCATAGAAGGCATTCAGTAAATACTTATTAAATAGATACGGATTTTCTCCTATCTAACTCATTTACAGATTATAAGGTCAAATCTAGGACTTGAAAAAAAATCATTTAGTGAGCTCACACAAGATCCAGGAATGAGGTATTTCCACATCTAAAGTAGGAGGAATTACTCTATCACAAAGATAAGGAAATCGAGGCTCAAGAACACATCTAGTAGGAAACAGCAGAGCTAAGATGTGGACTCAGGCCTAGGGCTCAAGTCCCCATGTTCCTCCCTCGGTGTCAGAAGGCCTTCCTGACTGCAGGTGGTCAGTCGGAGCCAGGATAATGAGGACACGGGTACTAAGGTGTAGGTACTAAGAAGTCAACACCCTGAAACTGCTGCTGGGTAGCATGCCCTCAGGAGGGCATCTCATTAGAAAAGCTCAGCTCCCGCTCCCAGGAGTGGCTGGCTGGTGCTGTCACGGCAGTGGGAAGCCCCATGGCAGCATGTTCTTAAGAGGCTGAGCCGGGCCTCTCCCCTCACCACCATCTTGTGTGCACTTTCTGTGGGTGGTTCATCGAAGTTCTCTACTTCCTGAGCAGAACATGAAGCCGCAGTGAGATGTCTAGGTGAAAACTTTCCTTCTCGAGTATTGGAGTGACAGGAAGCCCATCTGAGTAAAAAGTGCAGCCTGGAACTCCCGGACCAAGCTGTTCCAAGCCTTGGTGGGTGTCCGGGGAGAGGAGAGCCTGCCCTGCCTCCTCTGCAGCCCTCTTGCACCCACTGATAACATCACACTCTCCCTCGGGACTCTTGCCAGGAGGAGCTGGAATACACGGTTCACAGTGCCGGGAGTCTTGGGTTTGAGGATCGAGTGTCAGATATGCAGACTGTGGACAGTTACTCGATATTTATGAACCTCCATTTCCCCATGAAGAAATTTAAAACTTTATCTGCTGGGGAACTGTATTTGGTAAATACACAGATTCATTTAGCAATTGCCTTCTGTATCCCAGGCTCAGAGCAAAGCAGTTTTTATATATCAATAGTGAAAACAAACGCTGAAGGTTGAGGAGATGGTTCAGTAGTAAGGTACTTCCTACACAAGCATGAGGGCCTGACTTCATGTCACCAGAACCCGTCCCCCAGCCTGTTTTGCAGCCTCTTGTCTTACATTTCCTGGCAGGGTGTTTCAGAGGATAAAGACTACAGTGCATGTATTTTCATTATATATTTAACAATTAGGAGGTCACATAGGGTAGTCACCAAATTTACACAACATCTGAAATGCATACATATTCTAAGCCAACCACTCGAGAAATTTTTATGCTAAAATTTCAGTGCAGCATGATTTTACCATTCATAAACACGTAATTTATTCAAAGTTTATCACTCAGTCTCTCCATTCACGGTGTCATTTAAAGTTGTCTTCATTATGAGTGTAGAACAGGGATGGAAGGGTAAATCAATGTTGCAAAAATGGGCCAAAGCACACACTGGAATTTAGCGTAAGACTTCCTCCTAATTTATAATATTTTTCTCTTAAACATCTCTCTTACCTGCACTTGAAACCACGCCATACAATGCTATAGAGTCTGCTTGAAATGTCAAGAACAACATAGAAAACCAAAGAGAAAGAAAGCCCATTGCATTGGCTCCCTGTTCGTCTTCCTCCTAGAGGCTCTGTGGTCTCTTCGATAGCTTCCTTTCTGATTAGACAACAACAGGTCTGCTGACGAAAATTTCTTTCATTTGAAATATCTTGTTTCCCCCTTCATTCCTGGCAGACATTTTCACTGGGTTGATAGTCTCCTTTTTCAGTTCCTGAAAACATTGTGTCACTTCCCCTTGGCCTCCATAGTTGGGATTGAGAAAACCACAGTCATTCTATAAGCCCTATCTCTCTCTCTGAAGTCAGATGTTGTTTATTGCTAACTACTTTAAGATATTTTCTTTATTTATTTTTTAATTTATGAAATCTAACTATGATGGGCATCATGGTGTAGAGTTCTCTGTTTATCCTGTTTGAAATTTGCTCAACCTTTTGACTCTCTAGGCTTGTTTGTCTTACCAAATGTGGAGGTTAGGCTGTTATTCTTTTTCCTTTGACTACTTTTGCAATGCCATCTGCTTTTTGTCTTTTGGAGAAAGGACTTCAGGGACACAAATATTGACTCACTTGTAATTATGTTGATCCACGAGCTTTTACTTATGCTTTTTATTCAATTTTTAAAATATTTTTTAAGTTGTATAATTAATATTATTATATATTTTATATATTGCATTATTTTTTTTAAATATTTTATTTCTTTATTTGAGAGAGAGGGGAAGAGGCAGAGAGGAAGAGAGAATGGATGTGCCAGGGCCTCCAGCTACTGCAAACGAACTCAGACATGGGCACCCCCTTGTGCATCTGGCTAATGTGGATCCTGGGGAATTGAGCCTCGAATCGGGGTCCTTAAGCTTCACAGGCAAGTGCTTAACTGTTAACCCATCTCTCCAGCCCTGATAGACATGTGCCCCCTGTGCATCTGGCTTATATGGGTCCTGGGGAATCGAACCAGGGTCCTTAGGCTTTGCAGGCTAACGCCTTAACTGCTGAGCCATTTCCCCAGCCCATATATTGCATTATTATATTTTCCAACTTATTGATTCTTCCTTCTAGACCCTCCATTGTTTTCCAGCCCCAGCCACTAAGATCTTTATTTTGCCTATATTTATTTTTAGATTTTCTGTTTGAGTCATATTTATATCTTTACTTTCTAAAAAAAAGTTATTATCCCTTTCTTATTTGTTTTCAGAATAGTCACCCTTGTTGCTAAAGCATTTTATCATAATGTCTTGAAGTTTTTGACATAATTATAATTCTTTCATCACAGTTTTGTCAGATCTTGATTGTGATCTGGCTTATGTTATAACAAGTACTTTTTCATTGAGATATGGACTTTATTTATTTATTTATTCATTCATTCATTCATTCATTCATTCATTTATGAGAGAGAGACAAATAGAGAGAGAGAGGAAGAGAATGCTCCAGGGCCTCCAGTCACTGCAAACGAACTCCAGATGCATGTGTCCCCTTGTGCATCTGGCTTATGTGGGTACTGGGGAATTGAACCTGGGTTCTTGGGCTTTGCAGGCAATTGCCTTAACCACTAAGCAATCTCTCCAGCCCAGATCTGGACATTTTTGTATCATACACTGAAACTATAAATTTTGTTTGAACCTGGAGTTCTGACTGGTGTGTGTGTACACATGAACATGTATGTGTGTGTGTGTGTGTGTGTCTCATTGGCCTAGCAGGGCAAACGGAGACAGCTACTGTCAGGCAGAGCTAGAAGCACAGATTCCACATTTGGCTGGTACACTTGGGCAGGGCTCTTCTCCATGCTGGGGGAAGTGGGAGTTCAGGGTCCTCACATGGACACTGGCTACTGGCCACTGCTGGAAAGACAACCTCGTCATTGGCTGTCAGGGACATAGTTCCTGGCTTTTTTTTTTTTAAATTTTATTTATTTATTTATTTGAGAGCAACAGACACAGAGAGACAGGAGAGACAGACAGATAGAGGGAGAGAGAGAGAATGGGCGCGCCAGGGCTTCCAGCCTCTGCAAACGAACTCCAGACGCGTGCGCCCCCTTGTGCATCTGGCTAACGTGGGACCTGGGGAACCGAGCCTCGAACCGGGATCCTTAGGCTTCACAGGCAAGCGCTTAACCGCTAAGCCATCTCTCCAGCCCAGTTCCTGGCTTTTGACTCGTTCCCCTTTCATACCAGTAAAAGCACTGGAGTTCCTTGTATTAACATCACGAGGGTGAAAATTTTGACTCTTTACTCAGCCTTTACTGGTCAAAGTGAGGAGGAGTGTTTTTGTGTGGTGTTCAACTATAATACTGTAGTCATTTTAATGGTCTGTCTTACTAAGCTATCTCTTCCAAGGTCCTTTGACTAGAAGGAAAAAGGTCTGTGCGTGTACATGGGTGTATGTACATGTGTGTACATGCATATGTGTGTGCTGTATTCATGTATGCAAAGGTGTGCATGCATATGTATGTGCACATGCCGACTTGCATGTCCTTTGGCGAGGAGGAGCTGGCTTCCTTGTGTCCAGTTCTGGGATATGTGAGGTCGAAAACAAAACAGAGCTCACCACCATGGAACTCCCTAGGTCACGAGGTCTCTAGCCGGTTGGCCTTATCTCTGCCTTGCAGGCTCTTCTGTTTGTCTTGCGTGTCGTGTGTAGGGTTTGAGACGCACTTGACGGGAGGAGCGTGTCTGCTTCTCAGCAGGGCGAGTCTTCGCAGACACAGGCCTCCCTGCGCTGAAGACGGCTGCAGGCGCAGGGCAGGGACGGGAGAAAGAAGAGAGCTAAACATACCGGCAGCTTCCTGTGGACTCTAGGCTCAGGGAAGAAGGGAAATTAGGTTTCTTTGTTCTTTTGTAGCATTCCAAATGTGTGCCAAGTGAATCTGTCACACATTCAAGAGAATGAATAAATTCAGTTTGGAAGCACTCTAGCACAGACTCCTTCCCTGTCTCCAGGAGTCTCTGGGGCTGCCAAGCTGCCCAGTGCTGCGTTACGGGCGGGGCTGTGTGTGTTGATGGAAGTCCTAACCCTAGTCACTCAGAATGTGGCCATGCTTGCAAACAGGGTCCTTGAAGAGGCACTTAAGTTAGAATGAGGCCCTAATTCAATCAGATTGTGTCAAGAGACTAGAACACAGACACACGGTGCGGGCGGACCAGGGGAATCTGAGAACCAAGGAGAGATCTTGGAGGACACCAGTCCTGCTGACTCCATGACCTTAGCTTCCAGCCTCTGGTTTAAGCCACGTAGAATGGATCCTTGTAACAGCAGTCCTCACAGACCAATATACCTCATATGGAAACAGCAGTGAAGGCTTGAATTTGGTGATCCTGGTGTGTGTGAAGCCCAAGGCAGATGAACCCCAACTCTTGTGACCCAAGCCTTGCCCTGGGGGTAGCGATGAGGCTGTGAGGTCAGCCTGCTTCTCTGGAATGACCCCCACACCTGTGCTCCCTGAGTGGGAGCCAGACTTCCTTAGACTGGGTCAGGAGGAGCCCTTTCCAAGCCAGCGACATTAGTATTAACACTGACTCCCGCTGGATCCTTGGGCGGGTTCTTAGCCACTGGGTGACAGTGGGGTTAATTAGGTTCCATCATACTTCCAGCAAGCGCAGCCCCACGAGGTTTTGACACAAATGCTTTGAAGATCAGCACCCCAAATTATATAGGCTAAAATGTTCCCAGGGACTCACCCCATTCTAATCATCAAATACACTCCAATCGCTCAGCCTTTGGAGCCTCAGGGGCTGGCTGGCTCTCTGCCTGACATCTTCCTGCTGTCAGGAAGATGCGCTACCTGGAGGTCAGCTGAGTCAAAGCTTTACAGTATTTTTTCTTCTCGCTTCCCACCGTTTTGCAGTGATGTGTGTATGTCTACCTGTCCCTTTTCTTTTTCTTGTTTTCAATTATTTTTATTAATATTTCTGCTGAAATTCCCTGAGTTACGGAGGTGTGTGCTTCTGAACTGAGGCGCACATGCCCAGGTGGAAGGAGGTGATAACTCGGGTATGCATTACCCGGACTTAGTAACAGTGACACTCGCTGGAAGGGGCTGAATGTCCACTCAATATGCTTCGGCTGCTGACGACTCTGGGGCACATTTGTCATGCGTCATTCATATGTTCGTGGGAAGACGTCATGTTTCTCACGGCAGAGAGACTTGATGGGTAAAGGCACGTCATCAGAGCTCCCCTAGCTTGTGAGTAGTGGAGGGTGGATTTGGAAGCTGGCTGTTGGTTCCATGGCAGCTCCTCACCACCGAAAAGGGATGGGGTGCAGCAGCCACCTCCACACACCCACGCTCATCACAGTGAGCGAGCTATTTTCAGACGAGATCGGATACATTCAGGGTGATCCAGCCATAGACTGAAATATTTTCAGCACTAAGTGGGAGTACATTAAATAGGTGTGATGGTGTGGTTAGATAGTCTGTGCATGAATAACTGAATGCATATGAGCTCTGGGGACACTGGGGAGGTAGACATATCTGCCCGATCAGAGCAGGTGAGAGGAGAGAGAGGGATCTCCGACAGCTGCCTCTACCTTGACGGTGGCCGAGCTGACTCTCCCGAGAGGTGCTGGTGCTTGTTCTGTGGGCTGGCTGTGTTGGGGGGGGGAGGGTGTAGAAGTCATAAAGCCCTGAGCCCACCCCCCAGATGGGACTGCCGGAGAGTTGGGAGTGTTCGCCGCGAGAGAGAGGGTCTTGAGGACACACCATCTTCTTATAACTCCTGACCTCAGAGGCAGGGACTAGAAAGAGGTTCTTCCTGGATAAACTGGCCTTGGACCCTAACTTCTCTGTGTTTGGACAGTTTGACACTCCTTCCTAGAAACTGGGGATCCTTAATTTTGCCCACTTGCCTCTTAGGGTTACTCGAAATGGGGGAGCAAATGGTTGAGGGTTGGCTGAGTGCACAGGAAGAGGCTGTGAGGCTCCAGAGCCTTACCTGTACTCACCCAGTTCTTGGCTGCTGCCTTTTTGCTGGGATGAGAAAGCCTACAGACCTCCGTTACTACTGGGGATTGAAGGGTTGGCAATGTGGACCCGGGGCACTGAGCACTCGCCCAGCATAATGACACCCTCGGCGCCATCCTCGGCACTGAAAAAAGAAGCCACGATACATTAAGGGTGATTCCGTAAGGCTTTGACAAAGGACCTTCCTGAGATTATGCCATTCAGACAATCTGGTGGATGTTATGACCTCCATCCCCGATTCATACAAAATCTATCCACTAGAGTGTCATACAATTGCAAATATTTTCTATTTTGATTTTCCACAGCCAATCATGAGCCAGGTTAGTAGCACTTGACTTTGCTTTTTTTTTTAAAGCAGTTGTCTACTTTTATTTATGAAAGAGAGAGAGAGAAAATGGGCAAGAGAGGGCCTTCAGTTGCTGCAAACAAACTCCAGACACATGAGCCACCTTGTGCATCTGGCTTTTGTGGGTCCTGGGGAATAGAACCTGGGTCCTTTGGCTTTGCAGACAAATGCCTTAACTAATAAGTCATCTCTCCAGCCCCACACTTGACTTTAAAAGGGAATAAAATCACCCTTGAACTGGGCATGGGAGTACACGCCTTTAATCTCAGCACTCAGGAGGCAGAGGTAGGATTGCTATGAGTTCGAGGCCATCCTGAGACTACATAGTGAATTCCAGGTCAGCCTGGGCTGGAGTGAGACCTTACCCCAAAAAACTAAAAACAAAAAACAAAAAACAACAAAAATAACAGACAAACAAGCAATAAATAAATAAACAAAAGCACCCTTGAATGGTTCCTGAGAATACTGGTAACATTGCTCCAAAGCTGGCTTGTTACAACTTCAGCTGTCATGCTGCAGGCTAGTCAAACCAAGAGATTCTAAAACAGAAAAGAAATGAAGAGAAACAGATGCCGATGACGAAGGGTGAGGGAGAAGAAAGGGAGGAGAAGGGCTAAAGAAAGAGGCACTGGCACTGGCTGACAAGGGCTGGGAAGTATGGCTTAGTGGTGAGCGGGGCCTTTGGGCTGCCGTGAGAGGCAGAGACCGCGTGGCAGTCACCATGACTCCTTTACCCCGCTCTTGAGGACACCTCTATCTGCCGGCCTAGAACAGCTGTGGGCTGCTCTTGCCGCATGACTGGCCTCCAGGGAGGCTCCAGAAAGGCTTTGACGGAGGAACAGACCTCACTAAGAATGAGAAGGACTGCTGCCTGGTTGCTAGCTGCATGACCTTGGCAAATCTTTTCTGAGTCTCGGTTTCCTCTTGTGAAGAACAGGAGTAAATGCCCCGGCCTGGCTTACTTCTCAGCGACACAGGACAGAACAGGCACCTTACAAATGGACAACGCTAAGGTGGTGAGGAAGGTCACTGGCCAGAGGGGTGATGCTCACAGAACACAACAGATGTAGTGCCTAGCAGCGTGACAGCGCCATTCAGGTCCAGGTCTCCTCCAGGGCAGCAAGCAATCAAGCCCAGGGGTCTGGAGTGGTCTGTCAACATTTTCTGAATCATTCCAAAGTATAATTGATTCCGTCTGTCCACTTCCAACCACCCTGGAGCTGAGTGATGGCCTTCTTGCCTTCCATCATCTTGCTGGGTTCCAGCAGCCTTCCAGAAACTTGGCAGAGACCGAGTGAGCCTGATGGGATGCTAGTGTCCGTGGGCTGCATTTCCAGATGAGGTTTCTGGGGATGGGAGCACTGTGTTCTCCCAGCAGACAGAGCTGGGCAGTCATCTCAGGAGCACTTCCTATGAGCTGGGCTCTGAGCAGGGACATCAAAGGAGAGAAAAGGAGCCCACAGATGCAGAGTGGGACACTGCATGGAGTCTTCTCTATTTTTCAAAGTAGTCTGTCATGGTCACTTCCTCCTCCCCATGTACACACGGGGAACCCAGGCCTTAAAAATGTAGGCAGCTTGTTCCAGGCGTGTGGTAGCAGGAATGGAGCTGGCTTTCGCCTCTCTGAACGCAAACCTGTGTGTTTTCCTCTGTGCAGGTGAGCTCACGGTGTGAGGAGGAGCCTGAGGTTTGGCGTAGCATCTAGGCTGATGACTCACATTGCTGACCACGTGTTATGTGCTAAGAGCTTTGCTCCCAATACTACAACCTACTTTCTATGGACAGCTCTGTTTTTCCGGTGTGATGATTTAAACGCAGAAGGTCAGCCCAAGTGCCCGAGTTCGCATAGAAGGAAAGTGATCAATCCAGGGCACAAGGGCTGCCAGCTGGGCTCCAGAGCCCATACAGTTAACCACTCTGCTACGCTTGCCCAGCCAACGGTTCACCATTTTGCAGGTGGTGAGAATCAACCCATGGTGTGATGGCTAATCTCTGGTTGCCAACTTGAAAGGATTTGGAATCACCGTGGAAACAAATCCCTGGTTGTGTTTGTGAGGGATTTTCTAGATTAGCTGGGAGGACTCACCCTAACTGTGGGTGGCACCATCTTATGGGCTGGAATCCTGAACTGTAGGAAAAGGAGAGGGGCTGAAGAAATGGGCTAGGAGTTAAGGCACATGCCTGTGAAGCCTAAGGACCAAGGTTCAATTGCCCAGGACACACCTAAGCCAGCTACATATGGTGACATGTGTGTCTGGAGTTTGTTTGCAGTGGCTGGAGGCCCGTTCTCTCATTTTCTCTCTCTCTCTCTCTCTCTCTCTTTCTCTCTCTCTCTCTCATAAATAGATAAAACCTTAAAAAGGAGAGTGCTAGATGAGTATTCAATATTCATTGCTCCCCTGTTTCTCCCTGCCAATTTGATGATATAACACCAGGATTTTTTCTCCGGCCATGATTCTCCTACCATCATGGTCTGCACACCCTGGAACTGGAAGCTGACATGAACCCTTTCCTACCACAAGCTGCTTCTGGTTAGGTTTTTTGGCCAACTAATGAGAAAGTCACAAATACACATGGAAATCAGCGAATCATTCTCCCCGGTTTGGTCCGTTTGCCGTGTCAGCTTACTGGTTCCTGGAGAGTCTTGGTCAGACATTACTGTAGATGTTTCTGTGAAGGTGTTTTTGGATGAGATCAGCATTTGAATCAGTAGACTGAGTTGAGAGGACAACCCTTGGTGATGTGGGTGGCTCTCGTCCAGTCGGCTGAAGGCATGGGTAGAATAAAGAGGCTAAAGACAAGGGATTCCTGCCTGGTGTCCTCTGTGTCTGGCTGGGACATTGAACTTTTTTTTTTTTTTGCTTTCAGACTTAGAACATCTGTTCTTCCTGGTTTCATGTCTGCCAGCTTTAGGATTAGAATATCACACTGACTCCCTTGGGCCTTTAACTGGCTGGCTACAGATCTTGGGACTTGTCTGTCTTTGTAATCATGTGAGCCAGTTTCTTATAATAGATCTTCCTTCCTTTAGTCATTCCCTTTCTTTCTCTTTCTCTCTCTCTCTTTCTCTCTCTCTCTCTCTCACACACAATCCATTGGTTCTAGTTCTCTGACAAACACACTTTCCACCTCCCACATCACAGGTAGCAACATCAGGCTACCCAGCCTATCTCTGGCTCACGGTCAGTTCCTTGACAGTAAGGGCAAATTCCAGCCCCAGTTGGTTAGGAAAATTGAGGAACTTTCCATAATATTTCTGATTTGCCCCTCCCCTTACTCTCCTGACTTCAACCAGTCTATCAGCTTTTATCATAAAACCCTTGTGAGCTACTAAGGCCAGAGACTGACTCGCTCCTGCTAGGTCCTTGTCCACTGGTTGGGACTCCCTTTAGAAGGAAGGAAAGAGAAGAAGATGCAGTCCTGCTCTTGAGGAATGAATGACATAAAGGAGGAGGCAGGAATTTAGGTGAAGTGTTGAGCATGAATTCCTGCTTCCAGAGTCTAACTGGGGGCTAGGGAGATGGCTCAGTGGGTAAGAGCACTTGCTGTGTGTGGTGATTTGAATGTCAATGCCCCCCTTAGACTCATGTTTTTGAATATTTGATCCCTAACTGGTGGCACTATTTGAGCACTGAGGGGAAGCCTTTGCAAGATGGAGCCTTGTTGGAGGAAGTGTGTCACAGAAGGTGGGTCTTGAGGTGCTGTAAAACAAACTCTACCTTGTGCTTCTCATCATGGGACAAAACATCTGACAAGAAGCATCTTATGGGAGGAAAGTTCTAGGGGAAGTAACATCATGGTGAGGGAAAATTATGGAAGGAGAGGAAGATGGCTCACATCATCACATATCATCATGGAAAAACCTCCTCCACAAGGTTCCCTCAAGTACCCAGAGCCTGTGAGGGACATTTGACCTTCCACCCTCTGCAGAGCTCTTGAGCTTTCCCACTTCCTCCCTGCTGATGTGAAGACACGATGTTTCCTGACTGCTGCTGCCACAATTTCCTGACCACAGTGATGTCCCTTGAAACTGGAAGCTGAAATAAACCTTTTCCTTCTTTAAGCTGGTTCTGATTGGGTGTTTTGTCCCAGCAATGAGAAAGTAACTGAAACACTGTGCAACCATCAGAACCTGAGTTTGATCTCCAATATCCATATAAAAAAGACAGTGGGAGGGCTGGAGAGATGGCTTAGCGGTTAAGCACTTGCCTGTGAAGCCTAAGGACCCTGGTTCGAGGCTTGGTTCCCCAGGTCCCACGTTAGCCAGATGTACAAGGGGGCACACGTGTCTGGAGTTCATTTGTAGAGGCTGGAAGCCCTGGCGCGCCCATCCTCTCTCTCCCTCTATCTGTCTTTCTCTCTGTGTCTGTCGCTCTCAAATAAATAAATAAAATTTTTAAAAAAAGACAGTGGGAGGGCTGGAGGGATTGCTTAGAGGTTAAGGCATTTGCCTGCAAAGCCAAAGGGCCTAGGTTCAATTCCCCAGGACCCACTTTAGCCAGATACACAAGGGGGCACATGCATCTGGAATTTGTTTGCAGTGTCTGGAGGCCCTGGCATGCCCATTCTCTCTCTCTCTCTCTCTTTTTCTCTGTCAAATAAATAAAAATAAGAATAAAAGACCGTGGGGCCACACACGCCTGTAACTCCAGCACCATTGGGGGAGGAGACAAAAGGATCTCTGGGGCTTCCTGGTCAGCCAGTCTAGCTGAAAAACAGTGAGCTACAGGTTCCATGCGAGACTCTTATCTCAGGGAAATAAAGCTGAAGAGTGACAGGGGAGGGGACACTCCAGTCTCATCAGTGCCTGGAGTAGTTTATGACAAGGAAGGGCAATTCACACAGGGCAAAGGCCTACAGCATGGATTTTGAGTGGCTCAGAGGAAGAGAGGCAGTACCATGGAAGAGCTGAGGTTTCACCATGAATGGGGACCCCAGCTAAAGTTGTAGGGTCCACAGTGGCAGCAAACATGGACTCACAGTTGACAGGCAGACAGGGAATGGTGGGGAGTGGATAAGCTCAAGGTGAAAAGTGACTCCAACTATAGTTGAGCATGAGGTTCTTTTCAAAGACACGCCATGTATAGAACAAATGTCCCGCAAGCCTGGCTCTCCCACCAGGATGCTGAACTGTTTCCAGCCACTGCCCGTGTCAGCCAGAGCCTCAGCAGAGCAAGGGCCAGGTAGGAGCTATAAGGACTGCTGCTCTGTGGAGAGAACACAGCCTATCCCAGCCAGGCAGCTCCAACATGTCTCTTCGAGTCTTGGGAAGGTCTCTACTTGGGCAATACAGGCTTATTTCAGGCCTCTGTCTGTCTTTAAATTCCATGAAATCCTAGAAATGGACTATCTCTAAACAACTTCAGACATAAAGACAGTGAGGTCCAGGTAGCAGAAGTGACTCAGTTTCTCAAAGATAAACTTCAGAAGGTCTCCTCAAATGCCATGCGTTTGTTTGTAAAGCAGGGCTTCTGCGTGAAATTCTCCCATGGCTGCCAGGCTGAGAAATGAAGCTGGGGACTCTAAGAGCTGGGCTCCAATCAGGGCTCCGCCATTATTGGCTCTGTGCTCTGAGAAATACCGCTTAGCTTCTCTGATCCCCCATTTGTTCAGGGACAGGAAGCCTGGTAGAGCTTTAATGAAGAAAGTTGGCCACTTGATCAATGTCAGTTGCTTCCTAATCCTGCCCAGAGGAGGTAAACTGCATGCTATTAAATTGGACCTCAATGCCTCCCCTCTCACCCCTCTCATTGTAAGTCCAATAACCCAGGAGTCAGTCCTACGTCTTCAAGCCCCTGCTAACATTCTACCAAGCCTTAAATGCTGCTCACACAGTGGTGTCCAAAGGGGGGTGGGGAATAACCACCGACCAACATCAACAATGACGACAAACAACGGTGAGTGACACATGGACAATGGTTGGCTGGGTCACTAAGTGGGCCGGTTCTTCCACCAAAGCAAATGTGAAGCTGAAAGAGCAGCTGAACTCAACATTTTAGGGACTCTGGAACCCAGTGAACATTTCTTTTCATTTATATTCTCCCATGGGATTGCTTAATGAGGGGAATGGCTGCAGATCACCCACAAAGGAGCAGACGGAGTGGGGTAATGAGAAATGCCCACCCTTGGGGCAACGTCTTGTATACTTGGCATGGGTGGCTGGTGAGAGGATGGGCACGGGGACCTTTTCCTCTAAAAGTTGGAGGTGGTGCATTTTGTTTGGTCTCACAGCACCTTAAGGAGCTGCCTGCTTCAAACTCATTTCAAAAGTGACTTTCCATGATGTCTATTGAAAGTGGGGGAAACAGTAGAATACTTCACCTCCTCTTTTTCTGGAGCCATGTATTTAGGAAGATCTTTGTTGGGTCACTAGCTAGCTGCATAGGTCATAGAAGCTTCCATGACGACACACAATAAGGAGTAAACGATTCGCAATAGTAACCTGGGAAAACCACACACAGATGCCACCAGCCGGCAACACTACCGCTCTCGGAAGCTCCTGAGGGGTAAGGCTCTGACTTCCAGAGCGGCCGCACTGCCGTACTCAGAATGTCTACTGGCCAGCAAAGCTTTCAAAACTTACAAAGAAGCACGAAGGTGTGGCTCATTCACAGGAAAAGGGCCTTGATAAAAACCATCTTTGAGGAAGACCGGATTTGAATGACCAGTCAATGAAATTAATTCAACTATATTAAAATGTCTGGTGAGGGTCAAGCATGGTGGCGCATGCCGTTAATTCCAGCACTCAGGAGGCAGAGGTAGGAGGATCACCGTGATTTCGAGGCCACCCTGAGACTACATAGTGAATTCCAGGTCAGCCTGGGCCAGAGTGAGACCCTACCTCTAAAAACCAAAATAAATAAATAAATAAATAAATAAAATTTTTTTTAAAAGTCTGATGAGGGCAGGAGAGCTGGTGTAGCAGTTAAGGCACTTGCCAGCAGCAAAGCCAAAGGACCCACATGCACATGGTGGTACATGCATCTGGTGTTTGTTTGCAGAGGCTAGAGGCCCTGGAGTGCTCTCTCAGTCTCTGTCTCTCTCTCCTTCATATAAGTAAATAAAAAAAATTTTTTAATGTCTTATGATCTAAGGGAACCGTGGATGAGCAATTAACAGAAAATATAAAAGTGACATTTGAGTAAAATGAGTAAAGAAATAGTGACTAATGATGGAAAGGAATAACACACATTGTGGAGCTAAGATGTACAGTGGCTGAAATGCACAGCTCGGCAGAGGTCCCCGTAGATTTTAGCGGGCAGAATAAAGGATACGAGAAGTTGAAGATAACACAGGTGATGGCTCCAGTCTCAGGAATAGAAAAACAACAAAAAATACAAAAAATTCACAGAGCCTAGGGGAGCTATGTGACACTATCAATTGTATCAACATATGTATTATGAGGATCCCAGAAGTAAAAGAGACAGAGAAAGAAATATTTTAGGAAATTTCCCAAACCTGATAAAAGGTATGCATCTACCCACCTACAAACTTCAAAGAATGCCAGTCAAAATGAATTTAGAGATCCACATTGAGACATGCCATAATCAAGTTGTCAAGCCTCAAAGATGAAGAAGGAACGCTGAAAACAGAAAAAGAGAATGAACTCATCATGTACAAAGGATTCTAAATAAGATTGACAACTGATTTCTTCCCAGAAACTAAGGAAGTCAGGTGTGGTGGTGCATGCCTGTGATCCCAGCACTGAATAGACTTGAGACACGAGAAACGATATTTTCAGATGAAAGAAAGCTGAAGGGTGGCTCAGGAGAGGAACATTTGTTCCTTGTGACTGGGGTCTGTGGTCATAGTGTTTTTCAAGGCTACTCTTCAATCACCTGAAATTAAAGGGACAAGGGAAGGTATGTCAGCACAGGGCTGCTGGTCTCTAAAACCGCCTGAAAATGGCATCTGGAGCTACGAAAACTGGTGTCATGTTGGTGAAAATGTGAGCGCGAAGCCCAAGTTATCAGCATGTTCCCTAGGGCTCCATGAAAGGCTCAGGCTGTGTTACTAAGGGATATAGTGCATTTGACCAACAAACACCCCATAAGAGGAGGAAAGACCTGAGTACCGTGCGGAGTCACGCAGCAGCTGGACTCACCTCCCTCACTGACCAAAAGTAAATACATATTCCTTGTGCTTGCATGGCCTTCCCACCTCACTCCACTCTCCAAACTTCCATCTGGTGATCTCTGCCAGCCGGGCCTATCCTTCCTTGATCGAAGCTCTCAGTGCCTCCCATCACCCAAAAGTTAAGAATAGCACTTGACCTGTCATTGGATCTGGCCACCTAGGTCCAGTCCCTGCCCTGTCTCTCACTTCATTGTCCATCAGTGATGAAGGACTTGAACTCCTAGCAATATTCAGGATGTCCTTTCGTCTCTTGTACTTGGCCCACCACCCCCTCCTCTGCCTATTTCTCAAGTTTGACCTTTCTTTGAACCCCTAACTGAGCAAGGAGACCTTTTCCATGTTAAGTCCTCCCTAGAAGATGGCCTATCTGCTTTTAATGGCCAAAGAGAGGGCATTGTCTCCAACGCAGCATCCCTAAGTTTCTAGACATTAACATCAAGGAGTTCTATAGCTTGACCTTGAAAGGGCGTGTGTTTCATGGTGAATGAAAAAAGATGAACAAGGAGTAAGTAAATGAATGTCTAGATGTGTAGTAGACAGCCTCATGTCGCTGAGATGAACTTCCAGACCAGGCACAGTTATGGAGGAAGGGATTTATTGAAGCTTACAGATCTGGGGGACATTTCATAATGGCAGAAGAATCTGGCCCCCTTTTACAGGTAGAGAAAGAGAGCGAGAGAGAGAGCCACACCACAAACAAGCACACCTCAGCAGCTGTAGGCGGAACTCAGGCACTCTGCCTATCTTTGGACTGGAATTACAAATCCACCCCCACGCCTTAGGGCCGGACCTTCAGATCTGACCAGAGATACCTCCTCCACCCAGGTGGCTGCAGATCTAAATGACAAACTTTAATGAAATCCTGAATCTATTGGGGGCTATCCATTCAAACTACCACAGTATGCTAGGGGAATGGGTGCCCTGGGCCTGTACTGATGAAGAAGTCTAATGAAGAAGCCAGGCCATTTGAAAACCATTAGGTTATTAACGCTGGCTTGGAATTGGCAGAATAAATAAACTCCTGGCTCAGCCCACAGCACTGTGCTGCCTTCTGAACTGCCCAGGCGTGAACAGCTCAGACGTCAGGCCTCCGGGTAGTTATCGTGGTTGCCTTTCCTGTGCTCACTGGAAACGTGGCCCCTCAAGCTGTGCTGCGCTCACAAAAGCCCTCCGGGTGCTCTTGCTTCAAATGTCCTCCAGTGCTCCAGCTGCCTCCTGGATACCAGCATGGAGCTGGCCACCACAAGCACTCGAGCGCTGGTTTTGGAAGGGATTTGGAATCCTGCCAGCCTCTTTGCAAATGGGCTCAGACACCTTCCACACAGCAGGCATTCAGAGAGGGATGGTCAGACGCTCGGCGGCACGCAGAGTACTAAGGATTCAAGGGTCTTGGTCCAGCCCAGAAGGGGCCCACTGCCCCTTGAGGAAGGTAGATAACTACCCTGTGGTGGAAGATGTCTGGCATGGTGGGCAGGGATTTTTGGGGGTGTGCAGACCCAGATGAAGTACAGCTGTCCAAGCCTGGGGACATGAGAGGATATGTCCAAAGAAGACCCTTCAAGAGCAAATAGATGCTGTCTGACAGATGCAGATGTGGAAGGCATCATGGCCACAGGGATTAGCATGGTTGAGGCCGGCAGTCATGAGAGGATGTCTCCCAGGAGCTTCGTGCATCAGTTGGGATGTGAACAGGGAAGACAATAAAAGACTTGGCAAGGACAGGAGCTGGGAGTCTACAATGTTGTGTGAGTGAAGGGTTGAGTCTCTAGTCTGTCTATTCTAAAACATTCTTGAAGGGTTTTAATCAGAGATACGATGAAGTCAGAATTTTGAGGTAGGAGGATGGTCCTGCCTGTGACATCCTCTGAGCTCAGGGTAGGGTCTCATGTGTGGCAGAGTCTCAGAAGATCGGCTCCTCTTCATCTTTCTGGCCTTCCCATTTATCTTGGTACTAGACATACCCTTCTCCCCCACCTGCCCACTACCCGTGGCATTTCAGATTTATTCCCAGTGTCTACTGTGATTTTTCCTGTTTGGGCTGCCCCAGGCTCTCTGAGTCTTTCCAAATGAGCGACAGGTGAAGGAGAGGCCACTAGAGGCCATGTCTAGCAAGAGCTAAGAGAGCAGCAGTCCAGATAAGCAGGGGATAAGCTACTTGAGAGCCAGGGACCCTCATGCACAGGGGCTCGTGCTTAGCCTTTTCCTTGAGTCCATCCTGAATGAACCACTAACATGGAAGATCAGGGTTCTCCAGAGGGCTGGCCTGGCGGGACCATGCATACAGAAGCGTGATACTAGGGAAGGAGCAATTGCTCAAATCTGCTCAAATGAAACAGAAAATCCCTTAGTAAAGGGAGGAGAAAAATCAAGAACAGGCTTTGGCTTTGTGCTAAATCCACAGTCAAAACTCCTCTCAGAATGAAGACAGAGAACCACTGAGTCTGTGGGGAGAGGGCTCCAAGTTGCCTGAAAAGCAGAAACCTGGGGAAGGCTTAGCGGGGACTGGGACGGCACGGCAAGCTCAGATATCCTGCCCCATGCCAGACATGCAGATGGCATGCGGTGCTCTGGCCCATGGGTGGCTCTGGGCCCCTACCAGGTGGAAGACTGCCCTCTATTCACTCAGCGGGGTTTGGGATGACTGCCTGGAGCTCCCCACATGACAAAATGTCTTGCTCTTGTGGAGCTGACTCCGGTAGCTGGCCATGGGCCATCCCATCCGTCTGTCAAGCCACACGGTGACATATGCAGGGTCCCTGTGCTTAGCAGGTCTCTAATAAATGGAAGAGATGGGTGTCCATAGGTGTTCTGAAGCTGAGGGGCTTATGAAGCTCATTGTCCACCTCTGCTAGGAAGAGTCTGTGCTGAAAAGAGCGGTCCTCCAACTCAACAGCTGTGCTGGACATGAGCCTTTTCTGCTACTGTTCACAGGCTTGACAAGCATACCGGTTCCAAACACTCCCTTTGGCTCGCTGAGGCCCTCAAGACTCCCTCTGGGGGCAAGATGCCTCCCCTCAATCTCTGGAGGCTGGTCGTGCAGCTCCTAAGAATGCAGGAGGCCAGCCCAGTATCCAGGCTCCTCTGATTGGGTGAGTGGCGCGTGTTGATGCCAGAGGGTGGACGGGACGGGGTCAGCCAGCCCTGGGCAGATGGTCCATCTGGACAGGCAATCTGGTCCTCTGAAAATTGCTGCAGAGGTTGAGTGGGGTAAAACAGGAGACAAGGAGGTTGGATTTACAGCCCTCTACTGGTTTGTTTATGGGCATGTCGCTACCCATTCTAAGCCTGTTTGCACACCTACAAGTTAGGGGTTATTGAGACATAATTCATATACTGTGTAAATCCATAATGGGTTTCATGTATTTACAATCATGCAATCCTTTCCATAGTCAACTTCAAAATACATCCAAGAAGGAAGTTTATACTTGCTAATAGTCACTTTTCTCCCCAAACCCCACCTGGCCTTAGGGAACTCCTGAGCAATTATTGTCTATCTCTATGAATTAACCTGTCCTGCACATTTCACATAAATGAACATGTCCATATGTGGTCGGCAGCGGTGTTTGGTTTCTTTCACTCAGCATACTGGTTTTGAGGGTTACCTATCTTTTGTCATTGAATTAGTTTTATTTTCTGTCACTGTAACCAAACAGAAGATAAGGAAGACATGACTTCTCTTGCCTTGTGTTTTTAGATAGGTCACTTGGGCAAAATAGCATGGTGCAGAGGAGGCTGCCCACCTCCTAGAAGACAGAAAACAGAGACACGGGCACAGAGACTCGGGTATGAGCCAACGGGGACAGCATACTCCCAAGGACCTACCTGCCAGTGATCTTCTTCCTCTAGCTAGGTTCCATCTCTTAAGGTTTCTAGAAATTCTCAAAATAGTGCCATTATTTGGGGACCAAGCCCTCACAATAAACACACTTCCTTTTGAGGAGTTATATCACAATCAGACCATAACAATCATATGTCAGTGCTTCATTCCTTTTAATGGTCAAATGACATTCTCTTGTACAAAGAGACCACATGTTATTTATGTAGTCAGCGGTGGACAGACATTTCACTTGCTTCCACTTTGTGGCTCTTATGAAGAGTGCTACCATGAACACAGACGTGCATGTTTTTGAGAGGACACTTCCTCGCTGCACATATAGAAGTGGGTTTTGCCTCTTCTGTGAGAAAATAAGATGGAAGCAACAAGAAAAATAAAATGGGTTTCTCCACCTCTAAATCAACAGAGTTTAATTGCGTTCATCCTATTATAACAGAAAAATTGCTCCTGGCCATTTTAATCCAGTTCTGCTGCTGTAACAATATATCCAAGACTGGTTAATTGCCGAGGAACAAAGATTTACTCTTGATATCTCTGGAGGCTGGAAGACCAAGATCAAGGTAGCCCCTTCGCTGTCTGGAGGTGGGTCGTGCATGCTTCTGAGCGCCATCTCAAGTGCTGCTTTCTCTAGAAATGAATGTCATGTCTTCATACTGTAAGATACATGAGAGAATCTTATCATACCGTATCTTATTTTTGTCTGCTTATTAATGTAGCAGTCCATCTCTCTCCCTAGGATAAAGGCCCAGGAAGCAAAGTCTTTTTTTTTTTTTTTGAGACAAGCCTAACAGAATGCTTTTTCCATGCGAGAATGAGAGAGAGAGAGAGAGAGAGAGAGAGAGAGAAGAACGAATTGGCACACCAGGGCCTCTGGCCACTGCAGTTGGACTCCGGATATGTGTGCCCCTTGTGCGCACGTGCAACCTTGCACGCTTGCCCCACTGTGCATCCGGCTTACGTGGGACTTGAGTCGAACACGAGTCCTGAGGCTTCGCAGGCAAGCGCCTTAACTGCTAAGCCTTCTCTCCAGTCCAGGAAGCAAAGTCCTTATCTTGTTTGCCACTTGCTGCCAATGCTGAAGGCAGCATTCCTTATAAGAGGCCATCAAAGCACCTGCTGAAAGGAGGAACGTGTGCCTGTCCCGTCCACCGCAGCGCCTGGCACCCAATCAGTCTTTGTTCCACTGGGAAAGCTATGTAGCACGGCAAAGTCAGAGCCGGAAGCTTCCGGGCCTGTTGTTCTGGCTCCATCTCCCGCTGTGTGGCCACAGAAGGAGACATATCCTGGAGTGAGCCTCTGTTCTCTCATTTGCACAAAGAAGGTGCTAATCTAGATATGCTCTCAGACCATCTCCAGCTTGGATGGCAGCAAAGGCAATGGAAGGGAGACACTCTAAGGGATTTCAGAAGCAGCAGGACAGGCCCAAAGAAAGCATTCAGCAACGCCCTTCCAATGACCCCACCTCCTCCTAGAGTCTAGACCCTCCAGAGGTGCCTCTGCTAATAAGAACGGCACCTGGGGTGGGTGGCCTGTGGCAACATGGCAGTAAATACAAATACGAATTGGGGAATAAGAATGACGCCACCCCTGTAAGAGGAGAGGAACCCTGTGCACCAGCCTCCCCTGCTAGTTTATCTGGAGTCTTGAAGATCATGGATCAATTCACGTGTCTGCCAAGGAGGCCTTTGTCCTATAAATAACCCTGTAAACACAGGCCAGTCTGCCGGATGTCACATCTTCAGGAAAAAAGAAAAATATGCATGTAGCGCTCAGCTAGGGCTTAAAGTGTGCGATTATACTCCACGGGCCACTTAAATTCATTTGCTATGACGTCACCACCAGGCTGCTGCTCAAGTGGGAAGAAGGATCGTCAGGCAGGGATCACCTTCAAGAAAAGCCACGGAGCCGGGCGTGGCAGTGCACACCTTTAATCCCAGCACTCGGGAGGCAGAGATAGGAGGATCGCCATGAGTTCGAGGCCACCCTGAGAATACATAGTTAATTCCAGGTCAGCCTGGGCTAGAGTGAAACCCTTACCTAGAAATAAAAACCAAAAGAAGAAAATAAAGGAAGGAAGGAAGGCTGGCCAGCTACAGCAAACCACCCCAGTTCTCCTCTCTCAAGGTCTGAGTCCTGAGCCTGACCATGTTCCTGGTGGTGTCCCAGTCCCGCTGCTTGTCGGGGCGATCTTTGAAAACGACGTCCTCATGGGAGCTAACCCATATATCTTGCAACACAGCTTTTCACGCATTATCTCAGCAGCTCTCACGTTTCATGTGAGTATTACTGAGTCCCATGCTGTATTAGTCAGGGTTCTCTAAAGGAACAGAACTGATAGAATGAATTGTATGAAAAGAGAATTTATTGGATTAGTTTACAGCAGTCCAACAATAGTAGTTTGCAGGCCTGAGAGACAAGGGAGCTGGTAGCTGCTCAGTCCATGAGGCTGTCCCAATCCGACACTGAAGGCCTGGAGGCGTCCTGGAGAGACGCTGCTCTTCAGTCCACAGCACAGCCAGGTGGGAGGAGGGGACATGTTCCTCCCCAGAGCTCCCTTAGATAAAGCCCCCTCTGAAAGGGGCCGCCCACTCTGGGGAAAGGGCTCCCCTGGGGGAAATATTCCCCCTTTAGTTAACCCTTCCTGGAAGCAACCTCAGAGACCCACTTATGAGGAATGTCTGTGGATCCCTAAACAGATCAAGTTGACACAGACTTAACTATTACACACGGAAATGTCTGGCCTTGAGTTTCAGGTCTGTGTCCTCTTCATTGTGTGGCCATGGGAAAAATCACTTCCCACTTTCCTCCTCAGCTTCCCAACTACATCTGAAACCATTTATGGAGTTCCCAGACACAGAGGAATTGGAAGGCTGATCCTGAGATCCAAGGCTGAATGTCGTGGCCAACACCTCATTGAATCATGGCACTCAGAAGGGTGAAGCAAGATTGTCATGAACTTAAAGCCAACCTGGGCTATACAGTGAGTTCCAGACCACCCAGGACTTTCTGAGAGAGAGAGAGAGAGAGAGAGAGAGAGAGAGAGAGAGAGAGAGGAGAAGAAGGAGAAGGAGGAGGAGGAAGAGGAAGAGGAGGAGGAGGAATGGAAGGAAGGAAGGAAGGAAGGAAGGAGGGAAGGAAGGGGGAAAGAAAGAGAAACCCAAGAACTGTCCCATGTTCCAAAGCTCTCCTGGGAATCCTGCATTTGTTACCCTCATTAATTAAAATGCCAACCTTCTTTGCTTCGGGTTGAAACGTTATCACTTTGGATGACAGCTCAGACTCTCTCACACACTGCTCAGAAGTCCCGGGAGGCTGTCGGTGACATCACAGGAAATCCTGGATATTATTTTATTGCCCACTCTGCTGTGTGTCTGATTGATCAAATGCAGGGGGTGGAAATGATGACTTATCCTTGCAGACTTGCAGTCACAACCTGCCAAAGGAAAAGATGAGTGAGAAGCGGGTGCTGAGCCTGGAGTGGCGGTGCTTGCCTATAACCTCTGCCCCTGAGCGGTGAGGATAGTACGATTGGCTCCAGACTAGTCTGAGCTACTTATTCAGAATCTGTCTCCACCCCCAACACACACATATGTATATCTACATGTACATGAACATTCACCCCCTGATCTCTGCTTGACCCCTGAGGTTCTCTTGTACAAGTTCTAAATTCAGTTATTTCATCTATGGCCATAGCACCTGAACATGCCCTATCTTGTCTAAATTCAATGATTTCAATATTTGTATTCATGAAAGAGTGCATTTTGCCCATTAGGGAAACATACTGAGGTGGATACTGCTGTCTCTTTGCTTTTAAAAACAGCCCCTTTCGCAATGAAGTCACCCCAGGCACAAGCAGCAAGCAAAGCACTTCATTACAGCACGTAAGACAGCGAGAGCAGTGACAAGCTTCTCAAAGCACCAACATGGCACCGGCTCTAAAGGGACGCCTCGCACCATGCCCTCGAGTTCAGCAGGGCTTGGCTCCATTGCACCAGGACAGAAAACAGATTGCAGCAGGAGGTGCCCCGTGGCCTGAAGATCCGTAGAGAGATGTGGAATGGGCTGGAAGTAAAGAGGAAAGAAAATCGGGTGCTAAGCTCAGGGTCTGAGCAATGTGGCCTTTGGCAAGTCATTTGCTTTCTTGGATCTCAGGGTCTCCTCTGTGGTACAAGAGCCCCAGGTCCCGGTGAAGTGTACGTGTGCTCTATTACACCCTGGATCACCCGCCCCTCTTCCCTGGAGTTGGCTGTCCCCGCTCATGCAGTTCCCACTCCCGAGAGCGCCCTCCACTTCAGATAGTCGCCTCATGGGGAAGGCTGTATCCCGCCCCACTGCCCTGGAAGGAACAGACATAGGTATGTGCCACAGTCCAGCCCTTACCTCAGGGTGGAAGGGCTCCGGTGATGAGCTTCCTGTGGGATCAGGAGGAAACTGGACATCCGGAGTCAGCGTCAGTATGGCTATCATCCTTCAGGCTCCCCTGAATTCATTTCACTTCCTGGGTTTATCTCATTAAACTTCCATGTCAACTCTCCACAGAGTTCAACATGTTCCCTGTCTTTCCAAAGCCTGTTCCTCTCAGGGAGCCAAAAGGACTTAGGCCCATGGCTCAGCACCAGCTTCCTTGCCATTGTGAAACAAGGAAGAGCTGAGGACCACTTCATGGGAGGACATTCCCATCAGCTAACCAAAAGCCTATAGCCGGGAAGGTCACAAGCCCCAGGTAGGGGACTACAACTGTTGTCTGGCTAAATGGACATAGTATGCCCATCAAACTACCCTGTAAATATTTATGTTTATGTCCATGTACTAATGCTATTCTCACTTGTGGTCAGAGAAGCTTCTCTTAGCAGAAGGTGGTAACCACTGGGGTAACTCAAAGCACATCAAAGTACCGAGAAGAAGTCACAGTTTAGCATGAAGTGCGGCGTCTTGTTCACACCCTCCAAGGCTCAGAGACCATGTGAAGGAGGTTGCAGAAAGGATGAAAGATCCAAAGGAAGGGAAGGAGTGCTTATAATATTGTCTTCCAGACACAAAGTGGCTGTGGTATTCCTGATCTTGAAGTGCTGATGCCAGGCCTGCGTACTAGGGGGAGAAAGATGACACCAAAATAGAAGAGAGCCTAGTTGGAGAGAAGAAGGGATTCAGTGGAGGGAATTATGATCATGACATATTGTTTATATGTATGGAGTTTGTCAACAAAAAATAAAAGAATAAAAGAGTCATCTATGTCTAGTACCCAATATATGTTGGATCAATATCAATCAAAATATGACCTGAGGCTCACATGCATTCAGATCATCTGAGGAGCCTCTTGTAAATGTAGAATCTTGAGCTCCATTTGAGGAGTTTTAATGCCTGTATGGAGGTGGGCGGTGTCTGACAAACCTCTGCGTGACTTTCATGAGTACTGATTGATGCCTGAGACACCCAAACTGCAGGACTTCCACAGTCTGTGCCCTGCAACACTATCTCCGTCGTTTCTCGGGTGGGCACAGCAGATGGTAGTTTCATCAAAAGTCTTCCCTTGAGATGTCCCACAGAAACATTGTTACCCACAGGGTCTCTGACCCTCATATCTACCTTCTAATGTCTCCCTTACAAACATTTTTACCAACAGCACTATCCCCTAAAGGGCAGCCCCAGATCTGCTCTGTTTTTGTTAAGTCTAGTCATTCTCCACGGAGGCATTGGGGACAGCAGACAACCCATTTTGATACAAGTAACTCAGTTGTACCCAATCTGAGGACCCATGGCAGGCTATCTTAACAAACTTGAACTATTATTTTCTCCCCCTGTGAGATGGTTAATCTTGATTGTCAACTTGGGATGGGATATAGAATCACCATAGAAACAAACTTCTGTTTGTTAGATCATATTTCAGTAGATATTGATACTAATAGATATGGGATAGCGGACACAGATCTCTCTTTTTTATGAGAGAGAAAGAGAATTGACACACCATGGCCTCCAGCCACTGAAATTGAACTCCAGAAGTGAGTTGCCACCTTGTGTGCATGTGTGACCTTGCGCACTTGCATCACCTTGTGTGTCTGGCATATATGGGACCTGAAGAGTTGAACCTGGGTCCTTAGGCTTCACAGACAAGTGCCTTAAAGCCATCTCTCCAGCCCTGATTATTAATGATGATGAGGACCACCCACCTAGTCCCCAGTACAGAGCCACGGGTTAACACCATGGCATTTTTGTGAGGGGGTTTCTAGATTGGGTGGAGATGGGAAGATCCCCTCTGACAGTGGTGGCATCATTCCCCAGCCCAGGGTCCTAAACTGAATAAAAAGGAAAAGCAAGTCTACTGTCAACACTCATGGCTGTCTGCTTCCTGACTCTGGGGTGAGCATGGTCAGCGGTTTCATGCTTCTGCCGCCATGCCTCCCGGGCCATGATGCGCTGTAAACTCAAGCCACAAGCAAGAACACATCCTTCCTCCTCTAAGTTGCTAGGTACTTTGTCATAGCGACACAAAAATAACTAGTGCACCCTGGTCCAACAGATCCAACCCCTGGCCTTGAGTGCTAAGCAAGTGCTCTACCACTGGTCTCTACCTCCAGCACTTGGATTTCATTCCTTTTCCTTTTCCCACGCTGTATTCCATGCGTTCTCACTTGCACAAATTGGTTAATAGCTTCTCCCCGCAAGTTAGGGAAGGCCACTCTCTCCTCTTCTGGAAGTTTCCCTCTGAGAAGGGGAATTGTGCGCAAGCACATCTGGGTTTTCCTCTGCTGGCATTCCCCATATGACTTGGGCACAGAAGCTTCTTCTAAGAAACGCTGTCGCTACCCTGTGGGAAGGAGTGCCTCTCAGAGCTGCGGTGGGGAGCTGTGAGGGGCACATTTGGAGGTCTGCAAGCCCTGTGGAGAAGACCAGAAAGATGTGACACGAGAACCTAGTGGAAAGCTGTTGAAGACAAGCTTGCAGATCCGAAGCTGCAGGCTACACCCAGCCATGGAGCTGTCATCACACACACATGGACCAGTGGTGAGGCAGGAGTCCCTCGGAGGTTGTCTCTGGAAGATGCAGGCGCAAGCCACCGTGGAGGGGTGAGGGGTGGAATAGCCAAGACCAGGGAACCCTGTGATCCCACCCTTTGGCCTGCAGATCCTTCTGGATGCTGATTCTGAACTCTTCACGGCTTGACTCTGCTTACCATTTGGTGGGGCAGAGATAGCAGCTACTCTGTCCTGGGATCTGCTCCTCTTGTTGCGCCTTCAGCCTCTGATCTCTCTTTCCATCCTCCCTTCCAACTCCCTTGTCTGTATTCAGAGCTGATCAAGACTTCTAGGGGCTGGGAAGTGGTTCAGCAGTTAAAGGCACTTACTCGCAGAGCCTGCCAGCCTGGTTTCAATCCACGTAATACATGATGCACAAAGTGGTACATGTATCTGGAGTTTATTTGAAGTGGAAAGAAGCCCTGGTGCACTCTCCCCCCAACCAAATATGGTATCCTAAATTCCACCAACCATGCTGACATCCAGTTGCCCCCTCAACTGCTTCTTGGCATTCAGGACTTTCTGTCTATCTAGCATCTTCCTTTACCTAACTCACCCTCATAGTAACTTGAGAGGAACTTCTTGTTTCATAAACTGGGGAAGGAGTCACTCTCCTCGGGGTTACACAAACAGTGAGCAGTAGGGGCAAAATCCAAGCCTTGCTTCAGTTCTAGATCCCACACCCTCTACTGAAATCCAAGACATGGTTAAGTAACTTTCTCTCTCTCTTTCTCTCCCTCCCTTCCTACATCCGCCCCTCTTATCCCAAAGAGCTGCATAGTCCCTTTGTTTCCCTTGACAACCTTGAAGGCACACAGGTGTGAAAGGAGCCACAAACTTCTTCCCTGGAACTCCCAGAGAGGCATTGAGGTCACCTGCTCACTAAGCAAGAGTCCACCAGACTCCTGCCAAGTGAATTAGAGTAAATGCTGACTGTCCCAAAGCGCTCACCACTCACTTCTCCAGAGACTCTGCTCCCTCACTGAGACAGGAAGGGGAACTACTGCAGATGCTGTGGAGCAGGCAGGCCTGGCTCCATGCCAGAGCCTGGCCCCAGCAGGTGCCCACTGCCCTGCAGCAGGCTGAAAATGCTCCCTGACCCCACAGGCTTGCACAGCCCTCACGGGGGGGGGGAGGGGGGGGACGGGAGGGAGGGAGTGGCTGGGCACCGAATTCCTCATGCAGGAGAGTGTTTCCTCCGCTGGGAGGATGTATATTGGACTGCATCAAGAGTGTGAGGCCACTGGACCTTATAGCAATGACTTTCTCATTGCTGGGGAAAAAAGAAACCACACGCACACACACACACACACACACACACACACACACACACACACAACCAGAGTAACATATGGAAGAAATGGGTTTATTTCAGCTTACAGTCTTGAGGGGAAGTTTCCTCATGATGGGGAAAGCAGGGCAGGAGCAGACAGCTCATGCCACGTCTTCATGTCAGCAGGGGAGAAGTTAGAGAAAATAAATGTGTTGTGTGCAGCAAGCAGGGCTAGACTATAAAACCAGTAACCCCTCCCTTCATGTGACACACTTCCTCCAGCAAGACTCCACCTCCCCAAACCTCCACAACCTTCCTTAACAGTGTCACCCACTGAGGAGTAAGATTCAGACGTGCGAAGCTGTGGCGGGCATTTTATATTCAAACCACCACAGGGCAGAGCACATGGAGAGCTGGGTGGGAATGAGGCAGGCTGTAGGCAGCTGTGTGTCTGGTGCAGGGCAAGGGTGAGCTGGGGATGTAGGAGTGCCAGAGTGGAGTACTAATGCCAGCACAGCAGCCCACGTTGTCACCGGCCTGTGGTCTAATGTCAAACCCAGATCAGCTGGCTCTCGTGGACTGCCGCACAGGCAGGTATCTGTCACAAGCCAGTGTGGTCCCCACATGAGGGTCCTTTAGTGAGTACCGAGTGGCCCGGGCTGCCATGGGTGCCTTGTCACCTACGACTGTGATTGCACCACCTGGTGACAGTAGACCTGACACGTTACCCTGTGTGGGCGTCTTGATGCCCAGTTAAATGTTATTTACAGAGTTTGATGCTGCCTGCCATGTCAAAGATCTCCAAACCTGGCTAAATAGTCCAAATTGAGTTGCTCTGCCTGCCCAGGGTCTCTAGTAAGAGAGCAAAATCTCTGTGAAGACGGAGCATGCATTCCCATTTTACAGGATGCCACTGTGCCTGCCAGCCCCTCAACCATCATCATCCTCTCAGCTTCCCTCTCACCCATTGTATGCGGTGTGCGCCCCCCAAAGTCCACATGTTGGAATCGTATTCCCCAGAGGAACAGTGTAGGGAGGTGGCACCTAACAAGAGGCAATCAGGCTGGCAGGGCTATGACCTCACGAATAAAGCTTGCTGTTTTCCTGGGAGTGGAGGAGCTATTGCAAGAGTGAGGCGTGGAGCCTGGCAGGATGGCTCAGTGGGTCCAGCTAGAGCCCGGATCCCAGCATCCATGTAGGTGCAGGCTAGGCATGGGGATCCCTGTAATCCCAGTGCCCTGGAGGCGAACACCGGATCCTTGAGCCAACTCATGGACTAGATGAGCTGAGTCAGCGAGCCTTCGGTTTATGAGGGAGGCCCTGCCTCAGCAAATAAGGCGGAGAGCCATCAAAGTCACCTGATGTCAACCTCTGGCTTCCACGTGTACACATACATGCAAAAAGAAAAAAGAGAGAGTTCTAATAAAAGCAAGGTCATCCCATTTACTTTCTCCTCAGTTTGCTCTTCTGCCATGGGAAAGGCCCACACCAGATCCCAGCACCTTTACATCCGACTTCTCAGCTTCCAGAACCATGAGCAAAACAGATTCCTGTTCACTATGAGCTACCCAATCTCAAGCATTCGGTTACAGCTGCAGAATGTGGACTGAGATACCCGATACTGGGATTCATGATGACGCCCCTTCACCACCTGCTTTCAGAATGCTGATTCCCAGTGCAAAGCAGCCTGTCTTCACAGCCTATGGGGACAGACAGGACTGTCCTCCTTGGATTTCAGATCAACTGGACAACGGACCCCCCCAACAACACACACAGGTATGGAGCCCTAAGTTTCTCCTGGATCACCATCAGCCCATCTTGAAAGCCAACACTGAGTGGGCTGATGTAATAAACGGACGCCAGAGGCAGGCCAACACAATGGCCTGCCGTGTGTGCCTAGTGGGCTTTGCATTGGGACACGGGGAACACACGGGCATTGAAACTTCAGGCACAATATGACAACATTGATGACAGAAAAGGAGCTCTGAGCACTTTGAGAATCCAGAGAAAGAGAAAACGCGTCTGGTCTAGAGAGGGCATTGCACTGATCTGGTCAAAATTGCTGGTGTCTTCACCAGTCAGTCTCTGGTGTTGTTAAGTGTTAAGTGGGATGATGCGGAAACTAGAGCATTGTTGGAATTTTATCCTGAAGCAATGCAAAGACACACTGCATATGAAGGTCAAGGGATGTGGGTGACCTGAGGTTGAGGGGCAATGATAGCCCCTGGGGCAGAAAATCCAAAAAGAGAGAAGATTGAATGCAGCAAGAAAACCTTGTGGGTCTGGAGAGACATCTCAGTAGCTAAAGTTCTTGCTGTGAAAACATGAGAACTTGAGTTCAATCCCCAGAAACTGTATGAAATCCCAGTACTGGGGAGTCAGAGACAGGCAGATCCCAGGGGTTCCCTGGCCAGCCAATCTAAGCCACTTAGCAAGTTCCAGACCCATGTGAGACCCTGTCTCAAAACAGGTGATGGCGCCTGAGGAAGGAGCGAGGCGGTCCTCTGGCTCCACACTCCGCGCACATATGTTGGGTTATTATAATCCAATACCACTTTATTTACTTTGCTGCACAGACAAGAACATAACTCATACATATGCGTACACACACACACACATATGAAAGCCTGTGTCTCTGGCTTCATGAGGTCCACCATCCGACCACAGTGTGTTTGACTCATTTCTTTAAAGTCCACGGTTCTGTTTGCAATGACCTTAATCCTCCCTTCCCAGCCTGCCGAAACCTCACCCATTCCTAGCGCAGCTCAGAACTCACCTTCCCTCAAAGGCTTGCTCCGTCACCATAGGACCTGTCACCCGCTGTCTGTGGTCAGCGCTGTTCATCAGTGACAGCAGGTGGCCTCGCCGACCTGGGGAAAAGCAGGCTGCACATACTCTGACTCCCCATCTAGGGCCTCGGGTCTGTTTTTCTCATCTCTTATAAGTCCCAATGCCCAGCGCCACACCCAGCACCTAACAGAATGTTCAAATGAGGGTTACATTAAACCACATGTCAAGGTTTCTGCTTAACTAGGGCAAGGAGTGGTGGAAGTTTCTGGAGCCCTCACCTGAAGCTTCAGGAGGAAACCAGCCTGGGAATGCAGAGCTGGGCCACAGCTCCACTCTCTTGATGCTCAAGTGAAATCAAGCTGGAGGAAGGAGTCTGGCACCCTGTCTACCTCTCCAAGCCATCTGCCTTCTAGGCCTTTAACTCTGAAGGAGGCTGGCTCCTAAGTGGAGGTGACAGGCGGCTGGCTCAGGCCACTCATGTACACAGTCTTGGCCCTATTTCTCTGGCAGGCAGAATTTACAGTCTGCATCCAGGCACAGGGGTAGCCCTAGGCCATTCTGGAGCAATGAGGCTTGTCTTTCTGTACCCCCAGCCCAGCTTTCCTTGCCTGGCAGTGTGCCCCCTGAACCTCCCCCTCCCCAACCCTGCCACCCTGTCTCTGAGCACCCATCTGTCACCATCGGCTTGCCTGATTCCATTGTTGCCATGGCAGAAGCTGTCCTCAGACCTCGTGCTGGATTCAGCTTCTCACCTGATGTTACCCACCATGCCATTCAGCAAGGACCCTCCAAGCTTCCTTTCCGAAGCTGAACCTTGAGCTGGGCATACTGAATCAATGGGAGCCACACTGCACCTAGGAACTTCAGAGTCCATCACTGGGCAAACATGTGATGAGTCCTCAGGGAATGCTTACAGATGAACACTGGGGGAAGGACTAAGGTAGCCCCTTGGTTGGGGGCAGCAGAAGATCTGGACAGGATCTGACCTGCCAGTCAGCCCGCATGATCTAAATTCTGTCATGCTTGAGCCAGGCAGCTGGTCTCTCCGTGCCTCGGTTTGTCCATGCCTGCCTCACAGGGCTGCTGACAGGATTCAATGAGGTGACATGTGACAGTGTCCAGCACACGGCTGGTGCTTGGGGGAGTTCTTGGGAGAGTGAAGAAAGTGCAGAGGGAGTGAGCGGGTATGTGAAGTGGCCCAGCTACAGGAAGCGCACTGGAGCTTAGAGAAGAGAGGACCCTAAGGTGGGCGGGGGGGAGGGGAGCCAGGGCCTCAGTGTGGCTGCCACAGATGGTAGGAAGGAGAGGTGTTGAGGGGGATAGGCACTGACACACAGGGTACAGCATGGGAACTCAGCAAAAGAGATCTTTGCCGTGGGGGTAGGGGTCACAGCACAGGAAGCAGGTGAGGCCAGAGGGCCACAGAGGGAGCCCAATGCCAGCTTAGCCTCCTTCACCCTGCATCCAGGCCTGGCACAGCAATGCTCTCATGGGGTAAAACCAGGACTGAGTGGACAAAACTGCAACCTGTTTCTTTTCAACCCATATCCTGCTAAGTTGCATGCATTTGAGGATGCTCAGAACAGAGGGTTCCGGGCCGTCTCGTCTGACTCTCCTGCTGTGTGTACGAGGAATTGGAAACGCACAGCAGGAGGACTTGGATCTCTGCCCCCCGGAACATGATTTTCCCTCTAATTTAAAATGAGCATGTGAAGCAAAAGAGTGAAAAATCCTTACCTGTCATTCCAACTCCAGCCATAAAGAACTGATATTCTCCTTTTGAAAGGGGCACTGAGTAAAATTCCATTGTGGGGATGGAGCAGCAGCTCAGTGGTTAATGGTGCCTGCCAGCCTGGATTTGATTTCTCAGTACTCACATAAAGCCTGATATACAAAGTGGCACATGCATCTGGAGTTTGTTTTTGGTGGCAAGAGGGCCTACTGTGTTCATTCTCTCTCTCTCTTTCTGTCTCTCTCTCTTCCTCACCCCCCTTTCTCCCTTCCTCACATAATGTTTTTTTAAAAATGCCATTGTAAAGCTGGGCATGGTGGCACCCACCTTTAATCCCAGCACTCAGGAGGCAGAGGTAGGAGGATCACTGTGAGTTCAAGGCCATCCTGAGATCACATAGTGAATTCCAGGTCAGCCTGGGCTAAAGTGAGACCCTTCCTCAAAAAAAAAAAAAAAAAAAAAAAAGCCACTGTGTGTTTGTGGACCACATCCCCTCTGCCAGTCACCCCTTGATGGGAATCTATGCTGGCTCCTCTCCCTGGCTATTTTGAATGACTGTGCAAATGACGCTACAGTAGGACTTACAGTCTTTGATGTGCATGGCCAGGTTTTATTTAGTCATAAAAAAATAAAACCATGACATTTACAGAAAAATGGAGGGAATCAGAAGTTATTATGTTAAGCAAAATAAAACAGACTCTAAAAGATAAGTATGGCTTTTTTATTTTTATTTATTTATTTGAGAGCAACAGACAGAGAGTGAAAGAGGTAGAGAGAGAGAGAGAGAGAGAGAGGATGGGTGCACTAGGGCCTCCAGCCACTGCAAAGGAACTCCAGATTCGTGAGCCCCCTTGTGCATCTGGCTAACGTGGGTCCTGGGGAATCGAGCCTCGAACTGGGGTCCTTAGGCTTCACAGGCAAGTGCTCAACCACTAAGTCATCTCTTCAGCTCAATAATATGTTTTTTTAATCATACACGGATTGTGTGTGTGTGAGTAGAGAAAGAAAAAGAATGTACTAGAATACAGTGACGTGAAAGCAGAAGGGGGCTTTTCAGAGAAGGGAGGGGCCTGGCAGGAGAGGCAAAGAGGGTGAATGAGAACAAAGCACTATGAAAAGACCAAAACGAAACCTTGTACTTTGTCTGCTCATTTAAAACTCACTGCCAAGGGGCGGGGTCCGTTGTGCTCATCACTGGTGGGGCCCATCTACCATGACAACTTGGGTGAGACACACATTCACTTACTGATCCGTTCATTCATGCATCCAACAAATGTTTATTGTGCCTTCTTTTCACTGGGCACGTTGTGGGGGCCAGAAGCTGCCTACCTTTGGCTAGGCCACAGTTGGCATTCAATGGCAGAACAATTCTGCCATTCTTTCCCACCTGAGATGCGTCATCTCTGAGCCTCAGCTGTCACCTGTCTTGTAAGAATTTGATCCAGAGCTCTTGGCCCTGGCTGTGCAGGGTGCCTTCCATCCCATCAGGAGAGGTTGTGGTGCACGCCACCAGCCTGGGGTGCGTAAAATACCTCACTCACATGCATTTGGACCATCGTCCCCTGAGTTCCAAGGAGGACCCCATGTTCTGGGAGAACTTAATTATTTCCTTCTGATAAACATCACACGCCATAAAAACTGACAGAGGCAACTGGCATGTCTGACATTTGGAGACACTGGGTCTCCTTGTGGCAGCATTATTCGCTGCTCTCTGAGTCAGGGAGCCGGGAGCCCAGCCCACACTGCCGGTGGAGAGGAGAGGACAGGAGCGAGCAATGACAGCAGTGAGGTGATGCCTGTGACTGATAAGGCGTTGTCACTCCCCAGCCACCTCCGTGCTCAGGTATCAGAGTGCTTGGTTGAAAATGCCAAACTATTTCCTCCCCAAATTCATCAAAGGCCACAGAAGCTCAGTGAATAAATAGAAAGATGCTCAAAATAGTGGCAAGCATATTCCTGAAATGAGGGAGTGGGGCCTCCTGTGCACTGTTATTCCACCTTCCTGCCTTTCTGTCTTTCAGGGATCTTGGGTGAGATCCACGGGGAGACTGGACTGCCCTGCGAGAGCCACTCAGCCCGCTGGGAAAACAATGGCTTCACCCGGAAATAAGATACTCCTTCTGAGCTTATCATGAAGTTTAAGTGAGCTTTAAGTTTTTACATCTGGAGAACCTTGTAGTGCGGGTTCTTAACCCTCACCAAATGCCAACGTTATTAACAACTACCAGTGCTAGTCCACACTTGTGGGAAGCTTTGCCAGGTGGGCTGGGCTGGGCCTGGATATTGTGTGTTTGTTGAAGATGACGAGTCTATAGCCAGAGGTAAAATCTTGGTGCTAAAGCTGCTGCTTATTAAAAGCTTTAAGAGGGCTGGAGAGATGGCTAAATGGTTAGGGCACTTGTCTGCAAGGCCAAAGGTCACAGTTCGATTTCTCAGTGCCCACATAAGCCAGTCACATGCAGTGGCATATGCATCTAGAGGTTGTTTGCAGTAGTTAAAGGTCCTCACATGCCCATTCTTTCCTCTCTCTCTCTCCTTCTTTCTCTCTTAAGTAATTTTTTTTTTTAAGTTTTAAGTACGGGAGCAACTTGGTCATATTTATGCCTTAGGAAGATTGCTCTGAGGACAGTGTGGAGAATGGATGTGCTGAGTAGGAGTGAGACTAGATTTTACGGACACTGACTGGTGTCCTCCATTGGATGCATGGCCACAGATCAACAGTGTCTGCCTGCACCTCCTTGTTGGAAAGGGGTCACCCGAGGACATACCCTGACTGGCAGTGTGCACTTGCATGTTGAAGGTGATACATACGCAACCAAAACTTGGCGCCCTGGACTAGAGGGCTTGGCACTACAAGCACCCTAGCTGGAAATGCCAAGGACCCATGCAAAGTAGAAGAGGATTCAGAGGAAACAACAGCTAGAGGGCGGTAGACCGGGATGCTGGGGGAGGACAGCCGCTTGATGTGCAGGCTCGCGGAGGAAGCTGGGATCAACTTATGTCCTTTCACCCCACACCAAAACGTATTTTTCAGTAGCTTACTCTGCATCACGTACACAAACAGCCTCACTCTGGTGTCATTAGAAAAGGGGTTATTTTAATGTTCCACCTTTGGAAACAAGCTGGGGGGAGTGATGTGCTTGCTCCCGGCCCCATACTTAGGACCTGTCAGAATGAAGCCCACATGGCATGTCTCTTGTTCGGTTGTCCTGTGTCCCAGTGATATTGTTGTGATGGTCCACATACTGTTTGAGTACCCCTCTGAGTCAACCTCCTCCACAGGCTCTCTTTTGTGAACCACTGGCCCTTGAAAGGACAGAAGACCACATTGTGACCTCAAAACACTATGACATCAAAACTCCCCACTGTGACATCACAATATCCCACTTTGACATAACAGGACCAATTCCAACAGATAACAAGCCCACATTAAACACAGAACAATTCTGGTCATCAGAATGTGTGGCTTTTCTTACCATGTCAAGCAATTCTCAGACACCAGTTATAAGTCCTAAAATTTAATTGAACTATGAATTTTTTAACCTAGAGTTAGAATCAGTTGCCACAGTGAAAGGCTTAGTCCCACAAGACTGCCCCTAATTGGTGGTTCCCACCACCCCACCTCAGTATTGATTGTCTGCTCGCAGATCTCACGGTAATATTTCATTTGTGCATATCCATGCATTATAAAGGATATGACTTGCGAACCGTTGTGTGGGAAGGGGTGTGCAGAAAGGGATAAGGGAAGGACGCACCTGAGAGCCCCACGCCCTCCTGGAGAGCGTTGCCCTTCCACAGTGCAGAAGCTCAGGAGCTGCACCACACAACTAATCTACAGGTCCTCTCCCTCTAGAAAGCAGTCTGGGGACAGTGCTTGCACTTCAGATCTGCTCTTTCTTGTCACTATCCTCACCCAAAGCCTACCAAATGATGTTTCTATCACCAACGAAGTCCCAAGGAATCAGGAGCTCTTTCTAGGAAACCAAGTATATAAAAGCAAAGATTCTCCTAGCAAGCCTGCTGCTCAGAAAGATACAGGACGCCCAGGACCCAGCCCAGAAGCCCAGGTGAAGAGATCCAATGCATGCATGTAGCTAATCTTATCGTCAACTTGACTAGCTTTGGAATCACCTAGGAAACATATCTCCAGGAAATGCTGTGAGAGTGTTCCCAGAGAGGGTTAACTGAGAAGGGAAGACCCAACCTGTATGTGGATGGCACTCTGACTGACTCAAGGGAGAGGGGTAGGAAATGCTGACTGACTCAAGGGAGAGGGGTAGGAAATGCTGACTGAATCAAGGGAGAGGGGTAGGAAATGCTGACTGAATCAAGGGAGAGGGGTAGGAAATGCTGACTGAATCAAGGGAGAGGGGTAGGAAATGCTGATTGAATCAAGGGAGAGGGGTAGGAAATGCTGACTGAATCAAGGGAGAGGGGTAGGAAATGCTGACTGAATCAAGGGAGAGGGGTAGGAAATGCTGACTGAATCAAGGGAGAGGGGTAGGAAATGCTGACTGAATCAAGGGAGAGGGGTAGGAAATGCTGACTGAATCAAGGGAGAGGGGTAGGAAATGCTGACTGAATCAAGGGAGAGGGGTAGGAAATGCTGACTGAATCAAGGGAGAGGGGTAGGAAATGCTGACTGAATCAAGGGAGAGGGGTAGGAAATGCTGACTGAATCAAGGGAGAGGGGTAGGAAATGCTGACTGAATCAAGGGAGAGGGGTAGGAAATGCTGAGTGAATCAAGGGAGAGGAGTAGGAAATGCTGACTGAATCAAGGGAGAGGAGTAGGAAATGCTGACTGAATCAAGGGAGAGGGGGTAGGAAATGCTGAGTGAATCAAGGGAGAGGGGTAGGAAATGCTGACTGAATCAAGGGAGAGGAGTAGGAAATGCTGACTGAATCAAGGGAGAGGGGTAGGAAATGCTGACTGAATCAAGGGAGAGGGGTAGGAAATGCTGAGTGAATCAAGGGAGAGGAGTAGGAAATGCTGACTGAATCAAGGGAGAGGAGTAGGAAATGCTGACTGAATCAAGGGAGAGGGGTAGGAAATGCTGAGTGAATCAAGGGAGAGGGGTAGGAAATGCTGACTGAATCAAGGGAGAGAGGGTAGGAAATGCTGACTGAATCAAGGGAGAGGGGGTAGGAAATGCTGAGTGAATCAAGGGAGAGGGGTAGGAAATGCTGAGTGAATCAAGGGAGAGGGGTAGGAAATGCTGACTGAATCAAGGGAGAGGGGTAGGAAATGCTGACTGAATCAAGGGAGAGGGGTAGGAAATGCTGACTGAATCAAGGGAGAGGGGTAGGAAACGCTGACTGAATCAAGGGAGAGGGGTAGGAAACGCTGACTGAATCAAGGGAGAGGGGTAGGAAATGCTGACTGAATCAAGGGAGAGGGGTAGGAAATGCTGAGTGAATCAAGGGAGAGGGGTAGGAAATGCTGAGTGAATCAAGGGAGAGGGGTAGGAAATGCTGACTGAATCAAGGGAGAGAGGGTAGGAAATGCTGACTGAATCAAGGGAGAGGGGTAGGAAATGCTGACTGAATCAAGGGAGAGGGGTAGGAAATGCTGACTGAATCAAGGGAGAGGGGTAGGAAATGCTGACTGAATCAAGGGAGAGAGGGTAGGAAATGCTGACTGAATCAAGGGAGAGGGGTAGGAAATGCCAGTGAGCAGCAGATTCTCCTTGCTCTGCTCCCTGACTGCAGATGCAATGTGACCCCCACCCCATCACACTGCTATCAGCAGGCCTTCCCTGCCATGGACTATATATCAGTTAAATTATAATAAAATAATTTTAGGGCCAGAGAGATGCCTCAGCAGTTAAGGCACTTGCCTGCAAAGCCTACTGACCCGGGTTTAATTCCCTAGTACCTACATAAAGCCAGATGCATAAAGTGGTGCATGCATCTGGAGGCCACAAAATACCCATTCATTCACTCTCTCTCTCTCTCTCTCTCTCTCTCTCTCTCTCTCTCTCTCTCTCTCTCTCCTCTCTCTTTCTCTATCTCTCTCCCCTTACAAATAAATAAATAGATAATATTTGAAAAAAAATAATTTTCAAATGAAGGAGAGGTACCAGTTCTGTGTTTTGCAATCCTGGAAGTCAATTGTGATCCTGGAGAAAGAACCCCTGTGTCCTAACCCTGACTCAGCCACTACTACTATGTGACTTGGAAGTACCCTGGTCCTCTCCAGCTTTCTACTTCTTCTCTTGTGAAACGAGAGCATCGCAGCTCTAAATCACTAGGTTTCTAGTAGACATTGGTCATAAGTGCCTTTCTTCCTTTCTTCACACATATTTACAAAGAACATTATATTAAGAAATACATGCGATAAATAGATGACTAGGAGAGGAGCCAGCATACAACCCCAGGCCCTTTCATTCTGAGATAGTGGGGGAAGCCACATGGCATGCTGGGGACAAGGTAGGGAGGGAGCAGGGGAAGAGGTGAGACTGTTCATCCATGCATTGGCTGGTATTGAATACCTACCCTGTGCTGTGAACGCAAAAAGGAATACACTGTCACCTTTGGCCTTCAAAGACTTTCTAGTCTTTCAGAGTGAGAGTCAGGACTGTGAAAACTAGTGTCATTACCGAAATGTTACCATGCATGAGAGGGGGTAAAGATACAGGATAAATTCTGGTTGTTTAAAAATATATTTTATTTATTTATTTACTTGAGAGAGAAAGAGGTAGAGAGAGAGTGTGTGTGTGCGTGTGTTTGTGTAAGAGAGAGAGAAATACGAGAGAGAGAGAGAGAGAGAATAGGCTTGCGAGGGCCTCTAGCCACTGCGAATGAACTCCAGATGCCTGTGCCCCCTTGTGCATCTGGCTTACATGGGCCCTGAAGAGTCAAACCTAGGTCCTTAAGCTCTGCAGGCAAATGCCTTGACCACTAAAAGCCATCTCTCCAACCTTTTTTTTTTTTTCTTTTGGATTTTTAGGTTGGGCCTCACTCTAGCCCAGGCTGACCTGGAATTCACTATGCAGTGTCAGACTGGTGTCTAACTCACAGCGATCCTCCTACCTCTGCCTCCCCAGGGCTCGGATTGAAGGGTTGTGCCATCACATCCAGCTGAAATCACGCTTTTGAGGGTGTGGAGAACAGGAGCCAAAGAAAAGGTTGGATTTGAGGTGACGTTTGAGGATTAGTTGGAGACTGCAGCCTGAAGAAGTGGGGCAATATTCTGAGCAGAGAGAACAGTGTGAAACGAGACGTGGAAACAGCAGAGGACAGGACCCAGAAAATGAGTGGTGAAGGGTTTGGGTGTTTCTGAGCATAGACTCATGGAGGGGATGTAGGAGAGGGGAGGAGAGCAGCAGAGGGGTCTCCTATGTCATGCCAGGAGATTGATCCTATTAAGGACATGCTTATTAACCTTTAAATTTTCATGCAAGCAGCAGGATGGAGGACTAATTATGTTAGGGTTGGTAAAACATGAGGAAATTTGGCTGAGAAAAAGTCCATGAGAGAAATGATGATAGTCCAAACAGGGCCCTTGGTACCACGTGGCAGGAATGGCAGCAATCAACCCTTCAGAACCACGGACAGCTCCCCTCTCAGCATAGCATGCAAATATTTTACATGCAAATTACTTTAAAGTAGTTATCATTTGTGGAGTATCAGGAGCTTTGCATAAATTGTGTCTTTTAATTACAAATAACATCTCTGAAAGACTTGATTTTCCTGAAGGGAATAATTCATTTCCCCATTTTGGGTTTTTTCTTTCATTTTACCATTTTTTTGTGTGTGTGTTTCAAGGAAGAGTCTCACTGTAGCCCAGGCTGATCTGGAATTCACTATGTAGTCTCAGGGTGGCCTCAAACTCACAGTGATCCTCCCATTTCTGACTCCCTAGTGCTGGGATTAAAGGCATGTGCCACCACACCCAGCTTCATTTTACCATTTTTGTTCATTGGAAGCATGTAAGGCCAAACCACACATGGTGGTGCACACCTATGGATCATAAGTTTGAGGCCACCATTGGCTACTTAGTGAATTCAAGACCATCCTGAGCTAAGTAGTAAAACTCTGCATCAAAAATATAAAGATTAGGATGTAGCTCAGTGGTAGGGTGCTTGTGAGAGGCCCCGGGCATTCAATTATTGGTACTATATTCAAAAGGTATGTAGTTCCAGGGGGCTGAAGAGATGGCCTAGCAGTTAAGGCATTTGTCTGCAAAGCCAAAGGACCCAAGTTCGATTCCCAGCACCCATTTAGTCAGATACACAGGGGGCGCATGTGTCTGGAGCTCATTTGCAGTGGCTAGAGCCCTGTGGTGCGTCTATTCTTCCCCCCCCCCTCTCCCTCTCTTTCTCCCTCTGTCAAATAAATAAATATAAATAAAATATTTTTTTAAAGTATGTCATTCCAGGAAGGAGTTCTGATTGGTCATCCAGAATGGCCACACCACTTTTTCTATTTCCAGACCAAGTTCATCATTCTTGTCAACGTGGGTGGTTCATGGCAAGTGACTGCAAGGACAGCTATGTGGCTTGGTGGGATTTTTTGTGTGTGTTTGTGTGGTGGCTTTGTTTTTTATACATTGGGATGGCTTTGAACACTCTCCAGTCCTCCTTCAAGAACCATGAGGACCTTGGGTCCTGAAGTGGAACCTGGGACATTAGAAGGTTCACAAGGAGCTGGGGGGGGGGGGGAGTCATTGGGTAAAGGAGCTTGCAGCGTAGCTGTGAGTACCTCTATGCTGCTTCCTGGAAGCATGTAAAGCAGGATGCTGTAGTGTGAGCATCTGTAATCCCAGAGGGCCTAGAATGAGAAGGGACGAGGCAGAGACAGGGGAATCTCCCTGAAGCTCACGGGCCAGCTAGCCTGGGCTTCACAGTAGAGGACAACCAGAGATCCTGCCACACACAAGGTGGGAGGTGAGGGCTGGCACACGGAGTTGTCCTCTGCCCTCCACATGCATGCCCACACTCACCCACATGACCGCACATGCACACACAAATGCACACCGACAGTGGACACGGCATGGCACGGGAGCTCTGAGGCTCTATAAATGATTCTCCAGGAGGCTAAGAAAACACTCATTCTCATCCCCTTCTTCCTTAATCCTGGGGACATTTCCTCCTATTGCCACAGAGTCAAACCTGTGGTTATGTTTTTTTTTTTTTAATTTTTATTTATTTATTTGAGAGCGACAGACACAGAGAGAAGGACAGAGAGAGGGAGAGAGAGAGAATGGGCGCGCCAGGGCTTCCAGCCTCTGCAAACGAACTCCAGACGCGTGCGCCCCCTTGTGCATCTGGCTAACGTGGGACCTGGGGCACCGAGCCTCGAACCGGGGTCCTTAGGCTTCACAGGCAAGCGCTTAACCGCTAAGCCATCTCTCCAGCCCTGTGGTTATGTTTTATGCCAATATGAGGCTGTTTGTGGAGTGGAAATGGGGTTATTGTCAAATAAATACCTGATGGAGTTTCTGCCTCACAGACGTAGGTGTGTTCCGAGAACTTTCAACTCAAAATGAGATTTCTATTGTAGTATGTCCTGGTACTTTTTCTTAGGTCATAGTTCAGGCCTTCATCACCTCCTCCAGGACTTTTATCTGTCTTGAATTTCTCCCCTTTGGCGTGTCCTGCATTCAGTGTCAAGATAATCATCAGAAAGGCAACTGTAATAAAGTTACTCCCCTGTTTTAAGACTCTCAATGACTCCCCATTGCCTGCCATTATTGTTTATGATCTTTAGCTGGGTATTAAGGGATCTTTGCAATTTAGCCCCAGCCTGTCCTTCTAACCTCATCCTGTTCCTTTCTTTCTTTCTTTCTTTCTTTCTTTCTTTCTTTCTTTCTTTCTTTCTTTCTTTCTTTCTTTCTTTCTTTTTTTCCACAAGCATTATAGTCCAGCCATGTCTGGATGCCACAAATCCATGCTCAAAATATGCAAACTACCTTATCAGTTTCTTGTCACACAGGCCTCCCATTAATAGAAAGACACTCCATCAAAATCACCAGTGTTGAGACTGGGAAGATGGCCGAAGCCTGACAATATGAGAGTTTGGATCCACAGAACCCATGCGTAACAGCAGCTCACGAATCTATAATCCCTCCGAGACTACAGCAATGGGAGGCAGAGTCAGAAGAATCTTGTTAGCTGCTGCACACGCCAAGCTCTGTCTCAAACAAGGTAGACGGTGGGGGCCAGGGTTGTGCTCTGACCTCCATACATGCATCATGGCACGTGTGCTCCCATGCAGACACTCACACACACACACACACACACACACACACACACACACACACACAGTCACCAGTGAAGGGAGTCTACCAGCAGGACAAAGGTCAAACTGATTTGCAGTTTTATTCAGTAAGTGGCATGTCCTTTGCCTGTTAGAAGTAAGTCCTTCTGGAGGAAGGAGGCAGAAAGTTGAAAAGACCAGAATACAGGGGTGTGGACACTATCTTAGAAGCTGCCTACTGTACTCCTTGATAAAGACTTACTGTCCCTTTAAGAGAGACACCAGTCCTACTTTTCAAAGCCATCCGATCCACACCCGCACAGAATATCCCTCACACTGTGGTGCTTTGGATGTAGATAAGCCTCATATTTAATCTCTAGCTGGTGAGTCTGGGGGAGGCAGAGCCTTGCTGGAGGACATGTGTCCCTGGAGGTGGACCTTGAGGTGTTAATGCCCACGCCAGCTTACTGCGCTCAGCTCACTCTGTCTACTTCCCGGGTGTCTGGCTGTCCACTCCGGCCATGCTTTTCCCACCATGATGGAACTTTCCCTCGAAACTATAGGCCAGAAATAAACCATTTCCTTCCATGTGCTGCTTTGGTTGTGTGTTTAGCTCCAGCAATGAAAAGACAACTGCTGTGGCTCCGTGGCACCCTCCTCCTGCCCCCACCCCCTCGCCACCCTGCCTGCCCTTTTGGAGGAACATGTGTCAGGAATGCATCAAAGAAGGTTACTTTCACACCGCCTGGGGAGGGGCAGGCAACCACTGCTTCTCTCTCCGTCTCACACAGCCTAACAGCACAGAGAAGAAGCTCGGCCAACTCTTCTGTTCCTTTTGGGAAACAACTCACCATGTGGGTGTTGATTCTAAGAGATGAGGGACTAGACCCTTCTCAGATTTTTACCAGCATTTGACAAGTTAAGATACAAGAATTTGTCGTAAGGGCTGGAGAGATGGCTTAGCAGTTAAGATGCTTACCTGCAAAGCCAAAGGTGCCAGGTTAGATTCCCCAGGACCCACGTAAGCCAGATGAGCAAGGGGGCTCACACCTCTGGAGTTTGATTGCAGTGGCTAGAGGCCCTGGCACACCCATTCTCTCCCTCCCTCCCCCTCTTGCTCTCCCCCCTATTTCTCTCTTTCTCAAATAAATAAATAAAATAAAATACAGAAAGAAAGAATTTGCCATAAATCAGAGCAGAGAGAGGCAAGTTTCTCTGAAAATGTTCACAGAGACGATCGGTAACAGTTGACATGAGGGAGCAATGACACATGACAAATGCCAGGCCAAGAGCGCTGCGCTTTATCTGCCTTGCACCCCTTACTCTCACGGTCATTCCAGCACTGTGGGCACCCTCATCATCTCATTGCACAGGTAAGAACCGTCAGGTGTAAGGAGGGAGGCTCCCCACCCACGTCTATAGAGCTGGAGTCTACAGCCTGGCACTTGTCACTCCCCTGCTTCCCCCCTTACAGAAAGAACGCTCATTTCCTGTTAGCGTTTAACAGACTGCGCTCTTCCCACAGTGAGCTTGGAATTGCGCTGGGCCCATTCGGAAGTGCAACCCACAGACAGCAAGCACATGGCCCTGCCCATCAGGAGCTGGATTTGCATCTGTTCTCCCCTGAATTTAGAGGATGGCTTCAGGAAAGGTCACTTCTCAACTTTCTCTTCTGAAGAAGATGAATACTAGGTCGCCCCTACGTCTCAACACAATTCTACAGTATATAATTTAAATATAAGCCATAATAGATAATCTAAATGGTATTGCTAAAATCACTTTGTCAAAAATCCTTTTGCTTAAAAACGTTTTAAGGGGGTATCACTTAAAGTTACATTTCAAGACATCATTATGGAATAAAGGGGGAAAGCTTGAGTTGCGCCATTTGGAACAATTTTAATGAGCCTTTTTTAGAAAAGGATTTTAGAAAAATCTTGTCCATAAGTCATAACAGACTGCGTTCCCTATTACAGACCCAGAGGGTCCATTATGGACTACTTAGAAAGATTAAAGAACACCCTCTCTGGGGAACTTGGTTCTCAGAGTGTCTAGAATATCACATTAAACATCTGAAGTACTCATTTTCAGTTCCTAACAGTGGATTAATGAATCTACAAAAACACACTTATTAATACTGACAGATGCTGTGGGACAATGGGCTTCGTCCACATTTTCGTCTGTCTCTTTCTGCCTGTGAGCAGAGAGAGGAGGATGGGGAAGAGGAGCTGTACTCCACCCAGCACCCTCCTCTTCCATGAGGGTCAAGAGGAGGCTGTGCAGCACATCAGCATGGCCTTTGGGATCTAGCAGGCCAGGCCAAGCCCTCACTCTGCCACTCTCCTTGCACAAATTACATCTGGCCCTGTTGGCTTTTTTGTTTTTCAAAGGAACTGGACCAGAGAATTTCAGAACATGATCTGAAGAGCTCCTGCAGCCTCTCACGCTGGCCTGTGGGAACACTGTTGGTGCTAAGTTGATGAAAGTCTTTCTCAGTGTTTAACTTCTAGTCTTTTTCCAGCAATTTAAGTTTGGGAAAGAGACTAGAAAAAAGTCGGTTGCTTTTACTTTTGTCTTAAAATTAGTGTGTGTGTGTGTGTGTGTGTGTGTGTGTGTGTGTGTGTGTGCCTATATGCCTATGAACATGTGTGTGCATGCATGTGGAAGCCAGAGGACAACCTTGGGTATCATTCCTCTGGAAAGGTGTTCACTGATTTTTTTTAAATATTTTTTATTTACTACCAGGCATGGTGGCACACGCCTTTAATCCCAGCACTCGGGAGGCAGAGGTAGGAGGATCTCCGTGAGTTCAAGGCCACCCTGAGACTACATTGTGAATTCCAAGTCAGCCTGGGCTAGAGCAAGACCCTACCTCGAAAAGCCTATATATATAGACAGAATAGGCACGCAAGGGCCTTTCAGCTGCTGCAAACAAATTCCAGATGTGTGTGACCCTTGTGGTCATGCGTGGCATAGCATGCTTGCGTCACAGTTGTATCTGGCTATAGATGGGATCTGGAGGACTTGAAGGAGAGTTCTCAGGCTTCACAGGCAAGTGCCTTAACCACTAAGCCATCACTCTGGCCCTAAAAAAATCTTTATGTTCATGTGTGTATATGTGTATATACATAGGTTTCTCACCATTGTGAATGAATGCCACATGCTTGTACTTGGGTGGGTGCTGGGGAATCAAATCTGAGCTGACAGGCCTTTCTAGCAAGCACCCTTAACTACTGAGCCATCTCCTTAGTCCTCTGTTCACCATTTTATGAGGCAGGGCCTCTCACTGACCTGGAACTCACCAGTTAGTTTAGACTGGCTGGCCAATGAGTCCCGAGGATCTACCTGTCTCCAGCTACCCAGCACCAGAATCCCAAGCAAGCCACTACTCACAGCACATTGTGTCGGTGGTGGGAATCGAACTCAGGTCTTTATGCTTGCAAATGCTAGCATCACTGGGGCATCCTACCCTCTTAAGCTGTAGGACGGGGTGTCAGGTGTGACCTGCCATAGCCACATGCAGTGTGTGTCACCTGTCAAGTTCTGGTGACAGAGCTGCAGACATTCATCATCGTCAGGCACAGAAAGGGAAGCTTAGGAAGATAAACCACCATTGTCTCTCCTTAAACAGGAGCCCATCTCGGCAAATTAAGGAGCGCACATCGCATGTGTCATCTCCTGCAGAAAACAATGATTCATCCAGTTTCCTGACGAGCCACTTAAATTGGACCATCCAACCACCTTCTGCCAATCACGTCTCCCATGCAGGACCGGACACAGAACCAAGGCATCTTCTCACCCAGTCAAGTTGGCCAGGTTCTGTCACATGAGCTTTCTTGGTCAGCAAACACATAGCGAGTGTCTACTCTGAGCCAGGGGCCCTATGGGGTGGGACTGTGAAGACATGAGCCTTCCTGAAGCTACTTGCCACCACTGTGATCACAAATTTGGTGGCTTCAACTAATGTGAACTTCTTTTTTTTTTTAATTTTTATTTATTTATTTATTTGAGAGCGACAGACATAGAGAGAAAGACAGATAGAGGGAAAGAGAGAGAATGGGCGCACCAGGGCTTCCAGCCTCTGCAAACGAACTCCAGACGCGTGCGCCCCTTGTGCATCTGGCTAACATGGGACCTGGGGAATCAAGCCTCAAACCGAGGTCCTTAGGTTTCACAGGCAAGCGCTTAACAGCTAAGCCATCTCTCCAGCCCTAATGTGAACTTCTTATCAGAGAGTTTATCTTCTTATCACACAGTGTCAGGCAGGAATCGAACACCAGGCTGAGACCAAATCCCACAGGGGATGTGCTTGTTACTGGAGCTGGGGGTGGGGGAAACATTTGACTTTGCATGCATTCAGACTGCTGGTCTAACCTGCAAATTTTGCACTTGCAACAGAGTCCTGTGCCCCAAGACCATGGGTGGGGCTTCCCTAGGTTTCCATGGGCCCCTCTCTGTGCCTTGTACTTGACCACAAAGTGTCAGAGCTCACCAGGTGAGCCAGATCCTTTCTGATCCATGGATACTCCATAACTCTCTCTCTCTCTCTCTCTGTCCCACCTCTCTGGCTCCAATGAGGGAAGGTCTTGTGCCTCAAAGGGCTCATTGATTAGCATGGACACACTACTTCAAATGCCTAGTCAGACACCCCAAAGTCTACCTTTACAACAACACTTTGATTCCTACAATCAGCACTCTGGTTAGCAAGCAGGAGACGGGAGTCTTGGGGGATGTGACGGTTGCTTTTCTATGTCAACTTGACTGGGTCACAGGGCACATAGACATCTGGCCAACGAATATTCTGAGTGTGAGTGAGGACGTCCCTGGGTGAGATGAACATGGGAATGTGGAGACTGAGCAGGTTGCCCTTTTGGTCTCGGTGGGACTCATCCAATCCCTTGAAGGCAAGATGAGGACAGATAAGATGCCCACCAGTAACATGGAATTCCTTGGGCTGGAGAGATGGCCTAGCAGTTAAGGTGCTTGCCTGTGAAGCTTAAGGACCAAGATTTGACTCCCCAGAACCCACATAAGCCAGATGCACAAGGTGACACATGCATCTGGAGTTCTATTGCAGTGGCTAGAGGCCCTGGCATGCCAATTCTCTCTTTCTTTCCTCCCATAAACTTTAAAAACAAATTAAGCCGGGTGTGGTGGTGCATGCCTTTAATACCAGCACTCAGGAGGCAGAGGTGGGAGGATTTCTGTGAGTTCAAGGCCACCCTGAGACTACAGAGTGAATTCCAGGTCAGCCTGGACTAGAGTGAGACCCTACCTCGAAAAAGAAAATTTTTTTAAAGATTGAATTCCTGCTATCTGTTTGCCTTTGAGCTGGGACATAAGTTTTGTCTGCTTTTGGTCTCAAACTGGAACTCTGGAATTTCCAAGATCTCCTGGCCTTTGGACTCACCAGTTCTCCTGGTCTCAACCTAAGCCACTTACTCTCCTGGGCCTCTGATATAAAGTTCAAAACTTGGGATTTTGTAGCCTCTATAATCATGGAGTGTGTGTGTGCATGTGTGTGTGTGTGTGTGTGTGTGTGTGTGTGTGTGTGTGTATACAGGTGGTGATGGTAGTGGTTCTATTCCTCTTGAAATTTCTAATATGCACAGGGACATCTTGGAACATCCCCTTCAAAACTCAGCACCGACTGGAGCTAGACCCTCCATGAGAGGTTGAAGACCCAAATGACTTAATGACCAGGGCAAGAAAACAAAATGCACAGTAGGACAGGACGTGCTACCACATGGCTGAGGCAGACTTGTGGCAAACTAGAGTGGACAGCTCACCCCAAAGAGATCCAAGCTCAAGATTTCCAAAATTAAAATTGTCCAAATTAAAATATATAGATACTTGTAAAGCCAAGCATGGTGGCGCATGCCTTTAAGCACTTGGTAGGCAGAGGTAGGAGGATCGCTGTGAATTCAAGGCCACCCTAAGACTACATAGTGAATTCCAGGTCAGCCTGGGCTAGAGTGAGACCCTACCTCAAATATATATATATTTGTAGGCAGATAGAGTCAAGAGGCTTAGAGCTTTCAACTCAATGAAAGCCGTGGTAGTATACACATGCTACAAAAACACCAAGAAAGGAAGGCTACATGGGCTTTCGTGGAAAAGACGTTATTAGCACCCGGCTTTGATGGTAACCTAAGGCCAAGGAGGAGCAGAGTGTGCGGTGAGACAGCACAACATAAACAAGGAGAACAGCCGTGCCCCCGCACGCTCCCCCAGTCTCACATCAGGAGCAGGGCAGGCTCAGGCAGCCTTAGATCACCCAGAGATCCATTTCAGTTTCTATAAAGGGATTTTCCAGTGAGAGACTGAGAGGTACACGGCTGGAATAGCAATGAAGCCCTTGCCTCCTTCTGCTCAGCAGGCGGCTGGGCTGGGCAGCTACAGCGGCCAGGCTGGCTGAGCTGCCCCCTGGGGAGCCAGGCACCCGTCTTCTCCTACTTACTCACTCTCACTACTCCCACCACTTGTCAGGAAGGTCCCAATTCCATTGTTTGAATTCCTGGCACCCAGGAAACCTGAAACCCACTCCAGAGGCTGGAGCAGCACTCCGGGAGACAACAACCAGCTGGTGGACAGGCTCTCGGGGTTGGTGTCACTTCCCTGGGCAGATGAGAGACTTGGGCTGTCATCCCCCAGGCCCATTCCTGATCTCAGTTCTAGCCTAAGTCCAGACTTCTGGGGATCTGCAGGCAGAAAGGGGCTTCCTCCTTCTGCTAACCCCAAAAGGCCTAAAGCCTTGACAGACAGTCAGTGCAGAAGGAGAAACTGCAGGCTAAGGACTGGATTTCAGAAGCAAGGGTGGGGAAGGCGCAGGTGCGGGGCAAGGGCCATCAAACCTCAGGCGACAGGAGCCAAACCAGGACCAGCAGCTCACTTGCGTGGCATCTAAACTTTTCCTATGGCCGGGCATGGTGGAGCACACTTTTTAATCCCAGCAATCTGGAAGCTGAGATAAGGGGATCACCATGACTTCAAAGTCAGCCTGGTCTACAGAGTGAGGCCCTGCTTCAAAAATCACATGAAAATAAAACGTTTACCTGTGAGTTGGACATTGGTGCCTACCTGGTAACTGGCTTTCAATGTGGGCCCAGAAGGGGCTGAGCCCATCTCCTTCACCCAGACTCACGAGCCCGAGCGTCTTGAATTTCCACCTAGAAGAGCATAAATTACTCTTGAAATAGGCCATTAAACACTCTCTTTTTCTATCAAATTGTTGACGCCATTAGTGCTGTGCTGTGATTTCCTTGTTCCCCACTTACCCCTGCCCTTGACAGAGTGCTGGGAGTGTGAGACTCACTCAGTGGCTGTCTGTGTGGATGAAGGATAAAACAAACAGGTGCAGGAAAGGATGACCGGACCACTGCTCCATCTTGGACCAAGTCTGAGTGAACCTTGGCCCCCATGCAATTCCAGGAATGACCAATAAAGGGGCTCTGCCTTAAGGTTCACAAAGATAATGAATGGAGTTTCTGGCAATGCCCCATTGGGCTGTCTGATTTGAAGCTGCTCACCCACTGTGATGAGCCCATCACATGGCTAGGACAGCTTGACAGGCCCTGCTCAGCCTGAAAAATCATTTCTGCCATCTCAAGATACAGGAGCAATCCCAAGAAGACATTCACTGAAATGATTGTATTAGCCGAGGCATCAAATCCTTTAATCAGGCATTAAGTGGGATACTCACACTTGCCTGGAAATCTTGGCTCTGTGCTCACTGGACAAGAGGCTCAACTCATTAATTCATTCACTCATTTATTGAGCATTTTCTGTGCCAAAGGTGCAAAGAATATTAGAGAGGCAAAATCAAGTCCTTGCCCTTGGATAGCTTGGCGTCATTAACCACCAGTGCCATCCCAGGGAACTATGTGGGGTAATGCGGGAGCACAGACAAAGATCACCTGATCCATGCCCAGGGCTGCTGAGGTGAGGAAACACTCCCCAGAAGAGGTAGCTTCAAGCTTCACCCAGAAGGACAAATGAATGGGCGGGTGAGGGGATGGCTCCCAGCGGAGGACCAGCACGAGCAAACACAAGGAAGCCTGGGGTACGCGCCCCACTGTTAGGGGTAGGCCCAGTGGAAAGTCTTCACAGAGGGCCAGACATCAAAGGGCTTCATGTACCAGAGAGGAGTCCCGCTTCATGCTGGTGACAAGCAGCTCTTGAAGCGTTTTCAGCACGGGCCTGACAGGTTTGCATTTTGATCCCCCACCAAACATCTGTGGGGCTGTGGACACCTCTCTCCTCTGACATGTGTGAGGGAGGAAATGGTCTCTGAGGCCCCTTTGGACCGGGATCTAACTTTCTGCAGACAGACCTAGTCCTTCAGAGTGAACGGAGGTTATGGGAAACTCGCTGCACAGAGCAGGAAACGGGCACCCGGCAAGCTGGGGTCTAAAAATGCCAGGATGTAACTGCCTGCCACTCTCTTCTTCAGGGTGTCTGATGTGTCAAGATGCTGGCGTCTCTGTCATTCATCAGCTGCTGCTCAGAAACGACTGTAGGAGGTGATCCTGAAGGGAAAGTGTCACTCACTCTGACAAGCAGCCTGCCGGGACAACTCTCACACACCTGGTGGGCAGGATGACTCCAGGGCAGACACCTTCCTTCCCACAGCCGCCAGGGTTTTCCCAGGAGGCATTGGCTTTGACTAGTGCTGGCCATGGGGAAGCTGCCTTGTCTCGGCGATGCTGAGGAAGGAATTCAGGAAGATGTATGCTCCTGCCCTGTTCATTCGTTTGGAGCCCTGACACTTGAGCCATGCACCAAGAGGGATGGACAACCTTCTTGACTCAGGATCCTTTTTCAAAAGTTAATCTCAGGGGCTAGAGGGATGGCTTTGTGGTTAAGGCATTTGCCTGCAAAGCCAAAGGACCCAGGTTTGATTTCCCCAGGACCCACGTTAGCCAGATGCACAAGGGAGCGCACGTGTCTGGAGTTTGTTTGCAGTGGCTGGATGCCCTGGCACGCCCATTCTCTCCCTCTCTCTCCCTCTCTCTCCCTCTCTTTCCCTCTCTTTCCCTCTCTCTCTCTCTCTCTCTTTCTCTCTTCCTCTTTTCCTTCCTCCCTCTCCCTCTTTCTATGTCAAATAAATAAGTAAAATATTTTTTAAAAAGTTAAATCTCAGGGCTGGGAAAGTTCCATCAGTAAAGTGCTTGGCATACAATCATGGGGATCTGAGTTCAAATCCCCAGCATGATGAAAAATTCAGTCAAGCTGGTGTGTACCTGTAATTCCAGCACACGAGGGAGGCAGAGACAGGGGTATCCCTGGGGTTTGCTGGCTAACTAATCCAGTCAAACTGGTAAGCTTCAGGTTCAATGAGAGACGTCTGTCTCAAAATATAAGGTGGAGAGTAATTGAGGGAAATACCCACTATCAACCTCTGGCTTCCACATGCAGGTGCACACACACACACGTGCACTCACACATACGAGCATGTACACATACCGAACGTGTACATGTACCACACATATATGTACATATAAAAAGAAGTTAATCTCATCTAGAGACACCCAGGGTAATATTACTAAACTGACACAAAATGACTCTTCACAACAGAGGACACCAGTGTTCAAATCCCAGAGTTCTTTTTCCTGTTGTCCTCACAGCTGGGAAGCCGGGGTATGTACACTGCCCCACAGGGTTTGACAGTGTGTTGAATTTTGTCTGTGACCCAGAATGGCAGAACCAGGGGAGCCAAGACAGTAAAGGAAGAGGCTTAGAGGTGGAACTCTCCACAGTCAGGTGGCGGGGTGTTAGTATCGTGGTTCAAATGGACTCAGATAAATCATTATTTGTGGAGAGCCACGTGGACAAAGCCCTGGACCTGGCCCAACAAAAGCTTAGTGGAAGAGTAATGAAAGTCTCAGGGTCCCTTAGAACATCCCAGGTCCATGTGACTTTGGCCTCTCCTTGGGCCGTGCCACCCTCTTTTGAGCCAAGAAGTACCCACCAAAACAAGGTCAGTATGTGCAGAACCACTGTAAACTGAAGCCCCACAAAGCCAGTCCCCTAAGTCCCGAGCCCTGCTTTGCCGGTGGTGAGTGAGGTGGCAAGCGTCGGCGCTCTCAGAGCTGTGAGCACTCATGCGCCAGGGTCAGAAGCTGCTCCGTGCCAGTGACAGGCGCCCGTGGGACCCCGCAGGGTAACGTGCCCGTGAGCCCATTCACACACTGAGCATGCGCTTTCTGGTAGCTCTCACGTAACAGGATTGGCTTCGGGGCTGGAGAAACAACAGTGTGGAAAGCAGAAATCAGGGTCAATCCCCCAAGAGAAACAAAGTGGAACCAGCCACCATGATCCTCAACAGCACTGTGTGGCTAACCATACAGCAGGTAAGATAGGCCATGGGGCTAGAAGGACAGGTGCCAACCCCAGGTAGTGGCTGGGGGACAGGACAGGCCTTCCCAGTAGGAAAAAGGGCTCTGGATGGGACTCTTACTGAGTGAGTAGATTCAGGATCTCATGGCAACACGTTGGCTGCCTGTCTCATTCCTCTCCACTGGTACCGAGAGAGCTGAGGCTTCTTTTCCTAATGCTGGGCACTTGGCATTCCTATTCCATCGCAGGACCCTCTCAGGCTCACACCGTACCTAGGCAGGTCCAGTGTTAGCCTATTCTCTTGTAGGTCTCCGGCTACATGGAGAGCGAAGAGGCTGGAGCCACAAGGGAAGCTTTTCACAGCAGCACACATCCCAGAGGATTTGCAGAGGTACAGAAATGTGAGAAAATCAATGCCGGCCTGGAAGAAGTGGAAATGAATAGTTATCAAATATCTGAGGGGAGAAAGGGCTTGCTGGATTTAGTAATAGTAGTAGGAAAAAGCCCAATAGGGACCAGTAGGCAGGGAACTGCCCGAACTGAAAGCTGCTACAGTCTACGGTCCTACCACCCTGAACATGCCCTATCTGGAAGCTTCTCTACCCAGGGGTAAAGTGGGGAAGGGAAAAATGAATAGGAAAATATTTATAGTCAGGCCCTGAGGTGCACACCTGTAATTGCTGTACATAGGAGGCTGAGCAGGAGGATCCTTCAAGGAAGCCAGGAGTTCAAGGCCAGCCTAGTCAATAATGAGACCTCATCACAGAAACGACAGAAAACCTTGTGCGAAAAAGGTAATATCTTTATTCTATAAAGAATTCATGTCGCCGGGCATGGTGGTGGCGCATGCCTTTAATCCCAGCACTCGGGAGGCAGAGGTAGGGGGATCACTGTGAGTTTGAGGCCACCCTGAGACTACATAGTGAATTCCAGGTCTGCCAGGGACAGAATGAGACCCTACCTTTGAAACCCCGCAGAAACGAATTCATATCAATTAATAAAGCAATAACAACACTGAGCTTTCTATGGCTAAATGTGTACGGTCATGTTCCCCAAAAGAAAAAGAGGCCCAATTATTAGGGAGTTGTATGGGAAAATATGCCTCCCTGCCTCAAAAGGCGCGGAGGTGTGAGCTGTAATAACGAGGCACTGCTCATTGCACCAGGGCCACAAACGATGGCGCAAAATGCTTTCTGCTGTTTGCTCCTTTGCTGGCCTATTGTTGGGGAGGGCATTGTCTTTAATGCGTTTTTAAAATTTATTTTGAGAGAGAGAGAACAGGCACTCCAGAGCCTTTAGCCATTGCAAACAAACTCCAGACGTGTGCACCCCTTGTGCATATGCATGACATTGCGTGCTTGCGTCACTGTGCGTCTGGCTTATGTGGGCCTGGAGATTCAATCATGAGTTCTTAGGCTTCACAGGCAAGCGCCTAAACTACTAAGCCATCTCTCCAGCCCATTAATGACTTTTGGCAACACACCCTGTGCTGAGGGTTTTTTTAGATGGTTAGTGAATTACTTTCTCATTGCTATAACAAAACACCTGACCAGAAGCAACTTAAGGAAGGAAAGGATTTGCTTTTGGCTTACAGTGTTGAGGGGAAGTTTTATCAGGGCCAGGATGGCATGGTAAGTGAGCATGGCAGGAAAGATTAGAAGTCAGGATCACATTGTCACATCAACAGGACAGAGAATAGGAAGGCGGATTGGACTATAGAACCTTGAGGCCCATGGCCAATGACATACTTCCACAGCAAGGCTCCAACCCCGCCCCCTCCCCAAAGGCTTCATGACTTTCTGGAACAGTGCCTCCAATGCAGATTAAGTATTCAAATACTTGAGTCTACGGGGGACACTCAGACCACCACAGTGAACGAGAAGCCCTGCTGTTTCTCTAGAGCTCAAAGAGCAGGCTAAGAGGGAAGCAGCGACCTGCCAAGGTGATTCACAGATTTTTTTTTTAATGGCTGGTGTATACATGTGTGTGGTATGCACATATGTGTGTCTAAGTGCTTTAAGAGTGTGTGTGAGGGAGATGAGGTTTATTTAGGTGTCTTCTTTGACCACTTCTACCTTAGTTTTTGAAACAGGATCTCTCACTGAACCTGGAACTCACCAATTTGGCTAGACAAGATAGTCAGCAAGTACCAGGGATCCTGTTGTCTCTGCCTCCCCAACACTGAAATTATGAAGTGCACACCACTACCACACCCAGCATTTTACACGGGTGCTGGGGGCCTGAACTCGGGTTCTCGTGCTTGCATAGCCAGGTTTTCCCCAGCTGAGCCACCTTCCTAGCCCTCATAGACCCTTTTACCCATCTTACAATTATTTATTGAGGACCCACTACATACAAGACCCAGAGCCACAAGCTCTGCTGAGACATAAAAATAGTCACAATGTCCCATCCAGCTGATGCTCTGTCCAACTGGAACATTCTATAGAGAACATCCACGTGCCTTGGGGTGGGGGGTCATCTTTCCTCTAACACCTGAAGAGGCATCTTGAAGAACCAGTGGTAATATAGCTGATTCCTTCAGCATTTGGGGATAACCCAATCCTTGGGGGGTATTAACTCAAAGAGGAGGCAGCCACCCTGTAGCACTGGGAGGTCAGGGACCTGGGTTCTAGACTTCTCCCTTGCAAGTCACCAAACCTACGGAGATGTCCACAGGGACGGGCAATAGGGACTTCAGGTACGCTAAGAGTGGACGTCTTCTTCCAACCAAGACATGTCAGGCATGGCCACTCCTGGGGAGGTCAGCGCTCCTCTCCCAGCAGGTCCTGACTTCACTTAACACCCAAAACTCTGCACAGTCCTCTTGGGGCCTTGGGGTTGGAGGCGAGAGCTAGTGTCTCTTGCAATCTTGTGCTTAGAGCACTGTTCCACATGGCCAGGAGTCCACATGGCTGCCGGCACTTACAGAACTCTCATGACTTAATGGCTAACTTTGTTCTGATTCACATACTGCTTAATTAGGACTCTCACCCTGGAACAGATGGCTGTCTGCGTGAAAGCATGATCCACACACTCTGACTGGAAGCAGCTGGTTTGGGGGGTAGAGGGCAATTTATTTCCTATGTGTCAAAACAAGCCACGAGGAAAGGAATTCACATGGAAATAATGCAATTTGTTCCATTTAGCTTTATCTGTAAAATTAAGGTTTGTTACTAACATTTTGCTTTCCCCTTGAGGTCTTGGAGGGCTGGACTGTGACTCTCAAGCCTGAAACAGCTGGGGAGGAGGGTAGAGGGTCAGCTCCTGAGAAATGGAGGAGCCGGTGTGCACAGCTGGCCTGGCTTCCAGGGCTGGGGCGGAGCTGGACAGCCACTTCACATGGTCTGGACGGGTTGTGTTATATTGAGAAGCAAATCCATTGCTCTTAGGAAGGAAGTATTTCTCACTTTTATCTTTCATTGTTTTGTTTTGCTTTACAGATGGGAGAAATGGTCATTTGTGATGGCTAAACCCTACTGTCATTGCTATCAGATCAGGAGTCAAGAGTTACATTTCGTGAGCAAATCTTTAAGGGCAATTTTAGGAAAGATGAACTGAGGCGGGAGACACCTTCTCCTAGAGTGGGCGTCGCTTATGCTGGCAGACTATATATGAAGAGATTCGGGAACCTGGCTGTCCATGCGCCTCGCTGGTACGTGCATTTACCCAGTTGCTGCTGTCCATTGTGGACATCAGAGCCCAGGGTAGTCAGCCTTCCACTGTGGACTGGAGACCAGCAGCTCTCCAGACACCCCGCCATACAAACATGGGGACCTGAGTTCAAATCCCCAGCACGATGAAAAATTCAGGCAAGCTGGTGTGTACCTGTAATTCCAGCACACGAGGGAGGCAGAGACAGGGGTATCCCTGGGGTTTGCTGGCTAACTAATCCAGTCAAACTGGTAAGCTTCACGTTCAGTGAGAGACCTCTGTCTCAAAATATAAGGTGGAGAGGAATTGAGGAAAATCAACCTCTGGCTTCCACATGCAGGTGCACACACACGTGCAGGCCTTCTTCAGGGCGTTGGGAATTCAGAGGCATCCAGCTTTGTGGGCTGAGCAGCCACGGGTTTTCCAACTCTCCAGCCTGCAACCAGCCATTGGTGAACTACCTGTATCCTATAAGCCAATCTCATAACCCTCATTAAAAAAATATTTTATTTTTATTTATTTATTTATCTGAGAGAGAGAGGGGAGAGGGAGGGAGAATGGGCATGCCAGTGCCTCTGCAAACAAACTACAGATGCATGTGCACTTTGTGCATCTAGCTTATGTGGGTTCTGGAGAATCAAACTGAGGGCCTTTGGCTTTGCAGGCAAACACCTTAACCACTAAGCCATCTTTCCACCCTATAACCCCCTGCCCTTTTAAGTACATATGCATTCTGATTTCTGTTCTTGTAGAGAACCCTGACTTATACCAACTCCAAGTGGCTTTAGTTCTGGCCTTCCCCACTGCCCACCTCTCCTCATGGGGACGTGCTCAGTCGCATTGGCTTCACCGGAGCACCAGTGAGGTGCGTCCACCAGTGAGGTGCGTCCGCCAGTGAGGTGCGTCCAGTCCACCTCCAGTCCGCAGCCTGCAGACTCAGACGCTGCTTTGGCTTAAGATCCTGGGGGTGACTGGCGCACTCCTGAGGGGTTGTGACCACCAACAACTCCAGTCGTCTTCAAGGAGGTAGTGACTTCACCATGGCCTGCTTAATAGTTATCATTTGTGGAGCACATGAGGCCCAGGAGATCTGCAATTTTCACTAGGTCCTTTACGGTTTGGGGGGCAATTCGACCCTCACAAGAGTGTTAAATACAATGTAGATTCCACCTTCCCATTTTGCTGAAAGAGATCTCAAGGCCCTGAGGGGCTGAGTGTCATTGTCCAAAGTCCCACAGCTAATAGTTGGGCCTTCCCACCAGGCCGAATGGCTGCAGCCTGATGCCATAGCAGACTGCAATGGTCTGAATGCTTCTGTCCCCTCGGAACTCACACTGAAGCATGAACGCCCGAGCAAGAGAAGAGAGAGATGGGGCCTCTGAGAGATCAAGCATTATGAAGGCTCGCTGACGGGGCTGCTGCCATGGCTCGAGGGTGCCAGCTCTCCCCTTCTGCCCTGTGAGGATGCGGCAGGGCCCTGTGTTGGCCAACTTGTGTCGCTGTAAGAAAACACTCAACACAGGCTGCTTATTCAATGAAGAGCAAGCCTAAGACTGGGCAGCATGCACAGCCGTTGTGCAGCCTGGCACAGCCTGAGCCTGGCAACAGGAAGAGCAAGGACTCGTCGGGCTCCACAATCCCTTCACACTTTCTTTTCGACTTCTTATGGACAACCTCCAGCTTATTTTTCATTTTATGCTTGTGTGTACACATGTTTGTGGGGGCGGGGGGACACCTGTGCATGCACACGTGTGTGTGTGTGTGTGTGTGTGTGTGTGTGTTCGCACGCGTGCACATGAGCGCATGGAGGACAAGGTCAGCGTCAATCCCGGGAATGCCGTCCACCTCCTTGGAGACAGGGCCTTTCAGTAGCCTGGAACTCACCATTCACGCTACACTGGCTGGCCAGCAAGCCGCGGAGATGCTCCTGCCTCTGCCTCCCCGCACTTCCCAGGACTAGGATTGCAGACGTTGTATGTGCGCACTAGGAATCGCACTCAGCTGCCCACGCTTGCAAGGGAAGCGCTGCACCCCTGGGCTACCGCCCGCCCACCTCCGTCCCTTTTGGTGTCCTACCATAGGTGACCTGAGGACTTCCACGGGGTCCACCTTCTAAAGCACTACCATCTCCCAGCAGGGCCACCCTGGGGGCCAAGCTTTGCCTGTGGCCCTTCAAGGAGATGCTCATCCCGACCACCGTGGAAAGCAGCCCTCAGAGGACACCAGTTTTGCTAGGATCTTGATCTTGGGCTTCACAGACCTCCGAACAAGGAGAAGGAAAGTTCTGTTCTTCATAAATCACCCAGTCTGATGCATTTTGTTACAGCTTCAGGAAGTGACTGAGGCCGGCATTTTCTCTGGGTGCTGGGAAGTTGATCACCATGTGAGATGTCAGGGTTCCTTCAGTGTCTGTCATTGGCATCGTATCCATCCCTGCTCTCTGAGAGTAAGTGGCTATCAATATAATGGCGCCTTTTCAAAATGAGAACCTGTACAATGATCTTTTTTAGAAAACAAAGGAATGCAGAGATTCTAAGAATGCACATAGATCTCTTTGCTCCTCCACTGAATTAATCGGCCAGATGAATTTGTTAGGTAAAATTTTAATATTCGATTAACCTTAGGGAGATTTATAGAGAGTCTGTGCCCTGTGCTCGGCTGCTCCCATGGTCAGCATCTCGAGTTGGCAGTGTGGTACACTTTTCACAACAAATGAACCAGTAGTTCACACATGGTTCTGCTCTCCTTCATTTTGAGCCTGATGTCTTTATCAGTCTGAAGATCCCACATAGGAGTCCACACACGGAGGTCATATCTCCTCTGCTAGATTCTAAGAGCATCGCTCCCCTCTCTGTCTACCATCACATCAGCATCCCCAGGATGACCAGATCTGAGGTTTTGGATACCCCACTGTTGTCAAAGTTAATGGAAGCCGGGCGTGGTGGCGCACACCTTTCATCCCAGCACTCGGGAGGCAGAGGTAGGAGGATCGCCGCTAGTTCAAGGCCATCCCGAGACTCCATAGTGAATTCCAGGTCATCATCCTGGGCTAGAGTGAGACTCGACCTCAGGGGGGAAAAAAATGTGAATGGGGTCAGGCTGGCTCAGCAGTTAAAGGCACTTGCTTGCGAAACTTGATGGCCTAGGTCTGATTCCCCAGTACTCATGTAAAGCCAGATGCACAAAGTAGCACATGCATCTGGAGTGCTTTGCAGTGGCAAGAGATCTTGGCACACCCATCTCCTCCCCCCCCATCTCTCTCTGCTTGCAAATAAATAAATAAATAAATATTTTTTTTTAAAAAAGAAATTGATGGCTGGAGAAATTGCTTAGTGGTTAAAGCACTTGCCTAAAAAGCCAGAGGACCTAGGTTCAATTCTCTAGGACTCATGTAAGCCAGAAGCACAAGATGGCACATGCATCTGGAGTTCATTTGCAAAGCCCGAAGGCCCTGGCATACCCATTTTCTGTCTCTCTCTGTATGCTTCTTTCTTTCCTCTCTCTTGCTGTCAAATATATAAACAAATAAAATAAAATAAAATAATTTTTTTAAAGAGAAATTGAGCCAGGCATGGGAGCACATGCCTTAAATTGCAGCACTAGGGAGGCAGAAACAGGAGGATTGCCATGAGTTCGAGGCCACCATGAGCATACACAGTGAATTCCAGGTCAGTCTGGCCTACAGTGAAATCTTACCTCAAAAGAACCAAAAGAGGAAGAGGAAGAAGAGGAAGAGGAGGGAAGAGGAGGAGGAAGAGGAAATGACAAGGTCTCAAGGCCCCAATGTTGCAGATTCTCAAACTGCTGAGGCCTTTGTCTTTCAACCATGAAAAATTAGGCACAGAGACAATGAGGAGCAAAGTAAGGAGATTTACTGAGAAAAGATTCTTTTTAAGCCCAAAGTGTTAAGAGCAAGCATGTTTAAGATTTGTGCCAGCATCCAAAGAAGAGGAAAAAAAAAAAGGAAAAGTTAAACTTTTTGAGTTAAAACTCAGAGAAGCAGACAGGCTCAGCTATGAGAACCCATAAGCAACTGCCTCGGGAAAGACTTTCTAAGGGTTTAAGTACATTATCTTACTGAGGGTATAAACATCCCTATCTTGCATGGTGCACACCTTTTTTTCTCTCAGCACTAGAGAGGCAGAGGTAGGAGGATAGCTGTGAGTTCAAGGCCACCCTGAGACTATGTTATAAATTCCAGGTCACTCTGGGCTATAGCAGACCCTACCTCAAAAAACAAACAAACAACAAAATTCCTATCTCCTTAGCATGTCTTTAGGTGAGTGGTGATCTCTTGGCCAGGTGACCAACAGGCTCAGTTGGATTAACTCTAAGAGGAAGAGACCATAATCTTATGTTTCAGGTAGCCAAGAATGTCTTGTCTCCATTCAGGGCCAAAGAAAAGACTCAAATTCTATTTTTAATTCTATTGTTTAGACCTGGAGAAAGTAGCTTTCCTTCCAAAAAAGCTCTGATGTTCCCTTCCTTTTATATGGTACTTTCAATCCCATGGAAGGGAGACTGCGATATTTCCTTTTCTAATGTTATCAGGGAAACAGGAGGTGGGCCATTCCTCAATGGCATCCAGACCTGCAAATGTCTGCCTACCCACAACGCCAGGGCTATAAGGGAACACTACCTCCTTCCAGCCACCACCTCAGTCATACCCCCATGCCCCATGCCAAAGCCCCTCCCTCACAGCTCAATATCCCTCCCCCATGTCCCCCCAGAAAACCTTCAAATCTTCCTAATTTGATTTGAAGTTCCAAGGCCTCCTTTCCTTCTTTTCTGGTCCTACCATTCTCTCCCCTGGAGCAGATAGAATGTAAAAACCCAAACTTTTCTTTCTTTCAACATTAAAAAAAAAAAAACATTTTATTCATTTGAGTGGTATGTGTGTGACAGAGACAGAGGGACAGAATGGAAATGAAAATGAGTGTGCATCCCAGGTCTTCCTGCCATTGCAAACAAACTTCAGACACACACACCACTTTGTGTACCTGGCTTTACAGAGGTACAGGCATGAGGCTGCATTGTCCCCAAACAGCACCCGTGTGTTTGTGCTGTTCCCACAGCTGAAACTGAGCTGTGTCCACCCTCTCGTCCTTTCTGGGAAGATTCTGTGCCTGGGACGCAGGGATGTGCATGGCTGGAGCTGATCCGCCTGTCTGGAGAACCAGCTCCCAGCCAGATCCCTCCCAGCCTCTCATCCTACCAGAGTCTCAGATCCCTTTGAAAGCCCTTCCCACAGGGGCCTCCCTGGCTCACCGACTATGTAACATACCCAGCCTTGGCATCACCACAATGACAACTAGAAATAGTAACAACGGCCAGTGGTTAAAAAACTTCAAACATCCCACCAAGTGCTTCCCTGACATCCCGTCTCTAGTGCCACACATTAACCTCGAGGCAGAAAGAACTGGTTACGTTGTGTCAGCTTGGGGATGGCTCAGGGTGTCCCAGCATAACCAGTGTTCAGGAAGCACCCACAAAGTCAGTGAGTGAATGAACATGAAATGTACTAAGACTCAGAGGCTTTTGGGGTCCACCAGCTGGTAGGCATGACCCTGGGCTGCTCCTACTCTGTCTGTTCTTGGTAGAGAGCTTCCAGAACACAGGGTCACAGCACATTCGTGGTGGGATGACTGGCTGTCCTGTGGAACAGAATAGAGAGGAGACTGTGGTAGAAGAAATTTAACAAAGAACCCAGACCCAGATGATGCTCTAAAACAGTTTCAATTGTACAAGCTTTACCAGGGAGACAACATGACACCAAGTCTCCTCTCTGTCTATAGAGTACACCCTGTTTGTATTTGGTCAGGGTTCAAAGTGGTCATAGACACACATACCCTTTGTGTGGTTTGTATTCAGGTGTTCCCCATAAACTCAGGTGTACCGAATACTAGGTTCCCGGCTGATGGAGATTTGGGAATTAACGCCTCCTAGAGGCAGTGTATTGTTGGTTGCTGCCTTACGGGTATAACAGCCAGTGTCCCCTTGTCAGTGTTTGGCACACTCTCCTGTTCCTATTGTCCACCTGATGTTGGCCATGGGGTGATGTCCACCCTCTGCTCATGCCATAGTTTTCCTTGCCATCATAGAGCTTCCCCCTCAAGCCTGTAAGCCAAAATAAACCTCTTTTTCCCCACAAGCTGCTCTTGGTTGGGTGATTTCCACCAGCAATGCAAAACTGACTGCAACACCCCTGAACAAACATCTTTCTGTTTTACATCTGTACTGTCTTAATACTGATTGCGAAGGACTTTTTGTTTGTGCCCCAAAATCATGTAACCTTAGAAACTTGCAACCCACCAATACTGTCAAGAACTCAAGATGATATCAGACTGCATGCCATACTGTCTATAAAACTTATGAGCCATCAGAGCTCAGGACTTGAGCTTTGGAAGTTATTCCCTGAGTCCATGTCGACATGAATAAACTTTCTGATTCTCCACTCTCTCTGGTGCCATCCATGTGACTCAGATTCATGTAACAAGACAATGCCAGCCAGTACTTCTGATTCTCTGGCTACTGAAATGTTATTGTGGTGGTCAATATTGTCAACTTGACAGGTCATGGAATTCCCTCGGAGCAACCTCTGGGCCTGTCTGTGAAGGAGTTTCTATATTGGATTAAATAACGGGGAAGGCCCACTCTGAACGTGGGTGGTGCCATTCCATAGGCTGGGGTCTTAAGCTAAATAAAAAGGAGAGAGTGAGCTGAGCACCAATGTTCATTTCCACGCTTCCTGACTGAAGAAGCCATGTGACCAGCTGCTTGGTGCCACCGCCATGCCTTTCCTACCATTATGGACTGTACCCTCAAACTGTGTGCCAAAAGAAACCCCTCCTCCTTAAGTTGCTTTGCTCAGGCATTTGGCCACAGCAATGAGGAAAGTAACTCATCATCTCTAAACCCTCTTTCCATGGAGTCCTAGGAAGTCAGTTTTAAGTACCATCATCAGTTATCAACTTGCCTCCTCATGTGATGTAAATGGAAATCAAAGAAAGCAGGAGGCTTCAAGGGCAAACACCACAGTCGGCTCCAGTAGCCAAGTCCTCGAAATTCCTAAGTCATTTCTGCCCATGGCCTTGATTCAACATGGCGACCTGATTTCACAGAAGTTTGCTGTGCAATTTGCACGTATCCCCATCCTACTAGCTCTGCCCATGCCCCAGACCTACGGAGGACTGACCTCCTTCCCTATGCTTCCCTAAGGACTCCCCCTCAGCCCCGCAATTAGGCGTTAGGAAAAGAAAGCAATGAATTTTCTTCACGTTTTCGTGCTTCCCAAGCTCCATGCGGACCAGCAGGGACTTGGCTGCAGAGCCCAGAGTTCCACATGACTACTGGATTCACTCCCCACTTGACCTGGTGCTGGGAGTTTGGTAAGGAAGGAAACCCCAGCACGACGGATCTTCTTCAGGAGTGCCATCCAGCAGCCAGGGAACCATCCACCTCACCACTAGGAGAGCCCTGTTCTTGGCCCGGAAATGGCAGGCAAACTATTTTTATGTCCAACTCTGAGTAAGTCTTCAGAGGGCCTGTTTAACTTCAGGCAAGCAGGAAGAGATTAGGTAAGTGAATGGATGTGGTAGCACTTTTTAAACTGTAAAGTGGTTGTGAGAGCACTTTCTAGCTGTGATGTGTTATGTAAATGTGCACTGAGAGGGGCGTGGGAGCCCACAGGATGCTCCGGCGGTGGGGAGCGCTCAGCAAGCACAGCTTGGGCGTCAGCAGTGAATTCAGTAGTCTGAGTTGGGGATTTTTTGGCTCTGCCACAAATGCTTATTCTCCCCCTGAGGAACATTTCTGGGCAGGTGCCCTACTATGGGGCTTCTGTTGGAAAAGACTTGCTGACCCTTTGCTTGATGCAAGGGGTGATTCTACATGAAACTAGGGAAATGTAGCAAATTCCAGCAAAGATGGATTCCCAGAAGGCATAAGCAGCTGTATAAAACCCTTGGCGTTTTTCCTACCCAATATGTGTTTTGTGATTGCATGACTGCATTCATTTTCCAAAGCTCAGAAATTATGCACAGAAAAGTGAATTTTATTATATGGGAACTGTATTTCAATAGAGCTCATTTTATGAAAACAAGCATAAATAGCTAGGAGCAGTTAGGCATATTTCAAATAATTATTGCTGGCTGCATTTAACCTAATGTAGTCCTAGTATTATAGGTGAGGGGAAACAGCATTTTTCCTTACAGATTGCCAGGCTCATGGCTGAGGGTTCTTTTATACCAAGCACTTAGAAACTGTTCTTGCTTTAAAAATAAAAGCTCAGCATCCTTCCCTGGCCTACAAGGTAACTAAAAGCAGGATGAGTTGCCTTGTGTCTAGGCCTTCATATCATGTCTTTTGACTTGGCCTTGGCCTCTTCTTGACCTGCACAGGCATGACTATCACTCAAGAAGGATCTGGCTATCCAACAACGCATCCCTCTTCACATAGGAAGACACGGAAACCCTAAAACTTCAATCACACTGGATTCCAGAAACACAAGAACCTTGCAGGACAGTATGCCTCCTCCCAAGGTGAAGGCAATTGTCCTTACTGGTGAGGTGGCACCCTGGCAGAAGTAGTCTTCTCCTGAGAATCACTGCCCCTCAAGTGATGATGAAAGGCCCAAGAATTCAGAAGCTCAGAAATACTATCACGCTCCAAGGGGAGCTTAAGCGGGCTCCCTGCATACCTCAAACTCCAGGCTTTACTCTCTGTTGGAAGCAAGTAAAGAATCCCTCTTCTCATTATATCAGAGCCCACTCCTAATATAAAACTAGGTAAAAGGGCATGAGATAGCCCTCAAGGATGGGAAATGAGTAATGAAGTGAACCACTTATTTGGTTTCTGTAAATAGCCTGCACTATAAGCCTTACACTATAAGCCTTAATAGCCCACACTGTTAGCCTTAGTAGCTCGCACCAAAAGCTGTAGCAGCCTGCCTCAGACCACCAAGGTCATAGGAGGCTGATACCATACTCTGCTACCCCCACCTAAGGAATTACACAAGTGCTGACCTCCAAGGTCATAGGAGACTGGAACCACACTCTGCTACTCCCACCCAAGGACCTGCGCAAATGCTGACCACCAAGGTCATAAACTAATTGGCTTAGAAACTATGGGGTGGCACCAACTGACTGGCTAACACCCTGCGGGGCTCCTAATATTAAAAAATGATTGGTCTAAGACACAGGCTTTGTTAAAAACCCTATAAAAACTGTCCTGTTCCTGCATTCGGGGCTCTGCAGTCCTCTACCCCTGTGAGGTGTATGACTGTGGGCCCCAGCGCGCTTGGAATAAAATCCTCTTGCAGTTTGCATCAAGACCGCTTCTCGTGAGTGATTTGGGGTGTCGCCTTATCAGGGCAGAGCGTGGGGGCCCCCTGCGGGGGTTTTTTCCTACAATGACAGCAGTAATTTCTCTGGATCACCGCGCAGAGGCAGACCTGAGACCACCACCCAGGGCACGCCCTGAGCAGAACTGTTTATGCCTCTTGTCCCTGTTGTTCCTCTTTATAAACCTAAAGCTTAAAATAGACTTGGGGGGGGGGGGTCACCAAACTTATTTATCTATTATTTTCAATGTATCCACAATTGAAAAATCTATACTTTTCAGTATTTTTTATTTTAATTGGTATATTGAGATGAATGGCCAAAATTAGCCTGCTGGATTTGCCCTAAAACTTAGCCAATTTATAATAAAAGATTTTTTTTTTAAAAAAAGAGGAACAAAAGCATATACATTTACTTGATATAAGTTTTATGTGACAAAAAGAGTCTAGGAAAGGAAAATGAAGATCCAAAGAAACAGATAAACTGGTATATCTTTGTGCTTGTTGGGAAGGAATGGATAGTTATAGAGAATTGACAAATGGGTGATGTACACAGGGAACCCGAGATCTTCTGTGACCCCATCTTCAAGGATAAGAGTGTGCCTTTTTCTGGCACTGCTCACTTTAGGGTCTTGTGTCCTGCTGTCAGTAACAAGTGGAGGAGGGTGACCTTCCTCCACCACTTTCTCAAACACCAAGCGTACTTCAAGATGACATCATACCAAACATTTCCCCTGGGCTGACACAAACACACATCTTCCCCTGAGACAGGGCACAGATAACAAACCAAAACTGATTTTGGTGAACCACTGAGTTTATTGGGGTTACTTGAGGAGCAGGAGGAGGCTTACACAATCAGTGGAAACCTCAAAGCAGCCAGAACACGGAGACGTCTCATCCAATCCTTGCTACCTTCCCCATAGGCACAGGTGGAGCTCCCAATGTCGGGACCCCCCCCCCCCATATGCTCTTCCACGGGCTCAAAGTGAGGGCTTCCTTACAGAGCGCAGACATCCCAAAGTAGCCACACCATTACCAAGGTCTCATCTCATCCTGGGTGGACAGTGCCCCTCACAGCCATTCAGCTCAAAGGCAACGACATCAGCAAAATGCCCGCTGTGCAATCTGCAGGTGGTCAGCGCACCACCAGGGCAGGTAATAGTGGGAGACCACACTGTGTCACTTGCAGGCAGCTCAATCAGTGCCTCCCCGAGCAGATGTTTATCCGTTCTGCAGCCCTAGGGCAGGCTGAACAGTCCTTTCCCAGACTTGTTGACTTCCTCCAAGAAGGACTGCTTCAATTTGTAATTAACGCAACCTCGAGGAGTGGCTTTGTGACCTTCAAGTTTCAGGTCTGACTTTGCTTCCTGAATCAGAGCCTCCTTTCTCCCTTCAGGAAAGGATATTTCAATTCCAAGGAATTTGCTACAGAACACATGTCTGAACCCCATCAGTAAAACACATCCTCTGTGGCATTTTACATTGAATGTTTGTGATTCACACCCCAGACCAAAATACAGTTCTGAATCTTTAAGCCAGCTTAACACCAAACACCTCTAAGAATTTTCTCATGTTTTGTAACTTTTACCTCATAGTAAAAAGGCATTCTTTCCTGTAACAGCTTCCTGGTAAGGGAAATTCCTTGTTTTGATTGTCTTGAAGGAAAACACCCCAGCAGGGGGTTCCCCACGCTCTGCCCGGATATGGCGACACCCCAAATCACTCACGAGAAGCGGTCTTGATGCAAACTGCAAGAGGATTTTATTCCAAGCGCTCTGGGGCCCACAGTCGTACACCTCACAGGGGTAAAGGACTGCAGAGCCCTGAATGCAGGAACGGGACAGTTTTTATAGGGTTTCTAACAAAGCCTGTGCATTAGACCAATCATTTTTTTAATATCAGGAGCCCACAGGGTGTTAGCCAGTCAGTTTGTGCCACCCCATAATTTCTGAGCCAATTAGTTTAATTTGTTCAAGCCCCTCATGGACCAATCATTCTCTTATGACCTTGGTGGTCAGCATTTGCACAGGTCCTTGGGTGGGAGTAGCAGAGTGTGGTACCAGTCTCCTATGACCTTGGTGGTCTGAGGCAGGCTGCTACAGCTTATGGTGCGAGCTACTAAGGCTAACAGTGTGGGCTATTAAGGCTTATAGTGTAAGGCATATAGTGCAGGCTATTTACAGAAACCAAATAAGTGGTTCACTTCAGTACTCATTTCCCATCCTTGAGGGCTATCTCATGCCCTTTTTACCTAGTTTTATATTAGGAGCAGGCTCTGATATAATGAGAAGAGGGATTCTTCACTTGCTTCCAACAGAGAGTAAAGCCTGGAGTTTGAGGTATGCAGGGAGCCCGCTTAAGCTCCCCTTGGAGCGTGATAGTATTTCTGAGCTTCTGAATTCTTGGGCCTTTCAGTCTAACACATTTAATCAACCAGAAAATTCTGCCCAACCCTTCTTTGACTTTGTCCTCATTTGACAGAAGGTCCAAGAGGAAAAGGAAGTCATTTTCAATGAGGCTAAAGTGAAAGCATGTCCCTTCAGTATGCAAGTCCTACTTGGAAGTTCTTGGGACTGTGTAACTTTAAAGTCAGGCAGGATAGCATTTTCTTTGCTACAATCTAGTGTTCTAGGAATTCCCACTATGTGGGAACACTTTTTTCCAACTCTATGTTTCTGCCATTAAGGAAGGAGCATGAGTCATATAACTTGTGATGGCTCCCATTTCCTTATTTATAGAGGGAGTTTTATTAATAGCCTTTTCTCTTCCCTGGTTCAATTCCCCAGGACCCACGTAAGCAAGATGCACAAAGGGGTGCATACACCCAGAGTTCGTTTGCAGTAGCTACAGGCCCTGATGCACCCATTCTTTTTCTCTCTGCCTCTTCCTCTCTCTTAAGTAAATAAATAAATAAATACTTTTCAAAGGCCCAAAAGAAGGAAGGATAAAGGAGGCAGAGAGGGAGAGGAGCACCTTTAAGGAATGACAGACTCTAGGAGTCCCAGAGGAACACCCTGAAGGCTGGGGACGAGGGGTGGCTCTGGTGGACCCCGTGCAGGCTCTCACTATTGCCATAGAGCAAGAGCTGTGAGAGAACTGGGGCTAAAGGAGAATAGGATTTACCAGGGACAGAAATGGAGTAAGAGGGAACAGGTTTCTGTCCAGAGTCAGGGAGCGGGGTGGGTGTGGGGAGAGCATTTGCTGGGAGGGAAGAGACTCGGTTCTGTCCAAGTGAGTTTGAGGTGACCCTGAGGCATGTAGCAGACGTCCTGTAGGAAGGTGGATATGTCAGCCAAGCGCATGGGGAGCTGATCTAGCGTCCTCTAAACATCCCACTGAAGATCCAGACGACCACCCAGCCTTACCCTGGAAGCTGTAAGACCCCCATAACGAGGACCCCATGCTCTGCCCGGAAATGGCAACACCCCAAATCACTCACGAGAAGCGGTCTTGATGCAAACTGCAAGAGGATTTTATTCCAAGCGCGCTGGGGCCCACAGTCATACACCACACAGGGGTAGAGGACTGCAGAGCCCCGAATGCAGGAACGGGACAGTTTTTATAGGGTTTCTAACAAAGCCTGTGCATTAGACCAATCATTTTTTTAACATCAGGAGCCCATGGGGTGCGAGCCAGTCAGTTTGTGCCACTCCATAGTTTCTAAGCCAATTAGTTTAATTTGTTCAAGCCCCTCATGGACCAATCAGTCTCCTATGACCTTGGTGGTCAGCATTTGTGCAGGTCCTTGGGTGGGAGTAGCAGAGTGTGGTATCAGTCTCCTATGACCTTGGAGGTCAGCATTTGCACAGGTCCTTAGGTGGGGGTAGCAGAGTGTGGTATCAGCCTCCTATGACCTTGGTGGTCTGAGGCAGGCTGCTACGGGTTATGGTGCGGGCTACTAAGGCTTACAGTTTGGGCTATTAAGGCTTATGGTGCAGGCTATTTACAGAAACCAAATAAGTGGTTCACTTCATTACTCATTTCCCATCATTGAGGGCTATCTCATGCCCTTTTTACCTAGTTTTATATTAGGAGCGGGCTCTGATATAATGAGAAGAGGGATTCTTCACTTGTTTCCAACAGAGAGTAAAGCCTGGAGTTTGAGGTATGCAGGGAGCCCGCTTAAGCTCCCTTTGGAGCGTGATAGTATTTCTTGGCTTCTGAATTCTTGGACCTTTCAGAAGCACCTTAGCCTTCAGTTCACTGACCTTCCTAAGCCCATCCTGGGGTCTGCCTCACCCACAGGTCATAACTTCCAGTATCCGCCAATTTGACCCAACCTGCACTGATCAGACTTTCCATCTTCTCCCATCCTTGGGATCTCGCCTCAGTCTTTAGTCCACGGTGGCTTCTCCAACTCATCCGTTCACTGTCGGTCTCGTGCCCTCAGTCCCGTACCATGTGCTGCACCAGCTGGCAAGACTCCACCGCTGCGTCTGCTTTGTCCTTATGGTACAGCTCGGTGAGGGCTGGGGAGATGACTTCACTGGTTAAGGAGAAGCCCAACAGCCTGAGTTCAGCTCCCCAGAACTCACATAAGGCAAGGTGCATAAAGTGGTGCATGTGCCTGGAGTTCACTTGCAGAGGCAAGGGACCCTGAGATGTATCAACTAATTTTCTCTCTCTTTCCCTTTCCAAATAAATTAAATAAAACTAAATAAGGTATCCCCGGTCTTGCAGGGGTCAGGTGCAGAGATTGAATTGCTGAGGCTCCCTGGTCAGCCAGTTTGACAAACATCATCTCTGTTGTCGGGCTAAATGCATATATTATGTCCATCAAATGGCTTTTTAAGCATGTCAGCCAGATGCAAAAGGTGGCACATGCATCTGGACTTCCCTTGCAGCAGTTGGAGGTCCTAGTGCACCCATTCTCTCTCTCTACCTGACTTTCTCTCTCTCAAATAAATAAATAAAATAAAATCACCAATCTGAAGAGATGGTTCAGTGGTTAAAGGCACTTGCTTTTAAAGCCTGACGGCCTTGGCTATATTCCTAAGGACCCATGTAAAACCAGACACACAAAGTGATACATGCATCAGGGGGTTATTTGTAATAGCAAGAGGCCCTAGTGTACCTATACATACCCAGTCTCTGTCTAATAATATATATTTAAAAAATAAAATTACTGGTCTGGAGAGATGGTTTAGTGGTTAAGCACGTGCCTGTGAAGCCTAAGGATCCCGGTTCAAAGTTTGATTCCCCAGTTCCCACATAAACCAGGTGTACGAGGTGGCAAATGCATCTGGAGTTCATTTGCAATGGCTAGAGGCCCTGGTGGGCCCAATCTCTCCCCCACCCCCTCTCTCTCCACTTCTTTCTCCATCTGTCTCTTTCAAATAAATAAAATAAATTAAAATTAAAAATAATAAAATCACCAAGGAGACACACCTCTAGATGTGTTTCCAAAGAGGTTTTACTGAGGGCAATCTACACTGTATGTGGGTGATACCATCCCAGGGGCTAGGATTCTGGATTGAAAAAACAAACAAACAAAAAGGACTGCAGTTTCCTACAGAGCCTAATGACCTGGGTTCAGTTCCCTAATACCCACATAAAGCCAGATAAACAAAGTGGCACATGCATCTGGATTTCATTTGCAGTGGCTAGAGGTCCTAGCATGACCATGACCATTCTATTTCTCTCTCTCCTTAAAAATAAATAAAAATATGGATTTTGTAAAAAAAAAAAAAGAAAGAAAAAAAAAGGCAAAAGCGTGCTGAGTGCCAACACTTACCTCCCTGCTTCCTGACAGTGGCACAGTGTGACCGATAGCCTCGTGCCCCTGTCCCCACGCCTCCCTCGCGTGAGCCACAGCACCCCTTTACAAGTGCTTTTGTCAGGGAGTTTGCTCACATCAACAAGAAAAGCAATACAATTGCCAAGCAAGTAAATACCCCACAGCCAGGGCTGGAGAGATGGTTTAGTGGTTAAGGGGCCTGCCTGCAAAGCCAAAGGATCCAGGTTTGATTCCCCAGAACCCACGTAAGCCAGATGGACAAAGTGGCACATGCATTTAGAGTTTGTTTGCAGTGGCTGGGGGCCCTGGCATGCCCATTCTTTCTCTCTCTCTCAATCTCTCTCTCTCTCTCAAGTAAATAAAATATTTAAGCTGAGTGCGGTAGTACAAATATTTCATCATTCCACTCGGGAGGCAGAGGTAGGAGGAGCGCCATGAGTTCAAGGCCACCCTAGGACTATATAGTCAATTTCAGGTCAGCCTGGGCTAGAGTGAGACCCTACCTCAAAAAACCAAAAGAAAGTATATTTTTTAAAAATCCTGTAGCCATATTTAATGAAGTCTGCCATACCTCTCTAGTTGTTCCTCACCTGGATACCCCACGATTGCCAATACCTTTTACTTGTCCTTATACACTTCTCTCTGCCTCTCCTCATTCCATCAATTGTTCCCTCTTACGACTCCATCTTTACCTTCCTCGTCCCAGCAGCTCATGCTGCCATCTCCGTCACCGGCTTCTCTCTGCCCAGTCTGTCAAGGAAGCTCTTCCGTGCCCTCCACGGCCTTCTGTTGCCTTCTCAGCTCGTTGAAACTTGATTTTATCCCCATGACCTGGGGGGAGTGGCTCATGGGAAAGGGCCAGGGACCTTCCAGGAGCCAGTGAGGACACGCTTCTGCCGTGCCTCATTTCAGAGTGTGTCTCTCATAGGTGAGTCCTCCTTGGATTTTCCTTCTTCCATCTCCTGTCCTCGTGGGTTTTAGTGCAATGAATTTTCCAGATTCTCTCCTACTGTTTTCATTCTTCCCTGAACTCCTCATGGGTTCATCTTCCCCTTTCTACCCCTCAATTGTCATTCCCAGCATTCTATTTTTATATCATTACTTTTTAAATACTTCTTATTTTTATTTATTTGAGAGAGAGGCAGATAGAGAGAGAATGGGCACTCCAGGGCCTCCAGCCACTGCAAACAAACTCTAGATGCACATACCACTTTGTGCACCTGGCTTTATGTGGGTGCTGAGGAACTGAACCTGGGTCCTTAGGCTTCGCAGGCAAGCACCTTAACTGCTAAGTCATCTCTCCAGCCCCTTGATCCTTACTCTTAACCTCACTCATACCCTTGTCTGGGAGCTCTGGTTCAATACCATTGTCCAACTCACTAGTGACAACCCCAAAGCCACTATCAGTATGGCAGTGTCTTCTGTGAGGCAGATTCCAGCCCACCTGCACACACACTGGATGCCTCCACTGGAACACACCTCAGGCTCCCCAAGTTCAACACGCCATTGTTCTCAGTCTCTTGCTCAGCCGGACCTCCAACGTGGTTAACCTTGGAAGCCATCCTTAACGCCTTCCCCTCTTGTTCACCACACCCAATAGGTTCTGATTGTTTGACTTAAGTCTCTCTGAAACCAGGTTCTGATTATTTGGCTTAAATAACCCTGAAAGCATTTCCTTCATCCATATTCTGTATCTCCTAGTGTTTAAAATGCCCCTTATCACCACTGCAGTTTCCCATGTTCAGCCTTGTTTCCTATGATCCTTTGCCCCATGGAAGATAAATTCTGAAAAGTCACTCTACTCCTTAAACCTTTCAAAAACCCTGTGCTGCCCACAAGCAGTGTTTCTCAAGGATATGTTTAAGCAGTGGCTTTTAAATTTAAATTTATTTAGTTATTTATTATCTGAGAGAGTGAGAGAAGGAAAGAGGCGGCGGGGGGAGGGGGGGTTCCGCCACTGCAAAGGAACTCCAGACGCGTGCGCCACTTTGTGCATCTGGCTAATGTGGGTCCTGGGGAATTAAACCAAGGCCCTTTGGCTTTGCAGGCAAATACCTTAAGCACAAAGCCATCTCTTCAGCCTTTTTGTTTGTTCGTTTGTTTTTCAAGGTAGGGTCTCACTAGTTCAGGCTGACCTGGAATTCACTGTATGATTTCAGGTTGGCCTCAAACTCATGGCGATCCTCCTACCTCTGCCTCCCAAGTGCTGGGATTAAAGGCATGTGCCACCATACTCAGCTTTTTCTTTTTTGAGGTAGGGTCTCACTCTAGCCCAAGATGTCCTGGAATTCACTATGTAGTCTCAGATTGGCCTCGAATTTATGGCAATTGTCCTACCTCTGCCTCCCGAGTACTGGGATTAAAGGCATGTGCCACCACGCCCAGCTGAGCAGTGGCTTTTAGAATGTGAAAAATAAAATGCTACTAGGTCAATAAACTGGGATTTTTTTCATTGAAAGACCTCAGTCTCTGATGGGTTATTGTCATTGGAAATCCCTAAGACACTACTGACATATACTTGGTCTCAGGACTTTTTCCTAAGGAGTTTTTTGCATGTGTGTTTATGTGTGTGGGGGGTGAATATGTGGACGCACATGCGGAGGCCAGAGTAAAACATCACTGATGTCAGGGAGATAGGCTCAACCAGAAGCTATGGTCTTGCTGGTCATCCAAGCACAGCTGATGTCTTCTGAAACTCTTCTTTGTGCCTCTGTAGCCACAGTGGATCTAAGAAACAGGAAAAAAATGGGGAGCTGGATGCTCTCCTTCCATAGTCTTCAGTGGCCAGGGTTCCAGAAGTCTGGCTCCACAAGTTTTTCATCATTGGGGGTGCAGGAGCCCCTGACACTCCCCGTTCCTCCCTTACCCTGAACTTCTAGTGACTGTCATTGGAAGGTGGGTCTATCAGGTCTCTCTGAGAGCGAGATCTCACCAGACTGTCAAGGGTTAAGAGTGAAAACTGCATGCAATGCCAACTGCCCAGTTTCAGGCTGCTAAGAGCTCCAGCCCATCCCGTGTCCTCTGGGCCAATCATGTTTCCTTGCTCTACTTGAATTCCCGGGGCGTCTGAGGGGTGCAGGTGACCATTTGCCTCCTGACAAGCTGGACCCCCATCCTGCACACCCTCTCTTTACTTTGTTGTGTTGCAAGTTTACTGGGTTCTAATTTCTTGTCTCATTAGAAATATCAAACTAGCTAACAGTCCTCTGAACAAAAACACTGCCCTGAAAGCCGGGCCTCTGTGAAGGCACCTGAGCCCGCACTCACCCACACGGATGCGCCGCACCGCGAACCCCATGTCCTCTCTGGATCAGGAAATGCCTTCCAAGGCCCATTCCCTGCGACACAGTCACCTCTGGTTTTATGGCAAACAGAACGGGCGGTGTTGAGAGGCAGGGTAACAAAACTCACAAGCAGTAGGCCCGAACTGCTGCTGCACGCTGCTGGGCCAACAGTGGCAGCCTCCCTAGGGCCGAATAACACACCCCCAGGGTTCTCCTTTCTCTCCTGGGTGTCCTGTCTAAAGGATGAAGAGAGAGAGAGGCAGACATGTTCTGTGAAATCCTGTGTTCTCAGAGCTCACCATGGTTAATGACTGTGAGGCGACTTATAGCCCCCAAGTGCCCACTTAACTCTTGAGATTTTTAAGTCTTACTTTGCAAGTATAGGAAGAGCACTTAAGACTGTCTGGACTCAGTTGGTTCATGTCACAAATGACGTAAGAATCGAGGGTTATTTTGTTTTTTATTCTCGAGGCAGCGTCTCACTCTATAGTCCCAGGCTGGCTTTCAACTCACAGCGATCCTCCTACCTTTGCCTCCAGAGTGCTCGGATTAAAGGTGCGCACCACCACACCCAACTTAGATTTGAAGTTTTGAGAAATTTTAGCTGCAGTTTCCTAATCTGTAAAATGGGGCCGATGTTCTCCACACTGTCAGCTCTCTGAGGCTCAAAGGACAGCAGACATGAAGGGTCCCGGCTCAGAACCCCCGTCGCAAGCCTTAGCTCTCCAAAGGAAGAGAGCTGTGCTGTTCAATGTCCTTGCTCCACAGAGTTGGGGGAGTAGAGAACCCCAACAGCTTTGGGATCCAGGAGGGATGCCCCAGTTTCCACCTCATGCATTGGTGAGGTCTCTCTCTGATCACCTTCTCTCCTTTAGCAAGGCCCACTGGAGAGACTCCCTCGTGTCTAGGACACACTGATGCTGCCTCGTGTGACAAGTTTCATCAACCTCTCTGGGACTTTGAGTAGCCTGAACAGCTCCCTCCATTCCTCCAACCTGACCTTCTGCCCGAGGGTGGGGGCGGGGGCCAGTGACAGCTCCATGGAGTTCACAGCCGCGTTTCCCCAAGCATAGCGGAGGCGCAAGCAGGCACCTTGTCAGAAACTATCGCGGCCGGTGACCCATGCTGCCTCCTACTTACGCAAGGAGAGAGGGAGGGCCAGATGTGGCCCTTGCCTCTACATCCTTCACTGGGGTCTCTCTAGATCAGCAGTTCGCATAACTCAAGGGGATTCTGCTCCTTGAGGGCATTTTGCCATGCCTGGAGCAGTTCGAGGTTTTTCGCAACTGGTGATACTACTGGCATCTAGTGGGTAGAGGTCAGGGATGCAGACAAACCTCCCACGGGGCATGGGCAACCCTCTGCCACAAACACAGATCCTGTTCAGTGTTAGCGGTGTACGGTGTGGGAGCCCTGGGCCAATGGAGGTTCAGGGCTTCCTGAAACACTTCAAGCTGCTGTTATCCCACGAGCCTCTGCCCATCTTTGCTTAATGACAAGGACCCTGGAGGAGGGGGAGTCCTGGCCAAAGCACGGGACCACCGTGAGCCAAATACAAGCCCATCATAAAGGTCTTTTTTTGAACAGAGTAGTAATGGCTACCATCCTGCTTACAGTTCACACTTTGTGAGGCCTGCAGCTTGCCTGCCTACAAGCTGGTTGATCTTTGTTTGTTTGGTTTTGTTTGTTTGTTTGCTTGCTTGCTTTTGGTATTCTATGCAGGGCAGTGTCAAATTTTTCTGGTTTCCAAGAGATGATGAGGTTTGTTCACTTCCAAGGTCCTTTTTTTTCCTTCTCCAAGACAAAATTCTTCATACATACAACACAGCATTAGATTTACAAATCATGACACGAGCTGAAAAGCATATTAAATTTGAGGGAGAATCAACCGGAGCTGTCACACACTCATCAAGCTGTCACGAGAAATGTGTGCTGAGCACCTTGGGTGCTCCAGCCTGGGATCCCAGTGAGCTCCAGAAGCGCTCACAGGTGGGAAGGCGCCAGTGGAGACAGAACTGCGGGGGGTGGGAAGGAGTTTATGCAGAGGCCAGAGTCGTGACCGGCTAGCTGTCCCCCAAACTGCTCCTTTCCTCCACACACACAGCTAGCCTTACTTCCCAAGCCCTCGCTGAAGCCAAGTCTATAGGCTTTAGACATGAGCCCCAAGGGATAAGATTCAGTTGGCCTAGCCCAAGACAGCCACCCATGATGGCCTCTATCTGTTTCCTACCCAGATGCCAAGGACCCAGCACAGGACCCAGACACTTTGCATGAGACACTGGAACCTGGATGGCCCTGGGGAGAAACCACTTCCAGCAAAGAGTGCCCCTGTACTAATAGGGCTTCTGAGAGAAGCAGAGTGAATAGGATGGGTAGAAAAAACAGATGGATGGGTGAATAATTGCCTGGATGATGGAGGCAGAGAAATCCTCAGATCTGCTATCTGTAAGCTCAAGAACCAAGAAAGCCAATGGCGTGATCCAGGCCCGGTCAGAAACCTGAAGGACGGAGGAATCAATAGAATGTTGCTTTGGTCTGGCAGCAGGGGCTGTGGGTAAGTGTGGTGTGGGGTGAAAGGCCTGACACCCGGGAGCGCCTCTGCCCAAGCCCGGGAGCTATGCGATCCCACTTGGAAAGGGAAACAGCCCTTCCTTTACTCCGTGTCCACCTTTTACCTTCAGAAGTTCGGACAGTGTCCCTTCCCTCTGGAGACGGGGACTGTCTCTGCTCAGACTACTGATTCAAATGTAATCTTTCTAGAAACACCCTCTCAGGAGCACCCAGAAATCATGTTTTACCAAGTACCTGGGGATTCCATAGCCAGGTCAAGTTAACAAATGCCATTAACCATCAAGCCCACGGTGGAGTGGGAGATCAATTCATGTTCAGTGGAGCTGCTGAAATCCCCGGCTTGCTTTCTACAGCAGCTACTGCTACAAAGACCAACGCAAGACCTGTGCCGTCACTCTGAGCGGACCCAACTCTCTTACGAAGACCCCTCTCACGGCACAGGAGCCGGCTGCCCTTGTGCCTACACCTCCCCGAATGCCCGCGGCAGTTGCTGCAGGCTTCTCGAGACAGGACTTGGGTGTGGAGATCTGCCTGGGAGGGATCCCAGCACGATGGCTCGTCTGGCTACGATGAAGGTACTGTGGCAGTCCTGATCTTCCAAGAAAACAGTCCCACGGGGCTTGTAAACACACTGAGGATAAGAAAATGCCCTCTGGTCTGATGCAGAGAAAGGGTAACATTCCCCTCCCAGGTCAACGCGAATGCTAACCGGATTGCATCTCGGCTCTGCAGCTGCATATTTGTGATGTTACACAAGAGACTTCAGCATGCTTGACCTTACTCTGCACCTACAGAATGCCTACAACTGGGCACCCATTCCATGGAACTGGAATTAAATAACACGAGGCCTGAAGATGGCATATCCTCAGGCCCCGTACTGAGTGTTGGCCACGTCATTAGTATTTCCAACCCCTCAGCATTTAGTGCAGTGCCTAAAAGCAGAGAGTTTGTTGAGAGAATGAATAATTAATTTAAAATTTTCCAAGGCACAGACACACAAGGAGAGGGTTCCTGCCCGCCCAGTGCTGACTCGGCTATCATAATTAATTCCAGAGATAGAATCTGTTGGCATCTTTTCAGTGAGGATTCTCCCCACGATTTAATTAGGAAAGCAAAGGCGGTGTCTTATCAAGATGCTTACCTTTTTTTTCTTCATGCTGTTCTTGAAAAATGTTTTTTAAAGGTTGAGATGCTCTTTTGACTACCACAGCAAAAGAGACCACGTCCCCCACCAGGACTTCACTAGAGAGGTGCGCACTGAACGCCAGCACTCAACTGGGCTACCTCAGTTGGAGCCGAGACCACAGCCAATGTCAGGTCCTTGTGAAACCCCCAGGAGGGCTCACCATTCAAACCAAAGGAACTCAGGAATTATCTCAAGTGGAGGGAAACTGAGGCCCTGGGAGGATTCAAACTGCCCAAGGTCATCAGCCAGGAGGTAGTAGTTGTGACGTCAAGGGCTTTGGTCCTAGCACCTCTCTGACAGTGCAAGTTAGCAGACTGGGGTTCATCCCAAGCACCCCACCACCCACCTCTGGGTCTAGTGCAAACCGAGCATTCATTCTGGCCCCTCCAGAGTGGCACCCTGATGTCAGAGAACTGTAGTCACTGCTGAAGCCCTGATGTCACCACAGAAGACAATTGAGCCCAGGAAAGAGTATGGCTCACAGCAAATGCTGCCATTAGAAACATAATCTTGAAAGGCCAGACAGACGTGTCCTCTCCTGCTACAAAGGGTGGTGAAATCAGCACGGCCCTTGGTGATCCAGTGGGGATCACACTACACTATAGACTCAAGATGCCTAAGAAATCATTCGGGGCTGATGTGGGGGTGGAGGGGTCACCACCACCAATTCCTGCTTGATGCAACATATCTAGTTTAGGCCGGGCGTGTTGGCACACGCCTTTATTCCCAGCACCCTGGAGGCAGAGGTAGGAGGATGGCCATGAGTTTGAGGCCACCCTGACACTACATGGTGATTTCCAGGTCAGCCTAGGCTACCTAGAAAAACAAAAACAAAAGAACAACAACAACAACAAAAAATCCAGTTCAATAAATGTATATACTATGCTTATCAAACTGCCCAGTAAGCACTTCTTTTAATGTTCATACCCTTATATTAATGCTACTCTCACTTCTGGTAGAGAATCTTCTCTTTTCAGATGGCAGTGACCTTGGGATGACTCAGAAGGTATCATAGTGCTGGAAAGAAGTGACTGGAGTACTGAGTAACATCTCAATCACACCTTCCAAGGCTCAGGGTCTAACGCAGAAGAGGTGGCGGAAAGAACGTAAGAGCTGAAGGAAGGGTAGGACTCCTTACAACGTGCTCCCTCCAGACATAGAATGGTCTGGATATCCATGACCTCATAGTGCCTGACACTACCTATACAAGACTATCACAAGAGGAGGAAAAGACCATGACATCAAAATAAAAGAGAGACTGATTGAGATGGGGAGGAGATATGATGAAGAATGGAATTTCAAAGGGGAAAGTGGGGGAGGGAGGGTATTACCATAGGATTTTTTTTATAATCATGGAAAATGTTAATAAAAATTGAGAAAAAAAACATATCCAGTTCAGTTCAACTCCAATCCACTGTCCAGCCCAGTGGCCTTTCAGCGTTGGGGCCCAGTGGACTGCGAAGGCCCTGTTGCTGCCTGTGCAAAGATGCTTCCTCTCTCTCTGCTTCTGTTTCCTCTTCAGTAAGATAAAGAGGGTGAGGGTTTTTACCAGTGCGCTGTCTGGCTGGGAATCACGAGCAGGTGAGGAATCACTCTTTCTTCTGCTGGCAGTCCTGGCCCTGTGAGTGCCAAAGGCTATGGGCTATGATGACAGACTCTGAGGCTTAGACCTCCAAGACACAAGGACTAAGAGACTTACAGCTCCAGGCCTTAGAAGCCAGAGATGAGGCTCTCAGGTCGGAGGTTTACTGTTCTGGGCAGCCAGGGCCGTCCTTAGCTGCACGCATCAACAGCCCTAGCAGGAGACTGCATCCAGCAGCGGCTGGTCTCGTAGCTCTAAGATTTGGATAGCATGGCCTGTCTTTCCAGAGGCTGGTGTTTTGGGTCGTAGCGGGGTCTGGACCTTTAGTCTTCAAGCCTGTGATGCAGCAGTGCCCCGCTGCCCGGGGAAGGGGGTGTTCTCTCTCACCGCCACCTCTGCAGTCGGGGCTCTCTGCCTGCTCTTGGCTCCCCTAGGTCCTTCATCGTGGCCACTGCCTCTGCCCCTGGACACGCCTGCTGCTCCTGTTTGGGTGACCAGCTTGGCCCAGGGCAGCCACAGGAGTGCTGTGGCTCACTCAGCAAGTGAGCAGAACTAAGTGGGGCATCTCTATCACACCCTCCAAGCTCACTGTGGAAGAGGTGGTGGGAAGAAGGCGCGAGCCAATCACATTGTCTTCTTCCAGACACAAGGTGGACATGGCAGGAGTCATGGCCTCACCGTGGCTGACACTACCTACTCAAGCGTAATAGAAGGGGGAAATGATGACAACACAATAGACCAGGGACGCTGGGCGTGGGGACACACACCTTGAATTCCAGCACTCGGGAGGCAGAGGTAGGTGGATTGCAGTAAGTTCGAGGCCACCCTGAGACTACATAGTGAAATTCCAGTTAGCCTCGGCTAGAGTCAAACCCCACCTCAAAAAAACAAAAAATAAAGACCAGGGACTAGTTGGAAAGGAGAAGGGATTTAGTGGAGGCGGGATAAAGGAGGGAGGGCAAAGGAAAGCGGAAGGAGGGGCTTACGATCATGGTGTAATTTGTGTGTGTGTGGAGATTGTCAAGAAAAACAATTTTTTTAAATTTTTTGTTTATTTATTTGAGAGCGACAGACACACAGAGAGAAAGAGACAGAGAGAGAGAATGGGCACGCCAGGGCCTCCAGCCACTGCAAATAAACTCCAGACGCATGCGCCCCCTTGTGCATCTGGCTAATGAGCCTGAACCGGGGTCCTTAAGCTTCACAGGCAAGCATTTAACCACTAAGCCATCTCTCCAGCCCAAGAAAAACAATTTAAGAAAGCTCAACATCCTGGTTATCGGGACAGAAAGGGCCGGTGGCAATTCAAATGAAGGGCTGTATTCACACCAGCCACAGCACAGCTTCCTGTTCCATCAATCACCGGCTTTTAGCTGAGGGGTTGTGGAGGTGATTCTCACCCCATGGTGGGTGAGAAGAGCTGCAGCTTCGTGCCATCTAGGGCAGTTAGGGATGGGCAGGAGTCGGGCTTTTGTTGCAGCCGTCCTTGTAGCCATGGTGTTCTCAGGGTAGTCACAAAGTGTTCAAAACATCTGGGCTGCCCATGGGGGTCTGCTTGGCTAACAGTTCCCAGCTCTGCTGAATAGAAGGGAAGTGTCTATCCAGTCTTTCAAAGGCCAGAAAGGCATACTCCTGACAGTTCCCCTCATTCACAAGAAAAAAAAAACCCAGTTATAGGATATATACAATAAACACTTAAAGAAGGTACAACACAAGACTCTTGTTCACCAAACATCTCAACTATTGGCGTTTTACAGTGTGTGACAGTGTTATCTTCTGCCCCAATGCCCTAGAGATGGTTGGGTCCCTCTGCCCATCTTAGGATCGCTCCTACCTGGCATGATCACTATGTATTCAGCCATATTAGTGGATGTCTTTGTACTGATCTCACACCCATCAGATCCAGCACACGACCCCCATGCCACCGTGCCGCACGCCAGCTTCCAGCTGTACGCGGTGTGCCATCATTTCTTCCTCTGCAAAATGAGGGTGACAGTATCTCCTCACAGGACATTCTGTGGGGCTTAAGTGAGTAAATCCATGTGACCGTCTGGCTCAGAGCAAACAGACTCCCTGCAACGAGCAGGGCCAGCCCGTCACCGCCTTACGTAGCTGTCTGTCGGCTTGTCCTCCCGCCAGGCAGCTCTCTTCAAGGGCAGAGGCCACCAGCTTCTCCCTCACCACGGCCACCTTCCCCACGCCGTGGGCTGCTCGCAATGGCCTCCCCGCGCCCTCGTCTCTCTTGACCCAGCCACGGGGGAGATGGCCGTTCCTCGGGCTTTGCTTGACGCTGCCGTTCTCCCTGTCCTGTGGCAGAACCAGGCCCCAGGCCTCCTGAACAAGACCCCAGGGCCTCTCTCAGCGGGCCGTGCTCCCGGGCACCCAGGCCTGCACAAGCAGAGTAGGAGGTGAACATCCGAGGGGCAGGTCTTCACCGCAGGGAGAGGGCATGACGCCCCTGTCTTCTCTAGGTGCAAGGACAGAGTTCTAACGGACCCAGCAACCGGGGGGTGCGCTTAATAAGGACGCTTTAGACTAGGTTCCCCTTCCCCTTACATGTCCAGAGGCCCTCGTTCCTAGCTTCTGCTATCAAGATAAATAAAACCCACTATGAGCCTTTTTTTTTTTTTTTTTTTTTGCTTTTTCAAGATAGGGTCTTGCTCTAGCCCAGGCTCACCTGCTGACCTGGAATTCATTTACATAGTGTCCCAGGGTGGCTCCCTCTGCTTCCAGAGTACTGGGATTAAAGGCATGCGCCACCACGGCCGGCTGTATGAGCCTTTCTGTAAGGGTTCATTGCTGCGTGACCACGCAAGGGAAACTGGCCAGTCCGCCTAGGTTTCCTTTCCATGGAATGCAACCCCACCTACACTGTCTCCAGGAGAGAACCTGCAGAGGCCCTCCAGGGCTCCTTCCCCTTCTTTACCTACTCTCCTGTCACTCAATTAGAGATTGATTGACTTCCTATTCACCTCACCCTACTTCCTGTTGATGCTACTTTGATTCCTGCCAATTCTTCTTTCATTCCTGTTGATCCTCTTCCTTAACAGATTTTTTTTGTAACAATTCATTTCTCACCATCTCAGCTTCTATGGGTACCAAAACTACTCTTTCAGGGGTCAGCAATCTTCACCAGCCAGTGTGGTTTGAGTGTGAAACCATCCCCAGTAAGCTTGTGTTTGAACACCTGTTCTCCAGCTGGCCATGCTGGTAGCGAGAGCCACGGGAAGCAGAGTTTTCCGGAGGAGGTGGGTCACTAGGGGTTGGGCCTTGAGGCTTTATAGCCATGCCCCATGACCTGTTCACTTTCTGCTTCCTGGCTGCAGACACAATGTGATCAGCCAGCTTCTTGCAGCTGCCACGCTTTCCAGTGTCCCGTTGAAACTGTAAGCCAGAGCGCCGTCTTTCCTTAAACTCCTTCCTGTCAGGCATTTGTTCATAGCAATAAGGAACATACAAGAATGTCCATTTCCAGTGCTTTCTGAGGCCAGATCTCGGTCCCATACACCTACTCTAGCTGTCACTGACTCTGAGGACAGTGACCTGCCCGGTTCCAGGTTAGAAGATCTCTCTGTGGCAAGGGGGGGATGGCGAGGAGAGTCTAAAGGCCAGGAGGTAATTTAGACAAGCTAATCCAGCCGAATTTAGCCCAAATTTAAGCTGCGATAAGAATGCAGAGTCAGAGATGGCGAAAGCCAAAGCAATAGCAGGTTCGGCTATGGAAGTTTTGAGTTCACCTTTTCTCTCTTATATCCTGGGATTCCTGCACCTTAAGATCTGCACCTCCAAGATTTCAGTGGGCAGAGTGGAGCTGGCAGAGTCTTGACAAACCAAGCACTTTTAGCACCGGGGGACCCACATACCCACTGCGAGCTGGCATCTCGTCCTCAAATAAAAGTGCTGCTTCATCTCTAGTCAGAGCACAGAGCAACCGAAGGGAATTAAATTAATCAGCTGCATACCAGGCAGAGACCCACTCTATTCCTCTCTGAATCATGCTGGCTCTGAGGCCCTCAGCCTTTGTGCTGATTAGCAATAGATCCGACGGTGGGGGGGAGGGACAGGAAGCCTGATGTCTGCGGTTTACGTGTCTGTCTTTGTCACGCAAAGGCATCGGGAGGGGCGGAGGTCCAGGAAGGGCATGGGTCTGGTTAAACCTAAACTATCATACAAAAATGATTCATGGAGTAATAAAGCCCATCTGAGACTCTTTAAAAAAAACAACTAACTAAAAAAAATTTTTTTTTGGTTTTTCGAGGTAGGGTCTCACTCTAGCCCAGGCTGACCTGGACTTCACTATGTCATCTCAGGGTGGCCTCGAACTTAATGCCGATCCTCCTACCTCCACCTTCCAAGTGCTGGGATTAAAGGTGTGCGCCACCATGCCCAGCAAAACTAACATTTTTATGACAATGATCATATTTCGTTTTTACAATGCTCTGAACTTGCATCATTTTATTCAGTTTACACATGAAGAAACTGGGGTTCAGAAAACAGAGCAACTCCACTGACTCATGCATGGCCTGCCTCGCAAAGTCTCGCAGTCGAAATCCCTTCCAACCTCCTCCCAGAGGAGCTGCGCTGTGCTGGGCAAAGAGACTTCTCTAGGTAGAAGAATGCGCTGTAGCTATTGATCCATTCTTCTAAAGTTTGTTTTTTTTTTTTTTTTTTTTTAGAATTCTCTCTGCCCTTATAGTTGCTCAGGGATACCTCCCCCATGAAGACCCCAGGGATTGCTCCAAGACATGCTGACCACTACCGTTTAGTTCCCCACGGCATCCAAACCAGTGGCCATCCTTTGTAACTGCCAGCATTCCATATACCTTCTTTCAGTTACCCAGTACTTAATGGTCATTTAATGTTAACAATTAAAGCCTTTCAACTGAACTATAATAGAGAGACAGCAAAGGCCAGGCACTGTGAATATGCCCATGCTGAGTTCTCACAAATAATGCAGGCTATTATGAATGAGGCTGCAAGGCCCATTTGCATACAAATCTTTACCTGTGCATCTCTTTTCACTTCTCTGGGGTAGCTGCCCACAAGTGGTGGATGGTAGGATCTCATTACGGTTGTCGTTTGCACGTTTCTGATGACTGATAAAGCTGAGTGTCTTTCGAGGCGATTATGACCTAACTGTGTTTCTTACTTTCATAACACCTGTTCAGATATACTCATTTAAAAAAAAAAAAAAAGACTTAGGGAGAGCTGGGTAAATGGCCTAGCAGCTAAAGGCATTTACTCATAAGCCCACAGACCTGAGTTTGCTCCTCCTCGGTGCCCACATAAAGCCAGATGCAAAGTGGCTCCGTGGTGCCTAAGGCAATGGGAAGTTTCTGGAAGCTCAGAAGCAGCAGCAGCAAGATCCTGTCTCAGAGAAAGGTAAGGGGAGGGAAAACACCCTGAGGTTGTCCTCTGGTCTCCACATGGAGCCATGACGTGCACGCACACATGCACACATATAAACACACAAATAAATAGAAAAAGAATTTGAACTAGACTTTTGCGCTACTAAACAGTTTTTCATGTATTTGGAGATATAATATAAGCCTTTTTTGTTATGTACATATTTTCTCCCAGTCTATGATTTGTCTTTATGCCCTTTTCTTTAAAAGAGAGTTTTAAATTTTGATGATATTCCAGAAAAGAGAAATAAGACACAGCCCTGGCTTCAAAGACCCCCTCCTCCAGCAGTGCTGTGGGGGGGTGGGGGGTGTCGCTAATCAACATTCGTAGTCCAGTGGGACCAAGATTCAGGGATCAGGGTCAGCCCAGCTGTCAGGAGAGCCTGGGTGCTGGTGGTGGGGGTGCAGGACATCTAGCCCTGTCTAGGCAGAGGTTCCTTCAGGAACTAAATTTTAATGAATTTTCAAGGTCCAATAAGGGAGGGGAAGAGGTAAGACAATCTGGGTGGAAGATAGAGCATGTGCACACAGTCCTGTAACAGTGCATTCTGCTGGCTCTAAGTACAAATCACTACAGTTGAAGCAAAGAATGCAAGGTAAGTAGAGCTAAAGAAATGACTCAGCAGTTTAGGCGCTTGCCTGAGAAGCCTAACAAACTGGGTTTGATTCCCCAGTACCCACGTAAAGCCAGAAGCACAAAGTGGAACATGCATCTGGAGTTCATCTGCAGTAGCTGGAGGCCCTGGAATGCCCATTCTCTCCTCTCTCTTTGAAAATAGAGTAAATAAAATAGTTTTTTTAAAAAGAATACAAGGTAAGGGGCAGAGGAGAGGAGAGAGCCAGATCAAAACAACACTTGGCTATTAATTAAAGAAAGTCTGTTTCCTGGGAGGCCACAAGGAGGAATAAATAACAAAAAAGGAAAAATAACAGTTGCATCAAAAGTTAATCACAAGGACTGGAGAGATTGATCAGTGTTAAGGCGCTTGCCTGCAAAGCATAATGACCCAGGTTCAAATCCCCAGTACCCATGTAAAGCCAGATGCACAAAGTAGCACATACATTTGGAGTTCATTTGGTACAGATGGAGGCCCTGGTGTTCTTATTCTCTCTGTCTCTCTTCTCCTCTGTGGGCTCTCTGCTTGCAAATAAATTAATTAAAACATCTTTTAAAAAAGATAATCACAGCTGGGCGTGGTGGCACACACCTTTAATCCCAGCACTTGGGAGGCAGAGGTAGGAGGATTGCCATGAGTTCAAGGCCACCCTGAGACTACCTAGTGAAATCCAGGAGAGCCTGAGCTAGAGTAAAACCCTACCTCGAAAAAACCAAAAAAAAAAAAAAAAAGAGAGAGAGAGAGAGAGAGATAATCACAATGGGCTGGAGAAATGGCTTAGTGGCTAAGGTACTTGCCTGCAAAGCCTAAGGACCTAGGTTCTATTCCCCCATACCCACGTAAGCCACATGCACAAGGTAGTGCATGTGTCTGGAGTTTGTTTGCAGTTGCTGGAGGCCCTGGTACACCCATTCTCTGTCTGTGTCTCTCAAATAAATATTTTTTTTTAAAAGTTCATCATGAATCTTTACTAAATGAAATGCTATGGAGGGCTGGAGAGATGACTTGTCGGTTAAGGCGCTTGCCTGCAAAGCAAAAGTGCCCCAGCCAGCGGGGAGTCAAACAAGAACCCGAGGGGAAATTAACCTGGATGAGAGACAAGAGTCACAAAGAAGGAGACCAAGTCTATGTTCTGATCAAGGTCTTCAGATTTTTATTTTTTACACAATGGTTATATAGGGGAAGAAAGCAGGGAGTTAAGCTGGCTGATGTGATTTAGGGCCGAGGGATTGTTAGGGAACCTAGAGGAGACGTAACCGGTTGTTTGTCTAACTTTGCCTCAACGGCTTGACAGCCTGACCGTAAACTGGCCTTTTGCAAAAGATAAGATTCTGCAAACAGTCTGCTGACCAATATTCCTAATTGCAAGCTGGATGGACCAGCTTTCTAATAAATGAGTCAACTTAAGAACAGGCCCAGGCAAAATGGAGAGGCTTTGGCTCTATGGCTCCCGACACCAAAGGACTCAGGTTCAATTTCCCAGGACCCACGTAAGCCAGATGCACAAGGTGGCGCATATAGTATCTGGAGTTTGTTTGCAGCAGTTGGAGGCCCTGGCATACACATATTCTCTCTCTCTCAAATAAATTTAAAAAAAAATTTAAAGAAGTGCTGTAGAATCAATGCAGAAATGGACAAAGAGAAAAGGGAACATTATAGCTAGTCCAGAATTATATCCACACATGTAAGTTTCCATGTAGCTGAAGTGGTATGACAGAACTGTTGGTTAAGACTGCCATTGTTTAATCAATGTAACTAGAGAAATTCAGGTGAAAATGGATTTTTACTCTATATAACCCACAGAAATAGATTCCAGACCAAAAAAAAAAAAAAAAAAAACCACTTTGACATTTCCAAGTCAAATATAGCAAAATCTCCTTATGGTATCAGGGCAGAGAAGAGAGTCTTCAGCAACAACGGAAGATAGGACTGGGGGCCGGAGAGATGGCTCAGAGGTTAAAGCATTTGCTTGTAAAGTCTAACATCCTGGTTTGATTCCCCAGGACCCACACAAAGCCAGATGCACAACGTGGCACATGCATCTGGAGCTCATCTTCAGTGGCAAGAGGCCCTGTTGTGTCCATTTTTCTCTCTCCTCTCTCTCTCTCTCTCATACATAAAAAAAAATTAAATATAAGAAGACAGGATTAGGATACATTTCCACTTTCACCCCTCTTGGGTTGGGCTTGACTGAGTTAATTGACATTTCCTGATAAATAACAGTAGTCAGTCTTCCTCATGCTTTTATTGTCTGTTCACATCTTCTGTCCACACCTATTACCTTGTCTGACTTTTGAGGGACTAATTTTGCTGGTGTTTTCAATAAGAAAACATTTAAGTAGTTTTTCAGCATTATGAAATGTTATGCAAATTGTAGCATATCCATATAGCAGAATATTCTTTACAGAGTTTTTGGTAACGGTAAAATTATTACAATATATTAAGTTAAAAGCAAAGAAGCACACAAAACTACATATAGATTCATCCAAATTTACTAAATATGTAAACTAAAAATTACATAAATATAAAAAGTGATAGAAAATAAATATGCCAAAATGTAGAGCTAACTCCAGAGAAACATGGGCGCTTTTTCCTTATAGCTTTTAGAATTCCTGTAGATGCTCTGTTTGAGCCCTTTGTCTGTCCTGGGGTTGCAAACACCTTCTCCCACCTGTGGGATTTTTTTTTTTTTAATCAGAGAGAGAGAGAGAGAGAGAAAGGGAGAGAATGGGCATGCCAGGGCCTTCAGCCACTGCAAACGAACTCCAGATGTATGCGCCACCTTGTGTGCACTGGCTTACATGGGTCCTGGGGAATCGAACCTGGGTTTGTCTTTGTGGGCAAGTGTCTTAACCGCTAAGCCATCTACCCTGTCCCACCTGTGGAAGAGATGCTCTAGTGACAGGAAGTCAAATTGCCTAGTGTTCCTAGTGGAGAATTTAGGGTGAAATTTGGTGATCCGCTTCACTAACCCCCGCCCCTAGCTTTGGATGACCCAATGAGTGTGGCCCTTGCCACAAGGTTAGATTTCATCCAGCGAAGTCATATTAGCTCTTCTCTCAAATATGTAACAAGCAGCAACTTAAAGAAGGGTTTACTCTGGCTTATAGTGTCAAGGGGATATGGTACCTTCCTTCATGGCAGGGAAGGCCTGGCAGCGAGAGCAGGAGACCAGCTTGTCACCTTGCTGCCAGAGTCAGAAAGCCACAGAGCAAGAGAAGGAAGAAGGGCTGGGCTGGAAGATCACAGGGCCATGCGCCATGAGCCACTTCCTTCCCCTGGGGATCTGCCTCCTAAAGGGTCTATGGCCTTCCCAAACAGCGCCCCCAGCTGGGGGCCAAGTGTGGGTGCAGGGGCACATTTCATTCAAACCACAACAGAAGTGTTCCTTGGCCTCCTGGGTGCCAGGCTCTCTCCTGGCTGTGGGCATATGAGACAAGGAGCCAGGTCTCTGCCTTTATGGAGTTGACACTCCAGTAGGGAGTAGACAAGGCCAGGGCTGAAGTCTTCAATGTAATAAATATATCAGCAGGACCGCTGCATGGGCTGAGCTGGGATTAGACTTGACAAATGTGTCATGTTGGAAAGATGCAGTGTCCCCTCACCCCTCCGCATCTCAGAGACCTGGGGAGAGATGGCACCTGCAAGAGAGGGCTGCAAATTAAAATGAGGGACAAGCAGCAAGTCTGGCCTCATGTTCCAGAAAATTGTTCCGTCTCCAAAGGTTATTGCCACAGTGGGTTTGCCAGTTTTTGTTTTGTTATATGGTTTTTGTTTTTCGAGGTAAGGTTTCACTCTAGTCCAGGTGGACCTGAAATTCACTATGCAGTCTCAGGATGGCCTCGAAGCACAGTGATCCTCATACCTCTGCCTCCTGAGTGCTGGGGTTAAAGGTGTGTGCTACCACACCCGGCTGGTTTGCCAGTTTTAGTATAAGCAATGCCCAAACTAATCCAGAGGTCAGATACTTGGCACAAAGACAAACCAGGAAATAGATAAGGTCTTAGCCAGGCCATGGCATTGAAAAACATGGCTGCTACACAACCCTTTGCAATCTTTTTTTAAAAAATTTATTTATTTGACAGAGATAGAGAGAGAAAGGCAGATAGAGAGAGAATGGGTATGCCAGGGCCTCCAGCCACTGCAAATGAACTCTGCCTGCATGCGTCCCCTTGTGCATCTGGCTTATGTGGATACTAGAGAATTGAGCCTCGGTCCTTAGGCTTTGCAGGCAAGTGCCTTAACTGCAAAGCCATCTCTCCAGCCCTCACATTGCCATCTTTAATTCCTCAAATGAATGATGTCATGGAAAATCAGACAACAGATTGGGAGAATGGCAGAGACAGAAGAGGGAGAAAAGAAAATGTGGTAAATGCCATCAAGAAGGGCTGGGGACACAGCTCACCAGTAGAGTACACACCCAGCATGCACGGGCACAGGGTGCTAGCCCAGAGCTGATAAAAAGAAGGCATCCATAGTCACCCCAGCTACAGTGAGAGGCAATTTGCAGTGCCAAGTCTTCAGACTCTGTGTGAATATTTCCAAATCATAACTCGGTACAATTCCATTGCCTGACAAAAATCAGAACAAGAAGATATATCTAGCCAAGTATCGTGGTGCACGCCTTTAATCCCAGCACTCGGGAGGCAGAGGTAGGAGGATCGCTGTGAGATCGAGGCTAACCTGAGACAACATAGTGAATTCCAAGTAAGTCCGGGCTAGAACGAGACCTTACCTTGAGAAACAAAAAAGAAGCAGCAAAAGCTATATAATTTTTAATTTTTTTCATTATTATTTATTTTTGAGAGAGAGAGGGAAAGAAGCAGAGAGAGAGAGAGAGAGAGAGAGAGAGAGAATGGGCACACCAGGGCTTTCAGCTGCTGTGAATGAACTCCAGACAGGAGTGCAAGTCTAACACAAATGCCCAATGTCACCTCTTTTAATCAACATGGGACTAGAAATCCTACCCAGTGCAATTTGTATTTAGAAAGAAATAACAGACATCCAAATGGAAAGAACAAGTTAAATTGTCTTTGTGCAAAGACAATTATATTCCAAAAACTACTAAAGACTCTAGCAAAATACTGAAAGAACTGACAAGTGGAGTCAGTAAAGTTGCAGGAGACAAAATCAACAAACAAAAATCAATAGCATTTTTATGTGCTAGCAATTAACCATGTGAAAAAGAAATCAAGAAAGCAATCCCATTCACAATAGCTACAAAAAGATGGAGTACTTAGAAATAAACGTATTTAAGGGGGAGGGCAAAAGATTGATAGACTGAAAATGAGATATTTGATGCAGGAAGTTGAACAAAATAGAAGTAGAACAGTACCTTGTGTTCATGAACTGAAAGGTTTTGTTCCAACGGTCTGTGCTGCCTAATAATCTACAAATGTATGCAATCTCTGCCAGAATGCCAATGATATTTTTTTCACAGAAATGGAAAAAAAAAAAAAAAAACCACTCTAAAATTTTTATGGAATGTCAAAAGGCTTGAATATCCAAATCAGGGAAGAAAAAAAAGGTCAAAGGAAAACACACTACTTGGCTTCAAGATCTACTGCATAGCTACAGCAAGGAAAGCAGCATGTGTGGGCTGGAGACATGGCTTAGCGGTTAAGGCATTTGCCTGCAAAGCCAAAGGACCCAGGTTTGATTCCCCAGGACCCACATAAGCCAGGTGCACAAGGGGGTGGATGCATCTACAGTTCGTTTGCAGTGGCTGGAGGCCCTGGTGTGCCCATTCTTTCTCTCTCCTCCCTCTCCCCACCTTTCTCTCAACTACATAAAGTAAAATATATTTTAAGTAAAATATATTTTTTAAAAAGGAACTTTTGGATATGACCTCCAAGTCCATACAAGCAAGACAAGCCACACTCAAGAAAAGGAAACCAGCCAGGCGTGGTGGCGCACGCCTTTAATCCCAGCACTCGGGAGGCAGAGGTAGGAGGATCACTGAGAGTTCGAGGCCACCCTGAGACTCCATGGCGAATTCCAGGTCAGCCTGAGCCAGAGTGAGACCCGACCTCGGAAAAAAAAAAAAAAAGAAAAAAAGAAAAGGAAACCAGCCAGGCATGGTGGTGCACATCTTTAATCGCAGCACTCGGGAGGCAGAGGTAGGAGGATCACCGTGAGTTCAAGGCCACCCTGAGACTACATAGTGAATTCCAGGTCAAAAAAAAAAAAAAAGGAGACCAATTGAGCCCATCAAACTACATACTTCACAGCTACGGAGGGGATAATATACTTGCAAACCACACATCTGATATGATATCAATATCCAAATATATAATACCACTCAAAGCAATTTGGTGGCTAGAGATGGAGCTCTGCTGGGAGGAAGTGTTTGCCCAGCATACCTGAGGAACCAGGTACAATCCTAAGCACCACAAAGGCCGGGCATGGTAGCTCAGACTGTAATCTCATCACTCTGGAGGTAAAGGCGGGAGGGTCTGGAGTTCAGGGTCATCCTTGGCTACATAGCAAGTCTGAGAGCAGCCTAAGGACCCCACCCCATCCTCTGGCTCTCACATTGTTTCCACAATATTCTCAGAGATTTGGGGGTACATTATATGCAGTGAGGCAATACAGGTTCCTGAAGGTTATCTTTCATATGCAAACATTAACCTCAAAGTCTGAGATGCATATGCAAGTTGAAGTATAAGTTGGCAGAGGTCAGGAAGCTAAAAAGGAGCCAGGAGAGGAGTAAGAGGGAGGGGATAGGAGAGATGCAAACTGAGGGGTGGAGTACTTACAATGGAAAAGTTTCAGTGGGGTCATGGGAGGGGAACAAGGAATGAGGGGGGTAGGAAAGGATTAACTAAAACTAACGACGTTATGACAACACCATAGGGAAACTCATTTCTTTGTTAGCTAATTAAAAGAAAAACCATAATTAAGAAAAAAATAAGAAAATTTTAGTTTGGGAAGAAACTTACCATGGGGGTGGATAATGTGGCTTTCAGAAACCAATGGTTGTTACTGGAAAACTCCACTAAGGGGTGGGGGGACCTCCTGGTGTGCTAAAACATTATAGCCTAAAGCAGTAGGGGCCATTGCCAAGGTTCTTCTTTGCCCACCAAAACCAGGCGGTAAACCCTATTGCTGACGACTGCACTTGAGTCACTTGGGGGACCCTAATGGATCAAGTTGGAATGGAGTGGAAAGCCTCGCCCCACTAGCTAGCCGTAGGTGCTAGAAAGTGCTGTGCAGGCTGCTGGGAGAAAAAACCAAAGTCACCAAAGGGCCTGCTCATCAGTGGACCCTGTGAGCTACACAACCGAACAGCAAGGCAAGGTGCACTCCATCATGCAATGGTGGCATGTCTGTTTTGGGGGAAAACCGACTGCTTTCTGCTTGGATTTGAGGCCCACTCCACAGAAAGGAATCCATGCCTGGTACTGAAAATCTATTCAAAAGCCACACACACACACACACACACACACACACACACACACACACACACACGGAAATAAAAAGCATTTCCATCTCTTTAAAAAAAGAATACAGCACAAAAACTACAAGTGTACCTGCCCCATACTTAGAGCCAAGATTGTTCTTACTGGTTAAACTTCGGAAATGTCCTTTGTATTCATAGATTTACTTTTTATTTACTTGCGTATTTATTCATTTTGGGAGAGGGTCTCACTATGTAACCCAGGCTGGGTTTGAACTTGCAATTCCCTTCCCTGAGCTTCCCTAGGTGTTGAAGATCACAGACCTGAGTCCCCTGCTTCTGCCGGAAGTATTATTACTAAAGACAGAGGCAGACATGTTTGCCACCACTGACTCCTGTTTAAATAACAGTATCTTCATATCAAAAGTCAAGGAGATAGAACTGGAGACTGAGAGAAAGAGACAGGCGAGGGATGGAAAACAATTGGGGGAGGGGACAATGATTTGCAGGAAAACCCACCATCAGAACTATTAAGAGAACATAGCAAGCATATTAAGTGAAGACCAACACCAAATTCCAATAGCAATCCTTTATGCCAGAAAGCAGCATTAAAAATATCACTCACAGAAAATAAAACTTTAAAATCATAGAACAATGCTAAACAAAATGTGCAACACTTTCATGGAAGATGTTATGAAATCTGACTAAAGAATGAGCTTTGGGGCTGGGGAGATGGCGTAGCAGTTAAGGTGTTAAGGACCCAGGTTCAATTCCACAGTACCCACATAAGGCAGATGCACAAGGGGATGCATGCATTTGGAGTTTGTTGGCAGTGGCTGAAGGCCCTGGTATCCCATTCTCTCTCTCTCTCTCTCTTCCTTCTCAAGTCAATAAATAAATGATATATTTAAAAATAAAAAGAATGGGCTTTGCCCAATGTATACATTCAATGAGATGCCAGTAAAATCCCCAGCATAGGACTGAGAGAATGGCTCAGTGGTGAAAGGCACTTGCTTGAAAAGCTTCTGGCCCAGTTCCCAAGCTACCCACATGAGCCTGATGCAAAAAATGGTGCAAGCGTCTGCCGTTTGTTTGCAGCAGCAAGAGGTCTTGGCACTTCCCCCACCCCCAACATACACATGCAAAGAAATTAATTTTAAAATGTTAAATCCACCAGGTATCTACTAGTTCTTGGGAGGCAGAAATAGAAGGATCACTACGCGCTCCAGGCCAGCCTTAGATGACATAGTGAATTCCAAGTCATCCTGGGTTAGAGTAAGACAGTACATTGAACCTCCCCCCGCAAAACAGTTAAATCCCCAAAAACATTAAGAATAAGTACAAATACACAAAAGTTCATGGATAGTTAAAACAATAACAAATGGGAGGGGACCCACACTAGAAAATATTTCAAATTCATATTGTTTTCTTTAGAAGTGTGGTTTTACCACAGAACCAGAAAAAAAGAACAGAATAGAGCTCAGAAATAGACCCATTTCTTCACAGAAATTTGGTATTTAATAGTAGCGGTATAAGAATTCTTATGCAGAACATAATTCACTAGTGCTTTGCTACTGAGAGGTGATTCACAGACTACTAGAATTAGTCTCATGTAGGTCAAAAAAACAAAAAATAAAATGCAGAATTGGGGCTGGGGAAATGGCTGAGTGGGTAAAGTGCTTGCTATGTAAGAATGAAGATCTAGGTTCGGGCCCCAAGGAAAATGTAAGGTGTGGCGGCACATGTCTGTGATTCCAGCACTAGGAAGGCAGAGACGGGAATCCTGGGGCTTGGTGGTTGGCTAGTCTAGCCCCTTCAGTGAGCTCCAGATTCAGTGAGAGACCTTGTCTCAAAAAATAAGGTGGAGGGCTGGGGAAATGGCTTAGCAGTTAAGGCATTTGCCTGAGAAGTCTAAGCACCCCAGTTCAATTCCCTAAGACCCAGGTAAGCCAGATGCACAATGGGAAGCACTCATCTGGAATTAGTTTGCAGTGGCTGGAGGCCCTGGTGGGCCGGTTATCTTTCTCTCTATGTGCCTCTTCCTCTCTCTCTCTCTCTCTCTCTCAAATAAATTAATTAAATTAAACAATAAAAAATAAGGTGGAGAGCAACTGATGAAGATTCTTTGATGTTGACCTCTGGTCTCCACAGACCCATATACCCACACACATGCACACACACGTAGGAACATACATACACACATGCATGCACACTACATATACACATGCAAAAAAATGCAGTTTTACAACCTACTCCAACTCGGCCAAATTAGAATCTATCTTATTAAGATCTTCACATAACTGAAGAGACGGCTCAGCACTTAAGGACACTGGTTGCAAAGCCCAGTGGCCTAGGTTCAATTCCCCAGTACCCATGTAAAGCCAGATGCACAAGGTGGTGCATGCATGAGTCTGGAGTTCATTTGCAGTGGTAAGAATCCCTGGCATGCCCATACTCACTCTCTCACATAAAGCACAAGTTGGAGAAGAATTTTAAATGTAAAAACAACAACAAAAAACCTCTGTTAAATTTACAGTTAGAGATGCTAGCTAAGCTGAGATACTAGCAAGTTAAGACAGTAGTCCTTGTCCATACTCTCCATTAATCAGTGTTACAATTTTATCTCTGTTGATACAAGTAATAAAATATGTTAAGTCTGAGCCCACTTGATCAACAGTTTTAATTATTTAAACTATGCCCCAGACCTAGCAACTACTAGAAACCCCATTCCCCTCACCAGCATAGATCCTGACCATCTACATATCGGGGCTTCTGTGTTTCGCACACTGGAAAGATCTCAGATCCATACAATTCTAATAAATGTAGTGTTCTGGTTCCTTGCCCACAAAAGATTGGAAGGAGCAAATTTAAAGTAAGGCAAAGTGAAAGAAGTAATATGGGCTTGGGGTGAGGCTCACCGTGAGATGTGATGGTTGAAAGCATGGCTTTGACACTGTCATGGTTACTTAGTTTTATAAATCTGTTCTTACTTCAAAACCAGTAACTCAGACCTCAGAGAAGTTGTACTTAGCTTTGGCTGCATGGTAGGCTCACCCAAAGAGTGAAAGGCGGAAGGGAGGAAGGGAGAGAAGGAAGGAAAGAAGGGATGGAGGGAGGAAGGGAAGAAAGAGACAAACAGATTAACATACTCAACCCTCAGTCTCAGCAATTCTCATCCATGTAGTTGGGGGGGGGGGGGTGTTGTACAGTTCCATGCTGCTTGGAAGAGCATCCAAACCAGGCACTATTCAGTGGAGGAAGGGATTTATTTTAGCTTACAGATCCAAGGGGAAGTTTCATCAATGTCTGAAAGGCCCAAGAATTCAGAAGCTCAGAAATACTATCACACTCCAAAGGGAGCTTAAGCGGGCCCCCTGCATACCTCAAACTCCAGGCTTTACTCTCTGTTAGAAGTAAGTAAAGAATCCCTCTTCTCATTATATCAGAGCCCGCTCCTAATATAAAACTAGGTAAAAAGGGCATGAGATAGCCCTCAAGGATGGGAAATAAGTAATGAAGTGAACCACTTATTTGGTTTCTGTAAATAGCCTGCACTATAAGCCTTACACTATAAGCCTTAATAGCCCACACTGTTAGCCTTAGTAGCTCGCACCATAAGCTATAACAGCCTGCCTCAGACCACCAAAGTCACAGGAGGCTGATACCATACTCTGCTACCCCCACCTAAGGAATTGCACAAAGGCTGACCTCCAAGGTCATAGGAGGCTGATACCATACTCTGCTACTCCCACCCAAGGACCTGCGCAAATGCTGACCACCAAGGTCATAAACTAATTGACTTAGAAACTATGGGGTGGCACAAACTGACTGGCTAACACCCTGCGGGGCTCCTAATATTAGAAAATGATTGGTCTAATGCACAGGCTTTGTTAGAAACCCTATAAAAACTGTCCTGTTCCTGCATTCGGGGCTCTGCAGTCCTCTACCCCTGTGAGGTGTACGACTGTGGGCCCCAGCGCGCTTGGAATAAAATCCTCTTGCAGTTTGCATCAAGAGCGCTTCTCGTGAGTGATTTGGGGTGTCACCTTATCCGGGCAGAGCGTGGGGGCCCCCTGCGGGGGTTTTTTCCTACATGACAAAGGCTGCTGCTTATCTCCATAGAGAGGAAAGCCCACCACCAGCCAGCACACACAACCTCTCTGCATATCTTTGGGATGGAATTCAGATCTACCCACAAACATACCTTCGGGCTGGACCCCAGGAACCCCACACACACACCTCCTCCAGCCAGGCAGCTGGAGACCCAAGTTACAGCTTTAATAAAGCACCTGAGTCTATAGGGAACATGCATTCAAACCACCACAAGTGAAATCCTGGTTCAGGTATTTTAGAAAAGCTTCCCAGGTGATTCTTGGTAGGGCAAGGCCAGCCAGCACAGGGCCCACAGCCCTGGACACCTGAGTAGGTCCTTTACAGCTCATTGCAATCATTGACCATGGTTAGGGTGACCTTGGATACTAGGAGCCTCTTCATAAGGAAAAGACTTTGTATATTAGTAGGAATTTTGACAGAAATTAAGAAGGCTTGGAACTCAGTGATCCAGATAGATCTAACATCTGTGTCATAAAGAAATGCAGAGGGCATTGGCGCTAAGACTGAACACCCACCGTCTCCCCGTCTTGATGCTCCCCCCGTAGACCAACGCCTATCTTTTCATGCGCACAGATGCCCAAGGGGTCTTCTTGCAATGCAGATCCTGACTCTAGGTCTAGGAAGGGCTAGGACTTTGCATCTTCATGAGTTCCAGTTGGAGACTCAAGGACCACACTTGTGCAGGGCGTGGCGGCACGCAGCACACCTCTAATCCCAGGACTCGGGAGGCAGAGGCAGGAGGATCACTGTGAGTTGGAGGCCAGCCTGGAATCACAACGGAGTGAAGAGTACCCAGGCTGACTGTGGCTCCAGAGAACCTCCTTCCTAGAGCCCGAACAAGAAGGATGGCCTCTTCGCTCCTGGGCGCTGCGCTCCACTCCTAGCCGGTCCTTTCTCCCACTGGGCAGCATTACCGGCGAGTCAGAGACTGTGGGGTCAGAAGGAGCCTTTGAGCACAGCTCACCCTACTGACTCCTTACAAAAGTGGAGCCCTGGGGCCAAGTGGGCCAAGGCTGCAGGTGAGAGCCGTCAAGTCAAAATCAGACCCAAGGCCGGATGCGAAAGCATTGGTTAAGGATTGTCAGAACACGATTGCTTTGAAAAATCTGAAGCTCAGGCAGACTGGTGGGAGCCCAGATATGGGGCAGAAAACACTGGGGAAAGAGGCACCCCTATCTGAGGCCATAAATAGCCATTGTTCCTCTTGTAGGATTTTCATGGCAAAGGGTCATTGGCATGTCTTGGAACACCTGAAATGCCTACACAAGAACCATGAGTAGTCTTGTTCAATATCACGATGCCCTTTTGCAGAATTCAAGAAATAATGTGTTTTTTTTTCCAGAGTGGGGAGGGGGGAGGCGTCATATTCCCAGAACTTTCCACCTTTCTCAGCTGGATGTCTGCTTGTTTTCCCCAAGTCCTCTGAGGACGGCAGAGTTGAATGGGGATGAAGTAGGCAAATTCAAGGACTTTCTGAGACCCGGGGTGCCCTGAAGGGAGGTTCTGTTGGCCACAATGGCTCCGGAGGGCACTCTTCTCTTGCCGCAAAAGCTATGCCCGCAGCAACGTTGGGTCAAGACTTGTGACTGTCTCTGACCTTTTTGAGACTTCCTCAACTGAGCTTACTGCCAAGGTCTTCACGTCACTGTCTGGGTCTGGAGTTCAAAAGCCATACACAGGGAAATCAACCTGAAAGCCCAATTGTGGATAATAAACACGAACGCCCGGCCTCTGCCCTCGGCGTTCCTTTGTCCTGTAGTTTCTTTTCCTGGCTAATCCAATTGCACTTCTCTGACCTTGGGCCATCTCTGCATATCTGGAGAACGAGGCTTTCCAACATAGGCTAAGAAGTAAAACCCCACCAGCAAGGTGAATCGGGGAGTCCTCCCTTGATTGCTCCATGTCACTTGAATGTCTTTCAAAGACTACAAATTCTATCCCAAGGGCTTCCTCAGAGCCGGGAATTAGGTGAGACGCCCAGTGGTTACCAGTAGTGATGCTTGAACAATAGGCCGGGAGCTAGTTTTGCATGTTTCCCATGAATTTCTTAATTGTCTTAAGGAGTGTGTGCAACTGCTAACTGAAGTGAGGCTGGTGCTCCTTAGCTGTGGCGAGTTACAGAGACAGTTGGCAATTGTGTAGCCCGGGGGCACTTTTCGCATACATTGATCCCGGAGTGGAGGAGGAGGCTCTTTTTAAGCAGTCGTCTCAAATGCAGCACTAATAAATTCAAAGCACAAAGAGAAAAGCCCCCGGCATTTCAGCACCGAGTTTCGCCATAGCTATTAGACGGCCACAGCACCATCAAAGCCACGGAAAAAGTCACGTGTGGCGGAGGGCGGGCTCTTTCACGGTCCCACCGGGGACAATTGACTCCAAACTCAAAAGCACAGGAAGTTAATTGAGAGAACCTGGAAGAGCCCAGGCGTGGGTCTGGCTCTCCTGGGACTCTACTCCCCAGGACGGGGGTGGGGGGACCCCGACGTGAGCTCTGAGCAGAAGGCCAGGGCCAGGGTGCGGCGCGAGGTTCCACACACACAGCTGGGGACTCGGACTGGAGGGTCAGCAGAGGGCAAGGCCTCCCGCCAGGTGAAAAGACGTGGGCACCTTTGGAGCCTTGGGGAAGCCCATGAAGAAGGGAAAGCTGGCTTGAGGAAGCCCTGGATCTATCTGATGGGTCCAAGTCTGCGCTAAGTCAGTCAGAGGATTTGGGGTAGGAAGTCCACCTTGCTGCCCTGCCCACCTGCCATGCACTCTGCCCCCTTGCCAGCCTCCACGCCCGCCCCGGCCCCAAAGCCCACGCTTTCTGCGGCCTGCGCCCCGCCCACCCTCTCTCCTCTCGCCCCGCCTCCAGGGGGTGCGCGCACCTGACCTTTATTAAAGAAACCGACGTCGCCTCCCAGCCTCTCACCTTCTCACCTTTGCCAGCCGGACCCGCTCCTTACTGTCTGGATGCCATGGCCGCCTTCCAGACAGCTGAGACTCCACAGACCCCGGATCGCCTGTGGATCTGGGAGAGAGATGTGTACAGAGATGAGGACGATCGCACCTGGGTGCCAGTGGTCATCAAGGTACAGCCCACCTTGGGGCCAGCCTGTGGGGCAGCAGGTCTGTCCCGCTCCCTGGCCAGTTGCTGGGAGATGGAGGCGTCAGGCAGACGAGGTCCTGGAGAGGACACCAGAGTCCTCCCATCCTGCAGCTCCAGGCCACGGGGGAGGCTCAAGGGCCCCGCCACCCAGGAGGCCCCAGGTGAAACTCCTTTGAGCTTGGCTTTGCCGGAGGAGTAGTTTTCCAGGTCAGGAAAGAGCCTGGGCAGCGCCATCCGGTTATGTTAAACTCGATGGAGCCCCAGTTTCTCTGGGGTGTGCGAATACTGGTGTTGGGTAAAACAGGACTTGGGGAACGTTCCCAACCTTAAAATGGGATTATCTTTCAAGTAATTCAGAAATGGAGCTGATGACCAGAAACCCCGTAGGTCTCAGAAATCTAGATTTCAACAACCACCCTCAGTAAGTAGGTCATGACCAACTCATTTAAGAACTACTGCCCTGGAGTGTGGGGTCTTTCAGACTTTATCCAAGGCAAGGAATACATTTAAAGAGGAGCATAGTAGTATGGAAGCTCGCGGTAAACTGTGTTTCATATGTGAAGTCTTGATGGATCTTTCATTGGAATGCGAGCTTTTTCACAAGAAAAATTTACAAGTGTTTTCCATCAGATCCTGGGATTACACCCAAGAAATTAAAGCTAGAATTATTGAAACATCTTCCATACACAGAGCAAAGAAACGTATAACACACTAGCATGGGTACTATTAACATATCACACAATGTAGCAGCAATCAGCTACTGAGTACAGACTGTGTCCCCACCTTGCAGAGGAAGCTGAGCTGGTTGTAAACTTCTCCAAGGGAGCCCACACAGTGACGGAAATGCAAGTCCAGGCTGTACTTCATATTCTTGTCATTTCATTTAAGTTCACATACATACAAAATCAGGTTAAATTTTTTAAAAATATCTATTTTTTAATATTTATTTGAGAGAGAGATACAGAAATAGGCAGAGTGAGAGAGAGAGAAAATGGGTGCACCAGGGCCTCCAGCCACTGCAAATGAACTCCAGATGCGTGTGCTCCCTTGTGCATCTGGCTTATGTGGGTCCTGGGGAGTCGAACCTGTGTCCTTTGGCTTTGCAGGCAAGTGCCTTACCTGCTAAGCCATCTCTGCAGCCCCAGGTTAATGTTTTTAAGGCAAATAGTTGTGGAAAATTTAGGTACGTGTCATTTTTAATCTCAGGTTAATTTAGGTGCATATCATTTTTAATCTCAGATGGCCCAAAACATGAATGAAACAACTTTTCACATCCTCATAATAAATGCTGTGAAAAAGCAGCCTATTAGCAAGCTTAAAAGCAAGATTCATCTCCCATGAGGGAGAGATGGCATCTTCCTAACATATGAAGATTTAGTTATATTAATAAGAAAAGGTACAAAGAACACAGCTGAAAATGTATTACATGTGGATTAACAAGGAGAGCGAATTCTAGGGCAATTCCACCTTGCAGTGTGGCCTGAATCCTTTCACAGTGAGTTCCAGTTTATGTCATTGGCAGAAAATGTTACAAATTCATTTTCACCTTGGGAAAATAGTGGCTAAACACATGTGAGTGCCTGGTCTATATACGGGCACAACTGTGGGCTGTGAGGGCTTGCGGACCCTGATAGGATGCTCACGCTGGGAAGCCTGAGCACTGCGTGGGATTGGGGGAGACACCACAACAAGTTAACGAGGCTGGTGAGCAGTCGTGAGGGAGTAGGAACGAGGGATGAGAGGCTGTCCTGAGTTTGAGGGGGTCATCAGGTGAGAGTTCTCTGGAGTGTTTATTATATTTTTGATAATATCAGGCATGCATGTAATGTGTTTTGATCTTATTAAACCTTCATGACCCGCTATAGTCCCCTCCAATTCATGCTGATTCTTTTTCTTCTAAACTAATACCCTCCTACCTTCTTTTATTATTTTTATTTGTGAGCAGAGACAGATATATAGAGACAAGGATAATGGGCATGCCAGAACCTCTGGCCACTCCAAACGAATCCCAGATGAATGCGCCTCTTTATGCATCAGGCTTTACATGGGTACTGGAGAACAGAACTTGGGTTGTTAGGTTTTACAGGCAAGCACCTTGACCACTGGCCCATCTCTCCAGCCCCTCATACATTTTTTTTTTATTATTATTATTTTGGTTTTTTGAGGTAGGGTTTTTTTTTTTTTTAGTTTTTCGAGGTAGGGTCTCACTCTAGCCCAGGCTGACCTGGAATTCACTCTATAGTCTCAGGGTGGCCTTGAACTCACAGTGATCCTCCTACCTCTGCCTAGGAGTGCCACCATGCCCAGCTCCGTACATTCTTTATGTGTGTGTGACCATTGAGTTACATTAGGGTTGCCTGTGTGAGCATAGGAACAGGGTTAATTATTGTGAGGGGGAAACTTAGCAGTGGCCGCACCACCGACAGACAGGACTCTTCATTCCCCAGCAACCACCAGCTGCCAACAGCTTCCCTGGGAAGAGTAGGGTTCTATGAGCCTCTCCCCCATCGATGATGGAGTGTTGGGTGGCCCATCTGCTTATTTGTAATCTTTGTGGGTCTGAGTGTTTTGGGGTCTCCTCATTTTCCTGACATCATCTTGCTTAGTTGCTCAGGCTGGCCTTGATCTCAGTCTGTAGCACAGGTAGCCTGGAACCTGTGATCCTCTTGCCACAGCCTAAGAGGAGGATTGAAGGAAGACCAGGGCCTTGTTCTCACCTGTGTCATAGAGTTGGATGTTGCTGCACTCATTTTCAGTTTCTGGTAAAGCCAATGAGTTTGAATGTAGAGTCCAATGTATACTCCCCCCCTCCCACACAAGATAGGGTTTCATTCTAGCCCAGGATGATCTGGAACTGTCTGTAGTCCCAGGCTGGCCTCGAACACCCGAGTGCTGGGATGGGCGTGTGCCAAGGTATACTTTAATGTTTTATTGTACTTACTAACCATACATTTGAATAGAGACCAGCTTAAACAAGGAGGGAGCCCTGTGGAGATCGGGGAGGACAGATCTGAGCGGGCCTCTGCAGACAGGAAGGACAGCAGACAGCATTAGGGGAGACGGGAGTGAGAACAGAAATAGTGAGGAAGGTCTGTGTGGCTTCCAGGAAGTAGACAATGGTGGACAAACAATGAGAGAGAAGGGAGGCAAGGGCCTCTTGTGTTAGGGCTTCCTGGGACTTCTTTCTTGCACTAAGGGAAAGCCTGGAGGAGACATCCAGCAAGGTGAGCTAGGCTTTCCAGGACAAGCAAGTCAGGATGGGGTTGCCAGGGTCCAGGTGAGAGACACTGTATGGAATGAGGAGAACCAGTCTGCCATCAGACTCGGGAATCCACAGAGGAGGAGGCCCTGGGGAGATGGCTCGGCAGTTAAAGGTACTTGTTTGCAAAGCTTGCCAGGCCAAGGTGCGATGCCTCAGGACCCATGTAAAACCAGATGTACAGAGTGTAGTGCATGTGTGTGCAACTAGTTTGCAGTGGTAAGAGGCTCTGGAAAGCCCATGCTTGCTCTCCTGTGCTTGTGTGTTCACTCTCTCTCTCTCTCTTTAATGAATATATTTTTAAAAAGGAGATATAAAGGGAAGAGAAAGGAAGGAAGGAGGGTACTTAATAGTTTGGTATTGTATATATGTAAGTATAATGATTGAGATGGGGAGGGGATATGATGGAGAATGGAATTTCAAAGGGGAAAGTGGGTGGGGGAGGGTATTACCATGGGATATTTTTTATAATCATGGAAAATGTTAATAAAAATTGAGAAAAAAAGGTCAAAATCAAAGTAAAAAAATCCCATGGCAAAAGAAAAATAAAAAATAAAATAAAATAATAAAAAAAATCCCATGGCTCTAAGTTGAAGGACCCTATGGGTTAACCTAGTAACAGGGGAGGTGTCACCTGGATGTCTCCACTCAGGCTGGCCCAGGCAGAGCCCCAGAGAGGAGTGGGCGTGGCCTGTGGCTCACCCCAGGGAGGGGCAGCGACCTCAGCACCTTGTGCTCCCATCTCCTGGGTCAGCCTGACTGGCATCCGTGGCAGGACAGACTCTGGCTGATGGGGGAAAGTGGGAGAGCCCGGAAGTGACGTGCAGAAACCTGAGGCATGCCCTGATTCTTCTACAGACAGACAGCTGCACACGGGTGCTCATGCGCCAGGAAGATGTCCCCTTGGGGGAACCTCAGACCCCCAGTCAGCTGGTTTCGTACCCACTGCCTTTGATGTGGCAGCTGTACCCGGGAAAACGATACCGCGGCACAGACTCCATGTTCTGGCGGATAGTGTACCACATCAAGGCAAGAACGACCTCCCCGGGGTCAAGCAGGTGATCTCAGCTGGCCCTGTCCTCACCCTGGGCTGGCCTGTGCATGCCCTCCATCCCAGCACCAAAGCCAAAGACAACCGAGGAGAGTGACTGCAGATGTGTAAGGGTGGGATAGAGGACAGGAGAACTGGAGCCCTGGCACTCTCTGAGGTCTCCAACATGCCCGTGGGTACAAGCAAGCCTTCACGGTGACAGTCACAAGTTGAGGCTGGTGGGGATGGATGGGCCCCACTGACTCTCTAGTTGCTGCTCCCGGCCAGGATGAAGGGGGGCTCTCAGGGTTGGGTCTGATCAGCTCCTTCCTCATCCTCAGTTCAGAGGCGTGGAGGACATGTTACTGGAGCAGCTGCCATCCCTGGATTAGCAGTGACATGGTAAGCAAAGAAAGGAGTATGTCTGCTTCTCCCCGGGCATGCCCTCTAAGGGTCCTGGGGTGGGCCAGGCTTCCCAGGGGTGCGCGTGTTAGTCCTTTGCATGTTGCATGTTGGGAGCTCCAAGTACACAGGTCTGTACAGTGCCCCGCCGGAGCTCACTTCTCTCCCTGACACTAACACACCTCAGCAAGACCCCCCCTTGTTCCCCCCTGTGGTTCCTTCCCTTTACCTCTGACCCCGACTTCTCTTTTCCCAGGTCCTGCACTTCCTGCCTCCAGTGGGCAGCAGGCCCGCCCACGGGGGAAATATTTGTGCTTGAATTCACCTCGTTTCCTAGTCCCATTCTTTCTCCACCACCACGCTGGGCTCCAGGAAGGAGCAGCTGATCCTGCCCAGCTGGCTCGACCTGCCCACATCCTGGTGGGTATGCTCAGCTCTGCTGCGTGCCCTGCAGATGGCGCCAGGGAGGACCCAGGCTCTCCCTCCAGGTTCCCAGACGTTCCTGTGCCAGTGGTCTTCGAGACTGGATAATGGTTTTGAGTTTTCTTTGCCTTTTGTCCCCATGATCACTAATGTCTAAATGCTTGCACCTGGCTGCTCCGGCTCTGGTCCCTCAGCGCCATGTACCACAGAGCAGGGTAAGGCTGTTTGCCTGCACGCCCCTCTCGCTCAAGGTGCTGTGCCTGCACACTTTGGCCTGTAGCCCCCCACCCCCACCCCACCCCGCACCACCTGCCAATCAGTTAAGCTCCAAATGCAGGCCATGGCCCACACCACAGCAGGAGGCCAGAGGAAAGCAAGCACTGTGAAGGACCCACAGGTTGCCAACCTGTGCCCGTGAGACAGGTCAGGCTTTTTCCCACACATCTAGGTGTACACTGTATATCATATGAGCACTTTGGGATGTTGGATGATTAAATATAACTGTTCATCTAGCTGTGCTGTGTCTGTTTCTGTTCTTTTCCTGGGCATTACAGGCATGCACTGGGAAGTGGGTCACGCCTGTAGCGCCAACACTCAGGAGGCCAAGGCAGGAGGGTCAGCGACAGTACAAGGCCAGCCTGGGCTGCATGGAGAGACTGACTGTCAGGCCTGTTGACTGGCACACACACGTACTGCCCACACTGCTGTGAGGTGGCAGCACATGCCCTGAGTCCACTTTGCCCTTTCTGTGGGGTGCAGACTCCCTGGTGGGGTCATGAGTGAGTCTGTTTCTGCAGTTCCATTTCTCCCACACATGCACACACTCACGTGACTTCCCCTTGATCCTTGACACCTGAATTCTACAACCCACACCACAACAGCAGGCCACGGAGGACTGCCCAGTCACAGCCCTGAAACCCAACAAGGACGACGTGGGTCTCTGTGTGGCCACTGCCAAAGGCCACTTGCATTTCCTCAGTCTCACCTGAGCACAAGCTGCTAGAAACACTTCCTCCTCTGCTGCTGGTCACTGTCGCCTCTTTGGAAGTGGCCTCGGTCAGCTCCCTGGCTTTCTCACTTATAAAGACTAACATTTTTATTTTCTTTGATTCTGACCTGAGTTCTGAATTCATACTTGGGTCAACAGCTCTGCATGTGTCCAAAGGGAATTTTCAATGCATCAAGGCACCATCAAAACATCTAGTTCCCTGGCTAAGCTCACACCTCCCTGTTGATGAAGAGGAGGAGAGAGAAACCAGCTACACTATGAAGCTGAGGGTAATAGGGCCCCCCAAAAAAAAACAGTTGGTAATTTTCTCAAGCTGGAACTGTCCTTGAGACCAGAAGAAGGCGCTAGGCAGTTTTCCTTCTCTTTCCCTAAAGGAGTTCCCCTTCCCATGAAGCCCCAACCAGAGTCACCAGGTGGGCTTTTCCAATTCTGTGGACCCCTCCACCCTTACAGCAGGAGCTCCAGCTTCTTTCCTTCTCTTAAGCTCTGTACTAAATCCAGCCGTCACCCTCTGTGGTCTGTGGACGTCATTCTCAGAGTTCATGAATAAGAACTTGGGGCCACAGACTGGGTGCAAGTGCTGTGTGACCATGACTGTGCCACCCCACAGCCTGGGTCGAGACCCAGCCAAGAGCTTGTTGGGAGCTATGAACCAACCCTTGGCCATGTTAACAGAAACCACCATATAGCAAGTTAAGTTTCTACTTCCTCACCTAATTATCAGCTACCAGAAACAGTGGGATGTACACCTGGCTGAACACTCCCCCATCCTGCTGGTAGCTGATGAAGAAACAAAGGCATTGCGGTTTAACCAGTAACGCTGTGATCTTTGCCCTGACCACGTCCCCTTCCCCCTACAGCCCTATATAAACCTACGTGGAAAAAAAAATCTCGAGGCCTTGACAAACACCTAGCATGGTCTCCTTCTTGTGTCTGTTTGCCTTTTTTCACTCAGGTTAGCTTCTCCTTGGGTACTTGTTCGACTCCCCACTGGCCAGGGCAAGTGACACCCAACATGGGGCTTGAGGTACAAAGTGTAACCTGGGTGTCGCTTGAGTGGATGGCCATCCCAGCCATTGGACCACCACCCCAACAGGGGTGAGTGAAGGTTCACATAGATCACTACAGGCAATACACCTGTAATACAGATCTGCTCCATGATCATCACAGAAAAAACCCTCTTGTGATACAGATCCACTAAGGTCAGACAAGCAACACAGACTTCTAGGAAAATCATTTAAAGACTATTTAGTCAGATTTGCAAGACACAAGAGCTGTGGGATTTCTTTTTGCACTTCTTTTCCTCCTTTTCGGTTGGTGCCATCACGTGGAATTGCAACATAGCGACAGGGCAACTGAAGCCTCTTGGCCAGGGCTACCCTCTGGCATTGGCTGAAGGCCCCTAGCTCCCTGTGCGAATCCCAACAGCTCATTTGGGTGTTGGCAAAAACCTTCTATCTAGCCTCTGTTCCTACCAACCAACCTGGTTATGCAACAGCCAGTCAATGCTCTTAGAGTGGCTGCCAGTTCTTAAACTTGCGGACAGGCTCACGTCAGGCCCATTGGGGAACCCCCATGCCAGTTCTCCGACCGGGAATGTTGCCCTCTGGTCTTGCCATTTCTCCTCTTTCCTTTTCTATCATGGGACAGACCCTAAGTAAGCATAAGTTGTTGAAGGGCTTAAAACTTCTCTCAAGACCCAAGGAACACAGGTTAAGAAAAAGATTTAGCAGAGTAAAAAAGGAGCTAAGTGCCATAAAAAAAGATATTTTAAAAGCACAAGGAATTAAGATTGCTTCAAGTTCTTTAAGCAAATTTTTAAATTTTATCAGGAGAATATGTTCTTTTTATATGTGTGTGTATGTGTTTATGTGAGCTCATTGTGCTTGCTGGTCATGTCATGTTTATGACTGTGACAGATGAGATGGATGCAGGTGACACCCCTTTCTCTTCTAGAGAACCATTTCAAGGAAATCAAAGACCTAAGCATAGAAATTAAAAAGGGAAAGTTAAATGTCTTTTACAGGAGTAAATTTGCCAGATATTTGTTCTAGGTCAAGTTCACCTTACATAGAGGATTATTAAAAACAACAAAACTTCCTCTAAAGAGGTAACTTATAATTTGTCAGATATTTTAAGAAAGATTGTAATGTCCTGTTACTTAAAAGGAGGAGGCAACTGATCTGACTTCTAGGCCAGCCTGCCTCAAGATAACAATACAATTTGCCTTAGTTACTTCTAATAAAATCATCTCCAAGTGTGTTATTGGTATTAATGACATAAAATTGTATTAAGACTGCTTTCTTTTTAGTAATAGGATTAATCAATTTGGTGTAACTTTTTAATAGCCTTATAAGAAAGATAATTAATCACTTCTCGGCCTTTTGGCTAAGATCAAGTGTAGCATCCTTTCTTGTCAGTTTAATATCTGATATGCCCTCTATCTGAGGACAATATATTAAATGGATTTTTGGAGCTTGGAGTTGGAATAGGAGCTTGCTCCGTCCACTCCACGCATTGACCTGGTATTGCAGTACTTCTAGGAATGGTGCACCCCCTCAGGGGAATAAAAAAAAATAATTAATGATGGGATAAGATAAATTGATTAAAGGAACTGGGAAGGAATTTTTCAATGATTACTTGTTAAGAATGCCTTTTGAATGGTACTTAGATCAAAATGTTAAAGTATATAAATAAAGGTGTGCGGATGTCAAAAAAAAAAAAAAAATTCAGGCTAAACCTAAACACCATGCCTAAAGTTAAAGGTTTTTAAACTGTTTACAAACTAAAAAAAAAAAAAAAAAAAAAACAAAAAACTAATTTTCAGGCTAAAATATGTGGGATAACTTGCTTAAGCTTTATCAAATTAAGCCATGGGTAAAACATAAAGTTGGTTTATGTTAATAAAAATTTCTGTGGTATGTAAAATCAATAGCTATCAAGTTTAAGACAAAATCATTGGTTGTCAAGTAATGTTTTTTCTTTCAAAAAAAAATATCAAGGGTTATATTAATATTTACCTAGCTCAGAAAAGACCAGATTCTACTCTATTGTATGTAAAGTAACTGTCTCAATTTTGGCACCATGATAACATTTTGTTAGATTTGGTTAACTTACATTCAAAAATTCTAGCTATACAGTCATATATATATATATATGTAAAACAGTCATCTTGATTTTGATGCTACTAAGTCTACTAATGATTTGCTTGCTGCAATTAAGTCTGTGTTGCCTGGTTGGGACTCTCTAAGTTCCTGGATAGGCAGCTTTGCAGCTGTGGGAGTTTGCCTTCTGCTTCTCTTATGCCTATTGCCTATTTTCTTCAAGTGTCTAATAAAGTCTATTGTAAATGTTCGCACAGAGGTCCGAGCTATACACTATAGGACATGTCCTTGGCTCTCTCAGACTTTATCCTACTTCTCCCTGAATTTTGTCTGGCTGGTGGCCAAAGACAGATAAGAAGGGAGAAGGAGAATCTAAAACAGAGGAACCTGCTGGGTCAGAAAGCACTGAGCATAAGGTAATCTCCATTGTGATGGACTAAGCAAACAATAGTACTTTAGGACTTTTAAGATGATAGGTTTATCTAAACAGGTGGTCAGAGGCCAAACCCCCACCCCAATGGAGTGTTTCTGGAATGCCCTTAAAATGGAGATTACTCCAGGACCTTAGAGAAATTAATAAGGCCATGGTACCTATGGGAGCCCTGCAACTAGGCCTCCCCACTCCAGTGGCAATTCCTGCAGGATATAGTAAAATCATTATTGACCCAAAGGATTGCTTTTTTACAATTCCCTTACACCCTGAGTATCATCAGCATTTTGCATTTAGTTTACCTGTGGTAAATTTTAGAGGCCCTATGCAGAGATTCCAATGGAAAGTGTTGCCCCAGAGGATGGCTAACAGCCCTACGCTGTGTCAAAAATTTGTGGCCCAAATTATAGATCCATTTAGATATAGATGGCCTTCCTTGTATATCATTGATTATATGGACGACATCCTCTTGGCCAGTCCTGATCCCACTGAACTCCTTACTTGCTCTCAAGAGCTTTCTAGGGCCCTTACTGGAGCTGATCTTCAGATAGCTCCTGATAAAATTCAATTAAAACCTCCTTACTTATTCTTAGGCATTGAACTCTTTCATAACAAAATTCTTTCACAAAGGATTCAGCTTAGAACTAATCATCTAAAAACTTTAAATGATTTTCAAAAACTCATAGGAGATATCAATTGGCTCAGGCCTTATCTTAAGCCAACTATGGGAGAGCTTAAACCCTTGTTTGACATCCTAAAAGGAGATCCAGATCCTGTCTCACGCTGCTCATAAACAGCCCCCACCCTAGAATCCCTGAAGATAGTGGAGGCTGCAATTCTGAGCCAAAGGGTCACTTTTATCTCTTATGAGAAGCCTCTTCTGGTCATTTGTGCCACTGACTTTACACCCACCGGGGTGTTCTGGCAGGAGGGGCCCCTCTTCTGGGTCCATTTACTCGCTTCACCACCCAGAGTCCTTACCCCTTACACCTCATGGGTGGCAGAGTTAATAAAAATTGGACGTGATCAAAGCAGAAAAATATTTGGTAAGGACCCTGATAAAATCATTCTACCCTACTCCACTTCCCAAATACAATGGTTAATACAAAATGATAACAAATGGGCAATATCTTGCACCTCTTTTCAGGGATCCCTTGATAACCACTATCCTGCTAACAAACTTCTCCACTTTCTGAGATTTCAGCCATTTGTTTTTCCTACATTGACTTCTTCCCAACCCCTTCCCCACGTCCCCCTAGTTTTCACTGATGGCTCCTCTAATGGAGTGGCAGCCTTCACTATAGACAATCAAACCACTTCCCTACAATCCCCATTCCACTCTGCTCAACTGGTGGAACTTTTTGGTGTTTTACAGGTTTTTCAACAACTTCCAAATACCTCCTTTAATCTGTAAACTGATAGTGCTTATATTGCTCAGTCCATCCCCCTGTTAGAAACTGTGCCATACATAAAACCCACCACAAACACTACCCTCTGTTTTTCTCCATCCAGCAATGCATACATTCTAGGCAACATCCTTTTTATTTAGGCCATATTTGTGCTCATTCTGGGCTCCCTGGGCCTCTAGTCACAGGCAATGCAATGACTGACAAAGCCACCCAGTTTGCCTTCCTTGTTAAGCTCGATCCTGTGGCCCAGGCCAAAGCAGCTCACTCTGTATATCACCTTAACACTCAAACCTTGCATCTTCTTTTTAAAATCACTACGGAACAAGCTCGCCAGATAGTCAAACAATGCACAAACTCTGTCATCCTCCTACCCGTCCCCCACTTAGGTGTGAATCCTAGAGGTTTAATTCCCAATGAAATCTGGCAAATGGATGTAACACATGTTCCCTCATTTGGTAATTTTAAGTACCTCCATGTTACTGTGGGTACCTTTAGTGTATTCATTTTTCCCAGCCTTCATGCTGGGGAAGCTTCAAAAAATGTCATTGCTCATGTACTCAATTGCATGGTGTCATGGGAAAGCCCCAAATTATTAAAACTGATAATGGTCCTGGATATACCGGAAAAATATTCCAAAATTTCTGTCATCAATTACAAATTAAACATATTACAGGCATACCATACAATCCCCAGGGTCAAGGAATTGTTGAACAAGCCCATCAAACTATTAAACATACCCTCCAAAAATTAAAAATGGGTGACTTATATCCCATAAAAGGCTCTCCAAGAAATATCCTTCATCATGCCTTGTTTGTCCTAAACTTTTTAACCCTTGATACTCAGGGAAACTCAGCTGCTGATCGCTTTTGGCATACAAATACAAAAAATACCTTTGCCAAAGCCATGTGGAAAGATCCTTTAACTTTAAAATGGAATGGCCCAGACCCAGTACTCTTTTGGGGCCAAGGATCAGTATGCTTAAAATGCTGCAAGATGGCTGCCAGAGAGGCTTGTAAAACAGGCTGATGATCCTCCAGGGACATCTCGCATATCCAGGGAAGAAACACTTTCCTGAGAGAATCTCCTTTTTTCCCTAACAGGACCAAGCTGGAAGGAGCTCTACTTATCTTAATCCTCTTACTCACAGTCGGACCCGTTATTATAAATAAAATCATGTCTTTTGTACATCAACAGATTGAAGTCATTAAGATGCAGCCTTTACAGGCCCATTGTCACAGACTGGAGCTGGAGGATCGAGGCGTTGCTACTGAAAACCTGCCACCTGCAGCTGTCACTCTCCCTTGATCTTACATTCTGTACTCATTTACTATACCGCTGTCCTCTATACCTCTGCTATCACTGCGGTCTACCTGTCATGGCCAAATAGGATCCAGACCTATGCATGTCGGCTCACAATGAAGCGAGTGTGCTATGGGCACCAACGTGGTACGAGGCAAAGCACTGCAGGGGAAGGTCCCTATATGACCACTTCTGGACTCCCTGAGAGGTATACCTGGCTTGCATGGAGGTTGGTACCATAACCATTATCACTAAGGCCGTGCCTTGCTCTCTGGCCACATAGGCCCTGCCTCCCCTCCCCAAAAGGTACCAAGGGCCAAAGACTGTGGGAAAAAGACATCCCACGGGAGGAGTCGGGTCCCTACTCCCCCAGTTGGTTAATGCCTGCCGCTGCAAATCGGGCCTCCCTCTCTTTTTGTATAAAAGAAGGGAGGAAGAGCTGAGACTCACTCAAAGACACCACAAAATTCCATATCACTGCCATGGTGAACAGTGCCACAGCCCACTCAGGGGTTCCAGCCCAACCCCCAGTGCCCGACTTGCCATGAAACATGCACTGCATTTTTGGTTCCCATATTAGGGCCACTGAAACCCAGCACTATGGCAACTTTTTTTTTTAAAAACAGGGTCACATTTTAATTCCTGAATTTTACAGTTTAGCATTAATGTCAGCACATGTGTATGAATGGTGTAAAACAAGTGCAGTGGTAAGTTTAACAAAATAAACATCTGTTTTATGGAAAAACTAGACTTTTATCTACACAGACAGCCCATCTGTTCCAAACAGTAGCCAAAATATTAATTACAAAATCTCCAAAACAGGGGAAATTGCTTCAGCTTAAGATATTCCAGGAAAAACGGACCCATACACATTACAAAGGTGACCTACAGACTGTAGCTTCAATTAATTATTTTTAGATGGTTTTTTTTTTTTCCCAATGCACTAAATTCTAGTTTGGGGACAGTTTTCTCATCTATGATCTCGGGTCATAGATGAAAAAACTAACATTAAAATATTTACAGTTGGGCTGGAGAGATGGCTTAGAGGTTAAGCACTTGCCTGTGAAGCCTAAGGACCCCGGTTCGAGGCTTGGTTCCCCAGGTCCCACGTTAGCCAGATGCACAAGGGGGCACACACGTCTGGAGTTCGTTTGCAGAGGCTGGAAGCCCTGGCGCGCCCATTCTCTCTCTCTCCCTCTGTCTTTCTCTCCGTGTCTGTCGCTCTCAAATAAATAAATAAAAATTATAAAATTATATTTACAGTTAACTTGCTGTGCTAAAGATAAAAGCTCTTAACTCTTTGCCTGGATTATTTTAAATTCATGTACGTGTATTCATTACATATATGGAATGTTCTCTGAAACAAGCAGCTCTCATGTTCACCCATTTATGGAAAGTTTATTTGTGCTGCATGTGACTGACACAGAAGTAACTTCTTGGATCAAACTGGCTTCTAGATATTAAGTACCACCTAATACAGCACTATTTATTAGTCTATGAATTATACTACACTTGAGCCGGGCGTGTGGTGCACATCTTTAATCCCAGCACTCGGGAGGCAGAGGTAGGAGGATCTCCGTGAGTTCAAGGTCACCCTGAGACGACATAGTGAATTCCAGGTCAGCCTTGGGTAGAGTGAAACTCTACCTTGAAAAGCCAAAATAATAATAAATAATTTTTTTAAAAAAAGTTATTAGCTGGACATGGTGGCACATGCCTTTAATCCCAGCACTCGGGAGTCAGAGGTATGAGGATTGCCATGAGTTTGAGGCCACCCCGAAAATACATAGTGAATTCCAGGTCAGCCTGGACTAGAGTGAGACCCTACCTTGAAAAACAAAAACAAAAAAACAATAACAATAAAAAATTATACTACCCTTGGCAAACTTTACTAGCAAAGCAGACTTCAAAATATCTTCTACAAAAGACTGAACTAGTGGCTGGGAGGTGATTCAAACAATGTTCTCGCCTCTCCCCATCTCTAGAAAGGGTCTTAAAAGTTACAGTAACCAGACTAACCATTTGGAATCCAGCTTGTTTTTGTCCAAAGACATGGGAGATTCCTGGCATAGAAGACTCAACATGGCTGTGCACTCCCCCCAAATACCCACAACACTGGATTTCTGTGAAACCTTTAAAGTAATGATTCTGACAACATAACTTCACTTTTTTAATGAATTCAATGTTTTCCATAAAAATTTCTTTTAAAAAGAAGCCAGAAAAGAAAATCATCGACTTTCACTTTTCTTTTTTTTTTTTTTTGAGGCAGGGTCTAGCCAGCTCAGGCTGGCCTGGAATTCACTATGTAGTCAGTGTGGCCTCAAGCTCACAGCGATCCTCCTACCTCTGCCTCCCGAGTGCTGAGATTAAAGGCAGGTGTCACCACACCCGGCTTAAAATATTTTTGTTATTTGCAAGCAGAGAGAGAGAAATGAACACACTAGGGCGTCCACCACTGTACCCGAACTCCAAATACATGTGCCACTTTGTGCATCTGGCTTTACATGGGTACTGGAGAAACCAACCTGGTCCATCTGGCTTTACAAGCAAGTGCCTTTAACTACTGAACCATCTCATCAGCCCCTCCTGGTCTTTCTTGCTCTGCTCTGACTTCTGCGCATAGGACAGGACACAGGAACCCATCATTCACGTGTGGTGGCAAAGCTTCTAATCGTTCCAAACAATTCTTTCTCTCTTTTCCTCTCCCTTCACCCCTCTTTCTCTCTTTCAAATAAAAAAGTTAATTTTTTTTTTAATAAAGGGATAACACAAAATGGTTTCTCTGGATCTGTTGAGATGATCTGAGAGTTTCTGGTCCATTGCCCCATTGCTGTGGAGAATTACAGTAACTGAAAGTGTGTGTTGAATCACCTTGTTTTCCAAGGATGATTCACAATTGATATACTGTATAAAATGCTTTATATTTTATGTCACGGGATTTTTTTTTTTTTTTTTTTTTTGAGACAGGAATTCCAGCTACACACACAAATCCCATGCTTGTCTCAGCCCCAAGTTTCAACAGCACCATCACAGCCTTGGAAGAAGTCAGGCGTGGGAGAAGGGGCCTCTTCGGCAGCCTCCAAAAGCACAGGAAGAGGTTCACTGAGGGAGCCTGGCATGGGTCTGGCTCTCCAGAGACTCGATCCAGAAGATGAGGAAGCAAATGTGAGCTCTGAGCCGAAACCCAGGGTGGAGTCAGGGCCTGGCTCGAGCAGCCCCTCAAACAGGGACTTGGACCAGAGGGTCCTGCACCGTGGGGACCAGGGAGCAGAGCCCCCCCACTAGAAGAGAAGGCTGTGGCACCTTTGGAGCCGTGGGGGAGTCCACGTCCCAGGGCACTGCTGGCGGGGGCCTGGGGAAGCCCTAGATCGGAGGGCTGCTATCTCAGCCGCCCCCCCCCCCTGCTGCGCTAGCTCGCCCCATCCGCGCCCGGCCTCCAGGGGGCGCCCCGCTCCCCCCCCCGCACGCTCCCGTCCGCGCCCGGCCTCCAGGGGGCGCCCCGCTCCCCCCCCCCCCGCACGCTCCCGTCCGCGCCCGGCCTCCAGGGGGCGCCCCGCTCCCCACCCCAACCCCCCCCCCGCGCGCTGCCGTCCGCGCCCGGCCTCCAGGGGGCGCCCCGCTCCCCACCCCACCCCCCCCGCGCGCTCCCGTCCGCGCCCGGCCTCCAGGGGGCGCCCCGCTCCCCCCCCCCGCGCGCTCCCGTCCGCGCCCGGCCTCCAGGGGGCGCCCCGCTGCCCGCCGCCCCGGGGAGCGCGCACGCCCCTCGCGCCCCCAGCCGCGCGCCGGCCATGGCCGAATTCAACCCGGAGGAGTTCTCGGAGGAGACGCCCCCGGACCCCCAGCACCTGTGGATCTGGGACGTGGACGTGTACAAGGACGAGGACCACCGCACGTGGGTGCCGAGAGTCATCAAGGTACAGCCGGCCCTCGGGGGGCCCAGCCTGTGAGGCCGCCGGGTCCCCGGGGTGGCCAGGACCCCGAGGAGGACGGGGCAGCCTCCTGTCCCGCAGCTCCGGGGGCCCTGGGGAGGCTCCGAGGGACGGGCCAGGAGGCCCCACGTGAAACTTCGTTTAAAACAACTTACGCGTCGTTGTATTTGAGAGAAAGGAGCAGAGAGAGAGGCGGGCGCGCCAGGGCCTCCAGCCGCTGCAGACCCCCAGACGTGCGCCCCCTTGTGCCGCTGGCGGACGCGGGTCCTGGGGAATCGAACCTCGGTCCTTAGGCGTCGCAGGCAAGCGCTTTAACGGCTAAGCCATCTCTCCAGACCCCCCTGCGCCCCTGCCCCGTGGAAAACTCCTCCGAGTTCAGTTTTGCCGAGTGAGTCGTTCTTGGGGCCAGGGACCCGCCAGGGAGTGTTAGAGTCACATGGAGCCCGTCTTGCCGGGGTCTGTGCGAGACCACTGGTATCGGGTGAAACAGGACTCTGGGTGCATTCCTGATCACAACATGGGGGTACCTATCAAGTCATTCCGGTGCAGAACCCATGTCCGCAAACCACTTAGGCCGCAGAAATCTAGACTTTAACTGACGCGCGGGACACGGCCAACGCACTTGAGAACTACGCCCCGGAGTGTCCGGTCTTCGGACTTCATCCAGATCCTGGAAGAAGTGACTTGAAGAGGAACACAGGAGCGCGGGAGCTCGTGATAAACTCCTTGTTCTGTGCGTGAAGTCTTGACGTGCACTGTTAGTGACTGAGCTTTTCCACGAGAAAATTCTCGTACGCGTTTTCCACCAGATCTTGAGTTTACTCCATGAAACTGAAACAAAAATTGTTGAAACACAGGAAAAAAAAAGCATATACAGAAAAAAAAAAAGCATATAAACCACTATCACTTGTACTAATAGTACATGACATGACGTAGCAACAGTCAGCTACTGAGTCACGCTGTGTCCCCACCTGGCAGAGGAGGAAGCTCAGCTGCTTGTAAACCTCTCCGAAGAGCCTGTAGCGGTGCGGAGGGGCCGGTCCGGCTCGGGTTTACACTCTTGTCATTCAGGTTTAAGTTTACATATATGCTGTTTAAAACTAAGATATAAGCTGGGTGTGGTGGTGTACGCCTTTAAACCCAGCACTTGGGAGGCAGAGGCCACCCTGAGACTACATAGTGAATTCCAGCCTGTATTAGAGCCAGACCACACCTCAAAATAAAACAAAAAGCCCAACAACAAAAAATATTTAGTATTTATATGAAGTTGAATATTTGAAGAAAAATTAGGTGCCTATCTCACTTTTTTTTTCTTTGTTTTTGAAGCAGGCCCAACCGACTATGTTTTTCTTAATGTGAGAGAATAGAGAGAGAGTAGGAGAGACAATTGGTGTGCCAGGGCCTCCAGCCACTGCAGTCGAACTCCAGATGCGTGCGCCCCCTTGTGTGCACGTGCAACCTTGAGTGCTTGCGTCACTGTGTGTCTGGCTTATATGGGACCTGGAGAGTCAAACATCAGTCTTTAAGCTTCATAGGCAAGTGTCTTAACCACTAAGGCATTTCTCCAGCTTGGCCTCTGTATTTTCACCCAAACCATGAACCAGACAGGTGTGCACATCCTCATAATAAATGCTGACTGAAAAACAGCCCCTTTACAAATTTCAAGGCAGGCTGCATCTTCCATGAGTGAAAGATGGGGGTTCATAACATAAACAGTTTTACTTATATTGGGCTGGAGAGTTGGCTCAGCAGTTAAAGGCTGTTGTTTGCAGGTAGTGAAGACCTGGGTTCGATTCCCCGGTACCCATATAAAGCCAGATGCACACAGTGTTAAATGCATCTGAAGTTCATTTGAAGTACCAGGAGGCCCAGAGCACTCATTTAATCTCTCTCTCTCGTAATTAATTTAAAAAAATATATTATTATATTACTTATATTAATAAGAAAAGAGATGAAGAATGCAATTTTACACAGGTTAGATGGTGAAATGACAAGGATTGTGAATTCTAGGGCAGTCAGACCTTGCATTGTACTCTGAACCCTTTAACAGCGAGTTTCAATTTATGTCGTGGACAGAAAATGTTACAAGCCCACATTCACCTAGGGAAGAGAGGGGCTGGACATACTGAGTCCCTGCTTTAGATACAAGCACAGCTGGAGGGTGCGAACACTGGCAGACCGTGATTGAACCCTCTCTGCTGGTTTGAGGGACACTACAACAAGATTAACGAGGCTGAAGAGCAGTTGTGAGGAAAGAAACAAGCAGGAGAGGCTGTCGTGAGTTTGAGGGGATCATCAGGTGAGAGTCCTCTGGAGTGTTAAGTTTTTGTTGTAGTTGTTTTGTTTTTCAAGGAAAGGTCTCACTCTAGCCCAGGCTGCCCTGGAATTCACTATGTAGTCTCAGGGTGGCCTTGAACTCACGGCAATCCTCCTGCATCTGCCTCCAGAGTGCTGGGATTAAAGGTGTGTAACTTTTTTATTTGAGAGAAAGAAAGGAAAAAAAGATGAGAGAGCCTGTAGCCACTGCAAATGAATTCCAGATGCATGAGCCACCTTGTGCATTTGACTTATGTGCATACTGGGGAATCGAACCTGGGCCCTGCAAGCCTTAACCAATAAGCCATCTTTCCAGCCTAAGTTTTTTAATTTTCATTTTTTTCTCTTTTGGTTTTTTGAGGTAGGGTCTTGCTGTAGACCAGGCTGACCTGGAATTCATTATGGAGTCTCAGGGTGGTCTCAAACGCACAGCAATCCTACCTCTGCCTCCCGACTGCTGGGATGAAAGGCATGCATCACCACACCAGGCAATTTTAATTTTTGACAATATCATGCACATATATGTATTTTGATGATATTCATCCTCAGTTAAGCTCTGTATTTTTTTCTTCTCCCATTCCTGCTAACCTGATTCCTTCTAAACTAATCCCTTTCATATATTCAATTAATATGGGTGTGAATGAGAGACAGAGAGACCTACTAGTTTCATTGGGATAGCCGGCATGAGCATGGGTTCGGGGCTGTTTACTGGAGTGTGGGTGACTTACCAGTGGCTGCACCACTGGAGGACAGGACGGCCCCTCCCCCAGCAACCATCAGCTGCCACTAGTTCCCCTGGGAGGAACTGGGCTTCACAAGTCACTCCCCCATCCATGATGGAATGTTGTGCCCATCATTTTATTTGTAATTGTTCTGGATCTGGGGGCTTGGGGAGCCCAGCTGATTTCTGAAACAGGGTCTTGCTTAGTTGCTTAGGCTAGCCTAGATCTCACCGTGTAGCACAGTTAGGCCTAGACTTGTGATGCCCCTGCCTCAGCGCACTGAGTGGTAGGACTGCAGACCAGGGTCTTAGCTCTCACTCAGTCGTAGAGGTGGGTGGCGCTGAGCCAACTTCCAGGTGCTGATAACAACTGATGTCTCTGATTTGCATTGTATCACATCAGTTTCTGTTTTGTTTCGTATGGAACTGCCTTAGGGAAGAGATGTTCTTCGTTCAGTAGGCTTGGGGAGGACAGATCGCAGGAGCCCCTTGGAGACAGGGAGGACAGAAGACACAGGCACTAGGGAAGCGGCTGTGAGAGCAGAAGTGCAGATGTGGCTTCATGAGGTAGACAGTGAACACAAAGTTGGAGAGGAAGAAGGCAGGGGCCTCCTGTGTGGGACTTCAGGAGGAAACACGAGCGAGCACCCAGCAGTGTGGGGTATGTGCACAGTCACCCATGTGGCTGTTGTGCACATAAGAACAAGTCAGGAGGTTGTTGCCAGGGTCCTGGGGAGACATGCCATAGTGAGGCTGAGAAAAACCAGTCTGTCACTAGATTCTGGGGTTCATGTTGAGGAAATAGGTGAAAATCAGAGTCAAAAATCCCACCAAGTTGAAGGACCCCATGGCTTAACCTAGCAACAGGGGAGTGGCACCTGGATGTCTCCTCTCAGGCTGGCCCAGACAGAGCCCCAGAGAGGAGTGGGCATGGCCTGTGGCTCACCCCAGGGAGGGGCAGCGACCTCAGCACTTGGTGCCCCCATCTCCTGGGTCAGTCTGGCTGACATCAGTGGCAGGACAGACTCTGGCTGATGGGAGAACCTGGGAGAGTCTGGAACTGGCATGCAGAAACTGGAAACGTGTCTTCCTCCTCCAGGCACACAACTGCCGCCAGGTGCTGTGGCGCCAGGAAGACATTCCTGTGGGAGAACCTCTGAGCCCCAGTCAGCTGACTTCATATCAGCTGCCTTGGATGTGGGAGCTGCACCCTGGAAAGTATTACATATGCTCCGGCGCCATGTACTGGCGGGTAGTGTACCACATCAAGGCAAGGACGACTTTCCCCGGCTCCCAGCAGGTGATCTCAGATGGCCCTGTCCTCACCCGGTGCCTGGGCTGTGCATTCCCTCCATCCCAGCACCCAAAACAAGCATAACAGAGGGAGTAACCGCAGACTTGTAAGGAATGGGTTAGAGGACGGGAGAACTGGAGGACTGGCCATCCTCTGAGGTCTTCAACGTGGCTCCTGATGCAGGAAGTCCTCTCTGATGAGAGTCCCAGGTTGAGACTGTGGGGCAGGTTGGGCCCCATCCAAGTTCCCTTTGTGCCCCAAGCCATTGAAGTCCGGGCCGGCGTGGACGGGGGAGGCTCAGGACTGGGTCTGATCACCCTGTCCCTCTCCTTCCTCACCCTCAGTTCAGAGGCCTGGAGGAGATGTTACTGGAACAATTGCCATTGCTGAAATGGAAATGACAAGGTGAGAAAGAGAACTGTGTGAGTGCCCGTCCCTGGCCACAGCTTTCAGAGGGTCTCCAGGGTGGGACAGGCTTCCCAGGGATGCCCAAGTCTCTCCTTTGCCACCTTGGGATTTCCAGCTGCACACATCTGCACTGGGGCCCCAGGTGACCATCCAGCTCCTCCCTGACCCCACTACCCCAGCAATCAGCTTTCATGAGCCTCATTCCCACGGCTCCTCCTTTTTGCTCCTAACCCATCTGTCTCACCTTTTTTAGGTCCTACACTTCCTGTCTGCTTTGGACCCTGCACCCACAGGGGAGATGTTTGTGCTTGAGTTCACCTTGTTTTCTAGTCTAGTTCTTTCTCATTCACCATGCCGGGCTCCAGAGAGAAACAGTTAACCTTAGGTTGCCCCTGCCCAGCTCACTATATCTGCCCACATCCTGGTCTGCTACTTCAGCCTTCCGCTGAGCTCCCAGGCACCAGAGACGACCAGGCCCTGACTGCTGCCCCAGGTGTCCAGTGGTACCTCTGCCCTTGGTGTTCCCAGCAGAATGATGGTTTTCAGTTTTTCTACTTTTGTCCCTTGGATCAATTAGTGTCTCATGTTCACACCTGGCTGTTCCTCCTTTTGTCCCTGAGCTCCATCACCACAGAGGAGCAAGTCCATGTGCCTGAATTCCCAGACAATCCTCAGGCCCCAGAGCCAATGTCCCTCAAGGTGCCATGCCACACACCACTGGATTGCGAACTCCCACCCATTTCACAGACTTAGGCTCCAATGCAGGGCAGGGCCCGAGAGATACCCTGCTCAGGACTCCGCCTGCATCCCCAGGGTCATGGCCCACACCACAGCAGGAGGCCCGGAGAGCAAGCGCTGTGAAGGAGCCCACAGGTTGCCAACCTGTGCCCGTGAGACAGCTCCCGTCCTTTGCTGGTGCCCCTACCTCTCGGTGTTCATTGTACACGATGTGAGCACTTGTGGCTAAATATAACATGTTCACCTAGCTGTGCCGTGTCAGCTTCTGTCCTTTCTCCGGGATGACCGCAGTAATTTGCAGAGGGTCACGCCTGTAGCGCCAACACTCAGGAGGCCAAGGCAGGAGGATCAGGGACAGTACGAGGCCAGCCTGGGCTACACAGAGAGACTGACTGTCAGGCCTGTTGACTGGCACACACATGTTCTGCCAAAACTGCTCTGTGAGGTGGCAGCACATGCCCTGAGTCCGTTTTGCCCTTTTCTGGGATGAAGACTCCCTGTTGGGGTCATTGGGGAGTTCGTTTCTATTGATCCGTAACTACACATGGACACAGGCTTGGGGTCTCCGCTCACTGGCAGACGTCAACACCACGCTTCTGTGATCCCCAGCACTGCTACAGGTCGCGCGAGCGTCTCTCCTCGGCCACACGGAGGACTTTGTCCAGTCACAGCACTGAAACCCCAACAAGGACGACGTGGGTCTCTTTGTGGCCACCACCAATGGCCACTTCCATTTCCTCAGTCTCTCACCTGAGCACAAGCTGCTAAAAACACTTTTTCCTCTGCTGCTGGTCACTGTCGCCTCTTTGGAAGTGACCTCAGTCAGCTCCCTGGCTTTCTCACTTATAAAGACTCTTAAATTCATTTCTTTGGCTCTGAGAATTGTAGACTCAAACTCACTGAACAGCTCAGCAACATTTCCAAATACCTCACAATAAAATCACCTGGCTTAACTTACGCCACCCATTGGTGGAGACCAGGAGAGATAAACGGGCTATGCTATGAGGCTGAGGGTAACAGGGCACCCAAAGCAAATATTTGGTATTTTTCTCAGTGGGAACTGTCCTTGAGAATGTAAGGGGGAGTGTAGTTTTCCTAAAGCAGTTCCTCTTGCCATGAAAGCCACAATAGAGTCACCACTGGGCTTTTCCATTTCTGGGGAACCCCTCCTGATTTAGAGGCGCTCTGCCTTCTTTCCTTCTCTTAGGTTCTATACTAAAATCTTTCTAACCTTCACCCTCCGTAGTCTGTGGACTTCATTCTTGGAGTTCACAAGACAAGAACCTGGGGCCACGGACTCACTGCAGGCACTGAGCGAATGACCGTCTGGCACCCTAACGCCTGGGTTAAAGCCCAACCAAGAGCCCTCAAGGGCTCCATAACACTCAAAGTTACCCCCAAAATTCAGTGTCACTGTCACGGTAAACAGGGCCTCAGCCTACTTGGAGGTTCCAGCCCAAACCCAGGGTGGGGTCAGGGAGAATGTGGCTTGAGCAGCCGCACAAACAGGGTCTTGGACAGGAGGATACCTTCACCAGCGGGAGCAGAGAGCAGAGCCTCCCACCAGAGGAAGACTAGGGTACTCTAGGGAGCCCTGGAGTATCCGTGTAGAAAGGCAATGCTGGCCGGGAGGCTCCAAATCTGTACTCCTAACTCAGCCAGGACTCAAGGGAGCAAGTATAACTTTTGCCCGTGCCACCCACCATGCACCTGGACCCCTGCTCTGCCGCCTCCCACCAACCCCGCCTAAGCCAGCCCTCTAAACCTAAGGCACAATCCTCTGTGGCCTTCACCCAACCTGCCTTGCCCTCCTCATGCCCAGCCTCCAGGGGGCACTCACCAGGCTGCTATAAGGAGCACAGACTTCCCCTCTCACCACCAAGTTGATTTTACCAGAGACTGCTTGCTCTGCTTGTCTGCTATGGCTGAATTCAACCCAGAGGAATTCGTAGAGGAGACCCCACCGGATCCAGAGCACCTGTGGATCTGGGACGTGGACGTGTACAAGGACCAGGACCAGCGCACCTGGGTGCCGATAGTCATCAAGGTATAGCCGGCCCTCGAGGGGACAGCCTGTGAGGCAGGAGGGACGCCCCGGCCATGCTGCTTCCTGGGTGCTTCCCCAGGGTGGCCAGGTCCCCAAGGAGGCAGGGCAGCCTCCTGTCCTGTGGCTCCGGGGCACTGGGGAGGCTCTGAAGGACGGGCCATCCAGGAGGCCCACGTGAAACTTGTTTGAGTTCAGCTTTGCGGAATGAGTAGTTCTCAGGAAACAGCCTGGGCAGAACCTTCAGGGAATGTTGAACTCAGGTGGAACTCTAGTTTCACTGGGGTGTGTTAGAGACCACTGGTATTGGGTAAAATAGGACTCTGGGTACATTCTTAACCATGAAATGGGGATATATATCAAGTAATTCACATGTGGAACTGATGTCCACAAACCACTTAGGCGACAGAAATCTAGGCTTTAACTGATGCCCTCAGTGGGTCATGACCAACCCATTTAAGAACTGCTGCCCTGGAGTGTGGGTTCTTTCAGACCTCATCCAGGGCCTGGAACAATAACTTAAGGAGTAAGGCTCATACCTTTAATGCCAGCAATTTGGAGGCAGAACAGGAGGACTTCAGTATGTTTCAGCCTTGACTAGAGTGATACCCTACCTCAAAGAAAAATAATAAAAAAGAGTAACAGAAGTGTGGAAGCTTGTGATAAACTCTGCCTGTGTTTTATGCATGGGGTCTTGAGATGGACCCTTAGTGGGCTTAGTGAGCTTTTCCACGGGAAAACTCTCATACGTATTATCCATCCGAGCTTGGGTCTACTCCATGACACTGAAGCAAAATTTGTTGAAACACACGTCATAGAAAAAGGGAAAAATGTATAAAAATAAAGCAAGCACGTGTGATGTGTTAACACATCACACAACGTAGCAGCAGTCAGCTACTGAGTCATGCAGTGTCCCCACCTGGCAGAGGAGGAAGCTCAGCTGCTTGTAAACCTCTCCAAAGAGCCCGTAGCGGTGACGGAGGGGCCAGTCCAGGCTCCGATTTACACTCTTTGCCGATTCAGGTTTAAGTTTACCTATATACAAAATCAGGTTAACATTTTTAAGGCAAATAGTTGTGGAATGTAGATGCATATCACTTTTAATCTCAGATGGCCCAAAACATGAATGAAACAACTTTTCACATCCTCATAATAAATGCTGACTGAAAAACAGCCCATTAGCAAACTTCAAGGCAGGGTTCATCTCCCATGAGGGAGAGATGGCATCTTCCTAACATATGAAGATTTAGTTATATTAATAAGAAAAGGTACAAAGAACACAGCTAAAAATGTATTACATGTGGATTAACAAGGAGAGCGAATTCTATGGCAATTCCACCTTGCAGTGTGGTCTGAATCCTTTCACAGTGAGTTCCAGTTTATGTCATTGGCAGAAAATGTTACAAATTCATTTTCGCCTTGGGAAAATAGTGGCTAAACACATGTGAGTGCCTGGTCTATATACGGGCACAACTGTGGGCTGTGAGGGCTTGCAGACCCTGATAGGATGCTCACGCGGGGAAGCCTGAGCACTGCGTGGGGGTGGGGGAGACACCACAACAAGTTAACGTCGTGAGGGAGAAGGAACCAGGGATGAGAGGCTGTCCTGAGTTTGAGGGGGTCATCAGGTGAGAGTCTCTGGAGCGTTGTTTTTTTATGTTAATTTTTGACAACAGCATGCATGTATATGCTGTATTTTGATGGCATAAATTAATATGGGTGTGAATGAGAGACAGAGAGACCTACTAGTTTCATTGGGGTAGCCGGCATGAGCATGGGTTCAGGGCTGTTTACTGGAGTGTGGGTGACTTACCAGTGGCTGCACCACTGGAGGACAGGACGGCCCCTCCCCCAGCAACCATCAGCTGCCACTAGTTCCCCTGGGAGGAACTGGGCTTCACGAGTCACTCCCCCATCCATGATGGAATGTTGTGCCCATCATTTTATTTGTAATTGTTCTGGATCTGGGGGCTTGGGGAGCCCAGCTGATTTCTGAAACAGGGTCTTGCTTAGTTGCTTAGGCTAGCCTAGATCTCACCATGTAGCACAGTTAGGCCTGGACTTGTGATGCCCCTGCCTCAGCGCACTGAGTGGTAGGACTGCGGACCAGGGTCTTAGCTCTCACTCACGTTGTACATGTGGGTGGCGCTGAGCCAACTTCCAGGTGCTGATAACAACTGATGTCTCTGATGTCCACTGAATCACATTATTTTGCTCATTTTATATATAGATCGATCCTTGCGTAGATTTAGGAGGGACAGATCTGAGGTTATCTAGGCACACAGGGAGGGCAGCAGGCACAAGCGTTAGAGGAAGTAGGTCTGAGAACAGAAGCAGAGAGGAAGGTGTCTGTGTCTTCAACCAAGTAGACAGTAAATAACAACAAAAAAAGGAGAGGGGAGAGGCCAGTGCCTCATGGGCAGGCATTTGTGGGACTTGTGTGGGCTTTAGTAAGATGCAGGCTCACTGCTCCAAGGCGGAGAAGACATCTGAAACATCTAACAGGGTGGGATCTAGATCAGAGCCCCCACGATGGCCACCGTGCAGGTCAGTCAGGAGGTGGTTGCCCGAGTTCCTGTGGTAGCGCACGCCTTTAATCTTAGCACACAGGAGTCAGAGGTCGGAGGATCACTATGAATTCAAAGCCAGCCTGGGATGCCAGAGTTCCAGATCAGCCTGTCTTGGAGCAAGACCCTACCTCAAAAAAAGGGGGGGGGGGATGTCTTAGCGGGGATGGGATGGGGAAAAACAGTCTCCTACTAGATTCTGAGAGTCCATGTTGAGGAAATAGGTCAAAATCAAAGTCAAAAATCCCATGGCACTAAGTTGAAGGGGGCTGGCATCTGGAAGGTGGCTATGCTCACCACTACACCACCAGCGCAGACAGGGTTGGCATCTGGATGTGTACACTCAGGCTGGCCCAGGCTCTCACCCCAGGGAGGGGCAGCAGTCTCAGCACCTTGTGCTCAGCATCTCCTGGGTCAGCCTGGCTGACGTAGGTGACAGGACAGACTCTGGTTGATGGGGGAAAAAGGAGAGCCTGGAAGTGATGTGGAGAAACTGGATTCATTTCCTGCTTCTCCAGGCAGACAACTGCCGCCAGGTGCTGTGGCACCAGGAAGACATCCTTGTGGGAGAACCTCTGAGCCCCAGTCAGCTGACTTCATATCAGCTGCCTTGGTCGTGGGAGTTGCAACCTGGAAAACAATACCTATGCTCCGGTGCCGTGTACTGGCGAATAGTGTTCCACGTCAAGGCAAGGACGACTTTCCCGGGTCCCAGAAGGTGGCTTCAGATGGCCCTGTCCTCACCAGGTGCCTGGGCTGTGCATTCCCTCCATTCCAGCACCAGAAACAAGCATAGCAGAGGGAGTAACCGCAGACTTGTAAGGAATGGGTTAGAGGACGGGAGAACTGGAGGACTGGCCATCCTCTGAGGTCTCCAACGTGGCTCCTGATGCAGGAAGTCCTCTCTGATGAGAGTCCCAGGTTGAGACTGTGGGGCAGGTTGGGCCCCATCCAAGTTCCCTTTGTGCCCCAAGCCAATGAAGTCCGGGTCAGTGAGGACAGGGGAGGCTCAGGACTGGGTCTGATCACCCTGTCTCTCTCCTTCCTCACCCTCAGTTCAGAGGCCTGGAGGAGATGTTACTGGAACAATTGCCCTCAGGGAACTAGTGAAGACAAGGTGAGCACAAGAAGGAAAGACTGTGAGTGCCCGTCCCTGGCCACAGCTTTCCGAGGGTCCCCAGTGATGGGCAAGCTTCAAAGAGGTGCCCATGTCTCTCCTTTGCCACTGTGGGATTTCCAAGTGCACACATTTGCACAGGGACCCCAGGTGACCATTTGTTCCTCCCTGACCTAACTCATCCCAGCCATCTCTGCCCTTTGAACCCCGTTTTTCCCTGCTTCTCTGGTCCTTTGCCTCTGACCCCCCTTCCTTGTCTTTTCTCAGGTCCTTTCTGTTCTGGGCCCTGGACCGCAGAGGAGCTAGCTGTGCTGGGATTCACCTACTTGTCGGCTCTTGTCTCTCCTCCTCACGCGGAGCTCTGGGAAGAGACAGCTGAGCCGACCAAAGAGCGCCCAAGCCCGCGTGGCTGGATTGGCCACGTCCCGGTCGGCTCTCTCAGCCTCAGCTGTGCTGCCTCCCGGCCTCGCCCCCTCCCTGCCCTGGCAGACAGCCACGGAGAGGACCAGGTCCTAGCTGCTTCCTGCAGGTGCCCAGAGGTACCTGTGCCCATGGTGTCCCCAGAACAGTGATGGCTTTAGTTTTTTTCTATTTTTGTCCCTCAGATCGATTGGTGTCTCAGGCTCACACCTGGCTGTCCATTCTTTTGTAAGTCTATGTGCCTAGATTCCCAGTCCTCAGGCCCCACAGCCAATGTCCTCAGGTACCATGCCGCACACTCTGGGCCTGTGAGCCCACACTTGCTCACCAGACTTAGACACCAGTGCCGGGCAGGGCCTGAGAGATCTGCTCAGGACTCAGCCTGCATCCCCGGGGCCATGGCCCACACCACAGCAGGATGCCAGGAGAGCAAGCGCTGTGAAGGAGCCCACAGGTTGCCAACCTGTGCCCGTGAGACAGGTCAGGTTTTCCCCTTCTGACATGTAGGTGTACACTGTATATATGATATGAGCCCTTTTGAATGTTGGGTGATTAAATATAAGATGGTCATCGAGCTGTGCCATGTCATTTCTGGCCATTTTCAGGGATTACTTGTAGGAAGTTGAGGTAGGTCTTGTCTGTAATCTTCACACTCAGGAGGCCAAGGCAGGAGGACCAGTGGCAGTACAAGGCCAGCTTGGGCTGCACGGACCGACTGACCCGCCCACCCAAGTACCTGTCAAAGTGCTGCACAGACCGACTGACCCGTACACAAGTACCTGTCAAAGTGCTGCACGGACCGACTGACCCGCCCACACAATACCTGTCAAAGTGCTGCACGGACCGACTGACCCATACACACAATACCTGTCAAAGTGCTGCATGGACCGACTGACCCGCCCACACAAGTGCCTGTCAAAGTGCTGCACGGACGGACTGACCCGCCCACACAAGTGCCTGTCAAAGTGCTGCACGGACCGACTGACCCATACACACAATACCTGTCAAAGTGCTGCATGGACCGACTGACCCGCCACACAATACCTGTCAAAGTGCTTCGTGAAGTGGCAGCACATGCTCTGAATTTGTTTCACCCCTTTTCCTGGGATGCAGACTCCCTGTTCTGGTCATGCGTGAGATCCTTTCTGTAGTTCCATTACTACACACACGTACGCATTCTCATGCTCTCCCAGTGACCAGTGCACCACAGTTCTGTGATCCCCACTGCATTTTCAGGCAGCCTGAGTGTCTCTCCTCAGCCACTGAGGGCTTTGTCCAGTCACAGCAATGAAACCCCAACAAGGGTGATGTGGGTCTCTGTGTAGCCACATCCAATGGCCACTTCAATTTTTTCATTCTCTCATTTGAGCACAAACTGGTAAAAAACACTTTCTCCTCTGCTGCTGGTCACTGTCAACTTGTAAGTGACCTCAGTCAGGTCCCTGGCTTTCTCACTTAAAAAGACTTAAGGGACCAGGCGTGGTGGTGCACACTTTTAATCCCAGCACTCGAGAGGCAGAGGTGGGAGGATCACCATGAGTTCAAGGCCACCCTGAGACTACAGAGTTAATTCCAGGTTAGCCTGGACCAGAATGAGACCCTACCTCAAACCCCCCCCCAAAAAAAGACTTAAGGGGCTAGAGCGATGGCTCAGCAGTTAAGGTGCTTGCCTGCAAAACCTAATGACCCAGGTTTGATTCCCTAGTACCCACATAAAGCCAGATGCACAATGTAGCATATGCATTTGGAGGGCTCCCCCCACCCAGTGGCTAGAGGCCCTGGCATGTCCTTTCTCCCTCTCCCTCTCTGCTTGCAAATTAATAATTTTTTTTGAAAAATCTTCAATTTATTTTTTGGGGTCTGAGAAATCTAGATTTATACTCACTTACATACTACCTGCATAAGTCCATCATAAGAGGAAGAAAAGATCATGACACCAAAAGTAAAAGAGAGACTGATTGAGATGGGGAGGGGATATGATGGAGAGTGGAATTTCAAAGGGAAAGTGGGGGGAGGGAGGGTATTACCATGGGGCATTTTTTATAATTATGGAAGTTGTTAATAAAAAAAAATTATGGCTGGAGAGATGGCTTAGCAGTTAAGCGCTTGCCTGTGAAGCCTAAGAACCCGGTTTGAGGCTTGGTTCCCCAGGACCCACGTTAGCCAGATGCACAAGGGGGCGCACGCATCTGGAGTTCGTTTGCAGAGGCTGGAAGCCCTGGCGTGCCCATTCTCTCTCTTTCCCTCTATCTGTCTTTCTCTCTGTGTCTGTCACTCTCAAATAAATAAATAAAAATAAAAATAAAACATTAAAAAAATTTTTAAAGAAAAGGAAAACAAATACTTAGTTCACCCAATGTGGTGGTGCACATCTCTAATACCAGCACTCAGGAGGCAGAGGTAGGAGAATCACCATGAGTTTGAAGCCACCCTGAGACTACAGAGTGAATTCCAGGTCAGCCTGAGCTAGAGTGAGACCCTACCTTGAAAAACAAAAATCAATCAAACAAACAAAAAAACTGAATTATTGTTACAGAATAGCTCAGGAACATTTTACTAGCATTCCTCTAACTTTGCCTTTTTTAAATCTTTTATTTATTTTCAAAGGGAAAGAGAGAGAGAGATACTGGGCATGCCAGGACCACTATCCACTGCAAACAAACTCCAGATGCATGAGCCTCTTTGTGCATCTGGCTTTACCTGGGTACTGGTGAATAAAACCCAGGTTGTTAGGCTTTGCAGGCAGGCATCTTAACCACTGAGTCACCTCTTCAGCCCAGGTAGTCATTCTCTCTCTCTCTCCTTCCTTTTTCCCTCTTACTGTCTCTAACAAACATATAAGTAAAATATTTCTTTTGTATTTGAGAGACAGATAGATAAAGAAGCAGAGAGAGTGAGAGAATGGGTACACCAAGGCCCCTAGCCACTGCAAACAAACTCCAGATGCATGCACCACTGTGGTAGTTTGAATGGATGTACCCAGTAGATTCGGTTTTATTAAAGCTTCTTCAGTCTCTAGCCTCCTGGCTGGAAGAGGTATCACTGGGGGCAGATTTGAATTTTAGTCCTAAGGGATGTAAAGTGCCTGAGTTTTGTCTCGGGCTCGTGGAGTGTGCTTGCTTGTGGTGGTGGTGGTTTTTCTCTCAGCATAGACCTGTGAAAGGCACTTCTGCTGTTATGAACTCCCCCTGGATCGGTAAGCTTCAAATAAATTCCCTTCCTCTTATAACTTGTGCCTGGTTTGGAACTTCACTCAGCCACCTGAAGCTGACTATGGTAGAATTGGTACCAGAAATGGGGTGTTGCTGAAAAACCAATCTGACCATGTGGATTTTGGTCTTTTGGAACTTTTGTTTGGAGGAATGGGTATGAACTTGGTGCTTGCAACTGGAAGTGACTTCCAGAGTGGTAAGCCAAGTATTATGGACTTATATTATATTCTGATGAGAGACAGAAAATGCTAAGTACAGAAAAAAATTATATGTGGAGGCTTTGTTTATGAGCTTTCTAAGAGGAAGGGAAGATTGCAGAGTACTTTATTGGAACTGAGCTACTTGCATAAGGGTTGGCTGTGTTCTGCCCAGACCCAGAGAATTTGATCAAGGTTAAATTTATAATGGACTGATGTGCTTATGTGCTTGGCTAAGGATATGGAACTGAAAATTTTCAGATTTAACATTAGAAAAACTCAAACACGTTTAAAATTACTGGCACAGAGAATGGCTGATGAAGCTGCTATTGTCAAATATATTAACATTTAAAAGAAATATCAACTACTTTACATTAAAACAATAAAAAAGACGCCTGAGTGATTCCACCCCAAAAAGACTGAATGGTAAAAATACAAACTCTTTTGTAAAGAAGGAACCTGCTCTTCAAATTCACTGATTATTTCATCCCTGAATTAAAAGTATGGCTGTGTTCTACACACCTGGTATTTTTTTTTATTTTGAAACCATAAAATATACATAAACTTGGCTGGAGAGATGACTTAGTGGTTAAGGCATTTGTTGTCAAAGCCAAAGGACCCAGGTTTGATTCCCCAGTACCCACATAAAGCCAGATGTACAAGGTGGTGTATGCATCTAGAGTTTGCCTGCAGTGGCTGAAGAACCAGGCATGCCCATTCTCTCTTTCTCTATCTGCCTTTTTTTCTCTCTCTCTTAAATAAATAATTTTTTAAAAATACATAAAATGGGTCATGAAGTATACACAGTTCCAAGTGTCGCTGCTGAGATGTGACATATAGGCAAGACATGATGACCCTAATCAAGAGACAAGATGGACCATGGTTTTCATGGAAATCCAAAGATGTTTTGGATATACCAGGACTGTAAAAGGACTACCATGCAGCATTGTTGGCCTGGGATAAGTTTTCCCTGGCTATTCTGCCCAGCTGGAGGGGTGGAATTAAAAAATTCAGAGACTTGGGGTTGGAGGGATGGCTTAGCAGTTAAGGCATTTGCCTGCAAAGCCAAGGGACCCAGGTTCAATTCCCCAGGACCCACATTAGCCAGATGCACAAGGGCGCACATGTGTCTGGAGTTCGTTTGCTGGGGTTGGAAGCCCTAGCACGCCCATTCTCTCTCTCTCTCTCAAATAAATAAATTAATTAAATATTTTAAAAATTCAGAGATTCCTCACTTGTCACTGGTTATGATATTGGACTTGAACTACAATGTTTGATGTTTGCTAAGTTTACATTGTTTCTGTCTCTCTGTTATGCCTTATAACAGTTAAAAATGTTTACTGTGTGCCTTTATATGTTAAACATACATAACTTGATTTGATTTTACAGGATTCACAAATAAGAGACAACCTGAATTCGCAGATGAGACATGGGACTTTTGAAACTATCTTAAGTTGCTAAAGACTATGGGAACCTTTAAAGTTGTACTAAATACAATTTACAATGTGATGTGGTTATGAATCTATTTGACCAGGGGCAAAATGTGGTAGTTTGAATGGATGTCCCCAATATATTCAGTTTTATTAAAGTTTTTTGGGCTGGACGTGGTGGTGCATGCCTTTAATCCCAGAACTTGGGAGGCAGAGGTAGGAGGATCGCCATGAGTTTGAAGCCACCCTGAGACTCCATAGTGAATTCCAGGTCAGCCTGGGCTAGAGTGAGACCCTACCTTGAAAAACAAAAAAAAAAAAAAAAAAGTTTTTTAGGTCCTCAGCCTCCTGGCCGGAGAAGGTGTCACTGGGGGCAGATCCTGGGGTCTAGCACTAAGGTGTTTGTTACTGGGGTCAGATCCTGGGGTCCAGCACTAAGGCGTTTGTTACTGGGGGCAGATTCTGGGGTCCAGCGCTAAGGTGTTTGTTACTGGGGGCAGATTCTGGGGTCCAGCACTAAGGTGTTTGTTACTGGGGGCAGATCCTGGGGTCCAGCACTAAGGTGTTTGTTACTGGGGGCAGGTCCTGGGGTCCAGCACTATGGTGTTTGATCTAAATTCCAGCCTAAGATGTACAAAGTGCTTGAGTTTTGCCTGGGTTTCCTGGAGTGTGCTTGCTTATGATGGTGGTTGCTTTTCTCTCTGCATGGATCTGTGAAAAAGGGGCAGCTTCTTCTGTCATTGTGGAACTTCCTCTGGATCTGTATACTTCCAATAAATTCCCTTCCTCCTAATTCTTGTGCCTGGTTTGAACGTTATCTGGCTTACATGGGTACTGGGGAATCGAACCTAGGTCCTCAGGCTTCACAGGCAAATGCCTTAACTGCTAAGCCATCTCTCCAGCCCATAAATAAAATATTTAAAATTAAAATATAAAATAAAAGAATGTTGAATAATACAAAATGGTTTTTTGCATCTGTTGAGATTATCGTAGGGTTTCCAGTCCATTGCTTCATTGCTCTGGAGTATTATAGTGATCTTATTTTTCAAGGATGATTCCCAATTGATATACTATATGAAATTCTTTATGTTATGGGTTATTTATTTATTTATTTGGCAGGGTGGTAAGACAGAGTGAGAGAGAGAGAATGGGCACACCGGGGCCTGTAGCTACTGCAAATAAACCCCAGATGCATGTGCTACCTTGTGCATCTGGCTTTACATGGGTACTGGGAATTATACCCAGATCTTTAGGCTTTGCAGGCAAGCATCTTAACCACTGAGCCATCTATCCAGCCTTTTTTTTTTTTTTATCAAGTAGATACTTCATGTGGCTAAATCATGTGTTGGTATCATTCCCCTCCTCCCTGTCCCCATTCCACTAAGGGCCCTAATCAGTGGGTTACTGGTATTCACCATGGGGTTGTGGATTATCATTTGTGAGAGCAACAGTCAGTCATTGTGAGGGGGGAGATGCCTCTGGATACTCTTTCCCACCCTTTGGCTCTTATAATCTTTCCCCCCTTCTTCCCCAGTGTTTCCTAAGCCTTGGCAAGCGGGGTTAAATGTTTACTTCAGTATTAAGCACTCAGCAACTTCTGGACTTCTGCTGTGGTAGGTCTTGAGTGTCCTTGGTGTCCATGGCCATCACCCTGGACAGACTGCATTACAGGATTTTTAAAAGATACGAATTTAAGCCAAGCAAACAAAAATTCCCATGTTTCCCAGCAGCTACCAGATGAGCCCAGCACCATCACAGCCTTGGAAGAAGTCATGCGTGGGAGAGGGGGCTCTTCTGCAGTCTAACTCCAGGAGACTAATTCTGAACCCAAAACCACAGGAAGAAGTTGCGAGAACCTGAGAGAGCCTGGGCATAGGTCTGGCTCTCCTGACTCTCCAGAAGATGAAGATGTGAGCTCTGAGCAGAAACCTGGGGCGAGGTCGGCAGAGTTAGGGGCTTGGACAGGAGGGTCCCATACCAAGAGGAGCAGAGAGCAGAGCCTCCCCCAGAGGAAAAGACTGGGGTACTGAGAGGGAGTCAGGCAGCTTTGTTCAGTAGTTTAGGGTGACTGGGCCCTGAAAATAAAGGCAGGAATGTCTGTCCTTGTAATCTCTACATTGCTAGAGATCAAAGGATGATCTGACTTATCTCTCACCTAAAAGAGTTTCCTAGATCTGTTTTTCCACAACAATCTGAGCCCCTCCTGGGAAGGAGTTCCCCTTTCCTAGAATGGTCAAGTTCAGCCCCCAGACTTGGCATCAAGTTGGCCTCGTCCTGAGCCAGCCCCCAGCCCAGACCAAGAGAAAGCGGCTGTCTCCTAGGCTTCACCTCAGCCTGAAGGCGACGCCCACCACCGTAAGGTTATAAACAGACGTGAGCCAGGGGCCCAGCATGTGTCTTGGCTGTCTCCTGAACCTTGAGTTTCTGGCAAGCTTCCCTTGTTGGGCCAAGCGGGGAGACCACCACCACCACCCTTATTCCCTCAGGGCTTTCTACCTCCTCCTGCTCCACATGGCAGGAACTGTCATTACTTTTCCTTCTCTTAATGGAATAAAGCCTCTCTAAGCCTTACCCTCTCATCTATGGATTTGAATTCTTTAAATGCATAAGACAAGAATCTGGGGTACCCTAAACTTGTTGGTGCATTGGCATATTGATGTGTTGGCAAAGAACCTCAAAATTCCCATTTCAGTACCTTTGGCGCCATGGGGAGTCCACGTCCAAGGGCAACGCTGGCTGGGCCTTGAGGAAGCCCTGGGGCTGAGGGCTCCAAATCTGCACTCCTAACTCAGCCAGGACTCAAGGGAGCAAGTCCCCCCCTGTTGCTCCGCCCACCTGCCAGCCATGCACTCTGCTCCTTCCCCCTCGCCCCACCCAGCCACCCACCCACCCAAAGGCGCGCTCCTGTGCGCCGCGCCCGCTCACGCCCGGCCTCCAGGGGGCGCTCCCGGCGGCTGCCCGGAGACAGGTTCCCCGCGCAGAGCAGAGGGGCTCCAGGCGCCCGCCTCGCCCCTCTGCCATGATCCCCCTAAACGTAGCCGAGTCGCCGCTGCATCCACTGCAGCTGCGGATCTGGAACGTGGACCTGTACAGGGACGACAACCTCCGCACCTGGGTGCCAAAAGTCATCAAGGTACACCCTACCTGGGGGCCAGGCCATGGGGTACTTCCTGGGAGCTGGGGTCCCCAGGGTGGCAATGTCCCGGAGGAGGACAGGGCAGCCTCCTGTCCCACAGCTCCAGGGCACTGAGGAGGCTCCAACGGACAGGTCACCCAGGAGAGCCCACGTGAAACTTCTTTGAGCTCAGCTTTGCAGAGAGAGTAGTTCTCCAGGCCAGAAGGCAGGATGGGCAGGGCCACCAGGTAACGCTGGACTCAGATAGAGGCCCAGTTTCGCTGGGGTGTGTGCGAGACCACGGGTATTGGGTGAAACAGGACTCTGGGTGCATTCCTCATCATAAAATTAGGATGTCTGTCATGTAATTCAGACGTGGAACTGATGTCCACAAACCACTTAGGCCGCAGAAATCTAGACTGTAATATAATAGACACTCTCCGTAGGTCATGGCCAATTCATTTAAGGACTACTGCCATGGAGTGTGGGTTTTTCAGACTTCAACCAGGGCCTGGAACAATCATCTTAAAGAGTAACAGGAGTGTGGAAGCTCATGATAAACTTCGCCTGTGTTTTATTCATGGGGTCCTTGAGATGGACCTTTTTTGGGTGTGAGCTTTTCCACGGGAAAACTCTCATAAGTATTATCCATCCGAGCTTGGGTTTATTCCATGACATGAAAGCAAAAATTGTTGAAACACATGCCATAGAGAAAGGAAAAAAAATGTATAAAAATAAAGCAAGCACGTGTGATGTGTTAACACATCACACAACGTAGCAGCAGTCAGCTACTGAGTCCCACCTGGCAGAGGAGGAAGCTCAGCTGCTTATAAACCTCTCCAAAGAGCCCGTAGCGGTGACGGAGGGGCCAGTCCAGGCTCCGATTTACAGTCTTGTCGATTCAGGTTTAAGTTTACCTATATACTTTAAAAAATCAAATATTTACGCCAGTCATGGTGGCGCACGCCTTTAATCCCCACACTCAGGAGGCAGAGGTAGGAATATCGCCATGAGTTCGGGGCCACCCTGAGACTATAGTGAATTCCAGGTCAGCCTGGGCTAGAGTGAGACCCTACCTCGAAAAACCAAAACAAAGAAAACAAATAATAGGAGGGGAGAGAACCAGGGCCTCTTGTGTAAGCTTCTGTGGTGCTTTTATGGACCCTAGTAAGATGTAGGCTCATTTTTCCAGTGAGGGGAAAATACCAGAATGTACCCAGCACTGTGGGATCTATCAGACACCCACTATGGCTGCTGTGCATACAAGACACGAGTCAGGAGGTTGTTCAAGTAAGAGAAACCAGTAATGGGGATGGGGACAAGCAGTATGTCACCAGACTGGGGGGTCCATGTTGAGGGAATAGGGCAAAACCAAAGTCAAACATCCCGCAGCAAGCCGGGCAAGGTGGTGCACACTTTTAATCCCAGCACTCGGGAGGCAGAGGTAGGAGGATAGCCATGTGTTCAAGGCCACCCTGAGACTACATAGTAACTTGCAGGTCAGCATGAGCTAGAGTGAGACCCTGCCTCAAAAAACCAAAATATAAATAAATAAATAAATAAATAAAACAAAATCCCATGGCAGGGCTGGAGAAATAGCTTCGTGGTGCTTGACTGCAAAGACTAAGGATCTAGGTTTGACCCCTAGAACCTGTGTAAGCCAGATACACATGATGGTACATGCGCCTGGAGTTTGTATGCAGTGGTTAGAAGCCCTGGCACACTCTGTCTCTCAATAAATAAATAAATATAAAATATTAACAATAAATCTCGTGCCAAAAGCCAGACATGGTGGTGCATGCCTTTCATTACAGCAGTAGGGAGGCCGTGGTAGAGGATGGCTGTAAGAGGCTAGCCTGAAACTAAATAGTGAATTCCAGACCAGCCTGACCCAGAGTGAGACTATACCTTGAAGACCCAAAAGTTAAAAAAGAAAAAAAAAAAAAAGAATCCTGTGGCACTAAGTTGAAGGACCCTGTGGGTTAACCTAGCAACAGGGGAGGTGTCATCTGGATGTCTCCACTCAGGCTGGCCCAGAGAGGAGTGGGCGTGGCCTGTGGCTCACCCCAGGGAGGGGCAGCGACCTCAGCACCTGGTGCTCCCATCTCCTGGGTCAGCCTGGCTGGCATAGGTGGCAGGACAGACTCTGGCTGATGGGGGAAAGTGGGAGAGCCTGGAAGTCACGTGCAGAAACTGGAGCATCTCCTCCTTCTTCTATAGACCCACAATTGCATCCAGGTGCTCTGGCACCAGGCAGACATCCCCTTGGGAGAACCTCTGACCCCCAGTGAGTTGGCTTCATATAACCTGCCTTTGATGTGGCAGCTGTACCCAGGACAACGATATTTGACCTCGGACTCCATGTACTGGCGGGTAGTGTACCACATCAAGGCAAGGACGACTTTCCCCGGCTCCCAGCAAGTGATCTCAGATGGCCCTGTCCTCACCCGGTGCCTGGGCTGTGCATTCCCTCCATCCCAGCACTCAAAACAAGCATAACAGAGGGAGTAACCGCAGACTTGTAAGGAATGGGTTAGAGGACGGGAGAACTGGAGGACTGGCCATCCTCTGAGGTCTCCAACGTGGCTCCTGATGCAGGAAGTCCTCTCTGATGAGAGTCCCAGGTTGAGACTGTGGGGCAGGTTGGGCCCCATCCAAGTTCCCTTTGTGCCCCAACCCAATGAAGTCCGGGTCAGTGAGGACAGGGGAGGCTCAGGACTGGGTCTGATCACCCTGTCTCTCTCCTTCCTCACCCTCAGTTCAGAGGCCTGGAGGAGATGTTACTGGAACAATTGCCCTCAAGGAACTAGTGAAGACAAGGTGAGCAAGAGAAGGAGTACCCATCACTGCCTGTCACTGTCCACAGCTTCTCCTTTGCCACTGTGGGATTTCCAGGTGCACACCTCAGCACAGGGATCCCAGGTGACCATCTAGCTCCTCCCTGATCCCACTACCCCAGCAATCTGATTATATCAGCCCCATTTCTCACAGCTTCTCCTGCCCTTTGCCTCTGACCCTTCATCCTGATCTTTTTCAGGTCCCACCCGTCCTGTCTGTCTTGGAGCCTGGACCCCGGACCCCCAGGGAAGATGTTTGTGCTTGAATTCACCTCATTTGATAGTCCAGTTCTTTTTCCTCCACTATACTGGGCTCCAGGAAGAAACGGCTGACCAGGGAATGCACCTGCCCAAGTCATTAGATCTGCCCACAAGCTGGCCCACTCCCTAAGCAGTCAACTGTGCTCCCAGGCAGGTGGCACCAGAGAGGACCAGCTCCTAATTCCTTCCTTCACGTGCCCATAGGTCCCTGTGCCTATGGTGTTCCCAGCAGAATGATGGGTTTTGGTTTTTCTTCTTTTCCAATTTTGTCCCTCAAATCAATTGGTGTCTCATGTTCACATCTTGCTGTTCCCTCCGCTCCATCACCACAGGGGAGCAAGTCGAGGTGCCTGAATTCCCAACTAGGCCTCAGGCTCCAGAGCTAGTTTTTTGTTTCAAGGAACTACGTCTGCACACTCTTGCCGTGTGAGCTCCCTCTGTCCAGCTGACTTAGGCTCCAGTGCAGGGCAGGACCTGAGAGCTCCCTGGTGAGGAAGGACTCAGAGCCTGCACCTCTGGTGCCATGGCCCACACCACAGCAGGAGGCCAGGAGAGCAAGCGCTGGGAAGGAGCCCACAGGTTCTCCACCTGTAAGAGTGAGAGGGTTACGGTTCCCACCTTTGTCCTGGTGCCCACACATCAAGGTGTGCCCTGTATATGATATGAGCTCTTTGGAATGTGGGCTGATTAAATATAAGATGGTCATCTAGCTGTTCTGGGTCAACTTCTGTCCTTTCTCAGGGATTATAGGCACTGGGAAGTGGATGTAGCTCCAGGTTCACTGAGATGAACTTCCAGACCAGAAACAGTCATGGAGGAAGGGATAGTTATTGAAGCCTACAGACCCAGGGAAGTTCCATAATGGCAGAAGAAGCTGGCCTGCCTTCACAGGTCCAAGCAGAGGAGGAGAAGCCAAAAGCCACACAGCACACTTCAGGAACTCTGGGTGAATCTAGGCACTTTGCATGTCTCTAGATTGGAATCTCAAACCCACCCCCACACCTTAGGGCTGGACCACCCAGCAACACCTCCTCCAGCCAGGTGGCTGCAGATGCAAACTACAAACTCATAAAACACTGAATAGATTGGGGGGGCCATCTATTCAAACCACCACATGGGTCACGTCTGTAGCGCCAACACTCAGGAGGCCAAGGCAGGAGGGTCAGCGACAGTACAAGGCCAGCCTGGGCTGCACGGAGAGACTGACTGTCAGGCCTGTTGACTGGCACACACACGTACTGCCCACACTGCTGTGAGGTGGCAGCACATGCCCTGAGTCCACTTTGCCCTTTCTGTGGGGTGCAGACTCCCTGGTGGGGTCATGAGTGAGTCCGTTTCTGCAGTTCCATTTCTCCCACACATGCACACACTCACGTGACTTCCCCTTGATCCTTGACACCTGAATTCTACAACCCACACCACAACAGCAGGCCACGGAGGACTGCCCAGTCACAGCCCTGAAACCCAACAAGGACGACGTGGGTCTCTGTGTGGCCACTGCCAAAGGCCACTTGCATTTCCTCAGTCTCACCTGAGCACAAGCTGCTAGAAACACTTCCTCCTCTGCTGCTGGTCACTGTCGCCTCTTTGGAAGTGGCCTCGGTCAGCTCCCTGGCTTTCTCACTTATAAAGACTCTCAAATGCAGTTCTTTAGACCTGAGAGTTCTAGGATTAAACTCAGTTAATAGCTCAGCACTGCTTCCAACTAGTAATTTCTAATACATCCCAGTAAAATCGGAACTTCCAGTTGGCTAAACTCACACCTCCCAATTGATAAAGAGTATCAGTGCAAAGCAACTGGGCAGCTATGGTAACTGTGGTTTTTATTGGTTTTTTAAAATATTTTTTTAAATATTTATTTATTTGACAGAGAAAAGGGAAGGAGGAGAGAAAGAGAATGGGCATGCCAGGGCCTTCAGCTGCTGCAAACATACTCCAGGCACGTGTGCCCCTTTCTGCATCTGGCTAACATGGGTCCTGGGGAATCAAACCTGGCTCCTTTGGCTTTGCAGGCAAATGCCTTAACCGCTAAGCCATCCCTCCAGCTCTTTTATTTATTTATTTTTTGGTATTTCTAAAATTACTTATTTATTTGAGAGTGACATAGAAAGAAAGAAAGGCAGGAAGAGAGAGAGAATGGATGTGCCAGGGCCTTCAGCTGCTGCAAATGAACTCTAGATGCATGTGCCACCTTGCATCTTGCTTATGTGGGTCCTGGGGAATTGAACTTGGGTCCTTTGGCTTTGCAGGCATGTGCCTGAACTGCTAAGCCATCTCCCCAGCCCTGTTTTCTGTTTCTGAAGTAAGTTCTCACTCTAGCACAGGCTGGCCTGGAACTTACACTGTAGTCCCAGGCTGGCCTTGAACTCACAACAGTCCTCCCATCTGTGCCTTCTGAGAGCTGGGATTAAAGGTGTGTGCCACCGTGCCCAGCCAGAAACAGTGTTCTTTGTTGTTGTGGTTTTTTTTTTCTTTGTTTTTTGGCTTTTAGTTTTTTTTTTTTTTTTTTTTTGAGGTAGGCTCTTAGTCTAGCCCAGGCTGATCTGGAATTTACCAGGTGGCCTTGAACTCATGGTGATCCTCCTACCTCTGCCTTTGAAAGGCCCAAGAATTCAGAAGCTCAGAAATACTATCACACTCCAAAGGGAGCTTAAGCGGGCCACCTGCATACCTCAAACTCCAGGTTTTACTCTCTGTCAGAAGCAAGTAAAGAATCCCTCTTCTCATTGTATCAGAGCCCACTCCTAATATAAAACTAGGTAAAAGGGCATGAGATAGCCCTCAAGGATGGGAAATGAGTAATGAAGTGAACCACTTATTTGGTTTCTGTAAATAGCCTGCACCATAAGCCTTAATAGCCCACACTGTAAGCCTTAGTAGCCTACACTGTAAGCCTTAGTAACTCGCACCAGAGGCTCAGACCACCAAGGTCATAGGAGGCTGATACCATACTCTGTTACCCCCACCTAAGGAATTGCACAAGTGCTGACCTCCAAGGTCACAGGAGACTGATACCACACTCTGCTACTCCCACCCAAGGACCTGCGCAAACGCTGACCACCAAGGTCATAAACTAATTGGCTTAGAAACTATGGGGTGGCACCAACTGACTGGCTAACACCCTGCGGGGCTCCTAATATTAGAAAATGATTGGTCTAAGGCACAGGCTTTGTTAGAAACCCTATAAAAACTGTCCTGTTCCTGCATTCAGGGCTCTGCAGTCCTGTACCCCTGTGCGGTGTACGACTGTGGGCCCCAGCGCGCTTGGAATAAAATCCTCTTGCAGTTTGCATCAAGACCGCTTCTCGTGAGTGAGTGATTTGGGGTGTCGCCTTATCCGGGCAGAGCGTGGGGACCCCCTGTGGGGGTTTTTTCCTACACCTTCTCAGTGCTGGAGTTAAAGGCATGTGCCACCATACCAGGCTCAGCTTATTTTATTTTTTTTATTTTTTTTATTTTTCAAGGTAGGGTCTTGCTCTAGCCCAGGCGGACCTGGAATTCACTGTGTAGTATCAGGCTGGCCTTGAACTCGCAGTGATCTTCCTCTCTTGGCCTCTCAAGCGCTAAGACTATAGGCATGTACCACCAAGCCCAGCCAGAAAGTGTTTCTTTTAAGCAGGAAATTTCCTTCTGCCTATAAGGGAGAATCAGTTTTTTCCTTATCTCACTTTAGCTAAGGAAGTTTCCCTTCCCATAAAAGCCACAGTCAGAGACACCAGGTGGTGGTTGTTATTTTTCCCATTTCTGGTGACCCTCACCTGCCTTACAGCATAAGCTCTGCTTTCTCTCCTGCTCTTAAGTTGTATGATAAACTCTCTCACGTTCACCCTCTGTGGTCTGTGGATTTCATTCTTGAAGTTCATGAGACAAGAACCTGGGGTGACTCTGCAAGACGGTGTGACCATGACTTGTCTAGCACCCTTACTCCTGGGTTAGCCCAGCTGGAGGGTCCACAAAGGCCCCACAGCTATAAAAGCCACCACAAAATCCAGTGTCACTGTCAAGATAAACAGTGGCACACCCCACTTGGGGGTTCCAGTCCAGACCCCAGAGCCCCAGTGGGCTGGGCTGTGATGCAGGGAATGGATGAGGAGAGAGGAAGGCCGTTTTCAGTGTGAAGCACTCATGCTGGGCTATAGACAGGAGCCACCTGTGCAAGGACACATCTGGTCGCTGGCCAGGAGGTGGCAGAGGAGCAGGGGAGCAGGGGAGCAGGGGAGCAGGCTGGCCTGATGGGTGGAGAACCGTGAGTGGCTGACAAGGACGGTCAGCAGTCGCTGACTCTGATAGCTCCACCCTGCCTCTACGAACACTGCACTTTGAGAACTGAATTACATGAAGAAAATTAAATCCAATCTTATATTCAACATGTGAGGAATGAAAGAAATCCCCGGACTCTCCCTTTCAGTATCGTTAGTGACTTCACCTCTTCTCCACCAGCATCCGTGCAGGCAAGTTGGGGCTTGTTTCACTGAAGTATTAAGTATTTCATAATTCCTAAAGTATTGAGACATTTACACATCTTACATCTAATTATTTTATGTATATTTATTTACAGTTTCTTCCTTTTTTTTTTGTTTTTTTGTTTTTTGAGGTAGGGTCTCGCTCTGGTCCAGCTGGCCTGGAATTAGCTATGTAGTGTCAGGGTGGCCTTGAACTCTCTTGAACCTCTGCCTCCGGAGTGCTGGGATTAAAGGCATGCACCACCACGCCCGGCTCATATTTACAGTTTCTTTAATTTCAAAAAAATGTGGCAATTTTCAGGACATGGGTTTTATATGCCTGTGTGTGTGTGTTGGGGAATTTAACATAGGGCCTTGCATATTCTGGAAAAGTGCTAGCCACAAGGCTATATCCCCATGCCTGAATTTCATTTATTAAGCTGATTCAAAACTATTTAATTCTTTTATTGTGATAATATAAAATATACCCCCCCAAACAGACTATTATGGTCACAGTATAACATAAATTTACAGGCATCTTGTTACTGCAGCAGAGGGTGAGAATCTTTCTTGCATGCCTGAAACTTCTGCCTTTTCGAAGGAAAGTCCTATTCCCACCCTTGCCCTGCCCTGGATGGATGAGGTTAGTTATATGACTAGAATCCTGCACTGGGTGTCCCTCTGTGACTGGCTTATTTCACTTACCATGATGTCCTCAGCATCCATCTGTTTGGGAACATCTACGAGTATTCCTTCATTTCAAAAACATTTATGTATGTATTTATGAGAGAGAGAAAGAGAGAGAGAGGCAGATAGAGAAGATGGGCACACCAGGTCCTCTAGCTGCTGCAAAGAACTCCAGGTGTGTGAACCACCTTGTGCATCTGGCTTTATGTGGACACTGCGGAATCAAACCTGGGTCTTTTGGCTTTGCCAGCAAGTGCCTTAGCCACCAAGCATCTCTGCAACCCGGATTCCCTCATTTTTGAAGACTGAGCAATATTGCATTGTTCTTACACATCAGGATTTCTCCACCCGCGAGGGTCATGTGGGTTGGTTCCAATCCCTGGCCACTATGATAATGTGACAGTGCAAATGCAAAGATCTCCTTGAGTTCCTACTTTCCATTCTTTTTTTTTTAAATTTTTATTTATTTATTTGAGAGTGACAGACACAGAGAGAAAGACAGATAGAGGGAGAGAGAGAGAGAATGAGCGCGCCAGGGCTTCCAGCCTCTGCAAACGAACTCCAGACGCGTACGCCCCCTTGTGCATCTGGCTAACGTGGGACCTGGGGAACCGAGCCTCGAACCGGGGTCCTTAGGCTTCACAGGCAAGCGCTTAACCGCTAAGCCATCTCTCCAGCCCCTTTCCATTCTTTTTGATGCGCACCTTGAGGTGGGTCTGCTCGGTCCTACGGTACTTCCAGGTCAGTGTTTGAAAGAACTCCATGATGTTTTCCATAATGGATGCCTCACTGTACATTCCTGCAATGGTGCACAGGGCTGCACCTTTCTCACACCCTTGCCCACGTGTGCTACTTTCTGTCTCTAATTGCTTTGGTTGTTTGAGGTAGGGTCTCACTCCAGCCCAGGCTGACCTGGAACTCACTATGGAGCTTCAGGGTGGCCTCGAACTCATGGTGAACCAACTACCTCTGCCTCTGGAGTGCTGGAATTAAAGGCGTGCACCACCACACCCAGCTTTTACCACTCCCAGCTCTTGGATTCTTATTCTTTCTTCTTTTTTTATTGTTGTTCTTGTTCTTTTCTACTATGTCTGGTCTTTCTTCTTTTTTTCTTGCCTTATTGCTGTGGCTGATAATCCCTAGTGTAATGTTGAAGAACAAATGAAGGCAACATATTTCCCTTGAGCCAAGTCTTAAGGGGAAAATTTTCAGTCCTTCCATGTGACATTAGCCAAATCTCGATCAGTGTCCTTAGTCAGGCGGACGAAGTTCCCCTCCCGACCCAGTGTCGGTGTTTTATCATGAAGCAATGCTGCATTTTGCTAAACGACTTTTCTACATCTGTTGAGATGACTATACGGGCTTCTGGCCTTTTGCTCTCTTTTAACAAAAATTTTTTTAATTATTTATTTATTTATTAGAGGGAGAGAGAGAATATAGGTGTGCCAAGGCCTTCAGCCACTGCTGAATGCACTCAGACGCAGCGGACCAGCAGTCTCGAGGCTGCAGGCACATTTGAAAAGCTGGTGCTTTCCTCACTGATGTGCAGAAACACAGCTCTCCGTTGTCAATACCAAGCTCTGCTTGTTATTATTGCTCAGGCTTTCTGTGTTTTTATTCACTATTTTTGTCCATTTGATCTATGTGAGCCTGAAAAGACTCCATCCGCATTTCTTATTAGCAGTACATCCCCACCCTCTGCTCCAATGTCTGTGGCTCACGCTGCACAAAGTTGTATCATTGTCTGCACAAAAGTTCACTGTCATGTCCTGTGAATTGCAGCTTTTAGCAGTGAGTTTGCCTCTCACCCTTCCCAGATGAGATTCCACCAGGTTATATACAAAGATCTATGAGCCATGTGTTTGTTTTATTAATGTGCAGTTACCTGATCAGTTTTTTATGTAAATATTTTTATTTCTTTATTTGAGAGAAAGAGGCAGATAGAGAGAATGGAAAGCCAGGGCCTCCAGGCACTGCAAACAAACTCCAGATGTGTGTTCCTGCTGGTGAACCCAGCTTTATGTGGGTACTGGAGATTCAAACCTGGGTTTTTTGGCTTTGTCACCAAGCACCTTAACCACTAAGCAATCTCTCCAGCCCTTGGTATGTTTTTCCCATCATTTTCTGTATCTCTCTGTTTTAGATATGAGAGACAGAGAGAGAGAGAGAATATGCATTTTTAATTTTGCTGATTTTTTTTTTCTAGGTAGGGTCTCGCTCTAGCCCAGGCCAACCTGAAATTCATTATGTAGTCTCAGGGTGACCTCAAACTCACAGTGATCCTTCTACCTCTGCCTCCTGAGTGTTGGGATTAAAGGCATGTGCCACCATGCCCAGCTTTTTTTGTTGTTGTTTTTGTTTTTTTGAAATAGGATTTTGCTGTAGCCCAGGCTGACCTAGAATTCACTGTGTAGTCTCAGAGTGGCCTCGAACTCATGGCAATCCTCCTACCTCTGCCTTCTGAGTGCTGGGATTAAAGGTGTGTGCCTTTAAAAGCCATGCCTGGCTTTTGCTGAATTTTTGAATTAGTGAATTAAACCCACTTCCAGTTATTGATATATATGATCTGATATGTGGTCTTGGCATTGTTTGAAGTCTATATATATTATTACTATTCTATGGGGCCTGTTTTCTAAATTCATTTTTTAAATGTTTTATTTACTTATTTTATTTGAGAGAGAGAATGGGCACACCAGGGCCTTTCGCCACTGCAGACGAACTCTGGACACACTTGCCACCTTTTGTATCTGGCTTATGTGGAGCCTGGTGAATTGAACCTCAGTCCTTTGGCTTTGAAGGGTCTCTCTATCTTCTTTCTCTCGCAAATAAATAAATAAAACTAAAAACATTTGAAAGAAAGAAGAGAGAAAGAAAGAGAGAGAGAGAGAGAGAGAGAGAGAGAGAGAGAGAAAGAAAGAAAGAAAGAAAGAAAGAAAGAAAGAAAGAAAGAAAGAAAGAACATGCATTTGGAGTGGCTGGAGGTCCTGCATGCCCATTCTCTCTGTGTGTGTCTTTCTCTCTGAAATAAATAAAGATAATTTTTTAAAAACGTGCTGTTGTGCTTTGAATGTAAAATGCTCCCCTATAGGCATGTATGTTGTAACACTTGGTCACCGCCTTGTGGCGCTGTTTGGGAAGGCTGTGGAACCTCTAGGAGGTACAGCCTTGTTGGGGGAGTGGGTCGCTGAGGGGTGGGCCTTGGGGTTTCATTGCCTAGCCCCACTTTCTCGTTCTTTTTCTTTTTTTATATATATTTGAGTGAAGGAAAGAGGCAGAGAGAGAGAGAGAGAGAGAGAGAGAGAGAGAGAGAGATTGGGTGGTTGCGCCAGGGCCTCTAGCCACTGCAACGGAACTCCAGATGCATATGCCACCATGTGCATCTGGCTTACATGAGTCCTAGGGAATCAAACTGAGGTCCTGTGGCTTTGCAGGCAGATGCCTTAATGGTTAAGCCATCTCTCCAGCCCCCAGCTCCACTTTCTGTTCTCCCTCTGCTTCCTGATTCTGGCTGTGATGAGACAAGCAGGCCTGCTCTGTCTTCCCCACCATAGTGCACCCTGTCCCCTCGAAATGTAAGGTGAAATAAATCCCATGGTTCCTTACCTTCTGGGCACGTGTTTGTTTACAGAAATGAGAAAGTGACTGATTGAGAAACTGAATTTCTTTCTTTTTTTCTTTTTTTTTTTTGAGATAGGGTCTCGCTCTAGCCTAGGCTGACCTGGAGTTCACTCTGTAGTCTCAGGGTGGTCTTGAACTCACAGCAATCCTCCACTCACTTGGATTAAAGACAAGCACCACTATGCCTGGTGAAATATCCGATTCTTGTCCCACGCAGGTCACTCCACCATGGCCTGCCATCCACAGGGATCCCTCACCACAGCATTGTGGGGCATAGGGTGAGGGAGCCTGGGAAGCATGGGAGGGGCTGTTCATGTGAAGACAGCAGCTTACAATGGCAGACTGGTCTTGATGGCAAAAATCCTCCTAGTGGCTACAGCCTCACTTCCCCTCAGGAGAGTCCTCCCTTGCCCTCCTCCGTGGGCTCCTCTGTGCCTCACAGTCCTCCCTCTCCCTGCCTCACATCTCCCTCCCCCTTCGTACAGCTCATCTTTCAAACAGTGAGCATGGTATTTCACTGGGCACAGCCAGTGTTCTCTTGCTTGTGACTAGCTTTTCTTGATTCCAAGGCCTTATTGATATGATGTGTTAGTTAAAAGATTATTAAAATAAAGGTCTGCTGTGATCAATTACAGGCTTTCAATTTTCTTTCTCCTTCCCAGCACACCTGCTTCATTAAGTGCCTGAATGGAGAAATAAGAGGAAAATGTATGTGCATGACAGCACTTATTCTGGAAATCTCTGGAGCATGGGTGGGCTTCAGATCCGCTGAGGGAAGCCCCCAGGAGCTCCGGGAGTGGGCAGGGATGAGGAGAAAGCACCGTGCCTGCATGCCCCAAGACTGAGCGCCAACTGCTAGGCTGAGCGAGACGTATCTCAGGGGTGTCTTACACAGAGGTGACGTGGGCTTAGGGTGGCCGAGCTCATGCTAGCGGTTACGGAGCCAGGAAGTGGCAGGGCGGGTTTGGAGTTTGTGCCGCGTCACCACGCTCTGTGGTGGAGACCCGGGACACAAATGCCACTTGATTGGAACCCCAGCTCACCTGCTTCCTCAGACGCACAGGCCTTCTCAGAACCTTGTTTTCGCAACTGTAATAAAAGGGGCGCATTAAGCCCTACCTCCTAATGCTGCCTTGAGTATTCAATCATCCACCAGGTGGAAAGTGCTGGGCACATGGTCGTTTCCACAAACCTTAATGTTCTTCTTTTATGATATTTTCTATTTTTAGTGGAAAATATCATTACCACTGTTCTTAAGGGATAAAATCAAAAATTCCCCTACCATCATTGTACTTTGCAAAAACAGGATGAGCACCGGGGTCCCCACACCAGTTGTCCTTGCCTGTTCTCTCACTGGTGTGACTTAAGTGGGGGGAAGGGTGAGCCTTTGGGACAGCACACAGCCTCGGGATGACTGTTGGTCTGCAGAAGAGAGGGAGAGCGCCCTCAGAACAACGAAACTGGCTCAATTTCATTTTAGTTTTTAATTTTTTAAACATTTTTATTTATTTATTAGAGAGAAAGAGAGAATGGGCACACCAGGGCCGCTAGCCACTACATACGAACTCCAGACACGTGCGCCTCCTTGTGCATCTGGCTTATGTGGGGCCTGGGGAATCAAACCCAGGTCCTTAGGTTTCACAGGCCAATGCCATAACCACTAAGCCATTTCCCCAGTCCCTCGTTTTATGTTTTTACTTGCTTATTCTTAGATGGGCTCTCACTCTGTAGCTTAGGCTGACCTCAACTTCTGTACATAATCCCAACTGGCCTTGAATTTGTGGTGGTTCTCCTGCCTCACTTGACCAGTGCTAAAACTGTAGGTGTAGGCACCATGTCTGGCTGTACTTAAAACAACAACTGGCTCATTTGTTGTGGGGCTTGCTCCAACACATGACATACAATCACAAATAATTAGGCTGATTTTGACTCCAAGATACAACATCCCCTTCTCACCATTCCTACTTTCCTTGGGGACTGTTAGAGTGACAAACACCCTCATCATGTGTGCTTTGCGCTGCCTAGTCATATTTCTCCAGGTGCTTGTCCCCAGAGGAAAGGCAACCCTGGAACAAACCTGCATTGTTAGTTTAGTACTAAAACAAAGGCCTCCGAACACAAATGGAAACTGGGCCAACTTGTGTATTCTGCATATTCCTCCTCAGATTTCCCGACAATCCTCTCCCTGAAGACAGAGGCATGTGCATGGGTCCCGAATTTCATCAATTTTAGTTTCCAGGGGTTTGTTTCTGCTTTATTTGGGACTAGGTCTCCAGTAGTCTAGGCTCCCCTCGAATTCATTATGTAGCTAAGTATGACCTTAAACTTCTGAGCCTCCTGTCTCCTTCTCCTGAGTGCTGGGATTATAGGCATGTGCCTCCACACTCTGTTTTATGCAATACTAGGATCAAGCCAAGGGCTTCATGCATGCCAGGCAAGAACTCTGCCAAGTGAGCCACATCCTGAACCCTCCAGTGCTTTTTATTATTTTTTAAAAATTTGTTTGAGAGAGAGAGAAAGAATGCGTGTGCCAGGACCTCTAGCCACTACAAATGAATGCCAGATATATGCACCACCTTGTGCATTTGGCTTTACTTGGATACTGGGGAATTGAACCTAGGTCCTTATGCTTGCAGGCAAGCATCTTAACTGCTTAGCCATCTCCACAGCCCTCCAGTGCTTTTTAGAAACATGCGTTTACATCAGGTCCATGACACACAAGGCAATTTGCCAAATGGCTGGTGGCATGAGGCTGAAGGCAAGTCATGCAGAACTGCCAAGCTGGGATTTCAGCCCCAAAGATATGGCAACTTGCCGCAGGGCTCTGAGTTCCTTCTTCATTCAGTAAAGGAAGTTGGGCTAAAAAGCAATGATTAATGTAGAGTATCTTGAATAAGCACTGTTTAAAAAGGGGGGGCAAGGAGAAATGGGCTGGAGAGATGATGGTTTAGCCGCTAAGGCACTTGCCTACAAAGCCTAAGGATCTAGGTTCTATTTCTCAGTACCCACATGAAGCCAGAGGACAGGGTGGTGCATGTGTCTGAAGTTCACTTGCAGTGACTAGAGGCCCTGGTGTGCCCATTCTCTCTCTCTCTCTCCTTCTCTCCCTTTCTTGCTCAAATAAATAAATCTTATTTTAAAAAGGGAGATGTGCCGGCCTGCAGCACGAAGTTCGAAACAGACCCCGAAGAGGGGAGTGGGAATGAATCTGAGACAAGAACACAAGGAATGGAGCCAAGACAAGTTCTGATCAAGGCTCAGGTTTATTCAGGTAGACACAGGCTTATATACAGAAGACAATGCCCTCGTGCCCAGGGCCATGTGGTAACGCCCCTCTATCAGGTGCCTATGCCTTATGTTCAATGATGCCTGGCGTTACTTCACCTGGGCTGCCTTCTCACCCAGGCTGTAAGATAAGGGATTAAAGACCACCTGTAGCTCCCGAAGTCAAAGAGCAGCTGCAGCTCCCCTGCGGCTCCCGACAAGGAGAGACTTAGGGGAGGCCACTGATTACTGACTGACCTCTGGCGTGGAGCCCATCAGACCATACCAAACGGAGTCACACACGCTAAAGTCAGCAAACAGCAACAAAACTGGTTTCCTGACCTTCCAAGAAGTCAAGACAGGGAAAATAGCCAAAACTCCAAACACGCGTGACGAGCAAGTCCCCTTTGCCTAAGGAGAGAAGCTATGAAACGGCCAGCTTTTCTCAGACCGTGCAACCAGCCTCGTCCCCCGCCTGGAGGACACTCATCCTAGGCGGAGAACAGGGGTTGTCTCAATTTTGAATCGACAACCAGATCTTTAAATCTGCTATGATTTTGTCTTCCTGTGGGAGTAGACGCTCTTTTACTCCTCAACTTCCTAGTAGGAAACAGGTACAACTGCCAGCAGCTGCGTGTCCCGGGTCATTAGGTGGCCTGGCTTGGATGTGAACCCTCCTCGCTGGCTGTCACCATTCACCTACTGGCCAGGGTCCACCTCGGCTCCTTAGCCAGGAGCGGAGGAGGCAGAGAGCTCAGCGGGCATCCCAGCAGAGGAGTGAGAGCTGAGGAAGAAACAATGGGCCACAAACAAGAAATTAAGGAGAGCTGGGTGTGGTGGCGCACGCTTTTAATCCCAGCACTTGAGAAGCAGAGGCAGGTGGACCACCATCAGTTCAAGGCCACCCTGAGACTACACAGTGAATTCCGAGTCAATCTGAGTTGTTTACCTTGGGGAGTGGGGAGAAATCAAAGGAGGCCAATCCAGCAGGGCCTCCCTGAGGAGGCCACAGGCATGTGGAGGTAGAAGTGATGGTCACCATTCTTACTCTGAAGGGGAGCCCACAACCACGGCTCAGCCAACATGCCTGGCAGACAGCAGCTTCCTGTTCCTGGAGGGTGAATGGAAGTAAAAGGGTCAGGCCTTGCTGGTTAGGGCAAGGATTTATGCTAAGAGCTTTGGGAAGCCAGGAACTAACTGGATCTGGCTGACCTCCAGCTGCTACATGGAGAATGGGCCCTCAGGGGACAAGAATAGAAGCTGAGAAACCAATTAAGCTAAGAAGCCTAAGGCAGAAGTTGGCAAAATTTTTCTATAAAGGGACAGATAGTAAATTTTTTGGCTTTATGGACCATAATAGTCTCATCACTTTTCAACTCTGCCATTATTGTGAGAACAGCCATAGATAAATAAATGCTGCATGTGGCTGTGTTCCAATAAAACTTTATTTATAAAAACAAATGCCTGACTGAACTCAACCCACAGGCTGTAGTTCTGACTCCTAATCTAGGTGTTAAGTTCTAAGATACAAAGTCACCAGTTATGAAGGTCTTCTGGTAAATGGATAGAGAGCCACTTGCAATTATATATTTTTGACAAGGGGTATTTATTTTTCCAATTCTTCAACATCAACTTTGATTGCAGAAGTGAGACATGAGCACACTTCCCCTCTAAGAAAATAAAGCCTCATCCCCTTTGACGAAGTAGAGAAGGTGTGGACTTGGATGGGAGAAGAGTCTCTCGCCGTCTGTTGTACAGGGAGAGAAAGTGTGAAGACGGGGCAGGACGGGGGATTTGCTGAGCAGAGGCGAGACACTTCCTGTCTGAAAGCCACTCTTTCCTCTGTCACTCATGGGTGAAAAGAAGTGTCTGGGGCTGGAGGGATGGCTTAGCGGTTAAGGCGTTTGCCTGAAAAGCCAAAGGACGCTGGTTCAATTCCCCAGGACCCATATGAGCCATATGCACAAGGGGATACACGTGTCTGGAGTTCGTTTGCAGTGGCTGGAGGCCCTGGTGTGCCCATTCTCTCTCTCTCTCTGTCAAATAAATAAGTAAAAATAAAAATTAATGTCTGAGTAAGTCTCATGGGCTGAATTGTATGCCCCTCCCATCTATAGATTTAGGTCCTGAGTGTAAATCCCTTAGACTGCAACTGCATTTGGGCAGTGTCTTTGAGGAAATTATTAAGGTAAAATGGAGTCATACATGTGGGCCCTAAGCCACTATGATCGGTGTCCTTATAAGGAGAGGAAGTTAGGACACAGACACAGAGGGAAGGCTTGGAAAGGCACAGAGAAGACGCCAAGTTGGGAGAGTCCTCAGAAGAAACCATTCTGCCCACACCATGGTACCAGGCTTCTGGCCTCTGGGACTATGAGAAAATAACTTCTGTCATGTTTGCCACCCGGTCTGTGGTTCTCCACGGCAGCCCTAGCAAAGAAGACGGAGTATGGCAGTAAGGCTTCTAGCGTGCTACAGGGAAAGCTGTGACTTGAACCAGCTCCCTGCCCTGGCCCGCAGCAGCCAGTGTGCACAGTGACCACAGCTCTATTGAGATGCTGCTTCACAAACCACTTGCAGAAGGTGTGATGATTAACTCCAGTCATCAAATGATGGGACTTAGAATCACCATGGAAACAAAGCTCTGGGCAAGTCAATGAGAGAGTTTCTAGACTCAGTTAACTGGGGTGAGCGTGCATGCCCCGAATGTGGGTGGCACCATTCCATGGATTCAGTCTGGTGTGGGCACCAGCAATCCTCGGTGTCTGCTTCCTGACTGCAGATGTAATGCGGCCAGCTGCCACGCCTTCCCAGCCACAGTGAACTGTAACCCTAACTGTACGCTGAAGTCAACCCTTCCGTTCTTCAGTTGCTTTGGTCAGGCATCTTGTTACAGCAACAAGAAAGGTAATTGATATGGAAGGAGATCTATCCATGTGAGCACAGGACTCAGTGGTGGGAAGGTGGGACTGTCACTTGACAGAAAGCTTGAGACAAGGGAGATTGAGTTGTCATCTTATACCTGGTTTTGGAAAAATCCTAGGGGGGATGAGGGAAAAGAGGGTATGAACACATGATGTATCTATATGAAACATCTTGTTAATAATAATAATAAACATATAAAAATCCTAGGGGATGGGGAGTAGAGAGATGGCTCAGCAGTTAAGGTGCTTATCCGCAAAGCCTAAGAACCCAGGTTTGATTACCCAGTTCCCATGTAAAGCCAGATGCACAAAGGGGTACAGGTGTCTGGAGTTCACCTGTGATGGCAGGAAGCTATGGCACACCCACAGTCTCCAGTTTGCACATCCTCTCTCCCTCTCTCCCTCTCTTCTTCTCTCTCTCTCAAGTAAATAAATAAAAACTAAAAAGAAATTCCAGAAAAACTGAGTTGCTTAGCTGATCTCTGGCCTCCAGAGGTTTGGAGGCAAGAATTCAAAATGAAATCTACTAGCCTCTTCTGATTGCCATTTGTCTGCCAGGACATTCTGGCCAGGTTGAGAAAAGAGGCCACTGGGATTAAAACAAGCCTTGGTATTTTACCTAGTATAGCAGTTGCCTTCTTGCTGCTGGGATAAAACCAGACACTGCTCATGGAAGGAAAGGGCTCATTTGGGTTTATGGTTGCAAGGGGTGGTTTCATCCTGGTGGGCTGGACTAATGAACCCCAAGGTGTGTCCCCAGTGGCACACCTCCTCCAGCAAGGCCCCCTGCTGGGGACTAAGTGTCGCAGTCAGCTTCACGTTGCTGCAGAAACCATCCAACCAAGAGCCACTTGTGGAAGGAAAGGCTTTATTCTGACTTACGGACTCAAGGGGAAGCTCCATGATGGCATGAGCAAAAGGTGGACATCACCTCCTGGCCACCATTAGGTGGACAACAGGAACAGGAGAGCGTGCCAAACACTGGCAAAGGGAAGCTGGCTATAACACCCATAAGCCCGCCCCCATCAATGCATCACCTCCAGGAGGCTCCAATTCCCAAATTGCCACCAGCTGGGGACCTAGCATTCAGAACACGTACGTTTATGGAGGACACCTGAATCAAAACACCACAGTGAGGCTTAATCACAAACACATGACATTATGGGGGGGGGCATTTTACATTCAAACCACCACACCTGGTGAATAAACACAGAAGCAGGGTCAAGAAGTCTCCCATGTTCACAAAGAAATGTTTGGGACAAAGAGTCAAGGCTGGGAGGGAAGGCTGGAGTGTGGGAACACTGTGGGGGTCTTCACACCCTGCGCTCAGGAAAGAAGCCCTCTGCCAGGGTCTCCCACATTCCTGTGCTCTTACTGTGGCTAATTTGTTTTGGAGGGGTTTTTATTTTGTTTCTGCCACCACTGTGTTTTTTCCTGCTATGAAGAGATTCTTCATTTTTTAATATAGTCACATTTATTGCTTCTTCCTTTGTGCCTTCTGTTTTGTGTTCTTGGTAAGAATTCTCTGTAATTTTTTCATATTTTCCTCTAGTATTTTGTAATTTCCTTTGTTTAAATCATTAGTCCATCTGGAATTCGTTTTCATATAAGAAATGAAGCAGTAATCTAACCAAGTTTCTTTTTATTTCCAAATGGCTAGCCAGTTGTTACAAAGCCTTTTATTGCATAATGTGTTTGTCTGTCACCAGTGCCTGGAATAGTCATCTAGATTGTGTGAGGGAAGCAAAAGATCGTCTCTTCCCTTCTAAGGTTTTTGTGGGCCCCCCTGCCTGAGAATTTCAAAAGGGACAACAAAAGGGGAAACATTCACACTTTACCGAATGTAAGTTTACATGACAGCAGCTATAAGCAGGTGAAAACCAAAGACACTGGGTGAGCCTTACAGGTGGGCTGAGAGCTAGAGATGTGACAATGTGTCATGGGGGCTTGTGCCAAGGGAGTTAACCATGAAAGTCAACACCCCAAAATCCAAGTCATCACTTTATTTAGTCTGGACCCTGCCTCCTCACCTGTCCCCCGCTCAGGACCCAGCCACCCATCCAGGACTCTGAGGCACCCGGGACTCCGAGGCTCCGCGCTCACTCACACCCGCAGTCACCAGCTGCACCTGCTCTCTCAGCTGTCTTTTCCCTCCATCCTCACTGCCCCTGTCTGGCTGACACAGGGTCCCAGCCCCTGTTTAGGGCTTGCCCAGGGCTCTCATTTGGAGTAAATGAGACCACAATCCTCCCTTACTTTTGCTTAAAGAATCAAATTTTCAGCTGAGCATGATGGCGCACACCTTTAATCCCAGCACTCGGAAGGCAGAGGTAAGAGGATCGCTGTGAGTTCAAGGCCACCCGGAGACTACATCGTGAATTCCAGGTCAGCCTGAGCTAGAGTGAGATCCTACCTCAACCCCCGCAACACAAAAATCAAATTTTCACATCAAGTTGGGCACACAGTGCTATGGAGAAGGCAGAGTGGCACCGGCAGTCTCCCTGAATGTCCCCAGCTGCATGCCAGCCCACCTTCATCACACGTCGGACTTTGGTTCGCCTCAGTGGCACTCAGCCGTGGTGCACAGTTCCCTGTGAGCTGGACCAAGCTCCGAGTCAGCAGAGCGCCCCATACATTTCTCCTTCCGGGCACAGGGGCAGCCAAGTGGAGGCTCTGCAGTGCCTGTGGGGCTCATACAATGTTCCCAGGAAGCTCCCAGACTTTAGAAAGGACTGACACACACACGAGTCTTGTGGCCTTGGCAGAGCAGTCACAGAGAGGGGACTCTACACATACGGTCTTTAGTGGTCCCCACCGGTAGCACAGCAGAGAAGGGCAGGGACCGACTCATCCAGGATGCTGGGGTGTGTGCTCAGCACTGATTCTCACTGGTCAGCGCAGAGGCTGTGTGGGTGGGAGAAGGTGCCAGCCCTCAGGCCTGGGCACCAGATCTGCGCTGTGACTCTGCTCTCAGGCTCTGGGGTCTCCCTTTCTTCAGCCATTTCCGCATAGCACCCTAGAACCCCGAGGACCACCTTCCCTATGCTGACATCCCACCCACAGGGGCTGGTGTGTCTCCAAGGCAGTGTTCTCAGCCGGGAGCAGTCTTCCTCTTCCAGACATGTGTCTGAAGGCATTTTTGTGTCAGCACCACTTGGAGCAGGGGTAGAGGCCGGCCGGCCTGCAGTGCTCACAGCCAGGGACCCAGCTGGTCTTGGCTAAGCACTCTCAGCACTGACATCAGTGAACAACCCCCAAGCCTCTGTAAACCAACCTTCCCCTTTCCCAGAGCAGCAAGCTCTCTGTGAACTTGACTCCAGTGCCTGTAAGTGTTCTGATACCTTGTCAAACAGAAAATACTTGCTTGGAAAAGGTCTTCATCTTACACTGTCTGCTTTCTCTGCTTGGTTTGGAGGCTGTTCTGACCCCAGAGGTCACAAACATATTTCCCTGCACTTTTTTTTTTTTCCAAGGTAGGGTTTCACTGCAGCCCAGGCTGACCTGGAATTCACTATGGAGTCTCAGGGTGGCCTCGAACTCACAGTGATCCTCCTACCTCTGCCTCCCAAGTGCTGGGATTAAAGGCATGTGCCACCACGCCCAGCTTCCCTGCACTTTCTATAGATGCATTTCAGCTTTAATAAGGTTAAGGTTTCATTGAGTTGTGATTTCTTCTTGAGAATGGTGTCTCATTTCTTGCCACTCTCTGGTTCCAGGAAGGTTCTGATCAGGGCCTGCCTCGCTCCTCCTTGCTCAGTTCCTTCTGTCCGTGTTTCCCACACAGGGACCTTTGCTCCCTCTTGCCCGTATTGCTGGGTATCCTGTGGTGACACAACCAAGTCGGCTGTCATCGAAAGCTCTGCCTGGCTTGTGGATCTCCAGAGGCTGCCTGCCACCTCTTCTGCACCTGCGTTGTGTGTGCACGTGTGTGGATGAGCACATGCATGATGGGGCACATCCATGGAGGTCAAAGGTTAGCCTCGGGGTGCCTGCCCCTCCTTCCACGTTGCTTGATATATAGGGTCTCTCTTTATTTTTCTTAACATTTTTATTTATTTATTTGATAAAGAGGGAGAGAGAAGGGGCACACCAGGGCCTCCAGCCACTGCAAATGAACTCCAGACATGTGCGCCCCCTTGTGCACCTGGCTAATGTGGGTCCTGGGGAACTGAACCTGGGTCCTTTGGCTTTGCAGGCAAACGCATTAACCGCTAAGCCATCCCTGCAGCCCTCTCTCTTGTTTTTGACACTGAAAGTGATAGTCTAACTGACTTGCAAGCTTCAGGATTCTCTGGGCTCCACCTCCCCTCGTCATGGGCACATTGGGATGAGAGACACGAGCCCCATTCTGTGTCCAGCTTCACCTTGGTGCTCGGGCATGGGACTTGGGCAGGGGGCTTGCAAGCAGGAACATTTAACTGTGGAGAGCTTTCCCAGGCCCATGTGCACCTTCATCCCCAGCCTCCCCTTCTGGGCCTTCCACGGGGGCTCTGCTGCTGACGAGCCCTGTCCCCACTCCCCCCCCCAGTGTGGAGGAGTGCAGGACGTTGCAAAACATTCCTGTCTGGGGCCACAGCTGAACCAGGTAAAGGGCACACGGTGACTGAGCACGGGGGTAAGGCGCAGCACTGTTTAATGCGGAAGAGCACAGTCGTCTTCAAGGGCCAGCCGCACGTCCAGGAGCAGGACCGAGCAAATGTGAGCTGTGTACCACCACTCCCCGCACCCCCATCCCGTGCCTGTGGAACACCGAGACTGGGTGGGGGGCGCTGTGTGGCATCTGCCCGCCACTGGACCTGCTTCCGGCCAGCATTAGCAGCTCTGAGGTCTGCCCATAAGGCACGGAGTCCCCACCACAGCTGCTCCCCTAAGGTCTCTCTGGAGCTGAGCCATTCTCCTCTGTGGGGAGTGAGGGCTGCTGGCAAATCTCCGTCCATGGGCTACACTGGGGAGAGGGCCGTAAGAGTGGCACCAGGAGGGTTGGGGTGAGGGGCACAGAGGGGAAGAGAGGCCACAGCTTGCAACCAGTAGGGGACATAGTCAAAGCAGGCCCCCGGCGGCAAGTTAGCTAGCCTAAATGCAGATCTGAGCAGGGCAGGAGTGAACGCCAGCCGGCAGCACGTGGAACAGCAAGTATGCAGCGTCCTCACTGAGGTGCCCACAGGTACGAGAGGGTGAGGGGCAGCAGGCCAGGACCCGCCTTCAAGATCTGAAGAAGGGGAAGGAGATGGTCAGCAAAGCACAGCAGACCTGGGCGCCCGAGTGCCGGTGGTCCAGCGCCTCTGATGGGCCTGGTCCTGTCCAGCCAGCTGTAGCTGCTACCAGTTTGGAGAAGCAGCCCTGTGTGCATCGGTACGGGGTACTTCTCGGGCCCATGCCCCCCAACGCTGTGGTCAGTAGCAACGTAAGAGCATCAGATTTGAGATTAATTGCTGCTAGCCCTGGGCATCATGGCCACCTTAGCTTCAATATAAAGTGGAATGTTAATGCCCACAATTCTTTCCAGGATTCGTGGTGACCCTCATACAGTGAGGACCTCTGCTTACTGTGGGGGCCGGCCCTCAGCAGCTGTATCCACAGGAGAAGGAATGAGTAGCCACACAAAAATAAATAAATAAAAATCAAAACCTCAGACCTCAGGGAGCAGTGAGGGAGGGCGGGGAGGGAAGCAGCACTGTCTTCCAGAAAGAGGAAAGGTCTTCGAGCACCTGTCTGATCTCTTCCTTAAGAGGCACGGGCCCCGACATACCAGGCCATCAGCCGCTCCCATCACCTGCCACGTCAATGCAGTTGATGGCTCAGAACCAGCTGTTCTGTGGGGCCAACCTGCAGGAAGAGGCAGTGGCCATCAGGACCCCTGGACGACACACACCCAGCCAGCCGCATGACAAAGCAGAGGTGGTGGTGGGGGATAAAAATCCAGATCTGGGGGTTCTGGAAGCTGAGGTGGTGTCACCTCTACCTGCAGCCCCACCCATGCCTTCTCTCTCATGTTCTTCTCTCTCTCCCTCCCTCCCTCCCTCCCGCCTCAAGTCCACTACTGCGGCTGGACCCTATTTGAGCTTTTGAAGGGGGAGACAAGAGCCCCCAAGGGTGGGAAGGGGAGCAGGGTAGCCGCTGTTTGATGCCTGCTCACGCATTCAGCTGAAGCCATCACACTTGCCTGGCTGTAGTCCACTATTTCCCAGAAGCTGTGATCTGATGACCAGTACCTCCTCCCGGGGTACAGCTCCCACATGTGGGGCAGCTGGTAGAGAGCGATGTTGTACAGCTGCACAGATTCCTGGAGGCGCACTGCCAGCTGCCACAAGTGAACCATGACGCTCTGTCCGGGCTGGAGCACAGAGGAGGACAGATGAGGGCCGGGCCCTGCCGGCCGGGCTGCCAGCCTCGGCGTGGCCAGGGTCAAGGACAGAGGTACGCGTTTCGGTAGCCCAGACCACAGTCTTGCTGCCACCACCTGGGCTCGGGCTGCCTGGCGCGCTTCGGGTCTGACACAACGCTCCCCTGCCAGCCCTTGCCCTCCTCCACTGTGCCACCCACAACGCAGTGGTGGTCCCCAGGCAGGCAGGTCCTGGACTCGCCCTGTGCGGCTGTGTTGCAGCCGGCTCCATGGATCCTTTAAACATCAGAAAAGATACCCATGGACACCACAGTGATGATTTTTTTCCAAAGAAATATCTTGCAGTTTGGCTCATGACCTTTACATACCCTTACTAAACACAAGACACAACAAAATTCAGCCATCTCAGAAAGCTGCCAAGAGAACTCACTAGAAGCCATAACCAAGCTCTAAGTGTCACACTAGGAAACAGAAAACACGGGGGGGGGGGTGGAGAAGAGGAGAGGAGAGGGCTGGAGAGAGAAGAGGGAGACAGGAAGACACTCTTCACTAGGGAAAAAGGCACTCTGCCCCCCCATGGCCAGGTTACTCCAGAAGCCATCCCGTCCCTAGGGAATGTCTTCTTGCACCACCGTGGCCCTTTCTAAGCACATCGTGTTTTCTCAAGGTAGGGTCTGGCTCTAGCTCAGGCTGCCCTGGAATTCGCTGTTGTGGTCTCAGGCTGGCTTTGAACTGCACAGGGATCCTCCTACCTCTGTCTCTTCAGAGCTGGGATTAAAGGTGTGCGTCACCACACTCAGCTGGATTTTTATTGTTTTTTTTTTAATTTTTTTTGTTCATTTTTTATTTATTTGAGAGCGACAGACACAGAGAGAAAGACAGATAGAGGGAGAGAGAGAGAAATGGGCGCGCCAGGGCTTCCAGCCTCTGCAAACGAACTCCAGACGCGTGCGCCCCCTTGTGCATCTGGCTAACGTGGGACCTGGGGAAGCGAGCCTCGAACCAGGGTCCATAGGCTTCACAGGCGAGCGCTTAACCTCTAAGCCATCTCTCCTCAGCTGGATTTTTAAATGAAAATATTTGGTCTATAACTTTTTCATGATTCATTTAGCATAGGGTGCACAAATGATTTTCCAAGTTTTTTCTCAAATTTTTCCAGAATAAGCTATAAAAAGTTGCTAGAAAATGCACTACCTTGTTTGAAGCGAAGGGCTGGAGAGATGGCTTAGTGGTTAAGGTGCTTGCCTGCGAAGCCCAAGGACCCAGGTTCAATTTCCCAGTACCCATGTCAGCCAGATGCACGAGGTAGCCCAAGCATCTGAAGTTTGGTTGCAGTGGGTAAAGGCCCTGGAGTGCCCATTTTCTTTTTCTCAAATAAATAAATAAAATATCTTATTTATTTATTTATTTATTTGAGAGTGACAGAGAGAAAGAGGTAGAGTGAGAATGGGGGCACCAGGGCCTCAAGCCGCTACAAATGAACTGCAGATGCGTGCACCCCCTTGTACATCTGTCTTATGTGGGCCCTGGGGAATTGAGCCTCAAACCAGGGTCCTTAGGCTTCACACGCAAACACTTAACCGCTAAGCCATCTCTCCAGCCCAACTTTTTTTTTCTTTAAGTGAAGGGCAAAATTGGGTTCCAATGTTTTATTTTTCTGCAACATTGGGATAGAGCCCACGTTTTTCCAAGCTAAAGCATACAGACCTTTTTTCCTTTTTGTTTGATTTTTCTACCTTGTGCATCTGACTTATGTGGGTCCTGGGGAATCCAACCTTGGTCTTTAGCTTTGCAGGCAAGCACCTTAACCACTAAGCCCTTTCCCCCAATACTTGTTTTTTTTGTTTGTTTGTTTGTTTTGTTTTGTTTTGTTTTTTTTTCAAGGTAGGGTCTCCCTCTAACCCAGGCTGATCTTGGAATTCACTCTGTAGTCTCAGGGTGGCCTCGAACACGCACAGATACTCCTGCCTCTGCTTCCCAAGCTCTGGGATTAAAGGTGTGAGCCACCACGCCCACAGAAAAAAACTGTTCCCTGAGGGCTTTGCTGCCTATTTAAATCCCAGGGCAGCTGTGCTTCGAGGCCCAGCCCACAGCAGTTTCCACCACAGTGGAGTGAAGGGTCTAGGACCCCACCCAGGCCCTGGGTCATTTTCCACGGGTGAGATCTGTTAAGCGTTTCCACTGGCTATTCAAATTCATGGGCTGCAGAGGCCTTGGCATCTGGGACCCAGTGTGCTGCTTTCACATGGTGCCCTCGCCGCCATCACCCTGCCTTCTTGCCGACCTGAGGAGCTCCTCGGCCACCCACCACACCCAGCGTCCATGGCTGTCACTCTGGCCACAGTCCTCACCACCACAGGACGGTATCTGACTGCCTCCAGGCAGGGCCTCCTGGTACCAGGGCTGGGCTGGGCTCAGTATCATGTGCTCCAGCTGCCAGACAACCCCCCCCCACCCCATCAGGGCCCAATCCTCCCGCAGTGTCCTGGGTGCCCCCCCACCAGGACTTACCATGATGCCCTGGATGTCACCGCCCTGAACTCTCTGGGAAAGACTGAAACTCATCACCATGACCACCCAGGTCCTCCTGAGGTCGTCCTCATAGATGCCAGGCCGGAGGAACCACAGGCGGCCAGGTGGCAACCTTAAAGGAGGAAGGGAAGGAGGGGGTAGAGAGGGAGGCGGAGGGGGAGGAGGGGGAGGAGGGGCGGAGGGAGGAGTTGCTGAGGAAGCCATGGCAATGCCTGGGCCCCACATGCACTGGTTGGCCTCCCTTAAGTGCAGCCAGTCTCATGTGGGGCGAGTCTGGGGGCGGGGCCGCAGCAGGGTGTGAGAAACAGGTCTCCTGTGGAGATGGAGGAGCACCTGTGTCCTCTGGTTATCCCGCCTAGTCCTCTCCAGACACCCCCAGGCCGGCCGCTTCCATTTCACCTGCTCCTGTGGCCTCTTCTCCATCACGGACCTTCCTTTGAGCTTGGAGCCTGGCTGTGAGCCAGTGACCTTGGCCCCAGGGGTGGTCAGGTCAAGCCCACTGTGGGCCAGGCTTCTCTCCTCGGAGAACCAGGAATGTTTGCTGTCAGGACCATAGACAGAAGGCGTGACACCACAGGTGTGGGAGGTTGGGGCACCTCGAACCCTGCTGACCGTCCTGGCTGTTAGACGCTACAGCCATGTCCTTCTTGCCGCTTTGTCAGGAGGAAGTAGGAAATCGGGCTTCTCTAAAGACCCTGGCGTGGGTGGTCGTTTTGCTTTTGGAAGCTTACATAAGCGTGGTGTTTCTGATTCACACAAGAGCATTGCACGGTGCCCACGGCATGCCAGTCATTTTTCCACAGGGCGCCCCGCTGCCTCTTCCCACAGCTGCACCCTAAAGACTTTCACCCCATGTCCCAGAGGAAGAAACCAAGATGTGAGTGGTGAGCAGCCAGAAAGAGGTGGGAGGCATTGGCAAGCAAGAGCCCTGCTCTCCCAACACCCAGGCTCTTTGTTGCCTGCCTTGCCTGAGCTTGAGCAGGGCCCTGGGGCCTGGGGAGGTGGCTGCAGACAGATGCCGGCCTCGTCCTTCAGCATCGTGTCAGATGCAGCCATGGCTCCTGGCCACGTTGTTCCTCCCCACTACCTGGCACTCACTGGAGGATTCACCCTCCAGGGTGCATGTCGCCAAAATCTTCAAAAAACACATCTGTCTCCCCAGGATTGATCCTTCTCCTTGCTGGGTGGGTCCTGACGACAGAGCCGCACTTGCCATGCTGCCCTCCTCCAGCAGAGGGAGCACTTCCCAAGCCACAAGCTCAGGTGCAGAGGACCCGGGCACCAAGCTGGGCGAAGGCGTGATTCCAGACCGCAAACACCTGGCACTGGGCAGACCTTAGAAGGCTGTGGGAGGGACACTGATCCCCCAATACACTTTGCCCGGCTCCTCTCTGGTACTGGGCCAGAGCAGGCAGGATGCTGGAGATACGGAGAGTAGAAAGTGCATGACTCGGGTGGTGTGTGGATCTCCCTGTAATGGAGCTGTGGGGTACAGACAGGAATGCCAATCCGGGCAGAATGAGGAGCAGGGCCCGCGCTGGAGCACGGGAGTGACGTCATGCGCACCTGATAAATGCCTGAGCTGAAAAGGTGTCTGGACCCAGAACTGGACGGCGGTGATGATGAGGAAGGGCAGGCTGGAGATGGGGCGGAGCACAGGGGCCACAAGCAGCGCAGTCCTGCTCCACAGGACCAGGAGTCAGAGCTAATAGGCAGGGCGAGGAAAGCAGCTCAGCTCCACCGTGAAGACGAAGAAGGCAGTCTGGGTGCGTTTTGCATAGTCTAAGTCATTAAAGATACACTTTGGGGGCAGGAGAGATGGCTTAGCGGTTAAGCGCTTGCCTGTGAAGCCTAACGACCCTGGTTCGTGGCTTGATTCCTCAGGACCCACGTTAGCCAGATGCACAAGGGGATGCACACATCTGGAGTTTGTTTACAGTGGCTGTAGGCCACTGGCATGCCCATTCTCTCTCTGCTTCTTTCTCTTTCTGTCACTCTCAAATAAATAAAAAGAAACAAAAAAATTTGTTTTAAAAAAAGATAAACTTTGAGGGCTAGGGAGATGGCTCAGATGTTAAAGGTACTGGCTTGCAAAGCCTGCCAGCCTGGATTCAATTTCCCAGTACCCACATAAAGCCATATGTTCAAAGTGGCCCGTGCATCTGGGATTTGTTGCTATGTCAAGGGGTCCCCGGTGTCCCCACACTCTCTCATAAATATATATTTAAATACATTATATATATGTTAATATATATAATATATATTATATATATTATAATATATTATTATATCTCTCATAAATATATATTTACATATATATACGCTTTGTTTTCATCTCAATATTTATTGACTTTGGATTAACTTTCCCTATTATCCATTTAAGTTGACATTATTTCTACCACCATTCCTCCTTGAGTGGAAGTCTTGCATAATGTCATTAAAATCCTCTTTCTTTACTGGACTGTGGTCACTTCTGACATCAGTCTGGGGACACACACAGATGCATCTGTTGTGGACATTCCGTTCCAGTTGTCTGCCTCCCTAGGTTTGTGCTAACCCTCACTGCTCGTAGCTCCCTTTATCATGGTCTTGACACAGCATAAGCTCCCAGCTTAGTTCTTCCTGGGTTTTGATGGTTAGTTCATGAGTCAAATGGAGGGAGCTTGGGGATGAGATTCACATTCAGATCAGTGAACTTTGGCCTCTCAATGCATGTAGGCCTCTTCTGAGCAGTTGAAGGTTCCAAATAGAAAAGATCAGCTTCCCTGAGCCAGAGCAAGTCCTCAGAACATGGTCTGTCACTGGAACCGCACTGCCAGATGCTATGAGCCTGGAGCCCACCAATCCACGTAAGTCGGAAGACCTAGTTCCTTACCATAAATCTCCCATCTCCCGTTGGTTCATGTGACACTGTGCTCCGGGAAAGACAACCAACGACGTCTCCGTCAGAGCAGCTGTGACTGCTCATGAGACACTCAAAATTGGGCCTGTTGACATTCCCCTGTAGAAGGAAGAGGGTAGGGAGGGCTGTAAGACCCTCGCCCACCAGCTCTAAGGCCCTCTCGGTGCTAGCTGGATGCAATGTCTCAAGGTTTTAAGGGGCGATCAAGAGACGGGGTGCTCCGGCTGTGTGGCTATGGGGAGGTGCTCATCCATGCTAGGATGAGACCTTTGGATGCCAAGTCTGCTTTGGGGTCTCCAGGCTCCTGTAAGTAATCTGTCACTGGTGTCCTGCTGGGGGTGTGGGGGAAGCAGGCATCTCCCCATAAACAAATCTCATTAGCAGTTGTTTCTCTAGAGGTGCTGACTAACCAGGTGGCCTTTGCCCTTTATATTACAGATGAGTTGTAGTGTCCGTTCATTGCAGCCCCAGTTGCCTGCAAAGCCTGCTGGGACCCTAGTTTGCATAGCGCTGAAGAGAGGAAAGTCCATCATGTCGGAATCACAATGGGCACGCCCCTCTGTGTCCATGGCTGTCTTAAATTTAGCTCTATGACTTCATTATACTTATTCTTAGATATTTGGGTTGATGCTACTTAAGTGTTGCTATTTTCTTTTTTTTTAAATTTATTGCCACACATACTTCCTAGTGTTCTGCTTGGATGACTTAGGAACTCATGAAGTTCTTTAGGGTTTTCAAAAAATTATTTATTTGAGATGGGGAGGGGGTATGATGGAGAGTGGAGTTTCAAAGGAGAAGTGGAGGGAGGGAGGGTATTACCATGGGGTATTTATTATAATCATGGAAGTTGTTAATAAAATAATTTTAAAAATCTATTTATTTGAGAGAGTGACAGAGATAGAGAAAGAGGCAGATAGAGAAAGAGAGAGAGAGGGAGGGAGGGCACACCAGGGCCTCCAGCCATTACAAACAAACTCCAAACACATGTACCACCTTGTGTATCTGACTTGCGTGGGTCCTGGGGGAATTGAACCTGGGTCCTTTGGCTTTTCAGGCAAATGCCTTACTGGGTAAGCCATCTCTCCAGCCCTAGTGTTGCTAATTTCAATTCTGTATTATTATAGCTTGTTGCCAGTATAGAGATACAATGAAATTTTGAACGTTGGCCCCATTTATAGAGATCTGGGTGAATTCACTTAACTCTAATAGTTTATTGTTTGTGGAAAGTTAGCCCCTGTGTCTTCAATGATCCCTACCTCATTTTTACCTCTCCTTTGGTATGTCCAATCATGGCTTTACAGTATGTCTCAAGCCCTTCTGTTGTTTTTCTCCTCTTTTTCCCTGTCAGCTTCAGGTTTTGTTGTTGTTTGTTTGTTTGTTTTTGTTTTTCAAGGTAGGGTCTCACTCTTGCACAGGCTGACCTGGAATTTGCTCTATAATCTCAGGGCGGCCGCCTCGGCCTCCCGAGTGCTGGCATTAAAGGCGTGCGCCACCATGCCGGGCTTCAGCTTTGGTGTTGATGGTTTGCATGGGCTTATCCTCCAGCTCCCTAACTCTGGCATCGCTGTGCTCAGTCCGTTCTTATACCAGATGAATGACTTCTTCTTTTTGTATGTATATGATGTGTATGTGCCTGTTCACACGTGTGTAGGCACAGTATGTATGATGCATGTGCACGTGTGTGTGCATGTGTGTGGGGGCCAGAAGTTGATGTTAGGTGTCTTCTTCCATTGCTCTCCCTTATGTCCTGAGGCAGGGTCTGTCCTTTGAGCTGGGCCTCGCCCACGTGGCTAGTCTAGCTAGCTTGCTGTAAGGTTCCCTGTCTCTGTGCTGTCCTGAGCGCCGGGGCCACAGGTGGTCTGCCGGGCATGCGCAGCATTCACATGGGTGCTGGAGATCTGATCTCAGGTGCCCCTCCTTGCATAGCAAGTGCTTTGTTGACGGAGCCATCTCCCCGACTCAACAGTTGATCAATTGAGACACACACACACACACTCTCTCTCTCTATTTATTTGCAAGTGGAGAGAGAAAGAAGACAGAGAGGAGTCAGGCATGGTGGCGCATTCCTTTAATCCCAGCACTTGGGAGGCAGAGGTAGGAGGATCGCCGTGAGTTTGAGGCCACCCTGAGACTCCATAGTGAATCCAGGTCAGCCTAAACTGGAGTGAGACCCTACTCCAAAAAAAAAAAAAAAAAAAAGACAGAGAGTATGCACATACCGAGGACTTCAGCCCCTGTAAACCCACTCCAGGTGCATGTGTCTCTTAGTGCACCTGGCTTGATGTGGGTACTGGGGAATCAAACCTGAACTGGCGTTACAGGCGTCTGTGGTCATGCCCGACTTGATGTGGATGCTGTACAATTGAACCCGGAGTCAGTCGGGCCCTCATCCTTGAGTAGCCAGTGTTCTTGCCCTCTGCGCTATCTCCCTAGTCCTTGCTTTTATCATTATATCAACAAGCAAAAAGGCTGGCATGCTAGAGCACAGATGCAGTCACTTTAAGAGGCTCTGCTGCTGGGGCTTACAGCCATATGGGAAAGCAAGGCCAACCTCCTGTTGCCAGGGAAACCCAAGGCCTCCGGAAAGGTGACGGCACTGGTCCTGTGTAGTGCCTTCTTGTGAGCAGAACAGTCGAACAGTGCGTGAGAGCTCTCCCCCTCAGGCACCTCGAAGGACTAGAGAGCTTCTGTCTACCCGACCCTTGCCTCCGTGGCCTGCATGAGACTCACCTAGTCCATGTCTGGACACCCCTTCCCCCCAGAAACTCCCTTTTATTCCTGGATCCTCTTGTTCTCTGGCTTTGTACCCCATCGTGCCACCTGTGACAGGGTGCTCCTAGCAGAGCTCAGGTTCTAAAACATTGGTCTCCGAGCCTCTCACCACAGCTCCTGCTCTGCCAGCGCCCTCCCTCTCATAACTGTCTATCAGAAATGCAAAAGCACTCGTGGAGAAAGAACCTCAACAGGCCTCTGGCTGACCCCAGAGGGGCCAGAGACTCAAGTGTGCTGGGCTGGGGAAGGAGTAGAGGTTCGTAACCATCATGGATGAGACTGGGTAAGTCCAAGAAAATGCAAACTGTTTTTTTGTTTTTTTAAAATGCATCTTTTAGAGAGCGAGCGAGCGAGCAAGTGTGTGTGAGAGAATTGGTGCACCAGGGCCTCAGCCACTGCAATTGAACTTGAGGCTTGTGACGCCTAGTGAGACTTTGTACCTGTGTCACCTTTGTGTGTCTGGCTTACACAGGACCTGGAGAGAGGTAGAACATTGGTCCTTAGACTTTGCAGGCAAGGGCCTTAACCACTAAGCCATCTCTCCAGGCCCCAAACACAAACTTTTTTTTTTTTTAAATTTTTATTAACATTTTCCATGATTATAAAATATATCCCATGGTAATTCCCTCCCTCCCCACCCCCACACTTTCCCGTTTGAAATTCCATTCTCCATCATATTACCTCCCCATTACAATCATTGTAATTACATATATACAATATCAACCTATTAAGTATCCTCCTCCCTTCCTTTCTCCACCCTTTATGTCTCCTTTTCAACTTACTGGCCTCTGCTACTAAGTATTTTCATTCTCATGCAGAAGCCCAGTCATCTGTAGCTAGGATCCACATATGAGAGAGAACATGTGGCGCTTGGCTTTCTGGGCCTGGGTTACCTGACTTAGTATAATACTTTCCAGGTCCATCCATTTTTCTGCAAATTTCATAACTTCATTTTTCTTTACCGCTGAGTAGAACTCCATTGTATAAATGTACCACATCTTCATTATCCACTCATCTGCCAAACACAAACTTTTAAGCATGAGATATACTTAAAATCTACAGTCATAGCCAAATAACCAACCAACCAACAAGCTGAGCTTGACAGTATTAAGTGTTAGGCCACAGGAGAGTTCCCCTTATTGTTATGGTCCTCCTCCAGAAGTGGGGGTGATGTGGAGCCAGCTCTGCTCCCCATGTCACCTGCCCATCAACTTCCACACCTACCACACCAGGGCCAGGCAGGCAATGTAAGCTGCTTCACTCCAAGTTGGCTCCATCTCAGAAGGAAATTTTTTAACTTTTAAAAATGTATTTATTAACAACTTCCATGATTATAAAAAATACCCCATGGTAATACCCTCCCTCCCCCCACTTACCCTTTTGAAACTCCATTCTCCATTATACCCCCTCCCCATCTCAATCAGTCTCTCTTTTACTTTTGATGTCTTGATCTTTTCCTCCTCTTATGATGGTCTTATGCAGGTAAGTGTGAGGCACTGTGAGGCCATGGATATCCAGGCCATTTTGTGTCTGGAGGGATGTTGTTGTATGGAGTCCTGCCATTCCTTTGGCTCTTACATTCTTTCTGCCACCTCTTCCACATTAGACCCTGAGCCTTGGAAGGTGTGATAGAGATATTGTAGTACTGAGCACTGCAGTCATTTCTTTCCATCACCATGATACCTTCGGAGTCGTCCCAAGGTCATTGCCATCTGAAAAGAGAAGGTTCTCAAGCAAAAGTGAGAGTAGCATTAATATAAGGGTGTGAACATTAACAGAAGTGCTTACTGGGCAGTTTGATAAGCATAGTATATACATTTGGCCAGACAACAGCAGACGTTACACCCCTAGGGCTCATGACTACCCCTGTTTTAAGTTTTCAGTATCAGGGATGTATTCCCTCCCATGGAGCAGGCCTCCAGTCCAATTAGAGGGCAATTGGTTTCCCCCATAACAGACATGCCACTATTTTACCCGTTGGCTCTTTTGGCCTGGCTGGCCAATTAGAAGGCTTGAAGTGTCCACTGATGAATATCTTCACTGGTGATTTCTCTTTCTCCCATTGAATTGCATGCAGAATGGCTTCTTCCAACTTTCTGTCAGCTGGTCTACATGGAGGAGGTTATCAGCTCAGATCCAGCAGGATTTCTCAGTGGCCTTGCAGCCCAAGTATATGGAGTCTTCAACAATATCAGAAGGAATTTTTAAAAAAATATTTTATTTATTTATTTGAGAGACCAGAAAAAGAGAGAGAATGAGTGCGCCAGGGGCTCCAGCCACTGCAAATGAACTCCAGATGCATGTGCCATCTTGTGAATCTGGCTTTACATGGATACTGGGGAATTGGATGTGGGTCCATGAAACCATCTCTCCAGCTCCCCAGAAGGAAAATTTTGATAGAGATAAATTTTAGTCTGAGAGGCTTTTCCCTTTGAGTTCTGCTAAAACACAAGTAGCTTAAGTAGTTGCCAGGAGAGACAACCTGGTGGCCTGTCTCTTCAGCCCCCGCCTCCTGCCTGTGGGACTTTCCTCCCATTCATATACCCATTCCTCATGCTTCCCATTTGCATAAATCCTACTGGCTTATGGTGACCCCTCCCTTCCTATGCCCTTTAGCTCCCCCATGCAGAGTCCCTCGTGGCCCTTGGTGTAGAGCAGGAGGAGGCTGTGGCCAGCTGCATGCTTCCAGCCTTACCAGCTCAGTTTGGGGCAAGAGGCACACTTCAGATGAGCTCCAGGGCTGCAGAGATGGCTCAGCAGCTGAGGCACTTACTTGCCTGCAAAGCCTAATGACCTGGGTTTGATTCCCTAGTACTCCTGTAAAGCCAGATGCACAAAGTGGCACATGTATGTGGAATTCATTTGCAGTGGCTGGAGGCCCTGGTGTGCCCGTTCTCTCTGTCTCGCTGCTTGCAAATAGATAAAATAAATAAAAATACTTTTTGCAAAAAGATGAATTCTTATTTGTTGGCCCAGGAAGACCCTGACCCTTCCCATTCAAGTTTTCTCCTGGCAAGAACTGAGAGCAGGTAGGTTCTTTCATGACTAGATGTCTACAGTGGCACTTTGTCCAAGGCCAGACTTTCTCTCTGCAGGATAAGATGCTCCACAGCCAGACTGAGGAAAGGACGCTTTGTCCATCAGCAACAGGCTCGTCCTGCCCTGGCAATGGATGGTCTCTGTCACTGTCAGGCACTCCCTGTTCCGATGGAGGGGGCGTGGGTGGGGAGAGCTGGGTTGTTGGAGGAGGACCCACGGTGAAGTGTATCGCCCCCAGCCATTGCTTCTCTCCACTGCACCCAGAATAGACAGGAATCCTCCCGGACAACCAAAGTGTTTTCCACTTACAAATGAGCTAGAAAAACACAGAGCCCCAGGGTCCACTTGAAGTAGAGGTCCTTGCCTACCCCTTCCATCAGAAAACTCTCTCCCGTTCTTGTAGTCAGACTTCCATTCAAGCGTCCATCTCACTTGGCCATGACTTCTGGCAGTTTCCCTGGCTTCCAGGTAGAAGTGACCTCACCCCCCAGCCACCGAAAAGCATATAGGATCTGCCATCACATAGTCCTGAATCCAAGGCCTAGCTCTGGCCTTTACTATGGTGACCCTAGGCTTACAATGTGCTGTTTTGAGCTTTCTACCTTCCCGGGGAACACAAAGGCGATGTCTGTGCTCGACAGCTACAGCCAGGAATGGTAACATTTGAGAACTTGTGTGGGTATTCAAGCAAGGAAACATAGCTACTCCTCAACCCTTGATCAGAGAACAGCCCTTCTGTGTTGGGGAAGAGCCGTCCTGTTTGGCCGAATGTGCAGCTGCAAGAAGGATGGAGCCTTGAGGGAGGAGGGGGCACCCGCCTAGCCAGGCCGATCGGCTGAATCAACTCTGTAACTGGGTGACAGTGTCACCTGGCCAGATCATCTCACATCCAGGAGTGGTAATATTTGTAAAGACCCTGGCACATGGTATGTACTTCAAGTGGGAGATGCCTAGCATCTCTTATTCATCTCTCTGTCTCCAGCAACAGACCAATGCCAGGGGCACTGGCACAGCCTAGTAACATTGGTTGGAATGGAATATCCTTTATGTTTCCTAGTTTAAACCACTCCAGCCAAGTTCACCATGAGTCCAGAGGTGTGCTGGAAATACAATTCATTCAGAGACTCCCTTCCCGGCCAGACCTCATAAAAGCAAGCTCACAAATAGAAATGCTCATAGCCAAAGCCAAGGGCCCAACTTTTGAAAGTGCACCATGGAGTGGAGAGGTTGAAGGGGCTACAAGAGACGTAGCATCCTGCACGCCCGTGGTCCCCCGGGGCCCTGCAATTACCCATCCTCATGTGTAGGACTCCTTTGTGACGGGCCTGTTTAGGTTAGCAGAGCTGCCCAAATGGGAGGGACGACCCGATTGGTCAGGAAGCTGCCCTTGTGGCCGGCAACCTTCTCTGATCTTGGTCCAGAACAGGCTGCCAGACAGGCTTGGCCCCCTCTGTGGACTCTCCCTGTGACTGCCCGGGCTGTGGTTTTAAATGGTTCTTCATTTAATCCATCCGAATGGCCCAGAAGGAAGCATTTGTCTTTAAGTGGGTCATTCCATAGAGTGTGGTGGCTGCCTTCTTTTGCTGAAGAAATTGGGTCTTTGCAGTGATCAAGTATCCACTCCGAGGCTGGGGTGAGGGGAGGGAGGCTAGGGAGCTGCCCGTGGGAACTGTGCCGCACTCTTACACTCATGTTAGCTGCAAAGAACTGAGGCCGGGAAGTCACTGCCCCTTAGCCAAGTGCCCTTAGCTGGTTACCAGAGGAGCTGGAATCTGAACGCCAGGCTCTGCTCCAAGCGCCCTCCTCTCTGCCACCACACTTCAGGTGCACGGTGGACCTGCTGGGAACTCCACCACTCACTTCCAGGAAGTGGCTGGCTTTCACGAGCTGGCCCTGCGTGCTGAGGAACCGACGTGCAGCCACAGGGCTGAGGACGAGTCATCCACACCCCCATCTAGAGGGTCTCAGGCCAGTCCTGGCTGCTCTAAAGCCAGCCCTCTCGAGATCCAGTTCATGCACGAGGTGTGTTGGGGAGGAGATGGAAGGAATCCATTGGACAAATTCAGGAAGGGGCTAGAGAGATGGCTCAGTGGTTAAGGCATTTGCCTGCAAAGCCCAACCACCCATGTTTGATTTCTCAGGACCCACATAAAGCCAGATGCACAAAGTGGCACATGCATCTGGAGTTCATTTGTGGTTGCTGGAGGCCCTGGTGGGCCCATGCTGTCTCCCTGTTTCTCTCTCTCTGCCTCTCTTTCTATGTATCTCTCGGCTTGCGCGTGCATGAGCTCGTGTGCACACACACACACACACACACACACACACACACATATATATTGGTTTTCTGAAGTAGGGTCTTGCTTTAGCCCAACCTGGAATTCACTATGTAGTCTCAGATTGGTCGCGAACTTATGGCGATCTTCCTACCTCTGCCTTCCAAGTGCTGGGATTAAAGGCATGTGCCACCATGCCTGGCTGCAAATAAATATTTTTTAATGTCATGAATAGAACATCTCTTATCTAAAACCATGGTCACAGTTGCTTGGAGTTCTCAGAACTCTTAGGGATGTCAGTTGACTTACTTGGCCTCCTGAGAAGGAAGCTGTTAAGGCCATCCTCCTCTCTCCGTTGTTCATACAGATATCATATATCCTGTTGCCCTAACTGTAACTGGGTCCTCAGATACTCCTGACTCCTCCCTATCTATTTGTAACCACTCTGTGTTGGGCATGGGCCTAGCACTTGCCCCTCCCAGCTTGCCTCCCGGGCCATTTCAGTGGCTTATAATCAACAGAAACCACCATCGTGATTCTGGATGTTGAGGAATGTGTGGGAAAGGAAGAGGGAGATGGGCTGGGGGGGGGGTGGGGATGGCAGGAAGAGGCAGCAGGCCAGACCACTTGGTCCAGCAGGAGCCCTTGAAGAGGTCTCTGAGCAGAAAGACTTGAGGACTCCTTCCAAAGTGATAGAAAGGCTGAGCAGTTCCAGAATGAGGACAAAAACGGGAGAATGGAAAGGCCAGCTTGCGGAGGAGAAACTGACCTTGTAGAGGCCTTGGAGAAAGACGGCAGGTTAGTCACACGGGGCCTCGAAGGCTGAGGTCAGTCTGCTGGCCGTGTGAAGCACTGAAGGCTGGCCCCCAAGGGAGACAGTTACAGAAGTCCCAGGAGGGCTGTAGAGTTCTGCATCCCAAGAGCAGAGATGGGAATGGAGAAGGGGCCGGGACTGAGGTGTACGCAGCATGACTGGAGGATGGACCGAGCGGGCTTGGAAGGAAGAAGGAGGACAGCTACCTCTCCTGAACCCACAAGGGCCTTGCCAGCCTTCCTGTCCACTGGAGAGCTGGGGCATGGCTTTCCCTGGGCTCAGACACCCCAGAGCTGTCTGCATCCTGTCTCTCCTCTCACCTCCCAGCTTCTCCTCGGCCAGCGCTAGGAAGGAGGGCCGTATCGATGGCTGGATTCCGGAGTGGTGGCTGCTCTTGCCCTCTGTGAATGTGTCTGCACTGGACGTGGCTGGCCATGGAAGAACAGGAAACAATGACTCATGCAGACGTAGCACTTTTCATCCCCTCCTTGACAGCCAGCAGTCTCGGAGCCTTTCCGATGTCCGACCTCTGCGGAGACAGAAGCTGGTGCTTTGCATCTGTAGGCTGGGGGATAAAATCCGGCGGCTTTTGGTCTAATAATGAGCTTCCAGCTTTTGGCAGGGCTGCGGAGTTACAGGAGGAGGAGGAGGGAAGCAGAGAACAGTGAAAACCCTTCCAAGAAAGTGCGCCTGAGACTTGCAGGAAAAAGTTGCTTCAAGGTCAGGGCAAGTCAGACGTGGGACTGGCCCAGTTGCTGAGGTGGAATAGGGATTCCTGAGGGAGGTGAACTGTCACACAGCCCTGGGCAGGGGACAGCGCCCACTGCTGGGTGCCCGCCTGGGACTCATTATTTCATTGGCTCATTCCCTCATTGCACATGCTCATATTGAACTGTACAATGCGTCCACTTAGACCCTGCTCTATGTGTTGTTGGGAAATTACACCTGTGGGGGGCCCATCAGGTGAGGTGGGTGAAGGTCAAGGGCTGAGATTCCAGGTAGTGGGAACAGCATTTGCAAAGACAGAAGGCAAGAGGTGCTTGGTGAGCTCAGGGAGTGGGTAGGAGCTCGGAGGAGCAGAAGCGAGCATCGTGGTCTGCCAGGTTACCTCACTTCCTGCAGTTCACACCCTCCTACTTGGTTCTAAGCCACCCACTACAGACCCGTTGGCCCACGAAGCCCGGGCGGGTGACGCGCATGCCGGCCTCACGCTCACTCTGCTACGTAGATTACGGCGTCTATCGGGCTGGGGCAGAAACTGTTACAAGACTCAGGCAAGAAGCATCGCTAGAGCCAACTACTTGCCAGCAGGACAGATACGGTGCCACAGTGTGCTTTGGATGAAGCCTCTCCCATAGGCTCGTGTGGTTTCAATGCTTGGTCCCTAGCTGGTGACAATTCGGAACCACGTGGGACCTTTGAGAGATGGAGCCTTGCCGGAGGAGGCGGGTCACTGGAGGTGGGCTTGGGGGTAATGTAACCCAGATCCAAGCCCAGTAGTCAGACTGTCTCCTTCCTGTTGCTGTGGAGGTGTGACCCTGTCATCTCCCCGCTGTGATGAAGCTTCTCCTCGAAAGCACAAGAAACAAGCCAGGCGTGGTGGCGCACGCCTTTAATCCCAGCACTCGGGAGGCAGAGGTAGGAGGATCGCCGTGATTTCAAGGCCACCCTGAGACTACGTAGTGAATTCCAGGTCAGCCTGGGCTAGAGTGAGACCCTACGTTGAAAGACCAAGAAAAAAAAAAAAAAGAGAGAACAAAAAAACTAGTTTGAGCTGGCGAGATGGCTTAGTGGTTAAGGTGTTTGCCTGCAAAGCCAAAGGGCCTCGGTTTGATTCCCCAGGACCCACATAAGCCAGATGCACAAAGTGGTGCATGCGTCTGAGTTCATTTGCAGTGGCTGGAAGCCACAGTGTGCCCATTCTCTCTCTCTCTCTCTCTCTCTGCCTCTTTCCTGCTCTCAAATAAACAAATAAAAATAAAATATTAAGAAAAAAAGCTGGGCATAGTGGCACGTGCCTTTAATCCCAGCCCTCAGGAGGCAGAGGTAGGAGGATCGCTGAGAGTTCGAGGCCACCCTGAGACTACGTAGTGAATTCCAGGTCAGCCTGAGCTAGAGTGAGACCCTATCGCGAAAAACCCAAAGAAAGAAAAAAAGAAAAGACAAGAAAAGAAAAGGTGAGAAACAAACCCTTTCCATCCATAAGCTGATTCCGGCTGGGTGTTTTGTCCTAGCAAATGAGAAGGTGACTGCTACACAGGGCGTCATTTTGCCATGAGAGGAGCCAGCCTGAGAACAGCTGCCTCTGAGGGTGGCAGAGGCTCCGTCCTGCGCCTGTGCCGTCCTTCCGCGCTCTCACCAGCGAAGACACCCACATCCATCCTCAAAAGTGAAAGAGGAAAGCTGGTCACAGGGATGCTGCTCAGTGCCCAGATCCAATGGACCGGTGCCGGAAGCTTCTGTTCTGGGATAAAAATAAGCCTTTTATTCTCTCAGACATGTCGGCCAGGTATCCTGATACCTGCTGAATTGCTCCTGTCTGGTGCCCAGCAGCCCCAGTCCCTGCGCCCCCCACGTTCTGCAGGAGCAGGACGGTGATGCGGGGCTCCGGGCCTTCTCCATGCTGGGCTCTGTGCCCCTGGCAGTTTTCTCATTTTAGCTTGTTTGGTGTACATCCTAAATCTGGGACACATGTTCTGATTCACCTTTATTTCTTAATTTATTCTTTTTTATTTATTTAATTTTTATTAACATTTTCCATGATTATAAAAAATATCCCATGGTAATACCCTCCCTCCCCCCTCTTAATTTATTCTTGATCAAAAGTCCTTGACGTGCCTCATGCCACTTTTCCAAACAGGCACACTCGCCAGGTGCTGATGCAGCTCAGATTGCTGTACAGTTAAGTCACATGAGGCCGGGTGTGGTGGTGCGCAGCTTTAATCCCAGCACTTGTGAGGCAGAGGTAGGAGGGATCGCCATGAGTTCGAGACCACCCTGAGACTGCATAGTGAATTCCAGGTCAGCCTGGGCTATGGAGAGACACTACCTCAAAAAAGAAAACAACAACAAGAAAAAAAAACCTTCCAGTAATATTGATGGAGACCTTGACGCTGAAACCACACATTTGCCAGCAAGTTTGATGTAGAAAACCTTTTGTTCCGTTTAAGTGGAAAGCTACATTTTTCATGGGCAGCTGGCTCCACCCTACATTCTGGTGATAATTAATATACCCTGACCCTGGCATTCAGCTGCAGTCAACTCAACCTGAGAAAAAGAAACTGCTAGGAAAATAAGGAGCATAGCTAAAGGCATTGTTCTCCAGATAAGTAATTGTTTTGCAAATCAGAATGAAATGACTTTAAACAGGTGTAGAATAACAATTTTTTTCACTCCAAATTATCCAGCGAGAGGCAGGCAAGCCCCTTTCAAGTTCAGCTGCTGTGGCCTGGACCTTTGGGTCTTTGGAAGCAGGTCTTCAAACATTCCAGGAGTAAAAGGCTCCTGGGGGAAAGATGGAACACTTCTCAACCTAGACGCCATCAGTCCTTTCCAGACCCTGTAACCTGTTGTTCCCAGATGGAGATCTGTGCTGTGTCCACTTCTCAGAGCTGGAAATGCACGCTCTGGATCAGCACCGTCCAGGAGACACTCAGAACATCATGTGTGGGTTCAAGCAGCCAGGCCCTCCTCTGGCACTGGGGGGTGGAGGCAGTGCAGGCGAAGACACTCTTTTTTTCTTATTTATTTCTTTACAAGAGAGAATGGGCACGCCAGGGCCTCCAGCCACTGCAAATGAACCCTAGGTGTATGTGCTCCCCTTGTGCATCTGGCTTACATGAGTCCTGGGGAATCAAACCAGAGTCCTTTGGCTTTTCAGGCAAACTTCTTAACTGTGAAGCCATCTCTCCAGCCCTAAGACACTCCCTCTTGCAGCTCCTGCTGTCATCACTGACTTGCTGGCTCGCCTCCTGGGTGTGGGCAGTTGGCCTCTGCCGTCTGACCAAACAGGTCACTCTCACTTGTACCATAGGCAACTGCCTAAGTCCCTTAGCCACTGGCTAATGTCCAGCTGGCTTGTCAACTACTTAAAATGCACGGTCTGTGGCCACTGTCTGCTTTACGTCCTGCGGTGTTAGTCATCCATTCGTTCCCTTGTCTAACAAGCTCTGTGGTGACCACTCACAAGGTGCAGACCCTCCCGGAGGACCTTTAGGTGGAAGGAGACAAGATAAGTCCTTGTCCTTCCCTCAAGCAGCTGCAATCTGGGGGCAGATGGAAACAGCATAGGTCCAGCCACTCCAACAAGCCACCTATAGGAGACAGAGGCTGAGGTCACGCCTGCCAGCCTTGGGGTTACCAACAGGAACCCACCCAGAGATGGCGATCCACCCTGATGCTCTCAAAGCTGCCTGGGGTGTAATCTCTGGTTTCTGAGTGGCACTTTACATGGCAAGGTGCGCTTTGTAAATGTAGGTAGGTTACAGAGCTTGACACGGGGAGATGGTCCTGGATTGTCCAAGTGGGTCTTGAACGTCATCACTAGTGTCCTGTGGGAGGAAAGCAGGAGACAGGTGGTTTGAATAAAATGTCCCCCATACAGGATGGGGAGATGGCTTAGAGGTTTCGGCACTGGCCTGGGAAGCCTAAGGACCCAGGTTCGATTCTCCAGATCCCACATAAGCCAGATGCACATGGTGGATCTGGAGCTTGTTTGCAGTGGCTAGAGGCCCTGGTGCATCCATTCTCACTCGCTCTCTATCTCTCTCTCCCCCCTTCTGTCTCTAATAAATAAACTTTTTTAAAAATGTCCCTTGTTAACTCGTGTGTTTGAATACTTGGCCCCAGCGGGTGGCACTTTGGGAGGGGGGGTTGTTGGAGGAGGTGAGTCACTGGCTAGCCACCTAGCTGTGCGACAAGACGGGAAGCAGCTGTCTGCTTGTGCCATCCCTTCCCCGCCACAATGAAGCTTTCCCTGGAGACACAAGGGAAAACCAACTCTTTCTTTTGCTTTTTCTTTTTTTTTTGCTTTTGCTCTTGCTCAGGTGTTTCGTCCCAGCAATGAGAAGAGAACTGCTGTAGGGAGCGAGCTCCAGACAAGGAGCTGGTGGTGTGGAGGCGGAATCAGAGGCCAGAGGGTCTGTATGTACTCTTGGGCATGAGGTTGCAAGATAGGCCGTAAGCCGCAGACTGACTAACCGCTGTGAAAGCTGGACATGGCCAGGGAAAAAATTCTTCCCCAGACCCTCCGGCAGGAGCATGGTTCTACTCAGCTTTCAGCCCAGCAAAACCCACTCTGTACCCCTGACGTCCAGAACTGTAGAAAGCAAATGTACGTCATTTGAAGATCCCCGGGTTCCAGCAGCCACCGGGGCTTTTCAGACCCAAGCCAGGACAGGTTCCCAACGAAGGGCTGCAGTAACGGGCACTTCCTTTTCTTTTTCTTTCTGGTTTTTCTGAAGTCAGGTCTCGCTGTAGCCCAGGCTAACCTGGAACTCACTCTGTAGTTCCAGGCAGGCCTTGAAATCATAGTGATCCTCCTACCTCTGCCTCCCCAGTGCTGGGATTAAGGGCATGCACCACCACGCCTGGCTGCAATGGGCACTTCTGTCCAAGGGAAATAGCCAACCCAAGGTGGCCCTCTAGGTATGGCCTCTGCTGACACATCATGCTTCCCTGTCAGAGGAGAGCTCTGTGCATGGAAATGGTGTCACGGGTCATTTAAAGGACACACAGGCTTAGGATGTGACATCAAGTAAAAAGAACCAGCACTCGAGGCGCCAGGAGAGCACTACAAATACCATGGAATACAAACGGCGTCTCCCTTGGGTCTTGGGGGACTCAGAGCCACGGGGCAGCAGCCACCCAGTGAGCAAGTGGCAGGCAGAAGTTGTTGAAGTGTCAACAGATAAGGAAAACCCAAGCTGCTCCTGGGGCCTTCAGGTTCAGAAGTGGGACGGAGATGGGTGACAGAGAATGGGTGACCACTTGCAGAGAAAAGAACACAAACAGAAAAAAGAAAATACATCTGGCTTCACAGTGCTTGTGCGTCCTAGGTGAGTGTGAGTGTGAGTGTGAGTGTGAGTGTGAGTGCTCTACCGCTGAGCAGGAGTCTCAGCTGCCACTGGATAGAGAGAGAGGATGTGTGTGTGTGTGTGTGTGTGTGTGTATGTGTGTGCACACGCGTGCCAGTAGACAGCCTTGCGTGTCATCCTCAGGAGTGGCATCTACCTCCTTTGAGACATGGTCTCTCATGGATACAGAGCTGACCAATTACATAGCTGGCCAGTGAGCCCCAGGAATCTTCCCGCTCTGCCTCCCTCGGTGTTTGAATTACAGACATGCACTACATGACCTGTTCATTTTACATGGGTACTGGGGATTGAACTCAAGTCCTCAGGCTTGTAAGGCGAGCACTTTACCAAGTGAGCTATCTCCTCATCCCGCCGTCTGGGTTTCTAACCCTCCCTTGTATCTGCCCCGGCGCGCTCCGTCACCGGCGGGAGGAAACTCAGCGCTCCTCTTCCGGCTCCCTGGGCTCTCTGAGTTGTTTAGAGAGACACATCGGGCACAAACAGGCAGGTCTGCCTTGCTCCTGGCCAGCCACTCACTGCCTTGCTGCTGGCACTGGCGGGGCTCAGAGGTATGGAGACCACTTCCAGGTCCCCAACCTGGTTGAAACGCCTCATGTCATTGTCCCAGGCTGGAAGGGTAACTCTTGCCTGAGAGATACTCCTTGTCCTCCACATAGTTCAGACAGGAAACAACCGAGGACCAGGAGGCCAGAGAGCAGCACTGGCAGGTTACAGAGTAATGCCAAGAACACCTGGTGCCACCGTGCATATCAGGCAGGTCTTGATGCCCAGAAGAGCCCTTGTCCCTCCAATTGTTGGGATGGAGCCTTCTAGGAACAGGAGCCCAAGCCTCATCTGCTGGGTTAGAAGCAGGTCTGCCAGCTGGATGTGGGCGGATCAGCCCCGAGGTAGCTGGTGACCAGAGGCTCGAGCAAGAGCCCGCTCCGGGCTCAGCAGTGGGGGGTTGTAAGCAGAGACACACCTTCCAAGCTAGCAAAGCTGAGGCTGGAGGCTCCACGTGGTAGAACTGTCTTTTTGGCACTAAAAAAACAAAACAAACAAAAAACCCCAAAAACAATAATGAGCAAAGCCTAGGAAAAGCAGGGCTTGCGAGGCCGCCCGCCAGGCAGGCTGAGCAGACGCGTGTGTGTCCTATTTTTACCAAGAAGCACCGCGTTCTACTGCACTGCCATGAAGAGAGGCTTATCTCAACATGAGGAGGAAGTCTCACAAGGTGTGAGCACCCTTGGGCGCTTTCCGGAGAAGCGGCAAACCCTACCAGTAGGAGTTCTAACGCCCGTAGCCTGGCTGGACCAGAGGTAGGCACCTGCTCGCTCTTGCTCCCAGGTTTAACACAAACAACCGGGCTGTCCCTCCAGACCCCTGCATCTCTGCTCAGATTTCAGGGAGGGGGTTGTGGCATTTTCTTTCCTCCTGTTCTGATCCACTTCTCCTGCTCTACGCTTCCAGCAGAGATACAACCATGACACCAGCCTCCGCTCACCCAGCGGCCGCATCTCAGGCCAGCCCTCACCTCTCTGTTTTCAACGAACGTCAAAATAAACAGAGCTTGCCGCTACCCACTGCCCTCTCCTCCTTTGCTCCCAATACCAGACCCCATTTGGCCCCCCTTCCTTCTGTGTCACACCCATGTGCCAGCTCTGTCTCCCAGTGTTGCATAGATGGCTGTGGTCCATGGCTTTGCCTGTCAGATGGAGACACGGAGTCCCACTGGGCAAGGCCGCCATTAGGATGTCACAGAGATGACTGTGTGCTGTAAACAGCAGCCACCAACAGTGCCTTGCCACCACAAGCCCCCCTTCTGCACCTCCTACCCACAGACAGCAGCCCGAGGTGACCCGAACCTTAGAAAAGCATCCAAGATGCTAACAGGAAACTGGCTCATGAAAGCTGGAAAAAGGATTAAAAGGCCCCTCCTCTTCAGCACCCTGTGCCAAGCCTTCCAGACTTCCGACCCTCAAGCCAGCTCCTCAGGAGTTACTGCACTGTTGTTCAGCGGGGGTGGGGGGAAGCTGAAGGTTATGGGGATCCTTGTACAGATTTGAAGTAGTGGGTGATGGCTCAGTTTGCACTTTGTTAAGGTTTCCTCTGATCATTTGTGAGGGGAAATCTGATAGATGATAGATGGATAGATGGATAGATAGATAGATAGATAGATAGATAGATAGATAGATAGATAGACAGAGGAGAGATAGATAGATGATATATAAATAGACAGGTGATACATAGATAATTGGATGGATAGACAGACGATAGATGGATAAGTAGATGGTAGATAGACAGATGATAGATTGGTAGACGGATGGATAATAGGTGCACAGAGCAAACCCCAGCTTTGGATTCCTATACATCTCCCTTGGTCCTTCATGGAGCCGGGCTTTGCAGCCAGGTGAACCTGAGTGTGGAGGCTTTAGTGTCTGTCTGGGAAAGGGCTTTTCGTGTGCCAGTGGGGCTGTGCGGGTCTAAATGAGGCCCTGTGTGCCCATTTCCCTCAGCAGCCCACCTGTCGTAGGATAATTAATGTCCATCCAGTCTGGCTCGGACTCCCTCACACCCGCTGCCCTCCCTTCCTCCTTCAAAACTGGCACACTCTGGATGTTTGTTTGGCACCAGGCTTGCCTTTCAAATGCCCTAGAATTCTTTGGCTCCCTGCTCTACCTAAATTCAAAACCCATAACACTCGAGGGACTTCTGCCTTCCCAGTGCCATCAAGAGATGAAAATGTCACAGCACCAGCCTCTTGCTTCCAGGCCCTCTTCATATCGAGCAAGTTCCCTCCAGGCCTAGCCACCTGTCGCGGAGGCTCCATTCTCCTTCGGAGCTGGGGGTTACCTGTGGGAACCAGCTTTCTACTAGTGAGACCTGTGATTTGCAAGGGGCCTGGTTCGTTTTCTAGGTGCTACAGAGGCCTCGCTGATATCCAGAAGCGGAGGGTGGGGAGCTCTGCATAGACCTCTAGTCCTGCAGCCACAGGGCCTGGGAGCTGTCCTGACTCTTCCCCCTCCCCTCCTGGTGCCCAGTTTATAAGTGAGAAGAGTCAAGGTCCTCACCACACTGTGGTGCTCTTTCCATCCAGGGAATTAACCCTAGCTGTCAACTTGACAGGATTTACCATCCCCGTGGAAACAAATCTCTGCTCATACCTTGGAGGAACTTTCTAGACAGGGTTAACTGAGGCGGGACGACCCACCCTACCTGTGGGCAGCCCATTCTGTGGGCCCTGAACTGTGTGGAGAGCTAGGTGAGCGCAGCACGCAGTGCATGCTGCTTCCTGACTGCAGACACGACACGCGGCTTCCTGTTCCTGCCGCCGCGCCTCCCTGCCACGATGGACTGTGTTAGGATTTCCCAGATAATCTAGCCCAGTCATGGCGGCCTGAGGTGGGAGCCAGGAGGGAGGGAGAGAGGTCAGACTCACACTCAGCTGTACTGTGGGTTATGGGTGCCTTCCCCCAAGACATCCCACTGTGGATTAAGAATGGCTTGGGGGTGAGGGGAGCTGAACAGATGGATTAGCTGTTAAGGTGCTTGCCTGTAAAGCCAAAGGATCCCAGTCAATTCTCCAGAACCCATGTAAGCCAGATGCACAAAGGGGCACATGCGTCTGGAGTTTGTTTGCAGTGGCTAGAGGCCCTGGCTCACCCATTCTCTTCCTCTCTCTACCTCTGCCTCTTTCTCTCTCTCTCTTAAATAAATAAATAAATAAATAAATATTTTTAAATAAGAATGGCTTGGGGAGCTAGGGAGATGGTTCAGTGGTTCAAAGTACTTTTTGCACAAGCCTGATCACCAGCTTGGATCCTCAGAACTCAAGATGGACCCGAGTAGTGCATGCGTCCATAACCCAGCACACCCACAGCAGTGGGAGGCAGAGTCAGAAGAGCCCAAAGAGCCAGCTAGACCAGCATCTTCAGGGGCAAGCAAGACCCTGCCTCAAGCCAGGTGAAAGGTGAGGATCAACACCCTGAGGGTGTCCTCTGACCTCCACATGGCTGGTATATGCAACACACACACACACACACAAATGGCCATTACAAGCCAGTTATCATGGAACAGTTTAATTTCCCAGGGCTCTGTTTCCTCAGTGGTACTGTTAGGGGAAACTGAGTCATACAGAGATGGCACCAGAGATAGAATGAAGAAACAAAATTTATTCATGTCAACATGGACTCAGGGGATAACTTCCAGAGCCTGAGTCCTGAGCCCTGGTGGCTCAGGGTTGTTGTTTTTTTTTTTTAATTTTTAATTTTTTTATTAATTAGTTTTGTATTTAGCAAATACAGTCAGTTTGGTACCATTATTAGGCTCATCCATGACCTACCCCCACCCCCTTGGCCCCTCCTTATTGAGGTATATGGGTCATACATTGTGGAGTTAGCCCACAGTTATGGGTAGGATAAATGTCTCTGCAAATCATGACCCAACATGTGGCTCTGACATTCTTTCCGCCCCTTTTCCACAAAATGTCCCTGAGCCATGTTGGGTTCATTTTTGGTCTGCTTCAGTGATGATGTGTTGGGGACCACTGGGTCTCTGGATCTCTGATTTGGTAGGAGTTGATTTTTCTCTGTGTTGATCTCCTTCCCTCTTGTGCTGGTACCCGGTTCATCAAGAAAACAGCACCCTTGCTTGCTTCGCCAACTTTTCTTAGTTTCAGCCGGGGCCCTTTTGAGGTATGATGGGGTGTCTCTCTCCTTAGGATCTACATCTATCTGAAAAAGAGAAGCAGATTCTCCAATGGAGAGTAAGTTAGCACCAGGACAAATGAGATAGCCCTTACTTTTTTTAAAGAGAGTTTAATAGGCGTAGGCCCTCTTGTAGCCCATGATTGATGATAGCTTGATAATGGAGTGTGGGCTTATGTTTGGATGTGGTTCTGACTTGATTCCCAGCTCCAGCTATGGGTCCCGTACCATTGAGGGGATCAGTTAGCCAAATCAAGAGCAGTTGGTTCCCTGCCATGGCTGTGTGCCACCATTGCACTTGTGTGGGCATCACAACAGGTTATTTGCTGCTAAGTAGGTTAGACCATGAGTTGCTTGGACAGATATTGTTCATTTTCCCCCAGTCGCCCATGTAGCACCTTCTGGCACTAGACACTCTGACTGTCTGGGGACTGACTCTCTTCCAGCTTCCAGCCATGCCATTCCATTTTATGTGTCGACCACATAAGGTGTCTTCAGCAGTAGGGTCTTACCACTAACCTTTGGTGGGTCATCAAGTACTCGTACAGAAATCTGTCTTTCTTTGATGAAACTTTATAGGTCTCTGATCAAAAGCTCATTGTGGATGATAGCCACATGTTGGTACTGGGAGTTACATGTCAGTGCCCACTAAGAAAAGGAAGAAAAAGATAACTAATATATAAGAGTTAGAGAGAAGAGAGAGGGAGGGAAGATGTAGAAGATTAAGGTTAGGCTTCATCATATCCTCTCCAGTGTCTTGTGGTTCAGGTGTTCCCTCTAAGGGCCTGGTGAAGGTTCAGCCATTTGGTCTGCCTTTTAGGAAGTATAATTTTATGGTACCATTGCTGTTTGGGTCTAGATTTGTGTTTCCCACCCCTCCATTGCCCTCCCCTCCCTCCCCACCCATCCTATTGTCTAGTCCATGAGATGCCTGCTAGGTATGTAAGGCATCTTGGGTAGATTCAGGTTAGGTGCTGTAGATGAGTGAGACTATGTGGCGATTTTTTTTTTCTGTCATTGGGTAAGTTCACTGAGAATGATCTGTTCCAGGTTCAACCATTTTTCCTCAAATTTCATTGTGTCATTTTTTCTTACTGCTGTATAGAATTCCATTGTGTAGATATGCCACATCTTAGTTATCCATTCTTCTAGTGATAGACATCTGGGTTGATTCCAGCTCTTAGCTATTACGAATTCAGCCACTACAAACATGGTTGAGCAAATCTCTCTGGCCTGTGGTTTGAAGGTTTTAGGGTAGATGCCCCGTAAGGGAATAACTGGGTCTGTTGGTATCTCTATAGATAGCTTTTTCAGGAGTTTCCACATTGCTTTCCAAAGTGGTTGTACCATCTTACATTCCCACCAACAGTGGATGAGTGTTCCTACTTCTCCATATCCTCACCAGCATTTATTTTCATTTGATTTTTTGATGTTTGCTATTCTTATTGGGGTAAGGTGGAATCTCATAGTTGTTTTAATTTGCATTTCCCTGATGATTAGGGATGGTGAACATTTTCTTAAGTGTGTGTTTGCCATTTGTATTTCTTCCTCTGTGAACTTCCTGTTCAGCTCTTTGCCCCATTTTGTGAGTGGGGTATTTGACTTTTTACTGTTTAGATTTTTGAGTTCTTTGTAGATTCTAGAGATTAGGCCTCTGTCAGTTGGATAACCTGCAAATATTTTCTCCCATTCTGTGGGTAATCTATTGGCTTTGTTTATTATATGCTTGTCTGTAAAGAAACTCTTCAGCTTCATGTGATACCATTGGTTGAGTGACTGCTTAAGATCGTGAGCTACTGGGGTTATGTTCAGGAAGTCTTTTTCCATTCCTATGTCATGGGAAGTACTTTCTATACTTTCTTCCAGTAGTAGTCAAGTTTCTGGTCTTATATTTAGGTCTTTGATCCATTTGGACTTTAGTGTAGTGCATGGCAAAATGTGTGGATCAAGTTTCAATTTCCTGCATATGGTTATCCAGTTTGTCCAGCACCATTTGTTGAAGATGCTGTCTTTTTTTCCAGCCTATATTGTTAGGGTCTTTGTTGAATATCAAGTAGCTATAGTTGCTTGACCCACAGTCCGAGTCCTCAAGTCTATTCCATTGGTCTATACTCCTGTTTTTATGCCAGCACCATATTGTTTTTTATTACTATGGCTTTGTAATATAGCTTTAGATTAGGTATGGTGATGCTTCCATATGTATTTCTTTTGCTGAGGATATGTTTGGATATGCAAGGCCTTCTGCCTTCCCATATGAAATTTGGGATCATTTTTTTCTATCTCTATGAAGAACACTGTAGGGATTTTAATTGGAATTGCATTAAATCTATATATTACCTTTGGTAGGATTGCCATCTTCACAATTCTGCCTATCCATGAACATGTGAGGTCTTTCCATTTTCTCAAGTCCTACTCAATTTCCTTTTTGAGTGTTTTTATGTTTTCATTGTATAGATCTTTCACTTCCTTGGTTAACGTTATTCCAAGGTAATTTTTTTGTTGTTGCTGCTATTGAAAATGGGATCATGTCCCTTATTTCTTTCTCTGTATCTTTGTCATTTGCATATAGAAAGATTACTGATTTTTTTTTAATTTTTTTTGGTTTATTTTTATTAATTTATTTGAGAGCAACAGACAGAGAACGAGGCAGAGAGAGAGAGAGAGAGAGAGAGAGAAGGCATGCCAGGGCTTCCAGCCACTGCAGACGAATTCCAGATGCGTGCGCTCCCTTGTGCATCTGGCTAACGTGGGTCCTGGAGAATCAAGCCTCGAACCGGGGTCCTTAGGCTTCACAGGCAAGCGCTTAACTGCTAAGCCATCTCTCCAGCCCAAGATTACTGATTTTTGTGCATTGATTTTGTATCCTGCTATTTTGCTATAGGAGTTAATCACCTTCAGGAGTTTTGGGATGGAGTCTCTCGGGTCTCTTACGCATACAATCATGTCATCAGTGAATAAAACTAACTTAACTTCTTCCTTTCCAAATTGTATCCCTTTTATTTCCTTCTCCTGTCTTATTGCTTGAGCTAGGACTTCCAGTACTATATTGAACAGAGGTGAGAGTGGACAACCCTGTCTTGTTCCTGATCTTAATGGGAATTCCTCCAGTCTCTCTCCATTAACTATTATTTGGGCCTTAAGAGCTTTGCATATTGCCTTTAATATGTTAAGATATGAACCAACCATGCCAATTCTCTCCAATGTTTTGATCATGAAGTGATGTTATATCTGGTCAAAGGCCTTTTCTGTATCTATCGAAATGATCATGTGGTTTTTATGTTTAACCTTGTTTATGTGGTGTATTACATTGACAGATTTCCGTATATTGAACCACCCCTGTGTTCCTGGAATGAATACCACTTGGTCAAGGTGGATAGTGCCTTTGATGTTTTGTTGGATTCGGTTTCTGAGGATTTTGTTCAACATCTTTGCATCTAAGTTCATCAGGGAAATAGGCCAGTAGTTTTCTTTTCTTGAGGCATATCTGCCTGGTTTTGGAATTAGGGTGATATTAGCTTCATAAAAGGAGTTGGGTAGCTTTCCCAGTTCTCCAATTCTGTGGCACAGTTTGAAGAAGATTGGTTTGAGTTCTTCCATGAAGGTTTGATAGAATTCAGCTGAGAAGCCATCTGGTCCTGGACTCGTCTTTTGGGGGAGGTTTTTTATTACTTTTTCAATCTCCATTAGTGTGATGGGTTCATTGAGGAGATTAATCTGCTTTGAGTTTAGCTTTGATAGATGGTATGCGTCCAGGAACTTATCCATCTTCTCCACATCATCCAGTTTTGTGGGGTAGAGGTTTTTTAAATAAGTCCTGGTGAATCTCCCAATTTCACTTATGTCTGTTGTGATCTCTCCTTTTTCATTTTGAATTTTGTTAATTTGAAGCTTCTTTTTTTTGGTTGATCTAATTGGCCAGGGATTTGTCAATCTTGTTTATTTTTTCAAATAACCAGCTCTTTGTTTTGTCAATTGTCTTAATTGTTTCCTTGGTTTCCAATTCATTAATTTCTGCTCTGATTTTAATTATTTCTTTCCTTCTGGAGCTCTTAGGGTTGGATTTTTCTTGTTTTTCCAGTGCCTTTAGGTGGATGGTTAGGTTATTGATTTGGGATCTTTCTGTCTTTTTTATGAAGGCATTGAGTGCTATGAATTTTCCCCTGAGGACCACCTTCATTGTGTCCCATAAGTTTTGGTACAATGTGTTCTCATTGTCATTCAATTCTAGAAATTTTTCAATTTCATTTTTTATTTCATCCACTGTCCATTTATTGTTTAAAAGTGTGTTGTTCAGTTTCCAGTTGCCGTTGTGATTCTTGGTGGGTCTTTTGTTGTTGATCTCTAGCAATATAGCATTGTGATCTGATATCATGCAGGGAATTATATCAATCTTCCTGAATATGTGGAGGCAGCCTTTGTGACCCAGTATGTGGTCTATTTTAGAGAATGTTGCATGGGCTGCTGAGAAGAATGTGTAGTCTGGATTTGGATGGAAAGTTCTGTAGATGTCTGTTAGGTCTAAGTGATGTATGGTTTTGTTGAGCTCTCTTACTTCCCTGTTGAGTTTCTGTTTGGATGATCTGTCTGTTACTGATAATGGTGTATTAAAGTCCCCAGCTATGATGATGTTGGTGGTTATTTCTGTTTTATTGTCAAGTAGGTTTTGTTTTATGAACTGTGGTGCCCCTGTGTTTGGTGCATAAATATTTATGATTGTAATATCCTCTTGATGGATCATTCCCTTGATAAGTAGGAAGTGGCCTTCTTTGTCTTTTTTGATTATTTTTGGTTTGAAGTCTATTTTATCTAATATTAATATAGCTACACCTTCTTGTTTCTTATTCCCATTTGCTTGGAATATTGTTTTCCACCCTTTCATCCTGAGGAGGGTCTGTCTTTAGTGGTGAGGTGGGTTTCTTGAAGTCAAGAGATTGAGGGGTCTAATTTTTTGATCCATCCTGTTAGCTTGTGTCTCTTGATGGGTAAATTAAGGCCATTAATATTTAGGGTAATGACTGTGAGATTTGATTTGATCCCTGCCATATTGTGATGATATATGTGGTTTGGTATTTTGATGGACTTTGAATTTTTTTTGTGCCTACCCTGAGTTTGGTTATTGTGATCTGCTTCTTGTAGACATTTGAATTTGATTATTTGTTTCTTCTCTGTGGAGAATTTCCTGAAATCCTCTCTGTAGGTTTGGTTTTGTGTTCATATAATTGTAAAGCTGGGTTTTGTCATGGAAAGTTTTTCTTTTACCATCTATTATGAGGGATACTTTTGCTGGGTAGAGTAGTTTGGGTTGGAAGCCATAGTTCTTAGATTTTGCAGTGTTTCATTCCAGGCCCTTCTAGATTTCAGGGTTTCCATTGAGAAGTCTGGAGTAATTCTGATGGGGTTACCTTTGAAAGAGGTGTGCTGTTTTTCCCTAGCTGCTTTTAGGATTTTATCTTTAGTGTCAATGTTTACTCTTAATGACAATATGTCTTGGAGAGTTTCTCCTTTTGTCCAGTCTGTTTGGCGTTCTGTTGGCTTCTTGTATCTTGATGGCCCCTTCTTTTAAGAGACTGGGGAAGTTTTCTTCAATTATTTTGTTAAATAAGTTCTCCATGCCTTTGGTCTGAATTTCTTCTTCTGGTATTCCAATGATCCTGATATTAGGATGTTTAAGTGTATCCCACAATTCCCTCATGTTCTGTTCACAGAAACTTTTGAACTTACTGGAATTTTTGAACTCTCCTGTTTCTTCTATCTTATCTTCCAGATCAGAGTTTCTATCCTCCACATGGCTGACTTTATTCTTGAGAGCTTCTAGAGAGTTTTGAACTTGTTCAGTTAGGTTTGCATTTTCTACTACTTTTCTATGTATAATTTCCATCCCTCTGTCAAGTTCCCTTTTCACATCATTTTCTGATTTTCTTGATGATTCTTGGAATTCATCCTTGCATTTCTTTATGTCATCATTTAGCATGGAGAGCTGATTTTTGAGGTCTTCTTTTTTTTTCACACTCTCTCAAATCTCTTAACTGTCTTTGAACTCCTTCCATTTTCTTATCTATTAGGTCTAGTCTAGTGATGGCAGCATCCACATGATTATCGGTCCTTTGTTGCTTTTCTGCAAGTTCTACCAGTAGCTTGGTCAAGGTTGCATTGCTCATACCTTCATTTTGGTGTTCTGATCCTAATGACTCTTCTATGTTTTGATTAGAGATGTTCATTGTAGGACTGGGTGATCTAACTGGATTTTCTTGCATTTGATTTTTCATGTCATTTCTTTTGCACTGTGGTCTGCCCATCACAGTGTATGGGCACATAGGTGGGTAGATCAGCCTGGGCTCAAGCACAATGGGAATCTGAGGCAGCCTGAGGCAGTTGCCAAGCAGCCTGGGCTTTGGCTCTCACTTGCCAAAGCCGCCTGATCTACTGCCTGGCCAGGTGCCAAAGTTGCCTGATCTCTGAAGCGGTAATGCACCAAAGCTGCCTGCGCTCAAGCTAGGAGGGACACTGAGGCACCAAGCACTGGAAGCAGCCCAAACTCTGGCGTGGGAACACTGGGACCCGGAAGCAGTCTGCACTCTCCCACCACAGGACAATGGTGGACAGCCGGCACAGCAGACAGGTAGGGGACAGCACCTGAGCTGGCGCAAGTGACAGACACATTCTGAGCTTGTGTGGCAGTTGCTGTGGGCCTAGACTTGCTGAACGGGTGGAGGCTGGAGCATTAAGTGGGCAAGTGGGCAGAGCGGTCTAAGCTTCCACACGCAGGGATCAATCAGGGTGTGGCAGCTGTGGATACAGAGGCTACTTGGAGGGAGAGGTGGGCTACCTGCCCATGAGGGAATCAGCAATTCCCTGTTTTTCCCCCCTCTGTGCCCTCCCACTGGCAATCTACTGGAGATTGCTCTCCCCTAAAAGACCCAGTGAACCCTTAATGTCTTGCCTTTCTTTCCCCAGGATCTGAAGCGCAGCTAGGCAGTTGCCATCTTGGCCGGAAGTACTTTTTTAAATTTATTATTTTTATTTTATTTATGTGCAGGTAGAGAGATGAGAAAGAAAGAGAAGAAAGACAGACAGAGAATGGGCATGCCAGGGCCTCTAGCCACTATAAACGAACTCCAGATGCATGTGCTCCCTTGTCCATCTGGCTTACATGGGTCCTGGGGAGCCGAACCTGGGTCCTTTGTCTTCATAGGCAGGCGTCTTAACTGCTAAGCTATCTCTCCAGGCTTCAGAGTTTTATAGGCAGTATGGCAGCAGTCTGACATCATTTTGAGTTCTTTACACTATTGGTGCACTACAAGTGTCTAAGATTACATGATTTGGGGGCACAAGCAGAAAATTCCTTAGCCATCAGCCAGTGACAAGGAACTACAAATGTAGAACAGAAAGCTGCTCGTTCAGAGCTGGTTTTTTAAAATTTTTTATTTATTTTTAATTTGAGAGCAACAGACACAGAGAGAAAGACAGATAGAGGAAGAGAGAGAGAATGGGCGCGCCAGGGCTTCCAGCCTCTGCAAACGAACTCCAGACGTGTGCGCCCCTTGTGCATCTGGCTAACGTGGGACCTGGGGAACCGAGCCTCGAACCAGAGTCCTTAGGCTTCACAGGCAAGCGCTTAACTGCTAAGCCATCTCTCCAGCCCACAGAGCTGTTTTTATCCAAGGCTGGTCTTGTAAGATATCTGACAGACCCCAAGATGGGACTCAGTGACACAGTTGGATTGGGTTATGATAAGAATGGGACAAGGTTGTTTGCATTCTTTTCAGTTTAGAATTTGAGGTGTTTGCAAAACACTGCTCAGCACAGAAAAGGAGAGAGGGGGTTTAGTTTGATTGAAACCTCCACCACAGTACCCCAGATGATACCGCTCAACCTCATGGGCTATGCTGTGCTCTGTGAACAGGGGTGCATGCACTAACCCACCCCACGCACCCACACCTGGCCTCTGACACCCAGAGTGTAATCAGTGAGGCTCAGCCTCATGGGTCCTCCTCGCCTTCTCTGTGCTACCAGGATCCACAGGGCAGAGACCACAGTAGCCTTTCCTCAGCTGTGTCCTAGCAGCCTCTTTTTCTAACTTTTTTTTTTTTTTCTGAGGCAGGGTCTCACTCTAGCCCAGGCTGACCTGGAATTCACTATGGAGTCTCAGGGTGGCCTTGAACTCATGGTGATCCTCCTTCCTCTGCCTCCCGAGTGCTGGGATTAAAGGCGTGCACCAGCACACCCAGCTTGTCTCTTTTTCCAGCAGCATTTTCTGCTCCTCCTTCTCTGACACTTTTTTAAACTTTTAATCTTATTTCATTTTTTCTCAATTTTTTAAAACATTTTCCATGATTATAAAAAATATCCCATGATAATACCCTCCCTCCCCCCCTTTTCCCCTTTGAAATTCCATTCTCCATCATACTCCCTCCCCATCTCAATCAGTCTTTCTTTTATTTTGATGTCTGATCTTTTCCTCCTCTTATGATGGTCTTGTGTAGGTAGTGTCAGGCACTGTGAGGTCATGGATATCCAGGCCATTTTGTGTCTGGAGGAGCACGTTGTAAGGAGTCCTACCCTTCCTTTGGCTCTTACATTCTTTCTACCACCTCTTCCGCATTAGACCCTGAGCCTTGGAAGGTGTGATCGAGATGTTACTCGGTACTCCAGCCACTTCTTTCCCGCACCATGATCCTTCTCTGACACTTTGACCCAGAGGCCGTGATGGTCTCTTAATGGTGACCTCGGAGATGGCCTACCTCACATGTGGACTTAGGATCCTTTAAGTCCCAACTAGGAATGATGACTTCGCCAAAGTAAATATCTTTCTTTTCTTTCCTTTCTTTTCTCTCTCTCTCTCTTTTAAGTAGGGTCTCACTCTAGCCCAGGCTGACCTGGAATTCACTATTAAGTCTCTGGCTGGCCTCAAACTCATGGTGATCTTTCTACCTTTGCCTCCCAAGTGCTGGGATTAAAGTTATGTACTTCTATGCCTGGCAAACCAAGGTAAAATTCTGACATGACCACCACTGAGCGTCAAGTCTTTAGAACAGGCTTGCTCATAGTCTGAGACGCATCCACTTCCCACGTTTCCATCACTAGCCTGGCCACTCAGCAAAACTCTGTAAAGCTGCACAGCTCCCTCTGTTCAAGCTGCCCCATCGTGTTCCTCCCCTCTACACAGCTGGTGCACTGGGGGAGCACTCCTAGCCAGTCTCCTGCATGCCCCTCCCTTTTACAGACCCCTGGCTGAAACCAGGTATGACATCTGGCCACCCACAGGTGAGGTAGGAGGTTATTAGTGTACCATTCCCCCCCATAGGGACCCTTCCTGAGTATGATTTCCCTGGACCACCATCGCATTGGCATGTTGGTTCATTTCGTGGCACAAATGTTGAGGAGCCCTTATTCTTTTGTCTTCTATCTCATTCAAATATTTACTGAGCCTTCACTCTGTGATAAGGATCAGAAGTGAACAGTCAAAATTCACCTGCCCTTTTGTGGAAGTTTCCAGTGGCTATTGTAGCAAATGCCCACACATTTAGTGGCCTGGGGAGATGAGTCAATGAAGCAAATAATGCACAAACACAATGACCAGGGTTCAGACGCCCGGCCCCCACGTAAAAGCTGCATGTTGGCTTACACCTGTAACCCCAGTGCTGGGACGGGGAGAGACAGGAGGCTCCCTGAGCCTTGCTGGTTAGCTTGTCTAGCCAAATTCGAAGCCCAGTTCAGTAAGAGACTCTGTCTCAGAAATAAGGTGGAAAGGGCTTTGAAGATCACTCAGTGGTTAAAGGCACTTGCTTGGAAAGCCTGTCAATATAGGTTCAAATCCCAAGCCACTCATATAAGCCAGATGCAAAAACTGGCCCAAGCATGTGAATTTTTTAAAATTAAATTTATTTATTTATTAGAGACAGAGAGGGAGAGAAAGAAAGAGAGAATGGGTGCACCAGGGCCTCCAGCTGCTGCAAACGAACTTCAGACGCATGCACCACCATATGCATCTGGCTTTGTGGAACTGGAGATTCGAACCTGGGTCCTTAGGCTTTGCAGGCATGTACCTTAACCACTAAGCCATATCTCCAGCCCACTTTTATTTTTTTTAAACAGCAACAAGAGACCCTAGCATGCATACATGTGCAAATAAACACACCAGTAATCTTAGGGCTCAGGAAGTTGAGGTAGGAGAATTATGAATTTGAGGCCAGCCTGGGCTATATAACCAGACACTATCTCAAAAACATGCCCGCGGCTGGGGCTATAGTTCAGTGGTTGATCATTCACTGATCCTAAAATGTGTTAGGTCCTAGATTTAAATCCCTAAGACTGAAGGTTGTAAAAGGACTCAGGTTTAGTTGGCTCAAGGCTCTGGGAAGTCTGAAGGCACCAGCATCGCTCAGCCTCTGGCGAGGACCTCCTGCTACCTCAGTGCAGATGGCACCGCCTCATGAGCTCAGCTATCAGAGCTGGTTTTCATAACAAAACCAGTCCCTTTTTAAAAAAAAAAAAAGTTAATTTCTTAAAATTAATTTGTTTTTATTGTCAACTTCCATAATTGTAGATAATATCTCATTGAAATTCCCTCTCTCCACTTTCCCCTTCAAAACTCCACTCTCCATCATATCCCCCCGCCACCATCAGTTTCCCTTTTGTTTTGATGTCTGATCTTTTCCTCCTATTATGAAGGTCTTGTGTAGGTAGTGTTAGGCACTGTGAGGTCATAGATAGCCAGGCCATTTTGTGTCTGGAGGAGCATGTTGTAAGGAGTCCTACCCTTCCTTTAACTTTTCCATTCTTTCTGCCACTTCTTCCACAATGGACCCTGAGCCTTGGAAGGTGTGATAGAGATATTTCAGTGCTGAGCACTCCTCTGTCACTTCTTCTCAGCACCATGGTCATCTCAAGGTCACCACCATCTGAAAAGAGAAGCTTCTCTAAACAAAAGTGAGAGTAGCATTAATATATGGGTATGAACATTAAGAGAAGTGCTTATTGGACAGTTTGATGAACACAGTATATGCATTTAGCCAGACAGCAGCAGACGTTTCACCCCATAGGTCTCCTGACTACCTCTGTTGTAGGTTTTCATATCAGGGATGTATTTCCTCCTATGGAGCAAGCCTCCACGCCAAGTAGAGAGCAGTTGGTTTCCTCCATAACAGACATCTCACTATTGTACCCATTGGCTCATTTGGCCTGACTGGCCAAACATAAGGCTTGCAGTGTCCGCTGTTGAATATCTCCTCTGGTGATTTTTCTCTCTCCCATTGAACTGCATGCAGCATAGCTTTTTCCAGCTTTCTATCAGCTGATCTAAATGGAGGAGGAAAAAAACATTCTCTTGACAACCCATTAATCCATGAATTCACATTAATCCAATAACTTCCCAAAGGTTCCATCTCCAAGCAACTTGAGCCCCTGACTTCTTTAAGCTTCCAATATATGCCTTCCTTCAAGGGGACATGCAAAGCAGACACCAAATGCACAAGAGAGCACATGTGTCTGGAGTTCATTTGCAATGGCTAGAGGCCCTGGCGCACCCATTTTCTCTCTCATCTGCCTCTTTCTCTCTCTCTTGAATAGATAAATGTAAATATAAGCAGGTCATCGTGGCACATGCTTTTAATCCCAGCACTCAGGAGGCAGAGGCAGGTGACTCACTGTGAGTTTGAGGCCACCCTGATACTATATATTACATAATAAAATCCCGGTCAGCCTGAGCTGGAGTAAAACCCTAGCTCAAAAAAAAAAAAAAAAAAAGAAGAAGAAGAAGAAAGAAAAGAAAAGGAGTGCTTTAGGCAACATTGGCCAGGATGACGTATAGGAGAGGTTCAGGAGAGGTGATGGGGATGAACAGTGGGTTTGGGCAATTATCTCAGCACTAAATGTGAAAGACAAACACACCGATGGAGACTGGTCAGTGAGCTTGGCCCTTTCTTTCTACCACTGCTGGAACCTGCTCTACGAAAAAAGTTTCTCCTAAGAAAAAAGTGACTTCTAATGCCAGACCGAGTGGTACACATCTGTAATCCCAGCGTTTAGGCAGAGGCGGAAGGATTGGGAGTTCTAGGTCATCATCGACAGAGGATTTCAGGCCAGTCTTGGTAACATAAGATTTTGTCTTACCCCCCCCTCCCAAAGTATCTATTCAGAATCATGAACTAATGGACAGACATGTTCCAAATGTTGACTTAATCATTTCACCAGCCCTGCAAGGTTATTAAGAACTTCCCCATCTTACAAGTGAGAGGCTGGGAAAGGTCAATTAACCTCCCTGTATTGGGTACATATTCTGCATAACAAATTACTCTAAAACTGAGTAGTTTAAAACAGCAAATATGTTACCTCCATTTCTGAGTCAGAAATCAGGGAAACATATGTAGCTGGGAAATCATGTTCAGTTTCTGGGTCAGAAATTAGGGAGACATGTTGCTGGAGAAATTGGGAGCAGTTTCCTGTGAGGCTTTCTGTCATGGCATTGAAGAAGCTTCACTTACCTGAAGGCTTAGCCAGCGTAGGTAAAGCCATTCTGTGGCCAGCCCCTAAAAAATGGCCCCATGTCAACAGTCCACACACCCCAAACTCTGAAACTTGTGAATATGTCAGGTGGCATGGCAATGGAGAATTAATACTGTTGGTAGAATTAGCATTAGTAATTTGCATGTAGGGACATTATCCCAGGTTGTCCAGGTTGATAATGATTATCAATTTGACAGGACCTAGAATCACATGTGAGGGATTGTCCAGATTGCGTTAGCCTCTGGGCCCGCCTGTGAGAGTTTCTCTTGATTAGGAGCAATTTGCAGAGGCTTCACAGGGTGGTGGGAAGGAAACACAGAAACAAGACCAGGAGAAGTAGGGGCCAAGCTCTCTTATACGTCATCCTGGCCAATGTTGCCTAAAGCACTTCAGAGGCTCTCCTTAGTGACCCATCTCCACCCGCGAGGCTCCACTTTCTAAAGGTTCCACAACTTCCCTAACAGCGCCACCAGCTGGGGACCAAGTGCTCAGACACACCAGCCCACGGGGACAGTTCACGAGTACGCAAGGCGTTAGCCTATGGGGACAGTTTTAGATTCAAACCAAGGGAAATGAGCAATTTTTAGAAGCTGGAAAGGACAAAGAAATAGATTCTCTCTCTAGAGACTCCTGGGAGGAACATACCTGGCTGACACTGAAATGGGACTTTTTACTTTGGGGGGTTCAAATGCAAACCCCAAACCTGAGCTCATGTCTGCTTTACTTGAAGAAGTGAAATAAAGACTGAGAAGGATTATTTTTGTGAATTATTATATTTATTCAGAAGTCAGGAGGGGTGAGAAAGAGTCCATGGACCAAAGAAGGGGGAGTGGAAGGAGAGGTGGCTCTGAGAACCAAAGGGTGAGGAGTGGACACATCCGCGTGGTCTGAGGGCCCATGTGCATCCTTTCCCACCTTGGCAGCAGAATAGCTAAGTTGTCAAGGTGGGAAGACCAAAAGCTTACCAGTGGCAAAAACCTCAGACGCTGAGAAATGAACAACCCAGGAAACAGAAAAGAGGAAAAAGCCCACCAAAAGCCTCGTGAGCAGCCAGGCATTTTATTTTGGGCCCAGGGCTGAATCTGGAAGGGTGAATATGTGAGATAATTTCTCTCTGGACACCTTTATTTTAGTCCAAATAGACACGCATTGGGCTTCTAACCTACAAAATTTTAAGAATTTGTGATGCATGGTGGCTTGAATGTAAAATGCTCCCCAACAGCTTCATGTGTTTGTGATGAAGCCTTATATTTGATCCCTAGCTGGTAGAGCCTTTGGGAGGAGGAGCCTTGCTGGAAGAGGCGTGTCTCTGGGGGTGGACACTGAGATCTATTAGTCCAGCTCACTAGGCATTCAGCTAGCTCCTTCTTGCTGCTTTCTCCCAGCTGATGTGATAAAATGTGACACCCTGCTGTCTGCTCTGCCGTTCTTTCCCTGCCATGGCAAAACCTCCCCTTTAAACCGTAAGCCAAAATGAACCCTTTCCTTTCCTTCTGACCCGGTGTTTTGTCCCAGTGATGAGAAAGTAACTGCTATGTGGTGCTATAAGCCACTAGGTTTGGGGTAAATTGCTACAGCAGCAACAAAATTGATGCAACTTCCCAGACGGTTCCACGGCATGGCTGCTGGCAGCAGGGGTCAGCTCCTCCCATCATGGTCAGCTGCTCCTCCAGTACGTCCTCTGTAGGCTGCTTGCCTGTCCTCACAACATGGTAGCTGTCTTCCTCCAGAGAGAGCTATGCTGAGAGAACGGGGAGCCTGCCATCTGGTTATGACCTGGTCCCATGTGTTAGTTACCTTCCTCATTTCTGTGACCAAAAATCTGACAAGCAGCAGCTTAAGGGAGGAAGGGGTTGTTTATCCTTATGGTTCCAAGGTCCACAGCCCATCCTGGCTGGGAAGGTGTGGTGCAGCAGGTGGCTGACACGTTGAAGCCACAGCTAGGAAGCCAAGAGAAAGACCAGGAGATGGGGCCCAGCTATAAAGCTTCAAGGCCCGGCCCCATCGACTCCTTTTCTCCACTAAGGCTTCACTTCCGAAAGGTTCTGCAACCTTCCCAAACAGTGTCACCAGCTGGGAACCACGTGTCCAACACAGGAGCCTGTGGCGAACATTTTATATTCAGAACACAACAAACCAGAAGCCATCATCAGCATCTCCATTATATCCCATTCATAGAGTCAAGTAGGGTCCAGCCTTAAAAAGAAAGGGAGAGGGCTAGAGAGGGCTCTGTGGTTAAGGCTCTTACCTGCAAAGCCTAACAACCAAGGTTCAGTTCCCCAGTACCCATATAAAGCCAGATGCACAGAGTGGCACATACATCTGGAGTTCATTTGCAGTGGCTGGAGGCCCTGACACATCCATTCTTTCTCTCTTTCTCTCTCTTTCTCTGCTTGCAAATAATAAATAAATAAAATATATTTTTAAGTTTTGGGCTGGGGAAATGGCTTAGTGGTTGAGGCATTTGCCTGAGAAGACTTAAGAACCCAGGCTCAATTCCCCAGGACCCACGTCAGCCAGATGCACATGGGGCACATGCATCTGAAGTTCATTTTCAGTGGCTAGAGGCCCTGGTGTTCCCATTCTCTCTTTCTATCTGCCTCTTTCTCTCTCCTAAATAAACAAAATGTTTATTTAAAACATTTTTTAAAAAGAAGGAAAGTGAATTTGACCTTTTGAAGGGAGGAGTTTCAGAGAATTTATAGAGTTGTTTTTTCACAGTGCCCATGGTTACCCCAGATTAATCAGTAGGCTTGAAATAAAATGGATAACTCATCTTCACTTGGAAACAAAGCCTTCTGCCTCACAGCAAATTACGGAGCTGGCCTAATGTCCAGACATGCGGTGGTACTAAATTTGAGTTTCCCAAGAATAGTCATGGTGAATGGAGAGCTCTCACCCATATTTTTAAATTGCACAGGGAACACTGTGCTACCAACAAAAATGAGGCTATACCAGCTCTTGCATGAAATGACATCAACTCAATTTGCTTACACTGTGATCGGGTGCTCAGGGTGGAAGTTATAGATGTCTTTAATAAAACATAGAACATCCAACGTTATTAAATAAGGTCTATCTGACAGACAACATCCTTCAGAAATGTGGCCTCTAAGGCAGAAAGCCAAGAGCATGTTGATGGGGAAGAAGCGGGGCATCCCCACATTCCTCTCATTTTATGACTGAAGAAAGAGAATTTCAGAGACGGGAGGATCTCACCCATGATGACCTGGAGGCTGAGAACAGCCGTGGTTGGGTCAGGATACTCTTAACAGAGAAGGAGGAGTGGTAAAGGCTTTTCTCATCATGCCTCCAGGCAGGCCCTGGCCACTTTTAAGGTAGTTGATGAGGAGAAGCCATCACTGTGTTTCCACAGGGATTCATGGGCTAATGGGAGGGAGGTGATCTTCATCCTGGAAGGGGGAAGTTTGGAGGAAGGAGAGATAGAGCCTCTCTGTCTAGCCACTGCATGGATACCACGGGGACTGTCCAACAGGTCAGACACAGTCTGTTCGGAGTCTCTGGCCTGTCCTGGACAAATAGTCCCAGAGGAAGAAGGACTCAGAGGATGAGATGCTTTGGGATCCTAGAACAATTCCCACGACCCACCCCCACCCCTGTTCCAGTTACACTGAGAACTCCTAAGTGGTCAAGGAGGAAGCATGTCATTAAATTTTTTTAAATGCTATAGTTGCAATGGAAAAAGTATGGCGGTTCCTCATAAACTTCAAACCAGAACCACCATACGATCTAGCAACTTCACTTTTTTAAAAATTTTATTTAATTTTTTTTTGTTCATTTCATTTATTTATTTGAGAGTGACAGAGAGAGAAAGAGGCAGAGAGAGAGAGAGGGAGAGAATGGGCGTGCCAGGACTTCCAGCCACTGCTAAACGAACTCCAGATGCATGCGCCCCCTTGTGCATCTGACTAACGTGGGTCCTGGGGAATGGAGCCTTGAACCAGGGTCCTTGGGCTTCACAGGGAAGCGCTTAACCGATAAGCCATCTCTCCAGCCCCAACTTCACTTTTGGTACACACATCACAGAAATAAAAGCAGGGGCTAGCAGATATTTTCACACCCACTTTTCCAGAAACAGTCATCCCAACAGCTAAAACAAAGAAACAAACCTAATGCTCATGGCAGATGAATAGAGAGACAAAATGTGGTGCATATATACAAAAGAAATAATGTCACCTTGGGAGACTGGGGAGATTGCTCAATGGTTAAAGGTACTTGCTTAATAAAGCCTGGCAGCCAAAAAAAAAAAAAAAAAAAAAAACCTGGCAGCCTGGGTTTGATTCCCTAGTACCCATGTAAAGCCAGATGCACAATATGGCACATGCATCTGGAGTTCATTTGCAGTGACAAGAGGCCCTGGAGCACCCATTTCTTCTCTTTTTTTTTTAAATTTATTTTTTATTGACAACTTCCATAATTGTAAACAATATCCCATGGTAATTCCCTCCCTCCCCCCACTTTCCCCTTTGAAACTCCACTCTCCATCATATCCCCTCCCCCTCTCAATCAGTCTCTCTTTTATTTTGCTGTCATCATCTTTTTCTCCTATTATGATGGTCTTGTGTAGGTAGTGTCAGACACTATGAGGTCATGGTTATCCAGGCCATTTTGTGTCTGGAGGAGCATGTTGTAAGGAGTCCTACCCTTTCTTTGGCTCTTACATTCTTTCTGCCACCTTTTCTGCAGTGGACCCTGAGCCTTGGAAGGTGGATAGAGATGTTTCAGTGGTGAGCACTCCTCTGTCACTTCTTCTCAGCACCATGGTGCCTTCTGAGTCATCCCAAGGTCACTGCCACCTGAAAAGAAAAGGTTCTCTACCAAAAGTGAGAGTAGCATTAATATAAGGGTATGAACATTAAGAGAGGTGCTTACTGTGAAGTTGGTGAGCATAGTATATACTTTTAGCCAAACAGCAGCAGACGTTACATCCCTAGGGCTCATGACTACCCCTGTTGTAGGTTTTCAGTATCAGGGATGTATTCCCTCTCTTTTATTATCTCTCTTTTCCTCTCTCTTGCTCTCACTCTCGCTCTCTCACTTTCTCTGCTTGCAAATAAATAAAAATATTTTTAAACAGAAATAATGTAGACTTGGGTACAGGAGATGGCTCAGAAGATAAGAATCTGGGTGGTAGGAACCTGAGAGGGCCTGGGATCAGCTGAAGTCAATCCCCAGCACCTATATGAATCCTCAGCATGGCCATGCGTACAGAGACAGGAGAATTGCTAAGGCTTGCTAAGGTCAGCTAGTCTTAACTAAAAAGAGCAGCTATGGGGTAAGTGAGAGCTCTGTCTCCAAGGAACACTCCAGTGAGTGGTAAAGACACTCAACTTTCTCCTCTGGGCTCTACAAGTGTTCATGGGGTACACACATCCACACACATATGTCTACACCACACACAACACAGCACATATACTACACAAATAAATTTTATGGAAACGATGTAATCTTGAAGAGGAATCGAATTCTAACAGCTGCTACAATGTGGGAACAACTTCTAGACATTGTGCTAAGCGAAACAAGCCAGTCATAAAAAGCACTGTGTGTGCTCCTAGGTGGAGTACCAAGTCCAGTTCTCAGAGACAGTAGGATAGTGATGCCAGGCCCTCGAGGGGCAGAGAATGAGGAGGCCTTGCTTAATGGGGACAGAGCCTTATTGTGGAAAGATGGAAAGCTCAGGTGTGAAACAAATGCCTTTAAGCCATTGAGGTGATGAATTTCATGCTGTGTGTAGTTTATTACAATATTTTAAAATTTTAAGAAAGACACTGGGAAGGTTACATTCCTGGGGAAGCTACAGAGCTAGGCTTGGAGGCTACACCCCAAACGTCCCCCCAGATACATGATGCAGACACAGCTACTTCTGAGCTAGACGTGGACACCGTAACCAGCACTGGACATAGGACCCACCACCGCAAACCCACAAGTCCAGTGGGCTGCTGCTGTTCAGACAACTTGGCAGCATACTTCTCAGCCTCCGTAGTCATGTGAGCCAATCCCTCTGACTGCTCCCCTTGCACCTGTGGCCCATGGGAAAGCTCTGTTCCGGGACCCCGTGGACACCTCACTCCACAGACGCTCAAGTGTCTCGTGAACAAAAGCCCAGTGCTTGCTTGCAGCCTGTGTCATTCCCCTGTGTGTTTTCAAAGATTTTATTTTACTTTAATTTATTTATTTGACAGAGAAAGAGGGAGAGAGAATGAACGAATGAGCGTGCCAGGGCCTCCAGCCACTGCAAACAAACTCCAGATTCATGCACCCCTTGTGCATTCAGCTAATGTGGGTCCCGGGAAGTTGAACCTGGGTCCTTTGGCATTACAGGCAAACACCTTAATGGCTAAGCCACCCCTCCAGCCCTCCTATATGTTTTTAAGTCATCTCTAGATTATTTATAATCCCCAGTACAACGTAAATGCTGTGTAAATAGTTGTTATACTATATTGTACTATATACTATATATAATACCATATTATATATAATATATACTATATATAATATGCTATACTTCCCCCTGATAATAGCGTACTCAGCGGGAGGGGATCTGTCTGTGATCAACACAGCTGTAATTGTTTTTACATATGTTTTGATTCCTGGTTGGTTGAAATGGATGTGAACCCTGCAGAGACGGGAGGACTGGCTATGTCTAAGTGTAACTTACTGGTTCATCTCTCTGACGAGAGTGCCCATATTAAAGAGACCCAACAGTGTCCTCCTCACAAGAACTGACTGGTACAACCATAACCCCATGGTGACGACTGATACCCGCTGAAGATGGCGACAAGGGAATGGGGAACGGGCAGAAGAGGATAACCTGATGGGACTATGGCCAATTTGCAATGTTTATGTGTTAAAGTTCCCAATAAAATTTAAGTTTTAAAAAAGTCTCAGTGATAGAGTGCTTATCTGTCATGCACAAGGTCCTGGGCTCAACTCCCAGCACCACAAGGAAACAAGAAGCCCAATAGAGATTTCTTGGCCTTCCTGCCATCTGAGGACCCAGCGGCAAAGAAGCTGTGTATGAAGCAGAGAGCGGACTCCCGCGAAGCGAGCACCGGCTCTGCCGGGCCTGGGCTGTGCACTTCTGTTGGGGCATGCGAAGTAAACTTCTGTTGCCTCAAAGCCACCTAATGAGATGCCGTGTGACAGAAGCCAGTGTGGACTAGGACCCTCCTTTCTTCTACCCACAGGTGGGGCCCTCAGCCTACCAAACCGAAGGAACGGGAGCTAACACATCTGTCACAGCTTGGCTGAGGTCATTTCCCCAAGGTCCCACGAGTCGGAGGCTTTGTCCCCAGGATGTCAGTATCAGAAGGTGAGATGGAACCTTGAAGAGGCGAGCCTAGTGGGACGTCCTGAGGTCAACTGTGGGCCCTGTCTGGGCAAGGGGATTATGCTGGGGCAGTTGCCTTCTCGTGGCAATGGGCACAATGTGCTCCGCCAGAAGCAGCTGGTAGAAGGAAAGGGTTTTTTTCCATTTATAGAGTTTTATTTTTTAACATTTTACTTTTATTTATTACAGTCAGAGAGAGAAGGAAAGAGACAGAGAAAGTGATAATGGACGCACCAGGGCTTCTAGCCACTGCAAACAAACTCCAGACGCATACGCCACCATGTGTATCTGGCTCACAGGAGACCTGGAGAATTGAAGCTGGCTCCTTAGGCTTCACACCTTAAATGCTAAGGCATCTTTCCAGCTCTCAGTTTACAGGGGTTTTTTGTTTATTTTTATTTATTTGAGAACAGCAGACAGAGAAAGAGGCAGATAGAGAGAGGGAGAGAGAGAGAATGCAAACATGAGGCCATGGGGGCATTGTCCATTCCCACCGGCATGCGTAGTTCTCATGGGACCCTTGGTAGTTCTTCGCAAAGAGCTGTGATACAAGCCTGAGACGGCCATGCCCACCTCCCCGGCTCCTGTTTCCAACACAATCACTTGTTCTCACACGCAATCCTACCGCCGTCATCTGGTCCACTGAGGCAGTCAAGGCAGGTCCTTCACCAGAGCCCACACAGTGCTGTTTAGGTTTTTAGCCTCCAAAACTGTGAGCTACATAGACTTCTGTGTGTGTGTGTGTGTGTGTGTGTGTGTGTGTGTGTGAAGCTAGCCTATGTCTAGACTAGGTTGGCACTCTCACTGCCAGGCATCTAATACAGAGGATCTCACTGCCTCCTTCCCACAGTCTCGGATGCTGGGAATATGACACTTGGATTATAAAAGTGAAAATTGTTCTGACAAGCACAATCATTTGTCCAACTCACTCATTAAGACACTGGCCAGAATCCAAGCCTGATTCCAGAGTGCACACCCTTTCCCATGCACTGTCTGCTTTCTGTGGTCTGACAGCTTCTGAAAGAGGGGGCAGCCTGGTTCTCTGGGCCTGAAAGGACTGTCAGAGCCACATAAAGGAGAATGCTCCCACCTGTCGAAACTACAGGCAGAACGTGGGAGACATCTAGTTCATGCCTGACAATGCTTCGGTCCTGTCTTGAAGAGCAGATGGTGGTGCTTGGTCCCATAGAGATGCCTTGCCTACTGCGTGTGGAGCCTTGGGTTCTAGTTCCAGCACCATTAAGCAAAAAGAAGTACATAGCATGTGGGCTTCAGGGAAGAAAGTTCAAGGGCAGGAAGAAAGTTAGCTACAACATCATGCCACCTTCCTTGCAAGCTCGTGAGGCAGGTGTGTCCCTGAGAAGCGATGCCTATCTCTGAAGAGAGGAAATGGGAATATTGAGCCATGGTGACAATGGCACTAGGAATGATGTTGATGTTCGTTGAAACTACCTGGAAGGTGGGACACGGCTGATCTCTACTAGAGAGGTTGCTCTGTCTGTCTGGTCCAAGCTCTTGAGACTGGGGGCCGGGGGAGGGGCGGAGCCATGAGAATTGGGTTTTCATCTTTGTGGGAAAAAAAATCTGAAGTCGGACAGTGACCACATAAAGCCAGATACACAAAGTGGTGCATTCATCTGGAGTTTGTTTGCAATGGCAGGAGGCCCTGGTGCACCCATTCTCTTCCCCCCGCCTCTTTCCCTCTCAAATAAATAAATAAAATATTTTTTAAAAATCGAGAAAAGCAATTACAGGAAACAAGGAATGTTAGAGCCACACGTTGGGTCATTGTGCACAGAGACATTGCCTCTTCCCCATAACTGATGGCTAACCCCACAAGGCACGACCCATATTCTCCAATGAGGAGGGTCCCTGTGGAGGGGAGAAGACAGGGAGGAGGCTAATGATGGTACCAACATGGCTGTATACACACTGTGCACATAACTAATAAAAAAATTGAGAAAAGCAACTATAGGAAACAAGGGTTTATTTTGGCTCACAATTTCAGAAGCTTTAGTCTCTGGTCAGCCAGCTCTGTTGGCTCTGGGCTAAGGCGAGGTGAGATACAGCAAAGACCTACCTTTCCAGGGCGAACCCCGGTGACTCACCTCCTCCAGGCTTCAGGCAAGCCCATTCTTAGTTCCCACCAATGTCACCCCATGATGAGTCCGTCAGTGGATTAGGGCAGCGCTCTTATGATCCGTTCGCCTTTCACCAGCACCGCCAGCTGAGAACCAAGCCTTTAACATGTCGTGTGGGGCCACTTCATGTCCAAACAACAAGGACAGACAAATGATTATCACTCCAGGTAGAGAGGTAGATAGATATTTCCCCAAGCCATGTCTAAGCCCCATCTTTATATCCCAGAGCTTGCTGTTTACAGGGGCAGGTCCTTGAAGGAAATGAAGTATGTAAACCATACTGATTGATGAACACAATGATGAAAACTAAATAGCTCCCTCCCCTTGGGATGATTATTTTTGGGGGGATTTCAAGGAGGAGGAGTCTCACTGTAGTCTAGGATGACCTGGAATTCACTATGTAGTCCCAGGGTGGCCTCGAACTCACAGCGATCCTCCTGCCTCTGCTTCCTGAGTGCTGAGATTAAAGGCGTGCATCACCACACCCAGCCTCCGGCAGAGTGATTTTGACAGAAGGTCACAGGCACACTGGCGCATCTGCCCAGCCCTGGGGACTTCTCCCTGCAGGCCCTGGGGAGCAAGACTCAGCTCTCCTCCAGACTTGCTGGAGGGACCGCTTTGTTTCTGGGTTTTCTTAGCAAAGTTCACCCTTGGTGAAGAAACTGTGGAGGCCTGGATTAACATGCTAATTACTCCTTGGTAATTAAATTAACTTTAATTGTCAGAAAGTAAAAGGTATCTCCCCTGCACCATTTTCCTTGCTGCTGTGGCTGCTGGCACTGAAAGCCCATTCAGCCTCTAGTCAAAGAGCACGCACTGGCGGAGACCGGAGCGGAGCCCGACCTCTTCCTTTATAAGTCACAAAACCGACACCTTCCTTTAAAGGCCACCACTTCAACATGTGAGACTTTTAGGGGACATTTCATATCCAAACCATACAGGCAAATAGGTAGAGAGACTCAGATACGTCCTCAAGTTACAAAACCTACCCATACCTCAGTACCCGAGGCAGCCAGGGGCATCCCAGCAGCTGTGTGTGCCACACGGGCTTATCTGTGCCCAGCTCCACAAAGACAAGTCACCCCGTAAGGAACGTGCATGCTGACTCCTGCAAAAATGAAAACTTCTCATTGTTCCAAAAAAAAAAAGCAATCAAAGTGCTTGATGATGGGATAAAATAGGAACCAGATGTTCAGTGGCCTACTTTTTAGATGAGAGCGTTTGAGACACTTGCCAAGTCCCACAGCCCACTCTGTGTAGCCCCCACCATGAAGGGGCTCAGAAAAACACAGAGCTCAGCCATTTACCTCAAGAGGAGAGTTCAAGATGAGTCCTCCCTACAGCCTCTTGTGTTTATATGGCAGGGGCACCCACAACAAAACTGGAAAGAAACGAAGGAGTGCAATGCGAACCTGCTAGCAAAAGTTTGGCACAGAGAACAGCATAGGTAGAAGAGGAGCCATGACCCACCCTGCAAGGGAAGAAAACCACGTAGACTCACAGCCATGATGCCGGCTTCACAGACCAGGGAGGCCAGCCGTGCCCGTGATAAGGATGGCGCCCACACTGCTGCTCTGCCTTCCACCCCCATTCTTTGCCCTGTCCTTAAGGAATGACTCTGAGTCTCCCAATATGTTCCCCTAAGCTTTTGAAAGATATTCTTAGCCAGGCGTGGTGGCGCACACCTTTAATCCCAGCACTGGGAGGCAGAGGTAGGAGGATCGCCATGAGTTCAAGGCCATCCTAAGACTCCATAGTGAATTCCAGGTCAGCCTGAGCTAGAGTGAGACCCTACCTTGAAAAACCAAAATATATACATATACATACATGTGTGTGTGTTATTTATTGTCAAGTGTGTGTTTGTGTGTGTGTGTTTGTGAGAGAGAGAGAGAGAGAATGGGCACTCCAAGGCTTCTTGCCACTGCAAATGAATTCCAGATGTATGTGCCAATTTGTGCATCTAGATTTACATGGGTACTAGGAAATTGAACCTGGCCAGTAGGCTTTGCAAGCAAGTGCCTTTAACTGCTGAGTGATCTTTCCGGCCCCCAAGCTTTGTAGAAAAAATATTAAATATTTTTATTTGTTTGTTTGAGACAGAGCTTGGGCATTCCAGGGCCAGAGCCTCTTGTAGCTGCAAACAAACTGCAGGCACTTGTAGCACTTTATGTATATGACTTTACATAGACACTGGGGAATAGGAACTGAGCCAGCAGGCTTTGCAAGCAAGCCCTTTTAACTACTAAACCACCTCCCCAGCCCTAAGCTTTTTAAAAATATATTTATTTATTATTTGCAAGCAGAAAGAGAGAGAGAGAATAGGCATGTCAGGGCCTACTGCTGCTGCAAATGAACTCCAGATGCTTGTACCACTCTGTGAATATAGTTTTATGTGGGTACTGGGAATCAAACCAAGGCCGTTCAGCTTTGCAAGCAAGCACCTTAACCACTGACCCAGCTCTCCAGCCCTCGAGCTTATTCTTTAAAATCTATCCTCAAATTCTCCCCTAAACTTAGAATCCCCTTCCCAGTCTCACTTTATTTTATTTTATTTTGGTATTTCGAGGTAGGGTCTCACTCTCACTCAGGCTGACCTGGAATTTGCTATGCAGTCTCAGGCTGGCTTCAAACTCACAGTGATCCTCCTGCCTCTGCTGGGATTAAAGGCATGTGCCACCACGCCTGGCTCCAATCTCACTTTTGACCTGCCCAGGCCTGCCCCTGCCCTCACCATCTTCATAGCCCCACTCGCCTGCCAGGTCAGAGTCAAGCTCCTTGGTATCCACGAAACCTACACCACAGCCGCCTCCTTCCTTTTGCTGAGCCCGCTGAACCCAGCGCCTCTCCCTTGAATGTGCTTCTTCCCCAGCATGGTCATGTCTGTCTGTCCATCTTGGTTTTCCTCTAAGCCAACTGTCTAGAACCCAGGACTCTGCCTTTCCTTTCCACCTTTTCCCTACGGCGTCTCCAGCCCTGCTGGGCTCTCTTAATGCTCAAGGGCAGATAAGCACAGTGCCCGAGGCCCGTAAATTCTCATGTGCCAAAAATTAAATGTGTGAGACTTTAAAAAAGGTAGCTTCAGATTTATGAGGAAGAAATAAAAAATTAAATTAGTGTTTGTCTATTAACCACAACCTTAAATTGGTTTCGTTAATCTTTCAGTTTGGTATTCACAAGAAAAAGCCATCACAACTGGAAACACTGTTACAGGATAAGCATTCTCTTTGCACGAGTCCCTCCTAGGCACAGCGATGGATGGAGAAACATATAATTTTTAAAGAAAAAGGAGGTATATGGGGTAGATGTTGATCAAAGGATATAAAATTTCAGACAGGATATCTCTTATTGTAATTGGGCTGGAGAGATGGCTTAGCAGTTAAGGTGTTTGTCTGCAAAGCCAAAGGGCCAGGTTCAATTCCCCAGGACCTACGAAAGCCAGATACACAAGGGGGTGCACACGTCTGGAGTTCATTTGCAGTGGTTGGAGCCCTGACCTGCCCATTCTCTCTCTCTCTCCCTCTTTCTCTCTGCCAAATAAATAAATAAAGATAAAATATTTTAAAAAGTAATAATAATTGTAATAATTGAGGCTGGAGAGATGGCTTAGCAGTTGGGTGCTTGCTGACAAAGTCAAAGGAACCAGGTTTGATTCTCCAGTACCCACGTAAAGCCAGATGAACCAGGTGGCACACGGAGTTCATTTGCATTGGCTGCAGACCCTGGTGCACCCATTCTCTATCTGCCCATCTGTCTCTCTCAAATAGATAAATAAAATATAAAAAAGTTATGATTAATAATAAAGTAGCCAAGCATGGTGGCACATTTTTTTATTTAATTTATTTCCTATTTACAATTTCCGTAATTGTAGAAAATAACCCACGGTAATTCTCTCCCTCCTCCCACTTTCCCCTTTGAAACTCCACTCTCCATTACATCCCTTCCTCTCTCAGTCAGTCTCTCTTTTACTTTTATGTCATGATCTTTTCCTCCTATTATGATGGTCTTGGGTAGGTGGTGTCAGGCACTGTGGGGTCATGGATATCCAGGCCATTTTGTGTCTGGAGGAGTACGTTGTAAGGAGTCCTACCCTTCCTTTGGCTCTTACATTTTTTCCGCCACCTCTTCTGCAATGGACTCTGAGCCTTGGAAGGTGTGATAGAGATATTTCAGTGCTAAGCACTCCTCTGTCACTTCTCAGCATCATGGTGCCTTCTGAATCATCCCAAGGTCAAAACTATCTGAAAAGAGAGAGTAGCATTAATATGTGGGTATGAACATTAAGAGAAGTGCTTACTGGGCAGTTGGATGAGCATATACATTTAGCCAGACATCCACAGACATTACACCCCTAGGGCTCATGACTACCGCTGTTTTAAGTTTCCAGTATCAGGGATGTATTCCCTCCCATGGAGCAGGCCTCTAGTCCAATTAGAGGGCAGTTGCTTTCCCCTATAACAGACGCGCCTCTATTCCACCCATTGGCTCATTTGGCCTGGCTGGCCAAATATAAGGCTTGCAGTGTCCACTGTTGGGTATCTTCACTGGTGATTTCTTTCTCTCCCATTGAACTGCATGCAGAATGGCTTCTTCCAGCTTTCTGTCAGCTGGTCTACATGGAGGAGGTTTTCAGCTCAGTTCCAGCAGGGTTTCTTAGTGACCTTGCAGCCCAAGTATGTGGGGTCTTCAGAAAGAGGATCTTACCATCTATTCCTGGTGGGAAACCAAAAGCCTTGGCAGTGGAGTGGTGCATATTTTTAGTCCCAGCATTCGGAAGGTACATGTAGGTGGATCACTGAGTTCAAGGCCAACCTGGAGCTACAGAGTGAGTGCCAGGTCAGCCTGAGCTAGAGTAAGACACTGTCTCAAATTTTAATAATAATATGCTGGGCATGGTAGTGTATATACCTTCAATCCCAGCATCCAGGAGGCAGAGGTAGGAGGATCGCCATGAGTTTGAGGCCACCCTGAGACTACATAGTTAATTCCAGGTCAGCCTGGGCCAGAGTGAGACCCTACCTTGAAAAAACAAAACAAAACCAAAAATAAAAAAACCTGAAAAAAAAATAGTGTGTACCGGAAAATGCAAAATAATGAATATGTACATTAATCTGACCTATCCATTCTATAATGCATAACATTTTAAAACATTGTGTTGTGTACCCTAAATACATATAACCTTTGTCAATTGAAAATAATAAGAATAAATAAGTAAGTAAATATAAATTGATCTTAAATGTTTCCAAATTTCTAAGATCTAGACATTTCTAATCTTTTTTTTTTTTTAATTTTTATTTATTTATTTGAGAGCGTCAGACACAGAGAGAAAGACAGATAGAGGGAGAGAGAGAGAATGGGTGCGCCAGGGCTTCCAGCCTCTGCAAACGAACTCCAGACGCGTGCGCCCCCTTGTGCATCTGGCTAACGTGGGACCTGGGGAACCGAGCCTCGAACCGGGGTCCTTAGGCTTCACAGGCAAGCGCTTAACCACTAAGCCATCTCTCCAGCCCGACATTTCTAATCTTTATTTATTTATTTATTAACGAGGCAGAGAAAATGAGAAGGAAGGAGAGAATGGGCATGCCAGGGTCTCTAGCCACTGCAAATAAACTACAGACACATGTGCCCCATTGTCCATCTGGCTTACATTGGTACTGGGTCCTTAGGCTTCGCAGGCAAGCGCCGTAACTGCTAATCTCGCTCTCAGCTCAGATCAAAGACAGAGCTAGTGTGGGATGGTGATGTGTTCCAGTATACTAACATGGTGTGGTGGTTTGATTCAGGTGTCCTCCATAAACTTAGGTGTTTTGAATTCCATGTCCCCAGCTGATGCAATTCGGGAATTAAACCCTCCTGTGGGCAATGTATTGCTGGGGGCGGGCTGACGGGTCTTGCTTCCTCTTGTCAGTGTTGGGCGCACTCTCCTGTTGCTACTGTCCACCTGATGTTGCCCAGGAGGTGATGTCCACCCTCTGCTCATGCCATCACTTTCCCTGTCATCGTGGAGCTGTAAACCAAAAGAAACCTTTCTTCCCACAAGCTGCTCTTGGTCGGGTATTTTCTGCCAGTAATGCAATCCTGACTGGAACACATGGCATGTGGTGGCATCGAGGGGTAAGAGTCCAGAAGACTTGCAACACCTCAACATGGCTGTGCTGGCGTGCAAACAGAGCGGGCACACCCGGGCCTCCAGTCACTGAAAACAAACTCCAGATGCACGTGTCACTTTGTTTTTCTGGCTTTTACGTAGCTAACTGAACCCAGGTGGGCAGGCTTTGAAAGCAAGCACTTTTTTAAGAAAAATTTTTGTTCATTTTCATTTATTTATTTGAGAGAGAGAGAGAAAAAAAGTCAGAGAGAGAGAGAGAGAGAGAGAGAGAAAGAATGGGCGCGCCAGGGCTTCCAGCCACTGCAAACGAATTTCAGACGTGTGTGCCCCCTTGTGCATCTGGATAACGTGTGTCCTGGAGAATCAAGCCTCGAACCGGGGTCCTTAGGCTTCACAGGCAAGTGCTTAACCACTAAGCCATCTCTCCAGCCCACCAGCACTTTTTTTAATTTAATTTTTTATTGACAACTTCCATAATTATAGACAATAAACCATGGTAATTCCCCTCCCCCACCACATTCCCCTTCACAACTCAAACCTCCATCATATCCCCTTCCCCCTCAGTCTCGTTTATTTTTGATGTCATCATCTTTTCCTCTTATTATGATGATCTTGTGTAAGTAGTGTCAGGATCTGCAAAGTAAAGCCAGCACTTTTAACCTCTGAGCCATCTCCCCATCTCCAGCCGTGTTCTTTATTCCATAGCTACCCTAATCTTGGCCTGCGGGAGGCAGGTTGTGGGGTAGGCCTTCAGAGTTGGCATGACTGGTTTCTCCACAGGTAAACTCTTTCACCAGCTCACCATGCCACTGGCTGGAGCGCTGCGTGGCAAGCACAGCGGGCGTGGCTCGGTAGGAGACGGAGCGCAGCGCCATCGTTCACTTGTCGGCTCCTCCCTCTCTGTGGGAACATCGTCAGGCCAGACACCAGGTGTCTTCCACACACCAAAATCCCAGCAGCATCCGCACCCAGCTCCGCGCTCTAAGCAGAGTCAGTGGCGTGCCAGGGCGGGGCGAGGACCTGACTGACAGGCCCTTGTGGGCACATGTCTGGCTTTGTAAGTGACACTTCCTAGCCTCGGCTTGCCCAGACTAAGATCCAGGACCGAGAATGCAGGGAGCCTGGTGGCCTGTCCCCGCCTCGGCTCAGCGCCGCACGAGGGTTCCGGTCAGGCAGACCAAGTTGACTCCTGGGAGCCATTAGGGCCCGAGACCTCACCTGAATTACTCCTCACATCGGACAGCTCCAGGCGGGGGTTTGCAAAAGCTGGGTGGTGGGACTTTTCAAGAACAAATCAAGTACGGGGAAGGTGGCAGGGACTGGGGGTTTTGTTTCTGCTGCTCTAGTGCCTCTGCACCTGTGAGAAGCATCGAGAAGACTTATGTCTAAAACAGCCATTTAGCCGCACCCGAGTCCTCTTCTGACACTGCAGTTTGCACATTGTAGACACAGAGTCTGGCCCCCAGTAGGCCCTACTTAGAATCAAGGGTCTTTTTCTTTTTCTTTTCTTTTCTTTTTTAATGTCTTGGCAGCTCCTGGACTTTTGGCTGAATGAGCTTTTTATAGCATCTTTGGCCCACAAGACTCGAAGGTAATTCTATGTTGCTTCAGTTCATCTTGGGTCTGCCTCATTTGAGGGGAGCTAGAGCAGAGAAATGCTGATTTTGGACTATTTTAAGGACTTCCCTCACAGTGTGGACACATCTTTCAGTGGCATATATGGCAGCTTCGCAAACTGGGTGGCCACCCTGAGACTACATCACCGTGAATTTGAGGCCACCCTGAGACTACATAGTGAATTCCAGGACAGCCTGGACTAGAGTGAAACCCTACCTCCAAAAAACACAAAAGACAGAAAGTTTTTGCTCAGACCCTCTGACCCGACCTCACTCCATGGACTTGTCTTTTCAACCACGCAGGGGTGTCCCCGAGGCCTCCTCGACACCCTCCCTCTCCACGCTGGCACATCTCCCTCCTCTCCCCGTGCAGACAAGATCCTGCCCCGTCTACAGAAGGATGGGAATGCCCCTCCTCCAGGCAGGCTTCCTCACAGGCCATGCACTGTACCCAGTGTTGGGGTCAGCCTTGGCTTGGGATTCTCCTTCATGGGCTGTGCACCTTCAGGCAAATGGCTTGACCTCTCTGGGCACCCATTAGGAGACCAGTCACTTAATTTAGTAGAGCCATTGTGAAGAGAAAATGACCAAACTTCCTTCCATAAAGGCTCATAAGGGAGACTCAGGTTTTGTTTTGTCTTTTTGGTTTTTTGAGGTAGGGTCTCACTCTAGCCCAGGCTGACCTGGAATTCACTATGGAGCCTCAGGGTGGTCTCGAACTCACGGTGATCCTCCTACCTCTGCCTCCTGGGTGCTGGGATTAAAGACATGCGCCACCACGCCTGGCTCAAGAGACACTCAGTAAACACTGCTTCCTCGCTTCCCCGGCCCTCCCAGCCCCCACACGCTGGCATCATGGCCTTCAACTTGGAGGGCCGCTCCCGCTTCCCCTCCAAGCCCCGCAGGCCAGTGTCACCACCTGCCGTTGGACGGACGCTCAGGCTCCCCTCCCACACACAGGCTAGCTTCACGGCCTTCAACCTGGATGACCACCCGGGCTCTTCAGCTTGTCCTTCACACCACAAGTAGCCATTTGGGAGCCGGGCGCGGTGGCGCACGCCTTTAACTCCAGCACTCCGGAGGCAGAGGTAGTAGGATCTTCATGAGTTGAAGGCCACCCTGAGACTAAAAAGTGCAATCCAGGTCGGCCTGGGCTAGAATGAGACCCTACCTCAAAAACCAAAATATATATGCTAAAAATAGTCATTTGGGCTGGAGAGATGGCTCCGTGGTTAAAGGCTCTTGCTTACAAAACCTAAAGGTGGGCTGGACAGATGCCTTGGCAGTTAAGGCATTTGCCTATGAAGCCTAAGGACCCAGGTTCAATTCTCCAAGACCCACGTAAGCCAGATGCACAAGGGGGTGCATGTGTCAGGAGTTCATTTGCAGTGGTTGTAGGCCCTGGCATGCCCATTCTCTCTCTCTCTCTCTCTCTCTCTCTCTCTCTCTCTCTCTCTCTCTCTCTACCTCTTCCTCTCTCAAATAAATAAATAAGTAAAATATATTTTTTAAAAAAATCATACATTAAGGCATAGGTTCGATTCCCCAGTACCCACATAAAGCCAGATGCACAAAGTGATGCATGCACCCATGTTCATTCTCTTTCTCCTTGCAAACAAAGAAATGAAATAAATTTCAAACATAGTCATTCATGGGCTGGAGGGATGGCTTAGCAGTTAAGGCACATGCCTGTGAAGCCTAAGGACCCAGGTTCAATTCTCCAGGCCCCACGTAAGCAAGATGCACATGGTGGCACATGTGTCTGGAATTTGTTTGCAGAGGCCAGAGGCCGTGGAGTGCCCATTCTCATTCACTCTCTCCCTCTCTCTGTCTCAAATAAATAAATAAATAGAAATCTTAAATGTATTCTTAAAAAAAAAATCTATTTAAAAAAAAAAGAGGGCTGGAGAGATGGCTTAGCGGTTAAGCGCTTGCCTGTGAAGCCTAAGGACCCCGGTTCGAGGCTCGGTTCCCCAGGTCCCACGTTAGCCAGATGCACAAGGGGGCACACGCATCTGGAGTTCGTTTACAGAGGCTGGAAGCCCTGGCGCGCCCATTCTCTCTCTCTCCCTCTATCTGTCTTTCTCTCTGTGTCTGACGCTCTCAAATAAATAAATAAAAATTATAAAAAAAAAAGAAAGAAAGAGAGGCGCCTGCTTGTTGGACGAGTAAGTGCTCAAATGAAGGCAGAAAGAGCGATGCCCCGCTTGTCTCTGAGGGAAAATGATTCCCAGCAAGAGCCTGACACTTAATGAGATTTCTACCAAGCCCTGATGATATCTAATTAATGGAGAGGGGAATTGTCACCATCTTGGTCCTAGAAGTCACAGGCCTCTTAAAAAGTGGCATGCGGCTTATGAGAAATGGGGTGGGGGACTCAGTCTACAGGGGAAGTTTTAATTGACTTCCCGGATAGCTGATAGTTATAAATTACGTCTGACAAGAGAAATCTGTTTGCATAGCAATTAATTCCTCTAGTTCGTTCTGCCCAGTGCAGGGAGAAAGGTTCTGAAAAGCGGGCAAAGGGCTCAACCTGCTTGTGGCCCAGGAGGCTGCCCCGTGGCCACCTGCCTCCCCACCTCACTCACAACACTGACTCTGCAGGTGGCTTTTCCCTTGTGGTCATCCAGTCCAGCAACCCCAGGGGGTCACAGAGGCACCTTCTCATTCTTACTTCCTGGATGAAATAGCTGACTCAGGGAGGACAAGTGGGTCCCCAAAGTCACACAGCCATTGCTGTAGGCTCAGACTTGGGCCATCAGGTGTCTGGTCCAGTCCTGATCAGCCCAGGCCAGTGAAGTCCAGCCCAAGGAGGGAACAAAGTAGAGAAGGCTTCCCTGGGCCACAAAACCGTAGTTAGCCAGGGAGCCCTGTGAGGACCATCACCTCCCCCCCAGCCCCCAGGGGACACAGTCCATCTCAGACAGCAACTCTGCCTGGCAGCGGGAAGGCTTGAAACTGGAAGTCTCTAGATGTGAGCTCCCCAACCTGGCACCACTTCGAACCCGTTCAGCTCTGCAAACCTGCCCGAAGTTGCCCAGCATCTACTCTTCCCTACCAGCCACACCTGGAACTTTCTACTGGCCATCTCTAGGCAGCGTTTGGACCGGAAGGGACTTCTTTGGTGAGACCTTATGTTCATTCATTCCCAAGGACTGCTGTGTGCCTGCAATGCACTGGGACAGCCCTCAGGTGTTGAGACCCTGCTGATGATGACCCCGGCCTGAGCTCAGCCCCTGGCAGCATTTGTAGGAGAGTGTGGGGGGGGCGGTAAACACTGAGAATAAGGAAGCCAGGAGTGGGGTGCCTAGCTGTAACCACACTAGGCCTAGGTCAGGAGGTACTGGGATTCTGGGCCAGTAGGGAACGTATACCAGACCAGCTCTCTTCTGCCCCCTACTGTCCTCTAAGAGCAACTGCAGCTCTCTTCCTAATTAATTCTAGGCCACTTTCTACAAACACGAGGTAGTACAGCCTCTGAGCTTTGCAGAACATCTGGTCTCTGTTACAACTATTCAACTCTGACGCTGCAGAGCTAAGGTGAGACGTAAACAGATGAGTGTGACTGGCTTCCAGAAAAACATTATTTGGGCACACTAAACCTTGCATGGCGTGCAATTGTCACAACTCATGAAGTTTCAAAGAATTGTCTTATTTTGAAACAGGCTTCCACTCTAGCCCAGGCTGACCTGGAACTCACTCTGTAATCCATGCTGGCCACAAACACAGAGGTACTGCTACCTCAGCATCTGGAGAGCTGCGACTAAAAAGATGTGCCCGGCTTTCTTCTTCTTCTTTTAAATATTTTATTTGTTTGTTTATGGAGAGAGAAAAAGGCAGAGTGAGAGAGAGAGAGGATGGGTGCACCAGAGCCTCCAGCCACTGCAAGCAAACGCTAGACGCCTACATCACCTTGTGCATCTGGCTAACATGGCTCCTGGAGAATTGAACCTGGGTCCTTTGGCTTTGCAGGCAAATGCCTTAACTGCTAAGCCATCCCTCCAGCCCAAGTTACTTGATTTTAAAATGAGCAAAACTAGAGTTGTGATGGTACATATCTGCTGAGCCATTTTCCCAGGCCCATGATGGGCCTTTTGTGCCAGTAGCCACACAAATAGAAGTAAGGTAATATTCCAGCATGACTTTGATTGTGGTTTCTCTGATTATTAGAGAGGCTGAGCAACTTTTCATGCCATTGTTGATTGTCTATTTTACTTGAAAAGTAATCTTTTCAAGGCTAGAGAGATGGGAGGTGGAGCCAGGGAATCCTGAAGCTTACATGTCAGTTAGACTATCACACTTTCAGTGTCAAAAAACAAAAAAAGAGGGCTGGAGAGATGGCTTAGCGGTTAAGGCATTTGCCTGCAAAGCCAAAGGACCCAGGTTCAATTCCCCAGGACCCACGTAAGCCAGATGCACAAGGGGTACATGCATCTGAGTTTCTTTGCTGTGGCTAGAAGCCCTGGTATGCCCATTCTCTCTCTGTCTGTCTCTCTTCTCTCTCTCTCTCTCCTTACAAATAAAGAAATAAAAAATTTTAAATAACCGTTAAAAAATAGTGGGGAAAAAAAAGTGGAAATTCTGAAACGAGCTCAGCCTCATCTTGTAGCTTTTGTCTTTTGTCTGCATTGGGAGTGCTCATCACTTATTCTGACTTTGACATTTCTCAGGCATTGTTCTCATACAAGCATTAACAAGAGTATAGAGAGGAAATTGCCTGCACAACACCTTGCTGATATCCAAAGCACACCTTTTTTTTGTTGTTGTTATTTTTAGGCAGGGTCTCACTCTAGCACCCAGGCTTGCCTTGAATTCACAGAGCTGCTCCTACCCCAGTGCTGGGATGACAGGCATAAGCCAGCACACCCACCTGCAAAGAGCACCTTCTTTAAAAATTATTTCTGTGGAAATGGCCTGAATATCCATGACCGCACAGTGCCTGACCCTACCTACACAAGACCACCATAATAGGAGGAAAAGATGATGATGTCAAAACAAAAGAGAGACTGATATGATGGAGAGTGGAGTTTCAAAGGGGAAGTGACGGGAGAGAGGGCATTGCCATGGGATATTTTTTATAATCATGGAAGTTGTTAATAAAAAAGTAATAAATAAATAAAATGTTTAAAAAAATTATTTTTGAAGCTGGGTATGGAAGCTCACGCCTTTAATCCTAGCATTTGGGAGGCAGAGGTAACAGGATCCCCATAAGTTCAAGGCCACCCTGAAACTACATAAGTGAATTCCAGGTCAGCCTGGGATACAGCAAAATCCCACCTCGAAAAAAATGTATTTGTGCTTATGTGTGTGCGTGCATGCACATGTGCACACATGTGTGTGGTACGCTGTGGTGTGTGAAGTATGCATAAGTCCGTGCCCTGTGGCATCCGAGTGCCAGTGGCGGCTGGAGTGGAACATTGGGTGTCCAGCCCCATCTCTCTTTTGCCTGGTCTTGTTTTGAGCCAGAGTCTCTCTCTTCTGGAACTTGCAGGACTGTTGATTCGTGAGTCTCTGTTTCCCTCCGGGATTAGGGTTATAGATGTGCATGGCTATGCCTAGATTGTTTTATTTTTTCATTTCATAGGATCTGGAGATTTTAACTCAGGCAGTCTCATGCCTTGTCAGACCCTCATGCTTGCACGGGAAGCACACTGAACCACTGAACCGTCTTTTCAGTGCAAAGCACACCTTTTGAGAATTGCTATCAGCTCAGAAAAGCCTTCCCCATGTGTTTTCTGTGCTATACCCCCCGACAGTCCCACTGAGGAGACAGAATGTTATGGTGACTGGGATCATTCAACACACCTCTGACATCATGTATAGGCAGCGAGTTATGTACCAATTGCCACCTGTCAGGCTTTTTGCAAGCAAGAGCCTTTAACTGCTGAGCCACCTCTCTAACCGTCGTGCTGCCTCTTGACTGAAATGACCAGAAGCCCCCAACTCCCAGCACCGTCCTTCCCACCACTGAAACACCCACCACTGAAACACTCCTGCGAGGAGGAAATGCAACCTTGCACTAATATTCAGTGACAATTTTTTTTTCTTTTGTTTTTTGAGGTAGGGTCTCACCCTGGCCCAGGCTGGCCTGGAATTAACTATGCAGTCTCAGGGTGGCCTTGAACTCACGATGATCCTCCTACCTCTGCCCCCCAAGTGCTGGGATTAAAGGCGTGCACCACCACGCCTAGCTTCAGTGACAATTTTCCAGCCGCGAGAGTGATTTACTTCCTTGGTCGTAAGCACTTCAGCTGCAGGCAAGCCTTCAAAGAACTGTAGCCCCAGCTGAAATTTTGACTCCAACTTTGTGAGGAATTGCCAAGCACTTCTAAATTACTGAACAAAAAACTGTGAGTGCTAATAAATATTTATTACCACTCAAGCCATTCATTTTTGAATAATTTGTTGCTCAGCAGTAGCTAGTCAATATAGCCAGTGAACAAAGGAACATAAGATGATTCCTGGCTATGAATTTCATAGGGAAAAACAGGTTAAAGTTAATCTGACCTGAGTTTTTGGTTTTGTTTTCCGAGGTAGGGTCTTACTCTAGCTCAGGCTGACCTGGAATTAACTATGTAGTCTCAGAGTGGCCTCAAATTCACGTGATCCTCCTACCTCTGCCTCCCAAGTGCTGGGATTGAAGGCATACGCCACCACGCCCACCTCTGAGTTTTTACTCATGATGAACTCATTTTGATTCTGAGCCCAGAACTTCTTCCGGGTGCTTCATGATAAATTTCTGAAATGCTCTGGTATCCTGACCCAGCTAATGGAACCAAAATTGAACAGAGAGAAGTTTTCCTTTTCTGAAAAGTACATACTATCCCCAGTTTTGGGTACTTCATTTGCAATTTCTTTCTGGTCCCAGATAATGACCATCCAGAGCAAGAGACAGATTCTTCTAAATTCACCATGCACCTTTGATAGGCCCCCTTCATTTCCAAAACCCTCAACATCTCCTTCTACAATCCTGCTGATCTGTGTTTGGATTGCAAAGTGAAGTCAGTATGCATGGCTTTCAGTCAGATATCTGGCACAAATCAGCTTCCTAGATCCACTCACGCTGCTACACGTACACACACACACACACACACACACACACACACACAGAGCTGCTGTCAAGGCCAGTCAAGACAGAACATACGAAGAGCTTTGTGCAGGACCAGCTCAGAGCATTTGTGCATCTAAGCCATCATTCCAACACTGCATTGGCTTGCTTGTCACGTACCTGGATCTGTCTAGAATGTCACCCGGGAGAGGATTATTATATCTGAGTGGTTAGAAAACGTTGAACAGAGACAGACAAAAGTGGACAGGAAGAGGAAGTGACCTGTATTGATCATCCACTCCATGGTCAGCCTTTTACAAGCACTGCTTCTCCTGTTCCGGCCAGCACAGTAGGCCAGTGCTCCGCTGCACGTGTGGGGACACCAAGTCATGGGGCTTGTGGCCACTAAGAGGGAAAGCTAGCATCCAAGCCCCATGTGACCAGTGATTTCTTTTTCGTGAACATACAAGTACTGAGCTAGGTATGTGGAGCTCACTGGTAGCACTCTTGCCTAGCACAGGAAGGCTCTGAGTTCCTCCCCTGCACTGGAAATCAAAACCAAGTGAGTTTGTGCATATATTGAAAGAAAATTCAAAAGTAACTGCAGTTTCCTGAGTCCTTGAATTTTGGGGCCCTGTGTGAGATTGAGGTGAGAATACAGGTGTGTGAGCACTGGTCACATGGTGGTGAAATTGAAGTGAGAACGTGTGTGTGAGCACTGCTCTTGTGGTGGTAACATTGGGGTGAGAACATGGGTGTGTGAACACTGGTCATGTGGTGATGAGACTGAGGTGAGAACATGTATGTGTGTGAACACTGGTCTTGTGGTGAGATTGAGGTGAGAACACAAGTGTGTGAACAGTGGCCTTGAGGTGGTGAGACTGAGGTGAGAACACATGTATATAAGCACTGGTCATGTGGTGGTAAGATTGAGGTAAGAACATGTATGTGAACAGTGGCCTTGTGGTGGTGAGATTGAGGTGAGAAGATGTGTGTGTGAACACTGGTCATGTGATGGTAGGTTTGAGGTGAGAACACACATGTGTGAGCACTGGCCTTGGGGTGGTGAGAATGAGGTGAGAACGCATGTGTGAGCACTGGCCTTGGGGTGGTGAGAATGAGGTGAGAACACCTGTGTGAGCATTGGCCTTGGGGTGGTGAGAATGAGGTGAGAACGCATGTGTGAGCACTGGCCTGGCAGTGGTGAGAACACACCTGGGCGCAGGTGATGCACCTTGGCCTGCTAGCTCAGCAACACGGGATTCCCTTTCTTCTCCCCTGGTCTCCGCATGAGAGCCATGGTGGTGGGGTCCCCAAGAGGGTCTTCTACGCATGCCGGCTCTGCAGAGACAGTGGCTTGTCCTTCTGTTGTTTCTTTCCCCGCCCTGTCCTGGTGTGTGCCTTCTTGAGTTTCTTAGTCCCTCAGGGCCCGTGAGTCAAGATGGCACTTGTGGGGATTTGATGAGGCCGTGCATGTAGCAGGCCTGGCACACAATCAGGAGGCGTCATGGCACCGGGTGTGGCATGAAGGAAGCTTTCAGACACTGACAGTGACTTTCTGCCAGTTGATGTTGTCATTGCTCATCACCACACCTCACCCTGTGTTCTCACATACATGGACGTGCACAGATGCTCACGTGCATCCCATACACATACCGCACGGTTATAGATACCTATTTATATGCCCTTATTCATGATGCCTGGAGGGGAACTTTCTCCATGGAAGGGAGAGCACTCCAGGCTAAAGGAGGAGCTCCCCTCAGCAGGAGGCGCGATTGGGGAGAGCTCTGAACTCCCCGTGGGTTGGACTGCTGTTCCTCAAGGCCCACCCTCAGGGACACATCTCCTCCAGCAAGGCTCCATCTCCCAAAGGCTCTATACCTTTCCTAAACTGCCACCAACTGGGGACCAAGGATTCAATATACATGAGCCTGGGCTGCAGAGATGGCTAGGCCGTTAAGGCGCTTGCCTGCAGAGCCTAAGGACACATGTTTCACTCTCCAGATGCACACAGGTGAGGCACGTGCAAGGTCACACATGCCCATGAGGTGGCACAAGCATCTGGAGTTTGATTGCAGTGGCTGAGGTCCTAATACACCAATTCTTTCTCTCTGTCTCTCTCTCTCTCAAATAAAAAACAAAAATACACGAGCCTATGTGGGGCATTTACTTCAAATCAGCACACCCTGATACCCTGATTTCAAAGCTGATAAAACCATACAATGCTCTTTTAAGTTTCTGAAGGGACATAACAGACAGAAGCTCTTCTTCTAGCTTTCGTTTTGAAAATGAGAAGAGACGCCCTCCTCTCCCCACCCCACCATTACCAAAGCTATGAAAAACCGATCAGTCCCTGGAAGAGCCAAAGAAACGCACATGGAATCAATGGAGCCAGTACAGTGTGTGTTTCTCACACGTCAAGTTGGCACAAGCCTCCCAGGGTGGGTGAAGATGCGCGAGGTCTCATCGAATGCCGAGGGAGAAGGATGGAGTGGGTGATGGCGGAGGCAGTGCTTTCTAAGTGGGCAGCGACCCCTGTGTTTGCGCGGCTCTGTTCTCAGCGCGTTGTCCAAGGGGTCTCATCACGTAGCCGCACGGTGACGCACACGGGCCCAGCCCAGGAATTAATAATAAACGGGAGGGATGTTTCCCACCGAAGCACACGGCACCTGCTTAAAGGCATTTTGTGGGGGACAAAAAGTATCCACAAATCCATTCCCAGTGCGGATGCTGAAAGGTGGTCGGGGCAGGGCGGAGGGGGCTCAGCAGTTAGGCGGGTTTCCTGACCAAGCGTGCGCATCTCCAGATCCCACGAAGGGCTGCCGGGTGGGGCGGCGCCCGCCTCCAGCCCCAGGCCGCAGGGCAGCAGAGAGCAGAGAACGACCCGAGCTCCAGAATCTATTGACTCAAAACGAGAGCGGGCAGGGAGGCCACGGCGCGGGACACCCGCCTTCTCCGCCGCCCGCCGCAGGTGGGCATGAGAGGCGCTGCGAGGGCCATGCGTGTGCGTACACCGCGGATACATGGGCGCGTACCCAGGTGACTGTGCAAGCCCCACATACCACATGTGCTATATTACACGTGCGCACACATGAAGAAACGTTTCTAGAGGTGGCGAGATTCTCCGGAGCAACAGATCCAGCTAGATGGGTACACAGGTGATTCGACTTCCTGTGGGCGCTCCTCCTCCACCGCTACCCAGCAAAGTCCTTCCGGGCGCTGAGCCAAAGCCACCTCCTTCTCCCTGCAGGGGCCAGCTCCTTTCCTTAAACCTGCCCCAGTGTTTCCTTGTCTTTCGCCTAGAATGAGACTCACTCAGTTTTTCTCTCGACTGGGTCCTAACCTCATGTTTGCACATGCATAAAGGGTGGGGGTCCCCGGGGATAGAACTTTACCCTACTGCCTGACAGGCCACCACACATTCACCTCTTTGAGCGGGGTATCTCGGCTGAGCACTGAGTCTTCCTCCTTCCTTCCTGCACAGAGCTCAGACTTGCACACCGGCTTGGCAAAAGGGTGAGGTGGCTCTGCCACAGCTTCAGGCAAACAGCAAGGCCCGCGCAGCGGCTGTTTTCAGTGCACGTCTAATAGGAAAGCTAGTTAAAGTGGGCCCTGCTCTAAGCTCAGCAGGAGAAGGCAGGGGTCAGCCAGGCAAAGGGACGTGTGCCTGTAAGCCCATCTCTGGAGGTGGAGGCAGGAGGATCAGGAGTTCAAGTTCACAGTGCTATAGAGAGCTTGAGGCCAGATTGGGTTATATTATACCCTGTCTCAAAATAAAATAAGAGGAGGGCTGGAAAGATTGGAAAGATGGCTCAGTGGTTAAGGTGCTTGCCACAAAACCTAATGACCCAAGTTTGATTCCCCAGTACCCACATAAAGCCAGATACACAAAGGGGGTGCATGCATCTGGACGTTGTTTGCAATGACTAGAGACACTGGCATGCCCATTCTCCCCCCCCCCCCCTTTGCAAATAAATAAATTTAAAAGAAAATTTTTTGAAGGAAAAGAAAAAGGCTAGCAAGGAGCTTTAAGGCAGGATCAACTCAAGGTGTGCTGTGCTTTCTTGGATCCCTGTCACCTGACCCAGAGCCAGGCCCAGGGCTGCCCCTCCAAGAATGCGCAGAACGACTGCATTTCCAGACCCTGAATGCAGTCTTCCCACTACTGTATTCCTTGGACTTTAATCAATAAGTGTTTGCTGAAAGATATGTTGTAAAAATGAACTCGCTTCTATCAGGAAATACAAATACAAAACCTCAGCTTGGTTAGGACTCAGATGACTCCCTAATTTATGGGACCAGCACGGGGACAGAGATTCAATCTGATTCCGTCCATTCCCAAAGGCAGAGTCAGGACCAAAGGACAGTGAGGGAACTAACGTGGGGAGAGGTGAGAGCCAATAGTGAACCGCGACCTTTGAGATGACTGGTCCCAAGCGCGCGGGATTCAAGTCCTGCGCGGAAGCGGCAGGCCAGAAGCCATTAGGCATCTCGCGGAGTCCTCGCTGGCCAGACGCAGGTCACCAGACCTTGGCCAGCTCAGGAAGTTCCAGGAGGCCTCGCGTCCAGGCCTCTCCGGCCCAGCAGCTGCCAGTGTCTGGGTTCTCAGGGCACTGAAGAGGGTGGGGGTCCGCAGGTAGCTGCTGCAGTGAACTCCAGGTCAGCCTGAGCTGGGACCCTACCTTGAAAAACCACAAATAAATAAACGAATAAATAAAGATGCCAACAGGTGCTTTTAAGGGGCCTCAGGCAAACCCTAAGGTTCCTGGCAAGAAAAGACAAGGATTCAGCCACTAAAAGAGATCTATAGAGAAAGCCTCCTACCGTCCTGAGACCTTCACAGGCCTGTACTCCCAAGCCTTCCCTTCACCCCGACTCACCAGTTTGACTGACACCCCCTGGATTCGATCTTTGCCATGGGGCTATTTCTTTTTTAATATTTAATTTAATTTATCTATTTGAGGAGGAGAGAGAAAAAACGGGCACACTAGAGCCTCTAGCCACTGCAAATGAACATGCACCACCTTGTGCATCTGGCTTACACGGGTTCTGGTGAGGTGAACTTGAGTCCTTAAGGCTTTGCAGGCAAGGGCCTTAACTGCTAAGCCCTCTCTCCAGCCCCATGGGGCCACTTCTGACTTCGGGAAGCTTGTCCTGAGATCGTTACATGTATTCTCTAAGTACTGGTTGAACATGGAACACCTTATTTGAGTTCACCTCCCTATGTCCATATGTTGCCATAGGCAACCGCACTCAGGGTTTTCTACCCAGAAACCTCCTTAGCCAGACCCGCCACTTCCTTCAGCACAGTCCTTATGGTCAAGTTGACACAGGCAACTGTTTCCTAAGTGTCCTGTCACTGTGTAAATTAACAGCTCCTCATTCTCTTTCCAGCTCTGACTGGCGTCTTCTGGTATGTAGCTCGGGCTGCTTTTCCCACCATCCTTCACCTCCCAGGGCCAGCTACCACGCACTCAGCCATCGCCATGTAACCAGTGACCTAGAGTGCAGGCACACGCTGACAGCATTCACGTCTCGTGGCTCTCTGGGCTGGCTGGGCCCGTTGGGATCGCTACATGGTTATTTAGGGCCATTCAAACCCTATCCAAGGTGGTCAGGAGACGGCGTCCCTGGAGCATCATGGCTTCTCAAAGCACGATCGCCGGCTTCTGAAGAGGGTCGGTCTCAAGAGCCAGCATTTCAAAAGAAGCAGGAAGAAAGCCCAAGACTGCTGGTGGGGTAGCCTCGGGCAATCTTCCGCTGTGCTCTGCTAGTCAAAGCAGTCACAGGCTCACCAGATCCATGAGGACGAGGAATGGGCTCCACTGTCAATGGGGAGGGCCTCGTGTGCCAGGACAAGAGGCACCGGGGGCATGCAGGGATATCAGCCGTGGTGGAGAAGGCCAGGTAAGTGAGGAGAGCGAGCGGCACCTCGTCTCCAGACCCTGTGACTGACTGTGGCACTGTGGATGCAATACAGTTCTCACCTCAGAGGAATCAGAGAACTTATTCTGAGCCAAATATGAGTGGCCATGGCCTATGAACACAGATGGGTTGCCCTGAAAGATGTGTTCCACCATGACAGTTGTGTGAGTTTTGATTGGTCATAGAACAGAAGACAGCCACAAATCAAGGCATTTACCCAGTGCACTGTGGGGACCTCAGGTAGCTGCTTACAGCAAAGCTGGGGAAATGAGAACAGGTTTGCAATGCTGACTGAAGACAGCCTCGGCTTTTGGATGCGTGGAAGCTAGTAATCTGCTAAGATGCACTGGAATACATCCCAGGGCCAGGGGATGGCTCCATGGTTGAAAGCACGGGCTGTGTAAGCCTGACGGAGTTTGCACCCTTGAAACCCATGTAAAGCCAGACACAGGTAGTGCATGCATTTGTAATTCCAATGCCCCTGAGACACGGGGAGGTAGAGCCAGACTCAGGTAGTGCATGCATCTGTAATTCCAATGCCCCTGAGACACGGGGAGGTAGAGCCAGACACAGGTAGTGCATGCATCTGTAGTTCCAATGTCCCTGAGACACAGGGAGGTAGAGCCAGACACAGGTAGTGCATGCATCTGTAATTCCAATGCCCCTGAGACACGGGGAGGTAGAGCCAGACACAGGTAGTGCATGCATCTGTAATTCCATGTCCCTGAGACACGGGGAGGTAGAGCCAGAAGAATCTCAAAGATAGCCAGCCAGCTAGACTGTTCTTTCCAATGGCAAAATAAGACACCAAGAGAGTTCCTGTCTCAAACTAGGTGGGAGAACTGGACCAACACCCTCTGACCTCCACACATGCACCATGGTACACCTGCTCCCATACACACATATCTACCCCCCCCCAAAATGAATGCATCCTAAAGGTTTTACCTGATAGTTAAGAAGGTGTTAGGCCAGACACAGGGGTGGCAGTGAATAACTGTTAAGAGGCCTGAAGATAATTTAGCTCTAGAACATAATGTTCCGAATCTCTATAATCATGAATTCTAATCAGTCAAACAGCCTTGTAGAACCTTCCACACAGGTGTGCCCCTGCCCCACCCCCAGAACTCCGGTTTGCAATGCTTAGAATTCTAGTCATGTGTCCATCTGACTCTGACTATCGCCTACTGCCTTGTACTGTCGGAAGGCGGGGGGCATTTCAGGCTCTGCCTTCATGCTTAGTGCAATGACTGCCGCCTTACTAAATTGCTCAGGGTGTGTTGTGTTTGCTTAGTAAGTGAATGAGCCAGGAGCGTGGCTGCCCGGTCACTGTCTTGGAGATTTCAAGGGAACCAGAAGGTCACAGCCCCTGTCAAATAAAGAATAATGATGCCACCTCCATCTGTTTATCTCTCCACCCACCCCATCTATTCATCCATCCATCTACCCATCGTCCACCTACCCATTCATCCATCTATCCAGCTATCCACCCGCTCATCCATCTTCACCATCCATCCTCCTGCCCTCCCATCCATCCGCGATGCCTAAGGAGCACCAGCTCATTGTGGATGAGTATTCAGTCTCCAAGTGCACTCTGTAGCCTCTGAACATCACCAGGTCTCGGCCCAAGTGTGTGTGATGGGAAAAAGGGTCGTGTTGCTCATGAGACATACAGAACCTTCAAGAGGACGTGTGTCGGGAGCTAGAGAGAGCAGTTAAGCAGTTAAGGTGCTCGCCTGCAAAGGTGAAGGACCTCTGTTCTATATCCCAGGACCCACATAAGCCAGATGCACAAGGGGGCGCATGCATCTGGAGTTTGTTTGCAGTGGTTAGAGGCCCTGGAGTGCCCATTCTCTCTCCTTTCTCTCTCTCTCTCTCTCTTCCTCTGCCTCATTTTCTCTCTCCAATAAATAAATAAAAATTACATATATATATATATATGTATATATATATATATAATTTTATAAAAAGAATACATGAGTCTGGACTGGTGGGAAGCCACTTTGGGACCAGCCACCCAGGTTTTTTTGTTTTGTTTAACCTGCATGATGAAGGTATAAACCCTCTGCAATAGATGATATTGAGTTCTGGGTGAGGGGAGTAGGCAAAATGCCCAGGGAGAGGGGTGAAAAAATAAGGGACTCAGGAGGGCATACTAAAGGATCAACAGGCCTCGCCGCCCACCCTGTGTTCCAGGCACTGACTAGCAGTGAGCAGGACAGATGTGCCCCTGATGTAGAAGGGAGAAAGAACATCTGAACACAGCAGTGACTCCTTGTGTCCCTCGGGCATTTGTGACTGTCCTTTCCTCTCTATGCCCAGGGCTCTGTGTTACAGACACAGAGGGCTAGTCAGTGGAAGAGTGGGGAAAGGGCAGCCTCCCAGCGCCCAGGGCTCCTGGCATTGAACGGGCCAGATGAGATGGGTCCTCGCTGACAGCACAGCTGGGAGAGGCCGCGCCGGGCGGCTCAGCACCGGCCCTTCCCCAGGTAAAGCCAAGAGGGACGGGAGGCAGCGGGCCGATGGGCTCTGGAGCCGGGGTTGAGGCACATGCCGGCCCTGTACTCAGAGGTGCAGAGTCTGCTGCTGCCCCGGAGACTACACATTCTCAGCCTCCCTCACGTCTAAGTGTGCCCAGGGGCCTGCAAGTAGCTAGGGAAAGTGAGTGACCTCCGATCGGTTTTCCAGCGAAGCAGTGTTGAACCATGCATTCCATTACCAAAACCTGAATGTGGTGATGGGAACTTTGGCAATCACTTTGGACCTTGAAAATTGATGTCACATCTAAGGGACCAGGAAGAGCTTTAGTAAGCTGCCCCCACAGCCCAGACTTTTTATTATTATTATTATTTTTTTTTTTTGAGAAAATGAGAGAGGGAGAGACAGAATTGGCCCGCCAGGGCCTCAGCCACTGCAATCGAACTACAGACGCTTGTGCCACCTAGTAGGCATGTGTGACCTTGCACTTGCCTCACCTTTGTGCATCTGGCTTACATGGGATCTAGAGAGAGATTGAACATGGGTCCTTAGGCTTCGCAGGCAAGCGCCTTAAGTGTTAAGCCATCTCTCCAGCCCCTGGACTTTTTTTTACATACACACTCTGCCTACATAATGAGATCCTGGTGAGAGAGAGAGAGGGAGAGAGAGAGAGAGAGAGGGCAACTGACTGACTGAGTCAAGGTTAGATCCTACAGGGATGAACCTAAGCATAATAGTCACAAATGGCCACAAGGAAGCTGAGGAGTCTTCACTCCAGATTGCTGTGTGTCCAGCTGAAACCTCTGCTCAGGGCCTAGAGAGATGACTCAGGGGCTAAAATATTTGCCTGTGAAGCCTAACAACCCGAGTTTGATTCCTCAGTACCCACATAAAGCCAAACATACAGTGGAATATGCACCTGGAGTTCGTTTGCAGAGGCTGAAGGCCCTGGTGTGCCCATTCTCTTTACCTCTCTCTCTCTGCTTGCCAATAAATAGATTAAAAAAATTAAGCCAGGCATGGTGGCACACGCCTTTAATCCCAACACTTGGGAGACAGAAGTAGGAGGATGGTCATGAATTCGAGACCATCCTGAGACTACATAGTGAATTCCAGGTCAACGTGGGCTAGAGTGAGACCCTACCTCAAAACAACAACAACAAAAACCAGAACCCTCTGTTCAATGGAAGAGGGAAGATGGCAGATTTCAGGACCAGCATGAGTGCTACCCTGGCCTCAGACCCACATGGCTGCCAGGGTCAGCAAAGGGGACCCAGAAACCCCACCACCAAGGTAAGGGGTGGCAGGAGTTGGCAATCCTCCCTCCAGACCAGTGCCAGCAGAGAGAGGAGGCTCTCAGCAGGCCGGTGCAGGTGAAAGAGGAAGCAACTCCTGCCAAATGAAGGCCGTGCTTTTCGGGGCTGAAGACAGGCTGAGATTACAGCTGTTTCTCAATGCCTCAAATATGTGGAGGTGAGCAAAAGTTAGAAAGAGAATCTGTTGACAAAATGATTCTAAAGTTCATGAGGAAGCTGGGAAAATAATCGAAGAAAAGTTTGGAAAAGGGAAAAAAGTAAAAAGCGCAAGGCCTGGTGGTACAAGCCTGTCATCCTAGCTACTTGGGAGGTAGAGGCAGGAGGATTGCAAGTTCAAAGCCTGACTGGGCAACTTAATAAGATCGTGTCTCGAAACTTAAAAGAGGCCAGGAGTAGGCACATGCCTTTAATCCCAGCACTAGGGAGAAACAGATAGGAAGACTGCCGTGAGTTTGAGGCCAGCCTGGGACTATAGAGTAAGTGCTAGGTCAGCCTGGGCTAAGGTGAGACCCTACCTCAAAAAATAAAACTAAAAAAGAAAAAAGGAAAAGGAAAAGGAAAAAAGAAGAGGTTGACTTGGGATACAGTTAGTACAGTCAGTGGTAGACTACTTCCCTTGATAGGTGGGGGGAGGGGGCTGGGGAGAATCCCCAGCACACACAAACACTCAGGAAATATGAATGTGAAATACAAACAGTACTTTTTTGCCAAGAGTTTCAGATTGCAGAATCTCATTTAATCACCATTCATAGAGATTGTTGCTAACCCACTTCTGAGATGAGTAAACTGAGGTCCAGAGGCAATAAAAAGGATCTCCAAGGTGCTGAAGAGATGGCTTAGTGGTCAAGGCACTTGTCCACAAAGCCAAGGGACCCAAGTTCGATTACCCAGGACCCACGTAAGCCAGATGCACAAGGGGGCACATGTGTCTGGAGCTCATTTGCAGCAGCTGGAGACTCTGACATGCCCATTCTAAATCTTTCTCTCTCTCTGCCTCTTTCTCTCAAATAAGTAAGTAAAAATAAAATATTTAAAAAAGAAAGGGGATTATCTTTATCTTATTCTTTCATTCATTCATTCATTCTTTTTTTTTTTTTTTTTTTGGTTTTTTGAGGTAGGGTCTCACTCTATCCCAGGCTGACCTGGAATTCACTATGGAGTCTCAGGGTGGACTTGAACTCAGGGTGATTCTCCTATCTCTGCCTCCCAAGAGCTGGGATTAAAGGTGTGCATGGCCACGCTGGGCTCTCATTCATTCTTTAGTATTTACTGCACATGTCTGCAGAGTCTAATGAGGGAAGTCACACGTGTGCACACTTGCTTGTTCTAGGTTCTCCCACCCTTGCAGATGTCCTGAGCCCCTTTGGTCCACTAAGGGAACTTGAGGCTCTGGTGGCATCGGCCTCTTAGGACAAGTGTCAAGACTGGGAAGCAGCTCACTGGGTCTTGATCCATTCTCCTGCCCGCGCACGGTGGTGCTGTCCCAAAGGCCCATCAGGAAGGGCTTCCTGGAGGAAGCCACCCGAGCCTGACTTACAGAAGAGTCGGGGCGGGCTCTACCCCTCCCTCCACCCACACCCTGAGCTCTTGCCCAGGTCCTCACTGACCTCCATGTGCCGAGCTGCTCGCTTGTGCCTGTGGGAAACTCCTCCCTCAACCTCTGGAAAGGGCAACTAACTACATCCCTCTCTCTCCAGACGGGGTCACTGAGGCTCTTCTGTGACCGGAAGGGCTATTACCGCCGCTTCTCAGATGAGGAAAGAAAGCCTAGAGCTTCGGCTCGAGGGGCTGGTCTAGGTGAAGTGGGAGCCTGTCTCTCACCCTCCAGTCTCCTCCGCCCTCCAGCTCACAGCCCAAGACCACGACCAGATGCTGGTCTGTGAGGTGTCACTTGCCAGAGCACGAGAGCTGAGATGCCCTAGGTATTTCTGATACCGTGGGTACCAAAATCTATTCCCTTCTACCCCAAGTGTCTAATAAGAGGGAGCGAGACTTGCCCCCGTGGGAGGAAATCAGGAATGTGGAGGCATCCCAGCTCTACCTGGAGACAATAAAACTGCTCCATTTATGCCTAGATGATTCTTCCAGAAAGTGAGAGAACGTGTCTCCTCTTACTGCATGGCTCAGCGGGGTGCCTGGGCGGGAGGGAGCCAAGGAAGGGCTCATTCCATAGGCAACAGCACCATCTGCTGGCTGGATCTGGTATGACACCCCTGTGTCAGGACTGCAGCGACACACGGATCTGCACGAGGCTTGTGCGCTGAGCCCCACAGTCAGGCTGGCTCTTACTGAAGTTCCACGTGGCCAGTCCACGTCTGGGTTAGGGACTGGCTATTTCAGGTGCCTGTGAGCAAGGGAGAGGGGCAGAGCAGTAAACTAACAGGTTGGTCAACATCGGATTACCTTTTCTGTACGGATTAAGACAGGGACCTGCAGTGTCATGCGAACTGAAACTGGCCCCTGGGGGATCTGTTTACTATCTCATTCAGCCGCATCTGGTGGGGAATCCACCCCTGGGCTGGTACGCGTTGCAGACAAGGGTCTCTAACTGCTGAGCCACCTCCCCACCCGGCCCTTAAGTCTGTCTGTTTTTGCTTTTCGAGGTAGGGTCTCACTCTGCTTAGCAGAGGCTGACCTGGATGGAAGTCACTGTGGAGTCTCAGGCTGGCCTTGAACTCAGAGGTCCGCCTACCTCTGCCTCCTGAGTGCTGGGATTAAAGGCGTGCGCCACCATGTCCAGCTTCCTTCAGTCACTTTTTACATATGAGCTCTACACACAGGCCACAGGGAATTCCTGAATGATGCCAAGTAAAAGGCAAGGACATCCAGATGCGATAAGCAGAGAAAGGGCAAAGGTGAGGTACAAACCGGGGCATTCTGTGGAGGGAGGCCAAGGAAGGCTTTTGGGGTAGTAGGTAGACTTCATGAAACACTACTCAGGACCCCAGGTTTCTTTTTTAAAATATTTATCTATTTATTTGCTTGTTTGTTTGAGAGAAAGAGAGGAGGGGAAAGGGTAAGAGGCAGCTAAAGGAAGAGAGAATGGATGCACCAGGGCCTCCAGCTGCTGCAAACAGACTCCAGATGCATGAGCCACCTTCTGCCCCTGGCTTATGTAGGTCCTGGGGAATCAAACCTGAGTCCTTTGGCTTTGCAGCAAGCATCTTAACCACTAAGCCATCTCTCTTGCCTCCGGACCTCAGGTTCCTAAGCAGGCACTGAGAATGCCAAGGGGCATGTGTGGAGGCCTTTCTGTCTGAAGCTGGGGTCTCAGGAGCTGGGAGAACCTTCTCTGGTTCCACTGGCCAGCAGCTTGGACTCCAGCCACAGCTGCTCTAGCATCAGCTACACTTGCAGCCAGGATGACTACAGAGAAAAAAAGTCTCCCCTTTGGCTCCTACACAACAAAGTGCCCTGATGGCTCAGGTAAGGCTGCTCTCGGGACACAAGATGGGAAGGGCACTTGATGTCAAGCACCTCGGTCACTTTGTGTGATTGTCACGGGTACTTTACACCAAAAGCAGCACGTGGAAGGAAGGGGTTTAGCGTGGCTTAGGCTCCAGGGCAAGTTCCATCTCCATCGTGGTGGGAAAAGCATGACAGGCTGAGCAGGAAGCCGGGGACAGAGCTGCACACCAGCAGGAGGGAAGTGGTTCCGGTGAGGTGAGCTAGCTTGGAACACCCAGTGGGCTGGGCCAATAAACCTGGGTACCCGCCCCAGGGACACACCTCCTCCAGCAAGACTCCACCTTCCTTAGGCTCCAAGGCTTTTCCCAACCGCCACCATCAAGGGACCAAGTGTTCAAAACATATGGGTGTATGGGGGGGGGAGCATTTCATTGAAACTGCCACACTCTGCAAAGGCCTGGGCCTTACTCTCTCTTCCCTTCACTGCTCTCTGCTCACCCTCATGTTAACTGCTATCTAGTTGGTATTTTTTAAATGTTTTAAAAGCATAAACTATTTTATTTATTTATTTGCAAGCAAAGAGAGAGAAAGAATATGGGCACACCAGGGTCTGTAGTCGCTGCAAACAAACTCCAGATGAATGCTCCACTTTCTGCATGTGGCTTTACGTGGGTATGAAGGAATCGAACCCAAGTCATTAGGCTTTGCAGGCAAGTGCCCAAACCACTGAACCATCTCTCCACTCCCTTTTGTAACTTGGCAACTTCCATAAACAATATACCATGATCATAATCCCCTTTCACCTCTCTCCATTTTCCCCACTCCCAAATCCCCCTTCCATTAAATCCCTTCTTTTCAACTAGTCTCCTTTTTCTTAAAGTCATCTTTCACATTGTGCTCAACAATTCTAATTGGAATATTAAATGTATCCCTTTTAGCTTCTATAAAAGTAACTCAGCCATTTGTGTGACTGCTACAGCTCCTCTCATTGCAGATTCAGGGATGAACATGAGAGCTTTCTCACCTTGGACTGAAAGTCACTTCAGACAAGCCTAGCCAGCAGACACCACTCTTCACACAGCCTCTCCCACCAGACAGGCTGCTCCTCAGGGACTCGTCTCTGTGTCCTGCACACGTCCAGCTAGCGTGACAAGCCTGCTCCCAAGCTGGCTGTGTGGATTTAATAATTAGAGGAAAACTCCAGGTCCCAGATTCACACAAATGAATTCAGTAAGACCGATGAAAACAAACTCAATTTGCCAAGTATGGTGGTGCACACCTCTAATCCCAGCACTCGGGAGGCAGAGGTAGGAGGATCACTGTGAGTTTGAGGCCAGCCTGAGATGACATAGTGAATTCCAGATCAGCCTGGCAAGAGCAAGATCATACCTCAAAAATAAAATAAAATAAACTCAATTGAAAAGCTGGGGTCAAAGTATGGGTTTAGCATATATAAGGCCTTGGGTTGAAGCTCTAACAACAACAACAAAAAAGTTACTTTGGGCTGGAGAGAGAGAGCTTAGTGGTTAAGACATTTGCCTATGAAACCCAAAGACCCAGGTTCAATTCTCCAGGTCCCACATAAGCCAGACGCACATAGCGGCACATGCACCTGGAGTTTGTTTGCAGTGGCTAGAGGCCCTGGTGTGCCCATTCTCTCTCTCTCTCTTTTCCCTTGATCTCTAATAAATACATTTTAAATATTTTTTAAAAATAGTTACTTTGTATCCAAAAACATTTATAAAACATAGCTTAAGGAAGTCTGAGAATATATAACCTGCTAATCTACTAAGGCTAGTAAAACTTGTTTGAAATCCTAACATTTACTCTTGAGCTGGCGATACGACTCAGTTAGCAGAGGGCTTGCAAGCACGCACAAAGCTCGGGTTGGACCCGAGCTGTGCTGGTTTGCACTAGGTGTCCCCCATGAGCTCAGGGATTCTGAACACTAGGTCCCGTGTCCCCCATGAGCTCAGGGATTCTGAACACTAGGTCCCCGCTGGTGGACATTTGGGAGATGGATCCTTGCTGGAGAAGGTGTGTTGCTGGGTTTCGGGTATTATAGTCAGCTCCCCCTTGCCAGTGTTTGGCATATTTTCCTGCTGTTGTTGTCCATCTGATGTTGACCAGGAGGTGATGTCCAGCCTCTGCTCATACCACATTTTCCCTGCCATCATGAAGCTTCCCCTCAAGTCTGTAAGCCAAGATAAACCCTTTTCTACCATGAATTGCTTTTGGTTAGGTGCTGTGTGCCAACAATGTGAAGTAACTGCAACAGAAAATTGGTACCGAGGTCTGTTATGGGGGAAACAAACTGCTCTCTAATTGGACTGGAGGCCTGCTCCATGGGAGGGAATACATCCCTGATACTGAAAACCTACAACAGTGGTAGTCATGAGCCCGAGGGGCATAACATCTGCTGGCATCTGGCTAAATGTATATACTATGCTCACCAAATTTCCCAGTAAGCACTTCTTGTATTGCTAATGAAGGATCCAGAAACTGAATGACGCCATGACGGGCTTCGGTAGAGCACTGCCCTGGTTAGGCCTAAGTTACAAGTTTTAGCTTAGACAGAGAAACAAAGGGGCAGCTGACCCAGCCCCTGCCCAGGACACCTGAGACTGGCCAAAGACTTGTCCCTCCTACCTCCCGGCCCTGGCCAATTGAGAGATTTGTCCTGCCCCCTTGTCCCAGCCAATTGAAATACATACAAATGTTATTGCTGCTTGTTTAGCCAATCGCAACAGAGGTTGCTTAGTTACCTAGCTCCCGCCCACCAACCTTGCCACCAATGTCCTAAGAAATCATGTACCCATTCCCTATTTCTTTGTTCAAATCCCTATAAAACAAAAAACTTGTTCTCCCTGCTGCTCAGGGCTCTTGAATGGATCCACTGGTGAAGTCAAGAGACAGAGCTTAAGCCCAAAATAAAGCTCCTTGCCCTTGCATACATGTATGGTTCTCCTTGGTGGTCTGGGGGGGGGGGCAGGTGCCGAGAACTGGACAGAACATTAATACCCATATATTAATGCTACTCTGGCTTTTGGTTAGAGAAACTTCCCTTTTCAGATGGCAGTGACCTTGAAATGACTCAGAAGGCACCATGGTGCTGAGAAGTGACAGAGGAGTGTTTAGCACTGAAATATATCACACCTTCAAAGGCTCAAGGTCCATTGCAGAAGAGGTGGCAAAAAGTATGTAAGAGCCAAGGGAAGGGTAGGGCTTCTTACAACGTGCTCCTCCAGACACAAAATGCCTGTATATCCATGACCTCACAGTGCCTGACACTACCTACACAAGACAAGGAAAAGATGATGATGTCAAAAATAAAAGAGTAAATGATTGAGAGGGAAAAAAAAATATATGATGGAGAGTGGAGTTGCAAAGGGGAAAGTGGGGGAAGGGAGGGAATTACCATGGGTTATTGTCTACAACTATGGAAGTTGTTAATTAAAAAAAAAATTTTTTTAAAAAGAAAATTGGTACTGAGTGAGGCCTGGGGTGGTGGCACATGCCTTTAGTCCCAGCACTAGGAAGGTAGAGGTGGGAGGATTGCCATGAGTTCAAAGCCAACCTGAGACTACATAGTTAATTCCAGGCCAGCATGGGCTACAGCAAAACCCTACCTTGAAAAATCAAAAACAAAACAGAAAATTGGTACTGAGAAGTGGGGTCATTACTGTTAGAAACCTGTGTCTTTTGACTTTTGGAACTGATTTATGGGAGAAGTTTGGAAGCATTTAAAACTTGTCTAAGAGACCCCTTGCAGTGCTTAAGGCAGTTTCATGGGCCATTCTGGTCAGAGTTGAGTGGCCTAAATGCAGTAAGGACAGTGGACTGTGGTTTTGGCACATTCTTTTGCTGCTGTTGTCCACTTGATGTTGGTCAAGAGGAGATGTCCAGCCTCTGCTCATGCCATGTTTTTCCCTGCCATCATGGGGTTTCCTTCTAGTCCATAAGCCAAAATTAACCCTTTCCTCCCACAAGCTGCTTTTTGTCGGGTGATTTGTGCCAGCAACGAGAAGGTAACTGCAATACCAGCATCACATTAGAAAAAGACAGAGAGCTGGAGAGATGGTTAGCAGTTAAGGCATTTGCTGCAAGCCTAAGGACCCAAGTTTCATCCTTCAGGTTCCACATAAGTCAGATGCACAAGGTGGCACATGCATCTGGAGTTTGTTTGCAATGGCTAGAGGCCCTGGCATGCCCATTCTTGCTCTCTCTCTCTCCCCCACCCCTACCCCTCTGTCTTTAATAAATAAATAAATAAATACCTTTAAAAAAAACAGCCAAGAGTGGTGATGCACACCTTTAATCCCAGCACTTGGGAGGCAGAGGTAGGAGGATCTCCATGAGTTCAAGACCACCCTGAAACTACTTAGTTAATTCCAGGTCATCCTGAACCAGAAAGACCAAAAAAAAAAAAAAAAAAAAAAAAGACACAGCTTGTAGATCTGTAATTCCAGCACTTGGAAGGGAAAGGAAGGAGGATCATTAAGTTGAAGGTTATTGTTGGCTACACAGTAAGTTCTAGGTCAGCATGGGTTACATGAGACATGTCTCAAAAAGAAACTACTCTTCTAAAACACCCTCATCAATTTCTTTTCTTTTTAAAAATATTTTTTAAGTAGAGGGGCTGGAGAGGTAGCTTAGTGGTTAAGCACTTGCCTCAAGAGCCAAACCACCACAGTTCAATTTCCCAGTGCGCATGTAAATCCAGATGCACAAAGGGGTGCATGCATCTGGAGGTCGTTTGAAGTAGCAGGAGGCCCCCACATACCTATTATTTCTCTCTACTTAAAAATACTTTCAAAAGTTTTAAAAAAGTATTTATTTTCAAGTGGAGAGGAATAGAAGAGAGAGAGAGAGAGAGAGAGAGAGAGAATGGGCTTCAAACAGACTCCAGATGCATGCACCCCTTTGTGCATCTGGCTTTAGGTGGGTACAGGAGAGCTGAACTGAGGCCAGCAGGCTTTGCAACCAAGTAACTTTAACCCCTGAGCCAGCTCCCGGCTCTCCGCCCTCACGTATTTCTAATAGGAATAACACCTGATTCGGAAGCTGTGACAAAAATCCAATACAGGGTTGGAGAGACAGGGAACTCAGGGTTAAGGGCACTTGCTTGCAAAGCCTGCAGGCCTGGGTTTGATTCCCCAGTACCCACATAAAACCAGATGCACAAAGTGGTGCATGCATCTGGAGTTCATCTGCAGAGACAGGAAGCTCTGGGATGCCCATTCTTTCTCTCCCCTTCTCTGTCAAATACAGTATTACAAAAAATATATTCACAATGATACAAGCCAGAGAGCCACACTGGACACCTATGGTGACATTTAGTATTTTCAGGGGTTACATATAATGCTGCTCTTGGTAAAGGAATTTGTGTTCCTGTTTAATCCCCACAGTTAGCTCAAGGCAGACCATTAGAACAGCTCAGCCTTCAAGAAATGGTATCTTTAATTTTCCACTTGGTGAAGGCATGCTAAGAACATAACATTAATTTCAGAAAGGAATATTTCATTTCTTATGAAGCTCAGTGCTCATGTTCCCTAGTGACTGTGATCTGGTCTCACTGACTCATAAGCTTCCAGTGGAAGTGTTCCCTTGGTGGCCTTCTCCTACACCAGGATATTCTAGAGAAGATGCTTACAGTGCTGTTTTCCTGCTAATAAGTTTCTTATCACTTCTTTTAAAAAAATATTTTTTTTATTGAGGCAAGAGCGTGAATGAGAGAGACAGAGAGAGGACACACCAGGGCCTCCAGCCAATGCAAATGAACTCCAAATGCATGAGCCACCTGTGTATCTGGCTTATGTGGGTCCTGGGGAATTGAACCAGAGTCCTTTGGCTTTGCAGGCAAATGCCTTAAAGGTAAGCCATCCCTCTAGCCGGCCCCCCTTATTTTCTCAAGTGATCCCTAAGGGAATGTAGGCAGATCCAAGGAAAGCCAAAGAAGCAATACTTTGGGAAAGTGGCATTTGACCAAGCTGGTGTCAGGGCAGGACCACCGCTGACTGATGTGTGTGACCCACAGCTCGGCCTGGCGTGCTAGTGACACTCTTCAAAGGACGAGGCCACGGTCCTGAGCCCACCCTACCAGGGCCCGCTCCAGGCTTGCAGAACAAATGAACTCCCAGTGGGGATCTAAGCCTTCAGGATGCCAGGCAGGCTTAATTCACACAAGCACAAAAGGAGTGTGAGATTGACGTAATAGAATCCTTCTTCACCGGTTAATGTTCTTTTCTTCACCCTGCAGCCTCGAGGAAGGTGACGGGTGAGGGCCTGGCATCCTCTGAGGGGGACCAATACCCCAGTGAGGTCCAAGTGGAGCTGCAGCTCTCCTTCCCTGGCTCTGGGAACCCCCAAAGCTTGGGGGGGGGGGTAAATAGCAGCAGGCCGAGACCAGCAGATCCTACAGGCAGGGGACCCACCCGTCCACAGAGGGCCCACCTACCGGCCTCAGCCCACCCAGGGGTGGGGCTCGGAGTAAACGTCACAAAGCTGTGGGGAGCAGCCGCTCCTGCTCTTGGCTCTCGTCCTGGGAAGACCTGCCCTCCCTCCTACCTTGGCCAGCATGGAGATGCACTTCTCAGTGACGCCCACCGGCTCCTGGAGCCTGAACACGGGCAGAGCCCGACACCGGACGTGAAGCCCCTCCAGGCCTACCTGCCAGGGCTGGAGGCAGCCGCTCTGGAGGTCCTCGCTCGGTACTGGAAGAAGGCTGTGCCGACATTCCAAGTTTCCCTCCTTTATAATGAGGCTTTATTTAGTAAGGAATAAAATGCTTATCAAATGCCATGGCTCAGTGGTTGGGTGACGCCTCTTTCCCATCTAGCTGCTGGCACAAGATTCCAAGTGCCGCCTGGGGTTTCAACATCTCCAGATCCTCTGGCTACTAGTCCCCACCTGGTGTGTGTACACACACAGCACCTGTGTCCCCTACAAAGCTGCAGCACAGCCTGATGACAAGCCTCCTGGGAACTGAGAGGAGGAGTCGTCTCTGTTAATTACCCAGAAGGAAAGGCTGCAGGGTGGGGCTGGGGAAGCAGTTTACTTGGCCGACTGTGTGCCTGGAGTGCATGAAGCCGTCGGGCTCGATTCCCAGAACCACGTGAAACCAGCCATGGCGTATCGGGCTCAGCTGTAATCCCAGCACATGTTAGGCTAAGGCAGGGAGAGATCAGAAGTTCAAGTTCATCCTTGGCTACATGACACCACTCTCTCTCAAAAAAAAAAAAAAAAAAAAGCCGGGCGTGGCCGTGCACTACTTGAATACCAGCACTTGGGAGGCAGAGGCAGGACCATTGCCATGAGTATGAGACTAAGGAGTGAACTCCAGGTCAGCCTGGGCTGGAGCAAGACCCTATCTCAAAAAAAAAAGCCAGGCGTGGTGGCACATGCCTTTAATCCCAGCACTCCGGAGGCAGAGGTAGGAGGATCACGGAGAGTTCGAGGCCACCCTGAGACTGCACAGTGAATTCCAGGTCAGCCTGGACCAGAGTGAGACCCAAACCCGAAAAAAAACAAAATAAAAAATTTTTTTCAAATGTATTGGAAGTCCTACAGATATACACTGGTCAGGATTAACAACTCACATGCTCTTGTGTTGGCAGTTTATTTTAAAAAAACACCAGTTACCACATTTTATTCTTTGTCCATCTTTTCCTTAATAGAAGTTGTAAAAACATGGGAGGCGCGGCGTCCTTACAGCCTGGCACACATGCAGGGGTCAGGGAGGACTCCCGGAGGGAAGAACAAGCTTGGTCTACAGCAACATCAGGGTCCCACACTGAGCAGCTACAGAGCGCTGGCAGAGAGGACGGTCACCACAGGACACTGGGAGCCAAAGACCACAGTTGGGCCTCCCGCCTTCTGAGGAGCCAGGAGGGCCGGTGCGAGCGTCCACGGTGACGGGAGACGCAGGATAAGGCTTCTCGGGTAGGGCGGGGCAGGGGGCTGCTCTGGCTGGCGCCCTCACTTTGAGTCTTGGTCTGTCTTCTCATCTAACAGGGCCGAGCGGATCCCCAGCTTTTTCAGTTCCTCCACCAGGTCCCCATTCTGGTGCATCTGCAGAAGGATGTCACAGCCCCCCACAAACTCGCCGTTGAGGAACACCTGCGGGATAGTAGGCCAGTTGGAGTAGTCTTTGATGCCTGGGAGGAAAGAAGGGTGAGGCGTCACTGAATTGGCCAATGGTGGGAGAACCTTCCGCAGCAAGCCAGTTCCATGTCCCCTCCTCCAAGCCGTTTCTGGCCCTGGATTTCCCCATCTTAGTCACTGAGCTGTAAGACAGGTCACCTGATTCCACCTTCAGACCCCAATGTTTGGCCAGTGGACCTGTGACACAGGACAGGACTGGCCGATCAGGACAGAAAGGACACACACGCCATGCTTGCAGGGAAACAAGCTGGAAGCAAAGCCTCTGCTCCGTTTCCCCAAGGGTCACGGCCTCCCCCACGGTCCTGCCAAATCCATAAGCACCACCAGCCATAGCTTGCTTTGCCCTGGACTAGACATGACCCCACCATCTGGATGGTCTCTCCAGGGGAGCAGGGCCTGAAGTCACCGATGTGTCTAACAAGGTCCCCTCTGCAGGGCAGAGGAGGGCCGCAGGGTGCGTGAGCCCCTCTGCGCTCAGGAGCCACAGCACACAAGACAGCAGTCACTGTCCTGCAGGAGTGGCTCTGAAGACAGAGAGGGGTGCGGGACAGCACAGCCACGCCACCACTCTTCTCCGTTAGCTCTGCGCAAGGATGGCAGTAAGGAAAGACAGGTGGCTCCACGGTCAACGTGGCAGCAGAGGCGGGTGGGAGGGAGAGAGAGACCGGTGAAAGGTGCCGTCCCAGGGCATTTGAGGGTTAGACCCAGCTCGGCTCTCTAGCCCACTTCCTTCCATTCTTAGGAGTGTCTGTCTTTCCCTAACAAACTGTCTACTTCTATCACCATTCAGTGTCCCGGCTTCAGTCCCTTGTTCCCAGAAACAAAACAAAAAACTTGGAATTCTCAGCTTTGGGACCTCTATAGAATTAAAACAACAAAAAAGTACCCCCCCCCTTTTTTAATGGGAAAGTGAGAAAGAGAGCGCGAATTGGCACACGAGGGCCTCCAGGTCCTACAGCTGAACTCCAGGCGCGCGCACCCCCTTGTGTACATGTGCGACTTTGCACCTTCGCATCACTGGTGCCTCTGGCTTACATGGGACCTGGAGAGTTGAACCTGAGTCTTTAGGCTTCACAGAGAAGCGCCTCAACCACTGAACTATTTTCCAACCCAGTACTCCTTTTTATTTTTAAAACTTTTTGTTGTTGTTGTTTGTTTTTATTTATTTGAGTGACAGAGAGAGAAAGAGGGAGGGAGAGAAAGAGAGAAAATGGGGCGTGCCAGGGCTTCCAGCCACTGCAAACGAACTCCAGATGCGTGCACCCCCTTGTACATCTGGCTGACATGGGTCCTGGAGAATCGAGCCTTGAACCGGGGTCCTTAGGTTTCATAGGCAAGTGCTTAACCGCTAAGCCATCTCTCCAGCCTTAAGTACTCCTTTTTAAAAGCCAGGTGTGATGGTGCATGCCTACAGTTCCAGCTACTCAGAAGGTTGAGAAAGGAGGTTCACCTGAGTCCAGAGCTTGAACCCTGGAGTTCAAAGTAAAACCAAAAGGTAAAAAAAAAATGTCTTTTTCCCTTAATGTGTGCACATGTTTATGTGTGTGTACACATGAGCACACAGGGACCCTGTCTCTACCCCCCATCACTGGGATTTTACATGGGTCTAGTGACTGAATTCAGGTCTCCATGTTGGTGAGGCAAGCACTTTACTGGCTGAGCCATCTTCCCCTCCACCTCCCCTCCCTTCCTTTTTTGATGTTTCTCTTCGTCATTCCACTTGCCCTCACTCCTTTCTTTGACAGGGTCTTGTACCCCTAGCTGGAAGGAAATGTGCCAGGCTAGCCTTGAACACACAGAAATCTACTCACCTGTACCACCTGAGGGCTGGGATGATGGAATAAGCCACCAGGCAAGCTCTGTGACCTCTGACAATATACTCTGTCAGTTATGTTACAAATATGACATGCAACACAAACAGCCATGGATGACACACACGTGACAGCTTCATACTCACAGAGGATATTTTTATTTTAAAAATATTTATTTTTTTTTATTTAGTTAAGATACAAAGAGAGAGAGAGAAAAGGGGGAAGGTAGAAAGGATAAGTGTGCCAGGGCCTCCAGCACCAAAAACGAATTCCAGATGCATGAGCCCCCTTGTGCATCTGGCTTACGTGGGTCCTGGAGAATCAAACCTGGGTCCTTTGGCTTTGCAGGTGAGCGCCTTAACCGATGAGCCATCCCTCCAGACCCTGGAGGGTATTTTTAAATAGCAAAGTGACCATAAAAATAGCCAAAGCAGGTGGACAGGTGTTTCATACAAAACATATTTGTTTGCAAATTAAGAAACCAGCCAAGTGACTGTTTATGTAGACAGAGTACAAAAACTTGTTATTTCCCAAATAAAATAAACAATTTGAGTTGTATCACAAGTCTCAAAATAAAATATATACTTCTCTTGAAAGTTTTTGTCTTTTCTTTTTCAAAAAAGTGTTGACTGTGCTGGAAGTGACAGAGCTGGAGAAAGCCCTTGAGGGGCAGGCTTTATCACCCTTCTCCAGACTTCCCTCTTTAAGACAAGATACACGCGGGGCGGGGCGGCCCAGCCCACACTGCAGTGCAAGCACTCCAGAGCTAAGGCAGTGAGCTCTCAAGGATACCCTGGACTTAGGAGGCTTGTAAAAGAGGGGTGACAGAGAAGGAAAAGGGAAAGAGAAGGGAGGGAAAAGGGAATGGGGAAGGGGAAGGGAAGGAAGGAGAAAGAGAAAGGTGAAGGAGAGGGAAAGAACGACAGAAGGGAGGTGAGGTGACCCACACAGGCAAAGTCTACCAGTCACTGGAATGTCTGTATAATACCAAGCATCCAGACTGGAATTCAAGGTGTTCATCATGCCCATGTATGCCCTTATGCAAACAAGAAGAACCACTTTGGTGGCTTGGTTTTTGTTTTCATTTTTATAACTCTACCCTCAAATACAAACAGCCTAGGGAAACATACTTGACAATGTCAGTTACAAATCCTTTACCTTTAGACTGAGGACTGGGTGTGGAAATTAAAAAATGTTTAAAACAGGGGCTGGAGAGATGGCTTAGCAGTTAAGGCACTTGCCTGAAAAGTCAAAGGATCCAAGTTCGATTCCCCAGGACCCATGTAAGCCAGATGCACAAGGGGGCACATGCATCTGGCGTTTGTTTGCAGTGGCTGGAGGCCCTGGTGCGCCTATTCTGCCTCCCTCCCTCCCTCCCTCCCTCCCTCCCTCCCCCCCCCTCTCCGTTCCTCCCTCCCTCATATATCTGCCTCTTTCTCTCTTAAATAAATAAATAAATAAATAAAAATAAAAGTGTTAAAAAAGAAATGTTTAAAATAAACACAAGTTCCTTATACTTCTCGACTTGGTTAAATCCCATTTGCATATCTGAACCATGGATATCCATGTATGTACATGACACACTGTCAGTTCTTTTCTTCACAAGCACCCTTCACCCTTTACTTTTGGCGAGTGTCTACAGTTTTCGACAAACAAGTGGAAATCCACTTGCTGCCGGGGGGGGGGGGGGGGGGGGGGGACACTGCAAACCATGGTGACTCCTAACTGGTGTACTTATCCAAGCACAGAAGTGAATCTCAGGCCCGGCCTGTCTCCTTCATAAAGCTGATGTTTGTTACACAGGGGACTTTGCTGCACAGGGACAGGATCTCCACACTGCCACAACAAATGGCCCTCAGACCCGGCTGGATGCCAGCATACCCACAGTGCACAACACAGGGTCACACTCTGCCCGGCTGGGCTGCCTTGCCTCACAGCTGACATTTCATGAACTTTCAAGGTGAATGAGAGCACTTTGGCAGTGCCCAAGGTGCCCAGTGGCTGACAGTGTATCTGAACTTGCCCTGCTGCTTCCAATTTTTGTTTACTGGTTTTGTTATGTAGCTCAGGCTGGCCTTCAGCTTGCAGTGATCCTTCTGCCTCAGCCTCTGGAGTGCTGAGATTCCAAGCACCACGCTTATGCATTTAATTAGTTGAAGCGATATCTGAGTGCTTCCCAAAGAATGATATGAGAAACTTCTAGAAATTCAAGACCACTGTCTGTAAATTGAAAACTCACGGGAGCCCTGGGTACCCACAGGTGATTGTGTAAACACACTTTATTCCCTTCCCATTTCAGTATTCAAAAGCTGCCATGTAAAGCCCTTTAAAAGACTGACTGAGAGCTGGGGAGATGACTCAGCAGTTACAGGCACTTGCTTGCAAAGGTTGCCGCCCTCCCAGGGTTCAATTCTTCAGCCAGCCACATAAAACCAGACAGGCGCTTATTTGCAGTGGCAAAAGCCCCTGGCATGCTCCCCACCACACACAGGCAAATAAATAAATACATAATCACTTGAAGTAACTCCAAATTAGAAAAGAACTCTTGTAAATTAGAAAATCAGACCCGAGAATGGGCTTTCATGGTAGTCATGCTTCATACATGACAGATAGTGACTCATTCCACCCAGGACCAAAAACGTCTGGATCATGAAGTTACCCTACTAGGGTGGGAGTTGGGAAGCTCTGACAAGATCAGTTTACACACATCACTGCTGAATCAAAAAAAAAAAAAAAAAAAGGGCATGGTAGTTCATGCCTTTAATCCCAGCACTCGGGAGGCAGGCATAGGAGGATCGCCATGAGTTTTAGGCCTCTCTGGGACTCCATAGTGAATTCCAGGTCAGCCTGGGCTAGAGTGAGACCCTACCTTGAAATACAAAAAAAAAAAAAAAAAAAAAAAAAAGAAATCGGCCTAGACAGATGGCTTAGCAGTTAAGGTACTGGCCTGCAAAGCCAAAGGACCCAGGTTCAATTCCCCAGGACCCACGTAAGCCAGGTGCACAAGGTGGCATATGTGCCTAGAGTTTGTTTGCAGTGGCTGCAGGCCCTGGCGTGCCCATTCTTTCTCTGCCTCTTTCTGTCTCATAAATAAACATACAAATAAAATTATTTTTGAAAAATCAATATTCTAGCATTGGAAGCCAAAAGCAGGGGCTGAGAGAATGCCCTTGAACACTGGCCCCACCATGTCCAAAGGTACCCTCCATGCTGAAGTATTTGGAGCACTGTCGCGCAGCTGCCTGCTTCCTGGGAGACGACGCTTGCTCACTACAGAGCTGGATCTGCGGAGGACCCATCCCAACTGCCACTACCAAGCACTGAGGTCACCTTGGAGACTGGTGAGAACATGAGCATGGGAACCAGCCAGCTTCTCAGGACACAAGGAGCAGAGCCTCTATAGAGCCCCACGGGCTTAAGGGTCAGCAGGGCTGGCTGGGTAGCTTGCAAACTCAGCCTCAGAGCAATGCGAACCTCTCCGCCTCTGTTTCCTCATCTGCAAAGGGAGGCTAGCACTGACTCACAGGTGTGCTGAGGATGAAACGGACATGGCTGGGGACGACACGCTCCTCGCGCTGTGGCAGGTACAGCGTAGACAAGCTCTTCACATCGGCATGGCATGCTCCACCCCACGCCCTAGACAGGCTTTTCCAAGAAACATGTGAAACACAAAGTACAGAGAGGAAGGCAAGAAAAAATATACAAGCAGGGCCTGGAGGGATAGCTTAGTGGTTAAAGTGCTTGCTTGCTAGCCCAAGGACCCAGGTTCAATTCCCCAGGACCCATGTAAGCCAGATGCACAAGGTGACACACGCATCTAGAGTTTGTTTGTGGTGGCTGGAAAGCCCTGGTGCGCCCATTCTCTCTTTCCTCTCTCTGCCTCTCTCTAGTAAATAAATATACAAGTAGGTATGCCGTGCAGTAATAAAGATGCCTTTTGCTGAGCTCAGGGCTCCTTACATGTCTTCCGTAAACTATCTTGTTGAACCATTAGACACCCTATAAGGCAGGTATAGTCAGTCACCCTATTGTACAGATGAAGAGGTTAGGATGCAGAGAGGGTCAGTTACTTGCCAGTCACCAGGTTAGCCTGGTGGATCCAGGACAGCACTCAGGTGTTGAGGAGTCCCATGTCCTCCTCAGAGGCCGTCTCCAGCTTCTCTCCCCCCAGTCACCAGCTACTGAAATGCACCCGCCACCCACGGGGCTGTTTCCCATGCTGCGTCTACACACGGAGGTGGCACTGTGCCACTGTGACTTCTACCACCTGGTTTTATACCACGTAGTGCCATGTGAAATACGCTGGGCACTAGTTGACTTTAAGCACAATTTCCTTGTCCAGCATAGGGGTGCATTATAGCCTGGTTACCCAGTCTGCTACCGACAGACCAGGACCCCAGCTCGTCACGCTGCCGGGCACACCGAACACACACACCCCAGCTCACATGGGCAGCCTCCTCAGACCTGCGGTGGCAACCAAAGCTTGCAGGCCAGACCAGTGCACTTCTCCCTGCCTTCGTAGACAAAGTTTGATTAGAACTCAGCCTGTTCACTCATCCATACTGTATCTTGCACCCTCCAGCAGAGCCCAGCAAAGGAAACCGAGTGCCCGGAGTCCACACACTCAGATTTCCTTCCTGGCCCTTCCCACAGGAAATCTGCCTGTCGCATCCCAGACTATCCCTCCAGGAGGCAGGAGGAGCTGAGTCTCGGCTTCATTGGTCTCCAAGGAGCTGTCCGTTACTCCCGTGGCTGCTGGCATGTCACGGGCGGGGCTAGAGCACATGGCTTGTCCCACAGCACATTTGTCTGGTGCTCGGTAGAGTAGAAGTGCCTACCATGCCCTCACATGCCCTGGTGCCACTTCAGAATCATGGAACAGCAGGCTGTGGGAGGGGCTGGGAAGAGGACGGGGAGGAGGGGGCTGGAGACAGTTCACAGGTGGGCTGTGGCTGGATTGCGGTTAGGGCACTTGCTTGAAGCTGTCACCGTGTCCGCAATGACAACTGTTCCAGCTACTACGGTCTCAGTATACACTGCATGTGTGTACTGAATGTGAACCACCACACTGCCTTTTAAATATACAGGGTTATGTGTCAAAAGATTTTAAATTACAAAAAAAAAAAAAATAGTACAGCCAGGTGTGGCAGTATACGCCTTTAATCCAGGTACTGGAGAGGCAGAGATAGGAGGATTGCTGTGAATTTGAGGCCAGCCTGAGACTACACAGTGAATTCCAAGGTGAGCCTGGACTACAGCAAGATCCTACCTCAGGGGAAAAAAAGGGGGGGGGGTTGCTGGAGTGATGGCTCAGCAATTAAGGCACTTGCCTTCAGAGCCTAAGGACCTGAGTTCAATTCCCCAGTACCCACATGGAGCCAGTAGTACAAAGTGGCACATGCACCTGGAGTCCATTAGCAGTGGCTGGAGGCCCTGATGCGCCCATTCTCTCTCTCTGCTTGCAAATAAATAAGTAAATATTAAAAAATAGTACAGAGGCTATATATTTAACAAATATTTACTCCCTATTCCTGATGCAAAACACACAATGGTGAACTAAGCAAGCAGAAATTTAAGAATACTTAGGCTAGTAAGAGCACAGACGAGTTTGTGGGGTGATAGAAATAAAAACCGGGGAGCCGGGCGTGGTCGTGCACGCCTTTAAGCCCAGCACTTCAGAGGCAGAGGCAGAGCAGAAGGATCGCTGTGAGTTCGAGGCCAGCTTGGGAATCTAGTGTGTTCCAGGTCAGCCTGGGCTGTGTGAGACCCTACTGGGCACACTCAATGCTCACAGCAGCGCAGGCGGTGGCTGGAGGAGAGTTCCCTGTTCTCTGGAGAAAGCTGCTGTGTATGGATGAGCAGGCTCTCAACTATGTCTTGAAACTGTCCCCAGGAGCAAAGGTGACCAGGAGGCAGCATGCACCCTGCTGCTCCTCAAGGCGGCTGTGGCCTGTGTATGCTCCAAATAAAAAGCAGCGGGGGAGAGCATAGCACGTCTGGACCCAGGCACGGGAACCAGGGCAGTGCATTCTTCCCGGGCCTTTCTAAAGCTTAGCCAGGTCTGGCAAAAGGGAAGAGGAAAAGTGAACTCTGCCGCCCCACGGTTCGGAGAAGAGGCTGCGAGGGGGGACGGTGAGCAGGCACCCATATGGCTGCCCATAAAGAGATGAAGAGTCTGGCTGGTATCAAGTCCCACCTGGGCTAAGCGGACCCACTGTAGGAACTCACTTCCATCACCCTGCCTAGTCCCAGCTAGTGGATGTCAGTGACTTCCCTAAGCCACAGGAGACATGTGTCTTTCATTTGTGTTCATGAGCATAACATATTTTTAAAATATCTATTAATTAATTAATTAATTCATTCATTCATTCATTCATTTATTTATGGGGGGCACACCAAGGCCTCCTGCCACTGCAAACAAACTCCAGACACCTGTGCTACTTTGCATCTGGCTCCATGTGGGTACTGGGGAGCTGAACCCAGGCCAGCAGCCTTGTCAACCTCTGAGCCATCTCCCTATCCCTGTGTAACACATTAACCAAGACAACGTTCCAGTGAAATCAACAGTCAAGAAACCTCAGGGTTCTAGCGGGGGTGTGAGGGCGCACACCCTGAGCACAGTTGCAATCCCAGCATGGGGAGGCAGAGGCAGAAGGCCTGCACAGGCCTGACAGGGCTACACAACAGACCCGTTCTGAAACAAACAAACAACAATGTCAGAATTCTTTAAAAAAATTATTTTTATTTTTATTTTTTGTTTATTTGAGAGAGAAAGAGAAAGAAGCAGAGAAAGAGAAGGAGCACGCAGGGCCTCCAGCCGCTGCAAATGAACTCCTGATGCAGGCGCCACCTTGTGCATCTGGCAGAATTACTTCTACTATTTGAGCACCTACAGACACAGGCAAAAGCCAGATGTGGGGTAGGAGACAGCAACAGGGACACGTGAGCATCTCCGCCTCACTTCCAGCGCGTGAGCTGTGCCTCCTACGTCATCACCTGGTACACTACACAGAATGCCAACTCACAAGCCAAGGAGCCCCAAACCTCATGGAAATCATTTTCTCCACAATACAACTTTCTGCTGGGGTCATACTGGCAACTTACTTACAGGAGAACTGTGGCAAGTCCCAGCTGAAAGACTACCCAGTGGTTCTTCTTATCTTCTACGGCAAGAAGCTGCCTCTGACGCAAGATTATAGGTGTTCCCTGATCCCGATAACCCCAGAACCGCACAAACAGCTCAATTACAGCTGATGAGAAAGACACAGGGTCGCGAGCACAAACACAGCTGTCATTACTCCCAGGGATGGCAATGTGCCTCCTCCCCCCACTCACCAGGCCCCTAGCACTCCATCCACCAACAATACCCATGAGCCAGCACTAGAGTTGTGTACAGTTAGATTGCATGGGGAAAAATAGTCTGATAGCCATAAAGTGGGTGCTTTCTGTGCCTAGCAGGGTGATATGATGCACATTTTCTTTTTGTTGTTGTTTTGCTGTTTGTTTTTGTTTTTTTGAGAGAGAGAGAATGGGCACACCAGGACCTTCAGCCTGCTGCAAACAAACTCCAGATGCATGTGCCCCCTGGTGCATGTATGACATCGTGCGCTTGCGTCACTGTGCATCTGGCTATGTGGGACCTGGAGATTCTTAGGCTTCATAGGCAAGCATCTTAACTGCTAAGTTATCCTTCCAGCCCTGATGCACATTTTCTACAATGGAGGAGGGTCTCACTGTGGCCCAGGCTGGCCATGAACTCAAACTCCTCCTGCCTCAGCCTTCACAGTGCTCAGATGGTTGGCATGACTCACCAAACTTGGCTGTAATTTTTACTTCTCTTGTTTCCTCACAACAACTTTACCACGTGAGGTGCCACTGTCTTCCTTTACTGAAAAGGAAAATGCAGCTAGGTGACTTGTGAAAGGCTGTATGATACAGAAGAGGATTGTGGCACAAATCTGCTTCCCTCAATTCAGCCTGTCTCGGCTCAAGGAATGCTACAGACAGTAATTTCAAATGCAGAACACTTCATCCTAACAGAGAAACTCGTCTCTTCCAGCGCACTGTGATCACACAAAGCACTATCGGCCTGGAAGGTAAGGGGACTCGGGTCCCTGAAACTGGAATGCAGGCTCACTCTTCAGGAAAAACAGGTACAGCTTTTCCATTGCTCTACCCATGACAACCAACCCTTGCCACCAACCAGGACCCAGAGCCTGTCTTCTTTCCATCTCCACTTAGGTCAAAGGGGACAGTACCTGTAAGATACCTGACACACTGCATGAAAGAAGATGCTAATCAGCTGTCAAGACCAGTCTCTTTTCCTGAGGCCAGTGAAACGCCACAGGCCTTGCTGCTCTGGCTCCTGTTCCTCTGACCCTAACCTTAAGGCACTCTGTTAGCCTAGGTCAGAAGTCCCTTGGACAAGGTTTCCTCTCCCAAGCCCCAAACATCAACTAGACCCCAACTGAGTACAATCCGACTACAGTGTGACCCTGTCCCAGTGGCCAGGAAAGGATAGTCCCTGGCACCTACAGCCTTGACCATGAGGCCAGCCTAGGACCTCACTAGTCACGGGCAAGACTGTCCGTCCTCCCATTTCAACAGCAGTCCCTCACACATAAAGCAGGCGATGTTTTCCAAGACCTAAGTGTTTCCAAGGTGTTTCAGTTGTTGTCAGTCCCTCTCTCTCTCTCTCTCTCTGTCAGTCACTTTCCCAACCCAAGAAGTGAGTCATGCTGTCGGACCACCGTCCTCAGGACCCAGCCAGAGACAGCTCACCCCGAAATACCCACTACAATTCCAAATGAGGATCTGTGCGTTGGTGGTATAGTGGTGAGCATTAGCTGCCTTCCAAAAGAGGATCGGTGAATCCGCATGGGGGTGGAGGAGGAACCCAAGGTAGCAATAGCATTGGAGCCCTCAAACTCTCCAGAGCTGCCCAAGTTCCTAACGTCCTCGCCCACAGCCCTCTATCCAGAACAGAAGCCCGCGCCCTGGCGCTGCAGGATCCCCAGCCCCGTTGTGACCCAGACCCGCGGCCTCCGCGTCACCCCTGCCCCGCGCGGGCCTGACCTTGTCGGAGCTCGGGGTCGTCCAGCACGTTGTAGGCCGCGTAGTCGCGGACGCCGTGCAGCCTCAGGATCTGCACCACGGCGTTGCTGAAGCCGCACTGGGGCTGCTCTGGCGTCCCCTTGAGGAAGACCACCACTTTGTCCTTCTTCACCATCGCGTCCAGCTGCTCCGCCTGGCCGCCGCCGCCCGCGCCCGAGCTCGCCGCTCGCACGCCCGCGCCCGGCAGGACGCCGCCGCTCGCGCCGCGCCCCCAGCGGAGCAGAGCCGCCGCGGCCCGGCCTAGCGACGCGCTCATTGCGGCTCGCCGTCCAGAGCCCGGGACTGCCCGGAACCTCTGCGGTCAGCCCGAGTCCTCCCTGGGCCTGTGGCGGCCCGGCACGCCCACCGGAGACGCTCATTGGGCCGCCTCAGAACTGGCTTCCGTGATTGGATGAGGCTGGCCCGCAATTACTCGATTAGACCAATCAGATGAGAGGTGGGCCTCACGCTTGCGCAGCCTCCTACCGGCTTGCCGTTCCGACCCTGGACAACCCCGCTTGGCTCGTTGATTGGAGAGGACCGACGTCCTTCAGAGTCACGCGGCGGGACACCGAGAGGCGAAGCGAGGAGAGCGCGACTTTCCTCCCCAGGACGGCCGGAATTCTCCCGCCCGAGCGCCGCAGCCGCCGCGGGGCGGGGTTTCGCGCGCTCCCGGGGAACGCCGGGAAGGGGTCACTTCCGGACGAAGGTTGCAGTTCCGCCGTTGGCGGCGCCGCCGGTTGTCCCGGCTTCGGAGCTCGCAGTCCTGCAGGGCGGGCGTGCGGAGAGGCCGGGGCCGTGAGCAGGCCTGTTCCAGGCTTGGTGAGCGTCCGCGTTTCTGGAGGGCCGCGGCCGAAGGCAGTCCGTCGGGGGACGGGGTCGGCTGGCGCTCTGCACCCGGCCTGCCCGGGGTTCCTGAGCGCGGGCCGAGTCGTGAGTCCAGGCCGCGCACGTGGCGCGCGGTTTATTTTTCTTTTCACATTTTATTTATTTATTTGCAAGCGTCACTTTGTAAAGCTGTTTTACGTGGGTAATGGGGGTTCCAACCGAGATTTTTACGCTTTGCAGGCAAGTGCCTTTAATGCTGAGCCTTCTCTCCAGCCCCCGTGCGGTTCTTTCTCTAGAACAATTTTCGTTTTATTAGAAGTGTGTAAAATTGAGTTGCGGATGTGGCTCAATAGACTGCTTGCCTAGCTTGCACAGAGCCCCATTAGTAACAGCCCCAGCACTGCATCAATAACCGGGATTTGGAAGTTGTGCAGGTGTGCAGTCCCAGCACTTGAGAGGTGGAGACAAGAGGGGTCAGGAGTTCAAGGTCGAACTACCTAGCGAGTTCTAGGCCAACCTGGCCTATATATAAAAATGTGTAGGTCAGCCTGGACCAGAGTGAGACCCTACCTCGAAAATCAAAGGAAGAAAAAGAAAAATAGAAAACGTGTAAGGTGGTTTCCTATGATCCCTGGTTTTCAGAACTCACTGACTTTCCTGCCCATGTAATCATTGTGCTAGGGTCAAAAAAAGGGAAGCCAGATGTAGTGATGCACACTTTTAATCCCAGCACTCAGGAGGCAGAGGTAGGAAGGTGACCGCAAGTTTGAGGCCACCTTGACACTAAGTAGTGAATTCCAGGTGAGACCCTACCTCGAAACAAAAGACAAAGGTTCTGGAATGGAGAAGGCCTGCACACCTGTAGGACACAGCGCTCAATAGGCTAAGGTTTGCGGATCAGTTGAACCTGGGAGTTATAGACCAGCCTGATATTATAGCAAGTCTCTGTCTTTGAAGAGATCAAACTGATGCTGAAAGGATAAAAGTTGCCCTGTTTTCTAGTTGCTCCGCTAACCTGCCTTTTTAAGCTTCTGTAATAAGGCTTGCTTGCTGCTGCATTGAACCGCAGAACTGCCATTTTACAACCGCCTCCATTTTGTAAAAAGCATACCATGAGGAACCTGACCTTTTGTGCGCCTTACACAATGCCTAAATTCCAGGAACTCGAGCTGAACAAACAACTCCTAGTTCCTCATTAAGATAGCTCCCCACCTGGACACAACCAATCAACGGTCAACACATATCTGAAGCCCCCAGACACGAGCCCACCCCGTGGGCCCCACCCAATCAGAGGGACCCACGGCTGGAAAGCCCTATGACTATGCATACCTATGATTTTAGCCTTTATAAGCTGACCAAACCCGTTACTAGGGGCTCTTCACCCCTCCTGCGAGAGGAATCTGTGTTGAGCCCCGATGCATCGGATTCAATAAACCTCGTGCGATTTGCATTGAGAGCGTCCTGCGTGAGTGTTCTTGGGGTCCCGTAGACAGCCCTGAGCGGGGACCCCTCCGGGAAACCCCACATTTGGCGAGCCAGCCAGGAGTCTCTACAGGACCCCAGACCTCATCTAGGACCCCTCAGAGGTAAGAGGCACCTCCCGTCTTGTCTGTGTATGTCTGTACTTTTATATCTGTCCTCTGGAAAAATTCTCGATTTCAACCGGTTTCAGTATCTGGATGCTTTCCCTTTGGGTGCTCTGAGTCGGGGCTGACGGGCCTGAGGACCACCACCCAGCAATCTGGAGGACGCTCCTGATTGCCCCCAGGAGACAGGTTTTTCTGTCTCCTATCTGAAGAACTCGGATCGAGTTCGCCTCTGTCGGGAAGCATCATCTGGGTCCCGCTCGCCGCCATCTGCTTCAGTTTCGTTTTTACTCGAGCAGCGAGCGGGCCGCCTTTGTCTCTTTGTTCTCGGTGTTCTCCAGATCCTTTTGCTCTCCTATCTCTTTTATTTCTCTTCTAACATGGGACAGACTATCTCAACCCCTTTGGACTTGACATTAGCTCACTGGACTGACGTTAAGAGCTGAGCTCATAGTTTATCTGTTGAAATAAAGAAAGGAAAATGGCAAACTCTATGTGAGGGAGAATGGACTATGTTTAATGTTGGATGGCCCCGAGGAGGGACCTTCAACCCAGATCTTATTCAGGCTGTTAAACGGATCATCTTGCAGGAGCCCGGAGGCCACCCCGACCAAATACCTTACATTTTTACTTGGCAGGATCTTGTCCAAAACCCGCCTTCCTGGTTGAAGCCCTGGATTCCTCCCCAACCCACTAACAGTAGCCCCTCGGGGGATTCAAAAGTTCTCGTTGCAGGACCCCCCCGGAAGGAAAAGAAGATTTACCCGGACATTCAGACGGAGCTCCTCCTGGATTCACCACCTCCCTACCCGCCAACCCACACCCCCACAGCTCCTCTTCCTGCCCCCTCACAAGAAGGGACACAGGGGGGCCCAGCCACGGGGACCTGGAGTAGGCGAGCTCTGTCTCCTGATACTACCTTTGCCCTACCACTCAGGGCTATAGGACCCCCACCCCCTTTAGGACCAGGAGATGACCCAACTCAGAGACCTCTGTCACCCTTACAATATTGGCCTTTCTCCTCTGCAGACCTTTATAATTGGAAGGCCAACCACCCTCCCTTCTCGGAGGACCCCTCAAAATTAACTGCACTCATGGAATCCCTAGTTTTCTCCCACCAGCCCACATGGGACGATTGCCAGCAGTTACTCCAGACTCTCTTCACGACTGAGGAGAGGGAATGTATCCTGTTGGAGGCCAGAAAGAACGTCCCTGGTGACGACGGGCGCCCAACCCAACTCCAGAACGTTATAGATGACGGGTTCCCCCTGATCAGACCCAACTGGGACTTCAACACCCCTGACGGTAGGGAGCATCTCCGAATCTATCGCCAGGCTCTGGTGGCTGGTCTCCGCGGGGCTGCAAGACGCCCTACCAATTTGGCCAAGGTAAGGGAAGTCATTCAGGGACCTAATGAGGTCCCCTCTTTGTTCCTCGAGCGCCTCATGGAGGCCTATCGTAGATATACGCCCTTTGACCCTATGGCGGAGGAACAAAGGGTTTCAGTGCTGATGTATTTTGTAGACCAGTCAGCGCCAGATATCAGAAGGAAATTGCAAAGACTAGATGGGTTAAGCCGCTATACTCTGTCAGACTTAGTTAAGGAAGCAGAAAAGGTTTATAATAAAAGAGAAACTGAAGAGGAAAAAGAAGAGAGAAGGACAAAAGAACAGGAAGAAAGGGACTATAAACGTGATAAGAGACATGAGAAAAACATGACTTGAATTCTGGCCGCCGTAATCCAGAATAGAAAAGACACAGGCAGACCTAGGGATACTAGACAGAAACAAAACCTGGGCAACAGGCGCCAATTAGAAAAGGACCAATGTGCCTATTGCAAAGAAAAGGAACACTGGATTAAGGACTGCCCCAAAAAGAAACCAAAAGAGGTTCTGACCCTAGAAGATGATGAATGAGGGGGACGGGGCTCGGATCCCCTCCCCGAGCCTAGGGTAACTTTGAAGGTGGAGGGGAAACCCATCCGGTTCCTAGTGGACACTGGCACCCAACACTCGGTCCTACTGAAACCAGAAGGACCCCTTTCTAACAAGAAATCATGGGTGCTCGGGGCTACCGGAAATCAACAATTTTCATGGACTACCTGAAGAACGGTGGACCTAGGCGTGGGCCGGGTATCCCACTCGTTCCTCGTGATTCCAGGCTGCCCCGCTCCCTTATTGGGACGGGACTTATTAACAAAAATAGGAGCCCAAATTACCTTCACAAAGAAGGGCCCCCAAGTAACTGACCAACATGGGGAAATTATCCATGTTCTAACCATGAAACTAGAAGATGAACATAGGCTATTTGAAAGGCCTCAGACCAATGCAGACATTGGCAAATGGCTCACCAAAGTCCCGGGAGCATGGGCCGAGACTGCCGGGATGGGATTGGCCACCCATCCACCACCAATAATTGTTGATCTAAAGGCTTCCGCAACACCTGTCTCAGTACGTCAATACCCCATGAGTCAGGAGGCCAGAGAAGGAATAAAACCTCACATAATGAGGCTCTTAGAATTAGGAGTCCTAAGAAGGTGCCAATCTCCCTGGAATACCCCTTTGCTACCAGTGCGCAAGCCAAATACCAATGACTATCGCCCAGTTCAGGACTTAAGGGAGGTTAATAAGAGGGTTGAAGACCTACACCCAACCGTGCCTAACCCCTATAACCTCCTGAGTTCACTACCTCCGGACCGAGACTGGTACACAGTCTTGGACCTAAAAGATGCTTTTTTCTGTCTGCCACTGCATGAAAAAAGTCAACTTATCTTTGCCTTTGAATGGAAGGACCTAGACTCCGGAATCTCCGGACAGCTGACTTGGACTAGGTTGCCTCAAGGATTCAAAAATTCACCCACCATCTTTGACGAGGCACTTCACCAGGACCTGGCCTCCTTCCGAACCTCAAACCCACAGGTAACTCTCCTCCAATACGTTGACGACTTACTCCTTGCGGCTGGAACCCAAACTGAATGTGAACAGGGGACAAAGGCACTATTAGAGGAGCTGGCCCGCCTGGGTTACCGCGCCTCGGCGAAGAAAGTCCAACTCTGCAAAAAGCAAGTAACCTACTTGGGGTATTCCCTGAAAGGAGGGCGGAGATGGCTATCGGAAGCACGTAAACAGGCTGTGGAACAGATCCCAGTGCCTGCAAATGCCAAACAAGTATGGGAATTCCTGGAATCTGCAGGATTTTGTAGACTGTGGATACCGGGGTTCGCCGCCCTGGCGGCCCCCCTTTACCCCTTGACCAAGACGTCTGCAGTTTTCCAATGGGGAGAGGAACAACAACAGGCTTTTGACGACATCAAGCGTGCCCTCTTAAAGGCACCCGCTCTCTCCCTTCCCGACACCTCCAAGCCATTCTACTTGTATATACATGAGCAGAAAGGCATTGCAAAAGGGGTACTGACCCAGAAACTAGGGCCCTGGCGAAAGCCAGTGGCCTATTTATCAAAAAAGTTGGATCCTGTGGCCGCTGGGTGGCCCCCTTGCCTTAAGATTATTGCCGCCGTGGCTTTACTTTTGAAGGATGCTGATAAATTACCTCTGGGGCAGACTGTCACAGTCATTGCATCCCATGCACTGGAGAGTGTCATCCGCCAGCCTCCAGACCGATGGCTCTCAAACGCCCGAGTCACCCACTACCAGAGTCTCCTTCTTAACCCGGATAGAGTCAAGTTTGCACCCCCTACTCAACTAAACCCGGCTACCCTCTGGCCAGACCCCGACTCCACAGTAATCCACAGCTGTGGGGACATCTTGGCTGAGGTTACCGGAACGAGACCTGATCTGACGGACCAGCCACTACCGGACGCCAAGGTAACCTGGTTCACTGATGGCAGTAGCTACCTCCTCGAAGGTAAGCGGATGGCGGGGGCGGCAATTGTTGACGGAGACAGGGTGATTTGGGCTATCAAACTGCCTGAAGGGACTTCAGCCCAGAAGGCCGAACTAATTGCATTAACCCAGGCCCTAAATATGGCAGAGGGAAAAAAAGCTACCATATATACAGACAGCCGGTATGCTTTTGCAACTGCACATGTACACGGTGCCATATACCAACAGAGAGGATTATTAACCTCTGCAGGAAAAGAAATCAAAAACAAACAAGAAATTTTAGATTTACTCGATGCCCTGCATCGGCCGGCCAAGCTGGCCATAGTCCATTGTCCGGGGCACCAGAAAGGAAACTCTCTAGTGGCAAGAGGAAACAGGATGGCTGATGTAGAGGCCAAAAAGGCTGCTCAAGGAGCGTGTCTGCTCCCCTTAGTTGAAAAAGAAACTGGCCTCCCAAAGTTACAGCCTTCAGAATATACTGAACAGGACCTAGAAGATATGACTAGGATACAAAAGAAATTTAATAAGGACACTCAAAGATGGGAGACAGAAGAAGGAAAACATATCCTACCTAGACAACAAGCAGAATCCACTCTGCAACAGCTGCATAGGCTAACTCATTTTGGAGCTAGAAAATTAATAGAAACCCTCAAAAAGACTGACTATCACATAATAGGACTCAAAGAAATGGCTGAGAAGCTGGTAAAACAATGCATCCCATGTCAAAAAGTAAATGCCCAGACCTCCCAGACGGACCCTGGAAAGAGACTTCGCGGAGATCGACCAGGCTTATATTGGGAGACTGATTTCACTGAGCTGAAGCCTGCTCGCTACGGGAATAAATATCTTCTAGTTTTTATAGACACATTCTCTGGATGGGTGGAAGCCTATCCCACTAAGAAAGAGACTGCCACAATGGTAACCAAAAAACTTTTAGAAGAAATCATCCCCAGATATGGGGTACCTCAGGTAATAGGCTCAGACAACGGTCCTGCCTTTGTTGCCCAGGTAAGTCAGGAGGTGGCCAGAACTTTGGGGATCAATTGGAAATTACATTGTGCTTATAGACCCCAGAGCTCAGGACAGGTAGAAAGAATGAATAGAACATTAAAAGAGACCATAACTAAATTGTCCTTAGAGACTGGCTGTACAGATTGGGTGATGCTCCTTCCGTGGGCCCTCTTCCGAGTTCGCAACACCCCTTACAAGTTTAACCTAACTCCTTTTGAGATTTTATTTGGTGTCCCGACCCCACTTAATAAGTTGTTAATGCAGAACCCAGATATAATTTCTTCCTCTGATCTGAACCACAGGCTCCAGGCGCTATATATCCTCCAAAAGGACTTATGGCCAAAACTGAAGGAGAGCTATCTGCCTGCTAAGGACCCAGCCCCGCATTCATACCAGCCAGGGGACTCAGTCTACGTGAGGCGACACCGACCCTCAAACCTCGAACCTCGTTGGAAAGGGCCCTTCACGGTACTCCTGACGTCACCCACCGCCGTGAAGGTAGACGGGATAGCTGTCTGGATCCACGCATCCCACGTGAAACCAGCTCCATCACCTGACCCCCGCTGGCAGCTGACAAAGACTGATAACCCCCTTAAACTGCGTCTTCGCCGTGTCTCTGTCAGCCGCGATGAAGTTTCTTAAGGTTTGGACGTTGTTAATTATATTGTTGCCTTGTTCTCTATCCTCTTCACCCTATCAACTTTACAATTATACCTGGCAAATCATTAACCAAGCAGGAGATGTAGCTAACTCCACATCTCAACTATCAACGTCTACTCCCTGGCCCCCTCTCGAGGTAGACCTGTGTGCCCTTGCACTAGGAGCCGACCCACAGTGGGGCACCCCCGACCATTTTTGGCCACAAAACAAGCCTATAAATACTGGAAATCGATACCTTCCCCAGTATGGGTGTGGCAACACGGTTGACAGAACCCTTCTCAATACGGCCCCAATTTATGTCTGCCCCGGACCCTCCCATAGACCAAGAACATCAAATTACTGCGGTTATTATAACGATTATTTTTGTGCCTCCTGGGGATGTGAAACTACTGGAGATGGGTCCTGGCGCCCCTACTCTTCATGGGACTATATTACAATAAAAAGAAAAAGCCCCATAGAAGAAAAAGACTTAGCGCACCACGTCGTAGGGGGACAACTTATAGTACTTCCCCAGGAGAGATGTAATAACTGGTGTAACCCCATCCTGATATCTTTTACAGAAAAAGGAAAAAGGGCAAAATGGGAAAATAATAGAGGACTTGAGTGGGGCCTTCGCTTGTACGTGTCAGGGAAGGACATCGGCCTAACTTTTAAGATTAAGCTAACCAAAACTCTCCCAGATTCCCAAAAAGCCAGTATAGGCCCCAACCCTGTACTCCATAACCCACAATCCCCAGCTCAACCTGAACCACCCCAGCAATCACTCCCCTCTACTTCCCCAACTGCAGCTGCCTCCACCTTTTTCAGACCCACAGTTCCCCCAAGGTCCCCTTCCTCTGCCGATCTCATCCTAACTCTGATCAATTCCTCTATTCAGGTCTTTAATTCTGTCAACCACGCTCTGGGGGAATGTTGGATTTGTTACTCTTCCAGCCCCCCCTTCTATGAAGGACTAGCCGCCTCAGGAAAAGTAACGTTTACCAATGAGACCTCTGGCCTACGGTGGAGGCCCCCACCTGGCACTCAAGGACTCACTATGAGTTTTGTCTCTGGAGCAGGACTCTGTCTGGTAGGCCCTCATATGTTGCCCCCTACCTCCCTCCAAGAGATCTGTAATCAGACTCTCACCATAGATTCCAAAAGTTACACATATGCTTTGGCCCCCTCGGACGCCTACCTCGCCTGCTCCACAGGGTTAACTACCTATATAGAAATAACAACTTTCCTAGACAAAAAGGACTATTGTGTGCTTATCAACTTGCTGCCCAGGCTTACTATAAGAAGCTCTGATGATTTTCAAAGAATGTGGAATCCTGACCTCTCTGCCCCCTCTAGGAATAAGAGAGAGCCCATAACTACTCTTACATTAGCCTTAATAACGGGGTTGGGTGTGGCAGGAGCAGGCACTGGCGTAGCTTCCCTTGTCACCTCTAACCAACAATACGCTCAGCTTAGCTTAGCAATAGACAAAGATCTACAAGAGTTACAGTCAGGAATGCAGAACCTAAAGGACTCGGTTTCTTCACTTTCAGAGGTTGTATTACAAAATAGAAGGGGCCTAGATTTATTGTTTTTACAGCAGGGGGGACTCTGTGCAGCCCTAAAAGAAGAGTGCTGCTTCTATGCAGACAAGACTGGATTAGTAGAAAACAGCTTGCAGAAAGTACGAGAAAGCCTGGAACAATGTAAACGAGAGAGACAACAGAACCAGTCTTGGTATGAATCCTGGTTCACCAGGTCCCCCTGGATGACTACTTTAATCTCCACCTTGCTAGGGCCACTCATCATCTTAATTCTCCTCTTCACCTTTGGTCCGTGCATAATAAATAAATTAGTTACCTTTATTAGAGAAAGGATCAGCACAGTCCAAGTCATGATACTTAAACAACAGTACCAGTCTCTTGCAGAAACTGAAATTCCATGATTGGAATTATGACAAAGAAAAGGGGGAAATGAAAGGATAAAAGTTGCCCTGTTTTCTAGTTGCTCCGCTAACCTGCCTTTTTAAGCTTCTGTAATAAGGCTTGCTTGCTGCTGCATTGAACCGCAGAACTGCCATTTTACAACCGCCTCCATTTTGTAAAAAGCATACCATGAGGAACCTGACCTTTTGTGCGCCTTACACAATGCCTAAATTCCAGGAACTCGAGCTGAACAAACAACTCCTAGTTCCTCATTAAGATAGCTCCCCACCTGGACACAACCAATCAACGGTCAACACATATCTGAAGCCCCCAGACACGAGCCCACCCCGTGGGCCCCACCCAATCAGAGGGACCCACGGCTGGAAAGCCCTATGACTATGCATACCTATGATTTTAGCCTTTATAAGCTGACCAAACCCGTTACTAGGGGCTCTTCACCCCTCCTGCGAGAGGAATCTGTGTTGAGCCCCGATGCATCGGATTCAATAAACCTCGTGCGATTTGCATTGAGAGAGCCCTGAGCGGGGACTCCTCCGGGAAACCCCACAATGCCATGACAGGCTTCAATAAAGTACCATTTTAACTATGCCTAAGATTCAGTTTTCCAGAGAGAAAGGCAGAAATTCTGGGGAAAAATCACCAACAAAGGGCTGTTAATCAAGTGACCCTGACATGGGGTTGGGGAAGATAGCTGCCCAGGGTTCTGAGTCAGTTCCTGGAGACATGCCCAAACATGTCCCTTTTGCCCCAACCAATCAAACATATGCAACTGTAGCTGCTGCTTGTCTAGCCAGTCATATTAAAGGATTACCTGACCTGCCTAGAATTCCCTAGTTGTGTCTAAAAGGGGCCTGCGCATTACTCTGGGGTGCCATTTTGTATGACTGGTTAACCAGCACTTGCTGGCTGATTCTGCAAAATAAACACTCTTTGTTTTTACATACTGTTTGAGTCTGGGGTCTTTCTTAGGTGATTTTCAGACCCTTATATTTGGGGGCTCATCTGGGATTGGTGGGAACTTGCCCTCCTTCCCCCCTCCCCCCCCCCCACTCAATAGTGGAGCACTTTCAGGGCAATAGTTGGTTCTCTGCTGATTGATGAGTTTGGGCGTCCCTCTGTAGTGTGTGTCTTTGCTCTGTTCTTTTTTTTTTTTTCAGGTAAATCTGGTTCTGGTGTCCAGACACAATCTGGAGACCCATAAAGGTCAGGTGGATGCACCAATTAATGCCTCTGGGCCAGGGATTCCGAGGATGCTCTGGACCCCCATTCATGGGATAGGCTGCCAAAAGGGCCACTGTCAGCATCATTTTGGTTTCTTTTTCACTGAGGGGAAATTTGTTTCTGTGACTGTGTGTTTGTGTCTTGTTTGTCCTTTTCTACCTTCTTGTGAGACACCATAGGACAAGCAGCGAGTTCCACTCCACTGGACCTAGTCACACACACTTCAAGGATTTCCAATGCCTGGCGGACAATCTGTGTTTGATCAGTACAGTCGGGAAAACTAACCATCTTTTGCAGGAATGAATGGCCAACTTTCAATGTGGGATGGCCAGAGGGAGGCACTTTCCACCTCTCCACCATTTACAAAGTTAAAGGTATTGTGTATGGGAATGAATCCTGGATATCCTGACCAGGTCACATACATCACGGTCTGGCAATATGTAGTGGAAAGCCCCCCCTCCCTGGCTGAGCTCCATCCTCAGAAACAAAAATGTTCTAAAAATGTTTAATAAGGGCATGGTGGTGCACACCTTTAATCCCAGTACTCAGGAGGGGAGGCTGAGGTAGGAGGATTGCTGTGAGTTCAAAGCCAACCTGAGACTGCATAGTGAATTGCAAGTCAGCCTGGGGCTGGAGAGATGGTTTAGTGGTTAAGGACCCAGGTTTTATTCCCCAAAACTAATGTAAGCCAGATGCACATGGTGGCACATTCGATGAGTCTGCCTGCAGTGGGTGGAGGCCCTCGTATGCCCATTCTCAATCTCTCTTTCATAAATAAGTAAAATATTTTTAAAAATGGGTTCTGACATTGATCTCAGAGCAGCTGTGCAGAGTTTTCAGGAAGGCTTGAGGCTCACTGTGAGAAATGACGAGCCTTAGGCCCTTTGCTTTACTCTCAGATATACATATGCTTATCAACCAGGAACAGAGCTTGGGACATGGCAAATGCTCTCATTGCGTGGACCTGGATCCAGGAGGGCAGGACGCATAATGCTGTGATCTGTAGTCTTGGACCCGCGCTGGGTTGGTGGTACCCTAGAGCACACCAGGACTTGCAGAAAAAGCATACTCCAGAGGAAGCTGAGGCATGCCTGCTCCAGAGCCAGCAGTTCCATGTGCAATTTTCCTCTGATAGGTCACAGTACTGTTGCCACGGCGATGATGACCACGCCATGTCATCATCTATCCACCAACAGTAAGAGAAACTTTGCAGTCAAGATATTGGCTAGCAGACGGAGTGGGTTCTGTTGGACACTAAGCACTGCTACAAAGAAACTTTTGTTTTAAGCCTTGAGTTCGAAAACATGTCTGGATGTGACCTGTGTAGGTAGCAGGCGCAGGAGGCCGCTAGTCATGCTGCCTCCACAGACTGCAGGGAGGTGAGCTCGGGTGCTCGGCTCCCGTTTGCTTTTCTGAGTCCGTGGCTCCAGCCATGTGATGGTGCTGCCACATTCGGGTGGGTCTTCCCTCCTAAGTTAACCATTTCTGAACTGGAGAGACCTTCATAGGCACACCCAGGAGTGTGTTTCCATGGTGATTCTAATTCCTACCAAGTTAACAATGTATTATACTTGGCTTTGGAAGTATCCACCTTTTTTTTTTTTTTTCTCTTGAGGTAGGGCCTCACTCTCACTCTGGCTGAACTAGAACTCACTGTAGTCCCAGGCTGACCTCCAACTCTCAGTACCTGTCTTTTGAATAGGGTTAGAATGTGACATGTCAAGGGAAAGCATGTTTGTGCTCCTTAAGGACAAGGGGGGTGGCTTTGGTAGAGTAACCTGGGGCAGGAAAGCAACTCGTATATCTAAGCATTTATGTTTCAGGGAGCCAGAGCCTTGCCTTAGTGATTGAGTGCTAGCCTAGTATATAGAAGACCCTTGAATCTCCAGCACCGAATAATAATACATTTTGGGCTAGAGAGATGCCTCAGTGGTTAAGGCACTTGCCCGTAAGCCCTAACGACCAGAGTTTGATTCCATAGTACCCATAGAAAGCCAGATGCACAAAGTGGTACATGTGTCTGGAGTTTACCTGCAGCAGCTGGGGGTTCAGGTGTACCCATTCTGTGCACAAGTTTAATCCCAGCACTCAGGAGGCCAAGGTGGTAGGATTGCTGTGAGTTGGAGGCCAGCCTGAGACTACATAGTAAATTCCAGGTCATCCTGGGTTAGGGCAAGATGCTACCTCAAAAAAAGAAAAAATTTTAATAAACAGCTCAAAAAAAAAAAAAAAAGCCGTGGAGCTCAGCCACCAAGGCATTCTCTGCATCCCCAGGAAAGAGCTGGAGATGCCTTTGGATTTTGACTTCCTCTCTCTCTGACAAGGCAGCTGGGTTTTACGTTTTTGTTGTTCATTCTAGTTCTGGTTTTGTTTCATTTTTTTTTTTTCTTTTTATTTATTATTTAGAGGCAGAGAGAGAGTGCGTGAGAATGGGCATGACAGAGCCTCTAGCCACTGCAAACAAACTCCAGATGCATGCACTACCATGTGTATCTGGCTTACATGGAACGTGGAGAATCAAACCTGGATCTTCGCAGGCAAACACCTTAACTGCTAAGCCATCTCTCCAGCCCTGCTTTCATTTCTTGAGACTGTCTTGCAGTGTAGCCTACCTAGGCTGGCCCAGAAGTGAAGGTCGTAGCATGAGGGTGGGGAATACAGGTGTGTAACACCATGCCCAGCAATATCTGCTTTTATAAATACATCAGTCGTGGTTAGACTTTGTGTCCAGACCACTGGGGAATCCCCCTGGTGCTATTAAGCCCTTGGGAACGTTGGCCTCTAGTCTTGGCACTTCAACTCTTTCTATCATGGACAATATTGCCTCCTACCAAAAGGAATCGCAGGTTTGTGGATTAAGGGCTCTCCTGAAAGTTAGGGGAATTAAGCTCTCCCAGAGAGAAGCCATCTCCTGGGAAGAAGTCCTCCAGATCACCCCTTGGATGATTTCTGGGGATCCATATGACCCAGACATGTGGACCCACATAGCTTATTTATCCAGGAGACAGGAAGTTTAGGAAGGGAACCCCCAGCTTTTCTCCCAATTATAGCAGTGGTTAGGCAGTGTATTAGCCAACCCCCCCCCCAGACCCATTTCCATGCAAAAATGAGATGGTGACTCTGATGAGAGTCCTGAGTACTGGCCAGTGGCAGACCTCAGTTCCCTTGAAAAAGCAATAGAAGAAATTAGAAAAAAAGTGACCTCAAACTTCCCTACACCCACTCCCCTGTATCTGCCTTGGCCACCATACCTCCTGCCCAATCCGGCTGCTCCTCTCTGGACTCACTACACAGGCCAAAAGAATCCCAACGTGATCATCTCCCCTGGCCAGGAGCCCCCTCCACCCAGCCCCCCACTTACCATACAACAACTATGTAAGGCTCGAGATAACAATAGAAAGGCATTCAGTGTGGAAACAGAAGCTTTTCCTGTTAGTGTTGAATCAACTCGGCTCAGCCCTATCAAGCCAGTGATCACAGGCGGTTAGGGTGAGATCCGTGCGCCATGGACTTACTCCCTCCTGAGCTATGGGGCTTCACTGATAGCCCCAGGACTGGCGTGACATCTGTCGGTCCTCAGTCCTCGCTGCCTAGTCTCCTGTTCCTTCAGTGGGAAGCCCTCTACAGAGACGAATGCCTCCAACAAATAAAAAGAAACCTAAATCAAAATAGCCCCTGGGGGGGTTGATGAATTATTTCTCAATTTCTCCACAGGCCCAACAGCCCCTAGGGTTCTATGACCAAGTGCACCTCTGTGCCCTCCAGGCATGGGATAGAATACCCCCTCCCCCAGTACACAGGATAACACCTTTTCCTTATAGTCCCTTCGTCAGAAGCCAGAGGAAACCCTCTGATTTTATATTAAGGACAAAAACCAATATAGAGGGAACAGCCCGGGGCCTCCTTCTCAAAAGCATTATTTGGGAAGGCATGAGTTCAGAATGTAAGCCAATTTGCCAAGGTCTCGAGGATGAGCATTATGATAACCGGATAGCTGCCACTCAGGATATCAGGACTGCCTCAAACAAGGCCGCCTCTGGCACAGACCTTAGCAGCAGCGGCCTTAAAACCCAGAGGCAGATGCTTCGATTGCAGAGAAGAAAGACACTGGAGAGGGTAATGTCCCCAACATCAGGCCACTAAAGGCACCCCCCTCTTCCAAAAGCAGTTTACCCTAGACGTCACGAGGGGTGTCATTGGAAAAAAGATTGCCACTCTGCTTATGACAAAGACGGCAAATGCCTAGAGCTTTTAAACTGCAAAAGGGGCAACCCTCAGCCCCTCCGATAAGAAGGAAAACCCATACTATACAATGGGTAACAAGCATCCTAGAGGGGGCCCACCCAAGGCTGGCCTTAGAGGTCGGATGGGAAGTTTTCAAATGTCTAATTGAGACTGGGGCAGATAAGACAATCCTAAAGTGATCTAAGTTCCCCAAACACTGGAATTAATTCCCAAGCCCCAGCTAATAGGGGTAGGTGGACCTTCACAGGCATATGTGACCAAGGAGGCCTTTAAGTGGAAGGACCCAGATAGAACTACAGGTCTCATCCGACCACTAGTAGGCCGAAAAGCAGTTGCTATGGCATGAAGGCCACAATTGCATCAAGGCCTTAATATTGATCATTACATGGATGACATCCTAGTATGGAGATTCCTCCACCTCCAGCCGAGCTAAGGGATCAATTAATACCTTCCCTCACTGAGGCAAGCTTCAAAATTGCCCCAAATAAAGTCCAACTTATCCCACCCATAACTTTCCTGGGGACAGAACTCTCTCTCACCTCTGCTCAGCCTCTTAAACCCACACTCCCCCAGAAGCTCACATTGGCTTCACTTCAGAGCTTTCTGGGGAACCTCAACTGGCTCTGGCCATGGCTCCCTGTCCCTACCAGTGATTTACAACCCTTATTTGACATGTTAAAAGGTGACAAAGACCCATCTTCCCCTGCCTTCTAAGCCCAGAGGCAAAACAGGCATTAACCAAGATTAATAACATTTTCTGATATGGCACTTGCCCAGTACTCACCAGACAAGTCAATTGAGCTTCCCAACCATCATGGGAGCACTATACCAACCCCAAGGAGTCCTGGAATGACTCCACACTTCCATTGACAGTGCCCCACACCTATTAACAGAGAGATTGATGCCCTTGTGGCCATGATCAAAACAGAGATCAGGCTCTCCAAACCTTGGACAAAGAACCTGACACTATCATAACCCCCTAGACCCTCATGAATATACAATGGCTGTTCAGGAACCACTCCAGATTTGCCATCAGCCTAATAGGCTTCCCTGGTCATATTGACAACCACTACCCTAATAAAAAACGATTCCTGCAATACTTTTAAAATGGCTCCCACCCCACCTCTTCAAGAAAACCAACCCCCAGAGGGCACCCCATTTTTACAGACGAGGGGAAGAGAGGAGCAGCTGTACTTCTTTACCACCCAGGGGACCAACCTCCCAACATCATTTTTAAGGAACTTCCTAACAAATCCCCACAATATAAGGAACTGTATGCCTTCTATCTGGCACTCATTGAGGGGAAGGCCCCTTTAATCTCTTTTCAGACAGCATTTATGCAGTTAACATCCTCCCTTACAAATCCGACTAGATGAACTTACACCCCTGCTGATAAAAGTCTCCAACCTGATATGCAAAAGAAGGGTCCCCCTATTTGTGCAATACATAAGGACTCGCAGCCCCTTACCTGGCCCCTCACTGAGGGAAATGCACTAGCAGGCCAGTCAGCCTCCTATGGAGACCCAACAGACACCTTCCTGGCCACCCTGAGGAAGCAAAAAAATTCCTGCTGGCACCCACATATACCTTAAGGGAGTACAATCACACTTCCCTCTGATTTCCAAAGGTCAACTCCAACGTGTACTAAAAACATGCCAGTCCTGTGCCTCACTAATAACAACACCTGCCCTTCAGATGATGCCCTCCCCCCCCCCCAGGCTCCAGGCCAATGTCATTTGGCAGATTGACATCACTCATATTCATCAATTTGGTCGTCAGAAATATGTGTTTGTGACAGTGGACATTTACTCCCATTATATATGGGCCATGGCACAAACAGGAGAGAACTCAAAAAAAAAAAAAAAAAAACCTTATACATCATATGCTTTCTACCTTTGCCATCATGGGCATCCCCTACCAAATAAAAACTAATAATGGCCCAGCTTTTGTCAGCTCTTCATTCAAAGCTCTTGCATGCAATGGAAGATTAACCTTCATACAGGAATCCCACATAACCCATGAAGCCAAGGTATAGTCGAAAGAACACACCAAACCTTTAAAGCCCAACTTAAAAGACAACAGCCCAATACTTATCCACCCAATCTTCCGTTAGCCATGGCCATGACTACTTTAAACTTTGTCAGTATATATAAAAACTCCCAACACCCACCCCTATCACCCTCCACTGGCATACACCAGAGACTGCCCCTCCCATTCTGGTGCAATGGTGAGGTCCTTTAGATGGAACATGGAAGGGACCAGACCCCCTCCTCACCATGGGAAGGGGATTTGCTTGTGTCTTCCCACAGGATCAGCCCAAACCCATTTGGGTACTGGCCCAAAATGTCTGATTCAGCCCCACTGACCAAAAGATGGCCTGCCTGATGCTGACAGAGCAAGGTCAGAGGCAATGCCACCCCTGCTGACATCACATGAGCCAGAAAAGGGGAGCCCCCTGGAGGGACATTCATGATCTTGTGGATGCTGCCAAAGCCATATGCCCGCCACAGGCATGCTCTCTGCCATTTTATTGGCAGCCTTGACCATTTTACATTCCAATGCAAATGTCTCTCTTGCTGCCTCTGCCCCACTTTTCCCCACTAATGTTTTCCAATGGCGCTTTGAAGCCCGAGAGACCTATCAATGGGCCAATGAAATTGTCAGCACAGGATATTGCCCCACTAAGGGCTGCCAAGAGACTGTCAGCTTCCATATCTATCCTAAGTCTGTACACTGCAGTCAAATCATGGCATGCTTTGCCTATTGCCAGACTGACAAAAGGTGCCTAGAAAACCAGAACTGTTATGGAGGATGCTGACACAATGACTGTGTCTTAGAACAAAGAGACAATGTACAGATAGTGTTCTCCTAAGCTCCCACATAAAGGGATCCTGGGATGGGTGCTGGCAGGTGGGGTGACGGGGAAGCTCTATGTTCACAGACTCCGTCATCTCCCTCTGGTACTGCTCATACTACTAGACCAGTGTGTTCCTGCTTGCCACCCAATGCAAACTAACCACCACCACTTTTTCAGGAAGAATAAGTCACAAAAAAGATACAAGCCACCATAACCTGGGCACAATACACCCAATATGTGGCCAACCTTCTCCCCTTTACTAACTGTCCTCATGCTTCTAACTGCTTCTTTTGTGTGTCCCCTGCTAACCACAGACCTGATTAATGCCACCCTACATCTATAACCAACTATTCCCGACCCCGCCTCACTGATATCCCCTTTTTCTATTCCAGTCAGGGCATGCCTCTGCCTGTCCAGCTCTAAGCTAACTAGAGCTGAATGTCTCCTCAATATTTCCATAACCAGGACCACGTGTGTCAAGACACCCGCTCTCTGTTGGTGTAAAGGGCTAACCGCCCCATGCATGAATATTTCCTCTCCCACCTATTGTTCCCCAGTCTGATTGTTCCACCATTGTATCTCTGTGAAGAACTGGAAGCCACCTATGAGCTCTGTCTGTGCCAATGGAGAGAGATTTTCATCCCTCTGCTGGTGGGCTTCCACCCGACACTGACCCTGGGAGCTTCCAGTGTTGCAGGAGCCGCTCTTGTCCAGACCAACCACCTCACTGGGGACTTCCAAGACAAGCTTGTCTCTCTAGAGACAATTGAACTTTCTTGTGGGCGTGGTACTCCAAAACCATCAAGCCTTAGACCTCATTACGGCTGAACATGGGGATATGTGTGGTCTTGGGAGAAGAATGTTATTTTTTGTCAATGAATCAAATGTTGTTGAACAAGATGTAAAAGCCCTAAAAAGCTCAGCAAGAAGCTACTCGACTGCTACAAACCTAACAACCCCACTGGTTCTCTAACCCCTTAGTCACTTGGCTTCTCCCCTTCCTTGGCCCCCTCCTTGCTATAGGAACCCTGTTACTTGTGGCCCCCTGCTTCATCAGACTTCTCAGACAACAAATAACTAATATTGCTAAGGTTGCTACCAATCAGGTCCTTGTACACCATCTAGCTCTCTCTGGACCTGTGATAGACTATAGAGAGCTCACTCAGTGCGATGATACTGCCCATTATAAAAACAAAGGGGAGCAGTCAGGCACAGGTTAGGGTCCTGGGCCATTGAAGGTTAAAGCAAGCCTGACCTGCCAGGCATGGCGAAGGGTCCTGGGACTGGCCACAGGAGGTTGCAGCTGGCCTGGACCCTGATAACCTCAGGCTGACAGGAGTGAGTCCACTCCCTCTCCCAGCCCAGGGCACCTGGACATCCTGATAAGACTTAGGTGTCCTTTCCCCAGAGCCTGTGACCTCTGGCCACTTGCCTGTCATGTTCTTATATGTCAACGAGGTATCAGCCAGCAGCCTTTGCACAGCCAATCCCCCACAACCCATACCCCATACCTTTTCCCACCACTACTTAGACCCTGTGACCTTTCCCAATCACCTGTGATGTCACTACATGCTAATTAGGCGTCAGCAGGACCTTTGAACTAACCAATCCCCTTATGACCCATACCTCTTCCCACTCTTTCAGAAAGGATTATTAGCCCATTCCCCTGGCAGATTGAGTTGTTCTCTGAAGCTGTCTCCTGGCGTTTCTTCCCGTTGCACTCAAGGCCACTCAGGACCCTGCTCTGCTGTTGCCTGGATACTTTCGGGGAGCCGGTGCACAACAGCCCCAAGGAACCAGGGACCCACAGTTCCTCTGCTCTCAAGAGTTACCCCACTGTGGGTCTACATTGTTTTTGTTCTTCTGACAGCTTCATGTCTATGCATCCCTTTGAATAGAAAAACTAGGATACAAGATGAGTGGAACCTCCCTGTCACCCCAGCACTCAGGAGGCTGAGGCAGGAGGATCTTGAGTTGAAGCCAGCATCTTGTTGATATGCTTCAGCATTCTGCTCCTTTATAGACTATGTTACTTCCATATCTAGTTTTGATTTTCCTACAAAATCTTAGCATTATTAACAAGTCTATGGAAAATGACATGCACCACCTCTGCTGGCTTGCAGATGCATAGACACATATATAGGTAAGTGATACTGTAAAATTATAATGATAATTTCAAATATCAAGTGAAGAACTTTTGGTTTGGGTGTCAGTCATCTGGACAAGGCCTCAGTCTGTAGCCCTGGCTGTTCTTGAACTTTTGGCACTCGTCCTGCTTCAGCCTCTTGGTGGCTGAGAGTACTGGTGTGCACCTCCACACACACCCACTTTCACTTCCACACACGGTGCGGTCTTCCCTTTAGTTCTCTTCTCATACCAATAACTGTGGGTGCCTGGATTTGCTTGTTTAGATGGCTTCACACTAGCCCAGGCTGGCTTTGAACTCATGGCAATCCTCCTGACTCAGTTTCATGAGTCCAGGATCACAGGTGTGAGCCACCATGCCTGGTCCATATGCCTTAAAGTTATACATCTAGCCGGGCGTGGTGGCGCACACCTTTAATCCCAGCACTTGGGAGGCAAAGGTAGGAGGATCGCCATGAGTTTGAGGCCACCCTGAGGTTACATAGTGAATTCCAGGTCAGTCTTGGCTAGAGTGAGACCCTACCTCAAAAAAAAAAAATAAATAAATAAAAAATAAATAAACAAAGTTGTACATCTATTGGACTTTGTCCTGTTGAAAAGTGTGCTATAGAGCCGGGCGTGGTGGTGCACGCCTTTAATCCCAGCACTCGGGAGGCAGAGGTAGGAGGATTGCCGTGAGTTCGAGGCCACCCTGAGACTCTATAGTGAATTCCAGGTCAGCGTGGGCTAGAGTGAGACCCTACCTTGAAAAAAAAAAGTGTGCTTTAATTTCAAGTTAAAAGAGTCAGATTTGGGGATGGAGAGTTAAGACAGTTGCATGCAAAGCCTAACTACCCAGGTTTAATTCCCCAGTACCCACATAAAGCAGGATGCACAAGTGGCACATGTATCCGGAATTTGTTTGCAGCAGTTAGACCCTGGCATGCCCATTCTCTCCTCCCCCCACCTCGCACCCTTGCAATAAATAAATTGAATAAACATTTTTTAGGAAGAGTCAGATTTCATGTGAGGTCGAATCAAGGTTGAGGAGGAACTTGTGGGCTGTCTGTCCTTCCTGTCTGCTTAATGAGCAACACTCTTGTGTTGTCTCTTCTCAATATCAGGTGGTTTCATAACATGTCATTACCTTCCAAACACTTCTGAGGAGGAGCACAGACCACAACATTCAGAGCCAGGAGCGCGGACAAGGTGTCACGCATGTCATGGGGCCATGGCTCTGCTGATCATCACAGTCGCAGCCACAAGAGCACTTAGCAAATTTGTTTTCTTTTTAATGATGGCTGCTCTGCATTGCCAAGGTGGTAACTGCCCTTCCCAGTGAGTCCAAATCTCTCCCTGCACTTCCCAAACCTTCAAGCCTTAAGAATTTCATGCCTTCTAAACACATCTTGGGTGGACATGGTGGCTCATGCCTTTCATCCCAGTACTTGGGAGGCAGAGGTAGGAGGATTGCCATGAGTTCAAGGCTACCCTGAGACTCCAGAGTGAATTCCAGGGCATCCTGGGCTGGAGCAAGACCCTACCTCAAAACAACAACAACAAAAATAAAAACATCTTTCTATGCTATAATGAGAGTTCACTGCTCCAGGTTGCAATGTTTCAGAAGGGAAAGTCCCCTGGGGTAGGTGGTGCAGGTGAGGAATGAGGTGAGACATTAACCCTCGGGTTTTTTTGTTTTTGTTTGTTTTTCAGGAGAAAATTGGACGGTTTTCAAATCATTTCTTTTTCTGTGGTTTTTAGCCAGAAAAATACCACTTGTTCAATTCTAAGCTTATTTTTATAAAGTATATCCTAGATATGATATCAAATTTCAGATAGTCAGAGTTTTGAAAGGGTCTAACAAAAAACTACTATATTCTAGCCTGGCGTGGTGGCACACGCCTTTAATCTCAGCACTTGGGAGGCAGAGGTAAGAGGATCACCATGAGTTTGAGGCCACCCTAAGACTACATAGTGAAGTGCAGGTCAGCCTGAGCTAAAGTGGGTCCCTACCTTGAAAAAAATAAAACAACAAAAAGTGGGAAAAGGAAGCTTTTTGCATAGGCTTCACTTGTACCCTAGGTAATCAAAGACTTTGTCATAGGACTGGAGAGGTGGCTCAGTGGTTAAGCACTTGCCTGTGAAGCCTACAGACCTCAGTTTGAGGCTCAATTCCCCAGGGCCCATGTAAGCCAGACACACAAGGGGGCACATGCATCTGGAGTTTGTTTAGCTGGAGGCCCTGGCACGCCCATTCTCTGTCTGCCTCTTTGTCTGTCGCTCTCAAAGAAATAAATATAAACCAAAAAAACAAACAAAACAAAACAAAGAATTTTGTCTTAAAGTCTTAAGTGACATTAGCATGTTAGGGTGACTCCCTAGATGTCTGGAGACCTGCCTTTCCAGCAGTCTTTCAGAGCCTCTCTGTGTGCATTTATCAGTCCTGCTATGAAGCCAGAGCCCTGAGATAATCACACATGCTGTCTGCGGACAGCCATTCACATCCTTTTTTTGTGTTTGCGCTCTGTGTGTGTGTGCGTGTGTGTGTTACACACATGTATGTTCAGAGGCCTGAAGAGAATGTCGGATGTCCTATTTGGCTTATCTGTGTGTTTGCTCAAGATGAATCTCACTGAACCTAGAACTGCTGTTCTCTTGTCAGACTAGCCGGCCAGTGAATCTTGGGTCTCTGCTTCCCACAGGGCTGGGGTTACAGGCATGCGTGGCCACATCAGTGTTCAGCACGGGTTCTAGGGTAATCACACTCGGGCAGTTTTAGACCTTCGTGCTTGTGTGACAAGCGCTCTATCCCATTTAGCCAGCTCTCCAACCCCTTCTTTGTTGTTTGGTTGCTTTTTTTTTTTATTTTTTTTTCTGATGCAGTGTCTTACTCTAGCCCAGGCTGACCTGAGACTGATTCTCACACTGTAATTCAGGCAGGCCTAGAACTTACTATGCACCCCAGACTGGCCTCCAGCAGCAGTTCTCCTGCCTCAGCCTCCTGAGCCCTAGGATTAAACAAATGATGAGCCAGCTTCCATGAGATCTTGGAGTGCCCACTTCATGTGCATGTGCGAAAATTGGAACAGCGCCAAAAAGATTAGCATGGCTCCTGCACAAGGATGATTTGCAAATTTGTGAAACAAACTGTCGTGTTTTGATTCAGGTGTTCCCCATAAACTCAGGTGTTCTGAATGCTAGGTTCCCAGCTGATGGAACTTTGGGAATTAACGCCCCCTGGAGGCGGTGTATTGTTGCGGGCGGGCTTAGGGTGATATAGCCAGTTTCCCTATACCAGTGTTTGGCACACTTTCCTGTTCCTGTTGTCCACCTGATGTTGGCCAGTAGGTGATGTCCATCCTCTGCTCATGCCATCATTTTCCCCAGCCATCATGGAGCTTCCCCTTCGAGACTGTAGGCCAAAATAAACCTCTTTTTTCCCCTCAAGCTGTTCTTGATTGGGTGATTTCTACCAGCAGTGGGAACCTGACTGTAACCCTTACCATATTTTTAAAAGAGATCCTCTTGAAGGAATTTTACTTCTGTTCAAAAAACAAATCATCTCTCAAGGTCATTTCATTTTTTTTGAGAAACTGGTCATTTTGCAGTGTGTCTGTCTTGCCGGGAATGGCCGGCAGGGGGCACCAGTCAGCCGTCTCTGGAAGCGGGGGCAGCGCAGGAGAGGGCTGGCGTGGTGGCGCAGTCTGGGAACCCCGGGATTCATCGGGTTCCAGGACAGCCGCTCCTCGTCCGGTGCCGCGTTTCCCTGGGGCAGGGACCGGCTGGCTGGCTTCCCTGCTACACCGCAGAGGAGATGCTGCGCACGTCAAGGGCTGACAGCACCGCGGGAGGAAGCGATGGCTGGGGTTGAAACCAAACAGAAACGCCAGCCTTCTGGAAGCACCTGGTGTAAGACCACAGCGTTCACAGACCCTTGCAGCACACCGCCGGGTGACCGGGTGACCGGGAGCAGGGTCACAGCCAGGCGCGGTGCTGGGGCGGCGGCAGAAAGAGCCAGGAGCGGCCTCGGCCACGTGTCAACAGCCTGTCTCAAACAAACAGAAAAAAAAAAATTAAATGTATTTATTTATTAGAGGGAGAGAGTGGGCACGCTAGGACCTCCAGCCACTGCATACGAACTCCAGGTGCACGTGACCCCTGTGCATCTGCCTTACCTGGGTCCTGGGGTGTCTAACTGGGATCCTTTCGCTTTGCAGGCACATGCCTTAATCGCAAAGCCATCTCTCCAGCCCAGAAATATATTTTTTAAGTAAGTTAAAGTCGGGTGTGGTGGCACACACCTGTCATTTCAAATCAGGAGGGTCAGGAGTTAAGATTATCTTTGACTACATAGGTCTAGATCATCCTGGGCTATATGAGACCCTGCCTCAAAAAGCCAGTAATAATATAATAATTAATAATATAGTAAGGTGAAGCAAATTACACATGCTTTAGATATAATATATTATGTAATAAGATTGTAAAAAATCACAGTTTAGGGCTGGAGACATAGCTTAGCAGTTAAGGCACCTGCCTGTGAAGTCTTAAGGATCCAAGTTTGATTCCCCAGTACCCATGTAAGCTAGATGCATAAGGTGATGCATGCATCTGGAGGTCATTTGCAGTAGCTAGAGGCACTGGCATACCCATTCTTCCCCCACCCTCCGCCAAATAAATAAAATGCTGAAAAAAAAACTTTAAAAATCACAGTTTAAAGGAGCTAAAAAAAATGAATAAAAGCTATGTTAAACTTGAAGCCAGGCATGGTAGTGCCCACCTGTAATCTCAGTACTTGGGGCTGAGGCAGGAGGATCACCAGTTCTGGGCCAGTCTGAGCTACTGCTGCCTGAAAAAGAAAATCTTAAATCTAACTAAAATTCAGAGGAAAGCTTGGTTCCTCTGTGACGCTAGATAAGCGTTCTGTTTTGTGCCTCATACAACTCCGAGGCGCGCACATTGGAGACACGGTGTTAAGGACGTGGTGAGGGGTTGAATGATATTGGCCCAAGTTGTCTATGCGGACCATGTGTGGAGTTTGATGAGAAAGATGAGCCAGCACCACACAGGAAGGGCACACTGTGGACAAGGCAGTTCCACTGGTGCTGTTGTCCCAGCAACGCAGGGCGCAAGGTGGCAGGCTTCAAAGAAGGGGACCACTCCCCTCCAAGGTAGCTCAGCCCTAGTCCCCAGCTACTGGCTATCAAAATGCATTCAGAGTCATAAGTCTATAGACTGATTTATGACGCCTCACCTAGACCTGGACCTCCTAGAGGCAGGATTCACTTTGGTGGCGTGGTGCCTAAGCATTGTCGCTGGCTCTTCAGTACGCTCAGAATGTGGTTCTCAAAGGGCACGTGACGCAGCAGTGTAGGGCAGTATCCCAACAAGCGCCACGGTGTGCGAAACTCAGCATAGTTTGGAAGGCGGAGACTTGATGGAGGAGGAGTATTGCTGGGAGCAGGTTTGGGTGTTATCCCCAGCTCCCCCTTGACAGAGCTCAGTTCACTCTCCGCTGCTGTTTCCACCTGCTGTGGCCAGAGGTGATATCCAGCCTTTGCTCATGCCATGCCTTCCCCTACCATCCTGAAGCTTCCCCTTGAGACTGTAAGCCAAAATAAAAGCCTTTCTTCCCATGAGCTGCTTTGATGAGTGCTTTGTCCCAGCAGTAAGAAGGTGACTACAACCCCCTTCACATAGGAGATACATGACATGATCCCTAGTGTATGCCTGAAACCACAATAGTATAATGAACCATATGTGTGTGTGTGTGATGTTTTTCCTGTGTTTGCATATCTATTGATAACATTTCAGTAGCCAGAGTAAGAGAGAATATTAGTAAAATAGAATAATAATTGTAATATTATACTGTAATAAAAGTTCTGTGAACATGGTCTTTCAACATGTTGCACTTTCACATAAATAAAAAGAAATTTTTAAAGGGGGCACTGAAGAGATGCCACAGTGTTTAAAGGTGCTTGCAAAACCTTATGGTCCCGGTTTGAGTCCCCAATAACTACCTAAAGCCAGGTGCACAAAGTGGCCCATGTACCTGGAGACCATTTGAAATGACAACAGGCCCTGGTAGGCCCACTCTCTTTCTCTTTTTCACTAATACACAACAACAACAGAAATTAAGGTGCTTGCCAGCAAAACCAAAAGACCTAGGTTCAATTTTCCAGTACCCACGTAAAGCCAGATGCACAAAGTGGTGCATGTGGCTGGAGGCCCTGGCATGCCCATTCTCCCTCCCTCCCTCTCTCTCTCTCTCTCTCTCTCTCTCTCTCTCTCTCTCTCTCTGTCACTCTCAAATAAATAAGGGAGGGAGATTCCAGAAAGAGGAAACAGCCAGGTGGCTTGCTTGGGGATACAGAGATGTGGCAGGTAGCGGGGAGTCAAACGGTGATAGTCTTAAGAGCTCTTCCTCCGGGTCACAGAGATCCCCGAAGGTCGGCAAGAGCGCCTGGCAGAAGGTGGTGGAACCCACGGAGTGCGGTCACTTAGACTGGCACGATGGGACTGTCGGGGCTGGGGAGTGGCAGGGGCGCCGATGGGGCGCAGCTGACACGCGGAGGAAGTACAGGAGGGAGGAGGGCACGTTTGGTTGTTGGCTGGTTGTGGGGAAGGGCTACTGCCTCCTCTTTGCTAAGACCTGCAGCACAGGAGGCCGGTGGGCCATCACAGGAGTACGTTCGTGGACTACTTTCGGACTTTCTAACTCTCCAGGCACTGGAGGGACACCTGACTCGAGGGCTAGAGAGGTGTCCCCTTGATTGTTTCTGCAGGTGAGGACAGCTGACATACAGAGGTGTGGGCAGGGGAAGCGAGAGAAAAACAGACCAGGAAAGGGGTGAGGGGGAGAACTTAATGGAAAAGGGGAGGATCGAGAGCAAGTGCTTCTGGGAAGGAGGATGTCCAAGCCACAGAGAGAGGCCAGGTAAGGCCTCCAGCCTTCTGGATTTGCCAGTAAGTGTGGTTGTGGTTCAGATGTTTCCTGACCTTGGGTATGTCATTCGCGCATTCGGGGGATCTGGATCATGCAGGAGTTGGGCGGAACTTGCCAAGTGTCCTCTGGCTGTGAGGTTTGTTTGTGAGCCTTTATTCTTGGGGATCTAGGCCATCTGGAGAGTTTGTGGACGAAGCAGAGGGAGGCTCCAGTCATTTCACGTGCATTCATGCGTCAGTAACAGTTGCGGAAGCGGGAGAGCTAGCCCCAGTGCATGGGGCTCGTCAAGTGCTCTGAACGCCAGGGCCAGGCATTGGCGCTGCCAGTCTTGCCCTCCGCCTCTTTACGGTGCTTTCACCCACTGACTGCGGCCTCCCACGGAGCCGGGAGATGTGCTGAGTGACAGTCGCTGTCTCTCTGTGAACCATCTAGACATCAGCAAAGAGTGAATTTAGGATGACGTCTCTTTAAAACCTCATGCAGGTACCAGGGCGCCTGCAGCTAGAAGGACTTAAGGCAGTTTTCCTGCATCTGCTAGGTGCCAGCCATCAGCAGCGAGACTAAGGCAATCTGGAATTCGGCTACCGCAGTGAAACTCATTCTTTGCTACTTGGGAAGGGTCCCAGACCATCATGACTTGTCACCAGCAGAAACAGGTTTTATGCACAGACCCATTTGACAGTGACAAGCCCCTGCCACTCAGGTAAAAGGGGCAAGCCGGGCCTCCAGCGCAGGCCTTCCCACAGGGCAGAGTCGCCTGCCTGTCTGAGGATAGGTGGGGGTGGCACAAGCCCTTGGCTGGGTTCCCACGCTGGCTTGGCTGCCAAGGCACACCACTTTTGAGTCAGCCAGGGCTGGGCTCTGAGGCCTCCTCCAGTTCCTGGGCATCCTGCCTATCTCACAGGCTTCTAATATTATCACATGTTCTGAACTGCTAGACATTCAAAGCCATGTCTCCGGGGACCTAAAACCCAAAGCTTCCTCTTCCCGCCCAGTGCAGAGTCTTCCTCACCCCGCAGCTGGTTTCCCTGGGACCTTTTGAGTGGAGTTTTAAGTTACCATTGCAGACACCATCACACACAGGTCTGTGACACATCTTCATGGTCGTGTTCTGTCTGATTCTTGGGACAGCTCTCACCTGGAGGAAAGAGTAACAAATGCCCCCCACTTTATGGGTGTGGGGGAGCAGGTTAGGAAGTGGGCTGGGGTGTGTAGGCCCACAGAGAGACCCAGTCGGGGAGACTTTGATCCAGGGAGCTCTAGGCTCTGCCAATCACCCCAGGGCTGGAAACACACATTGTGAAGTCTGCCTGTAGATTTTCAAAACAAAAGGGACCAGAGCCGACAAGGCAGGTTCCCAGTGAGCTGTTTCAACCACTCCAAGCTGAGCCGGGGCCACACAGTGACAGGAGCAAGCAAGAGAAGGCTGAGTGGGGCGTGACTTTGCTGGTACACAGCTGTTCCAAGCAAAAGAAAAACAAAAACGTGTTCACTGCCTGCCGAGGCCCGGAGGCCGGTGAGCTGCGGTAACCCACGCCAGCACCCATCACGTTGCAAGTTTGTTTTCTCCCTGCCAGTGCAGACCATCGGCAGAACCAGGCCTTGCTGTGCTGGGATGGTGCCCTCCAGCAGCAGATACATCACATTGATTTCCTTCTCTCTGTCACCAAAGCTGCTCTATTTCTTCACAAATTACTTCAGCCTATCAATAGCCTTGACCCAGAACAAACTTAACATTATGAGAGTACAGAGCTCTATGTGAAGATATGGGCTAAGAGCAGACTGGAATTTACTCGGGACTAGACAATGGACCTGTGCTACCACACAGACAGAATGTGAGCGATGGGGACAGCGCACGCTGGGGCTGGAGAGATGGCTCGTTGGTCGAGAGCACTTCCTGTTGCTTCTCGGTCTTTTGGCTAAGATCAAGCGAAGAGCACTTCCTGCAAAGCCTGAAGTCTGAGGAGGACTGGAGAGACTGCTGGAGTTGGACTCCTAGAACCCATGGAAACAGCTGAGTGTGGCCACGCTTGTCTGTAATCCCAGTCCTATAGCAGACTTCAGAGGCCAGAGAATTGTTTGAGCAGGGCCTGGGGGTGAGGAGGCATGTAGATGGCAAGCTCCAGGACTAAGTAGTAAGACACTGGCTTCAAATAAGAACGGGCAGATGAGGGCTGGAGAGGGGGCTCAGTAGTTAAGTGCTTGCCTGCAGAGCCTATTGACCCGAGTTAGATCCCCAGGACTCAAAGCCAGAGGCACAAAGTGGCACATGTACCTGGGGTTCATGTGCAGCAGCTAGAGGCCCTGGCACACCCATTCTCTGTCTGTCTCTTTTCTATCTCTCTCTGCTTGTAAATAGATAAATAAAGAGTTTAAGAAAGAAAAGGGCACATGAGTGGTAGAGCTATTGGCATCTGATTACAGATGCACACATGGGCACATAGGTGTACAGACACTCCACATTTCACATACACACACACACACACACACACACACATGCACGCGCGCACGTGTGTCCATGCATACACAAGCAGAAAAAGAGTACAGCCAGACATGGTGGTACATGGGTTCAAGGTCAGTCTGTGACTGTCTATTAGACGAGACATGTGGTGGCTGGGTGATTAAGAGCAAGGTGTCACCTTCTCCGTTCCCTCATTTGTAAAGTGGTGTGACAACCAGAGCTACCGTGTAACAAATATTACGTGTCTTTCTTATTCTCTGTGATCCAACATGCAACACCTCCAGAGGACCTTCCCCCACCCCCAGACACTCAGGCCTCTGCTTCCCAATTCTGTCTCTGAGTTCCTATAAGAGTCTATTCTGTGACAGCCTAGCATTGGGTGTCACTCAGTGCTGTTATTTCAATGTTTTGTGAATCCCCAGCATACTTGAAATTCCTTGAGGGCAAGAACATACAATTTCCTTTCCTTTTTTTTAAAAAATACTTTCAGCACTTGAATCCAACACGGGCCTCACGCTTGCTAGTAAGTGATCCCCACCAAGCTAGACTCTAGCCCGCAATCTGCTTTTAGAGGATTTCCACAACTCAGAGCCTGGTCCGGGCCAATTACAGACATTCCTGGAGTGAGTGCCCTGGAGGATTAAGTAGGAAGAGATGGGTGGTGGCCCCGTGAGGACGCTACCAAACAGCTGAGGGTGTGAATTCATGTGCAGCCTTACACAAGATTGCCCCAACCTGTGACAAAATGATGTCCTTCATCGCTGATTAAACAGACTGTGATATTTTGAACCACAATGGACCATGACTTGGCAGGAATAAGGTGTCACCCACCTACATAAACCATGCCAAATGGAAAGAATCAGGCCTGAAGGGTCATGTTTTGTATATGTAATAGTATTTTTAAAGTATTTTATTTATTTATTTATTTATTTTTGTTTTTGAGTTAGGGTCTCACTCTAGGCCAGGCTGACCTGGAATTCACTCTGTAGTCTCAGGCTGGCCTTGAACTCATGGTAGTCTCAGGCTGGCCTTGAACTCATGGTGATCCTCCTACCCCAGCCTCCCAAGTGCTGGGATTAAAGGCATGTGCCATCACACCCTGCTAAATGTATTTTTATTTATTTACTTGTAAGTCGAGATAAAGAGAACAGGCATGAAGGCTCTGTAGCATGCCTCTTGCCTCTGGTGATGGAGTCCAGGTGAATGTGCCACTTTGGGCATGTGGCATTATGTTGGTGTTGGGAAGTCAAATTTGGGCTGGCAGGCTTTACAAGCAAGCACTTTTAACCATGGACCAGCCTCCCCAGCACCATTTTTATTTTTATTTTAGACAGGTCTGGCTGCAGAACCCAGGCTAACCTTAAACTCAAAAAGCCTCCCAAGTGCTAGGGTTTCAGGCATGAGCCAAAAAGACCATTTTGAAATGAGAAAATTATAAAACCCAGAGCAAATGCGTGGTCCCAGCAGGTGAGAAAGGCAGGCAACTGGGGGGGGGGGGCAGAATGCTGTGTCTTGGTTTCTGTGGGTGTCCTAGCTACGAAACTGTGTCGTCGTTCTGCGAGATGCTTCCAGCCGTCCGGCACTGGACAGGAAATGGGGTGTCTCTGTACAGCTTCTTGTAACTGCATGTGAATTTATCATTATCTCAAAATGTGGCATTTAATCAATCCCCACTTCTTGTAATCCCAACACGAATATAGCTTCCGTGGCTCACTGATTGTAGGAACCTGGAAAGCTGCTTCTAGAAGGCTTCTTTTTATTTATTGATTTGTTCTGTTCTGTTCTGTTTTTGAGGCAGTCTCACTGCAGCTGAGGCTGAGCTGGAACCCACTCTCAGCCCAGGGTGGCCTTGAGTTCACCGCGATCCTCCTACCGTAGCCTTCTGAGTGCCATGATTAGAGGCACGAGCCGCCATGCCAGGCTGCTCCCGTTGCTGCCTTCATTTCACAGGGTCGAGCCTGTCCTTCGCACGTTAGCAGTTCTGCTTATGCTGGTACCTATCCGTGGAGCAAAGTAGCAGCAACGTTCAGTCTGCTGAATGACGTTGTGGTATAAGATCGGATTCTCACAATTTTTAAGTGGGAGGAATAAATTAGAGATGATCTTTTCTATTTCTCTCCCGTCACAGATCGCGAAACTCAGAAGAGACCAGCAAGAAAGGGGAGGGCAGGGAGGCAACATGGACAGGAAAGTGTCACGCTGAAACCCAGTTTTATACGTTAACCAGAACATTAATTTACAAAGCTGTTTTTACCAGGCTAGGCATGGTGGTGCCTGCCTTTAATCCCAGCATTCAGGTAAGAGGATCGCTGTGAATTTGAGGCCAACCTGGGGCTACAGAATGAGTTCCGGGTCAGCCTGGTCAAGAGTAAGAACCCAAAAAGAAAAAATCTGATTTCGAAAAATTGCCAGAAGTGGGCTGGGGAGATGGCTCGGAGGTTAAAGGCACTTGCTTGCAAAGTCTGCTGGCCCAGAGCTCAATTCCCCAGAATCCACTTAAAGCCAGATGCACAAAGGATGCATACATATGGAGTTAGTTTGCAGTGGCAAGAGGCCCTGGTGTGTGCATATTCATTCTTTCTGTGTTTGCAAAATAAACTTTAAAAATATTTTAGAAAACTAGCTGGGCGTGATGGTGCACGCCTTTAATCCCAGCATTTGGGAGGCAGAGGTAGGAGGATCTCCAAGAGTTCGAGGCCACCCTGAGACTAAATAGTGACTTCTAGGTCAGCCTGAACTAGAGTGACACCCCTACCTTGAAAAAACAAAAAATGTAGAAAATTGCCAGAAGTGGTGGTAATTTACCCACAATCCCAGTACACAGAAGACTGAGGCAGGAGGCTTGCTGCAAGTTCCAGCCTGGACTCCACGGGGAACATGAGGCCAGCCAATGCTATGTAGCAAGGCTGTGTCTCCAATACATGCATGCATATATAGAAGTCTGAAATGACTGCTGGTTGGCAGGAACAAAGGTAGGACCTGGGACCCTGGGACCCAGCCCTGTGCACCCCCATGCTTGCATTTCCACTCTATAAAAGCAGGACGAGGGCTGTGGTGCATAGCTCAGTTGGTAGCGTGCTTGCATCGCATGCACAAGTCCCTGGGTTCAATTTCCTGCACTTCGAAAATAAAACAAAATGAAAGTAGGACAAGTCAGTGCGCCGAGGGGCGTCCTAATTCCTCCAGGCCTGCGTGCCGGGCTGGGGTGATGCCTCACCATTTGGGGTGGAGTGTCCCTTCAGACTCTGAATGGAAGCTTCCTGCCCACAGGGGCGACACAAGCCAGCCTTGGAAGTGGGTCTCTTCTGCTGGAAGCAAGACCCCCAACAGGGAGCCATGAACCAGCATTTTGAAAAGTTGAAGACAGAACACACACACAGAGAGAGAGAGAGAGACAGAGACAGAGACAGGGAGAGAGAGGAGCTGAGAAGAGACTAGGGATGAGAACCAGGCCTACAAACCCAGGGCAGGACTTCTCTGTCGGGACACCCCAACGTGAGCTTTCCGTCTCTGCTAGCTGGCAGCTCTTGTGTGATCTATCACTAAGTGGGGAAGGCAGGCAAGAGATGGAGAGGTGGGGTCGGTCCTACGTTTACAGAACATCAGCTCCTCTCCTGTCCCTGGATGGGGCACCTCCTTCCCACCCTCTTGCCTTACTTTACCATTCATACGATGACGGGCTGATGAAGCTGGCATAGTTACCCCGCTCTCCTCTTAATCTTTGCCTGCAGACCGAACACAGAAGCCAAACTCCACACTGGTAAGTGCAGGCAAGGCTGGGGAGGCCGAGCCGAGTGACGTTCCCCCATGGTTCCGGGGTGGCTCACACTTCCCCGCCAGCACTGATGAAGATAGATTCCCACTGCAAGGGAAGAGAAAATTTCTCTTTTGGGGGAGATTTTTTTTTCTCTGCTGCACAAACAGCCCACAGCCAAGTGACTCAGAATTTCCGAGAGGCATAATTTTAGTGCCCTTCTTGCGGTGGCCGGGCTGCCTCGGCGAAGGAGGCCCCTGGCGGGCGGGGTTTCCTGTGCTCAATTCCACAGATGACAGCGGGCTCTCCCTCGCTCACTTGCCAGATTTCCCCCAGACAGGCTTTCATTTTGCAGTGGCGGTTACTGCTGAAGACAAGTCCAGCGTTTGTAGCTTTCGTGGCGGCAAATGCTTCCCGCTCCTGCGCCGCCTCCTCACTGTTTTCCTCCTGCACAAGCTGCTCTGAAGTGGGAAAAGACCACGGAGTCAGGAGACGAGGCGCTGCACGGGAGGGGCGTGTGACCCAGTGGCGGACACCTGCTTGTCATGCGCAAGGCTCCAGCCTTCATCTCCAGCATCGATAATAATAACAACAACAGCAATGACGGCGACAGGTGTGGCGCACGCCTTTAATCCCAGCACTCAAGAGGCTGAGGTAGGAGAATCGCTGTGAGTTCAAGGACAGCCTGAGACTACATAGTGAATTGCAGGTCAGCCTGGGCGAAAGTGAGACCGTATGTTGAGAAACCAAAACAAGCCGGGCGTGGTGGCGCACACCTTTAATTCCAGCACTCGGGAGGCAGAGGTAGGAGAATCACTATAAGTTCGAGGCCACCCTGAGACTACATAGTGAATTCCAGGTCAGCCTGGGCTAGAGCGAGACCTTACCCCGAAAAACCAGAAATAAAAATTTAAAAAAACGGGCTGGAGAGATGGCTTGATGGTTAAGGTGTTTGCCTGCAAAGCCAAAGGACCCTGGTTTGATTCTCCAGGACCCACATAAGCCAGATGCACAAGGGGATGCATGTATCTGGAGCTCATTTGCAGTAGATGGATGCCCTGGCACACCCATTCTCTGTCTCCCTCTCTCAAATAAATAAATAAATGAAATATATTTTTTTAAAAATTAAAAATACACCGGGCATGGTGGTGCATGCCTTTAATCCCAGCACTTAAGGAGGCAGAGGTAGGAGGATTGCCGTGAGTTCAAGGCCACCCTGAGACTACATAGTGAATTCCAGGTCAGCCAGAGCTAGAGTGTGACCCTACCTTGAAAAACCAAAATAAATAAATAATAGATATAATAACAGTATGACTTCATAATAGTAAATTGTAAATTCCTGGTTTTGATGGCTGTAAATATCAGACTTGTGAAAAGTATTAAGCCCTATACAGTGAATGAAATGACACCAGTTAAACCATTAACATCTACATAGCATTTTGCAAGTCTCTTCCCCTGTGCAGTGTTACTGCCACGCCCATCGAACAGACGAGAAACTAACCTAAGAGGTTCTAAGAGGTGACATACCACACTCAGTAAAGTAAGGAATAGGGGAGCCAGGAGAGATAGCTCAGTGGATAAAACGCTTGCTGTGCATGTGTGAGTACCTGAGTTCTAATCCCCAGTACCCACATTAAAAGGAAGCCAGATGCTACGGTGGGCATCAGTCATCCCAGCGTGCCTCCAGTGAGAAGGGTGGCAGAGATGGGAATTTTCCTAGAACCCACGGGCCAAGCTGTAAACAACAATAAGAAACCCTGTATTAAACAGGGTGAAGGCGGGGACACACACCCACAGTTTTCCTCTGATCTCCACATGTGCTGAGGCATATGTGTGCCTGTACACACACACACACACACACACACACACACACACACACACACACACACACGCAGCGACAGAAAAGCTGGGCCTGCAGTCTGAGTCTCTGCAGCTCTGCAACTGGTTCCCTGCTCTGCCAGCAATGGGACGGGACAGTTCGCCTCTGTGCACCCAGCAAGCTGCCTCTGACACAGACGCTGCACTCTGACCTGCTTGGGAGCAGGAGTCTATCCTCCTCCACATTCCCGAGACTAGCAAAGGTGGCCCTCTGGGGACGGCTGATGAAAGACTGAGTGGCCATGTGCCACACACTCCAGTGATCATACTGACCCTGGCTAGGCGGGCCTCACAACACCAGGCACAAAAATATACAAGATCAGTTCCTATTATTAGGCCTTTGTAACAGACGAGGAAACCAAGGATGAGCAACCAGCAGAGAGTGGCAAATTGGGGCGATTTGGTGCCAGTCTGTGTTCTTAACCCCCAGCTACATGAAGCCATCTTCCACGGCCGGACACCGCCTTCCCAGGGGGCCACTTGCTCCACCTTTCAAAGCTTGGGTGGGGTCAGCTCTGTCCTGGTGCGAAGCACCTAACCTCTCCATGCCTGGGCTTCCCTTTTTGTTTGTTTGTTTGTTTTTTCCAAGGGTGGGTCTTGCTCTAGCTCAGGCTGACCTGGAATTCACTATGGAGTCTCAGGGTGGCCTAGAACTCACGTTGATCCTCCTACCTTTGCCTCCTGAGTGCTGGGATTAAAGATGTGTGCCACCACGCCCAGCTGGGCTTCCTTTTAAGGACAATCTAATGACATGCCTGCTAACTACCTGGAGGATCTCTGCCAAGATTTAACAACGGATGCATTTGGCAGTGGTCTGAAAAGCAAACACATTATCTGAACACAATGCTAGTGACTGCCTCCCCCTCACCTTGGCAGATGGAGCCCCAGGGCCTGCAGCTCCGCCTCTCAGGAGGACAGGACTTATAAAATGTATAAACTGCCACCTGGTCCACTGAGGTTCAAGAACAGGAGGGCTCCTTTGTATGACTCTTCCCTGGCTTGGGGTGATTACCACTTCATAAAAGGGATCCAACTATGGAGGCCCAGCTGACCAGATTCTACTTCAAGCTAGGTGCTAGGTCTACCCCCAGTGTTAATTCTGGGTTTTACTCAACTCTTCTGCCTCTTCCTCAACCCAGAAGACACACACAGACACACACACACACACACACACACACACACAGTCCCTCTCTCTCCCTTCCCCCCCCCCTCTGGTACAGGTTGACAATTTAATCTCTCAGGACACTGGCTTTTAACATTGATTTATTCTGCCAGCCCTGCTAAGAAACCGAAGAGGAAGACACAGTCCTGGGAACACTGGCCTTGGGCCAGCCACTGGAGTCTCCCAGTCCTCTTCTACAGAGGGCGTAGTCACACCTGCACTGTGAACCGTGATGCTCACGAGGTACCTGCTTTTCAAGTTGTGTACCAGGTAGCAGAAAGCTGCTGCTGTCCGAACAATCAGGGGAGCCTGTAATTACTTGGAAAGAGATAATCCTGGAGCCTCGGGGTTTTTCAAACTCACGGATGCTCCAAGAGGACTCGGACTGGTGCTTCTAGGGGGCGGGAGGAGAGGGGCCCAGTTGTAAACCTCAGGTGTTGGGCAGGTGGAGTTAGCCGCAGGCCAAAGGCAACGTCAAGCCCCAGGGTGAGGGCAGGCACATTTTTAATCCTCGGGTGGGATCTGTGGTGGCGGGGGAAGCGGTTGGCATTATGGGGGGTTCACCTTCCTACAGCCTATAGCTAGGGGACTGCGGGATGGGTGAGAGGATGGAGAGATGGACCCCACCCAGCCGCCAGACTGGCAGATGGGTGTCATTTCATTTCATTCTTGGGTTTTGTACTCCTGCGGTGAGGATGGGAAGGACCACCTCGAGCGCTCCTTTTCCTTCGGTTACCTGGGCGGGGTGACCAGCGTGTGCGCGCTCCCGCCCCCATCCGCTGACCTGTCGCCCCTCGAGCCCACCCCTAAGTCTGGCCCAGGGCCCGGGGAACTCCTTCCCCAGGGTCTCCTTTCCCGGGAGGCTGGGCAGCTCCGTGTCCTCCGGTGTGAGAGCCGGCAGAGGCCGGTGGGGAGCAGGGCTCGGGAGACGGCGCTCTCGCTCCTGCCGCTGCCCGGGGGCTGCGACCTCGCCCCGCGACCCGGACCGGCGCGCGTCCCCCTGGGCCGTGGGGTGGCGGGGCCGGGGCGGGACCGGGCCTGGGCGGGGCTGCCGCGGTGTCCGGGTCCCGCCCCGGCCCCGCCCCGCCCCAGCCCCGGAGCCGCCCGGGGACGCAGGGCGCAGCGGGGAGCTCGGCCCAGCGGCCCGCGGCGCCGCCCGGCTCGGCACGCTCCGGCCCCGGTGAGTGGCGGGCCGGGGGGACGGGGGACGGGAGGCCGGGGGCCGGGGAGGGTCGCGCCCCGCTCCAGCTCGTCCCCGTCGTCTGGCGTCCCCGGGGATCGGCGTCGCCCAGAGCCCAGGGGACCCCGGGAGGCGCGCCGGGGGCGGGGGCGGCGTGACAGCGCGCTCGCGGCGGGCGGGCGGGGTTTCGCGTTCAAACGCGGGCGGCTCCCGCCGGCGGCCGCAGCCCGAGTCTTCCGCGGCACCTTCTGGAGTTTCGGTGCCAAGACGTCCCCGGGTCCCGGCCAGCCCGTCCCCGGCGCCTCCCCAGGTCGTGGCCTTTCGCCTCTCGGGGCCGGGGGACCTGTCACCGCGGCCCGCGCTCGGCGTGCGCGGCCGGGCAGGGACAGGGGAGAGCGCGGGGGGGACGGAAGCCCCACCCCGGGGCCCCCTAGCCCTTCGCTCGCCTCCCGGTCTGCAGCCTGGGGCAGGCAGCTCAGCCTCTCCGAGCCCCGCTCCCACCTTCGCATAAGGGAGGAGTAAAGAGGCCAAAGACTGGCGTCCCACGCAGCCCTGCTAATCCCTCCTTTAAAACTGGAACGGGGTGGAATCCAGCGCCCCGGGGTGACAAAAGAGACTATTTTATCACTTTGGCCCTGGGACGCTTTCCCAGGGTCTCCGCGTCCCCAGGGTGTGTGTGGCGGAGGGTGGGGGGTGGGGTAGCAAGCTTCTGTCGCCAAGGGCTGCTGCTGGAGTGGCCTTAGTGTGTGTATGGGGGGCACACCCCTTCCCAAGTGGGTGAGGCAGTGACAGTCACCCACACCGCGGAGTGCGTCCTAGAGTTGCTGCTGGGTGAGCTCGGCTGCACCTCTTTTACCCCAGGAGGAGGAGGAGACCCAAGCTCAGAGAGGGGCCAGTGGCTTGCTCGAGGCTGGACCCTGGCTCCCTTGAGGAGCTCAGCCTTGCCTTCTGCTACCAAGGCAAGCCAACCGCCCTCTGGGGTCAGGAGCCGGGAGGTAGGAGGGCACAAGTGTGCCAGCCGGCTGTTTTGCTCACTTTCCTGTGAACTGTGGCCCAGCAGGACACTCCAACACGTGTGGGTTTCACATTCCTCAGGCTGGACAACGCGGCCGGCAGCCACAGCTGTGCCAGGCCCGCTCCCTCCAGCCCGAGAGGCCCAACTGGGGAGAGGCTGAGCAGAAATGGGCTGAGAAGCCCTATTTCTGGGCCTCGATGTTGCTAGCTCTGGAGGGAAGGCTGGGCGCTGAGGCAGCTGTGAGAACGTAGGCTTGGCTTGCAGGTTGGCATCTAGTCATGTAGGGCCCCTTGGGGTGCCCTGTAGCCCTTTGGTCTCCATGGAAACAATCCTCAGGTCATTTTGCTTGTTCAGGAGTAGCTGAGGACCCCACTGTGCCTGGGTAGCCTCTTCCTCTGGCGGTGTTGGACCCGGGCGGCTGGGAGGTCCTGGCTCTGGGAGGCAGGACTAAGCAGATGCCCTGGGGCCTTCGGAGGCCCCTTAGGAATGACAGCGGTCAAGTCAAATGGCCTGGCCCACTCTTGTGGCTTTGCCCAGCAGTGTGGCCTTGGAAAATTGTTTTAACTGTCAGTTTCAGTTTTCTTCCTTATGAAAAGGAAGTACCCCCAAAGCACCCGTGTCATGGGGTGCCAAGAGCATTAGATGGAATATTCCAGAACAGCTTTGTATGGTGCTGGATATAGTCAAGGTGAGCAGTTATGACGGTTTGGGGTGAGGAGATCTGACTAGGATACCTGGACATGCCCCTGCTCTGTTTCTTTCCTCTCTGCCTTGATTTCCCCATCTGCCAAATGATGCATGTTCTCAGGGTCCCCACAAGCACCGAAGGCTGGTTCTTGACTCCCAGGAGGAAGGGGACCAGGGAGGAGCCCACAGACGTGTTCAGGTGTGTCTCCTCCTGTGACCCCAGCTGGAGGCCAGGCTGCCAGTGCTGGCCTGTTTGAACATCAGGAGACAGATACACACCATCCGTGTGCTGTAAATTCAGGATTTGAACTCAAGGCCTTTGACTGATACTCTTCATTACTTCACACGTCCTGTTCTGTCTTGAACAATATTCATCCAAGGTCATGGTTAAGATGTTAATCATGGGGCTGGAGAGATGCTCAGTGGTGAAGGCGCTTGCCTGCAAAACCTTAACAGCCCAGGTTCAATTCCCCAGTACCCACATATATCCAGATGTGCAAAATGGCACAAGTGTCTGGAGCTCATTTGCAGCGGCTAGAGGCCCTGGCATGATCATATTTTCCTCTTTGTGTCTCTGCTTGCAAATAAATAAATTAAAAAATAAAAAAAAGATATTAATCACTGGGAAACACAGTTCACATGAGGGAGGATCCCAGTCATCACTAAGTCATGACTAGAAAAAATGAGACGAGTGGGTTCTGAACACGTTCTCCCCGTATCCTCTGTAAGTTCTTGGCACTAACACAAGTACCAGGAAGGGCAGACAGAAGTGAGGGAAGTGTTTACTGAACCCCCCTCCCCTGGGAGGTAGTGACATGCCTGAAGCTGCACAGCTAGGAAGCAGACAGACAGACAGACAGGTCTCCAAAGCATATATACACACACACAAAAAAACCTTGGGCATTTTCATTTATTTACTTGATTGAGACAGAGTGAGTATGGGTGTGCCCAGGGCCTCTTGCCACTGCAAATGAACTCCAGATGCATACAGCACTTTGGGCATCTGGCTTTATGTGGGTCCTGGGAAATTGAACCCAAACTGTCAGGTTTTGTAAGCAAGAGCCATCTCTCCAGTCCCACACCAAAAATTTAAAGTTAAAAAAAAAAATGAAAACAGGGCCAGGCGTGGTGGTACACACCTTTAATCCCAGCACTCGAGAAGCAGAAGTAGGAGGATCTCAGGGAGTTTGCGGCCAGCTTGTGATTAGAGTGAGCCTGGCCTAGTTAGGCCCTACCTTGAAAACAAAACAAAACAAAAAAGTATAATATGGAATATGTTCAGAAAGTTTCTTGAGAAAATAAGAATCATCAGATTCAATTGTGAATCTGACCAGATTTATAAAATAAACACCAACCTATGAGTGTCTTTTATTCCAAAGACACAAATCTTCCTCTTCATAAATCCTAAATGGGGTGACCTTAACAACCTGGGTTCTCAGATTATCTACAGAATGTCTTAAAGTCTGGTCAGAGTACTTATACTTCCAAATAATAAAATCATAAACATTTTGAGATGCAAGTTGAGTTCAGGTCATCTGGTGCAGTTTGCTGTTTTCCAATCCAGAGCAGTGCCCTGGCCAAGGTCAAAATAGGACATTTATATACATAAAGAGGACAATTCACGCTGGCCTGCCACACCTGTGAATGACTCCTCAAGAGGGTACCACCTGTCACACTAGCCTGACTTTGTCCCAGCCTCCTGCTCAGGCCAGGCAGGGAGACAGACAGGTGGTATGCCCAAGATGACAGTCACCTGGATGGGCTTATTTTAAGAACTCAGAAGAGCTGCTGTGTGCAAGGTGGATGCACACTTGTGAACTCACAGATGGATACGTCACCAAAAGCAACCTGTGAGCTTGGCTTCAAATCTTTCCCAGTCCTCTTAGAACAGCCACTCTCTCTTGCTAGTTCATTCACCTCCAAACAGCGTGGTGTCTTCCTGGGTGTAGCCAGTGCTCGTTTGCTGTTGGGGACACACGCAAGATCACAGAGGTGGCATGCTTGCTCCATTCACACTGCCTGTGAGGGTCAGGCAGGAGTCCACTGGAAACATGGGGCCTTTGTTTGGAGTGTGTGGGACTAGGAACACATTTTTACACTCCTGAGAAGCTGGAACTCCAGGCAGCCCAGCCCAGCCTGGTTGCCACAGGGAAATGGTCTTGTGGAAAACAGATGGGTGGTGTCCTGGCAGCTGTCAGGGTGCAGGGTGGCCCTGAGGCTGACAGCCGCGGCCGCAGCACCCTCTTCCCCAAACTCACTGCCTGCAGGACGTGGCCGGCATGCGCTGGGGAGTGGGGACTCCAGCCTGGCGCTGTCCTGGTGCTTTCTTAGCCATCCTCTTCACTCCAACACCACGGTGGACTTCCAGGACTAGGTTGTTCAGCGGTCAAGGTGCTTGCCTGCAAAGCCTAAGGACCCACATAAAGCCAGATGCACAAGGTGGCACATGCGTCTGAAGTTTGTTGGCAGTGGCTAAAGGCCTTGATGTGCCCATTCTCTCCCTCTCTGCATCTTTTTTTTTTCTCTCTCTCTCTCAAATAAATGAATTAATTAATTTTTTTAAAAAGGTGTACTTCTGACCGTACCCTTGGAGAGGTGCTGGTGTGGTCAACAGGGCTCAGAGGGACAGGTGTCCTGAGTCAGCCATCTCCAGCTGCTGCATCTACAGGTGCATAACCATTGTTTCCCCGCACAAGCGCTTCCTGGGCAGAGAGACCTGAGCCCAGTCACAGCCCTGTCTACGGCCTGGAGCCACTCACAGCAAGCTGTTTGCCTTCCAACAGAGCTGGTGGTTCCTTCCCTGAGGCCAGAGTTTATATAAGGATGTAATGAGGGAGCACTTAGATGGTAAGCTAGCTTTGGGTGACTTGGACACAAACTCTTCATATAAGTACCCGGAGAGATTGTAGGTGTTCTACAAGTATGGGTTGATTATTCCTTCTCCAAAATGCTTGAGGCTAGAGGTGCTTGAGACCTGGGATGTTTTCAGATTAGGGGCTGTGTAAATATACACATGATATCACTGGAATACTTGGGACCCAAACCTTATATCAAATTCATTTATGTTTCCCGGCATGTAGCCTAAGGTCATAGGGGTCACCCATCACATGAGGGCAGGGGTGGAGGAGTTCTGGTTTTCAGGTTAGGGACATTCAACCTGTGTTTAGAACTGACAACTGCAGTGAATTCCAACATCCCAGATGACCGTGTCTGAGCCTGTCATTGTGTACATAGGGAAACTGAGTCTCCAAAAGCAGAAATGATCAGCTCAAGTCAGAGTTAAGGCAGGACCTCCTGACTCCCACCCATTGCTGTTTCTTTTTTAAAAAATATATCTTATTTATTTATTTATTTATGAGAGAGAGAGGATGGACATACCAGTGACTCCAGCCACTGCAAATGAACTCCAGATGCATGCGCCACCTTGTGCATCTGGCTTACATGGGCCCTGGAGAGTCGGACCGGGATCCTTTGGTTTTGCAGGAAAACACCTTAACCACTAGGCCATCTCTCCAGCGCGCCCCCGCCACCCCCCCCCCCCGCCTCCGTTGCTTTTTCTTGTACAGTCACCTTCCCAGTACTGCTTGTCATAGTTGCTGGTGGTGGGGCATCATGGCTACCTGAAGATGGAGAGGTTTCGTGGGCTAGGTCTCACTGCTCGTAATCAAGATGGGAGTGGTGAAACTAGTCAAACCTCCAGTTTTATGTGAGCTTCGAGAGAGGCTGAGTCCCTCCCAAGTGACATTTGCTGGAATAATAATACAGGCTGACTCACTGGGGCAGCCACTTTCTTCCATGGTAGGAGGGGACTGCATTTGACCTCCCCCCAGACCGGTCTAGATTTCCTGCTCTTTAAAACAGGAGGTTGAAATTAGATCTGTAAGATTCCTTGAAGTCAACTTTCCTCATTTTATAGCCTAGGAGGGATGTTTTGGGAGCTGAGGCTAGCCCCTGAAGCCCAGGGGACAGCTTAGACTTATCTCTCACCCCCCCTCCCCGCCTCCACCTCCACCTGCCCCCCCCCTCCCCCACCAGCGGCCCTTTCCTTGCTTCTCCCCTAGGGCCTGGCCTGGTAGTCGCCTGCTAGAAGTCTCCACAACCTTGCACTTTGCCGTGGATTTTTTATAATAGCTTTCGGGGTGTGGTGGCACATGCTTTTAATCCCAGTCCTCCCCAGGCCTGAGGCAGTAGGATCCATGTGAGTTTGAGGACAGCCTGAGACTAGAGTGAGTTCCAGGTCAGGTTAGAGTGACATTCTACCTTGAAAAAACAAATAAATAAATAAGCCAGGTGTGGTAGCACATGCTTTTAATCCCAGCATTCAGGAGGCTACATAGTGAATTCCAGGTCAGCCTGGGCTACAGTAACACCCTGCCTCGAAAAACCAAAAATAAATAAATAAATAATAGAGTCTAGCCTAGGCTAATCTTGAACTTGTATGTATAACTAAGGATGACTTTGAACCCCACCCCAGCCCCTCCCTGAAGCTCTCTCCACTTGGGTCCCAGCCCAGACAATAGCCCCTTCCCCTCCCACCCCAAACTCTGTCCTGTCGTTATCACTGACTGAAATGTGAGCTATGTATGTACACCAGGTAGATCCCTTGTCTCTCTCCTCTCTGGGAATCCAAATGCTGTAAGGGTCATATACAAGAGACCAGCCAGTGTCTCTGTTCAGTAGACACAGATTCCCTGCATCCACAATGAGTTGGTTGGTTCCAGGAACCCCAAGGATACTGACTGACTTTCTTGGTAGCTCTGACAAAAGCCTGAGTGACAAGATACTTACAGGAAGAAGTGTCTTGGCTCACGGTTTTGGGGGGCCAGTCCTTCATGGTGGAGGAGGGACAGGAACCTGAGCTTGAGGCTTGGTCACTCTGTGTCCACAGTGAGGAAGTGGCGAGATGGATGCTGGCCCTCAGCTTCCTTTCTAAGTTTATTCAGCTGGGGCCCCCCAGGTCATGGGAGGGGTCTCATGTTCAAGGTAGATCTTTCCTCAGTTAAACTGAGAGGGAGTCATGTGGCTTTGTGAAGTAGTTAGGGTGACTGGGCCCCTGAAAGTCAAGGCCGGAAGGTCTGCACTAGAGATCAAAGGATGATCTGACTTCTTATCTCTTCCCTAGATCTGTTTTTCCACCAACAACCTGGGCCCCTCCTGGGAGTGAGGTCTTTCCTAAAATTTAATCCTAACATTGTGGTTGGTCAAGTTCAGCCCCCAGAACTTGGAGTCAATGGCTAGCCTCTTCCTGAGACAGCCCCTAGCCCAGACTGACCGCTGTCTCTCTCTCTCGTTCACCTGAGCGGGAAGGTAGGGCCCTCTGCCATAAGGTTATCAATACATTTGCCAGGAGATGGCAAGCTCTTGGCAGCCCATTCACCACTCATGAACCTCCAGGTCTGGTGAGTTTCCCCTTGTCTCGGCCCAGCTGACAGGAGGGAGAACTCCTGGCGACTCCCACGTGGGCTCTCTACCCCTCTTGCCCTCCACGTGACAGTAGCTCTGTGTACTTTCTTTTCTTTCCTCTCGAACTCTCTTTCTATGTTTCTTCCAGGCCCACCATGAGAGCCCTTAGACCGCGTGGGTGTACTCATTTTCCTTCCCTTGGTTCTGTACTTCATGCAATAAATAATAACTTAATAACTATCCTTCTCAATCTTATTTTATCCAGTTCTTTGGTTAGAAGTAGACAAGCCTAGGGTTTGGGGTTGAAGAACTTTCCTAAACCCCTGACAGCCCATTTCAAGACCGTTCTGGAAACGCCCCTCACAGACACGCCCAGAGGTATGTTTCCATGAAACCCAGTCAAGTTGACAATGAAGGTTAACTATTACAGATACCATGTCTATTAAATTAAGACCCTTATGTAAGATTTATCCTTATAACCTATAACTTACACACATTACACCCTCCTGTGTTTTTTGTTTGTTTATTTGTTTGTTTTTGTCAAAGTAGGGACTCATTCTAGCCCAGGTTGACCTGGGCTCAGGATGGCCTCGAACTCATGGCAATCCTCCTCCTCCTCTCTCCCCCACCTTTCTCTTTTTCCGAGGTAGGGTTTCACTGTAGCCCAGGCTGACCTGGAACTCACTCTGTAGTCCCACACTGTCCTCAAACCTTAAACTCTTGGCGATCCTCCTACCCTGGGCCACCTGAGCTGCCAGCAGAGCTGGTGGGCTTCGATCCCCGCGCTCAGAAGTCACTCCCAAGCTCCGTGGCCCGGAGGAAGTGGGAACCTGCCTCCATCTCAGCTTTCCAACTATGTAGTGCCTTTTCTCTGTGGGCTCTGGAATGTCACAGATTTGCAGGGGCCAGGGACACACCCTGGACCACCAGTCCTGTCACCTCTGCCCATGCTGTATTCTCTGGGGAAGAGGAGTTCCTCTGCATTTGTTTGCTAGCTGTTAAGACTTGGTGACCACAAGCCGGCGGTTAGCCTGTGTGCCAGTTGGGGCTGCCAGGCTAAACAGTCATTCTCCGGTCCGCAAGCCTGGCTTGTGTAATTTGCCCACATGCCCGTTTGTGGACTTCAAGCTCAACTTTGCTCAGAAACAATTTAAGGGACTATATATATGTTAAACAAGTTCTGTCTTTAGGCTTCTCTTGTCCCTGTTTCTTCCTTCTGGTTAAAACTACCCAGATGCCCAGAGAGGGGAACCCCAGGCGAGGCTCTCCAGAGTGCTGTCATTGCTCCTGTGAGGAGAAGGAGAAGGGAGGATGGCTCTATGAGTTCCTGTGTTCGTCCCCCACAGGAAGCAACGGGGTTAGTCATCAAGCTTGTAGCTGGAGCCAGCTCTGGTCTGGGAGCCAGAGAGGCACGTGCTTGCAGCTGGGACCTGGGCTCTTCCGCTCTGTAACCCACATACCCTGGGCAACTGCATTCCTTCACTGTACTTGACCTTGACTGGGATGGACATCGGGTATGAAGGTGCCCTACCCCGTGTGACCAGTCTAGTGTGTGAGAAGGGTAATTTAAACACAGGCCCACCCTAGATGGCCTGGAGGGAGGGCAGCTCAGAGGATTGGGAGAGGCACCAGGAAAGACCCTTTAATTTTTTTAAAATATTTTATTTACTTATTTATTTATGCAAGACACACACACACAGAGAGAGAGAGAGAGAGAAAGTATGGGCATGCCAAGGCTTCTGCCTCTGCAAATGAATTCCAGATATATGTGGCACTTAGTGCATCTGGCTTTATGTGGGTGTGGGGAAATCAAACTAGGGTCCTTAGGTTTTGCAGGCAAGCACCTTAACCACCGAGGCATCTCTCCAGCCCCTTAGCTTTATAAAAATCAATTATTTATTATTATTATTATTAAGTATGTAATTTGTTTATTAGAGATAGAGAGAGGCAGAGGAAGAGAGAATGGGCACGCTAGGGCCTCCAGCCACTGCAAAGGTACTCCAGACACATGTGCCATATTGTGCATCAGGCTTTACATAGGTACTGGGAAATTAAACCTAGGTCCTTTGATTTTGCATCTTTCCTGTGCAGACCAGACTCTTGCGACCCCTTCCTGCTATGCCTGCATTCTTGAGGACCGGCATCATCAGGTGGGGAGGAGGCACTCAGACCTCCAGCAGCCATGTGCGGCACCAGGCCAAGGGACCTTCATGTCTGCCCAGAGCTCCAGGTTAGATGCTCCAGCCTAGAGATAAACATGTGAGGAAGGCTTAGTTTTCCTGAGCATCAACAGAGCAAGTGGGGAAGCTTCTAGAAGGTTCTAGAGACAGAATTCTGGGGTGGCTATTTGAAAGAATGGAATTTTCAAGGTTTTAGGAAACACATTCCAGAAGTGAGTCTGAATAATTTTAGCCTTGTATTTTTGTTTTTGTCGTTACTATTTTTTTTTGCTGTTGTTGTTTGTTTTTGTTTTTTCAAGGTAGGGTCTCGCTCTAGCCCAGGTTGACCTGCAATTCACTATGTAGTCTCAGGGTGGTCTTGAACTCACAGTGATCCTCCTACCTCTGCCTTCTGAGTGCTGGGATTAAAGGAGTGTGCCACCATTCTTGGCTTTGTTTTGTTTTTCAAACAAGGTCGTGCTACGTGTCTCTAGATGGTCTGGTACCTGTTTTGTATCCCAAACTGGCTTTGAATGCATGGCAGTGCTCCTGGGATTACAGCTGGTGCCACCTCACCACACTGGCCTTGGTTTTCCTGTGTGCTCAGAAGTGGAACTGCCCTCACTGGCAGTGGTTGTCTTAGTTCAGCACACGTGTGCATGCTGGGCACCGCTGTGCCCGGCACTGTGAACGCACACGTGTGCACGCTGGGCACCACTGTGGGTGGCACTGAGTGCACAAGGCCGCGTGGGAAGGAGGCCTCAGGACGTGCAGCTCAGGCAAGGGAGGCGGTGGCTGCATCGGGCAGCTCAGTATCTGCCAGTGGTGCCCGCAGCACAGATGGCTGAGCAGTCGTTCTCTGCACCCGAGCTCTACAACGGAGGCTGTCAGAGAATGGGTCACTCAGGCATGGTCACTGTCCAGTCAGTCACCTGGCACAAGCCTCCCTCGCAGGCCCCCGGGCCAGGCTGCTTGGCCCCTAGCAGCGCCACGTGTACCATGGGGCTGTCGGGCCCCGTGACTGGCTGAGGGGGCGGAACGAGGGTGGACTTGGGGAGGGACGGCGAGGTGGGAGTAGGTGCCAGCTGATCCCAGTCTGGCCAAAGTGGAGGAGTTTCCCAGGATGGACACTAAAATCTGAAAAGTGCCCAGAAAACCAGGACAAATGGGTAACCCCAGGTCACTTTTGCGTGATGGTTGGGGTCACCCTGCCCTGTTCCTGTACTTACGGGACCTCTCTCTGTTCCCCAAGAGGCGAAGCCTGCCATTGTCCTGGAGCCAACTCGGCCGACCCCAGCCCCTGGTGCTCAGAACATGTCCTGTGACTGCGTGGGCAGGCTAGAGGGTGCCCACTTCTTCCTTGCTGGGGACAAATGGCCTCAATGCTTCTTCATACTTTGCAAGTGTTGTTCAGCCCCCCTCCTTCAGGCAGCCTCCCTCCGCCTTGTCCTAGGTCTGTCCAGCTGAATCACCTCTGTGACTCCTCCCATGACTGTCCTGCCCCCAGCCTGGCAAGTCCTCTCCCCCCACCGCGTCCCCTCAGCGCTGGACTTTGCTCAGCTTCCTGTGGCTTCTTTGCTCGTGCAGCTCCTGCTGCGGGCTACGGTAGGAGCCCTGAGGTGCCAGCGTGCTACAGGCAGCAGGAGGCCCTGCCTGGTGCCGGGGGTGGGGGTGGGGTGTTGGAGCTGACCACACCAGAGTGCATATTTGAATGATTTTTTTAAAAAATATTTATTATTTATTTATTTGACAGAGAAAGAGGGGGGAGAGAGAGAGGGAGACAATGGGCACGCCAGGGCCTCCAGCCACTGCAAACAAACTCCAGATATGTGCGCCCTCTTGTGCATCTGGCTAATGTGGGTCCTGGGGAATCAAACCTGGGTCCTTTGGCTTTGCAGGGAAACGCCTTAACTGCTAAGCCATTCCTCTAGTCCTGAATGATTTTTAAAAACATTTTATTTGTTAATTTGAGAAAGAGAGAGAGACAAAGGCAGAGAAGGGGCATGCCAGGGCTTCCAGTTGCTGCAAAGTAACTCCAGATGCATGCGCTACCTTCTGCATCTGGTGTATGTGGGCCCTAGGAATCAAACCTGGGTCCTTTGGCTTTGCAGGCAAATGCCTTAACTGCTAAGCCATCCCTCCAGTCCTGAATGATTTTTTAAAAAACATTTTACTTATTAATTAGAGAGAGAGAGAGAAACAGAGAGAAGGGGCATGCCAGGGCTTCCAGTTGCTGCAAATGAACTCCAGACGCATGTGCCATCTTGTGCATATGGCTTATGTGGGTCCTGGGGAATCAAACATGTGTCCCTTGGCTTTGTAGGCAAGTGCCTTAGCCGCTGAGCCATCTCTCCAGCCCCAGAGTGCGTATTTGGTTATGTGTCACTCCTGACTCCTCACTGAGGGTGTCCTGTGTGCCAGGCATTGTCCTGAGCAGGGAACAGAGATGGGTAAGATTGGAAATGCCATGCTTATGATGGAACTGACATTCTAGAAGGCAAGTGCATAAATCAGCCATAGAAGAGAAGCAAAACTAGTCAGAAATGAGAAGGGATTCAGTGGAAGGGAGATGATAGGGGACATCTTCAGATGTCCAGTGCTCTGAAGAACACCAGAAGATGGCCAGATCTGGTGACCCTGCTGGTGGCCTGCAGCTGTGGATAGAGGGGAAACGATGCAGACCAGCCACAAGACACCCTTGGCGGGGACAGAAGATGTCCTCCAGTGGGAGGTGAAAGGCATCTGCTTTTCAGGCAGTCTTTGGACCATGATCAGATGCCTTCCGTGGAATCCACTAAAGCCAGCATTGTCTGGGAGGAGGAGGCCCAGTGGGTGTGGGCTGAGTACATGCTCTGTCCTCCAGAAAGCAAAGAGCAGGGTTCACACCTCTCCTCCAGCGGGGTGAGGGGGTGCCCTCAGAGCAGCAGCACCCCGGGGAGGGTTAGAGTGATGGGACGGAGACTCCATCGAGGGGCTGTGAGGAGAGACCAGGTCCACCCCCCATGCACACATGTGTGAGCACATGACTGATGCCATGAGAAAGGCCTTCAGCTGCCGGGCCTGGTGCAGCTGGTCGGGGAGGGAGCTGGGAGCTGTGCACACAACGGCAGCATTGTCGTCCTCCGGGTCTGACAGAGCTCGGCCCAGTACAACTGAACCTCGGCTTCTTATCTATGAACGGGAGCTTCTGCCCTCCTCCTCCTGCACAAGTTATGCTTAGGACACAAACTGCTCTTCCTCGGGTGTAATCAGACTCCAGACAGCATGAGCCACCTTGTGCGTCTGGCTTACGTGGGATCTGAGGAGCCAAACATGGGTCCTTAAGCTTCACAGGCAAGCGCCTTAACTACTAAGCCATCTCTCCAGCCCTGGCCTAAGGGTTTTAGCTTGTCCATTCTCCTAGGGACTCCTAAGCCACAAGAAAGAGTCTGTTGGACTCTCTGGCTCTTGCCTTAAAGCAGCCCTGTGGAGCACAGCAGACCTCCCAGGAGCTCCACCTCCCCAGAGGCAGGGTGGGCAGATTATAATTAGAACGTGCCTGTTCCTGCCATGTCTTGGAGATGCCAGCTTGACCATGTGTCTGTGTAAAGCCAAGGGCATCTGCCTGGAGACAGACTTCTCTATACTGCTCCTGGTGGTCCAATAGGCAGGGACTACGCACAGGAGTGAGTGGCTTCTGTGGAGACTCAGGGCTTCCTGCCCCTGCCCACCTCCACCCCCCACCAAGGGATGAGGCAGTCAGTCTGCTGTTTGACCTTGGCCACTTGACTTGGCCACTCTGAACCCAACCTCAGCTTCTTACCGATGAAAGAATGGAACCATTCCTACCTAACAGTGGGAGGGCGCGGTGAGCCTCCCGGTGCCCGTGCTGAGCCTTTCCTGTCACCTGAAGGCTTCCTGGAGGCAGCACTGCCAGAGATTCCGGGAGACCACCACCTGGGAGGGGAGGGACCGGGAGGAGGGAGCCGCACACGTCGGGGAAGGGGACTCAGGGAGCTCCTGCGGCAAGCAGAGGGACTGGGGAGAAGGATGGAGAGAGAGAGACTACAGCAGTTACTTTCTTGTCATGGGAAAAAAATACCCAGCCCATGCAGCTTATGGACGGAAAAGGTTTTTTTAATTTTTCAAATATTTTATTTATTTATTTGAGAGCAAGAAAGACAGAGAGAGAGAGAGAAAATGGGTCCACCAGGGCCTCTAGTCATTGCAAATGAATGGTAGATGCATGCACCACCTTGTGTATCTGGCTTACGTGAGTCCTGGGGAAGCAAACCTGGGTCCTTAGGCTTCATAGGTAAGTGCCTTAATTGCTAAGCCATATCTCCAGCCTGAAAAGGTTATTTATTTATTTATGAGAGAGAGAAAGAGAAAAGGGGAGGAGAGAGAAAATGGGTATACCAGGGGCTCTAGCCACTGCAAACTAAATCCAGATGCATGTGCCACCTTGTGCATCTGGCTTACATGGGTACTGGGGAACTGAACCTTACTAGGCTTTGCAGACAAGTGCCTTAACTGTTGAGCCATCACTCCAGCCTCAGGGAAAGGGTCTATTTCCATTTATAGGTTCAAGGGGAAGTATATCAAGGCAGGGAAAACATGGCAGGAGCAGACAGCTGTGTTATATCTTCACATCAGCATGAAGGAAGTAGAAAAGAACAAAAATACAAGTAGGGGTGAACAATGATGCTCCTGAAGCCTGCCCCCACAGCACGCCCCCCTCAGAGGCTCCATAACCCTCCCAAAGTAGCCACCAAGTGGGTACTGAGTATCAACCATGAGTCCACTAGGGACATTCCTCCTTCAAACCACCACAGGGACTTTGGCCCACTAAGCAGCCTGGGCTGCCGGGGTGGGGTTGCTGGGAAGTCTTCAAGCCATGGGACACTGCTTGCTCACAAGAGAACTCAGTCCCTCCGCCCCCCTCACCTTGGAAGATCCCCTGGGAAGTTATCAGAAGTGCCCTGCCTCCCCTGTGGCTCCCTCTCTCCAGTCCTGCTCCCACGTCCTGGGCCTTATACTCAATCAGTTGAGCACAGTGGCTCTGGGTTCTCTTAGAAACAGACCTGCAAGCTAGGGAAAGCATTTTCAGGAGCTTCAGAGGGAAGCCAGCCATCTTACAGATGAGAAATACAAGGAGCAGAGAAGTCAAAAACTTACCTGAGAGCTGGGCGTGATGGCGCATAAATTTAATCCCAGCACCCGGGAGGCAGAGGTAGGGGGATCTCAGTGAATGTGTGGCTAGATTGAGACTACATATTGAATTCCAGGTCTGCCTGGGCTAGAGTGAGACCCTCCCTTTAAAGCCAAACAAACAAACATAAAACAAGTTACCTGAGGTCACACAGCCAGTAGATGCCAAGCAAGATTCTGTTTGGCGACGCTGCTGTTTACAAGTCTGTAGGGCGTCTATATGGTAGAAAGTGAATGCGCACATGCTGAGCCCGCAAAGAAATCACCGACTTTGTAAACAGAATGATACTTTAAGAGACCTTTAAAAGCAGCCTGGGCTGGAGCGATGGGCTCAGCGATTAAAGGCAAGGTCTAATGGCAGGGATTCAGTTCCCTCGTATCCACATAAAGCCAGATGCACAAAGTGGGGTACACATCTGTTGTTCATTTGCAGTGGCTAGAGGCCCTGGCATATTCATCCTTTCTGTCTGTCTCTCTCTCCTTATAAATGATAATTATTTATTTATTTAAAAATTTTTAACTTTTTTATTAACAACTTCCATGATTATAAAAAATACCCCATGGTGATACCCTCCCTCCCCCCACTTACCCCTTTGAAACTCCACTCTCCATCATACCCCCTCCCCATCTCAATCAGTCTCTCTTTTACTTTTGATGCAATTGTGAATGGGAGTGATTCTCTGATTTCATCCTCTGTGTGTTTGTTGTTAGCATATATGAAGGCTACTGACTTCTGTGTATTTATTTTGTATCCTGCTACATGGCTGTAGGTTTTGATCAGCTCTAACAGTTTGCTAGTACAGTCTTTAGGGTCCTTTATGTATAGAATCATGTCATCTGCAAATAATGATAACTTGATCTCTTATCCCTTTTATGTGTGTCTCTTGCCTTATTGCTATGGCTAAGACTTCCAAAACTATCAGCATTTTCTAAGCACTTCTAAGATACTGACGTCCTTCATTGTCAAGAACCCTGTGAGAGACATCATCACGCCCATATTTCAGGGATAGAGAATGAGGCATAGGAAGATGAAAAATCTTACCAGGACTGAAGAGACAATGAAAGGTGAAGTTATGATTTGCACCTGGGTTGGTGTGGTGATTTCAATGTCAATGCCCTCCATGGGCTCATGAGTTTGAATACTTCTCTTTTACTTTTGATGTCTTGATCATGTCCTCCAATAATATTTTTTTTAAGCCAGACCTTTCCTTACAATAAATCAATGAAAATCCCCTTGCTGCTACTATTTTAAGGAACTTTTATTCATTTATTTTTGACTTTTGTTGTTGCTGTTGTTTTAGTTATCTATTTATTTACTTGAGATTGACAGACAGAGAGAATGGGCCCGCCAGGGCCTCCAGCCACTGCAAATGAACTCCAGACGCGTGCGCCCCCTTGTGCATCTGGCTAACGTGGGTCCTGGGGAATTGAGCCTTGAACTGGGGTCCTCAGGCCTCACAGGCAAGCACTTAACTGCTAAGCCATCTCTCCAGCCCTATTTTTAACTTTTTATGGACAACCTCTATACCTATAGGCAACATAGCATGATCATAGCTCCTTCTATCATCTTCTCTTTTCCCTCTTCCTAATCCCCCTCTAGGAAATCCCTTCTGTCCATCTAATTTCTCTTCCACTTTGCTGTTTATTTACTTGGTTTTTGAGACAGAATCTCCTGTAGTCTAGGCTGGCCTTTGTAGCTGAGGCTGCCCTTGCACACCCGATCCTCCTGCCTCCACCTGCCGAGTGCTGGCATCACGAGCACATGTCACAATTCTCAGCTAGGACACTGAGTTTTAAATGCCCGTTGAGGATTCTCTTGCTCTGTTTTTCAATTTTTTAAAAAAATCCTAGTCTTTTTAAAAATTACGTATTTATTTATTAGAGAGAGAGAGAGAGAATGAGGCAGATATAGAGAGAATGGGCTTGTCAGGGCCTCTAGCTACTGCAAACGAACTCCAGATGCAAATGCCACTTTGTGCATCTGGTTTATGTGGGTACTGAGGAATTGAACCAGGGTCCTTAGGCTTCACAGGCAAGTGCCTTAACTGCTAAGTCATCTCTTCAGCCCCTTCTCCTTGTTTTTTTTTTTTTAAATATTTTATTTATTTGCAAGCAGAGAAATGAAAGAGAGAGAGAGAATGAGAATGGACATGCCAGGGCTTCTATCCAGTGCACATGAACTCCAGACACATGTGTCACCATGTGCATATGGTTTACATGGGTACTGGAGAATCAGGCCTGGGTCATTGTATTTCATAGGCAAGTGCTTTAGCCACTACACCATCTCTCCAGCCCCTTGTCTTTTTTGAAAAAAATATTTTCATTTATTTATTTACAAGCAGAGGGAGATAGAGGAGAAATATGCAGAGAAAATGGGGGCACCAGGGCCTCCAGCCACTGCAAATGAACTCCAGATGCACATGCCACATTGTGCATCTGGCTTAATGTGGGCTCTGGGGGAATTGAGCCTTGGTTATTAGTCTTTGCAGGCAAGCGCCTTAACCGCCAAGCCATCTCTCTAGCCCAGTCCCTCAGCCCCTTGTCTTTTTTTTTTTTGTTTTTTTGATGTGGGATCTCACTCTAGCTCCAGCTGACCTGGAATTCACTATGTAGTCTCAGGCTGGCCATGAACTCACAGTGATCCTCCTACCTCTGCCTCTCAAGTGCTGGGATGCAAGGTGTGCACCACCACACCTGGCCCCTTGTCCTTTTTTTTGGACGTGGCTTTTTCTTAGTTTACACAGCAGGGTTGGCATGTGGTGACGCGCTGGCCAGAAGCCACGTGCTTTGTCAATCAGAGGTTATTGAGCCATAGCCGGGCTCTGTTCCTATCGTGCGCAGCTGCTGTCACTCTGCGGTAGCGGGCCTGAGTAGCTGTGACAGGGGCCGTGTGGCCTTGAGAGTGTTTACCCATCTGATCCTTTCCAGGAAAGTTAGCGGGTGCCTGTCATGGGGCACTGGGCTGTGCAGCCTGCCCCTCTTCTGTAGCTCAGCCCTGTTTCCTAGGTTAGTCACCACATTTCTCACGGCCTGGAAATAGTTCACGGATCCGACACCACACACTTCCCTTGACCTTTCCTGCTGGAGTACTTACTGCTTGTGTCTCCGCCTGCCCCTGTTGGTAGAAGAGTCGCGTTGGCAAAGGTGTTTTCTAACATGCGCTTATGCCACACCTACTGGGTGCCGGAACTGCTCTGGGCACGCCAGCAGCATCGCCCGAGTTGGTCAGCCTCGGGCAGCCCATGGTACTCTTTCCAACAGGGTCTTGTCAGAGGGCTGGCATTCGCTCGACTAAGGCCTGAATCCAGGCAGAGCGGCTTCTCCATCCTGCGCTGTAGACTGTCAGGAGGTGGTGAGGGAACTTTGGTCTTCATGAAGCTGGGTGCAGGGTCCCTAAGGCTATGACTCACAGGCCTGTGTCCTGCCCTGCCTGCCCCACCCTGCAGCTCACATCCCCCAGATTTGGCTCTGCTCTGGTCTGTGATAGGCTGCTGGGGCCAAGTGATCTTTGTTTAAAATAGCCCTGGAAAAAGCTTGAGAAAAAGCGATGGCTCCTGGTCAGGAGGGTGCCGTGGGCTCTGATCACAGTCGGCTGGCAGGACTGTCTTAGCAGCAAAGCACGTGAGAGAGTCACGCATGTTCCAACGGGTGGCCGGAGGACCCAGACCCCTGTGGAGCTGTCCAGCAGCCCAGAGAGGCCGAGGGAGGCTCACAGCAGCTACTCCCTGGAGCACTGAGCGCCACTGATAGGGAAGATATAATTAATGACAAATAGCTTGTCAGTTTTCCTTAGGTCAATGCCTTAGGGAGGTTCTTGAGAATTTTGGACATTCTCCCTGGGAGAGAGAAGCACACACAAAAGTACCAAGTAGGGTGACAGGCCACCGTGGCACCTTGGTGTCGCCTGTCACCCTGGTGGACCACCCAGGACCCTAGTGCACTGTCAGAGCAGGCGGGCCACGGTCCAGCTTGAAATGTGAACTTCATGAGTGTTTCTCTGCACTTGACCTTAGCCAAAAGGCAGAGAATTGGTCACTGTGAGTGCTTCTCTGTAGGGCACTTGTGTGTTGGGGATCCAGGAAGGTCTGTTTCTAGATTTCAGGGCGGGGGGGGGGCGGGAGGCTGGGGGGCTCAGGCACCAGGAGTCTCAGGTCACACTCTGCGTCTTTCCAGAGGAGGAAAGGTACTGAGCTGTTGGGTCACCAGAGAGCAGGACTCGGTTAGGGAGGCAGGACCCTGCTTGTTGATGTCTGTGATCTGCAACTCCAACCACAGCCTTGAGTGGGTGTCAAAACGCGGCATGTCAGCAGGTGAATCTAGAGTCTTCCAAGCTCAAAGAGGGTTAGTGGGAAGGTGAGAGGCGCCGTACGCAGCTCCGACTAGTTCCCCCACCCCTCCTCTGAGGCACACTGCATCTTGACACACCCACGTGAGTAGGATGAGAAGGGTCAAGGTGAGTGTGGTGCTCAGCTGGCCCTCTGTCCATCCATCCTGCAAGCTGAGACCAGGGCCAGGCCAGGGTGGCATCCCTGTCTGCTGCTCTGCCGATTCCCCGCTAGCTGCATGGACTGCGCTCGCCAGGCCCAGCAGGGCTAAGCCCGAGCCCTGCGTGCTGACACGGGTCGCCATCATAGGGATGCTGCCATGGAGGGCTCGGCCTAAGAGGCTCACCCCCCACCCCCGTGTCTCCCAGCAGCTGGGTGTGATGGGAAGTCCTGTCTGACTCAGAGGAAGCCCCCCGTTGCCTGTGACTCACTTCCTCATTTTGGGTGGCCCTTTCACTGGCTGGCATTGGCACTTGTACCAGAACAAGCCTGGGCTTGTTTAAGCCAGGGTCTTAGTGACTGCTTGAGCAGAGCAGGAGAGCTGGCCTCCGTGAGCCTCAGTTTCTCCATCTGTAGTCACACACCCTGGCAGTGGGTGGGGCCTTCAACACAGTAATGCATGCATAACTACTAGCCTGGCCCCACACGCGGGAGAATTACTGTTACAATCGGTACTTGGTGACATTTCTTCCAACCCACAGGAGCCTTTCTCTGACCCCATAGGTGACCTTGGCACCCATTCAGAGCAGCATAGGTCACCAGTGAGCTTGAGGTTGAGGAGGCTGGTTACTTGTTAGAGACTGGCTGAGGCAGGCATGGCTGGGCGTTTCCACTCTTTGAGACAGTCTTATGTCTCCTAGGCTAGTCTCAACCTTGCTATTCAGCTGAGGTTGACCTTGAACTGCCGTTCCCCTGCACGTGGTTCCTCCCAAATGCTCCGTCCTGTTTCCCTCATAAGTTTAAGAGCTCTGGTCCTACGTGTAGGCCTTCGGTTACTTGAGAGAGCTACTGTGTGTGGTGCGAGGGGGGGGCCAGCTTCCGCTTTGCTTGAAGCCGAGCCTCATTCTAGCCGCCAGGCTGACCTGAAACTCACTCAGTAGCCCAGACTGGCCTTACGCGCTCGGCAATCCCGCCTAAGCCTCTGGAGCGCTAGGGTCAAAGGCATGTGCCATCCACCTCATCAACTGCGTACTTTGGCTTGTGGCTTTGTGTCCTTAGGCTTCACAGGCAAGCTCCTCAGCTGCTAAGCCACGTTTCCAGCCCCCATTTTGTTTTTTTATTATTTTGGTTATTCAAGGTATGGTCTTGCTCTACTCCAGGCTGACCTGGAACTTACTATGTAGTCTCAAGGTAGCCTTAAACTCACAGCAATCCTCCTGCCTCTGCCTCTGCCTCCAAAATGCTGGGATTAAAGTGGTACATCACTATACCTGGCATAGTGTCATTTTTAAAAATATATATTTTATTTATTTATTTATTTGTAAGCAGAGGAGGATGAGGAAGGTAGGGATAGAGAGGATGGGTATGCTAAAGCCATTTGTCACTGCAAATTCAGATGTTGTACACTTTGTGCATCTGGCTTTGCATGGGCACTGGAGAATCTGTTCAAGAAAGTGCCTTTAACCACTGAGCCATCTCTCCAGCCCCTACGAGACAGTGCCTTTTAAAAATTACTGCATGAATCTATTTCTTTCTTCCTTTTCTTTTCTTTTACTTTTTTTTTTTTTTTTTTTTGAGGTAGGGTCTCACTCTAGCCCAGGCTGACCTGGAATTCATTATGTAGTCTCAGGGTGATCTCGAACTCACGGTGATCTTCCTACCTCTGCCTCCTGGGTGTTGGGATTAAAGGCGTGCGCCACCATGCCAGGCATCTATGTTTATATTTTACTTATTTTTGTGTTTTCCAAGGTAAGGTCTCACTCTAGCCCAGTGTTGCAGTCAGGTTTGCATTGCTGGTAGAAATTACCCAACCAAGAGCAGCTTGTGGGGAAAAAAGAGGTTTATTTTGGCCTACAGGCTAGAGGGGGAAGTTTCATGACGGCAGGGGAAATGATGGCATGAGGGTTGACATCACCTCATGGCCAACATCAGATGGACAATAACAAGAGGAAAGTGTGGCTGGGCGTGGTGGCGCACGCCTTTAATCCCAGCACTTCGGGAGGCAGAGGTAGGAGGATCGCCGTGAGTTCGAGGCCACCCTGAGATTCCATAGTGAATTCCAGGTCAGCTTGGGCTAGAGTGAGACCCTACCTTGAAAAACAAAAACAAATAATAATAATAATAATAATAATAATAATAATAATAATAAAAGAGGTGAGTGTGCTAAACACAGGCAAGAGGACACTGTCTATAACACCCAAAGGCCCACTCCCAACAATACACTGCCTGAGGCATTAATTCCCAAATCTCCATCAGCTGGGAACCTAGCATTCAGACCACCTAACTTTATGGGAGACACCTGAATCAAACCACCACACCCAGACTGACCTCGAATTCACTCTGTAGTCCCGGGCTGGACTCAAGCTCACAGCTGTCCTCCTGCCTCTGCCTCTGGAGTGCAGGGACTGAAGGCGTGCGCCACCACGTTCCGCCAGTTCATCATCTCTCACTTCACAGATATTGCTGAGTCCCTACTACGGGTCGGAGTCTGTCCCAGACCCCGTAGGGGATCAGAGCAGGGCAAGACCCCCTCTGGGGTCGTCATCTGAGTTCCAGTTGGCACTCCCGGGGCATACACCTGAAGCTCAGCACAAAATACAGGAGTTGGGAGCTGGAGGCGTGGCTGATCGGTTAAAGCTGCTGCCGGGCGTGGTGGCACACATCTTTAATCCCAGCACTGGGGAGGCAGAGGCAGGCGGAGCACTGTGAGTTCAAGGCCACCCTGAGACTACATAGGGAATTTCAGGTCAGCCTGAGCTAGAGTGAAACCCTACCAAAAAAAAAAAAAAAAAAAAGACACTTGCTTACCAAGCCTGACAGCCTGGGTTTGATTTCCCAGTGCCCATGTAAAGCCAGATGCACAAAGTGGCACATGCATTTGAAGTTCATTTGCAGGAGGCTCTGGAGTGCCTATCCATTCATTCTCTTTCTCCTCTCAAATAAAAAAATAAGTGGAATATTGAGAAAAAAAACTATCTGGACTTGAGGACAAGTGTTGTTCCTTGTTGCCAGGCAGCGTCGGGCTTACTATGCCCGGCCATTTCCATCCTGTGCCAGCCTAGCTGCCCACTGTCACTTTGTCTGGAACCCAGAAGGCTTGGTGATGACCAAGGAGAGCCTAGTTCTCACAGCCGGCCTCCCGAGCCCTTACTTTCTGGTGCTTCTGCCCCATCACCCTGGCCGGGGAGGCACACCACATGCTGACCCTGAGTCCTGAGGGGTGTGCTCTACGGCCGTGACTCACTCTGCTCTGAGGTGACTCAGTCCTTCCCTGCCACACATGGTTCCCACCCTGCTAGTTGCCTTCCCTCTGGCCTGCAGTACACAGATGGAATTTCAGGAATTGAGCCATAGCTGGTTTTAATTCCAAAGTTTATTCCAAGTACACTGTGGGAAGGCCCTCTTGTGAGGGGTGATGTGGGCGATGCTGAGGTGAGGCCAGTGTCCTCAGAGCCCAGAGGATGGTCCTTGGCCGTTCTCTGTCCTGTGAAGAGTATCCTATAATCCTGTAATCAGAGTGTGAAGGGGGGGGGCACTCACCCAGCATAAACTGGCCATTGGTCCACCCGACGTCATCCTACTTAACCTGATAGCAGCCCTCCTGGGCAGCTGGATCTAAAGCTAGGAGGAACCCCTGGGATATGGCCCATCTTTGAGGTAACCAAAGAATTAGGCTAAGAAACTCTGTAAATGGCACACAAGCTTTGGGGTACACCGCCATTTCTGTCCGTTGGCTGTGCCGTCATGGGTTCTGTATCCATGGCTGCCACTGGCTGTACTGATCAAATAGTTGAAAAAGGGGGTGTCTGAAGGGATGGCTCAGAGGTTAAGGTGCTTCCTGCAAAGCCTGCAACCCAGATTCAAGTCTCCAGTACCCACATAAAGCCAGATGCACAAAGTGGTGCATGCACCTGGAATTCGTTTGTGGTGGTTAGAGGCCCTGGTGCACCCATTCTCTCTATCTGTTTCTCTTCTATCTTTCTTTCTGCTTAAAAATAAATAAATAAATAAATAAATAAATAAATATATATATATATTTTTTTTTTTAAAGCGTGCATGGCTTAAAGACACTTGAGGACCCAGGTTCAATTCCCCAGTACCCACGTAAAGCCTGATACACACATCTGAAGTTCATTGGCAGTGGCTAGAAGCCCTGGTGCTCCCATTCTCAGTCTCTCTCTCTCCATCTCTGTCTCTAATAAATAAATAAAAACTAACTGAAACTGCATTTGTTGGCCAGCTCTCTTCTATAATGCCCCACTCAGAAGGGTCAGTAGGAGGAACGGTACAATTCATGACCAGTCTGGACTACATGATGGGTTCTAGGCCAGCCTGAGCTACAGAGCAAGATCTTGTTTGTTTGTTTTTTAAGAAATTGCTTTATTTATTTACTTATTTACAGAGACAAGAAGAGATAGAGAAGGAGGGAGGAAGGGAGAGAAAATATGAGAATGGGTCTCTAACCACTGCAAACAAATTCCAGATGCATGTGCCACTTTGTGCATCTGGCTTAGTGAGTACTGGGGAATCGAACGCACCCAGGTCATTAGGCTTTTCAGCAACTGCCTTAGCCATGGAGTCATCTCTCCAGTCCAGACCTCGTGTTTTTTCAAATGTAGATGCCTTAATCATGTAGACTTTTTTTTTTTGGAAAAGTGCTTACTGGTTTTTATTTTTATTTATTTATTAGACACACACACACAAGAGAGAGAGAGAGAGAATGGGTGTTCCAGGGCCTCTGGCCACTGCAAACGAGCACCAGACACATGCGCCACCATGTGCATCTGGCTTACGTGGGACCTAGAGAATCGAACCTGGATCCTTTGGCTTCACAGGCAAGTGCCTTAACTGCTAAGCCATCTCTCCAGCCACATATAGACTTCTTGTCATTCCCTTAGAAACACAACATAACAATCAAGGAGCATTTATGTTGCGCTAGGCAGAGATGATTTAAAGTACACGGGGCTCGGGAGGTGGTTCAGTTCAGTGGTTAGGAGCACTTGCTGCACGTTATAAACTGTAAAAGAAAGAAACAATCCTCTTGCCACTCTATTCCCAAGATTAAGATTTTACTAATCAGCCTGATGGTAGGCGTCTCAGGGGGGCACGGAACTTCCCATAGCTCAACCTCCAGATCCCATATGGACAGTTGAGCTGACCGTGCATGTCTGTGACCTACTCCTACAGGAGCTGGGGACTGGACACTCACTGGGGCCTGCTGACCCAAACTGGGAAAAGCAGCGGGTATCAGTGGAGTGAGGACTCCCACCTCAAGGAAGCGGGCGTGAGTGAAAACGGCCCCTCTGTCTCCTCTGCCCTCCACATGCGTGTGTACAGGGCATACACCAGTACACACACATGTGCATGCACTACAGACACATCACACACCACCTTCCACACTCCACACACATGCCAAAAACAATAAAAATGAAAATACATAGATAAACTTCACCAGAGGATATGTATGGGTTCTATGCAAATACTATGCTTTTTTTCTTTCTTTTTTATTTTATTTTATTTTTGGTATTTTGAGGTAGGGTTTCACTCTAGCTCAGGCTGACCTGGAATTCACTATGTAGTCTCAGGGTGGCCTCGAACTCACGGGGATCCTCCTACCTCTGCCTCCTGAGCGCTGGGACTAAAGGCGTGCGCCACCACGCCCGGCAAAGAGTACGCTTTCTTATGTCAGGACTTGGGCATCAATCAAAAGTGTCTGTTGGGGGATCCAGAAGCCAGTCCCCAGGGATAGTGAGGGATGGCTGTCAATGGCCATATTGAAGTCCCACATTGTGGGAGGGATGTGAGACCCACTTTAGTTACAGCCTCTAAGGACACCGACCAATGAGTGCTGAAGACAAGTGCTCTGGAAGCAGGTTTAGGTCAGCCTGCCATCCCATCATGGATAGCTGGCCGAGGCCTCCGTGCCCAGTGAGGCTGGCTGTAAAGTGGTATCTTTGTTAGCTGACCCCAAGCTTTCCATCAACCACCATAGTGGAGGATGCCAAGAGCCAAGATTTCTCCCAGGAAACAGCAGCCTTGGCATCTCACAGTGAAAATACAAGGGGTTAAGGGGGAACAGAAGACAGGAGGGAAACCATGGATGCCCGCCTTGCCCTGTCCCCATAAGACAGGGACTTTATAGGCTGGGGTGTAGCTCCCTGGCCCGGGTGTGATTGGTTCAGGCGCTGGGCAGGCAGCCAATTAGAACCTGTGAAAGTTCACTGGGTTTCTGAGTGGCTGTCTAGCCACTAGGTCGGCTGTTGGCATAGGAGGGGTAGGGCAGGTCAGAGGGCAGGAGGCAGGGGACTGACCACCCGTCAGTCAGTGCTAGGTAGCATGTCAAGGGACCATTGGGGCTTGGCCAGAACATGGAGTACCCTAGCCTGAGCCAATGTGAGCAGGCTAACCAGTGCAGCCAGGCTGGACTCTGATGTGGAAAGGGAATGTTATTATAAAGGTGCTGGTTTTTTTACATGGTGGGAAATGATTATCTGTGAGTTGTATTATTGGTTCTGGGGTCTTGATCACAAGTGGTTATAAGGAGAGAAGGCTTAATGGTTAAGACGTTTGCTTGCCTAATGTCCCCAGTTTGCTTCCCCGATACCCATGTAAAGTCAGATGCACAAAGTGGTGTCTGCACGTGGAGTTCATTTGCAGCAGCTGGAGACCCTGATGCGTCCATACACTCTCTCTCTCCTTGCAAAGAACTCAGCAAATAATTTTTAAAATAAACATGGTTGTAAGGAAAGAAAATGGTATAGAAAATATCACAGTGCCTCCCAAAGACTAGGAATAATTGTTGTGTTGTGAGACTTGTGTTTGGTTTACAGAAGTGTTAAATCTCTGTGAGTGTAGAATGCATTTCACACTGAGAGCTGTGATATATAAGCACACGCGAATGCACCCCTCTGAAAAGCCATGGACTAGGTCAGTGCTGTCCGCCCCTGAGCCCCTCAGAAGCCCCCAGAGAGGTGCCAGCCCTCATCTGCCAGCTTCTAGAGTAGCGAGGCAGGGCTGGTGTGGGGACTGGGAATTTGCATCTCTTTTACTTTTTGCATGTGTGTGTGTATGTGTGTGTATTTGCGTGCATTAGTCACATGAGGGAGGCACGTGCACATGGGCATGCATGTGGAGGCCAGAGGGGGATATTGGTGTCTTCCTTCTCTGCTCTCCGCTTTATGTACTGAGTCAGGGTCTCACTTGAATTCAGAGCTCGCCCATGGTAGCCAGCTCACCCCAGGGAATCTCCCTTCTGCACCTTCCAAGGACTGGGATTGCAGGCACGTGACATTGCCACCTGGCGTTTACATGGGTGCTGGGATCCAAACTGCGGCCCTCACATTTGCGTGACCCTCTACGCACTGATCCAGCTCCCCGGTCAGGGTCAGGAGATGGAGGTTTAGCTGCGGAGCCATCGCTCGCTGAGCTGGGAGGCCCGGGCTTTGGCGAGCCTTACTCCAGCTCTGTGGCCACTGCGCAGCCACGACCGTGGTGGGGAGGAGCTGCCGGGAACGGGCTGCGGGCCGACCTGGACCAAGGCTAGAAATCAGGAGGCGGTCAAAACGCACCTTGCATGCCACCCTTTTTCTCCCCACCTTCTGGCCTCCACTGGCTCAGCCATTTCCCCCTCAAAGCACAGAGAGGGCTTTCTCCTTTTGGAGAAGGGCGGGGCAAGGCTGGGCTGCAGGTGCCCTCTCCAAAGCCCAAGGGTTTCCACTTCCGGAAGCTTCTACAGAGCAGTATCTGGGGGCTGCCGTAGGGCGACTAATGGACCCGAAGGCTTCCATCTGGTTCCCCAGAGGAAGGTCACCTAAGCAGCTGGCTGTTTCCCAGGAGGGCAGGGCTCCCTCAATGCCAGTTGACATCTGCTCCTTGGTCTCACCTCCCTATAGGCCGCCCTGCCTCACAGACCTGGACCCCAGGAACTCTGAAACACCAGTGTGTGTCCTTGGCCCCATCAGCCTGTCACCCCTTCTCTCTTATCCCCACCTTCCCTCTCCCGCCCTCGGAGCTGTGCAAACTCTCAGGAGAAAGCAGCAGAGCCCCACTTGGGATGACGGACATTCAGGGAGGGAACGGGACCAGAAGCATGCACTGAGGGGCACATCCTGCCCCTGTCACCCCAGTGCCGTCCTCACAGTGTGGAAAGAACAGGATACTGCCACCCCAGCCCTGTCCTCCATATGGCTCAGCAGGGAACATAGCACCCACTCCCACGTCCCAGTACAAGAACCCCCAGGGCTGGGTGGAGAGGACAGCTGTCCACCAGTCCCTGCCTGGAGCCCTTCCCCTGGGAAAACCTGACCCAGGGAGGTGGAGGTGGCCAGGAAGTCACCCCTGTCCCTGTCCTCATCCACCTCAGCATCCCTGTGCTGATGACGCTGCCCTGCCCTGTTGTTACTGGGCCTGGGATCAGGAAGTGCATGCCAAGCCAGGGCTGGCCCTGTCCCCAGCACCTCCGTCTCCTCAGGCAGGACTCTTGTCCACAGAAAAGTCCTGAGCACACAAAACCTGCCTGGCCAGCTGGCTCCTCCTCGGCTGTCTCACTGAAACCAGAGGCTCATCACTGGACTGTGGACCACAGGTCCTGTGTCACATGCCTCCCGCTGTCCTCTAAGTCCAGTGACACCCAGGGTCTTGTTGCCACGTCTCGAACTCCTGGGCTCACGTGATCCAGCTGGCTCAGTCTCCTAAGCACCTGGGGCTACAGGTCCACGTCACCATGCCAAGTGCACGCGTTTTTACACTTGTGACCCAGCATGCCTTTCCAGGCTTCTGAGCTCATGGACTCCACCAAGCACTTCCCAGGCCTCTCTTCCCTCCACACTCCTTGGCATGCCGGCGCCAGGTGCTGGCGGAGGGCCACGGGAGTGAGGAGCTGTGACGGGGCACACAGCCAGCGGGGACCTGCTCCAGTTCCAAGGGCACCAGCCCGTCACTCCTTGAACAGGTGGCTCTGTGAGGACAGAACCAGGCACTCTGAACTACCAGGCAAGAGTGTCAAAGAACAGGCTTTTCTTGGCAGTCTGGTCGTCACTGCTGGCAAATTTCCCCAGCTGGGCTGAGCTGAAGGGAGAGCCCTGACCCCTACTCTCCACGTGAGCTTTTCACCCCCGCCTGCTCTCCACACGGCAGAAGCTGTTTGCACTTTATTTAATATATTTTATTTATTATTTATTTTATTTGAGAGAGAGAAGCAGGAAGAAAGAGAGAATGGGCACACCAGGGCCTCCAGATGACCTCCAGACGCACGCGTCCTCTTCAGGACCTGGCTTACGTGGGTCCTGGGGAATCAAACCAGGGTCCTTTGGTTTTGCAGGCAAATGCCATCACTGCTAAGCCATCTCTACAGCCCTGTACTTTGTCTTCTTATTTTGTTTTGTTTTGGGGGTGGGGGTAAAGTCTTGCTTTAGCCCAGACTGACCTGGGACTCACTCTGTAGTCCCAGGCTAGGCTCAAACTCACAGCGATTCTCCTACCTTTGCCTCCCGAGTGCTGGGATTTAAAAGTATGTGCCATCATGCCTGGCTTCTCTGTCCTGTATGGTTTTTCTAGGCCCACCAGGTGGGAACTCAGGCCTTAGTTCTATAATTGCCTCAATAAATACAATAATTTAACTTTTAAAAAGAATGTTAAAGAATATCAAAGCAGGGGCTGGAGAGATGGTTCTGGGGGTAAGCAAGTTTCTGGTGCAAGCATGAAGACCTGAGACCCCCTGAGTTCAATTCCTCAGCACCCACATAAACAGCTGGATGTTGCCACACATGTCTGTAACCATAGTTCTGTAGAGAGCCCAAACCAGAGACTTGCTGGTCAGACAGTCTCACTGAAAAACAGTTCTGGAATCAGTGAGAGACTCAAGGAAACACATGAATGATCAATGGTGGGCCTCCACAAGCACATGCGTGGAGCAGAACATATGACACACATGTGCACCCCCCCACACCCATCCCGATGTGCAGTGGGCTCTCCAAGCTCCTTCCTGGGCTCCAGTCCATTTTCTGGGAAGCCCCTGCAGCTCTCTGCACAGGCCCCAGGCTGCCCAGGGGCCTCCTGACATTGGAATTGCAGATCCTCAAACTCTGATTTACAGGGACCTGCTGTAGCCCAGGCCTCTGAGCTCTGAGCCTGTGTTCCTGCGATACAGTAAACTACCCAGGGCCTGGTCCTGCCCTGCTTTTGTTTTGTTTTGTCTTTCTGTGTTTTCACTCTGTAGTCCCAGCCTGGCCTTGAGCTCACAGAGATCCTCTTACCTCTGCCTCCTAAGATCTGGGATTGGAGCTGCGTATACCACCTGGCAGCTCTCAGCAGGGTCCAGACACAGGCAGAGGGGGCAGGCTGTGAAGCACTAGGGACCTAGGAAGGTTGGACGTGGGCTATCCAAGGCCTGAGCTCTACCTGTGCTATGTGCATGCCTGTGACACTGGACACTGTTCTTAGCATTCCTAAGTGCAGTTTCCTCAGCTACAACGTCAGGAGACTAGTATGTGCCTCGGTGGGTAAATAAGTCAATGGCTTTAGACCTAGTCCCATAGAGCCAGGCATGTGCTGGGCACCACATCAGCGGTGGCTGTAACTGTTATGACTTCTTGTAGGGAGTTTGCTTCTCTGACCCTGGGTTTCCCTGATAAAATGGGACCAACGTCAGGCGTGTGACACTGCAGGAGTCTGACTCAAACAGGGCATGGTGTTGTGCCTTGTGGGTGCCTCCTAATGGGATGTGGGTCAGTTCTGAGGGGTTCTGTGAGCCCTGCGTCTGAACAGGACAAGCTGGACTGCGGTGTTTTTCAGCTCCCAGAGAGTTTGCAAGTTGCCATTGTGGTGTTGAGGTTGGTGGTCAGCCCCTGACCAGTGGCACCATGGAGCCAGGTAGGAACCTACACCTGCAGCCTCAGCTTTTCAGACCTTGGGAAGAGAGGATGAGCCGGCATGGTGGCGCCCGCCTTCAATCCTGGCACTCGGAGGCAGAGGGAGGAGGATCGCCGTGAGTTCGAGGCCACCTTAAACTACATAGTGAATTTCAGCCTGGGCGCTAGAGTGAAACCATTCCTCAAAAAACCAAAATAAATAAATAAATAAAGAGAGAGAGAGAGAGAGAGAGGATCTATTGAACTGATCCTAGAGATGGAGCTTAGAGCCTCAGCTGGCGGGTGGCCAGTGTTAGGCATTTTTGTCAGCACCAAGAACCCTGTCTTTCCGGCAAGGCCAGTCCCCCTGGAGACCAAATTGCAGCTTGGTCATTTGCTCTGGAGCCCAGAATCAGGACAAAGGGAGTCTCCTGATAAATAACTGGAGCCACCCTGGCCCTTAGCCTTCCCATTCTACCCCTCCTGCCTCTTCTCTGCCTACGTGATGGAGAGAGATCCCCCTGCAGGCTCCCAGGTGCTGGCTTGTGTGCCCATAGCCCCTCCCCCTGAGTGAACCTCCCACAGCTGCAGAACCTGTGGGGGACTCACTGTCTGCTGCTTTCAGCACCCAACACCCGCGCCTGGAGACATCAGCCTCTCTTCTCTCACAGCCTGTTTGCCTGTCTCATGGTCCCTTTTGTCTCGTGACAGTAGCATGGCTTCTTTGCCTCCATTACATCCATAATCAAATCATGAATGACCTATTAGAAAACTGGTTAAAGGTCACTTACGGTTAATTTACCAGCATGTGGAAGGGAGGCAGTCGAAAATTAGAGTAAAAAGATTTTTATGAATTTAAAAAATAATTGTGTAACTAGTTTACTTTAAATACATTTGGAATCCACCTGGCATAAACATTATCTCCTTTTTAATATTTTACTTCATTTACTTGCAAGCAGAGAGAGAGAGAGAGAGACAGAGACAGAGAATGGGTGTGCCAGGGCCTTCAACCACTGCAAATGAACTCCAGACACATCAAACCTGGGTCATTAGGCTTTGCAGGCAAGTGCCTTAACCTCTGAGCCATTTCTCCAGCCCAGCATTCTCTTAAAAATGAGTTTAGTTTGATGTATTCTTTGTAGTTGACATATAATCACACCCTCATATTTATGGGGTACAGTGTGCTGCAGCCAGCTTCCTTCTCTTTACTGTCTCTTCATGTTTGGAGCCTTTAAACCCCTGCTAGTTCCTCATAAAATAATATCAGGAGCTGGGCGTGGTGGCACACGCCTTTAAACCCAGCACCTGGGAGGCAGAGGTAGGAGGATTGCCGTGAGTTTGAGGCTACCCCGAGACTACATAGTGAATTCCAGATCAGCCTGAGCTAGTGAGACCCTACCTCAAAAAAATAAAAAAAATTTAAAAATTGCATCAGGTCGGCAGAAGGGGCATAGTGGAGGGGGAAGCAAAGGAGAGTGGTAGGAGGCAGTTATGATCATGGTATATTGTGTGTGTGTGTGTGTATACATACATACATATATGTGTGTGTATATATATATATATATATACACACACATATATATATATATATGTATACACACACATACACAAACATATGTATATGGTCAATAAAATGTTAAGAAAAGAAAGGAAAAAGCAAAGGTCTTTTAAGAACTGCTTTCTTGAGTTTGAGACTGGGAAGAAGGAAAGGAGAAAAGGCACGCATGGACTACTGTTCCCCAAATTACACTCTGTGCTAAAATAAAAGGACGTCTCATCTTCTGGAGGTAAATGGGTGAGATTATATAATGTCTGGGATATGCTTTAAAATCACTCAAGGAAGTAAGAAGAATAGATGGGAGAGATAGGAAAGACTGGCTATGTTAATAGTTACTGGAGGTAGGAAGGAGAAATGAGGCTTATTGTACTGTTATCTGCACTCTTACTTATGCTTGAAACTTCCCAGAATATAAGGCATACAAAAATAAAATAAAGCTTTCTTTCTCATTCTATCTCTCAAATAAATTAATGATTTTTTTTTTTTTTTTTGTTTTTTTAGGTAGAGTCTCACTCTAGCCCAGGCTGACCTGGAATTCACTATGTAGTCTCGGGCTGGCCTCGAACTCATGGTGATTCTCCTACCTCTGCCTCCTGAGTGTTGGTATTAAAGGCATGTGCCACCACACCCAGCTAAATCTTTTTTTTTTTTAAATTTATTTGTTTGAGAGCAACAGACACAGAGAGAAAGACAGATAGAGAGAGAATGGGCGCGCCAGGGCTTCCAGCCTCTGCAAACGAACTCCAGACGTGTGCGCCCCCTTGTGCATCTGGCTAACGTGGGACCTGGGGAACCGAGCCTCGAACCGGGGTCCTTAGGCTTCATAGGCAAGCGCTTAACCGCTAAGCCATCTCTCCAGCCCGCTAAATCTTTTTTTTTTGTTGTTGTTTGTTTGTTTTTAATGCTGGCTGGTAGAGCATAGCGGTGAACGCCTTTAATCCCAGAATTTGGGAGGCAGAGGTAGGAGGATTCCTGTGATGACTTAGTGGTTAAGGCGCTTGCCTACAAAGCCAAAGGATCCAGGTTCAATTCTCCAGTACTCACATAAAGCCAGATGCACAGGTGCATTTGTCTGGAGTTCATTTGCAGTGGCTAGAGGCCCTGGCACACCCATTCTCTCACCATCTACCTCCCCCCAAAAAAATTAAAAAAAAAAACAGATCTCCCAATAGCTAATTGGAGTTCAACAATTAGGCTAGAATGGCCAGCCATTGGGCTTCAGGGACCCTCTCGTGTGTTGAAATTACAAGCACCTGCCATCACCCCAAGCATTTTTACATGGGTTCTGTGGATGGAATGCAGGTCCTTACATTTGCTAGGCAAGCACTTTATGAGCCGGACACTCTCTCCAGCCCGACCCTTGCCTTTTTAAAGTGTCACAGAAACAAAGAAGAATATATAATAGAGAATGTGTGTGTCCCATGGAGTTCATTTGCAGTGGCTGGAGGACCTGGTGCACCCATTCTCTCTCTGCCTCTTTCTCTCTCTGTCTGTCCCTCTCAAATAAATAAACATAAATAATAAAAAAAATGCTGTCTGGTAAGATGGCTCAGCAGTTAAGGTGCATGCTTGCAAAACCTAATGACCTGAGTTTGATTCCCCAGATGAACAAAATGGCAATGTGGTTCCGTGGATACAGTGCTTACTTAGCATGAAGGAAGCCCTGAGTTTGATGCCCATTTCACAGAAATGTCTCCTGGACCACCCTCCCTTGATGTGGTCCAGGAGTGACTGGCAACTGTGCGGAGCCACAGCTGTGGAGGCCGTGCTGGGCCTGTGGCAGAGGGCAGGAACCCGGCCCAGACCGGCCTGATAATCTGGGGTCAGAAGCCAATCACCGGCTCACAGACCCTCCCCGCCCCCCACCTGAGAAGACCCTCAGAGACTCTTCCCATTCGTTTTCTGTTACTGTAACAGAATACCCGAGGTGGGCTGATTTATAAGAATCGAACTTGATTCTGGTCTCTGGTTCCGGAGATGGGGGGCAGTCTAAGCACATGGCCTCATATTGTTTTGACTCCTGGTAGCCGTAGAGCAGACAGACACTGAAGAGCAAAGATGGAGGCAGCCTGGCTTCACAACACCCACTCTTAGGGGAACTGACCCAGTCCTTGTAAGGAGAGCTTACTCCCATGACAACTAGCTGAGTCCCTCAATAGCAGTACTAATCCTGCTTAACAACCTAATCTCTTCTTAAAGTCCCCATCACCTCACAACACCTGGGCATGGGAAAGAACTTCCGCCATGTGTTTCCTTGGGCACAAAGAACATCTCAGTCATAATACTGTGCTGTGCTCACTGAATGCACGTGGGGAAACTTGAGGTCCAGAGGGTTAATATGCAGGCTGTAAATCCAGGTGGCCTTCCCTATGCCCATTTCAGTGGTACCTAGCATTCAGGATCCTTGTGGGCTCCCAACCCAGAATGGAAAGTCCTTTCATCTGACTCTCCTGAGACTTTCACTGGACATCAAGGCAGGTGGACAACTTGGCTCTGGGCAGACACTGGGGTGCAGAGGTTATCAGCTTACATAGAAGAGTGTGAGGTCAGCCGTGCGCTCTGGAGCTCCACATCCGATGGTGATGCTCTGAGCAGCGGGTGTGCTTCCCAGAGATCACAGGCTGGACTATCAGGGAGGCGCTGCGAGCTGAGGACCACAGTCTGCTGGGGGCTGGGGCCCATGAGGTGGACGCACGGTGGTTCTGGGAGTCAGCATCCGGATGTGTAGTAGAAAGCTCCGATGGGAGGATGGGAGGCAGCTCAAGAGCTCGCTTGCATTCACCGAGGCCCGAGCTCCTCCATGCTCAGAGGGTGTGTGTGCTGCCCTCCTGCCTCAGGCATCTGGCACTGCCTCACCCTCCTGAGCCTGTCAGTGGCCAACCATGAGGCTCCCTGGAGGGCTTTCAGCAGGATGCTTGGGGCCACCACCTTCCAGGGCTCTCGTCAGTGTGGAGGGCTTTTTGTTCTTTGTGTGTGTGGGGAGGGGCATGCTTGTATGTGGGGGTACACGTGTACATGCATGTGGAGGCTAGAGGATCACATTGGATGTGCTCCTCCTTTGCTGTCTACCTTATTTATTGAGACAGGATCTCACACTTGAACCCAGAGCTCACTGTTGTAGTGGGACTAGCTAGTCAGCTTGCCTGAGGGATCCGTCTCTGCCTCCGCTGAGTGCTGGGATCGCTGGCAGGCTGCCATGCCCACCCACCATTTTTATGTAGGTGTCGGGATCTGAACTCAGGTCCTGTGCTTCTGTGGCAAGCGCTTGACTGATGTACTCTCTTCTGCAGCCTTTATCTGCCAATTCACACTCGCTCGCCAGGCCACGCTCTTCCCGTTAGCTGATGAAGGCTTCGAGCCTGACTCTTGCCTTGTACTGTCAGAGTCCCCCGAGAGAACTAACTCAGGGTCCCCTGAGCTCGGGTCGGAAACTCACCCCACCCTTGGTGCCACTGAGCTCTGCTGACGGCGTTTCCTTCGGCCGCACAGGAGGCGAGGCAGAGCTCCTCTGGTATTCGCAGCGGGGGCCTGGCCCCTCGACACGTGTATTTTTAGGTTCTCTTGCAGCTGTCACACATGTCTTGAAGTGTTGTTTTTTGTTTAACACTGTTTCAAAGTTACAGCAGTTGTGAGAGATCCATGGGCAGATCTTGTGATTTACGTGTTAACAAAGTAGTGCACGTGTGTGTGTGCGTGCGCGCGTGTGTGCGCATGTGCATGCATATGTGTGCCTTATGAATTTGACTTTTAGTATGTGGGATCAGCTTCCTTGAATTCTTTGCAGTTTATCCTTGGTATTTAAAGCCTTTACTCTGAGAAGGGCGTCACAGGAGAAGTTAAGAGCACCCCACCCTGGTCTGGGGCTCATCTGTGTGCTCCCTAGGCAGCTGTCCATCCTGAGCGCTGCTTCGGGAAAGGACCAGTGCCAGCTGATTTGCCGCTGTGGCTGTAGCATCAAGTGGGCACTGAATGGCCACAGGATGTTTTGATCAAGAGACGTAGATTCCCGGAACAATGCCAGCAGCTCAGAGGTCTGGCTGAGCCCCAGCCTACACACCTTGCAGTGTGCCTGTGGGTCACCAAGTCAGCGTGCCTCCCTCTGTGGGCACTTACCGCTCGCTGCCTTTGGTGATCAGAGCCACTTCCCTGTCAGCCAGGGTTCCCAGGATCCTTTTCTGTCCCTGCGTTACTCTCTTTTGAAAAACAAAAGAACTTTTGGAAGGAGACACATACTGCATAAGCTGTTTGGAGCCTACAGTGGACAGCCTGCGTAGGGGCCAAGTTTTTCAAAGGCTGCCTTCAGAGACAGGGAGTGGCTGTGGGTGTGTCTTAAGTTGCTAGAAAAGTCAAAACAGCTCTGAGAGAGAAACAACTTGGAGGCTGAACTCTGACTGGGTACAGCCCACTCTAAGCATCCCACCCCCCAAGTCCGCCTGCCCATGTCCTTTGCCCTGGCATATTTCTGGTCAGTCTCTTTGTCTTCCACTAATTCCTCTGCCCAGTGCCGCTGGGGTTACAGCCAGTTCCCCAAACAAAGCTTGTTGAGCAATTCAGCCAACGTTCAAAAGAGGTGCTTATATAAGAGCAGAGTAACGGCTCTTTCTGAAAAATTTCACAAAGTGCCTGAAACTAAAAAGAAGAGGGTCCAGGGGTGGTGGCGCATGCTTTTAATCCCAACACTCAGGAGTCAGAGACAGGAGGATCTCTGTGAGTTCAAGGCCAGCCTGAGACTGCATAGTGAGTTCCAGGTCAGTGTGAGCTAGAGAGGGACCCTACCTTGAAAACCCTTAAAAGGAAGGGGGAGGAAATGTAGAGAACTTCATTGGTAATCCCACTAGTCACAGAGGCCATAGTGACTCACCCTGTGCTGGGGTCAGAGAAAGCTTCAAATCACTTAGTGAACATTTAGCCCTGGCAGAGACTAGGCTAGGCCACTTCTGTGCACGCTCCTAGCTCCCATTCGGTCACGTGCACCCTGCCAATGCCAGACTGCCAACCCTTTTCTATGAGCTTAGGGCCTCTTGCTACTGCAAGTGAACTCCAGATGCATGTACCACTTGGTGCATCTGGGTTTATGTGGGTACTGGGGAATGGAACCGGGGCCACTAGGCTTTACAAACAAGCTCCCTTAATTGCTGAACCATCTCTCCAGCCCCAGTTTAGTGTATTTTTATTGTTCCTATTTTAATTAGGTGCAGAGCTATGTCCATCAAATATATAATTTGTGACACATTTTGGTATTATATCTTATAAGCTCTTGTCACGGTTATTTGTTAGCTGCTTCAGGCCCTCAAGGGCAAGTGTCCTGTAATAGACTGCAATCCCTTATTGCTGGGTTTGTAGGTTGATTCTAGTATTTTTTTTTTATTAAATTGAAACTTTTTGTGGATCCGTCAAGCGTTGGTAACCATCCTTCCCCTCCTCCCTGCCCCCAACTCCACTCCACTCTTCAGCGGGATTTCTGGTACTCACCATGGCATGTGGTTATGAGCTGTGAGAGCAGAAATCAGTCATTGTGGGAGGGGTAGTTTTTCTCTGTTGCTTAGGCAGGATCTCTCTCTCTAGTCCCAACCCAGGCTGGTCTCAACCAAGCTCACAATGATCCTCCTGCCTCAGTCTCCCTAGTGTTAGTGTTGGAGATACTCATACTGTCCAGTGGTCTTTGTCTCGCAATTGCCAGCAAAATGTCAGGCCCACGGATGACGAGGTGTGAATAAGGCAAAGGGAAGGTATTGAGAAGGAGCTAGAAAAACCCCAGAGCATCTGGCAAGTGTGCTGAGGGTCTTAGCCGGTATCCACAGAAGAGAAAAAGGAAGGGAAAAAGGAAGTTAGGCTTTTTTTTTTGCTTTGGTTTTTTTCTTTAAATATTATTTTATTTTTTATTTATTTATTTGAGAGCGACAGACACAGAAAGAAAGACAGATAGAGGGAGAGAGAGAGAATGGGCGCGCCAGGGCTTCCAGCCTCTGCAAACGAACTCCAGACGCGTGCGCCCCCTTGTGCATCTGGCTAACGTGGGACCTGGGGAACCGAGCCTCGAACCGGGGTCCGTAGGCTTCACAGGCAAGTGCTTAACCGCTAAGCCATCTCTCCAGCCCCATGGTTTTTTTCAAGGTAAGATATCACTGTAGTTCTAGGTTGGCCTCAAGCTGGGGTTAAATGAGTGCCCCCCAACACACTGGGCTCAGCAACAAGAGTCTGAGAGCAGCTGCACCCAGGGAGTGGCTTCAGTGGACGTAAAAAGTTATCTCATTAAGGGGATAAGTGTCCTTCTTCAGCTTGTCTATAGTTGAGGGGTGGTCTCTTGGCCAAGTGACCTCTACAGCCTTAATTAGATTAACTCTTAAGAGAGGGAACCATAATCTCATGATTTTTTATGGTGTATTGCCTATAATTATGTAAGCGGTCAATAAAAAATTAAAAAATAAAACAAAAGGAAGATCCAGAATATATAAAACATTAAAAATGAAATTATTAGGGCTGGAGGGATGGCTTAGTGGTTAAGGTGCTTGCCTGCAAAGCTGAAGGACCCAGGTTCGATTCCCTAGGACTCAATCTCATGATATATTTTTTTTAAAGTTGTATTTATTTGTTAAGCGATAGGGAGGGAGGGAGAGAGAGAGAAGAGATATTGAGAATGGGTGCCTACCTTAAACGAACAGCAGACGCATGCACCCCCATGTATACCTGGCTTACCTGGGATCTGAGGAGTTGAACCTGGGTCTTTAGGCTTTGTAGGCAAATGCCTTAACCCATAAGCCGTCTCTCCAGCCCTGTCATGGTATATTTAACTCCTATGAAGCAGCCATTGCAGGAGTTTGGGCCTGACTCTCAGTGTCCTCCAAGCCTGACGCTCGCCCAGTCATCTACCACTGGGAGGATGGGCACGAGCCACCGTGCCAGGCCGTGTTTTTAATTTTTTTTTTTAGTTAGCATGCATAATAATGGATTTAATTATGACATTGTACTTTGCTCATATTTACCTCCTACTGATCTCCACTCCTTCCTTCCCCCTCACTAGTCTCCTTCCCCAGATTGTCCCTCCGCTCCTTCCCTGTATGCTATGATTAAATCGAGATTCCACATATGAGAAAAGGTATATTGCATCTTCTTTCTCCCCCTCACCCCCACATAGGCTTACACTCCCCTTTTCATGTCCTATGCCCTATCTGTATTTTATTTTCGAGGCAGGGTCTTGCTCTAGTGCAGGCTGACCTGGAATTCATTATGCAGTCTTAAGCTGGCCTCAAACTCACAGTGCTCCTCTTACCTCAGCCTCCTGAGTGCTAGAAGTAAAGGCATGTGCAACCATGCCAGGCATAGAGAGAGAGATTGGGCACACCAGGGCCTCCTGCTATTGTAAACAAACTCCATATACATGTGCCACCTCATGCATCTGGCTTACAGTGGGTACTGGGGAATCAAACTTGGATCGTTAGGCTTCAAAGGCAAACGCCTTAGCCACTGAACCATCTCTCGAGCCCCCATCTGTATTTTTAAAAGATTTTATTTTTGTTATTTATTTATTAGAGACGGTGGGGGGAGAGAATGAGCATGCCAGGACCTCTAGCCACTGCAAACGAACTCCAGATGTATGTGCCACCATGTGTATCTGGCTTATGTTGGACCTGGGTTCTTAAGCTTTGCAGGCATGTGCCTTAACTGCTAAGCCATCTCTCAAGCCCCCCCCCCATCTGTGTTTTAAACAGCATGGGTGCAGATGTAACTCACTGTAATGAAATAAAGTTGTGAGGAGGTGTTTTCTTTGTTTGTTTTTGGTGTGCTAGACTGTACACCCATTCTGGGCAACTTCATCTAGCAACATTGGGCTTACTTTGCAAGGCATCATGGGAGACTGGTAGATAAACCATACCCAATTCCTTTGCTGGGAATCCACATGAAAATAACCTTAATCCAAAGCAGGCTATTGCTGCCAGCCCACACCTGGAACAGCAATACAAAAGAGTGCTACCTGGGTCTTTATGGAGTTCTCAGAAAGTTGCAAGAGAAAAATCCAAGACTGTGCATCTACCATGCAGGGTAAGGCTGGGCACAGCCAAAGGCGTCAGCATGGCGGGTGACCTGTGCCTGTGGGCATGTGCCACCCAAGAAGCAGAAGGGCTTCATCCAAAGTACTGAGTCAGTGGATGCCGTGGCTGTGAGAAGCCCTGTGCATGGCTGTGAGCAGGTTCTGCTGCCGACCCCGCTGTGTGAGGAAGGGACAACACGCCTGCCCCACCCTGTTTATCTGGGGTCAACTTGGGCTCAGATGGGTTCAGCCAGTGCTGAAGGCTCTGTTCCCCAGCTTGAGGCCTCTTACCCATTCATTTTGGGTCACAGCATGCCTCACTATGGGCTCTGAGATCCTCTTTGGATGTCCTTCATCCTGAGCACACAGGCAGAAGCCAACTTGTACCCACTTTGGAGAAGGGAGCAGGGAGGCCATATGCCAAGGGGCATCTCTGCCAACCTGGTGTTCCTGGCAGCAGAAACAGACAGACAGACCTGCTTCCTCCCAGTTTCCAGTCCTTGATGCTTTGAGTTTATCAAGTTTACTAGCTGAGGAGCAGTGATATGGGTGCTGGTATGGTGTGGGCGCTGCCTGGAGCCTTTCTGCAGCCCCTGACCAGGTGCGGTCCTTCCTAGCTCCCACAGGAGCCATGACGCAGCAACCCCAGGAGGACTTCAACAGGAGTGTGGAAGACGCCCAGGCGTGGATGAAGGCCGTGCAGGAACGGCTGCAGCTCAATGACAACACCCAGGGGCCCCGAGCGGCCCTGGAGGCCAGGCTCCGAGAGACGGAGGTAAGCAGAGGCTTGCCGGCGTGGCTCTGTGGTCTTGGCCTTGTTCCTCTCACTTCAGGTTTCCCATCTGTCAGATGGCGGGGGTGGGTTAGAGAAACTTTCCTGTGCATAGATGCCCTGACCATCTTGTTAAATGTGGATGCTGATGGGGGGGGGGCGGTTAGGTCAAGGCCTGATGTTTTGAATTTCTGGGAATATTCCCTGTGTAATATTTCTGGGAATATTCCCTGTATAATATTCCTCTGGTGCAGTCTTTGGGAGTGAGTGACAGAGCCTGTTCTCTGGTCCTCCCCTCCCAGCTAGGACATTGTGCATGCAGGTGACCCCCCCAATCCTCTCCTGCCCCCTTGTAACCAAGGCTCTACAGGTCTGCCCTCAGTGGGGTGAGTAGGGGGCTATGCTCAGTGACAGGAGGACTCTGATCTTCTCCAGCATCAAGGTTCAGCTTCTGTCACCCTCTTGGCATAAGGCAGAAACGTCATCTGTATAGCAGTAACCAGAAAAGCCAGTGCCTTGATGCCTATGAATATGGATTCACTTAATGACATTTTGGACTCACTGGTTAACAAATTTTTACAAAATATTTTTTTGTTTAATTTTATTTATTTATTTGCAAGCAGAGAGAGATGGAGAGAAGAGAGACAGAGAGAGAATGGGCACTCCAGGGCCTCCAGCCACTGCAAATGAACTCCAGACTCATGTGCCCCTTGTGCATGTGGCTTATGTGGGTCCTGGGGAATTGAACCTGGGTCCTTTGGCTTCACAGGTAAACACCTTAACCACTAAGCCATCTCTCCAGCCCAACAATTTTTTTTTTTAATGGACAGAAGGGAGCTTGAGGATCATTTTATTACACTTAGAGATACCAGCAACAGGGCGGACAAGCTGTCCATCTCGTCCGCTGGCAGCTAGTGGGAGGAAGGGGGTGGTGAAGAGGAAAGAGAACCAGACCTTCTGAGTGAGGGTCCGCAGTAGAGGTCAGCAAGAATGTCGGAAAGAGGACACAGTCTTCAGAGAATTCCAGAGCCAAACATGCTTAGGATTTTGGCCAGCATCCAAAGAGATAGGGCCTGAGAAGATGGCTCAGCAGTTAAAGGTGCTTGCTTGTGAAAGCCTGCCCAGCTGTGTTCAATTTGCAAACCACCCATATGCCAGCCACAAAACATGGCACAAATGATGGGTGTTCATTTTCAGCTACAAGAGACACACACACATGCAAATAATTTTTTAAAAATATTTTTCTTGCTGGGTGTGGTGGTGCACGCCTTTAGTCCCAGCACTAGGGAGGCAGAGGTTGGAGGAGTGGAGTGAGTTTGAGACCACCCTGAGACTCCATAGTGAATTCCAGGTTAGCCTGGACTACAGCAAGACCCTACCTCGAAAAACTAAAACATGGCTAGAGAGATGGCTTATGGCACATGCCTGCGAAGCCTAAGGACCTGGGTTCGATTCTCCAGGACACATATAAGCCAGATGCACATGGTGATGCATGTGTCTGGAGTTCGTTTGCAGTGGATAGAGGCCCTGGCATGTCCATTCTTACTCTCTCTTTCTCTCTCCTTCTGTCTCTAATAAACAAATGAATAAAAACAAATCTTTTCAAAAATTGGTGTTACCAGAAAAAAAGAGGTGGTGTCCAAAGTGACATGGAATTTGGGGTTCAGGAGGGTTCCTCCACATTTATGAACCCCAAGTTTGGGTTCATTCCTACCTTTAACAAAGAATTGATAAAGATGTATTCAAGAAGGATAAATTATAAGTTGCTAAGTTTATTTAGGGAGAAATCACAAATTGTGGGGTTTATTTTAAAGGAGAATGGGATCTAGGAAGGGAGGCTCGAGCAGAGTCCTAAACATGTGGGAAGTAGGAAACACACTCTCCTGTGGAAAACACTGTATAACTTATAAGATACCTTTTAATAAAAATTGAGGGCTTTAGAGAAAGACTGGTGTAGAGCCACAGGCACCCGGAAGGGAGTTGGTAAGGCCCATTTAAGAGAAACTGAGGCTTTCCAGGAGAGATTAGGGATTAGAGCCGCAAGCAGGTGGAAGACAGAACTTAGGTGTCTATGCAGGGAGACTTAGAAGGAGCAACCATGGCATCTGCCATGTGCTTTCCTGTGAAGGGAAGTTGAGAGGACAAATGGTGAGGCTCAAGGAAGAATAAGAGAAAAATTATCAAAGCAGAGACCAAGAAATTCAGAGGAGAAATGAGTAATGAAGAGAGTTACGCTCATGGTCACCCCAAGTTTAAAGAAATGACACAGGTAGCGGGCCTGGGGTTAGTGGGAGCACCCACGTGGTAGATCTGGGGTGTAAGGGAAATACACACGTGGTAGATTCAAAATCCAGAGGAAAGTCGTGTGTGTAATCAAAGTGAAAAGTTATCCAAAGCTACAAAGCAGAGGCAAGCAGAAGAGTTCCCCCAGCCCAAGATGCAGTGTTATGCTCTCCCCTCCCTCTAGCCCGGATGGGTGGGGAGTCCAGAAGAACCCCACAGAGAGAAAAAAGCAAGACAGGAAGACCAGAGCTTCTATATGCAAGGCGAAAACCTGATCGGTTTGTAGATTTGGAGCGTGGATCCCCGGGTCAGCTCACCTGGGCCATCCATCTAGGTGGTGTGCTGGACTGTGGGCAGCAGGGGCGCGGCACACATGGTGGTACCTGGGTCTGGAGGGCTATTAAAGTGGCTGCCAGTCCTCTCTCACACGGAAAAAAGGCACTGAGGGGGGTGGAGATAGGAAGATCATTGGGACAAAACGAGGAGTTCCAGGTTCAGTAAGAGGTCCTGCCTCAAGGAAATAAGACAGAAGAGTGACAGAGGAGGACACCTGACATCCTCTCTGGCCTCTGCACGCTTGCACACAAGGGCCATCAGTCTGAACACCTGTGTCTGAGCATCTCCGTCTCTCTCTCTCTCACACACACACCCTCTTCTGTCTCTTGGAGGACTTCCTCAGTCTTCACTCTGCCTGCTCCCCAATCTGTGTGCACACAGAGGCACCAGGACCGGTGGGGGGGGTCTCCTTTAGTTCAGTGTCATGATGTAGGAGGGCGGGAAGGCCTTTTGTTACCATCTCCACTGGCACGCTCCCTGGCCACCACCATCTGGGCAGTTGAAGGATTCGGACCATCACCCATGTGCATATGTTGAGGGAGGACTTCCTCCATGTCTTACCAACATGACATGCAGAAGAGAAGGGCTGGGGAGATGGCTCAGAGGTTAAGGTGTTTGCTTGGAAGCCTGCCAACCATGGTTTGAGTTCCCAGCTCTCACATAAAGCCAGATGCCAAGACGCTTGTGTCTGTAATCCCAGTGCACTGACAGCGGTGGGAAGTAGTGCTGGGAAAATCTGGAAGCCTACGGGCCAGCCAGTCTGCTGCACACAGTGGCAAAGCACCAAGAAAGACCCCGTCTTAAAGGAAGAAGAGGACATGCTCCTAACTGCATGCACACGTCCACCAGCCCCCCCCCACACACACACTTACACACCCACAAAAATAGTCCCACCAGGTGGACCATGCAGGAATTGTCGCTGGAAGAAAAAGGGGAACTGAATAGTCGAATGAGCTGCTTGAGGTCACACAGGTGTCAGAGTCCCACACCTACCTACCAGGAGCCCTTCCTTACTCCATGCAAAGAAGGATCAGGGACAGCCAGGCTGCTGGGACACGAGTGACAAACTGCCTGTCAGCCCCTGGGGACTTGAGGTTTACTGAGTAAGTAAGAAGTAATAGTAAAGGAGAAATGAATAAATAGATAGTTAGATTCAGGGCTGGGGAGGTGGCTCGGTTGGGAAAGTGTTTGTCTCGCACACACGAAGATCTGAGTTCAGTCCCCAGCCCCCACATGGTACGTGTGTGTGACTAATCCCAGCACGGAGGAGGTGGAGACCAGGATCCTTGGGGTTACTGGCCAGGCCAGCCTATCTGGTGAGCTCCAGGCTCATGAGAGACCCTCTCAAAGAAGGTGGACACCCTTCCTGAGGGCTGCCCCCGAGGTTGTCCTCTGGCTTTATCATGCACATGTATACGTGCCCCCCACCAATGTTTTCCTTCCTCCCTCCCTCTGCCCCTCCCTTCCTCCCTCCCTTCTTTTCTTTTTTTCCTTATTGGGGAGAGAGAGAATGGGCTTGCCAAGGCCCTAGCTGCTGCAAACTCCAGACACATGCGCCACCTTGTGTATCTGGCTTTATGTGTATATTGGGGAATTGAACCTGGGTCCTTTGGCTTTGCTGGCAAGTGCCTTAACCGCTAAGCCATCTCTCCAGCCCTCCACTCACAGACGAATGCTTGTACACACATGCAAAAATAAAGAGGTTCATACCGTCTGCAGGAAATGGACAATTAGTGGTAGCAGGCACAGAGCGTGGGCCAGGCTGTGCGCTAACTTTAGCCCTGAGTGACATACCTGTTATGCTTCGCCCTCCATAGGCCTCGAGAACCAACTTCAAGTGGCAGAGGTCACACCAGAGCAGGGAGTGGCCTTGGAGTTGGGCCAGCCACCTGACTGCAGGCAACCTTACGCCAATGAGCTGGCATAGTCACAATTAATGACAATGGCTGAGGTTAATTAGAGATGTGCTGCCTGCCGCAGCTCGTGCTTGTCCTTTATGAAACTGGTGCCAAGATGAGATTAAAGAAAGGTGTGATTAAAGAAAGGTGTGACTAAAGAAAGATGTGGGGTGTGCCTGTGAGAGCAGAACAAGGAGGAGCGAGGGCCAGGCGGGACCTTGGCCATCAGATGGGAGCATTATGGGTCTCTGTAGGCTCTCAGGGAACTTTGGCAAGCCCTTGGGGTGTCCTTGAGGAAATCACCCATTGGAGGACCGGTGTCTCTTGGGAACAAAGCTGTGTAGAGTGACCCTCACTGGCGGGAGCAGAGCCCAGGTGCCAAGTACAACACAGAGGGCTGATTCTGGAGCCTTGGCAGCGCAGTGGCTTCCTGGATCCTTACAGCAGACCTGAGCACGTTCCCTCATGGACGTGTGCACCGTGGTGCACATTTCCTCTTTCTTTAATTTTTTTTAAATTTATTTGAGAGAGAGAGAGAGAGAAAGAGGCAGATGGGGCTGGAGAGATGGCTTAGTGGCTAAGGCATTTGTCTGTGAAATCTAAGGATCCAGGTTTGATTTTCCAGGTCCCACGTAAGCCAGATGCATATGGTTACACGTGTGGCTGGAAGCCCTGGTGCACCCATTCTCTATCTCTCTCTCTCTCCCCCTCTCTCCTTTTCTCTGCCTCAAATAAAGAAAAATCTTTAAAAAAAAAAAAAAAGAGGCAGATATATATATATAGAGAGAAGGGCTCACCAGGGCCTCCAGCCATTGCAAACAAACTCCAGACTCATGCACCACCTTGTGCATGTGGCTTTACGTGGGTCGGGAATCAAACCCCTGTCCTTAAGTTTTACAGGCAAGCACCTTAACTGCTGAGCTATCTCTTCAGCCCCATTTCCTCTTTATTTGTTTGTTTGTTTGTTTATTTATGCGAGAGGATGAGAGAGAGAAAGAGGCAGATAGAGACAGAGAGAGTGGGCACCCCTGGCCCTCCAGCCACTGCAAATGAACTCCAGATGCATGTGCTGTGGTGTGCGTCTGGATCACCTGGGTACTGGGGAGTTGAATCTGGGTCCTTAGGCTTCACAGGCAAACGCCTTAACTGAGAAGCTATCTCTCCAGCCTCCTCCTCCTCCTCTTCTTCTTTTCTTTCTTTTATTTTTATTTTTATTTTGTTTTTTTCAAGGTAGGGTCTTGCTCTAGCCCAGGCTGACCTGGAATTCACTCTGTAGTCTCAGAGTGGCCTTGAACTCATGGTGATCCTCCTACCTCTGCCTCCCGAGTGCTGGGATTAAAGGCATGTGCCACCATGCCCGGCCTCATTTCTCCTTTTTATCCTGACTAAAATCCAAGAAGTTGATCATTTATGCCACTTTACAATGAACGTGAAAGCTGAGTCCAAGGAGAGATTAAGCCATGGTCCAGGGATCAAGGGCAGACCCAACCTCCAAGGCTTCGCCTCTCTCCTTGGAGCCCTTAGTGACTTGCTGAAGGTCACAGCTGAGGAGCTGCTGGACCTTTCAGCACCAGCTTCTTTGGCCTCCAAGTCGCTGCTCTTGGTGCCAGACATGGGCTGTACCTGTTGGCATTTTGCCTGACCCAGAAAAACGGCTTTTGTGTCCACAGAAAATCTGCCAGCTGGAGCCAGAGGGGCACGTGAAGGTGGACCTGGTGCTGCGGGCAGCTGAGGCCCTCCTGGCAGCTTGCCGCGAGGACCAGAAGCCAGAGATCCTGGCCCAGCTGCGGGATATCAAAGCCCAGTGGGAAGAGACAGTCACTTACATGACCCACTGCCACAGGTAGGACGGCAGGTCAAGGGATCTAGGGAGACCTGTGTCCTCAGCTGCCATGGACCCTCTCTGTGCATCACCGTGCTGCCCTGGGCCCCTTGCCTGAGGGACGGCTATTCAGTCCTAGGAGTCCCGATGTCCTCTTGGGATTCAGGCCAGCACCACTTGCCTCTTTCTAATTACACTGTAGTTAGTGATGACTGTCGCCCCTGGGAACCATCCTTCCTTGCCAGCCATCACAACGGACTGCTCATGCATGTCTCCTCCAGCAGAGTGGCCCTGGCATAAGAAGGCTTGGCTCTTCAGTGCCTGAGCCAAATGCCTACCTGGACCACGGAGCCAGGCTGGGCGAGGAGCCGCAGGGGAGACCCAGGCTCTCACAGGCTTGGCATTGATTCTTTTTTTTTTTTGTTTTTCGAGGTAAGGTCTCACTCTGGTCCAGGCTGACCTGGAATTCACTATGTAGTCTCAAGGTGGCCTTGAACTCATAGCAATCCTCCTACCTCTGCCTCCCGAGTGCTGGGATTAAAGACGTGCGCCACCACGCCCGGCTCTTCTTTTTTATTTAATTGACAACTTCCATAACTGTAAACAATATCCCATGGTAATTCCCTCCCTCCCCCCACTTCCCTTTTGCAACTCTACTCTCCATCATATCCCCTCCCCCTTTCAGTCTCTCTTTTATTTTGATGTCATCATCTTTTCCTCCTGTTATGATGGTCTTGTGAAGGTAGTGTCAGGCACTGTGAGGTCATGGATATCCAGGCCATTTTGTAAGGAGTGCTACCCTTCCTCTGGCTCTTGCATTCTTTCCGCCACCTCTTCCACAGTGGACCCTGAGCCATGGAAGGTGTGATGGACATGTTGTTTCAGTGCTGCGCACTCCGGTCACTTCTTCTCAGTGCCATGGTGCCTTCTGAGTCATCCCAAGGTCACTACCTGGTGTTGATTCTTGTCCAGTTGGTTCCTTCCTGTAGGACTTTGAGAAAGTGACCTGACATCTTTGAGCCTCAGGTGCTTCCTCCGGTCAATGTGGGCAGCCCGGTGCCCTGTGAAAGTAGTCACAAGGGTGGAAGGGGCCAGTGAACACCAGGACAGAGGCCCACAGGAGGCAGGGGCTGACTCCGCCCTCACGGTGCAGTGGATGAGGGAGAGGGACGACCGCGCAGTTGGCCGTCTTCCAAACCGTCCCACGCGAAATTCCGCACAAAGTATCTTGACGCTGGCTGGAGAGGAGAGCCATCTCCATATTAGAGATGGGGGAAGTGTGGGTTCCCTGGGAGTTCAAGGTACCCTGGAATCCTCACACAGGCCTCCAGTCCTCCTACAAGGAAGGCAGCCACTAACCAGCCTGCAGATAATTGTAGGCTTTTTTTTTTTTTTTTGAGGTAGGGTCTCACTCTAGCCCAGGCTGACCTGGAATTCACTCTGTCATCTCAGGGTGGCCTCAAACTCACAGCAATCCCCCTACCTCTGCCTCCCAAGTGCTGGGATTAAAGGCATGCGCCACCACGCCTGGCCAGTTGTGTTTTGTCCAACATTAGGTATGGCCCCAGGGACCAGTCTCCTCCCAACTGCTAGCCTGGCCATTTGGTAAGGGCCTGCGACCTGAGAGGAGTGGCCGGGGGATCTGTATGGTGGCACTAGGGCCACCCAAGCTGCATGTCCCCGCTCATTTGGCTCAAGGTACATCACACATGTGGGTTTGGCTTCACCTTCAAGCTTTTGTTGTTATTGTTGTTTGAGGTAGGTCTCACTCTAGCTCAGGTTGACGTGGAATTCACCATGTAGTCTCAGGGTGGCCTCGAACTCTTGTGATCCACCTACTTCTGCCTCCCAAGTGCTGGGTTTAAAGGCATACGCCACCACGCCCGACCTTCAAGCTTATTTATAGGATAGGAGGTCTTCTCCTGTAAGAATGAAGGAAGTCTGGAATCTGGAGTGTAGGCCACCTCCCTGGTGACTCTAGGTACAGAGAGGAGCATTGTGTTCACATAGCGCTCCGTATCTGGGAGGGGTCAGCACTGGAGTCTCTGTGCTGAGGCCCCAGGGACGGCCCCTCATGGCCCCTTGACTTGTGTCCACAGCCGCATCGAATGGGTGTGGCTGCACTGGAGAGAGTACCTGCTGGCCCGCGACGAGTTTTACCGCTGGTTCCAGAAGATGATGGTCACATTGGAGCCCCGCGTGGAGCTGCAGCTGGGCCTGAAGGAGAAGCAGTGGCAGCTGAGCCACGCCCAGGTGCTGCTGCACAATGCCCACAACCAGGCCGTGCTCGTGGACCGGCTGCTGGAGGAGGCCGCCTCCCTGTTCAACAGGATCGGGGACCCCAGTGTGGACGAAGACGCCCAGAAGAGGATGAAGGCGGAGTATGACACCGTGAAGGCCAGAGCCCAGGTGAGGTCTCCACCCCCCACCTACTTACCCACCCAGCTGCCTCGCCAGCACCCCTGTGCCCTTTCATGGCCCAGCCATCCCTCCACCCTCTCACTAGCCACCCATCACCTGCCCACCTCGCCACTCACACTTCACCCATCCTGCCCGCTTCTGTGTGCTGCCCTCCTCTCGCCTCCCGTTCCCGCTCACCAACCTCATTCATTAACCTCCCCGCCAGCCGTCTTTCCTGGTCAGGTGTTCACACACCTGTCTGCACCCCGCTCTAGTAGCCGATCTCCTGTTCAGGCACTGACCACCCATCCGCCCACCCACCCACCTGCCCACCCCACCTCCCCCAGCATGCGTCACTGCCCTCTCCGTCTCCGGCCGCTTGTTCACCCACCCACCATCTGTTTACCCGTCCGCCAGTCTGTCCTTCCTTTCACCATCCACCCACCCACCCGCCATCGTCCATCCACCCAGCATTGCTCGGGACTTACTAATATGTGGACGCTTAACACATGAGTCCACGCATGGCCTGAAGTCTCATTCCTCCAGCGACTTCCTTCTGTCCTCCCTTCTCCTTTGCTCCGCTCTCCATCCTCCCTTCCCCTTTGCTCCGCTCTCCATCCTCCCTCTCCTCATCCCCTCCACCCTCCATTGCTCTCTCACGCATCCCAGTCCCATTCTCCTCCGTTCCCTCCCCTTAGCCTGCCCTCGGTTTTGAAACTCTTTGTTGAATTATTATTTTTTAGAAATTATACTTAGTTTTTGTTATTCTTTAGTCTCTGTACCTGGTTTTTGTTTGTTTGTTTGTTTGTTTGTTTTCGAGGTAGGGTCTTGCTCTAGCCAAGACTGGCCTGGAATTCACTAAGTAGTCTCAGAGAGGCCTTGACTTTGCTCCTCCTCCCTCTGCCTTCAGAGTGCTGGAATTAAAGACATGCATCACCACACCTGGCTCTACCTGTTCTCCCCCTCCCACCCTGCCCCCCCAAAAAAGCCCTTTGTGCCTTTAGATCTGCACACTTCCCAGACCCAGATCACACTTGGGTTTGCTGTGAGCACATGCATCTCCCCATCGCTGTCAGAACTCCCCCCCTCAAAGCTTTTGCGGGCGGCACTGTGCTTGCTCTGTCCCCCACCCTGGTGCGCTGCTTCTGGGGTCCCTCGGGGCTCCAGCTGAGCTCAGTCCCGACAGGATTCCGTTGGTGTCCCCATGGCTGGAACCTGCCTTTGGCCCAGCTTTCCTCAACCAGGTGCCCTTGGGAATTCACTTTTGTGACTCCCACTTCTGGGCCAGTGCACTGGGGGTTCCTGAAGCAAGTGGGTTTGCTAAAGTACGACTCCAAGTGATGCCACAGGCTCGTTGTTTAGACAGATCACCTGACAAACATCAGGTGAAGGAGTTATTTCAGCCACAGTCTAGGTCACAAGCTGTCGTGGCCCGAAAGGCATGGCGGCAGGAGCTCCAGGCAGCTGGTCACGTTCAGCTCACATGAAGCAGAGAGTGATGGATGCTGCTTCTCAGCCAGCTCTCTCCACGTGGATGTTTGTTCCCCAGGACAGGGCAAGGGTCAGCCTTGGTATCTTCCCGTCTCACACCTCTGCTTCTGCGTGGGCACCTCTGCCTCACCAGTGTGAGCCCCTGTGTAACCATGGTCCAGCAGGCCCTGCCTCATCTGCCAAGCGAGTCCCGATTTTCTTTTCTTTTCTTTTTTTAAAGGTTTCATTTTTATTTATTTATTTATTACAGACAGAGAGGGAGAGAGAAAAAGACAGAAGGAGAGAGTGAGAATGGGCATGTCAGGGCCTCTAGCCATTGCAAACAAACTCCAGATGCATGTGCCATCATGTGCACCTGGCTTACGGGAGACCTGGAGAATCAAACCTGGGTCCTTAGGCTTCACAGCCATGCACTTTAACCACTAACCCATCTCTCCACCCCCGCAAGTCGATTTTCATAGACATGTATAAAGCCTCCCATGTTGGTGGGGGATGTGCAATGGCCTTTGAAGGGAGAGAGCCTCAGGCTGAGGCAAGGGCATATGTCCAGCCAGAGCTACCTACCTAAAGGAAGATGTGGGCAGGCAGGCTGGTGCCTGGAGCATCTGGTTGGTCTGGTTCAGATCCATTGCTTCCGTTTTCTGAGGTGGAGGCAAACAGCAGGATCCTCCCTCCCTCCCTCTCCCTCATCAGAGAAGGAGCCTCTGGCGTCTCGCCCTGGGCTGGAGCCTTCCTGAAGCCCTTTGCAGGGACATAAATCCAGACTGCCCTGTTAATTGCTTGGATTTTGACATTGCAGACAACTCTGCTTGCCACAGATGGTTTAATTGTTTGGTTTAATGAGAAGGCGGAGTGATCTCCCATTCGTCACCGCGGTCATCCTCCCACGCTGGTGGCTGGGCTGGGCTTTGTGATGGCTGTGCCTGGCTCGCCTCTCCTCTGGATTCCTGCCAGCCACCCCTCTTTGCCAGCGCCTGCTCCTTATCACAGAGACGTTTATTTGCTCTGGATCTCACCGGCACCTCACTGCTCACACACGCAGGGCGGCCCACTGCTCGTTCCTGGGAGGGCTCCCCCCACCCCCGTCAGTCACCATCAACCTCAGCCTCGCTCACAGTGAACCTTGTCTGGGTGGAGGACATCCTGGGAGGGTCCTAAGGATACAAATTATCCCACAGGACGTGGAAACTATTCAGGGAAGAAGGGCTTGGCACCTGCCTGGGCCGTAGATTCAAATGCCTAGGGTCTACTTTCAGGTGTAGGTGGTCCTTGTTTTTTTTAATAATTAATTAATTTATTATTTATTTATTTATTAGAGCCAGAGAGAGAGAGGGAGAGAGCACACGAGAGTGAGAATGAGCACAGCAGGGCTTCCAGTCACTGCAAATGAACTCCAGACACATGTGTCCCTTTGTGCATCTGGCTAACATGGGTCCTGGGGAATTGAACCTGGGTCCTTTGGTTTTGTAAGCAACTGCTAAGCCATCCCTCCAGCCCCAGTCCTTGTTTTGAGAGACTTCTCACCTCTTCCCTCCATAGTCTGAGTCTTTATAAGCCTTGGTTCCTCCATCTCTAAGATGGGGAGATAGGCCGGGTGTGATGGCGCAGATCGCCGTGAGTTCAAGGCCACCTTGAGTGAACTCCAGGCCAGCTGGGCTATAGCAAGACTACCTTGAAAAAACAAAACCAAATAAATAAATAAATAAATAATAAAATGGGGAGATGTTCTCTGGCTTGTTGCAGTTGGTTAAATGAACTAGGCATGGAGACTTGATGAGGAGAAACTTAAGGTGGGGTGCGGGAGTGTACACAGTCACGGGGCAGGTTTCCAGAGCTCTCTGCCCAGTGGAGGACTTCTGACGGGAAGCACACACAAGCCGGCCCTGAGCTGGATGCTGGGAGATGGCCTAAGGGGCAGCCTCATCTGTAGGAAGCTCTTGGTTGCCCCAGTAGGTGGTGGTGGAGTTGCATCTCAGTGTCATGGGAACGCCCTGGGAAGCCCGCTGGTTCAGGGTAGGGGCAGCGCTTCAGAGAGGGAAGGTGGGGCTGGTGGTCAGCTCTGCTGGCCCCACGGCCTAGCCAAGTTCTAGTCCTGGAAACAGCACTAACTGTAGGGCTGGGCCCTGTGCTGGTGTGTGTGGATCGTCAGAGCCAGGTCTCCCGGAGGCGTGCTGAGTAGAAAGACCAGGGCCTGATTCTGTCGCTGTCGTCCTTGACATACACACACACACACACACACACACACTCACACACACACGTCCGTATGGATGTCCATCCCCAGGCAGGCTAGGGGTTTTCTTGCCTCGAAAGGCCCCTTCTACAGGCAGCTGGCTCCCAGCTGGACTGCCAGCCTTCATGGTGGGTGATTCTACCTACAGGACCGGGTGAACCTGCTGGCCCAGGTGGCCCAGGAACATGAGCAGTACCAGGCAGGTGTGGATGAGTTCCAGCTGTGGCTGAAGGCGGTGGTGGAGAAGGTGCACAGCTGCCTGGGGCGGGGCAGCACGCTCAGCACGAAGCTCCGCCTCTCTGCGATGCAGGTATGTGCGCGCGCACGTGTGTGTGTGTGTGTGTGTGTGTGTGTGTGTGTGTGCACGCGCGCGCGCATGCGTGTGCGTGTAGGTACGCTGTGCCATGTGCGCAGGGGGGCTGTGCTGGGGGGGAGTCCCAGGGTCCCACCGAGGGAGCACCCTCACACTGCACGTGCGGACAATGTGAGGTGCCACGTGAGACACAGACCTTCATGGCACACAGCACAGATTCCCAGGAAGAGTCATCCAGCCCGGTGTCAGTCATGCCCAGGGTGCAGAGCCCTGCGCGGACATAGGGAGAAATTGGCTCCACAGCAGTTTCCACCGAGGCTGTGGGGCCTCGGAGGGGCTGGTGACTCCTGAGGGCCAGAGTGAGGCCATTATCTCGCATGTCAAGAGGCACTTCTTTTTTTTCTTTTTAAATAGTCAAAGTTTATGTTCAGAAAAGATTCTTCAATTCTGAAATAGCATAAAAGTAAACAACCATTTGTTTCAAGACTTGTATTTTACGTAAGTTAATTTAAATCCACATTTCTCTGAGGCACGGGCACATTCATAAACACAGCCTGAATTTCCAGGGAGCCGCTTCTTAAAATTGGCACCCAAACTGTTTCCTTCCTATGTGTTTTTTAATCAACTCACCTTTGAAGAAACGTATGCACTGGAGTTAGGGAAATGACTTAGAGTGAAGCATGGTGGGCATTTGGGAAGCTGAGGCTGCAGGGTCATAGCTTTGAAGCCAGCCTGGTTTATATCGTGATATTGTGTCTCAAAAGAAAAAAAGAAAGATAAGAAAGGGGGAGGGAGGGAGGGAGGGAGGAAGGAAGGAAGGAAGGAAGGAAGGAAGGAAGGAAGGAAGGAAGGAAGGAAGGAAGGAAGGAAAGAAAGAAAGAAGGAAGATGAGACTGTCTGGGGTGACAGATCCGTTGGTCGAGCATTGCCTCATGAGCACCTGAGTGTCATCCCCAGAACCCAAGTAAAAATGCCAGGTGCAGGGCTCTTTGCTCGCATCCTGAGTGCTGGGGAGACGGGAGGAGAGGATCCTTGGGGCTTGTCTAGCCTATGGTGAGCTCCAGGCCAACAAGACACGCTGTTAGAACAAGATGGCCAGTGTTCCTAAGAAATGACCCCCAGGCTGTCCCCTGGTCTCTTCATGCACACTCACCCATATGAACACATTCACACACTTGAAAAAGAAAATGAAACTTAAATCACAGACGTAAAAGGAAAATCCACTGCCATTTATAAGTATCAGATGTGAGTAAATACAATGAGACCAGATAATGCCACTGGGGTCTACATGGTCTCATAGTTTTGCCTGTTGTGGCTGCAAACCAGTTTGTTTAAAAGGAGCATTTGTGAATGCCCGAAAATGCTAAGGACAGAGACATTCTCCTTGATGTAACCAAACAGCAGGGAAAGGACCTGGCAGGGAATACAGGGATCATGTCCCAAGTCCACGGTCCCTAAGGCAGACAGCCCACCCTGCGGATGGCCACACGTCTGCTTTGAGCAGCCCAGAAAACACTTGCCTTCTTTTGCTTCCCCGTCACCCTGGCCTGGTCAGGACATCGCCAAGGATTTTCCCAGGGGTGAGGAGTCTCTGAAGAGGCTGGAGGAGCAGGCCACGGGCGTCATTCGGAACACCTCTCCTTTGGGCGCCGAGAAGATCTCTGATGAACTGGAGGAGATGCGGAAGGTTCTGGAGAAGCTGCGGCTCCTCTGGGAGGAGGAGGAGGGGCGGCTGCAAGACCTGCTGCAGTCCAAGGGGGCCTGTGAGCAGCAGATCCAGCGGCTGGAGGCCGAGCTTGGAGAGTTCCGGAAGGGCCTTCAGAGACTAGCCCGGGAGGGCCTGGAGCCCACGGCGGGGGCGACAACGGAGGATGAGCTGGTTGCCCAGTGGAGGCTGCACTCGGTAAGCAGCGCTCGGGAGAGTCGTGCTAGGTCAGGGAGTAAGCACCCTTCGTCTGGTTTTCCTGGACCTGTGGTACCTAAGTTCCCTGAAGGGGAGGTAGACAAGGTAGGTTATTTATCTCTATTTTTTAAAACTTTGTTTTTATTTATTTATTTGAGAGAGAGAGAGAACGAGGCAGAAAGAGAATGGGCGTGCCAGGGCCTCCAGCCACTGCAAACGAAGTCCAAACGCATGCACCTCCTTGTGCATTTGGCTTATGTAGGTCCAGGGGAATCAAACCAAGGTCCTTTGACATTATAGACAAACGCCTTAACTGCTAAGCCATCTCTCCAGCCCCCTTATTTTTCATTTTTTATTCCCTGAGGTAGGGTCTTGCTTTAGCCCAGGCTGACCTGGAATTCACTATGGAGTCTCAGGCTGGCCTCAAACTCACAGCGATTCTCCTACCTCAGCCTCCTGAGTGCTGGGATTAAAGGCGTGCGCCACCATGCCTGGCTTTTATCCTTATTTTTCAGATGAGGAAACTGAGGCCTGGAGAGACCCCCCCACCCCCACCCCACCACTGCCCCTGGGGTCGCATAGTTAGCTGGCAAATAAATAAGAATAGAGGAACACAGGGTAGCCGGACTTAAGCCTGGAAGCCCTTCCCTTCCCCAGTGGTGGCCTGAATGAGTGGTGGGATGAATGCTGGCTGTCCCGGGCAAAGAACAGGGAGGTTGGATGTGGAGGAGAGGTGACGAGAGGCGAGCACAGGGTGGAGTCTGAGGCGGCTGAGTGAGAAGATTTACGTAGGGAAGGCAGGTGGGCTCCAGACCCAGGCTTGACTGCCGATCAGAGAACAGCCTCTCCTGTTCACTCAGTAAGTCCTGGTCATTCTCATGTCACTGTAACACCAGGCCCAAGGCAACTAGCTTATGAGGAACGAAGGTTCTTTGGTCTCACAGTTCTGGAGCGTGCTGCCCACGCCACAGTGGCCCCATCTCTTTGGACCCATGGCAGGGCCAGCATGTCATGGCAAGAGTACACAGCGGAGCAAACCACTCACTTCATGAGTTTAGAAACAGGGAGTCAGAGGATAAAGACAGGCAGGTTCCCCAAACCTGAGGCCTCCTCCCTGGGCCCCTCCTCCTAAAGGCCCACAGCACCTCCTGCCAGCACCACCTGAGGCCCTGAGGGGCCTCGTCCACGGCAGGCGGCTTGACTGTGGACAGAGAGGTTTTCTTTAGTTTTTCGACATAGGGTCCCACTCTGGTCCAGGCTGGCCTGGAATTCACTATGGAGTCTCAGGGTGGCCTCGAACTCACGGTGATCCTCCTACCTCTGCCTCCTGAGTGAGGATTAAAGGCGTGCGCCACCACGCCCAGCATGGACAGAGATTTTATATAAGAAATCAACAACTTACTGCAACCCCTGACTTTATTTATTGATAATATTGTGGTTCCATTAAGTGAAATGTCTGTAGCTGGGGCTCAGCAGTCGAACACTGAGGAGAATGTCTAGCACACACGAAGCTCTGGGCTCCATCCCCCGGCACCTCATGAAAAAAGCCATCAAAAGAAATACCTGAAAGAAAAGTTGGGCCAGGGGGGCGGCTCGGTGGTTGGGTGCTTGATGTTAGGCATGGGGGCTTCTTGGGCTAGAGACCACTGAGTTTAACTCCTCAGAACCCAAGTGAAAATAAAAGCTGGGGGGCTGGGAAGATAGCTTAACAGTTAAGGCACTTGCCTGCAAAGCCAAAGGACCCAGGTTTGATTCCCCAGGACCCACATAAACCACAAGGTGGCACATATCTTTGGATTTTATTTGCAGTGTCTGGAGGCCCTGGTGTGTCCATTCTCTCTCTATCTCTCTTTCTCTCCACACACACACAGAAATAAATATATATATATATATATATATATATATAATATTTTTTAAAGCTGGGCATGACCATGCACATCTGTAACCCTAGTCCACACCGAGTGAAGGGGCTCATGATCCACAGTTGAGTGGGATAGAGACCCTGCCTCAAGAAAATACGCAGATGAACATTAAGAAAAGTGTGCTGAAATTCTCCCCTGGCTTCTGTACTCATTCTTGTGGAGTGTGCACATCTGTACGTACACACACACACACACACACACACACACACACACACACACAAGAAAACTCGCCCAGGTCTCCCTTCCATTACACCAGTGTTGTGAGTTACTGTATCCTATTTAATCTTTGTTGATTTGTAAAACTCTTCTCACAAGGGAAACAGAACATGTGATCATTAAGCTTTTTTCCCTTTCTCTCTTTTCCTAAAGTAGGGTCTTGCTCGAGTCCAGGCTGACCTGCAATTCACTACATATTCTCTGGGTGGCCTGGAACTCACAGCGATCCTCCTACCTCTGCCTCCCATTGGACTTTTTTCATTCATTCTCCCAGGAGGCCGGACCACCTGCTGGGCATCCTTCGACAAAGGGTTCTGTGTCTCTTTGAGGGTCACCTGCCTTGCAGAGTGGGGCGTGTGGTGCGGTGGTCAAGGGTGGGGTTCATGACACCAGCTTGCAGAGGTAGATCTTCTCCTTGCCATATGCACGGCTGTGGGAGAATTGTTTTGGCCTCAGTTGGGTGTGAATAGGGGGAAAAAAGTGCTCGGCATCTGACACAAAGTCAGTGCTTTAAAAGTATTGGTTTTTAATATGAATCCTACTTCCTAACCAGTGATCTACATACCCACATTCCCTCAGAAAGAGCTTTCTTCTTAGTTCTATTTTTCAGTTATTTTTACAGAGCTGGGGGATCAGACCTAGGCCGTTATACCTGCTAAGCAGCCACTGTACCTCTGAGATACACTGCCCCCCCCCCAGCTCTGAGCTTTCTTCCTTGGACTTTGCTCCATGGGTCACTGGCCCCTGCCCATGGGGCATCCAGATAGCCTTGTTGGAGCTGTCCTGAACCCAAGTAGAGCCCAACACTGACCCAAAGAGAGAGGAGGCTGGGTGGGGTACCTCTGCCCCCTTGCGCCCTGCTCTGGTGCCTGGTCAGTGCCCGCTGCTCTGTGCCACTGGTGGGAGAGGGGCAGGTCTTTATCTCAAGTCACACAGCTACGGAAAGTCGGGAGTAGATGTCCAGGCTCTTCTGCAGAGCCTGTGTGTAGTGGCTTGAATCACATGTGCCCCATAAACTCACGTGTTCTGAATGCTCGGTCCGTAGCTGGTGGCGATTTGGGTGGAGGCTTGCTGGAGGAGGTGTGTAGTTGGGGGAGGTGAGATTTAGGGTGTTATAGTCGGCTCCCCTTGTCAGAGCTCAGCTCATTCTCCTGCTGCTGTTGTCCACCTGCTGTGGCAGAGGTGATGCCCAGCCTCTGCTTGTGCCATGGTGTCCCCTGCCACACGAAGCTTCCTCTCGAGACCGTGAAGCCTTCCCCGACCTCAGCTGCTTTGGGCCGGGTGTTTTGTCCCACAGTGCTTGGTGCCCCATAGGAAGCAGCGCGAGAACGCACACTTGTACTGAGCATGGGCGAGCAGGGGCAGGTTGCATTCAAGCTTGAAGTTCCGGTGTCCCCGGACCACGAGAGAAGGCTGCATCCGAGGGACTGGGCACAGCGACATGAAGGGAGCGCTCGCCCCAGGCCTAATGTGAGGCAGGTGACACTTCAGAGCAAAGCTGAAGCCCTGCGACATGAAAGGCCGAGTTCCAGGTGGACAGCAGGGGCTGAGCCCAGGGTGGGGCCCCCAGTCCAGACCTGGCCAGTCAGCAGCTCCCAGCCCCCGAGACACTCACCCACCTCCCGTGTGTGTCACGTCCTGCAGGCCACGCGGGCGGCGCTGGCCGCGAAGGAGCCCCGTGCAGACCGGCTACAGGCCCAGCTGAAAGAACTCGTCACCTTTCCTGACCTCCAGCCCCTCGCTGACAGTGTGGTGGCCGCTCTCCAGGAGTACCAGAGGTACCTGGGGAGGCGGAGGGTGGGGGCACTCAGGGGTGCTGGAGCCCTCACATCCATCTCCGGAAGGGGCCTTGCTTCTCTGAGAACCTGCTCACTCTGAAGTAGTCTTTGCACCAGCAACTGGGGACAGCAAATCACTACCTGACTCATTCGCTGTCCCCTTTTCTTTTTATTCTGTTTTGGGCATCTGGGTTTATGTAGGTCCTTGGGAAAGAGCCCAGGCTGGCAGGCTTTGCAGACAAGTGCCTTTAACTGCGGAGCCATCTTTCTAGCTCACTGTCCCATTGTCATTGTTTTGCATTTTAAAAAAATTTCACTTATGGGCTGGAGAGATGGCTTACCGGTTAAGGTGCTTGCCTGCAAAGCCAAAGGACACAGGTTCAACTCCCCAGGACCCACGTAAGCCAAATGCACAGGTGGCACATTTGTCTGGAGTTTGTTTGCAACACCTGGAGGCCTTGACATATCCATTCTCTCTCTATCTGCCTCTTTTTAAAATTAAAAAATATTTTAGAAAGAGAGAGAGAATGGACACTCCAGGGCCTCAGTCACTGCAATCGAACTCTAGATGCTCACACCATCTAGTGGGCATGTGCGACCTTGCTCTTGCCTCACTTTTGTGTGTCTGGCTTATATGGGATCTGAGAATCAAACATGGGTTCGTAGGCTTCACAGGCAAGCACCTTAACCACTAAGCCAACTCTCTAGCCCTCTCTCTGCCTCTTTCCCTCTCCCTCTCTTACTCTCTCTCAAATAAATAAATAGGAAATTTTTAAAAAAATTTTATTTATGCACTGGCAAGCATTTTACTCACTGAACTGTCTCCCCAGCCACATTTCTTTCTTTTCATTTTTGTTTTTTTTTTTGAGGTAGGGTCTCACTCTAGCCCAGGCAGGTCTGGAATTCACTATGTAGTCTCAGGGTGGCCTCGAACTCACAGCGATCCTCCTACCTCTGCCTCCCGAGTGCGCCACCATGCTGGCTTCTTTTTGAAATTGGATGAAGCTCTGTTTTGTTTTATTTTTTTTTTTCTCTAAGAGAGGCCAGTTTTCCTGTGTTGTTGCTGAAGTCTCACATAGCACTTCCAAGAAGGCCCTGCGTTTCCTGGTTTTTCAGATGTGGAAACAAAGGCTTGATGGCGCTGAGCCGCCCAGACCGCTGCTGTTCGGCCTCCTTCACATCCCGACCTACTACAGACTTTTGTGCATCTCATTCATGTTAAGAGCCCAGGGAGCTCCTGGGACTGTCCCCAGGAAGACCCAAGCATGTGGCCCATGCCTCACCTCTGTGTTCACCAGTGTCCCCTCCGTCTGTGTCCTGTGCCTGTGACCATGTGACACTCTCAGAAGCCCTTGTGATAGGAGAGAGCCTAACCCTGGCCACAGTGCATTCTGGGATCTCTGGGGGCCTGGGCAGAGGCCTCACTGCTGGCCTGACCTGTCTCCCTTCTCTCTCCATCTGTGCCCTGCGTGGTCCCCACAGCATGAAGGGGAAGAGCACCAGGCTCCAGAATGCCACCAGGGCGGAGCTGTGGCAGCGTTTCCAGCGGCCCCTGCATGGCCTGCAGCTGTGGAGGGCCCTGGCCCAGCGGCTCCTGGATGTCACCGGCAGCCTGCCAGACCTGCCCTCCATCCACACCTTTCTGCCCCAGATCGAGGTAACCCAGCTGGGAGGAGTGATGCCCGTGTCTAGGGAGGCTGTCGGTCCCGTCCCCTGGGGACAGGTGGGTTCCTGGGTTGTGTCAGTCAAGTGCCAAGTTCACAGGAAGTGTCATCAGGAGCGAAGGTCATCCTCAGGTCTTGGGTGGAGGCCCCTAGGTTCACACAGACCCTGTCTCACCGGGAAGTAACCCCCGTGGAGACCCCACTATAGGCAGCTCACCGGGGGAGCACTAATGGCTCCTCTGCAAGACAGCGTGTGTCGGGCCAGTGCCTTGACTGGGTCCACAGTGACAACCTGACCAGGGGTGGCTTCAGGCACAGTGGCGGTCAGGCTGACTTAACCTCAAAAGTGTCGTCCTGGGTCCAGTGACGTCAGTCTTCCGGTCACCAGCATGGCTGCCACTGCTCCACCCCTGTGTCTGTGCTGAACAATAGTTCCTGTGACAGGAGCCACCTCTGTGGGCACAGGAGGGCTCCCTCCTCACCTCTTCCACTGTCCCAGGGCAGCACACCCTCCCAGTGATACGCTAGTGACCCTGGAACTTCAGCTGGGCACTTGGCCACCCACAGAAAATGCTGGCTGTCTGGTGAGGGAGAAGGGGGCACGGGGGCAGGGCGGGCAGCAGGTGGTGGCTGGCTGTAGACATGGCTTGGTGCTCCTGAGCTCTCTGTCTGTGTCCTGGGATTCTGAGATCCTGGGGTGCAAAGGGGCATTGCATTGTGCTGGGTGTCTGTCCTGTTTCACAGCAGTTTTTATAAAACCATACGTACGGGGACTGGAGGGATGGCTGAGCAGTTAAGGCATTCGTCTGTAAAGCCAAAGGACCCAGGTTGGATTCCCAGGACCCACGTTAGCCAGATGCACAAGGTGGCACATGTGTCTGGAGTTTGTTTGCAGTGGCTGGAGGCCCTGGCGTGCCCATTCTCTCTCTCTCTCAGTCTTTCTCTATCAAATAAAAATACAGTATTTTTTAAAAGATATTTTGTTACCTAGATAGCATAAAGATTGTTAGAGGAAAACACGAAGCACCCGCCATCCCTCGCGGTTAGGACCACCATTAACACAAGGAGACACTGTACCCATTGTGTCTTCTGGCTGACCTAGCGTACTGGCAAAATCTTGTCTGCACGCATGCATGTGTACGCATGATGCCTGCCTGTGTGCTGACATGCACACCCTGTGCACGCGGGGCCAGAGGAGGGACCAGGTGTCCTCCTCTGTTGTTCTTCTGCCTTATTTCCCTGAGACAGCGTCTCTCACTGCATCTGGGGACTGTCGGCCAACCAGCAAGTCCCAGTGAGTCTCCTGCCTCCACCCCCTCAGCACTGTGAGTCCCAGGCTTTTCACGTGGGGGCTCAGGATCCACTTACGTCCTCCTACCTCCCCAGCAAGCACTCTCGCCCACCGAGCCATCTCCCCAGCCCCGCTGCGAGAGCCTTTAACCAGGCTTGGCCCCGTTTGCCCTGGAGAATGCTACTTGGCCATCTGCCAGTACAGGCACTTTGGAGCTTGTAACCACAGGCCCCTTCACCACTCCTAAGCTCCAAAGGTTAAAGGTTACCTTTTAGAGGTGCTCCTTGAGGCTCCCCAAAGTGGGTTTATTGTGTGCCATACACTTCAATTTTTTCAAACATTTTATTCATTAATTTATTTATTTGAGAGAAAGAAGCAATAGGGAGAGAGAGAGAGAGAATGGGCGTGCCAGGGCCTCTAGTCCCTACAAACGAACTCCAGACACGTGTACCACCTTGTGAATCCAGCTAACGTGGATGCTGGGGAATCAGCCTGCATCCTTTGGCTGTTCAGGCAAATGCCTTAACTGCTAAGCCATCTCTCCAGCCCACAAACTTCAGTTTTAGATCAGAACTTCCTACATGTAGCCTCTATAGCTAATGAAATCCATTCATACCTTCCCATGAGGTAGGCAGAAAATTTAATTAGCCCACTTCAATTATATTTAATTTTATTTATTTATTTTGAGAGCGAGAGAAAGAGAGAATGGGTGTGCTAGGGCCTCCAGCCACTGCAAATGAACTCCAGATGCATGCAGTCCCTTGTGCATCCGGCTAATGTGGGTCCTGGGGAATCAAACCTCGATCCTTTGGCTTTGCAGGTAAACACCTTCACCACTAAGCCATCCCTCAGCCCTCAACTTCAGTTTTATATATTTTAGACCATGTTGCCTAGTGTGGACTCTGATATTTTCACTTGGCACATTTGGGCTTTTTCTCAGCAACATTTAAAGTCGTTCATGGAGCTTAATCTGGTGGTTCATGCCTGTGATCCCAGCACTTAGGACTCTGAGGCAGGTGAGTTAGATGACCAATCTGGACTATCCAGTGAGTTCTAAACCCAGCCCTAGGCTACAGATTAAGACCCTGTCTCAAAACAACCAACCAACTAAAAAAAAAAAAAAAAAAAAAGCAATCAATATCAATTTTTTTGCATGATAGTGATAATTTTCAATGGGTGAATTTTTTCATCTTGGAATATACATAACTGAATGTACCCACAGTTAGATATTTAGGGGGTTTCCAGGTTTTCATTGTCACAAGTAGTATTTGTTGGTTATCTGTATGCCTGGATTTCTTTCTGTTTCTACCACTGACCTGCTGCTTTTCCAGATGAGGATTTCTTGGTGCCAGAAGGGAGGAGTCAGGGTCTCGTGCTCAGTGAAGCTGAGCTGGGCCAGAGCAGCGGGCACCAGAGCCTTGCCTGGCATCCTCATCCTGTTTCCACACCCGGTTCTCGAAACCGCTCTGTGAAGTGGAAAAGGTGATTTCATTACTGGACGGTTAAGGGCTCCGTAGCCTGGACAGGGGAAGCCACTTGTGAAGGGCCCAGCCATTAAGTGGCAGGGCCAGGCCTGCCTCAGCCTAACACAAGTTCTGTCTGTCCATGTCGCCTTTGGCTGACCATCTTGCCCTTCCCATGGGGACAGAAAGCAGGCAGGAGGGAAAAGTATCTCTCTAGAGGGTGACCCAGAACTCCCAGGTTGTGTTTGGAGCTGGCTGCTGTGTACAGTATGGTTCATGTCCCCTGCCACCACCACCGCCCCCGCCCCCGCCCCCCGGCCTGGGAGGTGGCTTCCAGAGGCCAGGACCCACAAGACCGGCTCGGGCTCTTCTTGACCCAGCAAATGCTGTAGTCAGCCTGCAGGTTGCCCTGGATCTGCAAGAATCCTCCACACTGAGCCCCAAGCAGTGTTCTTGGCTCTGTGACTGTTCCCAAGGCCACCCTCACGGAGCACCCAGAGGCACTCTGAGGGCGGCTTAACACATCAGGGGTTATGGACTCAATTCCTAAGGCCAGAAGTCTGAAACCAAGGTGCGGGCAGGCGTCAGGAGGTCTGTTGGGGAGGGAGGCGGACAGTGGCATGGAGAACCAAGCCATGAGCGGTGGAGGGCGCATTCCAGCAGCCAGCTTGAAGGAGGCAGGCAGGCAGGAGCTGCGTGGTCCAGGTGGGCGCTGTGGACGGGCCACAGCTGGTGGCAGCCATGATGAGAAGGACGTGGGTTTCCGAGATAGGGCAGAGGTGGACTTGTTTCTCAGGCTTTGATAACAGGATGGATGGGGGGGCGGTGACAGAAAAACCAAAATCCATCCTGAACGTTCGGGGACTCTCAGTGTATCCCACCAGCAGGGGTTTTAGACAAGCACCGTTAAGCACTGAGCCATCTGCTCGGCCCACCAGCGCGTGTTCGCGGCCCGCAGACACCTCTGGGCAGCGCAGCGCGGACAGGCGGGGTAGAACAGGTGTGCTCCCAGGCCCGGTTCTGAGCTTTGGCCCGGCCAGGGTGGGTCTCAGAGGCCTTGTCTCCCACAGGCAGCCCTGACAGAAAGCTCCCACCTCAAGGAGCAGCTGGCAATGCTACAGCTCAAGACAGACCTGCTGGGCAGTATGTTTGGCCAGGAGAGAGCTGCCGCCCTCCTGGAGCAGGTGGCAGGTTCCGTGAGGGACCGAGAGCTGCTGCACAACAGCCTTCTGCAGAGAAAGAGCAAGCTTCAGGTGAGCGGGGGCGGCGGGGGGGGGGGGCGCCTCAGCTCCACCCATGTCCCCGTGGCCTGGATGTGTCCCCGTGTCTCCCGCAAGCTCAGACTCTCCATGTGCAGACTGTGTAGAATTTGTCTTTGTTTGTTTGTTTCTGGCAAGCGTGTGTGTTGTATGAGCTTGTTCATTCATATGTGTGTGTTGGCGTGTGGGTATGGAGGCAACGCAGAGGCCAGAGCACAACCGCCGTGTCACCCCCACGAAAATTGTCCACCTCCTTCTTTCTTTTGTTTTAAAAATATTTTATTTGGGCTGGGGAGATGGCTTAGCGGTTAAGTGTTTGCCTGTGAAGCCTAAGGACCCCAGTTTGAGGCTCCATTCCCCAGGCCCCACGTTAGCCAGATGCACAAAATGGCGCATACGTCTAGATTTCGTTTGCAGTGGCTACAGGCCCTGGCATGCCCATTCTCTCTCTCTCTCTCCCTATCTGCCTCTTTCTCTCTCTGTCAATCTCAAATAAATAAATTTTTAAAAATATTTTATTTTTCTTTATTTAAGAGACAGAGAGAGACAGAGAAATAGGCAGGTTAAGAAAGAGAGAGAATGGGTGTGCTGGGACCTCCAGCAGGTGCCTGTGAAGCCTAGGGACCCAGGTTGGATTCCCCAGTAGCCATGGTCAGCCAGATGCACAAGGTGGTATATATATCTGGAGTTAATTTGTAGTGGCTGGAGGTCCTGGCTTGTCCATTTTTTCTCTCTCAAGTAAATAAATAAAGTATAAAAGAACAATTTTATCTATTTGAGTGGGGCAGGGGAGAGAACGGGCGCACCAGGGCCTTCAGCTGCTGAAACAAACTCCAGACGCATGTGCCATAATGTGCATCTGGCTTATATGGGTCCTGGGGAATCGAACCTGAGTCCTTTGGCTTCGCAGACAAGCACCTCAATGGTTAAGCCATCTCTCCAGCCCACACCTGTTAATCTTAACCCACATGACACTCTGGGGGAAATACTGTGGTTTTTTTCCTACTTCACAGGCAAGGAAACACCAATAAGTAGCTTAAGGTTGAGAAGTGGCTGGCTCAGCTACCACGCCTGGCTCCAAGCCGGCAGTCTTACCGTACCTGCTCCGTGGCCTCCATCACTGCGGCCCAGCAGGGCTTCAGGAGCTAAAGGGACCCAGAAAGAACAAAAACCTTCCCAGCTGCCGGTGGAGACAAACACTCAGGCTGTTAGCAGTAGATACCCCAGAGCTGGCCTGAGCAGGGGTCTGGGGGCTGCGGCCAGAAGGGCCCAGGTGGCGTGATGTCTGCGGCATCTGCAGGGCCACCGTGCCTCAATAAAACTATATTTAATCATTTGAGAGACAGGGAGAGAGAGTAAGAGTGAATGAATGTGTGGGCAAGCCAGGGCTTCCTGCTTCTGCAAAGGAACCCCAGATATGTGCACCCCTTTGCATGTCCCGCTTAACCGGAGAACTGGGGAAATCAAACCTGGGCCAGCAGACTTTGCAAGCAAGCACCTTTAGCCCTGAGCCATCTTGCCAGCCCTAAAATTTACAGGCCTCTGGTGAGACATGAACACACTGGGTTTCCTGGAGGAGGTGGTCTGACCTCAGTCTAATTCCTATGAGGTGCGGTGACCAAAGTTCTTCAATTTGCAATCCCTGTTTGGTCCACAGAGCTTGCTGGCTCAGCACAAGGACTTTGGGACTGCTTTCGAACCCCTGCAGAGGAAGCTCCTGGATCTCCAGGTCAGGATCCAAGCTGAGAAAGGATTTCAACGGGACCTCCCTGGAAAGCAGACCCAGCTCCTGAGGTTACAGGTAAGGGGCTTGTGGGCCTGTCATCCTGGCACTGCTCTGTTGCGCCCCCTTCTGGTAGCAAGAGCGGAGCAACAGCCGACCGTGAGCCTGAGGTTAGTTCCTCATTGGGAGATGGGACTCAGCTCACTGGACTTTTTAAAATCCAACTCTTGGGCTGGGGAGATGGTTTAGTGGTTAAGGCCTTTGCCTGCAAGTCCAGAGAATCCTGATTCGATTCTGCAGGACCCATGTAAGCCAGATGCACAAGGGGGCACATTCATCAGGAGTTTTTTTGCAGTGGCTGGAGGCCCTGGCGTGCCCATTCTCTCTCTCTCTCTCTCTCTCTCTCTCTCCCCTTTCTTTCTCAAATAAATAAATAACTAATTAATAATATTTTTAAATCCAACACTTTCTGACCTCTGCAGGGGCTTCAGCTCTTCCAAACTGTCCAGTCTCGAGCCTAACAAAGCGATAAGCTGCCCTTTTGTTTACGGCTCAGTTCCAAGGCCTAACGTTCGTATTTGTTTTGAACATTGCTTTGCTAACTAACTGTACTGGTTACGATTCTCATGGCTGTGACGAAATACCTGACAAGTGCAACTTAAGGAAGGAAGGGCTTGGTTTGGCTCACAGTTGGAGCGGTACGATCCACTGCGGTGGCAGGAAGGAAGGTGAGAAGGCTTGGTCGCAATGTCTCCACAGTCACGTTCCCCCTTTTATTCAGGCTGGGACCCCAGATGATAGAATGGTGCCACCCACAGAGTGGGTCTTCCCTCCTCAGCGAACCCTCTCTGGACAGAGACACCCTCACAGTCACACTCAGAGGTGTGTCTCTTGGATGATTCCAAAGCCAGTTGAGTTGACCATAAGGGTGAACCATTGCAATAATTATTCCTAGTTAATCCGGAGGGTTCCATCTGAATAAACCAACTTTGATATTAAGAAGACATATTTTCTACCACATGTGGATGGTACACAGGCAGTTGCTGGCTGGATAAGGAACTGGCTTTGCTGATGCATGTGATGCAATGATCATTTATCTAATTTTGGCTTTTTGAGGTAGGGTTTCATCCTAGCCCAGGCTGATCTGGAATTCACTATGAAGTCTCAGGATGGCCATGACCTCACAGCAATCTTCCTACGTCTGCCTCCCAAGTGCTGGGATTTAAAGATGTGCATCACCACACCCAGCCAGTGATTATTTGCAAGGAGACAGAGAGAGAGAGAATGAGAATGGGAACAACAGGACCTCCTGTCACTGTAAATGAACTGCAGATGCATGGGCCACATTGTGCATGTGGCTTTATGTGGTAATTGGGGAATTGAACCCTGGCTGTCAGGCTTTGCAAACAAGTACCTTTAACTGCTGAGCCAGCCCACAATGATTCTTTTTTATTTTAAAGCCCAAACACAGCTCATATGTTCTTTGACAGGCATTAAACATGGTGCTTAGGCATTTTGACGCTGAAATTGGCATGATTTTTTGTAATAGCCAGTGTTTACAAAGTGTGCGTTTGTCTTCTGGGATGTCATCTGGTTTCTCCTAGAGTTTATTTCCATCATGCTCCAGTAAATTTGTATCTGCTTTTTAAAATTTCACCTGGCCTGAGGAAGGGCCCATCAGATCACCCACCCCATCCTAGGAACCCCTCCCCAGGCACTGCCACACAGATCCTACCTCATGAGCTTTCAGGATGGACGGGTGAGCCATGCAGTCCCCTCGCTCTCTCTCCATCACAGGGCCTGCAAGAAGAGGGCCTGGATCTGAGGGCGCAGATTGAAGCTGTGAGGCCCCTTGTCCAGGGAAACCCCAACAACCAGCACAAAGTGGACCAACTTTCCTCTGATCACCAGGCCCTGCAGAGGTCCCTGGAGGTAAGGAGCCAGAGAGGGGCCTGAGCAGTGAGATCCAGGTCCTAGCATCTTCCATTCCTGGCCTGTCTCCCTCTTTCCTTCCTCCAGTGCTTTTTCCCCCTTCTCTTCCTTGCTTCTCACACTTGTTCATGCAACTGACGATTCTTCAGCAATTCCCAAATGCCTGGCACTGTTGTGAGCCCCAAGAGTACAGGCTACAAGAACTAGACAGACAAGCCCCCGCTTTCCTGGAGCCCGGGTAGACAGGCAAAAGGGAAGGGCAGGATTCCACGAGGTGACAAAGCCACAAGGTGAGAAGCAGAATGGGCTGGCCGGTCCTGGGATCCCACAGGCTCGTCTGCAGTGACCTCTAGTGGCCGCTGAGTGCTCTCTTGCAGGCCGGGTAAACTCCACGCCAACAGTGGGGTGGAGCCCCAGGCGAGCCCCCAGAGTTGGCTGAGACCAGTAGCAGTGTAGCCTCTGGGCCCCAAGCACACCCTAAATCAGACGGAGGCCTGAGTCTGCCTTCGAAGCAATTCCAAAGGAGTGGGCTGGTCTTTGGCAGCCACACACCCCCACAAGAAAAAAAGCCTAGTGCAAGGCTGGTTTCTCCGGCCCATCTGGCCCTACACGTGGTGGGTTTTTTTGTTTGTTTGTTTGTTTGTTTGGTTTTTGTATATATATATTGGTTTTTTGAGGTAGGATCTCATGCTAGTCCAGGCTGACCTGGAATTTACTATGTAGTCTCAGGGTGGCCTTAAACTCACTGTGATTCTCCTACCTCTGCCTTCTGAGTGCTGGGATTAAAGGCATGCGCCACAATGCCCTGCTATTTTTAAATATTTTTGTTTATTTCTTTGCAAGGAAGAGGAGAGAGAGAGTTCATCTTGGCTGTGTTGTACAGAGCAGGGGACCAGACGGGGTGTTCCTGCTGGGGGAAGCTGGGGTGCGGGCAGGTCTGGGTGTCCGCTGTCGGGGTGGTACTGGTCCCTGCCTTGCGCAGCACTCAGGCTCCGTGGCCCTCCTGGCTGTGCTGCAGGACCTTGTGGACAGGTGTCAGCAAAGCGTGCGGGAGCACTGCACCTTCAGGCACCGGCTGCTGGATCTGCAGCAGTGGGTCACCACCGCCACCCAGAAGCTGGAGTCACACCAGGAAGAAGCGGGTCCCTGGGATGCTGAGTCGCAAGAGGCTGAGATCGAGGTGAGGAGATGGTTCGTTCTCTCACCTCTCCCCACTCCCGGCCGCCCCAAACAGCCTGGGGGGCCCTTGTGCCAGGGTGCGGACATCTCCCTACCCAGGCCCTCACGCTGCGCATGTGTCCTGCAGAGACTGCTGGCTGAGATTGCAGAGAAGGAGGTCCACCTGCCGCTGCTGGAAGCCCTGGGCCAGGTGGTGATGGCAAAGTCTACTCCGGAGGGGGCGGCTGTGGTCCAGGAGGACCTGAGGGCACTGGCACAGTCCTGGCAGGCCTTGAAGCTGCTGGAGGAGAGCCTGCTGAGGTGAGAGGGTCTCTCTGGTTCCCCACCTTGTCTCAACCCACAACCTGGGAACTCGGGGATCTCAGAGCAGATGACTGTGTGTCAGGCGCCTGGGACATCGCCACACTTGGTGGTGGATCTGTCAGGGGCCTGAAGATCTAGCTGAGAAATGTCCCTGACTGGACAGGAAACCTCCTGCCTATTCTGGCCTCAGCTTAAGTTTCCCCATCTGCAAAATGGGTGCGCGCGCGCGCACGCGCGCACGCGCACACACACACACACACACACACACACACACACGCCATCCAGGCACAGTCAGGTGGGTTTTAAGTAAGAAACTGGATGTTAACTCCAAATCACTGCGAAGTCATTAACAGTCGTGAAGCCTGAGGCTTACTGCTACCCTGATAGAACCCGCATCATCACTTCTCCCATGACCTGGCAGGTACCTTTGTTTCCTCAGCCTCATCAGAAGCTGGCAGCCTCAGAGGACAGACGTGGATTCTGGGAAGAAGCTTGTTTTCACTAACAATATCCCCAAGTCTGGCTTTCTCATTAACCCTGTGGATCCTCTTCCCAGACGACGGCATAGGGTGAGTCTGTCTCACAGGCTTTGGGAGATTTCAGGCACCAGGCTGAGTGAGGGGGTGGGGGTCCCTGTGTCCTCCAGGGCCATGATCCCCGAAGGTGCCCAGGCAACCGGGGGTGGGTGAGCGCGTGACGAGAGAAACAGCTCTCTCTGTTTATTGTCAGTGAAATGGGTTTATAAGCATCTGAGGGTAGGGGATTGGACATGCCAAGTTCATTTCTGATGCCTAATTAGCATATGGGCACACATAGGCAATGGGGGGGCATCAGGTGATCTAGGGTCTCAGGGGGATGGGCTGTGTGAGAGCTGATAAAGAGTTTCCTAGGCAACTGGCCAAAGGTCACAGGGCTGTGGGCAGAGCCTAAGTTCAAGTGTGCTGGGCTTGGCGAGGGAGTGGCCTCCTGTAGCCTGGGGTCCTTAGCCATGCCTGGAAGCTCAGGCCTCTCCTGAAGGCTCCAGCCTGTACCTGGCAGTGCCCGACAGGGCCAGCCCCCTTGCTACCCTGGACTACATGCTTAGCTCATAGGACATTCTTAGTCACCTGTCCTCCTATGGCCCTGGGAGTAATTTTTCTGATGCCCAGAGATGCTCAGAGGTCCCAGGCTGCAAAGTCAGGCTACCGGGGGAGGTTGTAGACTTCCCTGGACCAGACTGGTCCTCATCTCTCTGAACTCCTGCAACAGTCCCTGTGGGGAGGGTCCTGGGGTTGCAAACTTCCTGCTGACCTCAGAGAGCAAACAGATCCAGGACATGTGAATTTTGATCCAGTGGCCTGGGTGGGACCCCAATTTGACATCACTAGCAAGCTGCCAGCATAGGCCCTTGTTGCTGGGCGTTGGAGTCCAGTGTGAGGCAAGAGAGTGGGACCCAGACAGCTAAAGAGAGTTTTCACAAAGGTACAAGACATGGCGGTAATCGGGCTGGGTGCCATAAGAGCTTGTGGCAGGGAGGTGAGGACCCAGTTCTGGAACGGGGAAGCCCCTTCTGGGGGCAGTGAAATACCAGCTGAACCCTCAAGACTCAGGAGGAGACAGGAAGGAGGTGGTATGTTCTGGGTAGAGGGGGAGAGTGCGCAGAGAGACAGAGGAAACATAAGTTCAAGGTGGTGGGACGCAGCTGTGAGAAGGGGAAAGCAGTGTGATCTTCAGAAGCCTGCGGAACAGGACTCCAAGGCCCTCAGGCCACACCATGGAGTAAAGAGAAGCCACCAAGTGCGTGAGGAAGGACTTAGCTGGACAGACTTACATTTTATTTACTTAATTGTTTTTAAGTTTCATTTTTATAGATTGATTAGAGATGGGGATGGAGGGAGAAAGAGAGACTGTGAGAATGGGCAGTCTAGGGCTTTCAGCCACTGCAAATGAACTCCTGACACATGCGCCACCATGTGCAGCTGGCTTACATAGGACCTGGAGAATTGAACCTGGGTCCTTAGGCTTCGCAGGAATGCACCTTAACCACTAAGCCATCTCTCCAGCACTAGACTTACACTTTCGACATATCACTCTACCATGGAGCTCAGGAGGGGATAAGAGTGGGAGAAAAAAGACTTTTGGGTAGCTGGGCATGTTGGTGTACTCCTTTAATCCCAGCACTCAGGAGACAGAGGTAGGAGGATCGCTGTGAGTTCGAGGCCAGCCTGGAGCTACAGAGTGAATTCCAGGTCAGCCTCGGCTAAAAGTGAGATCCTACCTGGGGGGAAAAAGACGACTGCTAAAACTGTGGCATTGTTGACTAGGGATGCATCCCCTCCGGCCTCTCCCTTGCCCTTGTCCTCATCCTGCCCCGGGACACACAGCCAGCAGGCCTTTCTCACCTCTGGTCACGTGGCTTCCTGCAGGGAAACCTACTGGAAGAAGAAGCCGGTCCCCAGGGAGATTTCTCCCAGCTTCTAAGGAACTTCGAGCAGTGGCTACAGGTGGAAAATTCTAAGCTGGCTAGAGTCCTCGCGACGAGGACGGTCTCAGCCGAGGACAGGAGGACCGGAGAGACAGCCCTGCAGGTCTGTGGCAGGGAAGCATTCCTGGGGGGTCTGTGCCTGTAGGTGCTTGCTGCCAGGAATTCTGCAGAGTTCATATGCATGGTCACTTGCGAGCCGTTCTCTACGTAAATGATGATTTTTAAACTTGTTGGATCAAATACTTCAGGACTTCCTGGCATCCACCCACCTCTCTCCATTTACCCCTCTGTCTGCCCATGCAAACTACTTCCGTCTTTCCCTACTGGGACGATGCCCTGCATCAGGTACTTCTTGCTGGGCGATGTACCACCTGCAGCACGGTGCTTAAAACAACGACTATTTAACTCATGATTCTGGCATTTGGCAATTCGGTTGAGCTCAGCCTGGCTTCCAGTTCCAGGGACTAAGAGACACGTACTGGCCCCCTTGTCTCTTGGCAGTTGTAGGGAAGCTGGGTGGCTCCGTTCTGGGGGGCTGGAAGCTGGTGGAGGTGAAGATGACACAGACCGCACGTAGCACATCTGCCCGTGGCGCAGCCCGGATTGCCCCAGGCGGAGGTTGAGTGTGAGGTATAGCAACGGGCAGTAGGCAGGGCCCCTAGACACCCACACTAGAAACTATAGTCCAAGTGGCACGTGAACTCCTCCGGACTCTGTTGTACGAAGAAAGCCCCGAACTAGCCCAGATTCAACGGGAGGGATGACCGACTCTACCACTGGATGGAGATTCTGCAAAGCTGTATTATAAGGGTCAGGGGTAAGGCTGTTGAACGAAGACAAGGGGCCAGGGCCAGGACATGTTGACGTTCCATTTTCCAGGGTTGCGCTTTCTCCTGCACCCTCACATCTGGATAGTGACTGTCTCAGTCAGTTCTGCTACTGAAACAGAATTCTTGTGATTGGCTGATTCATAACAAGCAAGAATGTATTGCTGGGCCGGGCGTGGTGGCACATGCCTTCAATCCCAGCACTCGGGAGGCAGAGGTAGGAGGATCGCTGTGAGTTCGAGGCCACCTGGGACTCCATAGGGAATTCCAGGTCAGCCTGAGCTAGAGTGAGACCCTACCTCGGAACAACAAGCAAACAACAAATAAGCAAACAAAATAATGTATTGGCGTATAATTTTGGCCTTGGGTCACGATGACTATGGTCTTACATGGAGGGTTCTGTCTGTTTCCCCCCTGTGTGCCTCTGTCAGGTGGTGGCCCTGGCTTGGCTTGTCCTTCCCACCAGTGGGGCTGCCTGGACTGCTGGTAAGCTCTGCTGTGATGCTGCCTTTTCTCCCAGGAACTGGAGGCGCGGATCCCGGAAGGTCAGCACCTCTTCGAGAACCTCCTTCACCTCAGGCCAGCCAGGCGCCCCTCCGATGGGCTGGAAGACCTGCGTTACCGCTGGATGCTGTATAAATCCAAGCTCAAGGACTCTGGCCACCTGCTGGTAGGTGCTGCGGGTGTCTATATGAGCCTGGGGCCCCAGGGAGAGACCACAGGCTGAGCCTGCGCGTGTTCCGCCGGGTGCAGCTATCTGCCAGGCCAAGGTGGCTGCTCAGAGGAGGGGAGGGACACCCGTGGGTCTCAGGCGCTTGACTTACATGCATAATTTGTCGCCTCACCTCCTTGTGAGGCAGGAATTCTTGCTTGGTGTACTGGGTGGTCTTGCTTCCTCTCTCTGGGAGTTTTGTGTGTCTTCTTTCTCCATCTCACAGCTGACATCTGCTAGAATAGCTGTAACCCACTCTGCAAAGGGGGGCTGGTCACCTCCACTGCACCACTGGGACCTCAAGGTCACACACGTGGCCAGTAGTAAACAGCACGTTCAGTCACACCTCTGTGTCGTGACCCTGGCACAGGGGAGCACTAGATTGGGTGTCAGGAGCCCTGAGACCCGGCCAGTCCTCCTCCACTGACCTTCCCACTTTAACCTAACAATTTTCCTTTCTGGACCCCATATTAAATGATAGCTTCATTTGTAATGCTGACCTTCATTAAATGTTGTGGCCTCCTAACAGAGCTACCGTTCCTCCCTCTGTTCTGATGAAGAAACTGAGGCACCGAGGGTGTTTCCCAAGGCCACGGAGTGGGTGGCCAAGGAGGCCACCAAGGGCTCTTTCAGAACCCAAATCCCTGCTGCCCTTCTGACCCTGCAACTTCTATACTGGCCACTAGGTGTCAGCCCAAGACAAGCCAGACGGGCCATGTCCCCAGCACCGGGCAGGGCCTTCCAGAGCCCCACCTGGGCCTGAAGTGTGTTAAAAAGCTCGTTAAACAGAATCCCCTGCTGCTGTGGGCTGTCCAGATGACCAGACATTGAAGGAAGGAGAGACTCCCCTGACTCCATTACAGACTCTGCTGGGCTCCATTTCACTCAACTTGCTTATTTTCACTACTCCCCCTTCCTCTCCCGCCCCGAAATAACAGATGCAGAGTTCTCCAGGGGAGCAGACTGGGCGCCAAAAGGTAGGTGTCTGCATCTGGGCCATGTGGGTAGAGGGCAGGACACATGCAGGGCTGGAGGGACTGGATGCTGGGGCAGGGTGCCTGGACGTGTCTGGAAGGTTCCATGAGATCTGAAGAGACGCGATTGAGAATCAGCTTTGGGCTCTACTGGGCTGGACCCTGGGGGGGGGGTATGCTTTCAGAGAGCCCCAGGCTCAGAGGGTGATTAGCAAGGGTGTGCGCACGGATCAGCTGTGGCAGCGACGTGGCGTGAGGGAGAAGGGGGCCTGGAATGTTCCTCTGGAACCAGGACCTGCTGGGGGTGACGAGGAAGCCGTTAATGACCGCTGTGACAGCAGGTGTGAATCCGGACGGTTCCAAGTGCCTGGTCTGTTCCAGGCCCTGGATCACGTGGACACCCTGCTAACGGGGATACGGGGCAGAGGGGACACTTTAGGAAGGGATGGTGGAGCCCTGCATTCTATCAGGTAGGTGTCTCCACCCGTGTCTCACGAGACACGCTCCGCTCCCGTGCCGTTTGCCGGCTGAAGCCAGAGCGGCACCAACAACAGGACCAGCCGTTCTTCTCACGGGCGGCGGCGGCGCTCACGGGCGGGGCTCCGTGGCCTAGGCCAGGAACCGCGCTGGGCGGTGTCCTCCGGTACTTTTGTCACTGCCATGACGAAATTCCTCCCTTTGGCTTGGCCCTTGTCTGGTCATTTGTGTGAGCTTTGTGACTATTACAAAATGCTCGAGACAATCAGCTTATAAAGAGAGAAGGGTTGCTTGGGCTCCAGCTGCAGAGGTTCCGAAAGCCCACCCTCACGTCTTCCTGTTGTACTGTGCCTACTGCGAGGCAGCGAATCGCGGTGGGAGCGCTGTGGAAAAGCAAGCTGTTTACCTCATGGCAGGAAAGCAAAAGGAGAGGAAGAGGAGATCAGGGGGACACAGTCCTCTTCAAGGACACAGCCCCAATGACCTCTGTTGGAGACAGCTCCACAGTACCGGGATGAACCTCCAAACCAGGCACGCTTGTGGGAGGGTGGGGTTTATTTGAAGCTTGCAGATCCAGGGGAAGATCCACTGGTGGTGGAAGAAGCTGAACCCCGTTCATGGATCCAAGCCGAGAGACACAGCCAAGCGGCCAGCAGCAGGGGCCCGGGCAGAGCTCAAACACTCTGCCTACCTTAGGCTGGAAATCAAATCTGCCCCTTAGGGCTGGGCCCCAGCGTCCGCTCCCAGTGACGCCATCTAAGTCCATGGCCTTTCAGTGACTTGCCACAAGTCTTCAGCTCTTAGGGACCCATCGCTCCCAAGTAGCGCCACCCTGAGACCAATACCGTAAATCACGGGCCTCTGTAGGACATTCAAGACCCAAACTTACAGTCCTCATGTTGTTTCTGCTGGCAAAGTGTGCACACAGGTGTGTGGTTCTGCACACCTACCTGTATGCGTGTGCACGCACACACACACACACACACACACACACACACACAGGCGCGCACACAGGCCTGACACGTTGAAAATAAGTGTCATCTGCAGAGTTTGTAATCTCCAGCCCAAGAATGTTCCACGTATTATTTTTAGTCCAACGCGTGGGAGAGAAAGCTGCCTTTAGGCTAATTATTTATGAGCCGTTGCTTCTCCACACTTTCCCCTGTCTTGGCCCCAAGTCAGGAAGGCCCCAGTTCTATCAGTGGCTTCAGCCTGCTTGTTTGTATAAACAGAATAATTAAGATTTATTAAATTTGCAGCTGCCTACACATTTGCCAGCTTGGTGCCACCTAATGCTCGCCTGCGGCCCTCGGACACACGAAGCCTAAGTGCTTCCAAGTTGCAGTTGGGCTGTGAGCCACTCAGATCCTGCCTTGGCCCCGAAGTATGATGTCACCTTCCCTCAACTTGCTCTTTCTACTTGAAGAGCTGGCCAGGGCTGCTTGCCCCCGGACACACTGGGGCAGCATGCAGGAGGTGCAGCGGGCATCTTGCGGGCATTGCACGGTTGGGCTGTGGCACTTGGGCAAGCAGTGCCCGTTTTGTGGCCACATTTAACAGGCTTTAAGAGTCAGAGGGTTTGACAGGTTCTCCTCTCTGGAAGGTGACTGTCTGTTCCCATCTACTTCACCCACTGAGGGCTTGGCATGGTTTCCTTCCACCTCCCACCCTGCCCAGGACATCAGCCACCTGGGGTTCCATTAACTCAGAGTCTCTGCTTCCTGTTGTCTTTTGTTTGGTTTGCTTTAGCCACACTGATGGGGTTAACTTAGACCACCAGTTTCAGGCAGCCCTGGCCTGGGGCTCAGAGTCTCAGGAAAGAGGCTTTGTTCCTTCTCTTCTGTCTTGGTCTCCCTTTTCTTTTCTTTCTTTCTTTTTTCTTTTTTTTTTTTTTAATTTTTTTAGAGGTAGGGTCTCTTTCTAGCCCAGGCTGACCTAGAATTCACTCTAGTCTCAGGGTGGCCTCAAACTCACGGCAATCCTCCTACCTCTGCCTCCTGAGTGCTGAGATTAAAGGTGTGTGCTGCCACGCCTGACGCTGGTCTGCTTTTTCTTTGATGTGTTTTATTTCTCACCTGTTATCCCCACTGAAGGTACCACCCCATGCACCAGCTTTAAGCTTTTCTCCTTCTTTCCTTTCCTTTCCTTTCCTTTCCTTTCCTTTCCTTTCCTTTCCTTTCCTTTCCTTTCCTTTCCTTTCCTTTCCTTTCCTTTCCTTTCCTTTCCTTTCCTTTCCTTTCCTTTCCCTCCTCTTCTTCCTCCTCCTTCTCTCTCTCTCTCTCTCTGGTTGGGGGGTGGTGACTTTTTTTGTTTGTTTGTTTTTTGAGGCAGGGCTTCACTCTAGCCCAGGCTGACTTGGAGTTCACTTTGTAGTCTCCAGATGGCCTTGAACTCATGGTGATCTTCCTACCTCTGCCTGCCGGTTACTGGAATTGAAGATGTGCACCACCACGCCAAGCTGATATTTGTTTCTGAGACAGTGTTGCGTAGCCCAGGCTGGCCTAGAACTGTCTGTGTAACTAAGGATGACTTTGAATTTCGGCTCCTCCTGCCGCCACATGAGCACAGTGCCCGGTTTACGCAGTGCTGCACCCAGGCCCTTGTGCCACACCGCACTCTACCAACTGGGTCATGTCCTGGTCCCTCAGCGTGGGCTTTTCAGTGCAGTGCTCGGCTGTAGTGGTGGCTCTTTCCTTATTGGTGGTAGGATATCGATGCTTACCTTCTGTCAACAAGCGCCTTAGAGTAGATGAGGTTCTTAGTCTGTCCTGTCATTGCACAGTGAGGACTGGCCCTCATACGGAGTCACCTGGGAGCAGCAGTGTTTTTTTCCATGGTGGAATGCATCTTTCTCACAGCTAGGGCTTTTTTTTGTTTTTTTTCGAGGCAGGGTCTCACTCTAGCCCAGGCTGACCTGGAATTCACTATGGAGTCTCAGGGTGGCAATCCTCCTACCTCTGCCTCCCGAGTGCTGGGATTAAAGGCGTGCGCCACCATGCCCGGCAATAGCTAGGACGTTTTAAAGCCAGACTGCGCATGGCACTGTGATGGACACTTGGGTGGCAGGTGTGGACACTCACGACCTCCTCCATTGCAGAGAGAGGACACATCCTCCCACTTCCTGCCTGGGTGGGGCTGAGGCAGGGGTGATGTCACCTACTGTGAGTTACCATGGAGCGCAGCAAAAAACTCAAATCTAGACCAGGCGTGGTGGCGCACGCCTTTAATCCCAGCACTCAGGAGGCAGAGGTAGGAGGATCGCAGTGATTTCAAGGCCACCCTGAGACTACGTAGTGAATTCCAGGTCAGCCTGGGCTAGAGTGAGAACCTACCTCGAAAACCAAGCAACAAAAAACAACCCTCAAATCTGCTGCTTCCTTGCTCACAGTCAAAGGGCTGGGGTTGGCTCAGGCCACTCTGTCTCTGACCTTTGAAAGAGGAAGGCCCTGGAGCCTGTCTCTCCATCCACACACGTCAGCAGAGAGCAGCTGGACATTGGTGTGGTGTTAAAGCCTTAACCATAGGGTATTTGACGCCTGACCCTCCCCTCCACCTCTGTCTGGTCAGTGCAGGGAGCTCATTTCCTTGCTGTCCCTGGCCTCAGGCAGCACTGAGCCCTGACTGTGTCCCCACCAACCAACAGCTTCTCTGACCGTCTTCTCAGTCCTCATCCTGGTGCTTCTCCCTTGACTCCATGTTGATACGTGACTCCATGTCGATAGTGCTAATGGTTCAACCGACAGTTCATATTTAAAATATTTTCACTGTGCCAGTAGTTTTATTTTTTTTCTTAATGAATAGACTGCTCTGTTTTGTTTTGTTTTGTTTTGTTTTGTTTTGTTTTGTTTTGTTTTGTTTGAAGTAGGCTCTTACTCTAGCCCAGGCTGACCTAGAATTCACTATGTAGTTTCACGGTAGCCTCAGATTCACAGTGATCCTCCTGCCTCCCAGTGCTGGAATTAAAGGTGTGTGCCACCATACCTGGTAAAATTAATAAGACTATGTTTTAAGTAGTTTAAGGTTGATAGGAAACTTGAAAAAAGCATAAGGCAGAGCACTCCTCTCCTCCCTCTCTCCTCATCCCCTCCCCGTTTACTAGCACCTTATTGAGGCAGCACATCAGTTATAGCTGCCGGACCGTCATTACCGACCGAAGCCCGCAGTCTGCAGTGGACTCACCTCTGGGCTGTGCATTCCCACCACTTGGACAGATGTATAGCGACACGCACACACGTCATAGGATTGTACATAATAGTTTCCTCTGTTCTCTGCCCACTCTCCCCTCCCACGTCCCTCAAGCCCTGGCAGCTGCAGAACTTCCAGTATCCATGGCCCTGTCCTTTTACAATGCATAGTTGTACCTGTTCAGTATTGATTTACTTGTAACGGGAGCGAGAGAGAATGAGAATGGGTGCACCAGGGCCTCTAGCCACTGCAAACAAACTCCAGATACTTGTGCCTCCTTGTGTGTATGGCTCTGTGTGGGCTCTGGGGAACGGAACCCGAGTCGTTAGACTTTGCAGACAAGTGCCTTAACTGCTGAGCCGTTTCTCCTGTCCTTCCCGGTGACTTCTGCATATGGGACGTTTCCACCTGTGTTGACAGCTGGGTGTGCTACTGTGCACGGTCTTTTTTAGAGACTCTGCTTTTGAGGTAGGGTCTTACTCTAGCCCAGGATAGCTTTGAACTCACTGTGATCTTCTACCTCAGCTTCCCAAGTACTGGGATTAAAGCTTTCTCAGTCCAGGATCTGATCCAGGGCCACACATTCCATTTGGTTGTCATGTCTTGCTAGTCTGCTCTGCTTTGGAATGATTCCTTGGACTTTCTTTCTTTCTTCCTTTTTCACCTTAATTGTTTTGAACGTAGGCCAGGTAAGCTGGAACATTACTCCATTGGGCTTCCTACATGTCTCCTTATGGTGGCATTGGATTACGCATTTCTGGTACTTTCTTTATAGAAAGCAATTTTTTTTCAAGGCAGGGCCTCACTGTAGCCCAGGCTGACCTGAAACTTACTCTTTAGCCCCAGGCTGGCCTTGAACTCACAGAGATCCACCCAAGTGCTATGGCTGAAGGTCTGTGCCACCACACCTGGCTTTGCTTGCATATTTCCAGCAGGAATGCCAGGAGACATGCTGAGATTTTCCTCGTTTTAACTTACTGGAAGGCTGTGACGGCAGTGTGCCCGGCGTTGGCCGTGAAACTCTGCCCCTGGCTCTGGTGGTAACACCTTTGTAGCTTTTCCTCTATCACGTCACTGCAGCCCGTGAGGAGCCTGTGGGGCGTGGCACAGGCAGGTGCTGGGCACACCTGCCTCACGCAGAGCTGCCACGCGATGACCAGGTGAGCCTGGCCGGGGCCTGGATGGATGTGCCCGGGCTCCTCTCCGCCCTGGGCCTCGCCTGCGCTTCTGGTACCCTGTGGAGTGTAGGGACGAAGGTGTCCAGTCCGTGGGTAGGCCAGCTAGGAAATACGTGACCCCTAGTAGTTTCCGGAGCAGCAGGGAAACAGCGGCAGGGTACCGCTGATGCGGGGTGACTGGGGAGCCCCTCAGCATATGGCATGGGGGCGCAGGCCTGGCCTGGCGCTGAGGGAGCGGCTGTCCGTTCACTCCTCGAGGCCTTGGGCTGGCCTGGAGGCGACTTCGTGGTAGACAGCGAGGCCCAGCGGGTCCTGGGAAGGGCCTGAGCCGCAGAGGTGACGGGCGCCCGCGCCCCAGGCTCCCGGCCACGGTGGGCCAGCCTCAGCAGACCAGGCTGGGACCCTTGAGCTCCAGGGACTTGTGTCGATGTTTTAGCGGCCATTTCTTTTGAGGAGTGCCATGTGGGATGGTGGAGGGGCCTGAGCTGGAAGTTGAGTCCCTGTGTGAGCTTTCCCCAGGGACTCTCCTGTACCTGGTTCTTCCTTCGTAAAAACAGATTGAGACGCCGGGCATGGTGGCGCACGCCTTTAATCCCAGCACTCGGGAGGCAGAGGTAGGAGGATCGCCGAGTGTTCGAGGCCACCCTGAGACTACAGAGGGAATTCCTGGTCAGCCTGGGTTAGAGTGAGACCCTACCTCGAAAGACCAAGCAAAAAAAAAAAAAAACAGACTGAGGGAAGCGGGCCTCCCACAGCAGCTGGAAGTGGAAGGAAGCCCATGGCCCAGGTAGAGTCAGGCTCCTGGCCGTGGATTGAATTGCTGACAAGAGGAGGCCTCGTGTCTGGGTGGAGCACAGGGACAGTCAAAGCACCCTGGACAGCAGACAGCGAAGGGATGGAAAGGCGATGGCTCCCTGGAAACATGTAGTGGGTTTGACCTCACAGGCGAGGAAGGTCTCTGAAGGCAAAGAACTCACACTGGCGTTAAGTGGACCAGGTAGACTGGAGGCAGAGGGAGGGAGGGCTGTGCAAAGGAGAAGAGAGAGGGCAGTGAGGCAGGAAGCGCATTCCTTTCTGATAATGGGTCTGGAGAGGCTGGTGTGGGGGAAGCAGAGCGGCCCCTTTGCCCCAGCACCCGTCAGTTAGAGGAAAAAGGAAATGAGTTCTCATCAGCACCATCTATGCCTGTTAAAGCAGAGCATGCCATGCCTCATATACCCTTTGCAATTTGATTTTCTGGTGTCATTCTTCCTGTCCCCCAACAGCCGAAGGAACCTAGTGTTTGGATCAGCAACAATAGCTTCATAAGAAAATCCTGAAATGTGAGCTGTAGTTCTATAGTTGGAGGTGTAGATTTTGTTTTGTTTTGTGTTTGGAGGTGGGGTCTCACTCTAGTCCAGGCTGACCTGGAGTTCACTATGGAGTCTCAGGATGGCCTCAAACTCACAGGGATCCTCCTGCCTCTGTCTCCTGAGTGCTGGGATTAAAGGTATATACCACCACGTCCCACCTGAGGTGTATATCTTAATAGAATTAATTATTATTATATGATTGACATGTTATAATGTCGAATGCAGCGCCATAGGTGACTGGGATATTTATAAAGGCAAAGGAGTTGATCTTGGAGAAGATATGACAAGAGAGGGGCCACACTGCATCATTATAGAAGTTGATTACTGGCTATGGCTGGTTGGTCTTTATCAGTTAGTATTTTTTAAATATATTTTTATTTATTTATAAGCAGAAAGAAAGAGAGATTAAGAGAATGGGCTCTCCAAGACCTCTTGCCACTGCAAATGACACTTTATGCATCTGGCTTTACGTACTAGGGAATTAAACACCGGTCTTTAGGCTTTGTTAGAAAATACCTTTAACCATTGAACAATCTCACCAGCCTTATTTGTTAGTATTTTTATTTAAAAAAAATAAAATATAAAAATATTTTTTTATTTATTTGAGAAAGAGGCAAAGAAAATTTGTGAGTATGGGCATATCAGGGCCTTCTGCTGCTGCAAACGAACTCTAGATGCTTGTGCCACTTTGTGTATCTGGCTTTATGTAGGGGGTTGGGGAATTGAACCCAGGTCATAAGACTTTTTTGGTTAGTTCTGAGTAGGGCACAGTTAGTACTTTGTGGGGAAACTGAGGCATGGAAAGCCTCTTGGAACTAGAAAGAGTGACAATTGTCAACGTCCTTGTTAGCTTCTTAGGTTTTTCTTAGAAGCTCTGTGTGTGTGTGTGTGTGTGTGTGTGTGTGTGTGTTTGCATGCTCATACGCACGTGAGTACACACACGTGTATATGTGTTCTGGGCATTTGAGAGTCACATTAAGGTATATACCTTTTATGTGAGAAATCCTTTGTACTTTTTATTTTAAAGAACAACTTAGAATTTAGGGTTCTGGAAGTAAGAGGTGGGCTCTTGAGCAGTGGCTGAGTTGGTCAGCCACAGACACCCTCTGAAGGAGTCCAGCAGTCCAGTGCTGGCCAATTCTTACAAATGTAATGTACCTGGACCTTCAAAGCTGGTGGTGGAGGGCCGGGACCAGGCCATGGGCTCATTTGCACAAGCAAAGCACCAGCTCCGAGAATGGTGGAGCCAGGGAGACCAGGGAAGGGCCATCAGAACCAGCGTCTCCAGTTGGAAGGCGCTGGATTACAGGGTTCTGTGTGGATGCAAGCCCAGGCTGGGTGAACCCATAGCATGCTGTCTTGCTCTTCTGTCCCTGTCCCTGTCCCTGTCCCTGTCCCTGATGGGTCACTGGAGATTTGAATTAGACAAAGTCATCAGGAAATGGCATGAATCACCCCCGGCTGCATCCCGCAGCTCCACCTGGGAGCGCTTGGCAAACTGTCCCAGCCAGCTGCCTCCCCTGGGATCTCAACCTCCTTCAGCTCCATAGACAGTGTGTTATGCTGTGCTCCCAAAGTTACAGTGAATGAATACAGCCAGGAGCAACTCCTCATGAGTGGGTTCGAAGCAGCCTGACTTCAGAGTTGGGGTTTGAGGAGTTTGGCAAGTGCAAAATTTGAGCTGCAGCACAGTTGGGTGTTGGCCTCTGTAGGAGATGGTTGGGTCCAGAACATGCACAAGATGGCTCAGATATGAGAGGTAAAGATATAAAAGTGTCCAGGGTGGAACCTCCCAGAAATACGTGGTTAGCAATGTTTCTTTGTTTCCATCATCATTGTTACCACCACTGCTGCCACCTCTACCATCTTAGTCTTCATCACATCCTTATTATCATCACTTAGTATCATCAGTCATTGCCACCACCATCACCACTGCCATCATCATCATATTCCTCACCACTATCAGCATCACCACGATCACCATCACTAACAGCATGATCACCACCATCACCATCACCATCAACATGATCACCACCATCACCATCACTATCAACACAATCACCACCATCACCATCAACATAATCACCACCATCACCATCACTATCAACACGATCACCACCATCACCATCACCAACAACATGATCACCACCATCACCATCACCATCAACATGATCACCACCATCACCATCACTATCAACACAATCACCACCATCACCATCAACATGATCACCACCATCACCATCACTATCAACACAATCACCACCATCACCATCAACATGATCACCACCATCACCATCACCATCAACATGATCACCACCATCACCATCACCATCAACATGATCACCACCATCACCATCACTATCAACATGATCACCACCATCACCATCACCATCAACATGATCATCACCATCACCATCACTATCAACATGATCACCACCACTATCATCACTATCAACACGATCACCACCATCACCATCACCATGATCACCACCATCACCATCACTATCAATGTGATCACCACCATCTTCACCTTCATGGATGTTAGAGAGGTCTGTCAGGTTTTGGGGCTCGTGAATCTGCTTTCAGGTGACATTGGTGGTAGTGATGATGAAGAAAAGGAGAAGAATGAAGGGGATGAGGGAAAGGAGGAGAAGAAAGTGATGCTGAGTCGAGCATAGTGTTGCTTCTGTGGCAGCTGTTCTTGATTCGGGGGCCATGGAGATGATTAGCTGAAGATGATGTTAGGAATCCGGACTCGGGATGTCAGCGGCTGTTCAGTGCCTGCCATGTCTCAGGCTCCCTCTCAATCACCCCATTCTGTCACGTGGTGGCCATTAGTACCCCAATCTCTAGATGAGAAATCTGAGATTTAGCAAGTTGACTGGCCATCTCAGGACTCTCAGCAAGTACTCACATCTAGATGTCTCTCAACTTGTGACATGGTTCTGTCATGGTGAAGATGTCATAAGTTGAAAATGTCCTAATAGCAAAGCGCATGTAATGCAGCTGCCCTAAAGAACACCCCAGCGAGCTGCATAGTGCCCTGCAGAGGGCCAGTCATCCACCTGTGTCATTGCCTGCCTGGTGGGGCACTGCTGCTTGCTCCCACTGCCCAGTGTCTCAAGAAGGTATTGACTGCTCAGGAAAAGAGCAAAATTCAAAACCCGAAGTATAGCTTCTACTGAATATATATATATTACATTTTACACCATCATCAAGTTGGAAACCATCATATAGTGGGGACTTCTGGTCCACCTTTCACCTTTCTTTCATGGCTAGAGTGGTTGAGTAATGTGCAGAGGTCTTTGTTTAAGGCAAAACTCACGTTAGGGGTTGGGGAGAGAGGTGAGTGGGCAAAGTGCTTGCCTTGCAAACATGAGGACCTGAGTGAATCCCCAGAATCCATGTGAACATACTGAGCATGGTGGCATGTCCTTGTAATCCCAGCGCCGGGGAGGCAGAAGCAGGCCGATCTCTGGGGCTCACTGGCCAGCCAGTCTAGCCTAATGGATGAGCTCCAGGTCGGCGAGAGACTTTCTCAAAAGAAAGCAGATGGCATCCCTGAGGGACGCGCCGGTGCACATGCACACAAACTCATGCCAGGCCACTTCGCAGATGGGCAGACTGAGGGAGCTGTAGTTGTGCAGTGGGTCCAGTGTGTCCCCGTGCGCCCTGGTGCCAGGTCCTCAGCCACTCATGGCCTGTTCTGTGTTGGTTTGCAGAGCCGGCGGCGGTGGCGGGGTCCCTGCTCACTCCTGCGCAAGGCGTGCCGCGTGGCGCTGCCCCTGCAGCTGCTCCTGCTGCTGCTGCTGCTGCTGCTCTTCCTGCTGCCCGCGGGCCGGGAGGAGCGCAGCTGCGCGCTGGCCAACAACTTCGCCCGCTCCTTCGCGCTCATGCTCCGCTACAACGGCCCTCCGCCCACCTAGCCCGCTGGGCCAGCCAGGTGACCCGCATGCTTCTCCCGAGACTGTCTGCTGGGGAGACTGGACCCCACGGGCCAGAGATCCAGAGCTGCTTCCGCACAGATGCTGCACTTGTTCCTGGAACAAACTTGCTTTTCTACATTGTTTCTATTTATACTCAGTGTACTAATGTACAGACTTTTTTATACGCCATGTACGGACATGCTCGGTGGGGAGAGCTTCCTAGGTGCTGCCTAGCGGTGGGGGCAACCCCAGCAGTGTTTTTCTCTAGCGGAACTTCATGGCACTTTGAGGCCTTGGCCTACGGTCAGTTCTGGACGTCACGGATCGGAGGCGGCGACCCTCACGCCCTGTGTTACCGCAAAGGCCTCTGGGCCTGAGTGCGGGTGAGCAGAGCGGGCCCCGCTCAGCCCGGGGCTCTTGTGGCCCTGGAGCAGAAGTCAAAGGGTGACCGGAGGCAGGCGTGGTGATAGTGACGTGGCGAATGACAGAGGGATACCAAGGGAGCGGCCAGTGGAGGAGCTGGGAGAGGGGCAACTGGAAAGGCACCAGCGAGCGGCGCTGCGTGCCGGAGCCTCGCTGCCTCTGATAGCACACGTGTGAGGGCCTTCGGGAAGGGCTGGACTTCACGTGTTTCAGGGAGAAAGAAAGAGGAGAGGGACTGGATTTTTAATTTTTTTTTTAAAAAAATTTATTTATTTATTAGAGCCAGCAACAGGGAGAAAGAGAGAAAGAGAAGAGAGAGAGAATGAGAATGAGGGCACCAGGGACCTCCAGCCACTGCAAACAAACTCCAGACACATGCACTACCATGTGCATCTGGCTTATGCGGGACCTGGAGAATCGAACCTGGGTCCACAGGCTTTGTAGGCAAGTGCCTTAACTGCTAAGCCGTCTCTCCAGCCCTGGATTTTTTTTTTTTAATTTTTATTTCCATGCACAAGGGCAGAGCATGGTGGCCTATTACAGACCCGGGAGGCCTGTGCCATTCTGCTGCTGTTGCCAGAGCATGAGGTAAGGGACAGAGGAAGCCCCACCAGGGCCAGGGATCAGGACCCAAGACAGAGAGAGCTGGCCTGTTTGCAAGGATCTCTTCCCTTCCCAGAAGGGACTCTGCAGACAGGCAGGTCTGTGAGCCAATCATGTCCCACCTAAATCCCCTTGGGGGCCCAGGCGCCTGGATCCGGCCTCTCCAGTCAGAACCAGGCTAGACTGGCTCAGTACATTCCCAGGAGGTGTCTGCAGACTCCAGGTTGTGTACAAAGCATGAATAACTTCCTCACCAGGGAATTCTGGGATGATTCCTAAGTGCTTTAAAACTGGATCATGCTTTCCTGAAACCAATAGTAAATATTTACCTTTCAGAAAATCCTTTATTCCACCTTCAATCCCCCTTAGAGATGGTTTTTGTCTGCCACTGGGGGAGAATGTCCTCAGGCTTTCCGTGTCATTAGCTCGGGAGTCACAATGATATCAAACCCAGAGGTGAGACCCTAAGAGTGTCCTGACTCCCAGGTCACTGCCCTCACGCCCACACACGAAGGCAGGTCACTTTTCTCCAGGTGGGCCTTCCCCGCATCCAGGGACTTCACTGGAAAATCGGGTGCTGGTGAAGCCAGACCTCTGGGCCAAGCCCCAATGCACACCGAGTTGATCAGTCCTGCCCTAGCCCAGAGCTGTGGCGGGGACTTTGAACACTTTCGTCAGCACTCTTCCACTTCACAGATGAGAACTCTGAGGCCCCTCGTGGGGAAGAAACTCACCCATGACACCACACGGCGAGAGGCTGCAAGGCCGGAACTGGAGTAGCCACCGTAGCCCTTAGGAAGTGCCCTGGGCATTGTGCCATAGCCCCCCCCCATCATCAGCCACTCAGAATGAGAAAGCTGGGCAGGGGGGATGTCCCAGTGGCAGAGTGCTTGCCTAGCATGTGTGAAGCCTGGCTTCCAAACAAACAACAACAAAACCCAAAGGAGGGTTGTTTGCCATGGTGTGGTCATGTCACATGGGATTGGAGAAACTGCAAACCTGTGGGTGGTGGGTGGGGGTGTCTGTATTTTAAAAATTTTGATAATGACGCTGTGCGGTCTGCTTGTTTGCATAACTGTTTTTTTATAGAGAAGATTGCTATTTTCATTACTTTCATATGAATACAGTTGTAATATGACATACTAGTGCTTTCTAAATGTGACCTCTTTTGCTTCAAGTGGGGCAAGACACTTGCTACTTTTGGGACATTGCTCCAAGCCTCCATAACAGCAGCGACGAAGAGCTAGAGGTGCCATTTGAGAGAATGCGTGCGTGGGTGTGTGCGTGCGTGCGTATTTGTGTGTATACATTTGTTGATTCTCTCCTGGACCAGGCTGCTCCCCCTCCCAGAGTGCTTTTTATCGTGTGTGTGTGAGTGTGTGTGTGTGTGTGTGTGTGTGTGTGTGTGTGTGTGTGGTGTATTGTTCCTTTGTCCTATGGACAGAGGGGTCTTAGTAAGACATGGAACTACTGTAGCCAAGCCCAGGTGAGGGTGTGTGTGTGTGTGTGTGTGTGTGAGAGAGAGAGAGAGAGAGAGAGAGAGAGAGAGGGAGGGAGGGAGGGAGGTGGGGTTGGGGGGAGGAGGCCCCAAGCAGGTAAGATTAATGTCATTTTGGTCCCCTTCCTGTGCCCTCCTCCCTGCCCTTTTCTTCCTGTCCTCTGGGCACAGGACAACACATGCAGGACTCCAAGTTCATAAGGATGGGCACGGAGCGGGAGGGTCAAGACAGTCGTGAGGCCCACAGGTCTCGGTGGTGCCTGCTGCGGGGGGAGCGGGCAGAGGGACTCTGGCCACCTGGCCACCAACACAAAGCATGCCTTTCGATGAAGGAGCCTGCTGTGCTGAGGTGACTGACCCCTGGTGCCTCCACCTCTTTCTCACTCTGTTCCACCCAGTCTGATAGTCCTGAACCTACCTGGGAAATGAAAAGCTGAGGCTTCAAGCTGGAACGCCACTTGCCCATGTCCAAGTGGGATTTGAACCCAGAGTAGTTAGGTTCCATACCCCAAAGAGGGCTTTGGGCTGGTGCCACCATGCCACCATTCCTGCAGCCTCTGGGGGTACACTGTGCAGGGTGGGGGCTCTGTCCTCAGGACCCAAGTGGAGTTTCCTTCTTGCCAGCCTCCTGCAGATGGCCCCGAGGCTCTGTGGCTCTGTGAGGTATCACCTTGGCAGCACCCCCCGCCCCGCCTTGCAGGTCATCTGTGATCAGCCTCACACTGCCCAGCGAAGTAGGCCTTGCCATCCACCTGACTGCTCAGCCCTTCTCTGCCCCTCTGTGAGATCCTCAGTGTGAATGACAGTGGCCCCAAGGCTCAGAACAGGGCAGGGACTTCAGCAGGGTTTGGGGAACTGTATGAGAAAGCTAGAGGTAAGCATGTTTCTGGGGCTCCAGCGTCCTTCTCTGTACAGAGGAACTAGAGGCCTGGACAGCATTACCTAGCCAGTTCCATCCCTTGGGCTCTGTTGGCCTCAGACTTCCGGCAGGGCGAGGGAAGACAACTGGGGACCTCTGCCGCCTGGACCTCGTGAGCTGCTCCTGGCAGGCCAGGTACTAAGGGTGTGAGCCACCATGTAAGGGTGCTCAGGCTGCATTCAGGTGGCAAGAGAGGACAGACAGAGGTGATCCCCCTCTTCCCATGCAGGTTGGAGCCAGGGCCTGGTCCTGGGCAAAGGACTTCTGTAGAGGTTTCCGAGCTCCCATCTGCTCTTGAGCTGGTCCAGTGGGCAAGGTCAGATAGGGGAGCAGGATAGAGAGGAGCAGAGGCCAGAGACCATGGGGCTCTGTGCTATTAAACAGACACCAAGTGGCCACGTTGCCAGATTTAACACTGCGCATGTTTACCACAGTTAAAGAAGGGCAGAAGGGTTGGAAAGATGGCTTAGCAGTTAAAGCACTTGCCTGCAAAGCCTAAGGACCCATATTCAGCTCTCCAGATCCCATGTAAGCCAGGCGCACAAGATGACACAAGCACACACGGTTGTATATGCACACAAGGTGGCACGTGCGTCTGGATTTTCATTACAGTGGCTGGAGGCCCTGGCATGCCAATTCTTTCTCTCTCTCGCTCTCACAAAAAAGGCCAGTTGGCCTTGCCTCAAAAAAGGAAGAGGGGGGGAAGAGGAGGAGGAGGAACAGAGAGGAAGAGCAAGTGAGGGAGAGGTAGAGAGAAACAAGGAGAGATGCGGGAAGAGAGAGGCTGCCCCTTTACAAGGTCTTTGTTTTCCCCCCAAACAAAGCCCAGCTACAAAGTTTTCACTAGCCAAAGACAGTGAAAAACCAGGAAAATTGTCCTGAGTTTCTCCTCCATGGGCTTTTGTTTCTCACGTTCTGTTCTTCCCACTTGATGGGGTTCAGGGGCCTTTAGGAAGTGAGGGCTTCTTTTATGGTTTATGTCTGTTTTGGGGGTCCAAGCTGGACAGTACTCAAAGTTGCCCCCCCACCAGATGCAGTGTGCTCTCTGGGGAGACAGAAGTGCTGACTAGAGCGAGGAGAGCAGCCTGAGGGCCCCTGTGCGAGGCTCCCACAGGGAAACACGCAGAAGTAGGATGCGGGCACCGTGGGGTCAGGATCTGCGGCACTGGCTGGGGAGAGGCAGGAGTCTGACCACTGTCTGGCCAGCTGTCAGAATAAAATAAGTGTCACTGGCCATCTGGGACCCTACCCCACACCTGTGGCCAGAAGCGCTCTGGCCCCACGTGGTGCTCTTTCTTGGAGCCAGGCATGCTGGGATATCACGGTGAATGAAACCCAGACACTGCCCCCGGGTTCTCACTCTCTCCCTTTCTCCTCCTTGTAAATAAATAAAACACTTTTAAAAAAGAAGTGAAGGGCTTTTATAGACTCATTGCATCTTTGTGTCTGCTTTGCAGGTTGGGACACTGAAGCTAAGCAGTTTCCACTCTCTTAGTAAGCTCTGGGAATTGGTCCCAGGAGTGAAGGTGGATCTGCACTTTCTGGGGCAGGAGGATCCTGTCCAGTGCCCTGCAGAGTTGACTGGGAACTCTACTGTTGAAGGTCATATGACCTTGGGCCCATATCCTGTCAGCTCCCCTACCTATCAGAACAGGGCTATCAGCCAGGGAGTCTCTTGTGCTACTTGGAATGTTAGGGCTCTAGGACCATGAAGATGGGCTCTAGTCTGGAGGAGAAGCTCTTACTGTCAGCTGCAGGGAGCTGGGTTGCCCTGGCCTGCCAACTTTGGATAAAAGAACCTGGGGCACACTCTCTGCTCTCATCATGGAAATTCTAGAGATAGGCCGTTTCTGGCACCAATATATCAGCTGAAGGATGCTGTAGCCAAAGGGTGGCGAATCTCTTTTCTTATGGTCTTGGTCTCCTCATGGTCCAAGATGGCTGCTCCACCCTAATTTTTCATCTGGCTCCTAGGCAGGAGGAAGAGGAGTGAGTCTGCCTTCCTCATAAGGAATGTTCCAGAAACTCTACGTAGTGACATCTCTTTCTATCTTCTTCGTGGCCAGGACCTCATGACCACAAAGTGCCTGGGAACATGCTCTCCACAAAGCAAGGCTTGTTTAATAAGAAAGAAAGCTAGAGTGGATCAGGTGACTCTTAGATGTTTCTTCTATGGTTGGAGGAAAAAAAATCCGAGCTCATCTTGAGCCCCACAAGTGGGTGTCAGGGTCTGTTAGCAGAATCTGGAGGAGCACCTTGGGGTGCTGAAAATGGCCTCCTTGCTACTTACCAGCCCTGCCAGCCAGAGGAGGTCCCAGAGTCCCTCGGTTGGCTCAGAGGTACTGCAGACATTGTCCCGGGAGACATGGGAGTGGACAAGCAGCCAGAGCTCCTCAGGACTGCTGCCCCCAAATCTCACTGAATGTGGATAAGCTTGCTGCCTTGATCTGGCAGGTGCACTTGGTTTTCTCATAAAAACTCATAAAAACAAATCCTAGAAAGACACAAGGTCTGGGCTTCTCCAGATCAATTCCTTAATCTACCAGGCCACCAAGGCCTCGAAAGGGAAGCAAGCGGCCACCCTACGTGTGACCCTCATTTTCTGAAAGATGGAGTCCAGAAACTTCTATAGCAATGGGTTGTAATCAAAGGAGTTAAGACCAGTCATCACTTCTCCCCTTGGCCCCAAGGTACAAGAAGGCCTCTGTGGGAGGGGGAGTTTGTTTTCCAAAACACACAGACGAGAAAACAAAAGCCTGTGGTCTCCACACATGCCTTACAGGACCACCCATGGGACTCAGCATCTCCCAGCACCAGCCTGCCTTTCGGTTGCTGTGGCAGCATCATAGCTCAGGGAGTGGACCCTGAACCCTCCCCTAGAGAGAAGACAGCAGTCACCAAAAGGGACCTCCTTTTCCCCACAGCATCCTGGCTTCCTTTCTGCAGTGCGAAGCCAGCATCTGGGACATCTGGCCCATCCACTCTTGGTGCTCCACTGGGATAGGGGACAAAGGCCCGCAGCCCACCTTCCCATTGCAGAGAGGAGGGAAGGACAGAGGCATCCATGGAGGGCTTCAATATTTCCTGACTCCTGAGAGCCTCAGATGCTGTGGGGTCATGATCTTATGCTCAGAGGCTGAGCCCAGAGCACAGAGAGGAATAGCAGCTTATCCCAAACACCCAGCTTGCTTATCTCTGGGCCAGGGCGGGGGGCGGGGGGATTCCTCTCTCATTCCTCTGTGTATTCGCACATGTGATTGCGGAGGAGGTATTACTTCTGTGAGAACTCTTTCATGGATGTACGTGTGTGTGCGCATGCGCTCATGCATGTGTGTGACGGGAAGAACAGCCCACTTCCACAGCCAGCTGTGCAGGAGAGCCCACATTCCCCCCGCCCCACATTCAAAGGCCGGCCCTCCTTTTCCAAAGCACCCACCCTAAGGGGCTGCTAGGCCACTGCAGAGGGCCAGGCTCCAGACCTCACCCTCGTTCTCCAGCCTCTACTCCTGAACACCTGGCCTCGCTGACCCAATGCTGGCCAGTCCATGTGGTTGAGACAAGTGTGGCCCGTGCAGTGTGTACCAGGTGGTGATGGACATGTGTTGGAGCACGTGTGTGTGTGTGTGTGTGTGTGTGTGTGTGTGTGTGTGTGCGTGTACATGTGTGTAGATGCCGCATGAGTGTTTTCGGGCGTCCGAAGCAAATTGATTCATTGTTTAAGGCGCTCCACGGCATAAATGGTGCACAGAAGAACCACATCTCCTTGTCATGGTCGTTGTGATTCTAAAACATGCATTTGTGATAAATTAAGCTCTCTGGGAAGGCAGGCAGTACTGCAGCCCAATGAGTGTCTCAGAACATGTGTGTGTTATCTTAGTTCATATCAAGTCCAAAGCCAAGCAAAGGTCGTCTTTGCTCTTGGCTCTGTGGGGAGGGACACGTGGGCGCCTCTCATCCCTTCCCAGGGCTGTTACATGGAGGCTCCTGTTTCTTCCTGTTCACATGAAAAGTGGCAGCGTTCTAAAACACAGTGTGATGTCTTCATTGTTGTTCTATGTTTTATTTTTTAAAAATACATCTGCTGTATGTGTGAAAATAAAAACTTCTATTTTGGTCTATGAGATGCTGTGTGGGTGGGAAGTCCTTTTTTTTGAAGGTGAGGGTACCCAAGGGTGTGAGGAAGAAAACACCATTGGGTTCTTGATGACTTGGGCTGACATTGCCATTTCCAGACATGGTGTGTCTCACTGTGTAAAAACTAAACCCAAGACTACTGCAACTGTGAACATGCACAGTCTCCAGGAGCATCTTCAGAAATGTCCCAGCATCTCTTGACATCACCATTCTCAGTAACAGGTGGGTGGACTTTGAATATTCCCCAACACTGGACTTGCCCCAAGCTAACAGTCACTTCTAATAATGGCCCACCTAACAGCAGTACCAGGAAGAGGAGGAGCATTTACACCCAGCACCTGCGGACAGAAGTGATGTCCACTTCAGTTTAGGACACTTTCCAGTAGGATTTAAAATTAAAAAAAAAAAAAAAAAAAGGCTTTGGGGGCTGGGGAGATGGCTCAGGGATTAAAGACACTTGCTTGCAAAGCTTCCCTGCCCGGGTTCAATTCCCCAGTTTCCATGACAAAGGCAGATGCACAGAGCAGTATATGCATCTGGAATTGGTTTGCAATAGTAAGAGGCTCAGGAGCATCCGTATGCTCTCTCTCCTCATGAATAAATTAAAAAAAGAATTTAAAATAAAAGACAAAGGCTTGGGGAGCTGGGAGACGACTCAGTGGGTAAAATGCTTGCCATGACTTTGAGTACCTGAGTTCCGATCCCCAGACTCCACGTAAAAGCCAGAAACTGGAGGATTTCTATAACCCCAGTATGCCTATGGCAAGAAGGGCGGAAGAGAAAGGAGAATTCCCCAGAAGCTCACAAAGGGAATAAAAGACACTGCCTCAATACAAGCTTGGTGGCCACGCCTTTAATCCCAGCACTCCGGAAGCAGAGGTAGGAGAGGTGTGAATTTGAAGCCAGCCTGAAAGTACAAGTGAATTCCAGGTCAATCTGGAGCTACAGCGAGACCCTTCTTCAAAAATAAAATCAGGCTCCTAAGAGCTTATGACTGAAGTAGGCTTAAAGCTCACCCACCACGGCTCAGGGTGTTTTGCAGAAGAGGGGCCAGAAAGATTGTAAGAGCCACAGGTTGAGACATCATGCCCAGAGGCATTCCCCCCCCCCCAAAAAAAATAACTGCTGCTCCTAAAACGTATAACCCACAACCCCATAGGGAATGCCTGCAGCCCCACTGAGGAGGGTCCCCAGCGGAATGGGGGCAGGGATAAGGGAAAAGAGGGTACCAACACATGATGTGTCCATACAAAATATGTTGATGATGATAATAATAAATAACAGAAAAGAAAGCTAGAAAAGATTTTACTGGGACTGTAGCAGACAGCTTCAGGTTCACTGAGATGAACTTTCAGACCAGGCACTTTATGATATTTATTTATTTATTTTTCAGTGCATTCTCAGATCATGCTTTATTGCTAATATATATATACACACACACATAGGTGCAGAGTTTCCAACTACTTTATGATATTTATTGAAGCTTACAGATCCAGGGGAAGTTCCATAAATGGCAGAAGCTGGCCTGCCTTCACAGGCCCAAGCAGAGAGAGAGAGAGAAGTACAAGCCTAAAGGTCAAAAGCCACAGTACACTTCAGGAACTCCTGCTAGGCACACTTTGTATATCTTTAGATTGAAATCAGAAACCCACCACCACACCAAAAGATCCACCCAGCGACACTGCCTCCAGCCAGGTGGCTGCAGATGCAAACTACAAGCAATAAAGTACTGAGTATATTGGGGGGCATCTATTCTACTCAAACCACCACAGGGACAGTTGGAGAAATTTGAATATGAGCTGTAGGTTGAATAATAGCATTTTATCAACATTAAATTTCTCAATTCTTGTGGTTGAACTATAAAAACAAAATCGAGATGGGAGGTGAGGAATAACCTGAAAATTACCCTCTGACCCCCCCCCCACATACATACACCATGTCCCGTGTGCCTGCGCTCACACACACACGCTCATTCACACACACACAAGATAAAAGTCATGCTAAAAAGTAGAAGGGCTTTGCCTTGTGCCATTCATTCCCTTGAGGATTTTCAGATTCTGCCATTACTTTAATCATTCATGTAATTAATACTTTCCCTGAGTTTTTTCCGAGTATCTGTTATCTGAGAACTCCCTCACCTCCCTCCTTCTGGAGGAGAGGGTGGATTTTTGGGCAAGAAACATTACAACTGCTGTGAGGCAGAGGATAGAAGGAAGAGAGGAGAAAGTTTGGCCTCTGCTGATTCAAGCGGTGCCTAGAACTGCGTGGGAGGGAGACCTGGCCCTCCGGAGCCAGGGTGTGGCTCCGCGGCACAGGCCCTGGACTCAACACCGCCCGATTGCTCCTGGGTGTGAGGCCAGGTGCAGTGCTTATGTACAGGAAGAGTAAGGGGTGAAGGGGAGTCGATCCTGCCTCAAGTTTACGTGTAGAAACAGCACGGCACCCCAGCCATCTGCAAACAGCCAGGGAGATCATGTCAGTCCATCTGTCTCCATGTCAGCGAACCGAGACTTTTCAAAAGCACCTTCACGGGGGTCTGCGCTGGAGCTGGCATAGAAGCTGCAGCCTGGGCCTGGGCCTGAGCAGGAGCTGCAGGCCGGGCCTTGGTGGGGATTTGGGCCTTTGGACCAAAGAGCCTGCGACCCTTGGCAGTGTAGGTTTGAACGTGGTTCCCAAGCTTGGAGCAGAAGTGGAAGCGTGTCAGCTAGCTCGTGGTCAGGCCCATTCGGGGTCTTGAGTTTGGCCTGCTTAGGCTTTCCAAGGGCCTTGATAACTCCAGGACGAGCACTCGTCACCACGGCCCTGAGGGCCCCTGTCCTCCCCAGGACCTCCTCGTGTGCCCGCGTGCAGGACTTGTTGTTCACGGTGTGGTTTTGAACTTGGCCACTACTGCACACGCAGGAAAGAGAGAGCAGGGCTGAGGGTGGCCAGGCTGGGCCAATTCTGAGGATCTGATGGCAACTCCACGGCACGTTAAGCAGCAGGGGCCAGAGGAGAGAGGCTATTTTTTTACTTATCTAATTATTAAGACAGAGTGAGTATGAGGTTGCCAGTGCCTCCTGCCACTGCAAACGAACCCCCAATGCGTGGATCTCTTTGTTCATCTGGATTTACGTGGGCACTAGAGTATCGAGCCCAGGCCATTAGGATTGGCAATAGTGCCTTTGGCCACTGAGCCAGCTCGCCAGCCCGGGAGAGGCTTTTAAAATGAAGATGTCGCGGATGCTATAGCCCCCATACGAGCTATAGCACTTGCCAGTCGGTCTGCAGCAGGACCATGTCTGCAGTGAGGAATTTACACCCGAAAGGTAGCTCCCTGGTCTAAACTCTCAAATAATCCTTGGTGGGACCCTTTAAGCCTTGTGGCTCTGAGTAAGAAGGTTCTTTCCAAAGATAAATAAATAAATGATGCAACATGCTCTGAGGAGAAAAACAGAGTGCTGTCTGGGTCGTGAGCCCTGCAGGTCTGCATGGAATTGGTCCTGGTGTGGCTGCTAAGCGCCTTTCATGTATAGGACGCGACAATACTCCGTGAGTCTCTCCTGTTACAGGGACACAATGCACGTGTTTGTTTCTGCAGAGGCATCCGACCTTAATCCAGGAGCTTCAGTGTTAAATGCCTCAGCGAGAACACGGCCCAGACTCACACATTCTAATCTAGCTCCTTTCTGGGCACTCGAGTCACCGTACAAGTAACATTAAACATGCACACGCTTTCTAAATTTGTCCGGAGCTGAGCTGCTCTCATTTGCCTGGCTGGGTGACTCGTTCATTTTTATGACTGTGTGAATTTTTTGATTTTTTTTTTTTTTTTTTTTACAACCAGGCATGAAACTTTTGCCTCCGTTTTCATTCATGGCTTCCAAACCCAACAGAGACATTCGCTATGCAGATTTATCTTCTGTTTGCGGAACCCCCTTGGCCTGGGCCTCTCAGGCCACCACCCCAGCCTCCTGGCTCCCACGGTGACCTTGCCACACTCCTTTCCTTGACTGGACACGCCAAGCAGCACCTCGCTTGCTTAGGCCTCCTGTGGCTGGAATTCCATCTCAAATGCCGCTGGCCTGGGTCCTGCCCCGCTCCCCCCACCCCGTCTTGGACTCCGCCGTGACCTTCCGCTGCCAGTTTCTTCCAGAAGGGCTCCTCCGCGAAAGAGCGTGGAGGGAAATTGCTCTAAATTGTTCTGAGACGCAGCCTGGCTCACACAGAGCGAGCGTGTGGCTCCCCGGCCTTGAGCATATGCAAGTAATTGAAGCCCTTTTCCTTTGGAAGGAGGTGATGGGGCAGCAAAAAGAAAAGGTTGAAAGAAAAAAAAAAAAAAACTAAGTGCAATGTGGTGTTCTGGATCGCATCCTGGAACAGTGAAAGGGCCATTAGAAGAAATCCAGGAAACACGCAGTCTGTAGTTTCCTTAATGCGACCGTGCTGGTGTGAATCCTGCCTTGGTTTCCACAGACGCCCTGTGGTATGTGAGCGGTCACAGGGGGCTCAGTGAAGAGTCATGAGAACTTGGTGCTGCTTTCCCAGCTTGTCTAAAATGACCCCAGAATTTAAAATTTAATTCTAAAAATAGTTGCTACAGGCTCCCTTTTGCTCTTAGTCTACCTTGAAATGGTGGTGGAGGAAGGTGGAGGGCTGAGGAGGTGACTTGGTGGGCAAAGTGCTGGCCTTGAAAACCCAAACCTCAGATACCCAAGTACTCGCTAGGCATGGTTGCACACCTGTAACCCCAGCACTGGGGAGAAGACGTCTGAAGTTGCCAGGTTGGCCAGTCTAGGACATGTCTCAAAAAATGCTGGGCGGTGTACTAAGAAAGCCTCCCCATACAGATCTGCACTAACCACACACAAGCATCACGCACACATCAACCACACAGGCACAGTTACACCTGGACGTGTGCGCAAGACCCAGTGTGCGATTGTGACCGTGTCTCCTGGGACCTCAGGCTGGGAGGCTCTCAGAGCTCCGAGCACATCCCTGGGCGATCCTTCCTCAACGCCAGATCTTTTTAATTCAGCTCTTCAGCAGCCAGAAAGTTAAGCGGAGGCCACTGCTGTGTTGTAGATATGGTGCATAATTTGATGATTACTCTGAGCCAGGGAGAGAGCGGGACTAAGGAACGTTCTGCAGGAGTTGGGAGGTGTTGGGGCTCAGAGCTGTCAGAGCAGACCTTTGAACGGCCAAAAGCAAAGATTTGGGGTCCAGTGCAGACTCTGCAATGTGGGGCTATAAAGCAATAGGGTGCGTTTCATATAAAAGGTTTCTAGCCATCCTGTCTTTGCCAAAAATCACGTTCCACCCTGACCAGAGGCCTAGAGGCTAAGCACATAGCATCTCCCACAAGCACACTTTAAAATGTATTAAAATCTGAATGTGTCCTGGAATTGGAGGCAGAAGGGATGGAGCTTTAGCCTGCATGGTAAGGCATGCCAGCATTAATTAAACACTAATGTAACACAGACAGCCATTGGACACTTCTGCCCACGGCAATGCATCCAATTCTCACCACGGCCTGTCAGAGGCTGCAGTGTGTCTGCTCGTTCTACTGAAGAGGAAAGCCAGGCTAAGAGCCAGGCTTGGTGGTCCAGCACTATAATGGTTATAAAAGTTACCATAAGTCTCAGACCAGTCTGGGCTACAGAGCGAGGCCCTGTCTCAATAAAACAAACAAACAAACAAACAAAAAAAGTTAAAAGAAATGGAAGGACTACCTCAAGGTCACAGCCAGAAGAGGACCCAGGATCACCCCAACCCTGCCCTCCAGCAGCTCTTGTTGAGACCAAGACAGCATGACAAGGAACAGAGCCACCACAGTACCTTTTCCATCTGCAGCCCCTTGACCGCCAGTCACCCAGGAAGCAGCAAGTCCTTATGGGTGGTGAGTAGAGTCAAGGGATTTTGGACAGAACCTTCGAGCCCTGAGGATTCAATGGCGAATGCTCTGAGAACTGGGTTAAGAAGGACTCTGAGGTTGTGATGGAGGAAGGAGCTACCTGGGGGGGGGGGCGCATCTGCTATCTGCCTTCTGTTGGCCTTTGTTTCTTTGTCTGTAAAAGGGGCGCTGCTCTCAATCTGGGTTCATAGACTCGGGCTTATTGGACCTGGATAGGAAATACAAAGAGACATGCTGGACCCAGTGAGGGAAACACCCAGAGGGAGGTAGGGCCTGTCCAGCCCCCCACTGTGAAGGTCTGAACTCTGAGGTGTGAGTCTAAAGCTGCTCAGTCAAGATTTCAGAGTTTAATTTTTTAAAAATAGTTATTGGGGGGGGAGGATATTACCATGGGATATTTTTATAATCATGGAAAATGTTAATAAAAAGTGAGAAAAAAGAGGAAAAAAAAGTTATTTATTTGTGTGTGTGTGTGTATATACCAGGGTCTCCTGTGGCTGCAAACAAACATATGCTCTCATTTTTGTGGCTGGCTTTCCGTTAGTACTGGGAAATTAAACTCAGGCTGGCAGGTTTTGTAAGCAAGTGAATTTAACCACTGAGCCATCATCTTAGCCCCTTCAGAATTTAATTTTAGAAATGTACTTTTTGGGGCTGGAGAGATGACTCAGCAGTTATGGCACTTGCCCACAAAGCCTAAGGACCCAGGTTTGATTCCCCAGTACCCATGTAAAGTCAGATGCACAAGGTGACACATGCATCTGGAGTTTGTATGCAGTGGCTGGAGGACCTGGCATGCCCATCCTCTCTCTGTCCCTCTGATAAATAAATCCTAAAAAAACAAAAGGAAATGTACTTAAAAATTCTCTTTTATTATTTTAGTCATTTACTTATATTTATTTATTTATCTGAGAAAGAGAAAGAGAGAGGGGGAGGGAGAAGATGGGCACGCTGGGGCCTCTAGCCACTGCAAACAAACTACACGCCTGCATTGCCATGTGAATCTGGCTTATGAGAGCTCTGGGGAATCAAATCTGGGTCCTTAGGTTTCCCTGGCAAGTGCCTTAACTTGCCAAGCCATCTCTCTGGCCCTCCTGGATGTTTTTTTGTTTGTTTGAGGTAGGGTCTTGCTCTAGTCCAGGCTGACCTTGATTTCACTACATAGTCTCAGGGTGGCTTTGAACTCATGGAGATCCTCCTACATCTGCTTCCCAAGTGCTGGGACTAAAGGCGTGTACCACCATGCCAGTTTTTTTATTTTATTTTATTTTATTTTTTTTTTTTTTTGAGGTAGGATCTCACTTGAGTCCAGGCTGACCTGGAACTCACCCTGTAGCTCTAGGCTTCCCTCAAACCCAGAGACCCTGATACCTTTACCCCCCGTGTGCTTGCATTAAAGGCATTCACCACCATGCCCATCAGAGTTTAATTTTAAACACCATTAAAAAAATTATTTATTTGAGGGAGGCAGAGAGAATGGGCATGCCAAGACCTCTAGCCACTGCAAATGGACTGCAGATGCATGCACCAGCTTGTGAAGCTGGCTTAACGTGGGTACCAAGGAATCAAACTTAGGTCTTTAGACTTTGAAGTCAAGCGACTTAACCCCTAAGCCATCTCTTGAGCCTTTAAACACCATTTTAAAAGTCATAATAAATGTAAGTACTTAAAAGTAAACTGTGTGTGTGCACATGCGCATGAGTGAGTGAGAGAGAGGAGGGTGGGAGGGAGGAGAGGATGCACAGTCTCCAGTGCAAGGTGGCCCACATCACCATTCTGTGAGCTGGGGGTTAAATAGTCCACAAGATTCCTTTTGAATCAAACATTCTAAGATTCTATGTGGGATGTAGACCCACAGGTCCTGTTCATGCCAAGCGTCTCTCGGTGGCCTCCCGGTTCCAAATATTGTCACTTCGCCACACAGCCTGAGGCCATCTCCACCCCTGCCACCCGTCTGCCCAGCTTTTATAAATAAAGCTCGTTCACGCCTTACAACAAGTCTACGTGACTCTTTTCTTTCTTACAACTGAGAGTTGAGGTTCAGAGAGATTACTGACTTGCTTGGGATTGCACAAGATATGCCCAAATCAGAAGTTGATCCTCTGTGATATTCAAAGCTTTGGGGATTTTGTGGGTGGAAATTCCATGACATAATCAGCATGTAATGGAAAAATGACAATAAATGCCTGAAACCAGAGAGGACTTGACTCCAGGGTCACATCCATGTCCACTGTGGCGTTTCCAGTGTTCCCTAGGATCGCACCTTAATCACCTCAGAAGAGCAACCTGACAGGCACTATTGGGACCAGCTGAACCTGCAGCCTAGGATGAGAGGCCTCTGGCCACTCTCCAGCCCATAAATTGTCCTGAAGGACCTCCTGGATTTGGCTATGGCTGGAAGGTGGGAGAGATGGAGAGGCTCTGCAAGCCAGTGTCTCTCCCATCTGTTCCTCATCAGGATGCTGTTAAATGTTTCATGCTCTTCATTGTACCAACAAATAAAAGCAGAACTAATCTCTTTGTTAAAGGTTCCCTGGTTGACATCACTGGGGATTAAGCAACACGCTCGTTTCTCAGGACTGGAGCTGGCGGTTTCGTGGGAGGTTGGGTAGAGAACAGGCTCTCACGCATGAAGCTGAGAAGGAAGCATGGTGATGTGGGTAGAGGCGGGAAAGGGCGAAGACTCTGGAGAAGAGAGGAGGAAAGAAGACAGTTTACAACGATCTCAGTCACGGAGGTGAGATTGAGAGAAGACAGAAGACTTCCGGAAGTTCCCACCCATCCATCCGCTCATCTGTCCACAAATCCACCCGTTCGTCCATTCACCAACTCACCTGGCTATCATCAGTCTATTCACAAACCCAGTCATTCATCCATTCACCAGCCGACCTACCTATTCGCCCACCTATCCAATCAGTTGACCTAATCATACATCCACAAACCCGCCTACTCATCCGTCCATCATCCACCCATCCACCCTTCATCCACCCATCCACTCACCCCTCCATCTACCTACCCACCCACTCATTCATCCACCAACTCATTCATCCAGTCATCCCCTTATCCATCTCATCCATCTGCTAACCCATCCATTCTTCACATACCCATCCACGCATCTATCCACCAATTCACTCATTCGTCCATCTAGCATCTAGAGGGAGGGTGACAAGTGAGAGTCATGAGGGTGAGTGATCAGAGCATATCACATCTGTGACAGTGTTGCAATGAAACTTACTGATCTAGATGCTTATCAAATATACTCATAGGTCTGCTGTGCACGTGAAATGAGCTAATAAATGGTCTAACATATGTTACGTTGTCTCAAATGATGCCTGACCGGTGAGTGAGCCCAGCCAAGACCCAGAGAACAGCCTATCTGAGCCCTGCCTACATCTGGCCCACGTATCCATAGCTACAATGAATGCTTGTGACTGAAACCGCCAGGGTCTGGATAAGCATCCATGTGCGGGTTTTGCTGCCACCAGCCATGTCATGAGCAAGGCAGGGGTTGGCAGAGGAGGAAACCCAGCTGAGCCAGGATAGCAAGCATCATCCCACGCAGGCAGCACTCAGCCTCCCCAGGCCACACAGAGAGGGGCGTGACCCAAGGTGGTGGCACATCCCACTTGGAGCTGAAAAGAGGGAATAATCTAGGCCAAGGTGTATCTGTAAGGGAGAGAAGAGACAACAGCTTCTCCCAAATCTGTCATTTGGGGAAGTCACACTCTGCATGGACAATGGAGGACAATAGCCATCAATGGCATGTGTGCACTAAAGACTTATGATGTGTTGGACTGAGTACAAAACCATTTATAGACAGATTTCTCTTATCTTTTAAAAAATATTTTATTTCTTTAGTTATTGGAGGGAGAGAGAAAGAGGAGAAAGTGAGAAAACGACAGAGACACACAGAGAGAGCAAGAGCAGGCCAAGGCCTCCAGCCCCTGCAGATGTACTCCAGACACATGCGCCACCTTGTGCATCTGACTTGACATGGGTCCTGGGGAATCGAACCTGGGTCCTTTGGCTTTATAGTCAAGAGCCTTAGCTGTTAAGCCATTTCTGTAGCCTGAGTATTTTTATTAATGTATATTAGTTACATAAAACAGTGACTTTCATTATGCTGTTTTCATACCCTGGTACCCTCGCTTGCGCTTCTCCCCAGTCCGACAGGCCCCTCCTCTTCAAATAGTCCCCTTCCTTTTTTTGTGTGAGGTAGGGTCTCACTCTAGCTCAGGCTGACCTGGAATTCACTATGTAGTCTCAGGCTGGCCTCAAACTCACAGAAATCCCCCTACCTCTGCATCCAGAGTACTGGGATTCAAGACATGCATCACCACGCCTGGTTACCCATCTTTTTTTTCTTTTTAAGGTAGGGTCTTGCTGTAGCCCAGGATGACCTGGAATTCACTATGTAGTCTCAGGCTGGCCTCAAACTCTCGATTCTCCTACCTCTGCCTCCTAAGTACTGGGACTAACAGTGTGCACCATCATGCCCGGAGCCCCTTCTTCTTTCACAGGCATCCATGCTTTCTTCCTGGCCTGCCTGCCTGGTTGAGAATCATCTAGAAGCTTGTAAGAATGTTCTGAGCCTCATGTTAGTGTTGCCTAGCCCAAGGTGGGAACTGAGCACCTGCCGTTTAACCACCTCGCCATCTGTCCTTGACACCACATGACTGGGAGCTGTGACAATCATCTGGCTCAACTTTGCAGCCTTGCATGGGGGCATCCCCTCATGCCCATTTTGCATACAGGGAAACTGAGGCTCAGAGACGGTATACCTGTTAGCTTGAGAGGGAGACAGAACTTTAAGCCGAGGGCTGTAGCAGACAGAAGTCAACCTCTCTTGTGTCAGTCAGCACCACACGGGGCCCACTGCAGTTAAAGGCTGGACACCACAGCCCAGTGGAGTCTCGGCCGGGTGACTGGAGTCGTCTTGTCCCTGGACTACTCAAGGCTCCAGGAAGGGGTGAGAAGCAGCTGGATTGGATGAAGTCGCTTTCGCAACTAAAATGGAATTGCTATTAAATAAGAACATAAATATTTAACTGCCTCCCCTTCGCACAACAACTTCAGGTCCAGAGTCTATAGGAAGCAGGTGTAGAACAAACACACCGCCCAGGGCACAAGTGTCATGCCTTCTCCACTTCTCCAGGAGCCAGCAGCTGGTGTTCCCCTGTGAGGCTGGCTTCCCGTGACTGTCCCAGGAGGAGGTTTTTACGTCATCCTCTTATGCCCGCCCCACTGGGGCCTCCGGAGCGTGAAGGGACCCAGGCACCTGCCCACAGCCAGTTCATACCACTGATGGCTCCAGTGCCCAGCCTCTCTGCTATCTGTGGGGAGTATGACAGGTACGCGTGTCACTCCCCAAATGACAGATCTGAGGGAAGCTGTTGTTTCTTCTCTCCCTTACAGACACCGCTTTGTCTAGATTTTCCCCTCTTTTCAGCCCCAAGTGGGATATATCACCACCTTGTGTCGTGTCCCTCTCTGTGTGGCCTGGGGAGGCTGAGTCCTGACCACCTGAGATGATGTTCGATAGTCTGGTCCAGCCAGGTACCCTCCTTTCCCAAGCTCTGCCTTGTTCATGGAATGGCTGGTGGAAGCAAGACATGTCTTGGGACAGGCCTGTGGCATTTAGCTCTTCATGGCCTCCTCTGAGGAATACCTCTGGGGACCTGCTACTTTGAGGTGACAGGCTCATTATCCGCCCCAGCACGACTTGCTTTGCATGTGTATGTGCATGTGTGTGTATGTTTGTATATGTGAAGCTGGGTGTGGGAGGTGTTTGTGCATACGTGTATGCCTGTGGAGGTCAGAGAAAACTGTGTGTTATCCCCAGGAACATCCTTTTCTTTTTTTTCTTTGTATTTATTTATTTGCAAGGTGAGAGAAAAAGAGAAAGATAGACAGGCAGAGAATGGGTGTACCAGGGCTTGTAGCCGCTGTAAACAAACTCCAAATGCATGGGCCACTTTGTGCATCTGGCCTTACATGGGTACTGGGGAATTGAACCCACGTCATTAGGCTTTGCAGGCAAGTGCCTTAATGGCTGAGCCATCCCTCCAGCCCCCTTGTCTATCTTTTTTTTAAAAAAAAATTTATTTTTATTTATTTCTTTGAGAGCAACAGACAGAGAGAGAGAGAGAGAGCGAGAGAGAGAGAGAGAGAGAGAGAATGGGCATGCCAGGGCCTCCAGCCACTGCAAACGAACTCCAGACGCATGTGCCCCCTTGTGCATCTGGCTAACGTGGGTCCTGGGGAATCAAGCCTCGAACCAGGGTCCTTAGGCTTCACAGGCAAGTGCTTAACCACTAAGCCATCTCTCCAGCCCATTGTCTACCTTTTTTGAGACAGGGCCTCTCACTGGCCTGAACTCACTAATTAGGCTACACTGGCTGGCCCAGGGTGTCTCTACCTCCCTAGCTCTAGGATTATAAGCATGTCTCACTATTCCTGGCATTTTATGTGGGTGCTGGGGATCAAACTAGAGTCTTTGAATTTTTTACCTACTGAACTATCGCTCAAACACTTTAAAGACCGTGCTGGAGGCCTGAGGATGTAGCTCAATTGGTAAGACCCTTGCCTGGCATGCACTCTCCCTGGCCACCCCCAAGAAAGAAACCAACATTGGCAGAACCTTGAAACAAACTCCATGGAAGTTTCCTCAGTGTGGCTGAGACACTCACAATTGCCTGGGGTGGTTGGAATATAGAGGGACAGAGGAAAGTGACAGGAACTGAGGATGGAAAGACACCAAGATCATGACGGGGAAGGAATAGAACCGCAGCAGCAGTAGCTACGCTAGCGAAACCTCACTGCTTGCCATCTGTCACAAAAACGTCACTTAATCCCTGTGAGGCCTCTATGACCCAGTCACTGTTGGTATTCCCATTACACAGATGGGGGAACAGAGGCTAACCTTGGCTCCTGCCATTTCTAACCAGGTCTTTCAGCCTCCTATTCTCAGTAAGGAGTGTCCCTTTCTCTGCCATATCCTTCCTGAGCATCCCCTTTGGGAAGAAACACCCGAGGCGTGTGCCATTCATCGCTTAGGGCCCTACCCAAACACGGGGGTAAAGGTCAAGAGTTGCCCTTTGTTTTGTGAGTTGGACCTGACCTCCCCCTCACCCCCACCCCATTGAAGCCCCAAACTGTTTGGTCTTCAGATCTGTTTAAGACTCAACAGGGGGCAATTTTGCCTTCCTGTCCTGGCAACATTAGGCAATGGCTGGAAACATTTTTAGTTGTCACAACTGGGAAGGAGGAGTTGTGGCACCCAGTGGGCTGAGACCAGGGATGTGGCAAATGCCCTACCACGCAGAGAGCGCTCACCCAGGACATCCCACATGTGCAGGGCTGAGGAGCTGAGTTCTAAGCCCGAGTCCAGCGCTGTCCATGCCTGCCCGTCACTCTCTCCCAATGTGAGCATCTTCTTTTCTTACAACATTACTTATTCACAAGCAGAGAGAAGAGAGACAGAGACAGAGACAGACAGACAGATAGACACACACACACAGAGGCTTTGTATAGATACTGGGGAATTGAACCTGGGCTATTAGGCTTTGCAGGCAAGTGCCTTAACTGCTGAGCCATGTCTCTAGCCCCAAGCACCTTATTTCTGAACCCCTCCTTTGACTAGAATCCTCAGAGTTCACTCTTGACTCCACTTCATGCCAACAACCAACCTGCGGGCATCCTAGGGTGCTTGTTGATCCTGGCAACTAGCCCGGAAGGTCACCTGCTCCCTGTCACCATCACCATGTCACCCCCACCCCTGCAGCAGGGCCGACCTGCAGACCCTCCGTTCTGCAGTGCTGACCGCTGACACGCGGGCCTGACTGCTCCCGTGACCACGCTCTGCCAAGACGCCCAAGGGACCCCAGCTCCCGGGAGGGGTCAAGGTCTTCTCCTCAGGACACAGCGTCTTGCCCGGCAGAACGCCACCCACCCACTTCTTGTCAAAAGGTTTACTTCAGGCATCCCAAGGTCCTGTTCCCTAGAGCTCCAGTGTGAGGGTGGACCTGGCAGGAGACAAAAAGATTTTGTGACCCATGCCTAAAAATACAAATATTATTTCATTGTCAGCTGTGACGGCTGAGCGCCTGACGCAGAGCACAGGCCCATGGCAACCGGCTCTGGTTGCCGGGAGCCTTTCACCCGGGCATTAGGATGGATCTAGGCCATCAAGCAGTGCTCTGGGTTCTGGGCTGGGCTGGAGGCTGGCTCTGATCCCTGGGAAGGACCGGGGTGCCGGGCTCCTTTTGTTTGGGCTTCCGCCCCCTCCTGGGGTGTGACCGCCTGTCAGTGGAACGCAGTGTTCCAAGTCCATTTCCACCCGAGCGAGGGTCTGGAGTCCCCGCAGACCCTGCACGTGGCTTCCTACTGAAGCACCCCTTTGCCCCCTCTTTTTGTTTGCTTGTTTGTTTGTGGTTTTGAGGTAGGGTCTTGCTTTAGCCAAGGCTGATCTGGGATTCACTCTGTAGTCTCAGGCTGGCCTGACTCACAGAGATCCTCCTACCTCCTCCTCCCTGAGAGCCCCTGGCCTTTTTGGTTTATGAGAAATGAGGGTCGTGAGCTAGCCAAGCACAACTACCCCTCCCCGTTCCTATCCCACTACACCTGACCCAGCTTTCTAGATGCAGTGGATAAAAGTCCCTTCCTCCAGGAAGGATTTCTGGGTTCGTCCTCTCTGCCGGCTCTGTCCCAGCCAGTGCTCTGCTGGCCAGTCGCCTGGGGTGCTGCAGGGATGCTGGTGTGCATTGAGTTCCCAGGCTCAGCTTGGTGGGGGGGGGGGGCTGGAGGAATCTGGGTGGGACTTCAGGAATACCAGCTCAATCCCAACCCTGGGCAGGGGAGATGGTTTCGTGGGTAAAACACTTGCTACACAGCATGAGGAGGACGTGAGTTTACACCCCTAACCCTGTGTGAAATCGGGACGTGGTGGTTTGTAATCTCAGTGCTGGGAAGGCAGAGACAGTACGATCCCTAGATATGCGGCCTAGCTAATGTAGAGGAACCAGTGAGCTCCAGGCCCAGTGAGAGACCCTGCCTCAAACTATGAGCAACTGGGCTGGGGGGATGGCTTAGCAGTTAAGGCATTTGCCTGCAAAGCCAAAGGACCCAGGTTCGATTCCCCAGGACCCATGTAACCAAGATGCACAAGGTGACACATGTGTCTGGAGTTTGTTTGTAGGGGCTAGAGGTCCTAGCGCACCCATTCTCTTTCTCTCTGTCTCTGACTCTCTCAAATAAATAAATAAATAACTTTAAAAAATGAGTGACTGAGGACACTTCATGTTGACCTCCACACATACACATGTGTGCGCACACACACATATGAACATGCATACACGCATACACACACAAATTACACATGCAAAATATCCTAGCTCTGCTCCTACATGATTCTGTGACCTTGAGCACTGACCTTCCTCATGCCTTAATTTTCTCACTTGTAAAATGAGCTCTAGGCAGATATGATGTGACAGACCTTCAATGCCAGCACTCAGGATGCTCAGACAGAAGCATTGTGCATTCGAGGCTGGAGAGATGGCTTAGTGGTTAAGGCGCTTGCCTGTGAAGCCCAAGGACCCATGCTCAACTCTCCAGATCCCACATAGGCCAGACGTGCAAGGCGGCTCAGGCATGCGAGGTTGTGCACATGTGCACAAGATGGCGCACTTGTCTGGAGCTTGATGGCAGTGGATGGGGTCCCTGGGACACCGATTCAATTTCTCTCTCTCTCTCATAAGAAAATAAAAAAAGTATTGTGCATTTGAAGTCAACCCAGTTTATATATAGAAACCCTGACTAAGAAAAAAAAATGGACTCCCTGCCTACCTTTTAGGACTATTGTGATTTAAAAATGGCAAGAACACCGGAATTGCCTAAAAACCAGTAGCTGCCTGAAGTGATGGATGCTATTATCAGACCGTGTGGCTCTTCCACTGGACCTGGGTTTGAGGCCTGGCTTCACTGCTCAAAGGGCTTTAGCGATGGCACTGTGCTCACCAAATAGTAAAGTCCTAATCCCCGTTCCAGAACGTGACCTCATTTGGATTTAGGGTCCTGACGATGTAATTAGCTTAGAAGGGTCCCAGTGGACTAGGCTGGGCTCCGGGCCTATGTGCTTGACACTTATGAGGACAGCCACGTGATGGTGAGGGGCATGTCGGAGGTCTGCGTCTACAAGCCAAAGACCTCCAGCCCTTTCCTGAAGCTCGGAGAAGACATGGATTCTCTGTGAGGGAGGACCCAGACCCAGCGTCACCTTGCGTTGGACTTCTGGCGCCTGACCTACACAAGAATAAATCCCTATTGCCGTAAGTCACACAGTTCTTGGAGTCTTGTCACAGCAGCCTGTTAGGACAATGGGAGTACGCCTCTGCCAGCTTGGAATACTCAGCTATCGTCAGAGGTTGAGGGACAGAGCAGATGAGGGAGTGTTGGACTCGTGCTAGGTGCAGATTTAACATAGTGGAATTTGAAAGTGAGTTATCTTCAGAAAAAGAAACACAGAGGCGGAAATTGTCCACACCACCAAGCCAGCCTAGAAGTGGCATACCAAGAGAAAAATACCTGATTGGAAGTTGGCTTTCCTATCTCTGCAAACAGCTCACTGGAACATTCTACAGGGGATCATGCAGGATTCAAGGCATCATGCTTATGAGCCAAGCACTTTACCAAGTGAGCCATGTTCCTAGCCCACATGAGTCACTTTGTACTTTTAAAGATATTTTCAACATTGATGGACTGTAATTTAGAACTGTAAATTGAAATAATCCCTTCTCTTAAATTTTTTTTTTTTTTTTTTGGTTTTTCAAGGTAGGGTCTCACTCTAGCTGAGGCTTACCTGGAATTCACTATGGAATCTCAGGGTATCCTCGAACTCACAGTGATCCTCCTACCTCTGCCTCCCAAGTGCTGGGATTAAAGGCATGCGCCACCACGCCCAGCTTTAAACTCATTTTTGTCAGGTATTTTGTCCCAGCAATGAGAAGATAAGTAATATGGCATGGAAGAATCAAATTAGCATGTCTTTGGATTATATTGTGTTAGAATGTTCAATTTTGTTTTTAGAAAAATTGCTGTTGGAGTTGCTGGGCCAAGTTTCATTTAAAAAAAAAAAATCTTTCAATGAATTTTTGCTTGATACTAGCACAGAATTTCCAACTTCTGAAATGGGCTTAAACATACTTCTGCTATTTTGTACTATGCACTTATGCAAAGTGGTATTCTCAGCACTGACAATTATAAAATCAAAATATTGATCAACTCTGAAAAAAATTGAAGACACTTTGTGTCCTACAGTGTCAGATTTTCAGCCAAGATTTCATTAGTATGCAAATTTCACATTTGTATGCAAATTTTCTTTTGTATTTAACAAATATTAAGAGCATATGTATACCAAAAGGTTGTCTTAGATAATTTTTTTTGCTTTGTTTTTTTGAGGTAGCTCAGGCTGACCTGGAATTCACTATGTAGTCTCAGGGTAGCCTCAAACTCATGGTGATCCTCCTACCTTTGCCTTCTGAGAGTGCTGGGATTAAAGACATGCACCACCATACCAGGATCTTAGATGATATTTTAGTGATTTAGTATCAGTAAATGTTTGATTTGCATACTTGTTTTAATATAGATTTGTCTTTTTATTTATTTTTTATTGACAACTTTCATAATTGTAGACAGTAACTCATGATAATTCCCTCCCTTCCCCCACTTTCCCCTTTGCAACTCCACTCTCCACCATATTCCCTCCCCCTCTCCATCAGTCTTTTTTATTTTGACATCATCATCTTTTCCTCCTATTATGATGGTCTTGTGTAGGTAGTGTCAGGCACTGTGAGGTCATGGATATCCAGGCCATTTTGTGTCTGGAGAAGCACGTTGTAAGGAGTCCTGCCTCTTACATTCTTTCTGCTACCTCTTCCACAATGGACCCTGAGCCTTGGAAGGTGTGATAGAGATGTTTCAGTGCTGAGCACTTCCCTGTCATGTCTTCTCAGCACTATGGTGTCTTCTGAGTCATTCCAAGCTCACTGCCATCTGAAAAGAGAAGGTTCTCTAACCAAAAGTGAGAGTAACATTCATATAAGGGTATGAACATTAAGAGAAGTGCTTACCAGGCAGTTGGTAAGTACAGTGTATACATTTAGCCAGACAGCAGCAGACGTTACACCCCTAGGGCTCATGAATACCTCTGTCATAGGTTCAGCATCAAGCATGGATTCCCTCCCATGGAACGGGCCTCTGGTCCAATCAGAGAGTAGTTGGTTTCCCCTATAATAGACATGCCACTATTGTGCCCATTGACTCATTTGGCCTGGCTGGTCAAATTTAAGGATCACAGTGTCCACTGTTGTTTAACTCTACTGGTGATTTCTCTCTCCCCCATGTGACTGCAGACAGCATGGCTTTTTCCAGATTTCTGTCAGCTGGTCTACACAGAGGAGGCTTTCAGCTCAGCTCCAGCAGAATTTCTCAGTGATCTGCAGCCCAAGCATGTAGAGTCTTCAGCAAGAACTTTTGTCTTTTTTTAAAAAAAAATTATTTTATTTTATTTTTTCTCAATTTTTTAAAACATTTTCCATGATTATAAAAAATATCCCATGGTAATCCCCTTCTTCCCCTCTTTTCCCCTTTGAAATTCCATTGTCTATCATATCCCCTCCCCATCTCAATCAGTCTCTCTTATTTTGATGTCATGATCTTTTCCTCCTCTTATGATGGTCTTGTGTAGGTAGTGTCAGGCACTGTGAGTTCATGGATATCGAGGCCATTTTTTGTCTGGAGGGAGCATGTTGTAAGGAGTCCTACTCTTCCTTTGGCTCTTACATTCTTTCTGCCACCTCTTCCGCATTAGACCCTGAGCCTTGGAAGGTGTGATCGAGATGTTACTCGGTACTCCAGTCACTTCTTTCCAGCACCATGATACCTTCTGAGTCGTCCCAAGGTCCCTGCCATCTGAAAAGAGAAAATTCTCTACCCAAAGTGAGAGTAGCATTAATATAAGGGTAAGAATATTAAGAGAAGTGCTTACTGGGTAGTTTGATAAGCATCATATGTACACTTATCCAGACATCAGCAGATGTTACACCCCTAGGGTTGAGCAGGGTGCAGTATAAGCACTCTGCGCACCTCTGTCTGTCATGGGGACCGTTGTGGGGCAAGAAGGAAGTCTGCAAGGAGGCAAGTCCTGCCACCAGGTAAGAGGGCTGATGTAGACAGAGACTGTGCATGTGTGGGAGCACACTTGAACTAGCTGGGGGGCTGCAACTCCTAGCCAGCACTCCATCCTGGGACCATGCTTCAGACCTAGGGTCCAGTGTGAGAGAGTGGCGTGTGGAAGTGAAGTCAAGGGGCCTGGGGCAGAGGTGCAGGGTTGGGAGGGATTCAGGGTGGGGCAGGAGCCCGGCTCTGGGGTCCCCACATGGTGGAAGCAGGAGTAGGGTGGCTGGAGAAGCAGTTTTTCTACGGAAGGAAAACAGTCTCATTCCTGGAAACGTTGAAGCACCAAGGTCTCTCTTAGTCTGCCACTCTTGTGGGAGATACTCAGCTCCAGCCGTACACAAATGCTACTCCAGAATGTTCAAGGTCATGGTGGAAACAGAATCCACCCAGCTCACGATGCACCTGCTCCTCTGATACCCACTCACGACCTTCCAGAAACCTCTGTTCTACGTGCCTCTCTCCCAGAGAAATAAAGGACAGACGTGGAGGTCATCAGTTAAACATCCTGATTGTGGGTGGAGTTCACATTACCCCTGCCCCCCAGACTCCAAGCTTGAAGGACTCCCAGACTAGCTTTCTTCTGGGGAGTCCTCCCTCTGTAGACCATGCCCTGCCCCTTGCCCCTTTACACCCTACCACAACTTCTCTCTTGGCATTGTGTTTTCACCTTCCCAATGCTTGCTCAAATTCAGTCTTAAAAAAAAAGACTTTATTTTTATTTATTTGACAGAGAAAGAGGGACAGAGAGAGAATGGACGCCAGGGCTTTCAGCCCCTGCAAAGAACTCCAGATAAGTGCACCCCCTTGTGCGTCTGGCTAACGTGGGCCCTGGTAAATAGAACCTGGGTCCTTTGGCTTTGCAGGCAAAAGCCTTAACTGCTAAGCCATCCCTCCAGCCCAGATTCAGTCTTTTATTTGCTGTTTTACCTCCTGCTCCATGAGGGCTAGGACCAGCAGAAAGTTTGCTGGGGCTGTGACAGAGAACCCAGGGCCTTGAGAGCCCATGGTGACTAATCCCCTAATCTGAGGACTGGAACCGGAGTCCAAGAGCAGGTTAGATCCAAGCTGGGTCCAGCGGGTGAGTGTCATTTTGACTGAGGAATTGATTATGTGAGCATCACTTTCCATGTTACCATGCCCCTTAGTTTATATAACAGACAGAATTGGGACAAGTCATGAATGCTGAGGGCCTCATTGCTTCTGACCAACTTGAGTCCCAGAGGCCATTAAGTCACTCAGCAGGAAAATGTCAGAATGCATATAGCTGTATGGATGGACGAATGGGTAGATAGATGTGCGTGCATATGTATTTTATTTTAACAACTACATGCATCTTTATTCTGTATTTTGATCACATCTACCCTTCGTTATCTTCTCCTGTTCTCCCTGCCATTCCTGATAAACTCCCATTCTTTTTAAAAATATTTTCTATTATTTCTTTTAATATTTTTTTATTTTTATTTGTTTATTAGAGACAGAGAGAGGGCAAGAAAGAGAGAGAATGGGCACATCAAGGGCCTCAAGCCACTGCAAACGAACTCCAGATGCATGTGCCATCATATGCATCTGGCTTATGTGGGATCTGGAGAATAAAACCTGGGTCCTTAGACTTCACAGGCAAGCACCTCAACTGCTAAGCCATCTCTTCAGTGCTAAATCCCGACTCTGCTGAGCTAGTCTCACTCCTATTTTGATGTGTTTCTTTTCTTTTAGTTTTTTTCAAGATAGGGTCTCACTCTAGCTCAGGCTGACCTGGAGGTTACTCAGTATTCCCAGGCTGCCCTTGAACTTGAACTCACAGTGATCCTCCTACCTCTGCCTCTCAGGTACTGGGAGTAAAGGTGTGTGCCACCACGCCTGGCTTGATTTGTTTTTATTGTGTTCAATTACATTTAATTAGGGTTGCTTACATGAGCATGGGCAACTTAAAAGTGAGCACGCCACTGAAGAACACGCCCCCCCACCCCAGGAGCCATTCAGAGTCAGCAGACCCTCGGGAGGGTGGGGTCCTCGTGAGCCCAGTGTCATCCGTGATGGGATGTCGACAGGCTCGGTTTTGTGCATGTGGTCACAGCTGCTCATGCCATGTGCACAAGACGGGGTTCCACAGCCCTGCTCCTCATCCCCCGGCTCCGCAGTCCTTTCCTTGCCTTCTTCCCCAAAGTCTGCTGACTCCTGAAGTGAATGATCTAGCTGCCGGACTCGGCTGAGCATCCAACTGTCCCCTCTTCTCAGCACCTTGGTGGGCTTCGGGTCTCCCCAGTAGTAAACACTAACAGCAAAAAGAAACCCCTCTGGCCAAAGGTGAGAGAGCATCAACGTGCTGGCTTAAACGGAAGTATTTAGAAGGCAGTTTGACAGGCACAAGAAGCCCAGCTAGCCTAGCGTCGTTAGCAGCTTCCCTCCTAAGGCCTACGACCTTCCCAGCCACAGGCTTTCTTCAAGGTTCTCGGTACCAAGAATCAGTTCTTTCCTGTGGAACAGGCCTCAGATCCAATCAGGAAACGACTGGCTGCTCCACCACCGCTGTCACACTCTTACGCCGGGGGCGCGTCTTGCTTGACAGGTCACTATTGCAGCTGGCTGTGCGAGTCCGCAGCTGGGCGGAGCTGTTGGTGACGTCTCTCCACAGCACACTGCAAAGCTCCTTCTGGCATTAGGAAAGCCAGCCAGGTCTCCAGCCTGATTCCCGCTTGATTACTCGGTGCCCTGCAACCTGAGCACGTGGTATCTCCAGCGACGGGGTCCTGCCATCTAGTTCCAGTCGGCAACCGAGGGCACGTGCACACACACATCCTAATTGCAGGGCACCTAGTAGGTTGCTCAGCCTTCCTGGGGCGGAGACAACGATCTGCTCTCAGATGCCCATCCCTCCACGCTGACATCAGCAGTGGGGACTCGTGACAAGACTTCTCACCACCTGCCCTTGTAAGTAGGACCCATGGTCTAAGCCAGACTTAGGCCTGAGATTTTTTCTTTCTTTCTTTTTTTTCAAGGTAGGGTTTCACTGTAGCCCAGGCTGACCTGGAATTCACTATGTATTCCCAGGGTGGCTTCAAACTCAAAGCAATCCTCCTACTTCTGCCTCCCAAGTGCTGGGATTAAAGGCATGCGCCACCATATCTGGCTCGGGCCTGAGATTTTTGTGACTTTTATTTATTTATTTGTGAGGAAAGAGAGAGAGAGAATATGATTGGGGATGCCAGAGACTCTTGCTGCTGAAAAACAAACCCCAAACACATGTGCCACTTTGTGCATCTGACTTTCCTTGGGTACAGTGGAATCAAACCTGTACCAACCCAGGCCGACAGACAACCAAGCGCCTTTAACCACTGAGCAATCTCCCCAACCCCCAGACGTGGGCCTGAGCCCTGCCTTCCCCATGTTTGACCTGAGCACCCCCTGTGCACTGTGGAGTCCTCACTTGGGATCCCAGGGGTTGCTGTGAAGGTGCCCTGAGGCCCTGTATGCAACGACCCCCGTGAGCTCACAGATACATACAGGCTTCCCGCTGTCTTGGCTCAGGAGAAGGCAGCGTGGTGCCTGGCACCCAGATGGAGGGAATGGCATCAACTGCCGTGGAGGCCAGCTACCCAGAGGACCCACGTTGATAGCTAATCCTATTTTAGAGACTTCTGCTTCCCTAATTGCTGGGAAAGCAGGATGCTGAACTCTGCCGACCTCTCCTCCAGGCCCAGGATGCTGTAAATCCTGCCAACAAATGATCAGATAAGGAATGTTTTCTTGTGAAGTTTTAGCATTCTCTTGAACAATAAAGGTGACCCTTTGGCCCTCTTAACCCATTTCATGATAAAGTCAGGCCTCAGTGCAGGAGGTTTGGAGATCATAGGAGAAACTGCTTGAAAGCAGAAGATAACGGCTGTTCCAGACAAGGGCTTCAGATGAAAATGTTCCATGCGGCATGAAACCTCAACTCCACTTCCATCACTGGTTAACTTCCTTAGAGTCACAAATCTGATTTGGGCACTAAAGGAGAAAATTAAAATCAGACACTGAAACATGAATGCCATATTTAGTTTAGTTTTTTTTTTTTATGTGTGGGAGCATCTTAAAAACAAGAAATGCAAATGAACTCCCCTGAGAAATTCTACTTTCTTTTTTTTTTAAATATATTTTATTTATTTATTTGGTAGAGAGAAAGAGGCAGAGAGAGAAAGGGAAAGGGAGACTATGGGCATGCCAGGGTCCCCAGCCACTGCAAACGAACTCCAGATGCATGCGCCCCCTTGTGCATCTGGCTTATATGGATCCTGAAGAATCGAACCGGGATCCTTTGGCTTTGCAGGCAAGTGCCTTAACCACTAAGCCATCTCTCCAGCCCAGAAATCCTGCTTTCTACAAGGTGAAAGCTCTCAGGCAGTCATTGTTCTCTTCAGAAAATATTGTCATTTCGGAGTTGGGAGGACTCTAGCGATGAGCACAAGGGCTCTAGTCTATGAACAGAAGAGGAGGCCTGCGGCGTCTGGCTAAGGACCCGCTTGTTCACCGCTCTCCGCCCAGCCCCAGGCACAAGCTGGCCCAGAGCACTTGATCATCTGATACCTGCTGGCGAAGGTGTTTGATGGAACAGCCGACTTTGGAAAAGAACTCAGGAATTTCGTGTGTGTGTGTGTGTGTGTGTGTGTGTGTGTGTGTGTGTGTGCATGCGTACTACATACCATGACATGCACTTAGAGGTCAAAGGACAGCCTTGGAGTGTTGGTCCTCTCTTCTACTTTGTTTGAGACAGAGTCTCTCCTGTTTGCCACTGGGAAGACCAGACTGGCTGGCCCCCAGCTTCGGGATGCTCCTGACTCACGCCCCGTGGCTATAGGTGTTGGGGTTATAGACACGTGCCTCACTTTGCATAAGGCTTTATGTGGGTGCTGAAGATATGAACTCTAGTGGTCAGCAGGCTTGCAGAGCAAGCGCCCTCAACCACTGAACCACCGCCCCAGAAATTTCTTATAAGTGTATCCTTGCCATCTGTCTTCACAGTTTCACTCCCATGTATTTACCCGAGAGAAATGAAAACGTATGCCCCACAAAGACATAGGGTGGAATGTGAGTGCCATCAGCTCTGCATGCGTGGACTGAATGTCTGAGATCAACCAACTATCAACATAAATGGGAGGCTGAGGAAGAAGGATCATCATGAATTCGAGGCCAATCTGAGGCAAAATAATCAAATTACTTTATAGCCAGTTGGTCACCTCTCAAACAAGCCACTCACACCCGACATCAGGGCCAGCTTCACGGTGACTCAGCCATGACAGGGTGACTAATGAGGCCTGAGGACAGCTGGGGTGACCACAGTGCTGAGCTGGCTTGTCTCAGCCCCCACCGTGCACCAGGGCCCCCACCACCGCGCATGTGAGGCCGCTCTCTCAAGTCCACAAGGAGAGCCAGAGCAAAATGGCAGTTGTGCTGCTGGCTGAGCTTGCCAGGGCTGCCCCCAACGAAGTGTCACAGGCAGGGTGGGCCGGACAAAAAAGCCTTACTTCCTCACAGCCCTAGAGGCCGAGATGCCCGAGTTCAGGGGTCAAGAGGATTGGTTTCCCGTGAGGCCTCTCTTCCGGCTTCTCCACACTATCTCCTCCCTGTGTTCAAATGTGCTCTTATAAGGACATCGTTGTGAATCAGACCCATCCCACTGTCTGCATCGTCACCAAGGATCTCAACCGAAGACCCCATGTCTGAACATGGTGAGGTTTGGGGACCACACTTCGATGTATGAACTGAGGTAGGGACACAGTTCAAATCCCAGCGCTGACCTTAGATCTTTTATTTCAATAACGTGGCTGCTCATTTGGTTTGGGGAATGAACCACATGGAGAAAGAGCTACCGCAGCCATCTTGAGGACCGCACAGGACAGAACCTTCCCCGACAGGCATTCTGTCCCTGAGCACGTCCTTCCCTGTTTTAAATGCCAAGGACATGCTGGCCATCTGCTGCTCAGAGCGGTCTGTGAACTTCGCCCCCAATGGGGTTTTAAAACTTCAATCCCCTTGCAGAATATTAGTTCTGCCCGGCCTCTTTCCTATCCCTCAGCCCAAAGGAGCTGGCGGTAATTGAGACCCAACCTTTCACAGGCTAACCTGGGTTCCCAAGACGTAGACGCTGTGGAGCGCTTTTTATTTGCTTTTTAATGTCTTCAAGCTCCAGAGCTTGTCCCCTGAGCCCTGGAGGGGCCTGAACTCTTTCCATTCCACCTGCTGCTGCCTGACTCAAAGCTCCGTTTGTGTCCCCGAGGCTGTGGGGAAACGGCTGCCCCACGCCACCTCATCCACCAACAGGCCACAAAAAGCCCAAACACGAGGTGCGGATCAAAACAGGCCAGGCCAAGGCGCTGCCAAGCCAAACAGAGGAAACCAGATTCCCCTGAAATGGCTGCTCCCCGCCGCGTCTGGAAGGCCCACTCCAATAAAGCGGCTCCGGAAGGCCCGAAGGACCCCCATGGCCCTCGTCTTGATGGAGATGCCAATAAAACTTTCAGAACAGTCAGCCTGCAGGCCCCGTAGGCACTGCCCGGGCCGTAAACCAGCTATGAGCAGCTGGGGAGCTGAGAGGCCTGCTCTCCTCGAGGCCCACCAGCCAGCCGCCCACAGGCCAGGGAGGAACCAAGACGCCATTAGGGAAAGGGAGGCGAGGTGGCTGGCTGGGAGGGAAGTCTGCCCGCTCTCCAGGCCCCGCTCCAACACCAGGCCTCCAGGCGTTAACTCCGGGGGAAATTCAGGAAGAAGCAATGGCCGCCAGCAAATACAGGTTCCTACAGGAACCTGATGGGGGAGCCAGCCTCAGCAAGTAACTACAGACCCTGGAGCTATAAACTCAAGTTGAGGGCACCTTGGGGACCCAAGTGTGCTCAGCCTCAGAGGAGGATGAAGTGTGTGTGTGTGTGTGTGTGTGTGTGTGTGTGTGTGTGTATTTCTGAATCTACAGGCGGAACATACCAGTCCTATGTATGTAAGTGGCCACTCTCATGTATGTAGCTTCCTCTCGATCTCCACATTTTACTCTGTTGGTTCAGCCAACTGCATGTCAAAAAATGTGAGGGGTCTGGGTGATGGCTCAGCAGGTAAGAGCTCTTACTGCACATTCATGAGGACCTGACTTTGATTTCCAGCACCCATGTAAAAAAGCCAGGCATGGGGCTGGAGAAATGGCTTACTGGTTAAAGCATCTGCCTGCAAAGCTGAAGGACTCATGTTCAACTCTCCAGGTCCCACGTAAGCCAGACGTACAAGGTGACGTGCTTACGCAAGGTGCATGAGCCCAAGGGGGTGCAGGTGTCGGGGGTTCAACTGCAGTGGCTGGAGGCCCTGGTATGCCAATTCTCTCTCCCTGTGTGTGTGTGTGTGTGTGTGTGTGTGTGAGTCCCTCTTGCTCACTCTGTCTTGCTCTCTTGCATTTAAGAAAAAAAGGCCAGTCTGTTGGGCTTGCCTCAAAAAAAAAAAAAGCCAGGCATAGCCACACATGCCTGTGGCCCTAGCACTGAGGGGGACAGAGATAGAAGAACCACTGGGGCTCACAGGTCAGCCAGTGTGAAAGAAAAATCCAGCTCTAGGTGGAGTGAATGACCCTGTCTGAATGAAATAAAGTAGAAGAGAGAGATGGAGGAGGACACCCCGTGTTCTCTGGCCTCCACACATGTGCACACGGGACATGCGAATCTGCACACACATGTGAGCTTGCACCATGCACATGAAGCACGCACACACAAACCCAAAACAAAGTAGTTAGAGCTGCAGTGGTGTATGTGAGCTTGAGGTAGGGTAGAAAGGAAAAATTAACGAGGACACGGGAAAGAAAATGATGGGGATGTGTGAAGGAGCCTTACCTTAGTCTTAGTCTGGTTGATGCTTTTCACCACCTAAGAAGCAAGAAATCCATTTCCAGTTAGTTTGCTAAGAGCCTCTCCCCCCGCCAAGCTGAAAACCAGCAATTTTCCATGAATCGTATCTAAAAGGACACATTCTAAACTGGTTGTACAACCCTAATGACTCCTAGTTTTACCTTATCAGATTATAATCTCAGCCAAGACACGTCTGGAGCCACCTGCAATCTCACTATCAAAATGAGAGGTGGGGGGAAGATTTCTTTGAGAGCCACCAAGATGGTTACATGGCTCGTACCCTACGGGATACTTGACTGTGACTCTGAGAAGCCCACACCCATCTCTCAGGTGTGTGGGTATTCTCTTCCTGAGCCCCTTTCTGTCTATCTTTAATAAAACCCACACTCTGCTTCATACTGGCTAGTCCTGGGCTTCATTTTTGTGTCAAAGCCAAGAATCCTGGGTGTGCCTCAGTAGAGACCCCTGGAAGATGAAGGAAACCCCCTCAGGCTGTTGAGGGTGACAATGTGGAGCTGTGTCTCTGCCCCTCACTGCTGACATACTGAACATGTACAGACTTTTTTCTCATTACAACTCCCTGCTCACTACAGCGTAAGTACTTACATGACCTGTAATTATATTAGGTGGCCTACATTATCTACAGAAGAGTTAAAGAATATGGAAGGAAGCCAGGCGTGGTGGTGCACGCCTTTAATCCTAGCACTCGGGAGGCTAGAGGTAGGAGGATTGCTGTGAGTTCAAGGCCACCCTGAGATTACATAGTGAATTCCAGGTCAACCTGAGCTAGAGAGAGACCCTACCTCATAAACCAATAAAAACAAAACAAACAAACAAAAAGAATATGGGAGGAAGTACATAGGATTATTTATGTGTGAAAACGTATACTTATTTTTTCAAGATTTATTTTATTTTATTTATTTATTTGAGAGTGACAGACAGAAAGAGGCAGAAAGAGAGAGAGAGAGAGAGAATGGGCATGCCAGGGCCTCTAGCCACTACAAACGAACTCCAGATACATGTGCCACCTTGTGCATCTAGCTGACGTGGGTATTGGGAAACTGAGCCTCGAACTGGGGTCCTTAGGCTTCACAGGCAAGTGCTTAACTGCTAAGCCATCTCTCCAGCCCAAAAACTATATTTATTTTATATGAGGGCCTTGAACATCTGTGGTATTCTGAGCATTTTGGTATTTGTCATAGTTACCTCATGTTGCTGGAACAGAACTCCCCCTCCAAGCAGCTGATGGAAGGAAGGGGTATATTTTGGATTACAGTCCTGAGAGGAAAGCTGACGATGGAGGAAAAGGATGGTAGAGCAGAGACTGGACATCACATCTGGCCACAGAAAGTGGCAGAAAGCAGCAGGAGAGTGACCTGAGTTCTGGCAAGAGGGAAGCTGGGCTGTAACCCCTCAAAGCTTGCCCTCACACCTCCTCCAACAAGGCTCCACCTCCCAAGATGCCTCTAGCAAGGAATCAAGCATTCAGAACACATGGGCTTATGTGAATATCTGACTCAAACTACCTCAGTATCTGAGGGGGATTTTAGAACCAATGTTCCTCAGACACCAAGAGAAAGCATGTGCAGCCTGTGAGAGCGTGCAGTGAACATGCACAGATATGAGCATAATGTGGGACAGTTTCCGGGTCAATAAAGTCTGATGTCCGGGGGCTGGTAGATGGCTCAGCAGGTAAAGGTGCTGCTACGTGAGCATGAGCTTGGAAGCCTGGCACACACATAAACCCCAGGTGGGGTGGTATGCACCTAGAATCCCAGCACTTGTAAGGCAGAGACAAGAGGATTCCCAGGGCAAGCTGGCTAGCTAGCCAAATGGGTGAGATCTGGGTACAATGAGAGAGCATGCCTCACTAAATCAGGTAGTGAGTGAGAGAGACACTTGAAGTCAATCTCTGGCCTCCACATATGCATGCATACACACTTGCACACACATGCCCACACATATGCAAATTTGCACAACACACACACACGTAGACCAAAATAAGGCTTTTCCCAACCCCAAATATTTTTATAAAAGCATTCCCTAATATTCTAAGTGACATATTTATGCTAAAAAATGTCCATTGTTTATCGGAAATTCAAATATAAGTGGATACCCTGTATTTTCTTAGGCAATCTGTGCATGCATGAGTATCCAAATTTGCAGTGGTACATGACATTTGAGATGACATAAGGGTTCAAAAGGAGGCAAAACACACAGAGACACACTGGTGCCCATCCTTACGTGCACATGTGAACTGTCACTCAGTGCTCAAAAGCTCTCCTGGCAGGCAATGAGCCCTCTTCATGGGAGGAGCCCTCCCTTCTGGGACACTGCAATGCGTTTAGCTTGCAAATCCTTCCACAGGGCTTACAGAGCTAGAGAAGGTGTGGATGCAAATGGTGTGGTTATAATTCCTGCTCTGCGGCCCAGGGGTCAGAGGTTCCCTGCATTTCCAGTGTGGAAGACTTGAATCTAGGCTGGCCTTGGACCCGCTGTATAGAGGTGAGGATAGCCTTGAACTCCTCATCCTCCTGCCTCCACCTCCTGGGTACTGTGATCATGGATATAAGACTCCACTCTTGGTTATATGTGGTACTGGAGATTGACTCCAGAGCTGCCTGCACACTAGCCAATTGCCAACTAAGCTGCAGTCCTAACCCTAGGACCTATCTCTCAAAGATCTCATGAGCCCTCAGAACCACTCCACGGAGGAATTCGGGATGGGTGGGGACAAAGCACACATAAGCTATAGAGCCACCTGCGGCGGTTTGAATGTGAACGTATGTCCCTATAGACTCAGGTGTTTTACTTTTATTTTTATTTTTAAAAACATTTTATTTATTTATTTAGTTATTTGAGAGAGAAAGAGAGAATGGGTTCACCAGGGCCTCCAGCCACTGCAAACAAACTCCAGATACATGTGCCACCTTGTGCACCTGGCTTACATGAGTCCTGGGGAATTGAACTGGGGTCCTTCGGCTTTGCAGGCAAAAGCCTTAACCACTACACCATCTCCCAATCCCCATCAGGTGTTTTATTAAGCTTGTAACTTGGGTCTCCAGCTGCCTGGCTGGAGGAGGTGTCAGTGGGGATGGATCCTGGGGTCCAGCCCACAGGCGTTGTTGGGGCAGATCTGGTTCCAGTCCAGAGGTGCAGAGAGCAGGTTCGCGTTCTGGTGCTGGCATTGTGCTTACTGCAGGGGGTTCTCTCTGCTCAATCTGTGAGAGGGATCCAGCTTCTTGCACCACTGACAGAACTTCCCCTGGATCCCTTTCTCCCATAAAATGTCTGGCTTGGATGTTCATCCCAGCAGTGTAGAGCTGAGTACAACCTCATTCCGCACAGCAAACATTTCCGTCTCTCCCTTGGCCTGTCCCGGGTGGGCACAGGACTACAGGAGCTGGGTGTGGTTCAGCCAGATGCCTGAACAGAGAGTGGGCCCTCCGCATATGCTCAGTCGCATTGGGCATCCAGAAAAGAGACAGTCCTGGATAAGTCCCCAAAGCTTCCAGCAGCGATGTTTGCTTATCACTGGAAATGAATCGGCCAAGACATGCTCTTAAGGAAACGGAGCAGGAGAACACAAGCAGCTCCTACTGGGCCCACACTGGCTGTGGACAAGAGGGCGGGGTGGCTCGAGGAAGGAGTCTTTGGGACAGGAGAGTCCCTAAGGAGAAGAACCTGGTGTCCTGGGCATGTGGAAGAGGTGGGTTAACCCACAGTGGTAGGGTCTAAGTCAAGGTTTCACAGACATTCTGGAATGTAGGAGAGGTGCTGGTGGGTTGACCCAGAACTGCGAACTCACCCTTCCTCTCTCCTCCCTTCCCTTCTCCCATCATTTAGTTAAATTTAGGGCACCTCAGAATTTTTTGCCTCCTCTTAACACCATGGACATCAGCAATGAGACAACATGAGAGCTAGCTTGATTGTATGGGTGGCTGTCTAGTCCTAAGCAAGTGATTGAGAAAATGGCAATAATAAAGATGGTGAAGGGAAAGTTCTTTAAAAAGAGAGAGAGATGATTCTTATGCAGATATAAAATGGATGCAAGTCAAAATTTTTACCTACCTCTCCAACGAATGAGGAACCAGGAGGACATTACAATGGGGTCAAATAAAAATGGGTCTTGTGGAGATTTACATTTTCTACCTGCTACAGCTCATTTGTCTAGCCCCAGACAGGCACTGTTTGCATAGCCATGGGCATCATGAGCAGTTGCATGACTATCGATTTCCTATAGACTGACAGCTTTGCAAAGATGGGAACCACAGGACAGAGGTACATATGTAGGGTACCACAATCCCTGGAGGCACGGGGGCTCCCTGGGGTTCAGCAGTCTTTCATCCACTTCAGAATTTTCCATGATTTTTCTTGGAGGGAGTGAATGAAAATCATACTGTCTCCGAAACTGTTACATTAAGAATATCAAAAAAACAGTCAAGAAAATATTATGTGAAACTTGAAAACTATGATCTAATTTGGCAAAGAAGTGGCTCTTGGGGCTGGAAAGATGGCTCAGTGGTTAAAGGCATTTGCTTGCAAAACCTGTCAACCAGAGTTTAATTCTCAAACCACCAAGTAAGCTGGATACACACACACACACACACACACACACACACACACACACACACACACACAAGATATTGTAAGGGCTGGAGAGATGGCTTAGTGATTAAGGTGCTTGTCTGCAAAGCCAAAGGATTCAAGTCCCATTCCCCAGGACCCATGTAAGCCAGATGCACTAGGTGGCGCATGCGTCTGGAGTTCATTTGCAGCTGCTGGAGAAGCTGGTGCTTTCTCTCTCCTCGCTTTCTCTAAGTAAAAATAAATGAGTAAAATAAATAAGTAAAAACAAAATATTTTTAAATGTAAGCATCTGGTGTTTGTTTGCAGTGGCAAGAGACCCTACCATGCCAATATGCATGCTCACGCATGCACATAGACACACACACCCCCAAACAAAAAAGAAGAGGTTCTCCCATGGATACATGTCTGAGGCTCCACGGGGAGAGCTCTTCCTCTCCGCCTGCCCTAGGAGTGGGCCATGCAGGATCCCAGTGGCTCAGCAGCAGCATCTCCTACGATGGAGACCTTCTTCTCTTTGTGTCTGTCGGCTTGCTCCAGTCTCACAGCTGGTGTTTGGGAGCACGTAAGCCTTGGTGGTTGAAGGCCGTTCGGGGCATTGTGGGTGTTAGCAGCATGCTGGATGGCCTGTGCTCACCAGACCATGGTGCTCTCGTTCCAGAGGCCACGAGCAAGAATGTCCACCTCCCCTCAACCCGTTCCTGAGCACTGCCTCTGAGTGAATGAATATCGCGTTGTGCGCTGGGTGTGTGTGCGTGTGCATGAGTGTGTGTGCGTTTACGTGTGGAGGGAGGCTGGAAGACAACCTCAGAGGAGCTCCTCAGCCACCGTTCTCCTTCAGTGAGGCAAGGTCTCGCATTGGCTTGGAGCTAACAACTAGGATAGACGGGCTGGCCAGTGAGCTCCGAGGTCTTACCGGTGTCCGCTCCCCCAGCACCGGGGTGACAAGCATGCGCCACCATGCGGCCTTCTTTCTCCTGTGGAAGATCAAACTGAAGCCCTTACGCTTACGAGGCAAGGACTTTGCTACCCGGGCCTCCTCCCAGCCACTGAGCATGTGCCTTAGTCTCTAAGGTGAGGGAAGGTTTGGCATATGGATGCCTGTGGATCTGTTTGTTTTGAGCCAGGGTCCTTCTCTATAACTCAGGCTAGCCTGGAGCTCACTATGTGGCCCAGGCTGACCTTGAACTCATCCTTCTGCCTCAGCCTTCTGAGAGTCAGGAGTCTAGCTAGAATCCCCACCCCCAGCTCATGTTTTTGCTGTTTATAAAAAACATTATTTTTTTATTTATTTGAGAGAGAGAGAAGGGTAGAGAGAGAGAGGGAAAGAATAGGTACATCAGGGCCTCCAGCCACTGCAAACAAACTCCAGATCCTCTCTCTGTCTTATGTGGGTCCTGGGGAATCGAGCCTGGGCTTTGCAGGCAAGCACCTTAACCACTAAGCCATCCTTCCAGCCCTATAAAACATTTTTAAAGAAAGGATGAGAAATTTGCAAGTTGTAGATATTCTTACCTCCTGAAAATAAGTTCCTTCAAAATTGATTTAAGCAGTGAATGATAAACTCATTTATTGTTTTTGTCAATTGAGGCCAACTGGAAACCAAGAAACGGCTCAAGGGTCAGCTAGTGAAAGGAGGGTGTAAGGAAGAGGGAGTTATAAAAGAAGCATTTATGTCCAAACCCTCAGTACACGTGGCCTCCTTAATGCTCACAAGGCTCCCCAAAGGCAGGCCTGGGTGAGGAGGCATATGGCCAGCTGGCTCCCTTACTCTCTGGGAAGTCCATGCTTGCCTCCCCGAGGACAAAGATCAATGTGAAGGACAGGACCTGAAGCACCTAATTCAACTTTTTCCAGCTCAGCATTGTGACTGACTTCCTTGAGGCCACCAGCAGATCATCTCCCATCCACACAGGTGGGTGGTTAAGCAGCCCTGTCGCCTCTCCAACCCTCTGAAGAAAGGCCAGGAGAGTAACAGAGCTGTGAAAGCCAGGGGAATATTCTGCTTGAGTGGACCTCTGCAGAGCCCAGCCAAGAGTCAACCACCTGCAGGCTTGTCTGCACGCGTGATGCCCAAGTCCACACCTCCCCCTGGCGAGCTTAGAGATACTGGCTGCGGGGAGGGAGCGGGAGGAGACAGTCCACTCCTACAAAGAGCTACCTTTGGGCTGGGGAGATGGCTTAGCAGTTAAGGCACTTGCCTGAGAAGCCCAAGGACCCAAGCTCAATTCCCTAGTACCCACATAAGCCAGATGCACAGGTGGCTCATGTGTCTGGATTTCATTTGCAGTGGCTGAAGGCCCTCTCTATCTCTCTCTCTCTTTCATAAATAAATAAATAAATAAATAAAACAAAGAGCTGCTTTCTATTATCTGGAGCCAGAGAACCAGTAGGCGGGTTTCCAGACATCTGGGCAGGGCTCCATCTACTTCTGTTCCCATAGAGGAGGATGCTAAGGTTAAGTGAGAGAGAAGGAAGGAGAAGCCTGGCTGAACCAAGAAATGCAAGTGTTGTCTCCGAGTGTGGCAGCACATGCCTTTAATCCCAGCACTCGGGAGGCAGAGGTAGGAGGATTGCAGAGAGTTCAAGGCCACCCTGATACCACATAGTGAATTCCAGGTCAGCCTGAACTAAAGTGAGACCATACCTTGAAAAACCAAAGTGTTGTCAGGATGTGGGGAGGGGGTCTCATCCCACTGTATATATAGGGACTCACCTGGGAGAGACACCAGCTCTGAGGCCATCCTTACAGGCCGTTCCTTGGTCAGATGTCTGTCAAACTGACTGGTGGAAGCGCTGGCAAGGCCCAGCCTGCTTGAGGAGAGAGGCCAAGGTGACCAGGCCCCTCAAACTCCATGGACTTTCCAGTAGGGGGTGCTGTCATTCCCACACTGGCTAGCTCCAACACCTACTCAGGGTGGCTGCCACCCCCAGGCTCCCTAGGAGTGAAGGCCTCTTTTTAGCAGTCCCAGGGAGTCTGGCTGTTGTCAGGCCACCAGGTGAGGTTTACCTGGCAGAGCCTGGTCACCTCCTGCATCCTTAATACTGACACCAGCCATCCTGCGGTTTGCCAGGTACTTTGTGCGAACTCATCAAACCCTCCCAGGAACCCTCTGGATGACAGGTAATTATTCCCATTGTACAGATGAGAAGGGTGAGGCTCATACCCCATGGCTGATCATCAGCAGAGCACAGGGCTTCCATCCAGCCCATGTCTTTCCAGTTGTACAGGTCAGACTCCTCCCACTGACACACACACTCAGGTGCTATCTCTGCACAGGGTTGCCCATCCCCGGTCTCAAGGATGTCCTCGCCTGGCTGGTGTAGCTCATATGCCATCTACAGCATCCACGAGCACCCACTTGGAGACACCTGGCTCTTCCTGGAGGAGGCAGTACTCCAACCTGGACCTCAGCACTACTAGGGTCTCTTGTGGGGGAGGGTTGGGAGAGCGCCTGGAGGACTCTGCCGTCTCTGTGTACAGACGCTGCTGCTTGCGATCCAAAGATGAGCGTCTGGGGAGCTGGCTCGCTGCGGGCACAGCCTGCAGGGAAGGGACACGCAGCAGGCGCTGCCTCCCCTCATCTGCTCCAGGGGACATGTCTGGACACAATTATTTATTTATTTGAGAGAGAGAGAAATAGGCAGGTAGAGACAGAGAGAGGATGGGCATGCCAGGGCCTCCAGCCACTGCAAACGTAGGCCCACTTGAGCATCTGGCTTATGTGGGTCCTAGGGAATTGAACCTGGGTCCTTTGGCTTTGCAGGCAAATGCCTTAACCACTAAGCAACCTCTCTGGCCCATCTGGGCACATTTTTGATAGCCACATCTGGGAACAGAGCTACCCCTGGGAACTGGGTGGGAGCAGAGGCCAGGGACATTGCTGGACATCCCACGGTGCCCAAATCAGCCCCCCAGGGCAAAGACTACCTGATGCAACATGCCTACGGACTGGACAAGGGAAGCCGCCTGTTCTCAACACCACCTCCTGAGTGCATGCGTGCACATGCGCTATGCACATGTGTGCAGAAGCACGTGTGTGTGCAGGTGCCTGTGTGTGCACAGGCTATTGGAGGCCCGAGGTTGCCATCAGGTGTCTTCCTCAGGTACTCTCCATGCTTGTTTTTTCTCTTTTGAAACAGGGTCTGTGCTGGTTTGATTCAGGTGTCCCCCATAAACAGGTGTTCCAAATGCTAGGTTCCCAGCTGATGGAGATTTGGGAATTAACACCTCCTGGAGGGAGTGTATTGTTGGGGGCAGGCTTATGGGTGTTACAGCCAGTTTCCCCTTGCCAGTGTTTGGCACACTGTCCTGTTGCTATTGTCCACCTGATGTTGGCCTGGGGGTGATGTCCACCGTCTGCTCATGCCATTGTTTTCCCCTGCCATCATGGAGCTTCCCCTCAAGTCTATAAGCCAAAATAACCCCCCCTTTTTTTTCTCCAAAAGCTGCTTTTGGTCAGGTGATTTCTGCCAGCAATGTGAACCTGACTGCAACAAGGTCTCTCACTGAAACTAGAGCTCATGGCTGTGGCTAGACTAGCTGCCCAGTGAGCCCCAGGGATCCTCTGTTCTCAGTGTAGGCATACACCACCACCACCATGTCTGGCATTTATGTGGGTACCCAGGACCCAAACCCCCATCTCGAGCATGCATGGCAAGTACTGCACCCACGGAACCTCTTCCAAGACCCCTGCTAGCAGTTTAGGGTCCCCGGAACCCAGCGTAGGAGATGCCTGGCCTGTAAGTACGGAAGCCCACAGCTCACCCTTGAGGGTCCCTGTTTGAGGGTCTTGGTGTGCGGTGATCACACTGGCAGGTGGCTACCAAGTACAGTATGCCCACGGGCCTGGCTCTGAGCATGGCTTGGGTGGATCCTCTCACAAACTCGTCATGTTATGTGCAGAGACGGAGAGATCAGACAGGCTGCCCACGGCCCCACAGCTGTAGCAAACAGAACCAGAATGCGAGTGTGGAAGTATCCAGATCCGAGGCTCGCATTCTTTCCATTATGTGGAGGGCCCGCCCCCTGTAGAGTTCCCAAGTAACACACATGCCGCTTCCTTTCCAGAACAGAAGGAGCCTTCCAGAACCTCTGCGCTCTCACAGGCGTCACTTGTGCTCCCGCGGGGCGGGCTTTTCCAGTTCTTGGGTTCACCAAGTCTATGCAAGTGCTTTGGTCTCTCTTAGTCTTAACTTCCCCCTGAAGAACAGGCTTCAAGGTCTATGTGGGCAAGGGCTGCTGCTGAGGAATGACACCCGATGGCTGTCCCCCGGTGCAAGACAGAGACAGGCCCAGCTCTGTTCTCTCACTCACTCTCCTTGGCCTTGCACTTGATCCTGGCTCTGGCTGGCCTGGGCAGCTATGTCCCTCCCCCAGAGTCAGAGAGGCCTTGCATACTTATGTGGGCGCTAAGCAGCTGCCCCACAGGAGACCCTGAACAGAGGCCTCAGAGCCCCTCCCTCGCTCTGCAAGGGCTCAGCGCCGCGCTTGTGGCCTGGTCGCTGCCTGCGGCCACCGGACTCCACTCATTCACAGTTGTGTGGAGCCAGCACCCTGTAGCCAAGGGTTCATAATCAAGGCCAGGCTCGGGGCGGGGCTGGAGGTGAGCAAGGGACTCACCTTCTGCCCCTGCCTCTGCCACAGCTTGGGGCGAGATTTGTTCCAGTGTCCGGGTCCTGGGAAGTGAAGGGCTCAGGGCCTCTCTCTAGCCTGGATGAGTCACTCCTCACTTCTCTCAAGCCCCCAGCAACCATTGCAAAGCCCCTCATTCCTCACAGAAGCCCGGACAGAGGTGACCCTGGCACCCAGGGAGGAATGCACCCCCCTCCGAGGCACTGAGCTGGAGCAGGCTTCGAGTGTTTTCCAAAATCGTTCACTTGGAACACTTGTGCATCTGTTGTTCGGCCATTGGCCCCCACCGGCCGCGTCCTCTGGCTTGGCATAGTTCAAGGCGGAAGGATGCCTGGAAGAGGTGACAGCCACAGACAGGGTGGCATGCTGGAGAAACAGCGACCAGACTGCGTGTGCAGCGCAAGCCAGTGACTGGGGCGTGTCAGGTCCCTACCTTGTGAGCGAAGAAAGAAGGAAGGTGGAGGTGGGAGAGGCAGGCGGCCCGGGTGGGAGGCGGGCACCCTAACGAAAGGGCATCCAGGTACCCGAGAAACAGGTGAGTGCTACTCAAGGCCCCGAATCCAAGATGAGCTTGGATGTCACTGCGTGGAGTGCCTATGTTTAAATGAAGCCAGGCAAGAGTAGGTGGTGCAGTGGAGCTGTCAGAGGTCTGGAAGGCGTCTGAGTGAAACGCCTGGTGGTGTAAGGCAGTCATTCGTTCACTCATTCATTCGCCATTGTTTCTTCCATTCATCCACCAGCCTTTGTGGAGCTTCCGCCCTAAGCCAGGACCTGAGGTACCTCACCCACTCTCCACAGGCTTTCAGTTTCCATGGCAACAGGAAAGCATCCCTAGGGAAGCGGGCCCAGGCATAAGGCTCCGCCCGCCCGGATTCGAGTCTCGCAGGGAATGAGCTGAGTGAGCGCCCGCCCGCCCTTGTAATGCTGCCCGCCGTCGTGGGAGCCTGCTGGGCAGAAAGTGCCCTGCACACTGGACGCCTTCCTGCAGCGAACTGTCATCCGCCAGACCGCCCTGGTCTCCATAGATTACAAAGCTTTTCATTCGCAGTGTTTCATTTGATTTTTTTTGTTTGTTTGTTTTGTTTTTCGAGGTAGGGTCTCACTCTAGCCCAGGCTGACCTGGAATTCACTATGTAGTCTCAGGGTGGCAATCCTCCTACCTCTGCCTCCCGAGTGCTGGGCATGTGCTGCCGCGCCCGGCTAAATGGATTTTCATAGCAGCCTCAGGAGTAAAGCAGAAGGCCTCAGTGAGGGTCGTGGACGAGGGGCTGGAAGCTCAGAGAGGTAAAGCAATGTGCCCAGGATGCACAGTGGCACCTTGGAGCAAGGCAAGATTCAAACCCAGAGCTTGAGCGGAGGTCTGCCCAGACACCATTGACAATTTCCAGGAGACGCTGGGGACCGCCATTTATTTATTTCCTTATTATGAGAGAGAGAGAGAAAGAATGGGCACTCCAGGACCTCTTGCCACTGTAAATGAATTCCAGATGCATGTGCCACTTTGTGTATCTGGCTTTATAAGTGTAAAGTACTGAGGAACGGGACCCAGGTTGTCGGGCTTTCTAAGCAAGCACCTTTAACGACTGAGCCATCTCCCTAGCCCTGGGATTTATATTTCCAAAATAATGGTACATCTAACATCTGGGAGAGACTTGGAGTCAAATATCAAACATTTGTAACCTCTGGGGCCACGCCAATGGTCCAGAGACTGTCCTAGGAGGAATGTCTGATAAGACAGGTTGTATTTTCCAGGGACGGCCACCACAGCATCTCCAGTCCTCCAGGCTCTTCTGTAGCATGACTTTTCATCCTCCCATCAGGATGTGAGGCAGATCTGGCATTAGTGATCCTCTGGGGCTTCTGCATGTGAGGGCCAATCTTCATTGTCAACTTGACTGGAACCAAATCAAGTTGGTTTTGGAATCACTATGGAAACACACCTCTGGGAGTGTCTATGAGGGTGTTTCCAAAAAGGTTAAACTGAGGAGGGAACACCCAACTTGAATGGGCAGAACCAGCCCTTGATCTGGGATCTTAAACTCTAGGCTGAATAAAAAGGAGAGAGAGAGTGTCGGGCATGGTGGTGCACGCCTTTAATCCCAGCACTTGGGAGGCAGAGGTAGGAGGATTGCCATGAGTTCGAGGCCACCCTGAGACTCCATAGTGAATTCCAGGTCAGCCTGGGCTAGAGTGAGACCCTACCTCAAAAAAACAAAAAAGAGAGAGAGAGCTGGAGAGATGGCTTAGTGGTTAAGGCACTTGCCTGGGAAGCCTAAGAACCCAGGGTCGATTCCTCAGTATTTATGCAAGCCAGATGTACAAGGTAGCACATGCATCTGGAGTTTGTTTGCAGTGGCTGGAGGCACACCCATTCTCTCTCTCACTCTCTCTTTCATAAATAAATAAATATGTTAAAAAGGAGAGAGAGAGAGAGAACCAGTGTTCATTGCTCTGCTTCCTGACTACAGACACAATGTGACTAGTAGCTTATGCTCCAGCCACCATGACCTCCCTGTCATAACAGACTGTGCCTCAAACTATGAGGCAGAATAAGCACGTCCTCCCTTCACTTGTTTTTGGTCAGGTATTTTGTCATAGTACTGAGAAAAGTAACTAATGGGTCAAGGTCATAGGTCATAAGAAGCCTCAAAATGGGGCCAGAGAGATGGCTTAGTGGTTAAGATGCTTGCCTGCAAAGCCTAAGGGAGCCAAGTTTGGTTCCCCAGTACCCACATAATGCCACATTTTTAAGGTGGTTCATGCATCTGGAGTTCATTTGTGGTAACTAGAGGCTCTGACACATCCATTCTCTCTTTTTCCCTCCCCCATCTCTCATAAATAAATAAATATGTATGTACATATATATATATATATATATATATATTTGGGGAGGTTGAGGTAGGGTCTCACTCTAGCCCAGGCTGACCTGGAATTCCCTCTGTAGTCTCAGGGTGGCCTCGAACTCATAGCAATCCTCCTACCTATGCCTCCCGAGTGCTGGGATTAAAGGCAAGCACCACCATGCCCGGCTTAATATTTTTATTTATTTATTTGAAAGAGAGTGAGGAAAAATGCAGGAAGAGAGAGAGAAACAATGGGCACACAAGGGCCTCCAGCCACTGCAAATGAACTCCAGACATATACACCACTTTGTGCATCTGGCTTACGTGAGTCCTGGGGAATAAGACCTGGGTCTTCTGGCTTTGCAGGCAAGTGTCTTAAACACTAAGCCATCTCTCTAGCCCAATAAGTTTGTTTTAAAGAAGCCTTAAAATGTCACTGGAGCCTTTTGGTGTTTTGGGCTGACATTAGAACCATCTCCCTTGGACCCCAAGACACTATGCTATTGGAAGTGCCCTGTGTCAACACTCCCATGATGCCTTACTGTGTTCCCAGTTAACGACAGGCATGAGGAGCCTTCCACATGGTCAAGCCTTCAGGTAAAGAGCAGGAGAGATCCTGGGAGAGAACTGACCAGCAGGCCCCAGGCAAACCACAAAGCCACGAGAGGCCAGAGAACACCCCAGTGGAAGTAGGGGCTGGGGTGTTACACAAGGATGGGTGACGGCTACACCTGGCGTGGCGGTCCAGTTCTCTGGTTGACGAGAACGAAGGGCATGCAATTATCGAAGCCCCCTCTGGGCTCCTGGGACCCCCGCTGGATCACTACCTGAGCACCTGACTTCAAACTCTTGGATCACTGTCCTCCCCTCCAGTGAGCCCCTGGTGACTAGGGACGGGGCGGAGCTCCCAGGGTAGCTGGTCTCGGAAATGCATGCTGACTTCCCCGAGCAGGGCAGACGCGGCTGGGAGGACTCGGGGGAGATCAGAGACTGAGAGCACACCCCAAAGGTGGAGCAGAAAGGACTAGGGGCTCCAGGGGCAGGGCATGGGGACAGTCTCTGGGGCTCAGAGAGGAAGATAACAGCGTCCCTCTGTCATCTTTAGAGACTACTCAGGTGGGCACGTTGGTGCGTGCTAGTGATACCAGCATTTGGGAGGCTGAGGCAAAGGCTCACATGCATATTAGTATCTTGAAACATTAATTATTTGGATTATCTGTTGGTGGCAGCTTATAGAACAGGAGGGAATGGATGAGAGAGAGAAGAAGAGGGAGAGAGAAGCTGCTATAGGCCCGTTCCTCTCAGTCCTAAGTCCTTCAATCCCACAGCAGTCTGAAGAGTTGCAGAGAATTAGGGACATTTCCAAAGGCGCGCTACTGAATGGCAGAGGCAGGATTTGAAGCAAGGCCCGGTTAGACACCAAGGGAAGCCCACTTCTGCCTCTCCTCATGCTGTCTGTGGGAGTCCAACGAAAGAGGCTTGCATGTGGGCTCCTTGCAAGACTTACATCATCTGTCTTGTTTAAAAGGTTTAAAAAGTGATAAATAGGTGGGTAGATATACGATATTTTTTCTATGAAAAATGCCTTGAAAAGCACACCCATTCTTCCATTTCTATTATTATAATTGAAAAACCTGAAGCTGAGCATCTACAAGGAAAGCAAGATTTCTTTTAAAAAATTTGTTTAAATTTATGTATTGTAAGCAAAGGGGGGGGGGGAGAATGAGCGTGCAGGGGCCTCTTACTGCTACAAATGAACGCCAGATGTGTGCACCACTTTGTGTATCTGGCTTTATGTGGGTACTGGGGAATTGAACCCAGGCCATTAGGTTTCGCAAGGCAGTGCCTTTAACCACAGAGAAAACTCTCCAACCCAGGAAAATAATATTTCTTTAGCTTATATGGCCCCAGAGTTGGCTCTGCTCCAGTGAGAGTCCCTAGTGGGTGGGATCACGGTGGTGTAATTATTTAGGGAATGGAGAGGATGGCATCCTCAGACCAGAAGCCAAGAGGTCCAGAGTGGTCAGGCTTATTCATGTATAACCCTCCTCTTGTGAGAACTGGCCCAGCATCCCATAAGAACTCCCTTTTGGGCTAGAGAGATGGGTCAGTGGCTAAGGTGTTTGACTGCAAAGCCTAACGACCAGAGTTTGATTCCCCAGTACTCACATAAAACCAGATTCACAAGATGGTGCATGCATCTGGAGTTCGTTTGCAGCAGCTAGAGACCCTGGTGTGCCCATTCTCTCTCTCTGCCAGGCATGGTGGTGCACGCCTTTCATCCCAGCACTTGGGAGGCCGAGGTAGGAGGATCGCTGTGAGTCTAAGGCCAGCCTGAGACTACATAGTGAATTCAAGGTCAGCCTGGGCTAGAGTGAGAAACTACCTCAGAAAAAAGAAATTTGAAAAGAGACAGAGAGAGAGAGAGAGGGAGAGAGAGAGAGAGAGAGAAAAGAAAACAAACAAACAAACAAAAAGAACTCCCTTAACTTCTTCCAAAGTCAGTTCCTCCAGTGAAACTAAGGGGCCCCATGAGGTCTCACGTCTTACAGGTCCTGCCTCTCAACAGCACCTCACTGGGATAAGCTTCCAGCACACAATTCTTCAGGGGACCGATGACGCAAGTCCTGCAAGGAGCTGGTGTGCACGCTGATGGCCACATGCAACCACTTTGCTGGTTCCTAAAGAAGCCACACATATCCCTGTCTACGGTGCAGCCGGCCCGCTCCTGCATAGTTGCGTGAAAGAAAGGCAAGCACATTCTCACACAATCACTCAGTTGTTTTTTTTTTTTAGTTATTTTTATTTATTTATTTGAGAGCAACAGAGAGAGGAAGAGGCAGATAGGGAGAGAGAGAGAGAATGGGCGTGCCAGGGCCTCTGGCCACCACAAACGAACTCCAGACGCGTGCGCCCCCTTGTGCATCTGGCTAATGTGAGTCCTGGCGAGTCAAGCATCGAACCGAGGTCCTTAGGCTTCACGGGCAAGCGCTTAACCACTAAGCCATCTCTCCAGCCCTCAGTTATGTTTTAAGTGGTGAAAATCTCAAAACAGCTCATGTCCATGGGCAGGTGGGTGGCCAACACAAACTAGCCATACACACAGAGGATACCACTCCACGTGCGATCAGGAACACGCCCGCAGACACCCGCACCAACATAAGGAGTCACAACTATTCTGCTTCGAGGAAGGCAAGAGGACACGTGTGCTGCCACGTAGCGCCAGTCACAGGACGTCTTGGAAAATGCAAGCGAATCTACCATGACAGAAAGCAGGCCAGTGGCCGCCTGGGCATCAAGAGTGACAGAGAAGGGATGGGTTTTGAAGCAGCACAAGGACACCTCAGCAGGGTATGGGAGGTGTTGGGTAAATCCATTATCATAATTGAAATGATATTTTTATGCCAACATACATTCCATGACTCTTTAAAGTTTATACTTTAAACGTGATTTATTGCCTGCCAATTATGCATCAATAAAGCTGTAAATTTTTATTGGACAAGCTTAAAGCAGATTGGGAATAGCAGAAGAGATTATAAACTTGAAGACACAATAGAAATTATCTGAATTTGGAAACAGTTTTAGAAAGGCAATGATGAAGGCAGATTAACATATGTTCAACCAGAATCGCCTAAAAAGGGAGACAAGGAGACAGAAAATATTTAAAGAGAGAATGGAATTGTGAAGGGGAATGTGTGTGTGTGTGGGGGGGGTAATTACCATGGTTTACTGTCTGAACTTATGGAAGTTGTCAATAAAAAAATAAAATTTAAAAAAAAAGAAAGAAAATATTTAAAGAGAAATAATGGCTATAGTTTCTCCAAAATTCTATTTAAAGTCCACAAAAGCTCAACCCCAAGACATTAAAATATGAACAAACTGGACTGAAGAGATGGCTTACTGGTTAAGGCACTTGCCTGCAAAGTCAAAGGACCCAGGTTTGATTCCCCAGGACCCACATAAGCCAGATACACAAGGGGACACATGCATCTGGAGTTCAGTTATAGTGGCTGGAGGCCCTGACACACCCCTTCTTTCTATGTCTTTTTGTGTGTGTCTCAAGTAAATAAATAATATTTTTAAAAAATGGAGCTGGAGAGATGGCTTAACAGTTAAGGTGCATGCTGCAAAGCCTGAGGACCCAGGTTCAATTCTCCAGGTCCCATGTAAGCCAGATGCACATGGTGGTGCACATGTCTGGAGTTTGATTGCAATGGCTAGAGGCCCTGGCATGCCCATTCTCTCTTTCTCTCTCTGTCAGTCTCTAATAAATAAATAAAAATAAATCTTTAAAAAACAAAACAATATGAAGAAGCTGACACCATGCTCAAATGCTTGGAAAGCAAAGATAAAGGGGAATGCCAAAATCATGCAGTAATGCAGAGGGCACACAGGATGCCAAGAGGTTGGAGTCCCAGCGTGGGAAGAAAGAAACAAGGGAAGGAATGACAGAGGGTGAAGAGAAAAGGAGGGAGATAAGGGCAACGTTAACAAACAGTGTCCAGACTTTCTGAGAAGTGACAGTTGAGTGTCCAGTACTAAACAAGACATCTCTGTCACACCCTCCAAGGCTTTAGGACCACAGTGGAAGGTGGCAGAAGGATGGAAGAACAAAAGAAAGAGGAGGCGGCTTTGGAACAATCATGACCTCACAGCAGCTGCTGTTTTCATCCACTGTGTTGTCATAAATGATGGGAGAGGGCACACCGTTAGTCCCAGCACTCAAGAGGCTGGGGTACAACGAATACCATGAGTTCAAGGCCAGCCTGGGGCTACAGAGTGGGTTACAAGTCAACAGACGCTAGGAGGAGACCTTTCCTCATTAAAATAAAAAAGACATCAAAATAGAAAAGAGAATGGCTGTAAAGAAGAGGAGCTTCAGTGGAGAGGGGGAGGGGGCAAGGAAGTGTTGGGGGAGGAGATTACGTAAATTTTTAAAAACTCCTGTATTTGCATGTGTGCGTATGTGTATAGATGTGTCAGGGTTTCTTGCCATTGCAGATAAACACCAAGTGCTGGTGCCACTTTTTCTTTTTATTTTTTTTAAATATTTATTTATTTATGAGGTAGAGAAAGAGGCAAATAGAAAGAATGGGCACTCCAGGACCTCTAGCCACTGCAACGGACTCTAGACATGTGCAAAACCTTGTTCGTCTGGCTTATGTTGGTCCTGGGGAATCAAGCCTGGTTACTTAGGCTTTGCAGGCAAATGCCTTAACTGCTATGCCATCTCTCCAGCCCTTGTGCCACTTTTTCTGTCTGGCTTTTTATGAATGGTTCAGGAACTGAACCTGGGCAAGTAGGCTTTGCAAGCAAGCACCCTTACTGGCTAAGCCATCTTCCCAGCCCCAATAAATTTTTCTTTTTCTTTTTTCTTTTTTCTTTTTTTTTTTTTTGGTTTTTCAAGGTAGGGTCTCACTCTGGTCCAGGCTGACCTGGAATTAACTCTGTCATCCCAGGGTGGCCTTGAACCCATGGCAATCCTCCTACCTCTGCCTCCCGAGTGCTGGGATTAAAGGCATGCGCCACCACGCCCGGCACCAATAAATTTTTCAAAAATATTTTTATTTGGGCTGGAGCAATGGTTCAGCAGTTGAGGCACTTGCCTGCAAAGTCTAATGACCTGGGTTCACTTCCCCAGTGCCCACATAAAGCCAGATACACAAAGAAGTGAATGCATCTGGAGTTCGTCTGCAGCTGCTAAAGGCCCTGGCATAACCATTCTCTCTGTACTGTTCTCTCCCTCCCTCTCTCTTTTTCTCTCTCTCTGCTTGCAAACAAATAAATAAAAATATTTAAATAAAAGAAAGCAGCTTTAAAAAATTATTTACATGAGAGAGAGCAAGACAGAGAGAATGAGAGAGAAATAGAAAGTATATATGGGTGTATCAAGTCCTCTTGCAGCAGCAAATGAACTTCGGACACATGTGCCACATTGCGCACCTGACTCTACATGGGTACTGGGGAAGTGAAGCGCTGAACCATCCCTGCCCCATGTAAATTTTTAAATAAAGTTTTAAAATAAAAAGATACACAGACACAGATAAAGATGTAAGTATAAAATTCATTATAGATACTGAAGTTTAGAAAATAATTTTGTATCTTTGTAAATGTATCCAGAATAAAAAAAAAGAGCTGGAGAGATGGTATAGTGGTTAAGGCGCTTTTTTGCCTGTAAAGCCGAAGGAACCAGGTTTGATCTCTCAGGACCCAAGTAAGCCAGATGTACAAGGTGGCACATGCATCTGGAGTTCTATTGCAGTGGCTGGAGGCCCTGGCATGCCAATTCTCTCTCTCTACCAAATTAATTAATTCACTAAAAAAAGATACAAGAAAACTCATGACTGGCAGCTGTGTTCAATAGACATAGGAGAAGAGGGGACAATGGAATTCAGTCGCATGTTGATGAGTGACAAAGACCTGCACTGAGATGCAAGGTTGGGTGATTTTGTCCCCCAAACATCATGCAGCGTTCCTGCACAGGCTAAGGTAGCTACAATGTCACACGGCCATAAAACCTTAGAGGACACCAACTGTCATACATGAGGTCTGTCACTGACCAAAACATCATGATTCGGTATGTGACTATACATTTTTAAAGTGCTAGAAAAAATAATCCAATATCAATCCAATATCCTGTAAATTAAAAAAAGAAAAGAAACAGCTGGGCGTGGTGGCGCACACCTTTAATGGCAGCACTTGGGAGGCTGAGGTAGGAGGATTGCCATGAGTTCAAGTCTTCCCTGAGACAACGTAGTGAATTCTGGGTCAGCCTGGGCTAGAGTGAGACACTACCTCAGAAAAAAGAAAAAGAAAAAGAAAAACACAAAGAAAAGAAGACATGTTTCTCACAGACAAAAGCTGAGAATTTATAGTCGACTGATGCATGGGTCAGATGTGGGAAGACACCCACCGGGCGATCTGAGGGTGGTGATGCAGTAGAAATCAGAGCCTGGGGAAGAGAAGCTGAGGCTGGGATGTTAGCCACGGGGAGAACTGTGAATTCCTACCTCTTCTCATTTCAAAAGACAATGGAGCACATAAAGCAACCAGTTTTTAAACAGGACCGGGTTTACACTTTATGCAGAAATAGATATATGACAAGAAACATCTAAAGGACAGGAGAAGAAGAAATAGCTTTATGACACTATAGTTACAGGATTTTGCATGATGTGGTACAATTCTTCTTTAAAGGTTTTTAAATTATTTTTTAAATTTTGTTTTATTTTTATTTATTTGAGAGAGAAAGAGACAGATAGGGAGAGAAAGAGAATGGGCACACCAGGGCTTCCAGCCAGTGTAGACAAACTCCAGTCGCAGGTACCGCCACATGTGTATGGCTTTACGTGGGTACTGCTGAATCAAACACAGCTCCTTTGGCTTTGCAGGTGAGCACCGTATGCCATCTCTTTAGCCCTTAAATTAGTTTTTATTTAAGTGAGTATAAGTTTGCTATGTATGAATGTGTATATATATATGTGTGTGTGTGTGTGTGTGTGTGTGTGTGTGTATGTGTATATATATTCATATGCATATGGATGCACATGTGTTCAGGCCAGAGCTCAATGTTGGGTATCTTCCTGCATCACTCTTCACCTCAGTTTTTGAGACAGTCTCTTCGTGAGCCTAGAGCTTGCTGGTTGAGCTGGTCCTGCAAGCCTTGGGCATCCCCTCTTTCAGCCCCGCCTGTGAGGGGATTGCCAGTGTCCACTGTCAGGCCCAGCATCATATGTGGGCACTTGGGATCCGACCTCAGGTCCTTGTGCTTGTGCGGCAAGGCTTTGCCCACTGAAGCCCATGTGGGCTACAATACCAACCAAGGCTCTGGCTGAGGCGGATGCTGCAGTACCTACCATGATCACTAAAAGCAGTTCAAGGGAATCTGGCCCAAATACCAAGGCGGAGAGCACTTGGAACACTAGAAATGCTATTACCCCCAAAGCAAGCCTAAGTGGAGACTAAGAAGAAGAAAAGCAAGCAAGTAGAAGGCGGAGACTTACACCCAAGCACATTAACAACTATTATAAATGTAAAACAAATGCCTCAGGGAAAGAAAGAAGTTGCCAAAATGGACTAAAAAGTAAAAAGAAAAAAATTGAAACCAGGATGTTCACTAGAGAAAACTTTCAATGTCATGAAAAAAAAATCCCCTATCTGCACAGATTTTCAAGTCAATGACCTAACATGATCTAATCACATGATGGGGAGAGCACATTGAATTTTAACCACTGGGAAGTTAATGATAAAACTAAGCAGAAATCCAGGGAAACAGAGGCGAACAAACAATACCAAAAATCAATGAGGCCAGAAGTTGTTTCTTTGAAAAGTCATGATACTTAGTGGCCAGCTAAGCTGCTGGACTAAAGGGAGGAAACAGCACAAGTCAGCCACGGGGCAGGGACAAGGGCGCCTCCTCCAGGTGCCCAGGTGCCGCGGACACGAGTGAGCCTGTGACAACCTCCCTGGCGCAGACAACGCCTGGGACGTGCAGCTGTGAGAACCGGCTCCAGAAGAAATAGAAACCCCAAACTCTGCCTGCCTGCTTCCCTTCTGGGGCATTCAGAACAGCTGTCCCCGGTCGCTGCACTTTCTTAGCTAGCCTTCGCCTGTCCGGGTCACCCGCATCAGTTCCAAGGCTCGTTAGCTACGAGGTTTCAGGCCCTCCTCTACCAGGTGTAGGGGATGCAGCGGCTAATTCCAAAAAGTTAATTAAATTCAACCATTTTTTTCATTCTTACTGAAAACATGGGCCCTGGGGCCCTGGTGAGGGACTCAGGGTTTCTAGGAAGGAATCAGTGTGTTGACTGTACTTCAGTGCAGTATCTTTACATTGGAAATGCAGTTTATCATATAAACTTGGGAATTGTTTCTATTCTGTGGAGGAGACAGGACCAGGTAAGACACAATCTAAAAAGTTATTAAACTGAAGATTGGACCAGAGTCTATGAATACAGGGTAGTGTTTCCCCAGGTGTATAAAAAGGAATGAGAACACAATACTTTCCTACCTCTGAGCCTTTGGGGGAAAATCACCATGGAATGTGGTCCATTATCTGAAACATTAACTACTGTGAATTCCTATCCTGTCCTCAAGGAATCACATGACCAAGAAGCCATAGGCGTCTGTCCAAATTTCTTCAGACTAGAAGTGAAAATCTTCCCAGTCGTTCGATGGCTCCTCTGTCTTCCCAGAGCCAACAAAACAAGGGGATGAGTGTGCTGGGTGTAATGGCGCACACAGGAGGCCGAGGCAGGAAGACTGCCTCACCACAGCCTGCCCAGGCTACTTCTCAAGATCCTGCTTCAAAAGCACATTTTAAAAAGGCAGGGCTGGAGGGATGGCTTAGTGCTTAAGGCGTCTGCCTGCAAAGCCAAAGGATCTCTGTTTGATTCTCCAAGACCCACATATGCAAGATGCACAAGGGGGCGCATACATCTGGAGTTCATTTGCAATGGCTGGAGGTCCTGGCACCCATTTTCTCCCCAGTACCTGTTTCCCTCTCTCTCTCAAATAAATAAGTAAAATAAATAAATAAATAAATAAAAAGCTGGCTGCACTGGCTGTATCATGGTGCTAAATGTACAAAAAAAAGCCATATGCTCTTTTTTTCTCCTGTCCAATGCATGTATTCAGATGAATGAAATGATGTATGCAAATTAAAAATCAGTAAGGTACTTTTGGGATACAGTACCTCTTTTAACCAGTCAACTATTTTTAACAGCAAAGAAAAAAAGTTGGGCTAGAGAGATGGCTTAGTGGTTAAGGTGCTTGCCTGCAAAGCCCAAGGACCCATGCCTGACTCCCCAGATCCCACATAAGCCAGATGCACAAGGTGATGCATACGCAAGGTCACTCATGCTCATGCGTCTGCTGTTTGATTGCTGGAGTGGCTGGAGGCCTTGGCGAGTCAATTCTCTCTCTCTCATTAAAAAAGTTGTTAAAACAAGAAAGACCTTAGAAGTAGTGTAAGTTTCAAAGCACTGTCAGTTACCACAGAAATAAATACCCTCAGGTGCTGATTCTCAGAGGGTCTCAACAGGGGGCTTAGGGACACCCACGTCTTTGATCACAAAAGAGGGGGAGGGGCTTTGGTGCTAGAAGAGCTGAGGAGGGCAGGAGAAGAGCCACGTGCTAGAGGTAGGCAGGTGGTAACTCCCAGCTCGGGCGCCTACCAGTTCTAGGAGGCTGGAAGGACAAGGCACCAAACACAGGTACGAGCCCACCCTGTGGCGCCGGAGGTGGCGGGACAGTGCGCAGGTCCTGGGTACCGGGAGTACAGACACCCCGTGTAGTGCTGTCTGTAAGCCAGCGTGGCAGAAACTTACCTGCCCATGGGGATCAGAAGACTGTGTTGTCAGGATAGCTGGCCACCCTCGAGGGACCCTCTCCCTGCCGCTGACTCTGCACTCACATGCGGGACAAGATCCGTTCCCGCGAACTAGGAGCACCCCGAAATGGGCAGAGGAGAGTGAGACCTGTAGGCTAGAATAATGCCTGCGTCTTCCTGTTTGCCCACACCCCAGGGCAACCCTCATCTCACTGGATCTTCCCAGGCATGTTCCCAAATCTCATGACGAATTACCTGCTGGTTTTACAGAAGGAAAAGTCATCCTTTGGCATAGCATAGTTCGAGTCCTGCCCAGATCTGTACTTGACTCTAGTGGGTATGCAGTTTTGTTGTGGATACTGAAGGCTTAGCTGGAGCTTGTTTGTTTATTTATGTATTGTTGTATAATTAGCACTTGTAAATATCCCTGAAGCCAGGCCAGGCAAGTAAAATAAGAGACAAGAAACAACAAGGAGCTCATAGGGGCTGGGCAGATGGCACCGTAGGTGAGGCGCATGCTGTTCATGTAAACCGACAGGCATAGTGGTTGCCTGTAATCCCAGTTCTAGGGAGGTAGAGACAGGTACATCCCTGGGACAAGTTAGTTAGGCTTGTCTAGTTGAATGAGTGAGCTCTAGGTTCAGTGAGAAAACCTGTCTCAAAAGAGAAAAGTGGGGCTGAAGGGATGGCTTAGCAGTTAAGGTGTTTGCCTGCAAAGCCAAAGGATCCAGGTTCAATTCCCCAGACCCCACGTTAACTAGCTGCACGAGGGGATGCACGTGTCTGGAGTTCGTCTGCAATGGCTGGAGTCCTGGCATCCCCATTCTCTTTCTCTCTTTCACCCTCTCTCTCTCTACCTCCCTCTTTCTCTGTCAAATAAATAAATAACTTTTTAAAGAGGAAAGTGGAAGGCGCTTGAGGAAGACAGACACCCAGTACCGACCCCTGGCGTCTACACGCAGGCGCGTAGGCGTGCATGCGCAGCGTCCGAGGGTCGGCAGCCAGCCTCTCGCAGTCCTGGAAACCAGTGTACAGAAAAGTCACCCAGAGGAGGGGGTTGGGGACCAGGGACTCCGAGACCCATCGGGTGTGGGTTTCGGCATCATTTGTTGGATCGAAGTTGGGGGAGGAGGGCTGCACCAGCTAGAGGGATGTGGAAATAGAGAGAGAGGAAACAGGACCTCCACAGCAGGCTGGACTTCACTGGAGAGCAGCAAAGGACCGCCAGCCCCACTCGGCAGCCGAGCTGGACACTTAAAGGAAGGGACGGCGGGGCACAGAGTAAAGAAGTGGGCAGGAGCCCCTGGGAACTGGTGAGCCAGAGCTGATATGGATGGCCCTTGGTTTCCTCCCACACCTCCATCTGAGTGGGAAAGAAAGCCCGAAGGCTGGGGTGGTGTTTCTCAGAGTGCCACAGAAAAGGAGCTGGAAGGTCTCTTGGGCAAGGATGGTGTGCCCCATCTCTGGGCCTGCGAAAGGGCAGCCCAGGACATGGGGGCTGGCAGGGCTCCTCTGCCCTCTGCTATCTCCATGGCCTCTGCTTTGCTTTCTTCAGGTACCATTTTCCAGGACTGCAAATGACCAAAAGGCACAAGGGTCACAGTCCCCAGACTCCTGTTTCTAGGTGTCTCCTCTCCCCCTATGTTTCTCAGAGCCTCACTGACTTCTCTCCAACTGCTTCCCCTCCCTCACCACCACCGGAGGCAGCAGCAAGGACATCTCTTCTATAGACTCCCACCCTTGGCATCTCCTGAGTTCCACCCGCAGCTCCATTGCAAATGCAGGGACTCTGCACCTGACCCAGCCTGGGACTCCAGCAGTGACCCATTAGACGGCTGTAGTCCCAGCTAATGGAAAAAGCTGACACAGGAAGATCACAGTTCAAAGCCAGCCTGGGCAATTTAGCAAGATTCTATCTCGAAGTCAAATTATACAAGGGCTATAATTTAGTGTTAGAACACTTGCCTAACATATACAAGGTGCTGGGTTTAATCCTCAGTTCTACAAAACAACAACAAAATGGTCTCCTTCCCCAGTAGGAGCCCCTAAACCAGCTTGGGAGGGCACTGTCAACATCTCCACCTGTCTCCTCCCTCCTGACACATGCCATGTGGAGTCCAGTCCAGCAGGTAAATAGCTAGTTTATTCTGGGATGTGGCTTCAGTACAAAATCTTATCTCTCCTCACTCCCAGAGAGACCCATCCCTGCATCCTGTCATGAAAGACCTTGTCATCCCATGCCTCACCTGCAAAACTGGAATGATAAACCAGGCTGAGCCAAGAAAATCTTGGACCTAGAGGCTGATAACTTGGATCACTTAAGTAGGAATCATATGTGTAATCACAGGAAGCCCAGCCCAGCTCAGCCCAGCCCAGCCCAGCCCAGCCCAGCACAGCACACACATCCCTTCACTAACTGATTTCTGGCTCAAACCTGCTGCTGAGGACCACTTGTCCTATGAAGAAATCCTGGACCACTCTCATTGCTTCTCTGCTCACTCTTGGATAACTCTTTGTGGTGGTTTGATTCAGGTGTTCCCCATAAACTTAGGTGTTCTGAATGTTAGGTTCCCCAGCTGATGACAATTGGAAATTAAAGTCTCCTGGAGGCAGTGTATTGTTGGGGGCAGGCTTATGGGTGTTATATCCAATTTTCCCATGGCAATGTTTGGCACACTCTCCTGTTCCTATTGTCCACTTTATGTTGGCCAGGGGGTGATGTCCACCCTCTGCTCATGCCATCATTTTTCCCTTCCATCGTGGAGCTTTCCCTCCAGCCTGTAAGCCAAAATAAACCTCTTTTTCCCCACAAGCTGCCCTTGGTTGAGTGATTTCTACCAGCAGTGCAGACCTGACTGCAACAGTAAAGTGGTACCAGGAGTGGGGTCATTTGCTGCTAGACACCTGACTGTGTGGCTTTGGCCTTTTGGAGCTGATTTTCAAGAGGAATGTGGAAGGATTTGAAACCTTGGCCTAAAAGACGCCTTGCTGTGCTGTAAGTACAGCTTGACAAACTATTCTGATCAGAGTTGAAAGACCTGAATGCAGTAAGAACTATGGACTGTGAAGTTTGGCTTATGAGGGTGAGAAAGAGCTTTGCTTGGGCTGGGTTAGCAGTTTGTGCAGAAAACTTGCTGTTATGCCCATGTCCTGAGAAGTTGGGCAGGGTTGCTTTGGGTAGAAATGAACTGGGGTAAGCAGTGGGATATGGCCCAGAAAGAAAAATCTTTGGGTGAACTGCTGCCCATTCAGCTGCAATTGAGAGATTACAACCTTTGAGACTGGGCTAGCTGACCTGCACTGGGGCAACAGGAAGAATGCAGACTCCTTTGAAGGGGCTGAGTGCTCAAGGAGTGTCCTGTTCTTCAAAGCCTGCTTTATCCCCCCTGGATTAACAAATTGGCACCCTACCTGGTATCGTGGAGTATAAGAAATGCTGGAAAGAGGGTCATTGAGTTTGCAACACGGTCTAGTGTTTTTGAAATGGCCATGGGCAGTGTGGAGCAGGTTTTCTGGATGCCTGCATGGATACCACATGGAGCTATGAGGATGAACCGTGGGTTGCAGTGGAGACCCAGTGGAGATGCCGGGACCATGAGATGGCTGCTAAAGAGACCTGTCAGCCCCTATGAAGTTTTCTAGGACTGTAAGTAGCCTAGCTGGAGGGGTAGAATTGGAATGCCAGAGACTTGTTGCTGGTTAGAATTATCAGACTTGGAGAGTTGTCACTGGCTGGAGTTGGTGGATTTGAAGCTACAGAGTTTGATGTTTGTTTTAAATTTGTGCTGGTTGGATATATCTTTGCTATGCCCAATGCCATCTTTTGCAATGTGAATGTTTATTCTGTACCTTTATGGGTTTTTAAGATTATTTTTTGGTATTATGGCTCAGTTAATAGATCTTGGTCTATGGGGATGTATGAACATCTTTGGAATTGATAAAAACTATAAGGACTTTTAAAGTTGGACTAACAGCATTGTATTTTACATCATGTGGATATCAGTTTATTGAGGCGAGGGGTGGAATGTGGTGATTTGATTCAGGAATACCCCATTATCTTAGGTGTTCTGAATGTTAGGTTTACCAGCTGATGGCAATTAGAAATTAAAGCCTCCTCCAGGCGGTATATTGTTGTGTCTTATGGGTGTTATAGCCAATTTCCCCATGCCTGTGTTTGGCACACTCTCCTGTTGCTGTGGTCCATCTTATGTTGGCTGGGGGTGGTGTCCACCCTCTGCTCATGTCATCTTTTTTCCCTGCCATTGTGGAGCTTCCCCTCAAGCCTGTAAGCTAAAATAAACCTCTTTTTTTTTTCCCCACAGGCAGCTCTTGGTTGGGTGGTTTCTACCAGAAATAGGACCTGACTGCAACACTCTCCTCAAATAAACACACATACACACATGATTTTGAACTGTGAGTTATGAATGAATTAGTACTGAATGACAAATAATGAATGAATGTGTATGTTCGTGACTCAATGAATTCATCAATAATTGGTGATGAATGGACTAGAAGAAGCGGGTCCTCCCCAGTGAGTTTTCTTTTGTGACTACCCCAGCTGAGCAATTTTAATAATGGCCCTTGGAGGTTAAAACAAAGCTGAGGAGTCACTCTGCATAAAAATGGGCCTGGGGGCTGGTGGGATGGCTTAGCAGTTAAGGCATTTGCCTGAAAAACCAAAGGACCCAGGTCCAATTCCCCAAGATCCACATTAGCCAGATGCACAAAGTGGCACATGTGTCTGAAGTTCGTTTGCAGTGGCTAGAGGCCCTGGCGTGCCCATTCTCTCTCTCTATCCCCCTTTCTTTCTGTCAAATAAATAAATATTTTTTTAAAAATGGACCTGTGGGGGGCTGGAGAGATGGCACAGCAGTTAAGGCTCTTGCCTGCAAAGCCTAGCCACCCAGGTTCCATTCCCCAAAGTGGCACATGCATCTGGAGTTCATTTGCAGTGTCTGGAGGCCCTGGCACACCCATTCTCTCTCCCTCGCCCCCCTCTCTTTTTCTTGTTTCTCTCTGTTTACAAATACATTTTTTAAAAAATAAAAAAAAAAACAGGCTGGAGAGATGGCTTAGTGGTTAAGGTACTTGCCTGCAAAGCCTGAGGACTCAGTGTTAATTCCCTAGTACCCACGTGAAGTAGATGCATAAGGTGTCGCATGCACCTGGAGTTTGTTTGCAGTGACTGGAGGCCCTGGTGTGCCCATTCTCTCTCTCTCTCTCTCTCTCTCTCTCCATATATATATATATATATATATAAAATGAATGTATTTTACAATATATATATATTGCTGATAAGGTAGGTACAGTACTTGTCTAACATGCACAAGGCCCTACTTTTCCATCCCTGGAACCTCAAAAAGAAGGAAAGAAAGGAAGGAAGGAAGGAAGAAAAGTGGAGAAGTGTAGCTTCATAAGAACAGATATTTTGTTCTTTTGCACTTTGAGTCTAACAGAGTGCCTAGCACTTTTTAGGGCCTCAATAAATATGTGTTGATTGAACAAACCCACCCATGTCCTCCCCTCCTCCCCACCCTCTCGCTCTTCCCAGCACATGGCAAAACTGTCCCAGAGCCAAGTCCTTTCCCCTGCTTACCAAGGTGGGGCTGGCACAGACCTGCAAAGGGACTGGCCATGGGGTTGGTGACAGAAAAAAACAAAACAAAACAGCAGACTGAGAAGTTACAAAACCTGTGAGCTATCACACCAGCTCCAGGAAACAGAGAGTCATGATGATGATGATGATGATGATGATGATGGGTGTGAGCTGGTGGCTTTCTCTGCGTGCTCCTCCTCCGAGCTCTCCTGGGTTCCCACATCAAGAGAGCACTCCTCAGGCTAGAAAGAGCTGCCCCTCAGTGAAGCACCACGACATTTTCTCAGTGCCACCCACATGCTAGAGCTGCCCGACTGTGGCCACCGCCCACGGGGGTGGTTAGGTCCAGCCAGCATGCTGAGCCTTGTGTGGACTCAGTGACATCAGCCCTCCCAGAGCTGGCCAGATAAACATCCCCACCATGACTATTTACCAAGGAAACTGCAGTCAGGGTGGCTAAGGAACTTTCGCAAGGAAACGGGCCAGCCTGGACTGCACTTTCACCCCTCGGACCCTGAGTCCTTCTGCGTGGGAAGAAGTGGGCCCTCGAGTGCCGGGGAAACTTGAGGCCGCTTCAGGTCCCCCCTGTGCTCCTGCGTCTGGAACTTGATTTTGTGGGAGCTTCGCAATGAACTTGAACTGCTTGCTGCGAATTATTTTTCTGTTCTTGGGTGGATAAACAGACAGTTCTTGCTTCCTGGCTTCAGCTCCCAGCCTCCTTTTAAAATGATTAAATAAGGGAAGGAGATTGGCAAACACACACCCCAATAAATGTAGGTGTAGACATCGTTGTAAAGATATATAATTTTAGAAGGAGGAAATGGGCACAGAAATATGTACAGGGAATTGACCTAAACAAATAAAAACCACCTTGGCTTCTACAAGGAAATAGAATAATTATTTGTCAAGTTATACACAGAAACCTCTGGAAGGAGGATGGGAATGATGCAAAAAGTTTGCCAAAAGACTTTCTAAACTGCAGTGCAAAGGTCTCTCTGTGTGTGCCCAATGCACCCAGGCCCCAAGGGTGGTGGTAGCAGTGTGGTATGGGAGGGGCAAGTCCAACTCATGGCAAAAACTGCTCGGGTTAATGCTTCCCAGCTTGGCATCTGAGGTGGGTCATGGGTCAGCACAGAAAGGACATCTCCCTGTGATTCCCACTCACCCCAGACTCTGTGAATCTCCCAGACTGCGGCTCCAGGGTAGCAGCTAAGGGCTGCTACATCCTGTTCTTAGTCTTAGCTCTGCCCTTGGCCAGCTGTGGCTCTGTGAGCAAGAGGTTACACCAGCCAGGGTCTGGGAAGCAGGACTCATAAGGAAGACTCCAGTTTATCCACGCACCACACCAGAGACCCAGAGCCCAGCAAGGAGCCCGGATGGAGCTCTGCTGACTTGGACATTTTGCAACTGCACAGGGACCTTCCAAGAAAGCTGGCGCAGGTGCTCGTGTGAGGTCATAAAGCACGGCCACCCTCGTGCTGCTCCAAGTGGCCTGCCCGTTTGCCCCCCGATGCTCATCGTCTTGTCCGTTTCTTGGGAACAGTCATTTCATAAAGACAGGAAATGAGGGTGCGGAGCCCCAGTCTTCATTCTTGGACCCTAACCAGTGTCGTAAACAGGATGCAGGGAAGGGTCTATGACATGAGCACATATATGCCTTGGAGCTGGGCAGATGTTTGGTGGGTGGTCCTCAATGGGTACCCTCACCAGTGTGCAGCGCTCAGGCATTACCGTGCCCGTGAGTGGAGCCATCAGAATGGAGAGACTCAAGGTTCAACGGCGCTCTGACGACCCCTCCTCCTCCCCCTGGAGCCTTCCCCATGCCCCATCAGAATGCTGCCTCTGGCTCTGTGTGTGCTTTCAAACCTCTCCAGGGCCCATGCTGGCCGCCTCATGAGCGACAATCCCTGTGTCCATGCCCTCAGTGAATCTGCCACGCAGGGAGGAGCTACGGGACCAGAGAAGCAGCGGCGCCTTTATCGACCTTTATTGTCCACAGGGTCCACACAGCTGCCAGTGGGAGCAGGAGTCGATGTGGGAGCCAGTGCAAAAGTGACTGCAGGTCCATGCAGCTGTCGCTGAAGGGGGAGCAGGAGTCGATGTGGGAGCCAGTGAAGAAGTGACTATTGTCATGCCAGGAGAGATGCAGGGCAGTGCAGGCAGGAAGTCCTGGCAAGTGAAGGGCTTTATTTTTATTTTAACGTGGCTGGATATCTTAATGAGCGAAGGTGGGAGATGCAGAAATAAAGGGGGTGAGAAGGACCCTAAGGTGTCTGGCCAGAGTGACTCCAAGGATGGAAGACCCAAGATCTAAGCTCCAGGAGGCTGGGGATCTGGCTGTGGAAGGAGATGGCCCTGGGACTTGAAGATGCCCAGTAGAGATCAAGATTTGAGGGGTGGGAAATGGCTCAGTGGGCAAAGTGCTCACTGGGCAAGCCTGGGGACTAAAGTTTGGGTCCCGGGTTCTCACGAAAGTGCTGGGTGGGGATAGTGGCCCTCCTGTGATCCAAGTATTCAGGTGGCAGAGACAGGGAGCATCTGAGGAGAGCTGGACAACTAGACTAGCTGAATCGGCGGGCTCTGGATTCCAGTGAGAGACCCTGTCTCGGTAAATAGACAATTGAGAAATAAACAGCCAACATCAACCTCTGAGCTCCACACACTTGTGCAAACGGGTGTTCCCACATGCATATGAGCATGCACACACATGCCACACATAGTCACATGAAAAACAAAAGCTGGGCTGGAGAGATGGCTTAGCGGTTAAGCGCTTGCCTGTGAAGCCTAAGGACCCCGGTTCGAGGCTCGGTTCCCCAGGTCCCACATTAGCCAGATGCACAAGGGGGCGCATACATCTGGAGTTCATTTGCAGAGGCTGGAAGCCCTGGCACGCCCATTCTCTCTCTCTCCCTCTATCTGTCTTTCTCTCTGTGTCTGTCGCTCTCAAATAAATAAATAAATAAACAAACAAACAAACAAATATATATATATATATATATATATATATATAAACAAAACAAAAAAAAAGAAAAACAAAAGCTATCAAGAGTTAGGTCTCTTGGGCTAGAGAGATGGCTTAGGGGTTCAGCACTTGCCTGTGAAGCCCAAGCACCCTGGCTCAAGGCTCGATTCCCCAGGTCCCACGTAAGCCAGATGTACAGGGGGGTGCACGCATCTGGAGTTCGTTTGCAGTGGCTGGAGGCCCTGGTGAGCCCATTCTCTATCTGCCTCTTTCTCTGTCTGTCGCGCTCAATTAAATAAATAAAAATAAACAAAAATAATTAAAGAGTTGGGTCTCTTGAGTCATTCATGCGGGAGCTCACTGTGAAGTGATCATATTAAAGTTCTGGAGTGTGAGGCCATCAAGGAAGAGCCAATGTGGGCCTGCAGAAGCCGCCTCACTGCTGGGACCCAAACATCGAGCAGACACAGCTTATGGGAGGAAAGGGTTTATTTCAGCTTACGGTTTTCAGGAGAACTTTCATCATGGTGGTGAAAACATGGCAGAGCAGGTAGCCAGGACATCATATCTTATCATAGCAGCCAGGAGTAAGTAATCTGAATGAGTGTTAGTTACTGGGCTTGGGATATAGATGGATCAGTGAACAGAGGTGATTGTTGAATGAGTTAGCTACCACTGGCTAGGGGCTGGACTAGAAAAGTAACACGCCTCCTCCAGCGAGGCTCCACCTCCCAAATGTTCCACAACTTCCTCAAATTGCCACCAATTTGGGGACAAAGTATTCAATATGCATGAGCCTATGGGGGTCAGTTCATTCAAACTACCACAGGGGCACATAAAAGATTAGTGCCAAGGGTGGATGCTTGGCGTGAGGCTGAGCACTAGCACAGTGCCCAGCTATGTGGGTAGAAGGGGGAATGTTGGAGGGAGATCTGGTTTCTGACCTCAAGGAGCCTGTAAAAAGTGCTGGGCTTGCTTTGCATGCACAGAGCCAGAGCTGAGAGCTACAGAGAGAACTCGAAGCACAGATGGCCTAAAGGTGCCTGTCTGTAATGCCTGTGACTTGGAAGGCTGAGGCTTGAAGGATCACAAGTTTGAGGCTTGTCTGGGCAACTTAGTGAGGCCCTATCTCAAAAAGTAAGAAAAGGAGGCTGAAGGTATGGCTTAATGGTTAAGGCACTTGCCTGTGAAGCCTAAGGACCCAAGTTCAATTCTTCAGGACCCATGTATGCCAAATGCACGAGGTGGCACATGCATCTGGAGTTGATTTGCAGTGGCAAGAAGCCCTAGTGTGCCCATCCTCACTCTCTCTTTCCCTCTCTCTTTCAAATAAATGAAAAAAAAATAATAAAAGGGACTGAAGAGATGGCTTAGTAGTTAAGGCACTTTCATATGAAGCCTAAGGACCCAGGTTCAATTCCCTAGTACCAACATAAACCAGATGCACAGGTGGTACAGATATCTGGAGTTCATTTATAGTGGCTGGAGACCCTGGCACACCCATTCTCTCTATCTGCCACTATCCCTCTCTCTCTGTCTCTCCCTCTCTCTTCCCAATAAATAAAATGTCTTAAAAATAAGAAAAACAATTTAAGTAAGAAAAGGACTTGGATATATATTTGGGTAGTAGAGTAGGTTGCCTAGCATGCACAAGGACCTGGGTTCAATTCCCAGTACCTTAAGAATAAGCTCCGAGGGCTGGGGAGATGGCTTAGAGGTTAAGGCACTTGCCTACAAAGTCAAAGGACCCAGATTCCATTCCCCAGGACCCACGTAAGCCAGATGCACAAGGTAGTGCATGCATCTGGAGTTCATTTGCAAAGGCTGTAGGCCCTGACACACCCAAATAGTCTCTCTCTCCCCCCCCCACACACACTCAAATAAATAAATCTAAATATATTTAAAAAATAAATATTTAAAACAATAATCTCTGAGCCTGAAGCAGGAAAGTAGGCAGGGCCTCTGAACCTCCCCCTCTATCCAAGGGCATGCCTTCACCTGACTTTCTGGGCTTCAGGATACGCATCCATTAAAATGAGAGAGAAGGATGTCCTGGCAGAAGAGTTGTAAGCTTCCATAGGAGGTATGCTGGCATAGGAAAGAGACCCAGCAACCTGCCTTGGTCAGAATTTACTAATTCGGGCTGGCCCTTGGCACTGGGTTCCATGTTCACAGTATCACTTAGGTTTTCAGCGCCTCAGCCTCCAGAATGGGCCGAGGGAAACGTCCCTCGCCAGGGCCTGGACTTCCTCTATGACAGCTGCTGCCCCGCGTGGGCTGAGGACATCTGGTAGCAAGGTCAAGGCCACTCTGTCCCTTGGAGTAATTGAAGATGAAAACAGTATTTTGTGTCGCACAGAGTGGTGGAGATCAAAGGCAGTACGAAGGAGCAGCTATGACAGGCTGGAATTCCCTGGTAATTCTGAAATTACTGAAATTGGCCACAGTTATGGCTATTACCAAAAGGACTGCCAGTCTCCCCCACCCCCACTGCCCAGGGGCGTGCGTTTGACAGTCGGGTGAGAGTGGTCCACAGCAGCGCTGGTGGGAACATCTCTACCCACCACAGTTCAGACTTCAGAACAGATTAGCAGCCCAGAGACGAGCACAGGGTGATCTGGGGACAATTTCTGGGCAAAGAGGAAACAGAGATCCTTGAAACATGGATGAGGGGAGGTGAGCTCCAGAGACCAGTCAGGACCATGGGCTCTGTGTCCTGGCAGAGATGGGTGGCGGTCCTCTGGGCCTTGGGTTCAGACTGCAGGAAGGTCACAGCACACAGGCCAACTGTGAGAGAAGTAGGGTCTTGAGACTAGCTGAAGGGCCCTGCTGGTGTGGGAGCCCCTCTCTGCCTTGCCTTGGGGGTAACTGAACGAGGTTCTTCAAAATATTTTATTTTTATTTACTTATTTGAGAGAGAGATACAGAAGTAGGCAGGTAGAGAGAGAGAGAGAGAGATAGAGAGACAGGCCCGTAGAGAGAGAGAGAATGGGCTCGCCAGGGCGTCCAGACACTGCAGACGAACTCCAGATGCGTGCGCCCCCTTGTGCATCTGGCTTATGTGGGTCCTGGGGAGTCAAACCTGGGTCCTTTGGCTTTGCAGGCAAGTGCGTTAACTGCTAAGCCATCTCTCCAGCCCCTGAATGAGGTTCTTAAAGAAAGTGACTCTCCCCGGCCCCCCAAGGCAATGGACTGCGCTCCTTCCTCAGGCTCCATGACGCCCCTCAGCCTCTGTCGCCTTCGGCCTCCGCTGCCTCCGTCCCTGCAGGGGCTGCGGAGGACATGTTCCCTCTCAGCATGCCTGGGTTTGCTCAATATGGCGCTGTTAGGAAGTAAACCAGCTCGGTGACATGGGGCGCGGCTGCCCTCCACGAGAACGCGGCTCAGCCGCAGGTGAGGGTGTGCTTGGCGCAGGGCGGCAGCAGCCGCCTGTAGGACGCCGCCGCTTGGTGACAGTTTCCCTGGGTGGACGGGGATACCTATGGCCCCTCGTGTGCGTACGCGTGAGGTGGCCTTCCAAAGCAGGGGGAGGGAGACTTCCAGAACTCGTGAGCGCTTCATCCTCTGCCCCCTCCATGCACACGGCAGGTCCGGCTCGGCTGCCCCGCTGGCCCTAGAGTCTCGGAGCGGTCACAGGCCAGGGCGCCCGAGTGTCCCCGCCGGCTCCCTCCGCCGGCTCCTGGGATGCTCCTCCGTGGGTATTTTTGCTCCACACATGGTTCTGCTTTTCTTTTGAGTCTTATGTGGATTTTCTTGAGGCGCTTTGAGGCTGAGCAAGGCACCAGATGCTGGGCCACGGCCTCCCTGTCGTTCTGCCCGACAGGTATAAGGGTTTAATTTTTGCTAGTCTTGAAAAGGAGTGGTTCTGAGGGCTGGAGACATGCAAAATCAAAGGAAACTCAAGCAGTGTGTGGAGCCATCTGGGCTCCCGGGCTTTTTATGTCAGCCCACCTCAGGAAGAGGCCTCCTGCCAGGTAGGGGCTGCTGGAAACCCCTGGGCTGAGGAACAGCCATGAGGAGAATTAGCAAGGCCTCTGCCTCCTCACGGGGGCCCTGCCACTGCATCTAGCCGCAGCGAAGAAACACCTCGGCCAATTAGGACAGGCATCAATGTCACCGGAGCGGCATGATCAAGGTTTGGCCAAATGGCCTCAGCAGAAAGTCATCCACGCTTTCTCAAGATGTCTACATTCCTATCCCCCATACCAGTGGCTGATATGTGGAGTAAAATCAACTTTACCACTGAGTGGTGACTTCTGTCTCCGCACAGGCCTGGGGTCCAGCAGCCAGCAGAGCCCATTTCAGTACACGGGACGATGGTTGGGCAAAGAACCAGAATCCATTCATTTCTCCTGGAGCTGAGGCCCTAAATTCTGAATGCTCTGGGAAATCTGGTAGACCCTCGCTCAGCCACATGGTCCCCTCCCGTAATGAGCTCCCAACGGCCAGATACAGGACCGGGCTCACTTTCTGCCACCAGCACCCTTGGGTGCATGCCGAAGCAAGGAAGTGGGGTGCGTGTGAGGGAAGTTGTCTTCTGGAGTACCGGTTCTCGGCGAGTCCTCACCCTGGATCAGCCAATGCAGATGGGATGACGCGGCCTCACACACCTTGGGTGGGCTGGATGACCTGTCCGATATGCCTCATGGGTGACAGTTGGCACACCATTGCTTGAGCACCTTCACATGGCCTCTGTGGCCAGCTCACCAGGGCTCCTCACACCGTGGTTTCAGAATTTCAAGTGCCACAACAGATAACAACACCTGAATTCAGGAATGTTATTCAAGCAGCGGTGGGTCGCATTTGCTAACATCCATGGGCCAGAATAAGTCACATGGCAAAGCTCAGAAAAGTGGGTAATCCTGTGGACATGCCAAAGAAACTGGGGAGCGGTCTGCTGTGATGATGTTTAAAGTAACTCTGGGGAGCTAGAGACATGGCTTAGTGGCTAAGGCACTTGCCTGTGAAGCCTAAGGACCCAGGTTGGATTCTCTAGAACCCATGTAATGGCAGAGCATGGTGGCACATGCATCTGGAGTTCGGTTGCAGTGGCTAGAGGCCCTAATGTGTCCTTCCTTCCTTCCTTCCTTCCTTCCTTCCTTCCTTCCTTCCTTCCTTTCTTTCTTTCTCTCTCTCTCTCTCCCCTCCCTCATAAATAAAAATAGCCAGGTATGGTGGTGCACGCCTTTAATCCCAGCTCTTGGGAGGCAGAGGTAGGAGGATCGCCATGAGTTCGAGGCCACCCTGAGACTCCATAGTGAATTCCAAATCAGCCTGGGCTAGAGTGAGACTCTTCCTCAGAAGAAAGAAAAAAAGAAGGAAAGAAAAATAAATAAAAATAAAGTCACTCTGGGGTATGGGAGGTGGGAGGCCATCTTGGGGACAAGGACACAGGCAGGCAGGGGTGGTGTGGACAGAGATGGCTATAGCCAGGACCAAGATGCTATGGGGACAGAGAGAGTTGGTGGGGTTCTTTGTATATAGCATCATGTGACGCAGTTTAGTGGTTTAAAGCAGCAGTAGGTTTTGTTCCATGGTGGTGGGTGGAGTCTCCTGTACAGTTAGGTGATGACAGAGGCTGGAGCCCTCCACAACCTCAGCTAGGCCAAGCGAGCTCTGATCCAAAATGCTTCTCCCATATCTTCCTGGCTCCTGGCGATGTGGCTACAGTAGCTGGGCAGTGGGGTATAGATCTTTCCTTCCATTCAGCTCACCTGTACCTAGCGGGTAGGCCCGGCTTTGTCCTAGCATGCAGGTGCAGACTTATGAATGGATGGTGGCTGTCCTACGTGGATCCAGTGTGCAAAGAGGATAGACAAAGCCGGGCGTGGTGGTGCATGCCTTTAATCCCAGCACTTGGGAGGCAGAGGTTGAAGGATCACTATCAATTGGAGGCCAGCCTGAGACTCCATAGTGAATTCCAGATCCTCCTGGGCTAGAGTGAGACCCTAGCTCTGAAAGCCCAGCCCAAGTAAACAAATAAACAAGCACTGGGCTGAGGCTGGACAAAGGTGTTCAGCGCACCATGGCCTGGCCTTGCAACATCACCATGGCTACCATGTTTTCTTCCTCAAGCCAGGGGATCCAGAACAGGTTCAAAGGGAGGGCAGTGAGTCTCCAACAACCTGCGAGGAACAGTCTGCAAGGGTTGGGTCACCATGGGATATAAGGAAATATGGAGAGATTTTCATCACATTAAGTGGATGGGACTTGTTGCCACCTTGGATGAAGGTTTTGCCTTTCCCCATTTGGAATACATGTGAATCCACCTGCACAGCATGGAACATAAAAAGACAGCCACAGAATAAACCACACGGACAGTGACGGTCCTATAGGAATCTACTACCTACTGACATCATAGCCCCTTACTGTAAGTACACATTAGGATGCTCACACAATGATGAAATTGTCCAACAATGCACCCACCAGAATGCATCCTGTAGCCCATCGTTATGCAATGCGTGGCTGTCCTCTCTACACGGGCCACACTGAGGCTTTCTCACAAAGATATGCTACCATCAGAAGTGGGGACATCAGACATCAGAAGTAGGGACCTTAAAGAGGGGGGCCTACAGAGACTTTTTGCTTCTGACTTGGAGATGAACTTACCCTGGTGGTCTTGTTGGCCAAGGGCCAAGAATAGGCAAAAGCACTTTTCAGCATGTTGAGTTTCTGTTTTGGTCCACAGCCCCATGTAAGAACCTGCCTGGTTCAAACCTGAACAGGCTGTTGATATGGAAAGAAAAAAAAAAAAATCAGGCATCAGGCCAGTGTCTGAACCAATATCTGGGCTGGAATTTCTTCTTGGTCAAACTACAACCCAGGTAACCTTGAGGAATGTTAAATTTTTCTTTCTTTTATCACTAAAATCTGGACTATAATAGTGCCTTCCCAGAAAGGGTTGCTGAGAGGATTATCTGATCCTAAATGTCCCTGACAGGGTGCTTGGGCAATGGTGGGTTCTAGATGCCGGCTGCATCTGGAGATCATAGGACTAGACACATAATGAAACAAGCAATAAAGTCGGTTGATGGGCCCGGAGAGCTCACTTCTAGAGACTGAGGGCTAAGATTTGAGCCATGAGGATCCTCAGCAGAAAATTTTGCTTTTGCTTTTTAATTTTTTAAATCCATTTGTTTCTGAAATGTTGGTGTGAACACCTGGCCTGGGTGATTCTCTGCGGTGTCCTCTCTCAATATTTCTTGAGGCTCATGTCGTAATCTTTATGGGGCGGGGGGAGGGTTATCATTAGCTTTTCTGGAAAATGTTCTCTCCATAAATAGAGTTCTAATGTCTACTAAAAAAAAAAAAATAGCTGCACTGTCTCCAGGGAAGCAGCCTTTGACTACTCAAACCTGAGAGAAATGAAGGGTTTTATTTGTGGAAATGAGGGCATCCGGTACTGTCTACCTAGCAAAGCAGATTTTTGTTTTTTAACCACCCACAAATACCTCCACATACCAAAAAAACTAATAAAATCTCAGAGAATGCACTAACTGTACACATTACAGGTAACTTCCTTAACTTGGGGCCAGTTTTGTCTTCCAGGTGTGGTTCACTTTGTGCTGAAGAAGCCTTAGGACCTTCCCCTCCATGCCTTTACCACTGAGCCATCTCCCCAGCCCCAGTGCTACCAACGGGGGTGGCTGGGCCTTCCACAGGCCTGTCAGCTGAGACGGCGGGCCACAGCTGACAGCAGAGACGGCTGGGGAGGTTGAGAGCTTGCGTGAGGTCGCCCACGGATAACCGGCCAAGGCAGGCTGTCTGCTGCGGACCTCTTGTCACACCCTCCATCCTGCCGCTGGTTCCTAGATTCTGTCCCAGCGTCCCTCAGCCACAGCCTTCGGGACACCTCCCATGGGATTCCTGGAGAAAGGTAGAAAGTGGCAGGGAAAGTCTTCCAGGAAAAAGATCAGTAGACAGGCTGATCTGGCACCCTCAGGACCCAAAGGAGAGACCCTGATTCTTCTTAGGGTCCTTGGGCACAATGAGACCTGCAGTCACATATTTTTGTGGCATGCATGTGTGTGTGTGTGTGTGTGTGTGTGCAGCATGCATGTGTGGTATATGCATGTGTGTGTTTAGATGCACACACCCATGCACACACATACAAAGGCCAGAGGAAGACATTAGGTGTCCTTCTCTGTCACCTATATGCCTTTCCTTGAGATGGAGTCTCGCTGACCCGGAGCTGACATTTTTAGTCAGACTGGCTGGTCAGCGGCCCCAGTGGGTCTCTGGTCCCAACAGGTCTGGGCTTGCAGGTGCGCATGGCCACACCTGCCCTTTATGTGGAGCAAGATTGGGCTCTCTCGGGCCTCCGTGTTTGTGCAGCACATGCTCTTGCCCACTGCGCCACCTCCCCAGCCTGCAGTCAGGAGTTTCTACTTAATAAAGCGTAAAAGTAATTTGTTTATTTATTTATTTTGCTGTTTTGAGGTAGAGTCTCACTCTAGCTCAGGCTGACCTGGAATTCACTATGTAGTCTCAGGGTGGCCTCAAACTCACGGCAATCCTCCTACTTCTGCCTCCCAAGTGTTTGGATTAAAGGCATGTGCCACCATGCCTGGCTTATTTATTTTTTTAATTTGTCTCCTTTTTAAAATTTTTATTAGAGACAGAGAGAGAGAGAGAGTGTGTGTGTGAGAGAATGAGTGTGCCAGGGCCTCTAGCCATTGCAAACGAACTCCAAACACGTGGACAATTGAACCTGGGTCCTTAGGCTTCACAAGCATGTGCCTTAACCGCTAAGCCATCTTTCCAGCCCCATAATTTGTTTATTTATGCATGCGACTATCACTTATTGAGAGCTCCTACTGTGTACCCAGTGAGCTGCTGGACTCTGCTTTGTGATAAACTGGGCATTCTCCAGGAGTCTGAGGGAAACTGAGTGGTACAGTTTGGATTTTCAGCATCCTCCAAAGGTCTGTGTGGTAAAGACTTAGTCTCCATTCTTGGGATGTTGTGAACCTTTAAGAGACAGGACCTGGTGAGAGGCATTTAGATCACTGGGAGGGGGTTGGCGGGCGTGACCTCGAAGGGGAGAATAGGCTCAGACTCCTTCCTCTCGCAGTTCCTGGTCTTGCTGTGCCGGGCATAGCTACCCACCACACTGAGGTGTCTTGCCCAAAGCTTCAGGCTGAATGGGTCAGATGTAAACCCCCACCCCAAACCATGACCCAAAGCAGCCTTTTCTCTTTGTAAGGTGATTTGTTCTGGCATTTGTTACAGTAACGAAAAGATGACTACCAGGGTGGCTTTGACAGACAGCGGACAGGAAGCAGAAGCGTATGGCCATGGCGCTCCACAGCTCCTCAGCCAGCCACCTGGCACTGTCATGTCGACCATCTGTCGAGCTGGCGAGTCCATCTCCACTGCTTGGTGTTGGCTGCCACCCACTCAACCACCCAGACTTGCTCCTCCCCAACATTTTGCCTCACACTTCTCAAGACATTTTCCACACCTAAACCACAGGGACAACTAGAACCCGTTCACCCTTCAAAGGTTTCTTACTAATCAAACTTGGGAGCCAGGCCTCGGGTGCTCGGGGGCAGGGTGTGAGTGCATACTCAGCCAATGTTTACGGCATGAATAAATGAAGCCAGGGCTCCTTATGATACAATGCAGCCTGGTGACATCATAGTGCAGATGCCCAGGAGATGCCTTGGTCTATCTGAAGGACAATTACTGGTCAAAATAGCTGGGGTCCAATAGAACCACTTAATTGGACATCATTTGGAAGTCCTAAAGTTTTTTTTTTAATTAAAGATTTTACATTTTATTTATTTGGAGAGAGAGGGAGAGAGAGAATGGGCACATCAGGGCGTCTGGATGCATGAGCCATTTTGTGCATCTAAATTTACATGGGTACAACAGAACTGAACCAGAGTTGTTGGGCTTTGCAGGACAGAGGCTGAAAGAGGCCTATCTCTCCAGCCCTCAATTCATTTTTTCTTTTCTTTCTTTCTTTTTTTTTTGGCTTTTTGAAGTAGGGTCTTGCTCTAGTACATGCTGACCTGGAATTCACTCTGTAGTCTCAGGCTGGCCTTGAACTAACAGCAATCCTCTTACCTCTGCTTTCCAAGTGCTGGGATTAAAGGCATGCCCCGCCACACCTGGCTAAATTAATTGTTTTACTAGGGTTTTCCTACATAGGTGAGGCTGACCTCAAACTCACGGCCTTCTACCTCAGTTTCTAGAGTTCTGGCATAATGGGGGTGGGGGCACTGCTACCCCAGGTTCCTTAGGTCTTAGTATGCTGATGAGTCCTACAGTTCTGATGGAGGTAAGACTTTTGAAAACTTCATCTATGTCTGCCCAATACACATGACTAATCCCACATGGCCAAGCGTCAGTGTGGCCCATAGCCCACGTCCTTGTCCAGTCATGGGACAGCTGTCAGCTGACTATGAGGGCTACAGGAGGAGGTAACCCTCAGCGTGTGGCTTTGGGTAGGCTACTTAGCACTTTCAAATTTCCTCTAAAAATGACCTGTGCCTCATTGATCTTCGACGTCCCTGTGATGGATGATAAGCACGCTGAGGAAGGCTGTCCCAACCCTGGGGACTGGAGACACAAAAGAGCCTGTTGTGGTTTGGATGTGAAGTGTCCAAGGGCTTGGTGTCAAAGGCTTGGTTGCCAGCTGGTGGGCTTTGAGATGATTGGATCTTGAAGACTTTGGCCTAACCGAATGATACATCCTTTGATGGAGTCATCATATGATGGCATTACTGGGAGTGGGAGGGAAGAAGATGGGCCTGGACAAAGTGGGTCACTGGGGCCATGCCCCCGATATACCTTGTCTCAGGTTCCTTTCTCCCAGCTGTCTCTCTGCTTCCTGGCCACCATGCGGTGAGAAGCTTTCCTCTGTCACACCCTTCCACTGTGATGTCTCTGTGTCACCTCAGGAAGCTGACGATGAGGCTAAACCTCTGAAACCATGAGTCAAAACAAACCCTTCCACTCTTGTTTCTCCTGGATATACTGTCACAGCCACGAAAAGCTAGTGCAGGGGGATCGAGGTTTCTAGAGACGGCAGTGCTCTTCTGGCCGAGGTCCCTCCCACTCTTTCTGGGAGTATAGCCCTTAGTGACCTTGTTCCTTTCCTTTCTGGAACTCACATCCCTGTCATGTGAGCTGAGAGGCACAGATAGGAACCTGTGTCTCTGGCCTTTGTGCCTGAATTCATCAGTACCCAAATACCAGAGGCAGGGAGGTCTCTGGGCCAGGTGTGTTGAAAGTCCTTATGGGACAGATTTGGGGCTACTAGAGGGTCAGTTCAAGGACTCTGCAATTCTCCAGTCTCAAGTCCTTTCACTGGGCAGAAATTGATTTTAAACATTGACCATGATTCTGGGCAAATCTGGCAGCTTCTATATAATCAGTAGCTGGAAACTTCATGGCAAGCCAGCCTTCAGGCAGAGTACTTTTCCTTCCCCCAAAAAAGTCGACAAGAAAAAGGGTATTATTCATTCATGCAAGATGTCAAATGCCCATTACCCGCTGGATGCCCCACACCCGCCCTGAAGGCTGTCTATGCCAACGAAATTGATGCCTTATTTCCACATTTGCCTACTTTTCCACAGTGTGGACTTTGCTCACTGCAGATATGCAAACATTTCTTGATCGTCACCCCCCACAGAAGTTTGCTTGGGCCTGGACATGAGGGTCAGCTGTTGGTCATGTCAGCTCTCTGCTTTCCAAGTTCACGCTCACAATAGGAGCCATTCATTCCTCTACTTGTTCCATATGGGGACGTTCCTCTGTGCCAGGCCCTGTGCTCCGTGGAGAAATGAGCAAGAATGGCTTCGTTCTCTGGAATCTCAGTCCACTGGGGAAAACCATCCAGCAAACATCCTGACACTGCGTTGGGGTTCACGAGACTGTGCCCAATGCTATGGGGCTGGCACCAGGCAGGCACTCAGCTGGTCTGTGTTGTGGGGTAGGGGCACAGACGGTTCTCTTGAGGTGGAACTAAGGAGCTGTTAAGGTGGGTAAGGGAGAGCGTGGGAGTAGAGGATGATTTCATAGACAGCAAGAGGCAAAGGCCTGGAGGCCATGGTGTGCATAGGTGTGCATTAGCTCACAGTTTAGGAGGATGAAAATCCCAACAGCCTAAAATTAGTTGTGGCAAGGCTATGTCTCATCATAGTAGATAGATAATGTGTGAGACTCTGACAGATTCCGTGTAAGCCAGAGAGCCAGAGAGCCAGAGGGGGAGGGGCCATTCTTGCATGATTTTATGTGTTCAGTGGTGCTGTGGCTGGAAGCCAGGCCCTGCGCATGGTATGCAAGCGCTCTACCACTCAGCTGTGCCCCCAGCCCGCTTGCTCTTTTATAATGACTTGCTCCTGTGAAGACAGCCAGGGTCCGGTGAGAACTTCCTTAATCTTTTCCAAGGAACATACCCAGCAAGATCTATATCACAACTCTTTTTGAAAACTTATTTACTTATTTATTTGCAAGGAACAAGAGGGGGGGGGGGAGAGAGAGAGAGAGAGGGAGGGAGGGAGGGAGGGAGGGAACAGAATGGGCACATGTGCCACTTTGTGCATCTGGTTTTACATGGGTACTGGGGAACTGGCCCGGGGTCATTAGGCTTTGCAGGCAAGAGCCTTAACTGCTGAGCCATCTCTCCAGCCCCTATATCACAACTCTTAAGGTTCCCACTAGCTCTCATTGCCACCCTAGGGACCATGCTTCCAGCACATGAACCCATGGGGACAAACCACATGCAAACCATAGCACTGGGGGTGGTGAGGACCAAAGAGTGGATACATGTAATTGACATATGAGGGTCTGACATGGCAACCAGGCTAGAGATACTGTGAGCTCCTAAGGGGCTCAGAGACCCTGAAGGGGCCACATTAGTTCACTGGATATCCAAATACATTGTAGAGGTCAGCTCATAGTCAGTGCTGGCTTCTAGGCCACTTGGAAACCACCTAAAATTCCTTCCATTTTGATACAAAGCAAAGCAGTTATTTAAGCTGTTGGTCCAACATCCGGTACACAGTTGGGATTCAATTAAAGGTGATCTTGCCTCCTCCGGCCCATTCTCAAGAACAGTTATCTTTGTCTTAACAAACAGCTGCTCCATGCCAAGTTCCAGACCATCTATCTCGTGGTAGAGATTAAGTATATTTTCCCAGAAATTTGCTTTGTGAAAAAAAAAAAAAAGATTTTCAGCCCAATTCCTGCCTGCAGCAGCAACTCGAGAAAATGAATTAACATCTGATGGCCTCAAATGGGCCACTGAGGTGATGCCTAGTAACCACCAGCTAGGCTTTGTGGGAGGAAGGAACAGACCTGCTCCCTGGAGTGTGAGGTGACCATAACATGAATCAAGGCAGGAACAAGATGATCATGTCTCAGGCCCCAGGACTTACATCCAGGCAGCCATGCAGACACCTGGTTCTAGGGAGGCCATCTTTCTCCTTCAGCCTCAGCTCCCAAGATCAGCACTTGGGGACCCTTGCTCACCTCCACCTCCTCCCTGGTTCCTTACCCAAGCCAATTTTCTCTCCTCTGGAGTTGACTTTGATCTGTCATTCTCCACTATCTGGTTATCACGTTAGCGATGAATGACCGGTCGCTCACTCCTTCACGGTATACTCCTCTTGGGGACACAGGTATGTTCATGGAAGGGCCTCCAGCCCTGCTTGACTGCTGGCCTTCCCTTGTGCATGACAATGACCAGTGGGCCTAGGATGCCTGAATGCCCAGGGAGTGCCAACCCATTTTCTTTCTCTTGGCATACTCCACCTTGAAAGCCGCTTTCTGGATGGCCTCAACTGTCCAGAAAGGGACAGAGGTTTGGAGTAGGAAGCTAGGGCCCGGCACCCCTGTCATTGCTCAGCCTTGAGCAAATTTCAAGATGCAGGGCCGGGCTCTTCCCGCCGGCTAAGGAAGCTACAGGACCCCTGGCTGTGGGTGTACAGGAGCTCTCGGCCCCAAACAAGTTCTTGGGTGAGAAGACCCAGGGTCCAGAAGAGGGACCAGAAAGGCCTGTCCTTTTCAATAAAAACGCTAGAAGGTCACTTGGAGACTCAGTGGCCAGGACTCCAGAAGTGCCCACTCCTGGGAGAGGAGCTGTTTCTTATGCCTCCTGGACAGAACCTGGGTTCAAGACTCAGGTCATTCAAGGAAGGAGTTCCTTCCTCCCAAAGCACCCCTCCCCCGCCACTATTTAGCCCACATGCCATTCTCCCAGTCTCAGTGGCGTCAGGACTGGACGAGGGGCCTGGACTGTCTTTGGAAGAAAGGACCGGCACAGACCTGGGGAGGGGGGGTCGTAACCACCACGGATGAGTAAGGGGCAAGCCTCCTTCTGGGACGGGGGGAGGGGCGCACGGGGTGGTTTGCGTCACCCGGCCCACCTCACCTGGAGACATCACAATCTGGGGGGAGGGGGGCTGCGGCCCCGCGCCTCATCACCATCCCTTTACGACCAAACAATCCAACACGCACCTCGACAAGAAAAAAAATAATAAAGAGAGAGAGCGATCCCTGGGCCAGCTCCTCCCGCCCCGCCCCGCCCTCCTCCCTCCCCGGCCCGGGGCCCCCGCCCCCGACGGGGCAGTGAGCGCGCGCCGGGCGCCCCGCTCCGCCGCCCGCGCCCGTCCGCCCGTCCGTCCGCGGCGGGGGCGGCCCCGATCGAGCCCGCCCGCCCAGGCCCGCGGCGCCCTCGCCGTCGCCCGCCCGCCCGCGCCCCGGCCCGCCGCGCGCGCTTCATGGCTGCGCAGGAATGGGACTGGTTCCAGCGCGAGGAGCTCATCGGGCAGATCAGCGACATCCGCGTGCAGAACCTGCAAGGTAACGCGGCCCCCGCCCCCCGCGCCTCGCCGGGGCCCTGCCGCGGGGTGGGGGCGCAGGGCCCGGGGTGGAGGGTCGCCGGCCTCGCGGCCCCGGGGTGGCCCAGGGGGTGGGGCGGCGCACGTGCGTGCGTGTGAGTGTGAGTGTGTGAGTGTGTCCGCGCGTGCGCGTGGGCTCCCCAGCCTGGTTCGGGGGGCCGGCACCCCCCCCTCTCCCGCCGCCGCCGCGGAGTTTGCAGAAGTTTGGACGCGGACTGCCTGCCCGTGGGGTGGCGGGGGGCGGGGGGCGGCGGCCCGGGTCCGGGAGGGAAGAACGTGCAAGTACGCGTGCGTGTGCGCGGCGAGTTGGCGCACTTTTCCAAGGACCTCGGAGACCCGGGAAGGGGAGTGAGGGGCGGCGCCGCACCGGGTGGGCCCGAGCCGCGGAGAGCTCCGGACGGGGTGGGGCGGGGTGGGCCGGACTGTCCACCGCGGGCCAGGAGTCCTTCCCCCCTTCACCCAGCAGCCTGAGCAGGAGCGGAGACCGAAGCCCACGCGCCCAAGGCAGCTTAGGCCGGGGGAAAGAGACACTCCTGGGGCGTCCTTGTCTTACAAGGGTCCCCAAGACTGTGTCACCTATGAAGTCTATCTTTCCAAAGATTTTCTTTTTCAGTGTACAAACTTAGCCAGCACCGACATACTTGGAGTAAAATTAAAACCCCGTAACCCTGATAACTTGTGCCCCAGCCCAGTGGGATGCCCCCCAGGGCCCCTGTCTTCCACTGGGGCGGGGGCTTTGCTGGGCTGGACAGAGCTCCACTTCCGGCCTCTCTTCCCCCACTTGATACCTGCACAGGGGAAGTTTCTTTAGGCACTTCCCCTGCAGGCTTGCAGGTGTATAGAGTCCAAGGTTGGGGTGATCGGGAACCCCCTGGGAGGGCTGGGCCACAGGGGCTTGAGCGCGGATGTCCCCTGGCCAGTAAGTAGAATAGGAAGCCCCAGCAGGCAAGGGTGGTGGCTGGGGGAGGGGAGCAGTCCAGTTTAAACGTTCCACCTGAGAGAGCGTTTCCTGGGAGCTCACGTGGACCTGCTCAGGTTGGGCAAGGACAGTGTAGGCAAAGGTGACCTGGAAAAGATTAGGGAGTCTCTTGAGGGTGGGGGTGGGAGACAGTGTACTGTGGACGCCTCTGCCGTTTAGCTACTGTGGTTCTTGTGTCCAAGGAGGGCGGCTGGGGGAAGGGAGGATGTGGCATGTTGAAAATGACTCCTTTTGATGACAAACCCAGTGCCCAGATCCTGTTGCCCGAGAAGCACAGGCATCTGACTTGGGGGCGGGCACTTGGGCATTCATGTGTTTGTTGAGATAGCATCTACTTTGGGTTGTCAGGGGTGTGTGTGTGTGTGTGTGTGTGTGTGTGTGTGTGTCTGAGGCAGTCACTAGGAACTTAATGATCACATCCTAACAGCTTGGTTCAACAAATTAGAGATGGTTTGTTGTGAAGGAAGAGCAGAGGGAGAGAGCTCCTCAGAAATGGGACACTTTGAGACCTGCTTTCAAGGTTGGGTAGCAGTTTATGAATGGGTCTCTTTCTCTCTCTCCTTCTTGCTTGCTCTAGAATGAATTGATTTCATTGTATGCAAATTTCACAGATGAACTTTTAAAAAATTTTTGTTGTATGTAGTAAATGGATGTATTCTTTTCTAATTTTTATTTATTTATTTGTTTGACAGAGAAAGAGGGAGGCAGGGAGAGAGAGAGAGAAAGAGAGAGAATGGGCACACCAGGGCTTCCAGCCACTACAAACGAACTCCAGACGCGTGAGCCTCCTTGTGCATCTGGCTAACGTGGGTCCTGGGGAATTGAACTTGGGTCCTTTGGCTTTGCAGGCAAAAGCTTTAACTGCTAAGCCATCCCTACAGCCCTGAACTTCTCAATTATTACGTACATATCACATGTCTCATATATGTACATAAAGTATAAAGTTCACCGATTTTAAGTGTAAGCACAACAGGTTTTAGGTATGGGGTGTACTCAGGTAATTGCCCCCCACATATAGATTTCCAGTGCTTTAGAAGGTTGCTTCATCTTCCTCCCATTCAGCAACATCTCCCATCCTGCCAAGGGACCCTTTATTCTGAATAGATCTCTTTTTTTGGCTGTAGATTCATTTTGCCTCTGGGCCCGGATATGAAGTGGAATGGGGCAGTGTGATGTCTTGGACCTTGATCATTGCGATGTTGGTGTGATCTGCCCATGTTCTTGCCTATGGCTGTATGCGCTGAGTACTACTTCTCTCTGTGGGTGCACCACCATGCGATTATCTGTCCATCTCTTGAGAGGACCGTGGGCAGTGCAGCCAGCAGTGACCCAAGCCAGCTGCGTCATTAGCTCTGTGGAGTGCTGAGTCCCGCTTTGCCGGGTGTTGCAAAAGGAGGCTGCGCTTGGAATTGGGGGCAAGAATCTGCCTTCTTTCCGCACCTCCCCCATTTCTGTCTGTGGACTGGAAGCTTAATAGACATATTCTTTTTCTTTTGCTTCTGTGGTATTCAGCAGATCCCAGCTAAAAGGTTCAAGTCTAGAAGGCTCTCCACACTGAGCCCGGAGCATCTGCAATGCCAGCTGGTGGATGTCAATAGCCCAGATACATCGGGATTCCGGATGGGGTCTGCAACTGGGGCCTTGTTCATCCCAGCTTGGGCGGGCTGTGGGCAGGGGTGGCAGGCGGAGCCCGGCAGGGAGAGCTTTCAGAGCTTGTGAGGATTCTAGCACAAGTGGCCGAGGTGTCATGGTTGATGGCGGCTCAGACAGCATCTGTAATCACGGTACCCATGCGTAGGCCGCTGCTGCCGTCGGGTTGATGAGATCTCATCACCCTCCTGCCCCCAGAGCGGGGTTGTTCTGAGGTCAGCAGTGAGGCCAGCCTGAGATTAGGCCTCGGGATGGTTAATGTTGGGTCTGAATCTTCCTATGTCTCTGCGTGTTGACTTGGATGCCGGCTGGCCTGTATTCATACGCTCCTCTGAGGCCTCTTTCTCTTCCCCCTGACCTGTGGGATTCTGGAATCCAAGCGGTCGTGATTGTGATGTGGAATGGCATGCCCTGAGGCATGCTGGGATGGAGACTCGGCCAGTCTTCGGACAGAGGATGGAGAAACATTTCCTCTCCTCTCCCAGGGGTCCATCCCTCTTTTTCCGTGTACCAGAAGCTCAGCAGATGAAGTCCTCAGACACGAACGCATGGTGGCTGGGAAGGTGGGGTGGGGGCTGGGGGGCTGGGGCAGGGTCTCTCTGGTCACCGACTGTCTCAGGGTCCCTTGCAAGGAAACTGTTGGCTCAAGCTGTTAAGCCTTTTCGGGGAGGAAAGCTGGGAACTGCAGAATGCCCACAGCCTTGGCTTGCTGCCCCCCACCCCTCACCGGTCCCTGGAGCCCCGGGAATGGAGCTTAGAGGCAGCTGGTGATGGGTCTGTTTCTTAGTTCTCTGTGGACAGAGAGAGCCTCTAGTGGCCTTCAGAGGACAAGTCTGCTTGGCTGCCCCTTTCTCTCTTTGCCTCAATGTCCAGCTAATGTCCATTCTGGGCAAGGGACATCCAGCCAGGGTTGAAGGTAATCCTGTTTGCGTCGGACCCTAAGTCCATAGCCCTTCTGTGTTGGGCTTGGCAAGTGTGAGCTGGGCGCATCCCAGGAGAATGGAATGCTTGTTCTTTCTCTACCACGGGAGACTGACACTGTCGTAGGCACCTGGACAAATGGGGCATCAGTTCCCGATGCAAGCAAGCAGTGTGGCGGCCAGCTTCTGCTGGGCTCCCTCCTGTTCTTCTGGTGCCTTTGGGCTTCGATGCTGTCATGCCTGACCTCATTTTTTAGAGCACCTTGGCTTGGAACTGGCCTGGTGGAGGGCAGGGTAGACATGAGACTGTTGTGTCAGTGTTCTGAGGTGCTGATGGCAAGCACACTGTAGTCACACGCATGCATGTACAGGCGGTGGGGCTGTTAGCCTTGTGGCTAGAAAAGCTGCAGAAGCCCCTGGGAGGAGAGGCCATCGCCCTTGACTTTGGAGGCTGGTCGTGAACCTGGCTGCTCCCCATCGGGTGGTGCAGAAAGGGAGAGAGCCGCCGGTTTGGCCTGCAGGAGTACATGGCCTGCATGTTCTGGAAAGATCAGCTAGCTTCTTACTCCTTCCGCTTCACTGCTCCAGGCCCAGGCCCTGCTTCTGCTACTGGGGCTCCGGGTGGCTTCTGCTCCATTTCTTTCACACCCCTCTACCCCCCACCACCCGTGTCCCTGGTAAACCCTTCTATGGGTTTTGGGGCCTAAGGCAGAGCTTCCTGACCTGTGGGTGGGGGATAGAGTGAGGAGCTGGCATTAATTTTTTTCTTGGGGAGATGTGAACAAACATCCCTTCACTCCACACAGGGCACCACTGACAGACCAAAAGAACGATTCCACCCAAATCTCCCTTGGTGACCAGTGAGTGCACTGGGTTTACTTAAGGAGCATGGTGCTAGGTTATTTACAGGATCCGAAGGTGACCCCTAAACGGCTGCATCAGTGCAGTCTCACCTCAGCATGGAGGACAGCCTCTTGGGAGTGGTAGAGTTGGGGTCCTCCCCCCACTTCATTTGCTCTTCCACCTCCTATGAACAGTAGCTCCTCCTGAGACCTCATGCAGCCGGGGAAAGGAGAGGTGAAGGAGGGAGCGTGCTAAGTTGCTGGAATCTTAGCAGATAGTGACCTTGCTCTTCTGCGAGGGAACATCTTACAGGCCTGATCTTGTGAAGGTCTTCTGCTAGGATTAAGGTAATGGCTATGGGGCTGGAGAGGTGGCTCAGTGGTTAACGCGCTTGCCTGCAAAGCCCAAGGACCCTTGTTCGACTCTCTAGGTCCCACATAAGCCAGACACACAGGTAACATAGGCGCGCAAGGTCGCACATGTGCACAAAGTTGCACACACATCTGGAGTTTGAGTACCGTGGCTGGAGGCCCTGGCATGCCAGTTCTCTCTCTCTCGCTCATAACAAAATGATAATAGCCAGGTTATTCCCCGAAGACAGTGGTACACATTCCTGTGTAGCTCCTCAGTCCACTTCAGTCCACCCTCCACCTCTATCAGCAGGATTGCCATCTTGGAATACTGGGGCAAGACAAAGTCTGGATTGGATGCCTGTGGCCCAGTGTCACAAGCCTTCTGTGGTCTGGCTGGGAATGCCACATTACCCTTCTTTATTTATTTATTTATTTATTTTTTTCACATTACCCTTCTTGTTCTCAGCTGCCTCCACTCCTGAACCAGAGCCACCCCTCCCACTTGCCCATTTCTGTGATATCTAGATCTTTTGTGTTCCCTGCTCTGGGGTCAGGCCCCACTCCCTGCTCTTAGCATATAGGCTCTATTTAAAAAAAAAAAAAAAACATAAAAAATAGATTTTCAGGGTTGGAGGGATTGCTTAGTGGTTAAGGTGTTTGCCTGCAAAGCCAAAGGACCCAGGTTCAATGCCCCAGGACCCACATTAGCCAGATGCACAAGGGGGTGCATGCATCTGGAGTTCATTTGCAGCTGTTGGAGGCCCTGGCACACCCATTCTCTTTCTCTCTCGGTTTCTCCCTCTTTCTCTGATAAATAAATAAATAAAAATATTTTAAAAATAGATTTACAAAGAAAATCAGTTGCCCAGATTTTATGTCATCAAGGAATTGCCTGCCGGGTCACCAGCCCCTGGGGCTATTTTATTCCCTGGCATGATTCATCACGTGGTTGTTTCCTTCAGGCTTGACTGTGGTCAGGCCCCAGGTAATGAGCTATCTCTAGACCACAGGTAAAAGGTTTCATTCTGAGGCCGGTTTTTCTTGGAAGGGATTTTCTTGTGCAGTTAGGAAAACCACAGCCCAGCCCAGCCCAGGAGGCTGAAGGTCAGAGCCTGGGTCCTGATATTGTTAACTTGCGCTGCAACTGGCTGTAGGATCCTGGGGAAACTTTCACCTGCTGCGTGGTGGCACACACGCCTTGAATCCCAGCACTGGGGAGGCAGAGGTAGAAGGATCGTTGTGAGTTCAAGGCCAGCCAGAGACTACATAGTGAATTCCAGGTCACCCTGGGCTTGAGTGAGACCAAAAAAAGAAGAGCAAGTTGGGTCAGCAGGAGCTCAAAGCTGCCTGGGAAAGTGCAACTGCAGAGGCAGTGGGTGCTTGCCTGCAAAAACCATTTATTTGCATCCAGTCCTTGGCACTGGAGCCACGGGCTGCCTATGTGTGGCTCTGGGCTCTCTGCTCAGCACTGCTGGCTGTATTCCTGGATTCTTTTCCTTGTCAAGTGCTGGAGATACACGTCTACCCAGGGGCCTTGCAAAAAAAGGCTGCAGTTCATAGGCTTGCTACAGAGGCCACAGCCACATATATGGTATGCATCTTTGGCTTGGCCTTAGCCAATCCAAGTGGGTGAGGTTTAGTGACCAGACTTTGATTAGGGCAGCTTTTGCCTATGTCTGTACCCAGGAGTGTTCAGGGCCAGATAAACTGGAAGCTATCTTGAAAGTGGTTTGCGCATAGTGAGGGACAAGCCCTCCATCCAGAGGTGGCTGACCTAAGAAGAGGATTGACCACACAGGGCTAGCAGCACGGTGTCCATCCGAGCGGCTTGGCTTTGTGCTGTCCACGTACCCTTATCAGGGAGGCAGAACAAGGGACCCGATCCCACCTCTCTGAGGGAGAGGCCTGGCTTTCAGGAACTGCCTCCGCTGGCCAGTGGAACACTTTGGCATTTCATATACTTATTGGAGCAGTAGAGGCTCTGGGCAAAGTCCTCTTGCCTGACAAGTCACAGGTCACCCCTGTCCTGCGTCGGAGGGGGAGAGAGAAAAATAAAGTGATTGTCTTTTCAGTGTTTGAATCATTGTAAGTGAACTCCCAGTTTCCATAGAAACCTTTCTTCATTTCTTCTTTTGGTGCCTCTTTCAGTCTAATGCTGGTAAACTGTGTCAGTCATAGAAGGAATCAAGGCAGCTGATCTGTGGTCAGAAGTGTGCCTTGAGAAAACGGACTGCCTTTCTTCCTTGTTGATAAGTTTCCTTTCCCTTTTTTAATGTTTTTCTTGTGGAGTAAGATTCTCAGACTTCAGCCCACAGGCTGAAGTGGCTCACTGCCTGTGACTATAAATAAAGTTTTATTGGAGCACAGACACACCCATTCATTTGCATATTGTCTAGGGCTGCTTTTGTACCTGGGGCAGAGTTGTGTAGTGAAAAGTAACCACAAAACTGAAGGTATTTAACACTTGTGCCAAAAGAGAGGAAAGACAAAGGAAGGAAAGGGGGTGTTTCATACAGGTGCCACCTATGACCGGTTGCTGGGTAAATGTTTTACCAAGTCAATTGCTGTGTGTTGGAAGTAGCCCAGGATGGTGGTCACCAAGTTGCCCCAGACCTCAGACTATGCAGTGTCCTGGGGAAGAGTGTGGCAGTCACCTTCTCATTGCTGGGACAAAAACCCCCAACAAAATGCAGCTGATGGGAGGAAAGGGTTCGTTTCAGGCTTATTTTTTTTTCTTAGTATTTATTTATTTATTTAAGACAGAGTGTGCGTGAGTATGGATGCACCTGGGCCTCCTTGCCACTGCAAACAAGCTCCAGATGTATGTGCCAGTTTGTGCATCTGGCTTTACACGGGTGCTGGGGAATCAAACCCAGGCTTTTAGGCCATGCAAGCCAGTGCCTTTAACTGCTGAGCCATCTCCCCAGCCCAGGCTAATAGGTTGGTGGTTTTATTTGTTTTTGAGGTAGTAGCTCCAGGCTGACCACAAACTCACGGCCATCCTCCTGCCCCTGCCTCCAGGGTGTGGGGATTAAAGGCCTGTGCCACCACGCCCTCTTCCAGGTTTACAATTTTTTTTTCAAGGTAGGGTCTCACTCTAGCCCAGGCTAACCTGGAATTCAGTATGTCTCAGGGTGGCCTTGAATTTATGACGATTATCTGCCTCCCAAGTGCTGGGATTAAAGGTGTGCGCTCCCATGCCCGGCTCCAGGCTTACAGTTTTGAGGAGAAGTTTCATCATGGTGGGAAATACAGGGCACATGGGGGAAGCAGGCTCACATCTTGTCAGATACCTAGGTGGGCAATATTGGGCTTGTAGGTGGACTAATAAACCCCACCATTCACCCTTCAATGACACACCTCCTCCAGCTCTACCTCTGCATCCCAAAGCTCTTAACAGGTGGGGAGTGAAGATGAGGTTTCATTATGCACACCTCACTGTGAGGGACACACTATATCTGAACCACCACAGAGAGGAAACTTGTGTGCTTATGTCCAGCATGGACAAGCACTGGAGGTCTCTTGTCAGAAGTGTGGCAGCCTAGGAGACTTCCTCCAGGTGGTGCGGACTATATTTCTGAAACTGCAGGGAGGCTTGCTACGGGTCAAACTGTGCAGCCCCATAGACACCTGGGATGGATTCTGTGGCTGCTATAAATGGGCATAGATGCTTGAAGCCTAGTCCAGAGCTGGGACTCCAAGGTCGCCACCCTGCACTGGTCCCTGCGGAACCCATGCACTTGAACTTTCCTTGTATTTTCTCCCCGGGATTGGCTGCTGCTTGGAGATTATAGTCCAGGGCCTTGAGGATAAGCAGATTCCCTGGGGGATTTGGGGGGAAATTATGGAAGCCTGGGAGTCATTTTCCTGATGAACAGTAGCAATCTGAGGTCTGCAGCGTTCAGGGAGGAGGGGCTGTACACGCCTGCGCTGCTCCCCCTCTGGGGCTTCTCACGCAATGATATTCATATTCCTCTCCTCTTTTAGACTATTTTTAATCTGCTATGCTATGGCATACTTAAAAGGCATGCCGTGAGCCCTTTAAGCCAGGAACTGAGGCGCTGGCTGAAGAGGAGGCTTGGCGATGACCTGCCGTTCAGTAATGGAGGGACCTGAACTCAGGTTGCATCATCCACTGCCTCCCTCACCGGCATCTCCCCAGGCCATGGAGCCTCACCTTCCTGGGCCCAACCCAGCCTTGTTTTTGTGCGCTGACATCCTGTCACCAAGTACCAAGCTGTCCACCAGGGTCTCCAGGTCAGATTCAGTTCTGCAACCTGAGACCGCTGACCCCCACCAGACTGTCCTTCAAGGACACGCTCTGCCGCGGTGGCCCCGGGGCTTTCGGCAGACAAATGGATTCCTAAACACTGGGTGTCACTCCTGCTTACACGCCTTTCCGCTTCGCTGCCCCTGTGTGCCCACGTTCCTCCTGCAGAGAATGAGCAGCCATGGCCATGCCCAGAAACAGCCTCCCTGGACCATGTGTGCACCCACCTCTGGATAGCCTCGGTTCACCTTTGCAAAGCGCCCCTCCATGCACACGTGTTCATCTTCGTCCCTCCCCAGCCCTTCACATGGAGGAAGCCTTCTTTTCTGAACTGCTGTAGGCTGAATACCGCTCCCCCTTGATGTGTGTACCCTAATTCCCCAAACCTGTGGCTGCGTTCTTTGGTAGACACGTTAAGCAAAGTCTCTCGAGGTGGTGTGACGATCTTGGATTATGCACATGGGCCCAGCTAATCTCAGCTTCCTTATAAGTGGAAGGCAGGAGGCCCCGGAGAGAGGAGTAGATATGATGTTGCTGGAGAGGGCAGCAGCCCAGGAGTGCTGGCCAGGAGAGCAAGGCAGTGGATACTCCCTTCACATTAGCCTGTGGCGGCAGCTACTTTCTGGTTGCTGGAACCAAAGCCCAAGCAGAGGAAAGGATTTTTTTGGATTAGCATTTCAAAGGGGAAGTCTGTCCTGGTGAAGAAAGCTGAGCCAGACAGCCGGCTTCACATGTTCCCATCAGCAGAGAGGAAGCAGAGCACTCACCTGCGCCAAGGTAGGGGGGAAGGGAACTGTAACACCAAAGGCTTGTCTCCAGCAAGGCCTCGCCAGCTGGGACCGAATGTGAGGCTTAATTACAGACCCATGAGTCTATGGAGGACATTTTACACTCAAACCACCCACACCTATACAGCCTGTTTCAGACTTCTGGCTCTGAAGCAACCAACAGATGCTATGTGCCATGTTACACCATTGCAGTAAGAGGACCTCACATGCCAGTGAGAAACGCGGCTGCGCGCGTCCCCTGTTCTGCACTTCTTCCAGCACACCGCAGGTTTTCGTGACACCCAGGATGGTGGCAGTGAGTGTGAGCTGAGAAACCTGGCCGGGCTGCCTGGCAAGGGGCAGACAAGGACTTGAGGGACGAGGGGAGAAGAATACTTGGGCCAGTAGAGACTGTGCCAGGGAGCCAGATGCCAGGGGGAGAGTCAGGCTGTGGTGTTCCCTGTCTGTGCTTGGTGGCTCTGGCTCACAGAGCATGTCCTGTCACGTGGCCTCGGGATCTGATGTGACGGTTGTTCTCTGATCTGTCTCTTGCCAACGCTGGAAGTGCTGTTAGCCCCGACCACTCAAGTGCTGGATGTTGTGGGTAACAGTGCTCCCCAGATCAAAGTATGTTTAGAAGACACAAGGGCAGCGTTAGGCTAGGAGTTCAGACAGTTCCCAGCTTTGATTCCATCACAGCTACTGAAGGCCCGAGGCTCACGGGAGGCTCATGTGTAGGGTTCGCAGTCAGCGTGTCACCACGGAACCACACGCCATGTCTAGCGCAGCACCACTGACAACAGCGAAGAGCCAGGAGCCCGCCTGGGTCCTTCCTCACCAGCAGGCGCATGGAAAATGTGGAGTTTTATTCAGTTGGAAAGAGAAAAAGACATTATTAGATTGTTGCAGAAAAGTGGATGGAGTTGGAGGTATTAAGTGAAATAAGTGAGACTCAAAGACAAATATTGAATATTTTCTCTCATAAATAGGATGTAGATTTAAAGTGTGTGTGTGTGTGTGTGTGTGTGTGTGTGTGTGTGTGTAGGACATGAAAGTAGAAGGGAGATTATGTGGGAAGAGGGAGGAAATAACTGGATGGGGGAGGGAGAGACAACAGAGGGTGATGGATGTAGATAGGATCAAAACACATGTAAGGGCTGGAGAGATGGCTTAGTGGTTAAGTGCTTGCCTGTGGAGCCTAAGGACCCTGGTTCGAGGCTCGGTTCCCCAGATCCCACGTTAGCCAGATGCACAAGGGGGCGCACGCGTCTGGAGTTCGTTGGCAGAGGCTGGAAGCCCTGGCGCGCCCATTCTCTCTCTCTCCCTCTATCTGTCTTTCTCTCTGTGTCTGTCGCTCTCAAATATAAAAAAAAAAAAAAACACATGTAATATGTACATAGAAATGTCATTTTGTACAACAAATGTTTGCTGGTTAAAAAGTGCATAGGGAGGTGGCTCAATGGGCACAGTGCTTGCTGGACAGGCGTGAGCCCCTGAGTTCGGGTCCCCAGCACCTCTGTGAGGTGGTGGAGCGCATCTGTCACCACAGCACTAGGGAGACGGAGCCAGGAGGACCCCTAGGGCTCATTGGCTTTCTAGTCTTTCTGTCTGAATCACTGCGCTCCAGGTTCAGCAAGAAACCCTAACTCAAAGAATAAGGTGGGGAGCACCTGAGGAAGCCCCCCAGTGTCGAACCCTGGCCTCTGCACATGTGCTCACAGAACGCGGGCACAGTAAAATCCTCATGCCGCCTTGCTGTGGTCGCCAGGTCAAGTGGCCTCATATGGTCGCTTTAGGCTTGTGTCGCTGTCCCCTCTTCTTTCTCCCTGCTCTTTGGTCTTGTTTCAGTCTTCATGGGATGTTCATGCATCTGGACAGGTCAGTGCTTTTAATAACATGGACACTCTCTCTCTCTCTCTCTCTCTCTCTGTCTTTAAATCTAGCTTCTGTAGATGACAGAAAATATTCACACTGCACTGTCTCAAACACAAGGCAAGGGGCTGCTGTAGCTGAGAAGCCCCCATGCCTCAGCCCAGCTGCTGCATTTTCAGGCTGCCTGGGGGATGCTCCAGATACGTTTTGGGCATCTGTTGCAGTACGCAGGCTCTCCCACAGGCTGCGTATGGGTGGGGTGGTCATATTGGACAAGAGGGCACTGGCGTTATGATGATGGCGCTGACTGGGTGAGCATGGTGCAGAATGCTGTGCCCAAGGGCTGGGGGCTGAAACCAAGGCTGAGTGAGCTGGTCATGAGTGCCAGCTACTCTGCTGATAAGTGGTAGGACTAGGAGTTGGGGTGAAGTCTGCAAAGATGAGGCTGGGGCAGAGGCAGAAAGAGGGAGCTAATGGGGACCGGAAGGGGCAGCGGGGAGAGAATTGACTGGCGTTCTATCGAGGGCCGCCTGAGAAGGCCATTGAATTGGAACCCAGAAAGAAGCCTGGACACAAGCAAGTGATATTGGGCAAGAAGTCAGCTGTCTGGGGCTGGGACTGAGCACCTGGGCTCATTGAGGCAGCTTATTGTACACCGGTGACTCCACCCAACACAACGGAAGTCAAGCTCTCAGCTGACCTTCCCTGAGAAATTAAAGAAGAATAAATTCATCTTACAAGAGAGTGAGAACTCCCAGGAGACCAAAGAGCAGCATAGGAAATGCCAACCCAACTCGGCTCTGAGCTGCCTCAACCCAAATGATGGTGAGAATATACAAGGAAGGAAGGGGTGGGGCTGAGGTTCAGAGAGATAAAGTGAAAATCCTGAGAGGCATGGGGACAAGGACACCAGTTTAAAAGGTTGAGGAGATGGGATTCCCATAACCTTGGACAGTGGCAGAAGTGACCACAGGTGGCCAGTGGAACCTCCTCCTGTCCTCTTCATCCTGGGTTATGCATGTAGATTGTGAAGCAAGAGGACTGGGGTGAAGAGATGGCTCAGTGGACACATTGCTTGCCGGGCAAGCCTGACAACGGGTCTAAGTTCGAATCCCCGGCTCGCATGTGGATGGCATTTCATGGGAGGTGGAGGCAGGTTTTCCTGGAGCAAGCTGCTTAGTTAGACCAGCTGAAATGGTGAGCTCTGGGTTCAAGTGAGAAGCTTTGCCTCAGTAAACAAGGTGGAGCAGTAGAAGGCAGCTGACGTCCATGTCTGGGCTCCACATGCATGTGACACATATGTGCACCGCCCACCAACCTGAACGTGCATACACATAAACGCTCACACCGCACACACCAAAAATAAACAGTAGTGTTTTTTTTTTTAAAGTAGAGTATCATTGTTGCCATTTAGGCCAGTTCACATTCTAGTGTCACCCTCTGAGGTTGGTGTTAGGTCTCCACTGTACAGGCACAGAGGCCCAGCGGGCTGGGAGAGCCCCTGTGACCTCTGAGCTTGATTTGATCTAAAGCAAAACATGTTACCTCCCAAGTCAGAGCTGAGGGCCTCAGGCACGGACAGCCCAGTGTCACCTTGGGTGATGGCCTAGGTCGAGTGCTCAGAGCTTTGTGGCCATGAGATGCATGTGGGGGACAAAGGCCCCTCAGTGTTGAGGGACCAGTGACAGGCCAGCAGAGTGCGCTGGGAAAGGAGGAAGAGCAGAGGGCATCACGTAAGGGTCACAGTCACGGCTGAGCCAGCCCAGATGACACTGCTGCCCTTGGGGGTGCTGATTCTCAACTGGCTTGCCAGGTCCATTCGGAGCTGTCTGCCAAGTTTACACTGGTCACATCTGCTTCGCGTGTGAATGGGGGGGGGGTGTCGCAGGGAGTGTGCATACTGGGCTCCGGCAGACCTGGGTTTGGGCCTCATGGGGTGCCTAACTGAATGAGCGATGGTGGAAATGCAGAATAATCCCAATAGGCCCCTGGCTGTCAGGACATCAGGGAGGTCACCCGTCTGAACCCATGTCTGTTCTCCTCCCTTCCTTTTCTCTTAAGTCCCCAACTATCCTTCCTCTAGAGGCTACCTTTTTGAGCTGATGACTTAAAAAACTTTTATTTATATATTTATTTGAAAGAGAGAAATAGGCAGATAGAATGGATGTGACAGGGCCTCCAGCCACTGCAAACCAACTCCAGACGCATGTGCCACTTTGTGCATCTGGCTTACGTGGGTCCTGGGGAATCAAACCTGGGTCCTTAGGCTTCACAGGCAAGCATCTTAACTGCTAAGCCATCTCTCCAGCCCTAAAAAGTATGTTTGACAATTTCATACATGAATATGATGTATTTTGACCATATTCAACTCCCATTGCCTCCTCTTGTCCCCTCCCTCACTGAGCTTCTTCCAGCTTGTCCCACTTTTTTTTTTTTTTTTTTTTTGTAAATGACCCACTGAGTCTAATTAGGGCTGCCTGTGTGGGCATGGGTGGACGGTATTGACCACAGCATGGATAACTTACCAGTGGTCACACCACTGAAGAAAATGTTCCTGGTTCTCCTGGCAACCATTAACTGCCAAATGCTCCCCAGGAAGAGGTGAGGTCTCCTGAGCCTCTCCACTGTCTGTGACTGAATGTTGACAGGCTCAATCTTGTGCAGGTTACCACCAGCTAATGACTTTGATATTTCCCTCTATGTGCCTGAATGAAATGTGCGCATGTGGGAGTCAGACAACAGTCTTGGGGATCAGTCCTTCATTGAGTTAGGGACTCTCTCATTCGTCACTGGGAAGGCCAGTCTTAGCTGGCCTGCAAGCTTCAGGATTCTGTTGGCTCCACTTTCCATTGCTGTAGCCACGTTGCCATCACAGAGACATCCAGCCTTACATGGGTGCTGGGGATTGAACTTGGATCAACGGGCCTGCAGAGCGAGTGCCTTTGCTGCTATCTCCCAGGCCCTCTCCTGTGATCCTTTTTTAAAAAAAATTAACTATATATTTTATTTATTTATTTGAGAGAGAGAAAGAGGCAGAGAGAGGGAGAGAATGGGCACGCCAGGGCCTCTAGCCATTGCAAATGAATTCGAGATGCATGAGCCACCTTATGCATCTGGCTTATATGGGTCCTGGAGAATCGAACCGGGAACCTTTGGCTTTGCATGCCACTGCCTTAACCACTAAGCAATCTCTCTAGCCCCTATGATTCCTTCTAATCTTTTTTATTTTAGAGAGAGAGGAGAGAGATAGAGAATTGGTGTGCCAGGGCCTCAGCCACTGCAATTGAACTTCAGATTTTTGCACCACCTACTGGGCATGTGCGACCTTGCACCTGCCTCACCTTTGTATGTCTGGCTATCTTGGGATCTGGAGAGTAGAACATGAGTCTTTAGGCTTTGCAGACAAGTGCCTCAATGGCTAAGCCATCTCTCCAGCCCTCGTATGATTCTTTTTTTTTTTTAATTTATTTATCAGACAGAGAGAAGGAGGGAGGGAGGGAGAGAGAGAGAGAATGAGCACGCCAGGGCTTCCAGCCACTGCAAACAAACTCCAGCCGAGTGCGTCCCCTTGTGCATCTGGCTAACGTGGGTCCCGGGGAATTGATCCTCAAACCAGGTCCTTAGGCTTCACAGGCAAGTGCTTAACCGCTAAGCCATCTCTCCAACCCCTCCTATGATTCTTTTCATAGTGTCCCGAATATCTTGAAATTCCCACTCATACTTTTCTATAAGTTTGTTTTTCTCTTTGTTGGACTGCATTAGGTCTGCCACCTGATCTTCTAGCTTAGATATTCTGTCCTCTCCCTCATCCATCCTACTGGTGAGATTTTCTACAGAGTTTTTTATTTCATTAACTGTGTTCTTCATTGCTAGTAATTCTGACTGGTTTTTCTTTATTATTTCTATTTCTCTATTTATGTCTTGTATTGCCTTCTTTATTTCATTAAATTGGTGTCCTGCCTCTTCTTTGATTCCTTTGATTTCCTCTTTGATTTCCTCTTTGATTTCTTCTTTGATTGTTTTCATGTGTTCTTTGACCTCTTTGAACATATTTATAATTATTCTTTTGAACTCTTTCTCAGGCATTTCCTCTAACTCTTTCTCACTGGAGGACATTTCTGATGCATTAATACTTTTAGGTGGATTTATATCGTCTTGCTTTTTAGTGTTTCTTGTGTTATAATGTATATATTTTTGCATCTTGGATTAAGTTAATGCTTGGATTTTCTAGCTAGCTGTGTATTCTTAGCTGTATCAATTGATTTGGTGTAAAATATTTTCAGGGTAGGACCTTAAGGTATTAGGTGTGGCTCTTAAGACTCTCAGAGTATCTACAAAGATGTTCTTAGGGGTTGAGTTTCCCTGCTATAGGAGTATTCAAGCAGGCTGAGTGGAATAATATACTGGTAGATTCTAAAATTTAGCTAAACACTGTACCCATTCCATCAAAAACAGCCCCGAGTATGTATGCAAGAGTAGTTATTATAATGACCAGATCCTCTATCAACAAAGAGGTTTAGATTTCTGGTCTGTTGAGGTATCCAAGTCAGCTTGTGACCAGGTGAGACCCTTCCCTGGTGCAATCCCAGTTACCTTGGGTGATTGTGGTCTCAGTTAAGTTGCTGCCTGGGTCGTCGGGCTGCTGATCTGATTTCTGGAGCTGGGCACTTGCTTTTCCTACGGGGCAAACTGAGTCGCTGCCGCCGCCTCTGCAGCTGTTGTAGGTGTCACCGCCGGAGCCCCCACCACTGCTGAAGCTGCCGTTGTCGTGTCCACCGCTGCTGCTCACCCCGAAGCCGCTGCTCTCCTGGGTCCGCTGCTGCTGGGGCCACTGGTACCGGTGCTGGAGCCGCTGAAGTTGCTGCCGAATTCTGCTCCTGCTTGGGTCCCGCCGTCAGCCCAAGTTGGCGTGGCCGGGTCCCGGGCTGCTGCTGTGTTCGCTGGAGCTGGGTTCAGGCGGCAGGGGAGGGGAGGGAGCCGCGGCTGTTCTGGTTGTATCGTGTGCTTTTACCTCGCGGTCTGCTCCTCCCTCCGTTGCTCGCTGCCGCTCTCCCCTCACGTTTCCCGAGTTGCGGAGAGCGCGGTGTGAGGGGAAAATCCCGCACCTGGCTTGTCCTGCGGCTCGAGCCGAGAGTCCGGCGGTTTTCTGCCGCTCCGCGGTTGCGGCGGGTAGCTGAGCCGCCCCAGAGCCGCTGTTCCCGGCTGTGCAGGCTCTGGATGCTCTATAACTCTTCCACTTCTCCGCTGCCGCCTCAACTTCCTATACACCTCACTTTTTAGTAAAAGTGTGTATTTTGCTGAGTTTTTTTTGGTCTTCCCCCCCCAGGCTGTTTTGGCGTGGTACCTACGCCGCCATCTTAACCGGAAGTCCTCCTCCTATGATTCTTAATTGTACATTGGCTGAGCATCACATCCAAGGCTGGAAACTCTTTTCTTGACCAATACTGACCTTGCTCCTTGTCTTCAGCCTTCCAGAGTTGCTGTTGGACAGGTGTAGCCATCCTGACCCACTGGGAGCACACTGCTTACTGCTGTCTGGAAGCTTGTGGGGTCCTCTGTTGTCCCCAGTGTCCTGAGCCCCAAAGCCCCTGCCTTGGTGCTGGCCTCTTTTTATCCCCCTATTGAACACGTAGTGAAGCTTTTCTACCTGAGACTGTCCTTTACTTCTGGGACACTTTCCTGGATTATTTCATTGTGATTTCTACCCCTGGGCTTTCTCTGACCTTCCAGAACACTTTCTATTCAGTTATCAGTTTGAGAAGACTTGCATCTCTAATTTCCTTATCTTTTCTGTTTCTGCCCCTTTTTCTTTTTTTCTCTGCTCTCTGGGAGATTCCATCCACTTTGCATTTTGTGTTTTATCTATTGCGTTTTTAATCAGCAGGAGCTTTCACTCACAGGGAACGCTGCTCTTCCACACTGGGGGTCAGAGTAGGGCAGCGCCGGTGGAACCTGAGGGGACGGCCCACTCGCGCCCAGAGCATGCAGTCGAAGAGCTGGCTGCGAGCCTAGCTTCGCCACTTACTGCCACTTTGTGGTTTGGGACAAATTTTTCGGCCTCTCTGTTAACACTTCAGATGCCTTGTGTGTGAAGTGGGGAGCATGCTGGCACCCGCCTCAAGAGCCATGCGGATTGCGTGGTTCTGAAAGCGAAGTGCCCAGAGCCATACTGGCCAGGCAGGAAGCTGGCCACAGGCCGCCTGGCCTTGGAGACTCCGAGTCTGGTGGTACCTGTTACCTGTGCACGTTTTCACCAGCTTGCAGGCTGCTGCTGAATACCAGTCACCAGGAGGAACTGGCAGAATTTCAGCAAACATGTTGGTCACTTGTAATGTCTGATTCACTTGTGGCTGGTACCCCACAGCCTAGGATCAGGGCCTCTGTCAGTCACCTTCTCTCATTGCTGTGGACAGAATAACTGACCAGAAGCAGCTTCAGGAAGGAAAGGGTTTATTTTCAGTTTGTGGTTTTGAGGGGGGACAGTTCTACAGGGAAAGTGTGGCAGGAGCAAAACTCCCACAATACATCGTCACGCCAGCAGGGAGGAAGTAAAGAGAGGTAAATGCTGGGCCCCAGGCAGCTCTCTCCTTTTTCTACAGTCCAGAAACCCAGCCCACAGTTAGGTGGGCCCTCCCACATCAACCAGTCTAATCTAGAAAATCCCTCACAGACTTGACCAAAGCTTTGTTTCCATGGTGATTCTAAATCCTGTCATGTTGGCAACCAGATATGAACTGTCACAGGGGGCCTATGTGACTACAGAAGCCTAGGGAGCCCCACAGACATCTAGCCACCCACCAGTGGGCTGTAAGGTTTTGTTGAGTTTTATTTATTTATTTGAGAGTGATAGACAGAGCAAGAGGCAGCTAGAGAGAGAGAATGGGCGCATAGGACCCCTAGCCACTGCCAACAAACTCCCAAATGCACGCAACCCTTTGTGCATCTGGCTAATGTAGATTCTGGGGATCCGAGCCTCGAACTGGGGTCTTCAGGCTTCACAGGCAAGCACTTAGCCACTAAGCCATCTCTCTAGCCCTAGTTTTGGGTTTTGATTGGACAACTGTGCCTGCTTGTTGCTGCTGCTTAAAGTGGCACAGCCTGAGTCTCACAGAGGTTGTATGGGTGCCGTGGGGTGGGGGCAAACAGGCAGGCTGCCCAGGGGATACTGGTTTGGTTTCTGCATTGGTGAGTGTTGGAGCCTTGCCGGCTTTCGTAAAACTGCCCCAGCCTGAAGCTCCAGGTTGCCTGGGAGGATCAGGCTGGAGCTAAGCCTTCTAAGCCAGCTCTGTTTATTGCAAGGTGATAGGTTGGCTGGCTGGCCCCTGCCAGCCACCACCAGGCTGACCTTAACTGATTTGCTGCTTGAGGGGGTTGGGGCAGCCCGGAAGGAGGAACCTGGTGGAGGCAACCCTTGGAGATTCCAGTAAAGATCAAATCATCGGGTGGCCCTTCAGTGCTGCTGCTATGAAGGTGTTTTTAGTCTGTAGACCTTGGGAGCACAAACACAGTTGATCAACAGAAAGAAAAGGAAAGAAAAGAAGAAAACAAAAAGGCTTTCTGTGTAGGCTGAGTGATACAGGGTTTGAAACCAGGTTGCAGATTCAGCGTAGCCAAATTACATGTTTGTTACTGATCTCTTCCATCTGGGATGTGACCTTAGTGACGTGATACCTTCCAGGGTTGTTTGGAGATGCAATGATGTCCTCACTGATGAGCTGCCCGTGTACTCAGGGCTTTCCGAATCCACATTTGCTCCTTTTGACACTGCAACATAATGTCATCTGCCAAAGCGCCCGCTTGGAAACCGCTCCATTGAGTTATAAAATCAAATTAAAGCCTGGCATACAAAAAAAATACAACTAACATCTTAAGTAAGTTTACGATTTTGTGTTAGCCTACATTCACAGCTATCTTTGGCCACATGCCGCCTGTGTGCCTGGCTGTGCATTACATATGCCTCAAAGCCAAAGGGGATATTGATTGATTGATCGATTGCTCCTGGCATGGCGGTCAGTATGGTGGCAGGAGCTCAGCCGGATGAGGTGACTGACTTGGTCACTTAGCCAGTGTTTGGGGGTTGTAGTTTGTCAGATATAGTACCTGTACTCAGGGGTCCTCCTCTGGTACCGCGTGGTGGGGGCCCGAGTCTGATGGGGATGGAAAAGATACTGGGCCTGAGGGTGGGGAAGGTGCTACGTGGCAGGACCCTGTGCTGGGTGGGCGCACAGGCAAGATAACCTCTGGATGAGGGAGTGGCCGTAAGGCAAGATAGGGAAGAACTCAGGAAGGTGGCTGCTCTAGTCTGGTAGGAGGAGGGCCTGGGGGCGGGGACAGAGGCCCCACTGGACGGCGGCGAGGGCCTGGGAGGATGCTCGGTTGGTAAAGCGCTTGCTGGGCCGGTGTGAGGACCTGAGTTCAGATCCCAGCACCCGTGGGAATACTGAGCACAGAGGTACCCACCTGCAATCCTGTAAGGGAAGAAGGCAAAGATGGGATGCCCTGCGTATGGTGAGCTAGACTAGCCGAATAGGCAAGGTTTAGGTTCAAGGGAGAGGCCATCTCAGTGAACAAAATGGGGAACCACAGAAGATGACACAGTGCCAACCTCTGGCCTTCGCACATTCATGCGTGCACATGTACCTGCACACATGTACATGCCCACACACCTGTGACCAGGCATATACATGCACACACACCTGAGTATGCACACAAACATATACAGTATAACACATATGTGCCCACACCATATGAGCATGCACACAAACACACACACAAAAAAAAACAAAAAAACAAAAAAAAAACGGCCTTTTGGGCTCTTTCTCCCTCGCAGCCAGTTGTCTGGCCTTAGGTCCCCTTTGCTCTGGGGGACTGCTGGCTTCAGAGTAGAGTGGGCTTCTGGGAGTGAGGTGTTCCACGTGTCACAAGAGGTCACCATCTGTGGTGGTTCCGAATGCTGGGTCTCCAGCTGGTGGCAGTTTGGGAACTGGAACTTCCTGGAGGGGGAGTGTATTGTTGGGAGCAGGCTTATGTGTGTTACAGCCAGCTTCCCCTTGCCAATGTGTGGCGCACTCTCCTGTTCCTGGTGTCCACCTGATGTTGGCCTGGAGGTGATGCCCAGCCTCTGCTCATGCCATGTCTTCCCTGCCATCATGGAGTTGCCCCTTGAGTATGTTAGCCAGAATGAGCTGCTCTTGACCGGGTGCTTTGTGCCAACAACGAGAAGGTGATCACAATACCATCCTTGATGGAGTCCACAAAATGCCAATCACATTACCATCAGAATCACACCAGGAGTTTCCAGCTGGGTCTGGACCCTCCCTCTTGAGAACTAGAAGGGGAGTTGTCTCACCGTAGCAGCTTCGTGTGCCCCTCACTGAAAAGGCTCTTTCACACGAAGCTCCAGCTTTGAGGCCCTTGGTGAGTCAACAGTTGATGTCATCACTGTCCCATGAATTGTGTCCTTTATAACCCAGTGCTCTCTAGGCATGGGAAGAGTCCAAGAAAGGGGCATAGGCATAGTAACATGTGACCCTTAGGATGATGCCATGGAAAATTACTTAATGCATCAGGTGCGGATGGTACAACTTTTGTTTTCCAAAATATGGTCTGTTTTTAAGTTGACCGGGCCAGAGTCCTCCTGGCTCTGGAGTTGACTTCATTGCAACATGTGTGTCTGTTGATGCCTACTTGGTCCTGGCACTGGAGATGAGAAAGACCTGGTTCTGCTAGGCTCAGTGGGCAGACACTGGGCAAGCATGGGGACATTTTGTGCTTGTGTATTTGTAGATGTGGCGTGTATGTGTTTGGTGTATCTGTGTTCGGATGTTCACGTCCCAGGAACTCACTGAAATGCTCTCTGTGGTGACACATGCCTGTAATCCCAGAGCCAGGCAGCTGGACATGGACTCCCTAGGACTTGCTGGCTCTCTTGTCTAACCTATCTAGTCCAGTACATGAGCTCCAGGATCAGTGAGAGGTGCTGTCTCAAAAAAACTTAAGACGGGGGCTGGAAAGATGGCTTAACGGTTAAGGCGCTTGCCTGCAAAGCCAAAGGACTCAGGTTCTCCCCAGTACCCATGTAAGCCAGATGCACGAGGGGGTGGTGCCCATCTGGAGTTTGTTTGCAGTGGCTGGAGGCCCTAGCATGCTCATTCTCCCTCTCTCTCTCTCTCTCTCTCTCCCTGCCTAGTTCTGTATCTCTCTCTCTCAAATAAATGAAAATAAAATATTCTTTTAAAAAACTAAGGCAGACTGTGATCAAATGAGACACCTATGTCAGCTTCTGGCTTCTACATGCATGCCTGCACACATGTGCCCCATATGCATATGAACACACACACATGAGCACACCATATACATACACACCACAGATACAAATGCACAAACGCAAAAAAAGGACTTTATGGTGTGTTTTATATTTAGTTTTCCCAGTAATTATCTGAGCAGGGGACTTACCTCAGCTTTTCATCTGGGGAATGGAGGCTCCGGGAGGTTAAGGCCATGGGGTCACAGTTTGTGGGTGGCAGGGTCAGAATTTGAGTGCAGGCCTTTCTTGGGAAACCACACTCTTTCCACTGAGCCACACCAGTCTCCACCGGAATTGAGTTTGGCTCTGGGGATGGCAAGTCGATGACACTGGTTTTCAGTCTCTCTCTGACCCCTGATGGCTCAGACCTGTACTCTCACTGTGGCGAGCATCATGGGTGACTTCGGAGGACAGCCAGCTGGTGGTGATGGGTGCTGAGAGCAGAAGAGCGCAAAATTTCAAGACTTGACTGGAAAAATTATGAAATGTATTCAAAAATATTTGTTACAGGGCTGGAGAGATAGCTCAGCAGTTAAAGGCACTTGATTGAAAGCCTTACAGCCCAGGTTCAAGTCCCCAGTTCCCACAGAGAGCCAGATGCACAAAGTGACACATACATCTAGAGTTCATTTGCAGGGGCAGAAGGCCCTGGCATGCCAATGCACGTGCTCTCCCTCTCCCCCTCTCTCTCTCTGCCTTTCAAATAAAAAAAAATTTTTTTAATTAGTCACATATCAAAATAATGCTTTAGCTATAGGAAGTTAAATAAATATCATTAAAAGTAACTTTTAGGGCTGGAGAGATGGCTTAGTGGTTAAGGAGCTTGCCTATGAAGCCTAAGGATCCAGGTTTGATTTCCCAGTTCTCACATAAGCCAGGTATACAAGGTGGCATATGCATCTGGAGTTCATTTGTAGTGGCTGGAGACCCTGGCATGCCTGTTCTCTCTATCTTTCTCTCTCTTTCTCAAATAAATAAATATTTTTAAAAGTAACTTTACCTGTTCCTTTTGACTTTCACTGTAGTGAACAGCTTCAGGTTACTGAGATGAGTTTCCAGACCAGGCACAGATATGGAAGAAGGGGTATTTATTGAAGCTTACAGACCCAGGGGAAGTTTCATAATGGCAGAAGAAGCTGGCCTGCCTTCACAGGACCAAACACACCGAGAGAAGCACAAGCCAAAAAGCCAAAAGCCACACAGCACAGCACATTTCAGGAACTCCAGCTAGGCACACTTTGCATGTTTTTAGACTGAAATCTCAAATCCACCACCACACCTTAAGATCTGCCCGGTGGCACCTCCTCTACCCAGGGGGCTGCAGATGCAAACTAATAAAACACTGAATATATTGGGGACCATCTATTCAAATTACCACTTATGGCTACTAAAAAATATTCATGTCACTTACTTTGTGTTTGGGCCTAGCAGGACCAGGTTACCAGTATCATTCCTGGGGTCTAATGCGGGGGTCACACCCCCTTTGGATACCCAAATCCTTAGATGCATAAGTCCCTTTTATAAGATGGAGTAGTGTTGGCACAAAGTCTCCACCAGCGCTCAGGGTACTTTAACCGCCTTTAGAGTACTTCGACTACTCATTCAGTGTACTGCAGTGGGAAGGCTTGTTACGGTGCACTGTTTAGGGACCGATGCCAAGAAAGGCTACAAGTAGCTGTTCAGTACAGGTGAAGGTGCTTTCTATTTTTCCAAGGCAGGCTCTCACTCAAGCCCAGGCTGACCTGGAACTCCCTCTCAGCCTCAGACTGGTCTTGAACTCTTGGCGATCCTTTTACTTCAGCCTCCTGAGTGCTGGGATTAAAGGCATGCGCCACCATGCCCGGCTTTTACAGATGCAGTTTTGTCCCCAAGTATTTTCTGTAGGAAGAGCTAGTGGAGATTCCGAGGACACTTGAGTGTTAAATATCTATGCCACCAAGCCCACCCTCCTCAATCTCCTGTGCAGTGTGTGGAGCCCCGAAGGCTCTCCTTAGCTGTTCCCCCGAGTACCCCTGTGGCCTCCAGCCTCCCCCCTAACTCCAGCAGGGGAGAGAAACTTCCCTGCCGTCGCATTGCTCCCGCCCTCAGCGCAGCATGGCCTCGTCTGTCAGGGTGGCGGACGCTGCCTCCTCCAGATGGCCATAGTGAAAGGTTGTCCACGCATTCCCCACACCTGGCAATGGCTACCCATGCCGGCCTTCACTCTCATTTTCAGCATCCGCTGGCTGACATCTGTCCCCTTCATGACATAGCATTTGTCTTGGACATTATTCCCAGTGTTTTGTCATTTCTTTGGCCAAGTCCACAGGGTCCAATGTGCTCTTGAGTCAAGTTAACACCCCTCCTCCCCCGTGGGTCCAGCTGGTGTAAGTCAGGTAGACACTGTCACCCGACCTGACCTGGAAGGATGCAGCAAGGTGTACACAGAGGCCCAGATTTGACTGGACACCTGGCACAGGGAAAGCAGAACAGCTGTGCAAATGAATGGAAGATTCTAGACTCTGCCTTGATGGCCACACACAACCTCGAGCCCATCTGTGCACCTCCAGTGGGGTCAGGGCTCAAATACAAGGTTAGAGTCGGGGGGTGCTCAGGGTACCCCTTGAAGCTGTGCTGGCCAGGTGACCAGGGAGCCACTGTGAAACAACAGCCCCAGGAGGAAGGGCAGGATGGGCAGAGGGGAGAAACACCGCCGGCTTGTCTAAACAGCCATCGCGTCAGCACGGCCGCATGGAGAAGCCCGCCCGGGTCTGAGAGCCAGTCCCCTGGCTCCCTTGAGACTTTCCACATCTTGACCAGCTCGAAAGTAGCGCTGGCCTTGGGGAAGCACTTGACAGGGCTGTGCAGTCAGCAGGGGAATTACTCCCTGTTCATCTGTGGCAGTTACGACTCTTGTTTTTCTTTTCTTTTCTTTCTTTTTCTTTAATATGGTTCTAAGGCCACATAACCACATTTTGAGACAAGGTCTTTCATTGGCCTGCCAAGTAAGCTTGACCAGCTACCAGGGAGCAGCGGGGAGCAGCCTGTCTCTACTTCCCCAGTGCTGAGATTATAAGCACTTACTACCACACTGGCGTTTGACATGGGTGCTGGTGATTGAACTCAGGCCTTCATGTTTGCAAGGCAAGCATTTTACCCACTGGGCCACCTCCTCATCCCCTACTGCTTCTTTTTTTTTAAGCATGCAAAGAATTTTTAATTTATTCATATTTTTATTTTTAGAGAGAGAGACAGAATTTGTGCACCAGGGCCTCAGCCACTGCAGTCGAACTCCAGACTCCAGAGTCTTGCGCCACCTAGTGGGCATGTGTGACCTTGTGCTTGCCTCACCTTTGGGCATCTAGTTTATGTGGGATCTGGAGAATCAAATATAGGTCCTTAGGCTTCGCAGGCAAGCACCTTAAGCTCTAAGCCATCTCTCCAGCTCCCCCACCCCCTACTGCTTCTGAACCTAGGCAGGGTCAGCCCCCAGAGAGCATTTGGCTACAGAGCACATCAAACATGTCCCCAGGTGAGCCCTTGCTCATCTGCACTGAGGCCCCTCAGTGGACCGCACCTGGGAGGAGGCGGGCCTGGAAACAGAGGTCATGGCCACCGTTATCTTCTACAGTACCAGGTGCAAGACATGCTGTGGGGAAGGACCTCGCCTGTGTCTCCCAGCTCTCCCGAGGGTGCTTTTACCCACACACCCAGCTCCAGAATCGAGAAACTCCGACTAGAAGAACACGACTCTCATTGAACCCCTGGAAGCACCTCCTCTCCTTCTGACGGAGAGCTTTGCTGTGCATGGGGAGGGCCAGCCCTTCACAGCTGCCCCTCAGGTCGGCGACTGACTGTGAGCTTTCTCTCCTCTCAGTCACAGTGCAGTTCACAGCTCCAGGGAGAGAAAGGAGAGGGAAGAGTGCCACAGCTGCTGCCTGTGCCCAGCCTTGAGGCCTCTGCTTTTCCCCCTCGAGCTGGTGGTGCAGGAGCTCGGGGCCTGGGCGGCTGGTATGGCCTGAGCAGGTGACCACAGGCCTCTTCTGTAAGCTGGGGAATGATGGTAACTTGCAGGTTATGTATGTCTCTTTGATCTTTCAGCCACCTCCTTTGGAGGCAGGAGGCACCCGCCTGTCAGGAGGGCAGGGATGCCGGCCCGCTGCAGGCCCTTGCCTCCCATACAGGCCTTGCTGGAAGACATCTTCCTTCCTTGTAAAAGTGTGCATTTAGAGGCTGTCACGAGCGGAGCTCACACTCCTGTCGCCAGGGTTACCGTCTCTTTGCATAACTCTCCTTTCCATTTTGAGGCCCCTTGGATGGCCTGTGTCCCGGCACCGGTTTGGCGCAGGGGTGCAGATGAGACGAGAGCGGCCCCTTTGCTTGGGTTCTGTGACAGGTGACGTAACAGTAAGCTGATCTTTGAAACCTCTTCCTCATAAACGCCCCCGGAAGCCCACTGTGCCTGCAGCTTAGAGCTACCTTGTAAAGGAGGCTGCAGGGTTCTTTGAAGCCTGGTAAGGGAAGAGCTCCTTTCCCTCGCGCCTCCCGCAGCTCCCGGGCCTGGGACGCCCGGAGTCCGAGCTGGCCTGCCTTTGCTCTCTCCACCTCCAAGAGACTGGTTTGGGCGTCCCTGCGGCTGACAAGATGAGGTCTACGAGCACGGGCTCCATCCTCAGATGGGCCTGGGGGTTTCTGTCTGTCTCAGCTCCAGAAGACGCAGAGTAACAGTGTTTCCAACAGAGCGCATTTCTGTGCATGTAGCCCGGAGCCACTTGGCAAGTGGTTACACTGCTAGTTCATGACACTGCCGTCCTCTCGTGCAGCCCTTGTCCTCCTGACCCAGAGTGGCTGCTAGAGCTCCAGCCATCATATCTGCCCTGTGTTTCAGGCAGCAGATTGGAAGATGAAGAGGAATGGGGTGACTCCAGTGTGTTGTTAGCAGACATTTCAAGCATCTGTTTTGTCGCATTTCTGTTTACATGCCGTTGGTCAAAACTCAACTGGCAGAAACTGCAAGGGAGGTTGGTTAAGTAGTGGTGTTCGCCTGGGAACAAGAGGCCGTCTGTCTCTAGAGGAAAGTGAGAATGGCTGCTTGGGGTGAGGGGAGTGATGGGGGCCAGCAGCATCTCTCCGCCCACTCCCAGCCTTTTCCTGTTTTAACCATGGGGCCTGGGTGTGCTCCTGACCTCTTTAAGCCTTAGTTTTCCAAACCTCTCATTTCTCTGGCTGGAAATAGAATCAACAAGATGATGTAGGACTGGAGTGATGGGTTAGTGGTTAAGGTGCCTGCCTGGGAGGCCGAAGGACCCAGGTTCAGTTCTTCATGCCAGCCAGATGCACCTGCATCTGGAGTTCACTTGCAATGGGTAGAGACCCTGGTGTGCTCATTTCATTCTCTCTCTCTTATTTCACTCTGTTCTAGTCTCTGCAAGGGTTACTGACTCTTAATGTGCTGAGGGGTACCATGGAGAGCATCAGTCATGAGGGGAGAATACATTGGGGATCCCCAGGTCCCAGCCAACCCTGTTTGCACAGCGTGGGCTCTGTGCTCACACCACCCCTAGACGCAACCAGTGTGCCAGCAGCCTGTGGCTTCGCCTGTGTGTACAGGATACGTGAGTCCCAGCTCTGTCACCTGCCAGCTGTGTGACTTCTTAAGCTTCCGTTGCACCCTCCAACACACATTCCCCCATATCAGTTTCTTTTGCATCATTGCTGTGAGGGACTTAGAGCAAGAAGGATTGACTTGGCTCACGGTTTTAGAGGACTCAGTCCATGGCCGCCTGGATGGAACATCCTGATGATGGGAGCGTGTGCATGGGAGACTCGTGAAGGATCGGAAGAGAGAAAACAGAGGGGCTGGGGGCAGGTATGATCTCCAAGACACACCTCCAGTGATCTAGTTCCTCTATGTAGGACACTCACATCTTACAGTTTCCTGAAGTAGTGCCACAGCTCCCACATGAGTCTGGGGGGGCATTCCCTATCCCAACCATAACCCCCCCACACTCTCCCTGTGTCGTGGTCCTGACACCAGAGCTAGTTGAAGCCCCTGGGATCTGTAGGTGGCCTAGTAGGCCCTATGGCCCCCTCTGCACTCAGACCTGGAGTCTGTCCCGTGGATGTCAGAGCCGTTGGGTCTGGAGAGAGCCTTGCCACCCCTCTGAACAGGGCTGCTATGCATAGGCTGTGCAGCCAGGTCCTCGGGAGTGGAAGCCCCAGGTCCCTTCCTGACCACCTCCGTTGCAGTCAGCACCTCGGCCCTGCCCTCTGCTCCGTGAGGCTGTCCCAAGCTCTGGGAAACCTGGATGGTGGCAGGTTCCCGCTGTGAGGTCCACCAGAGCCTGCCTGCTGTTTCCCTCTTGCCACTCATGCATATTCTCTACAAACAACATGCTGAAGAAGCAACGTGTAGGCCTTTTCACCTACTTTAAAAGTGGGCTTCGGGCTTAGCGGTTAAGGCGCTTTCCTGCGAAGCCTAAGGACCCACGTTCGACTCTCCAGGTCCCACTTCAGCCAGATGCACAAAGGTGAGGCAAGCGCAGGGTCTCACATGCCCACTAGGTGGCGCTTGCGCCTGGAGTTCAATTGCAGTGGCTGAGGCTCTGGTGCCCCAATTCTCTATCTCTCCTCTCTCTCTCTTGCTCAGTCTTCTCTAAAAGAGCTGGCAGTATTGCCCAGTGGGAGAGCTCTTGCCTAGCCTGCATGAGGCCCTGGGTTCCATCACCAGTGATGGGTTCAGTACTGTGGCTCCCATGGCCTCAGCTCCTGAGGAGGCTGAGGCAGTAGGATCACTAGATCCAAGGAGCTTAGAGCCCCTCTAGATACAGCAACAACAATAACAATGACAAGTTTTGTAAAAGGACTTCCAGCATTCTCCCTGGCTGTCCGCCGGAGCCCAGCCTCCAGTCCTGCATTCGCCAGGCACCGCCACTCAACCAGCGGTTTTAGTCTCATCTGCGTTTAAGCAATGAGGTTGGAAGTGCAGCATCACATATCAACTTCACAGACAATTGGCGTATCAGAGGGTTGTGGCTTGCCAGTGATCTGCTTCTGACTCAGTCGCCCAACTTGTGTGGCATGATGTCTTCTGCCACGGGGTTGGGGGGGTCATGGTTAGTGATGACCTTGAGATGGAAGACGGCCCTAGCTAGAGCATGTGGGCCAGCAGAGGGGCCTCAGAAGAGGGGAGAAGGAGCGAAGGAATGTGTGGTGTGGACCAAGGAAGTCCTGGCCAGCCTGGATGGCTAGAAAGCTGCAGAAGGGAAGCCAAGGACTGTGGGGACATCTAGAAGCCGGAAGAAGAAAACATGTCCCCAGAGCCCGCAGGAAGAGGAGAGCCTCTGCCTAGAGATGCTGGTGCTCGATTCCCGCTTCTGAGAGTTTAAGAGAAAATTATGTGGCTTTAGGTCGCCACGTTTGCGGTGATTTGTTACGGTGACAGATGGAAAGTGACCCGGGGTCATCTGTGGTCAGCGGAAGCTCCTCTGAGGAGAGGAACCAGAAAATGTAGATGCCCTGTGGAGGTTTGGATGCACAGCACCGCGGACAGAGGAATCAGCAACTGCAAAGACCCTTGGCGCAAGGGTGAAGCTGAGTCATTGTTGACTCCCTCTTCAGCCATTGGTCACTTTGGGTGGCCTGGTCCTGTTTGCCTGCAAAGCCAAAGGACCTCAGTTCAGTTCCCCAGTACTCATGTAAGCCAGATGCACAAGGTGGTGCACGCGTCTGGAGTTTGTTTGCAATGGCTGGAGGCCCTGGTGTGCCCATTCTCTCTCTTTCTGACTGTTTGCCTTTCTTTCTCTCTCTTACTCTCACTCTCAAATAAATAAATGAACTATATATTTTTAAAAAAAGATGGTCTGGTCCTCTGGTCAACACGAGAATGCTGACCTTTGTCTCGGCAGGCCTCTGTCCTCCCTCTGTTGTCTTTCTTGTGTTTTTCCTTTTACTCTTTTAGAGGTTCTTTCAACCCAGAAAACTCCTTAGCCATCCCAGGAGGCCAACTCTACTGTCATTTCTCCCAAAAGCCCTCTGCTGTCCCCCTTGTTATTCTCAGCTCTTGTTCTTGTCCCATCGGGTCACTTGTTGATACACCTGTGGCCTCTGCTGGGAAGCTGCCCAGCGTGAAGGCTGGCTGCCCTCCACCTCTCTCGCCATCCACCTCCCTTCACCGTCTGGCACAGCGCCTGGCACGCAGGAAGAGAAACATTTGTTGAGTGACTGCTGGCTCCGATCTCACAGGCTGACCACTTGGAGTCTCCTGCCCAGCCTTCCAGGGCCAGCATCCTAATTAGAGAGAGCCCTGGGAGATCTCGGACTGAACACGTTTCCTTGGGAGTCATATCCTCTATGTATAATCATGATCAAAATGTACCATACCCGTTGTGGGGTTTTATTAGTGGGGTTCTTAGCAGGTGGCTCTTGGAGGTGATCCCAGAGGGTCTGAGGAAGGGGCTGCACGCACAGGACAGGGGAGAAGGGACTCTACAGTGGGAACAGTGACCCCCTCCAGCCCAGGTGCAGAAGGGGAGGGGATGTGACTCTAGCAGCCTGGGACAGAGGCCCAGATGGCAGGACGCAGGTGGGGCAGAGCTGTGCCTGGGGACCTGGGGGTGGCGGTTGGAGGCCACAGACGGCTAGATCACCTGCCCTTCCCAGGTCCTATGGAGCACCACCGTCAGCTAGCCCAGCAAGCAACCTGAGGCCAAGTGTGACCAGGAGAGCAGCCTCGCTCCCCACACGGCACGGGCATGGGAAGAAAGGGTAGACTTGGGGCAGCGGGGCAGGTCAGGGTGGCCAAGCATCCCAGGGACCTGGTCCTGACCCTGAGCACTGCGCTTGCAGGCGACGGGCCAAGAGGTGCCTGGCTGAGGTCATCCAGGAGGAATTGATCGAGATTCTTGAGCCCCTGGTGGGGTAAGAAACTCCAACCCAGGTCCTTGTCCATGTTTTGCAAAGAACTGGAAAAAAAAAAAAAAACGTACTCACGCAGAGTAATTTATTAACGATTTATTTTGTAGGAAAGGCTATAAGTAAGGGGAGAAAGGAAAGGCCTCCAAATTGAGTAGCTGGTTGAGGTTCTGAGCAGCAGCTCGCTTTGGGCTTCTTTATAATCTCCACCATGTAAATCAAGAGGCATTTAGTTGGGCTGCGTCTGATGGTCAGGTTGAGGTGCATAGTGGAGGTCTTGATTGGTTGCTGGGCATACAGAAAAGGTGCACAGATTTAGGAGGGGTCCACCAGCCCGGGAGGGGGTGGCAGTGCAGGCTACAGGGAAAGCCTTGGGGAGCTTTTCAAAGTCAAGGACCAGAAAATGGCTCTGAGGGGGCCATTTTCTAGTCTGGCCAGGATAGGCTGGCATCCATGTTTGCCATGGGTTTCTGCCCCTGGCTGATGACCTAGAAAAAAGGCTACCTTGCTCCTGTTGTCTGTCAGAAGGGACAGATAAGGGAGGGACACTGGGCCGTGGAGGCTGGTCTTCCTGTTACACGTGGTCCTGCTCCCAGGTGCTGGGGCTTCCCATACCTGCCTCGGCCTTTTCCTTCTGAAGGCAGAGCTCTGTTCCTGCTGCTCGCCCTGTCCCCACCTTCTCAAGCTTCACCTGTCATTCTGCACTTGTTTCTTGTTGTTTAAACTTTATTGTTATTTATTTACTATTTAAGAGAGAGAAGGAAGCAGAGAGAGGGAAACAGAGAATGGGTGTGCCAGGGCCTCCAGGCACTGCAAACGAACTCCAGACACGTGCGCCCCCTTGTGCATCTGGCTAATGTGGGTCCTGGGGAATGGAACAGAGGTCCTTTGGCTTTGCAGGCAAACACCTTAACCGCTGAGCGATCTCTCCAACCCTGCCCTTGTTTTTTTAACCCCTTTCTTCCCCACAAGAGCAGGGTCCACAGGACTTGTACATCATCATAGCATGGTCCAGTGCTTGGCGCATTGCAGGTGCATTGCAAATCCTGCTAGAACTTTGGATGGATTCAGCTGGTTTTAGGCTCTGTGGCAGGCAGCCTAAGGGCATGAGTGTGCTGGCTGTTTGAGGTGGGAGTGGGGCCCTTGTGGAGGGAGGCACTTTCAGTAGACCTCTTGCCCTGCCTGCCCTCCTCCTTGCTGCCCCCAGCTAGGTAGTAGGGCTGGTACTTCCTGCTGGCATTCAGCAGGCCTGGAGCCAGAGCTGGGCATGAGTGAGAGAGCTTGGTTCTCTGTTTTCTCTGTGCCTTCTCCTGTCCCCAAGGAACCTGCCTGGTCTGGCCTCTAGAGACCAGTCTAGAGATGCTGAGCCTCACAGGCATGGCTTGGCTGGTCTGGGCTGTGCGCGGATTTGTTCTTGGATTTCTCTAGCAGAGGAGCTGCCCGGAGGGACAGGGGTGTTGCCCTGGAGCTCCACTCTTGGAGCCGAGAGGGAGTGCCTGAGGCCTGCACGCCCTGCTGCTCCCTTACATGGGCTTGGATTCACACAGGGTGCCAGTAAAGATGCCAGCTGAAGGACTGGATAGGGATGGGTTCAACGTGTGTGTCTGTGTGTGTGTCTGTGTGTGTGTGTGTGAGAGAGAGAGAGAGAGACAGAGACAGAGACAGAGACAGAGACAGAGAGAGAGATGCCATTTAAAAACAAAACCAGGCCTGAAGAGATAGCTCAGAAATTAAGGTGCTTGCCTACAAAGCCTAACGACCCGGATTTGATTCTCCAATAACAACATAAAGCCAGATGCACAAAGTGGTACATGCATCTGGAGTTTGTTTGCGGTGGCTGGAGGCCCTGGCGCACCCATCATTCTCTCTCTCTCTCTCTTTCTGTATGTATGTATCTGCTTGCAAATAAATACATAAAATATTTTTAAAAGTAAATCAGTGAAGGCTTGAAGGAGAGTGAGGGAGAGAAGGACAGGAAAGGAGGGGTAAGGGGAAGAGTGATATCATCTATCTAATTTACTCTGATGTCATTATTGTCATTTTTTTTCCTGGCTCTTCCTTTCCTTTCAAGTACATCTGTCACTATCCTCTGGCCCTGACTGCCTTTGTTCAGACCTGCTTTTGTCTTGTGTCACCACTTCCTCCTCTCGCTCCTTCGCTTCTGCCATGTGGCCATCCCCAAGATTGACCGGCTGTGTCCTGGGTGGCCCGGGCCCAGGCCTGTGGTTGCGGTGCCTCCCCAGCACCTGGCTCCTGGGAGACTGGGCTTGTGCGGCTCAGGCCTGTGTTGTCCTGTAAATCTTGAGAGCTGGTGAGGCCAGAGGTGCCCTGAGAGCGTGAGAGTGAGCTGTTCTCCAGGCTTCACCCAAGGCTGTTGAGGTCAAGGGTATTGTCCGACGGAAAGGGAGAAATCAATGTGTGAGGGAGTGAGGGGCTCACCATACCCTCCTGGAGGGCCTAGGAGCCTGGGCCCCAGGGAGGGGTGGGAGTGAGTAGGGCTTGTGGACAGGGCTCCTCTAGGCACCCGATGTGATTGTGGTGTTGATATTTTAAGCCATGCTGGAGGAGGTAATGGACTCTCTGGAGACTCCTAAAAATATTGTAGTTTCTCGTTTGAAAAGTAGTACATGTCTGCTATCTAAACTACGGAAGATACCAGAAGTACAGAGAAGAAATAAAGTTTCTCCCGGCACCAGCTGCAAGTGGCTAACCACACAGGTGCGTTTTGCTCTCAGTCTCCTTCCCTGTAACACGGGGAGGCCGGAGGGCGCTGGGCCTGCAGGCACGGGGCACCGACGCTCCCTGCGCCTCCTGCACCCTGCGGCGACGATGGGCTTAAAGTCGCCCTTCCTCACAGGCCCGCAGCTACGCCAAATGAGGTCACAGTCGGGCGCTGGCCCACAGCCGGGACACAGCACTGCACACCCGCTTGCCTTTGCTGTTCAGGTACCCAGGCAACTTTGGGTGCCACCTTTCTCACCCCAAGCATCCCGGCTTCCTGTAGCGCTGCCGCTGCTCTGGGGCTGTGAGTGTCCGTCCGGGCCGGCTTCACTGCTGGTGGCCGTGGGCTTGTCCTGGCTGCCGTGACGGGCCGCCTGCACCGCCTTTCTCAGCCTCAGAACTGGTGATGTCTTCTTAGTCCGCGGGCCTGTGTGGCAGGCCACCGCGTCATGGGTGACGGGAGTACAGTTTTGAGGCAGATGTTAGTAGGGCAGCGCGTGGGGAGGTACCGTTCCACCCTTGCCAGCCAGGCTGGTGAGAGTCGGGCTGCTGGTCTCTTTGGTGCCAAACTGCAAAAGTGCCAACCCCTGGCCGCACCAGCGTCCGGAGCCCCTGGGGAGGGGAGAGACAAAGACAGAAAAAGAGAGAGAGAGAGAGAGAGAGAGAGAGAGAGAAAACATGTTCTCTGGTCAGGGACACTTCCATGGAGAATGAGGGTGTTTGGGTTCCTTTATTTTCCTTTCTGGCAAAGGCTGGTCGCTGTCTCATCTCTGAGCAGTAAGAATGGCGGGAACCATGGAGATGTGATGCCGAGCTGGTGGGTGGAGGAGCTGCTGCAACAGGTGGTCTTTTGGATGGGCAGCCAAGTCTCCAGAAGGGCAGGAAGCTTCCCCGCCTCCACTCAGCCTGGGGTGGCTGCTGTCATCAGTAACCAGTGACACACGCAGCCCCCGCTCCATTCTGGCCAGTTTTTTTTTCTTTCTGTTTTTCTGTTACTGTTCTTTAGAAGAAATGAAAGGTCGGATGGAATCAGGCAGGAGTCCGGCAAGAGCTTTGGGAGGCTCTTGATAATGGCACAGCCTCCGCGGCGGAGGTGCTGAGCTCTCCCCCTGTTTCCGTGGGATGTCTGCTCCAGCGCCCGCCCCCTCCCCATGTCCCTGGTGTTCCCCCCCCCCATCACCTTGTGCTGAGGCGTCGTAGAGTTGCATGCCTGCAGGTGCTGGAGCGCTCGGGCAGGGTAGCAGGTCTCAAGTACAGCCGGCTCCCAGCACCCCAGGAGGTATATATGGCAACCGTGACAAATCACCACAGCCATCTTGCTCTTTCACACTTCTGCAGGTCCTAGTGCGACACAGTCCTGGGCAACAGTCAACATACCAGCAGGCTTGCTCTTTGCCGTACCGAGTTCGCATATGCCACATGGATTCCTGAGGGGGCCTTGATTCAGGTGTCTCCCATAAACTCAGGTGTTCTGAATGCTGGGTTCCCAGCTGATGGAGATTTGGGAATTAATGCCTCCTGGAGGGAGTGAACTGTTGGGGGCAGGCTTGTGGGTGTTATAGCCAGTTTCCCCTGGCCAGTGTTTGGCACACTCTCCTGTTGCTGTTGTCCATCTGATGTTGGCCAGGGGGTGATGTTCACCCTCTGCTCATTTTCCCTGCCATGGTGGAGCTTCCCTTCCGGCCTGTAAGCCAAAATAAACCTCTTTTTCCCACAAGCTGCTCTTGGTTGGGCGATTTCTACCAGTAATGTGAACCTGACTGCAACAATTCCCTTGGCTTGTGGTCCCTTTATCCCAACAGCCCGGCTGTCTCACCTCCCGTCCGCTCCTCTGCTTCTGCCACTGGCCTGTTTTCCCCCTGCCTTCTGGATCAGCTCTTTTCTGCCTGGCCCTCTCTTCCAAAGGCCCCTGTGGTGGTCTGCACAGACCATCCCAAACCCCAGGAAAATACATGCCCTTATCCTCTATGTAGCCCCGTCCGCCACAGGAGAGAGCTGGGGAGTCGGGGGCACTTTCAGGGGCAGCTGCAGGATATGACAGGGTCACAAAGCAAGATTAGCCAAGATCTCATGGACCCTGGGGCTAGCCCGGGCACTGGGCATGGCTCATCACTCTGATTCTGATACACTTGAGCCTTCACTAAGGGACTGTCATCTGACGGACACTTGATGGCAGTGCGGGGAACACAGACTGTTGGGTCCGGCATCAGAAACCTAGGCCATGCCAGGTGATGTGAATGACCACCAGTCTCCTGGAGGTTCGGACCCACTCTCCTGACACCACTGCACCTCAGAGACCAGACCTTCCTCTGCCCCCCTCAGTCTGTGACAGATACCTTCCAGCTGCTGTCTGCTGACAGTGCCTGGCACCCCAGAGGGACCAGGCCACCTGGGAAGGGCAGGCAGGTTGTGGCAGGACCAGAAACCTGGCTCTCAATGGCTGTGGATGTGCCTGGTTTCCAAGGAGCTGGCTGCAGGGCTGAGCTGGTAGGTGACAGGGACGTATTTGACTGCACAGGAGTGCAGCCAACCACAGGAGGTTGGCATGAGAAAAGGGTTTCTGTGTCGTGCTGGGGACTGAACCCAGGACCTCACCCATGCTAAGGAGGCGCTCTGCCCCTGGGCCAAGTCATTGTGAGAGGCCCTTCCTGAGCACACGCTGACTGTGACACGCCTGGAGAAGCAAGCTCAGACCCCGTAGTACCCAGAGACACTCGTGTTCAGACACAGCCCTGGCCTCACGAATGGCTTTTTGTTCTCAGTTTGTTCTAGTTGGGTTCAGAATAGGGCTCCATGTGGCTTTATCTGCCTCTGAGGTACTGGAGATGCTTTCTAAGGAGATATGGGAAGGGTCAGCCTTTCCTCACCCTGCTGGCCTCTGCTGCCCCGTGGAGGCTCATGGAGTGTCCCGTGTCCCCACGATGCTCATTGTGCCTGTCCTTCCACTTCCCGTTGGACAGCTCCTCCCGACGCCTGTGTTGATTTCCTGAGCGTGCTAAGTGGGCGGTGCAGGGCTAACAGCGCACGAATCTGTGTGTGTGTGCGTGTGTGTGTGTGTGTGTGTGTGCACGCGCACGTGTGCGCCTGTGTGTGCGTGTGCGTGTGTGTGTGCACGCGCGTGCGCACGTGTGTGTGGTTCACTGGAGTCCATGCTAACCTAGAACTCACTGTATAGTCCCAGGGTGGCCTCAAATTCATCGCAGTCCCCACCTGTGCCTCCCAAATGCTGAGATGAAAGGCCGGCGGTACACAGGAGCGCCTCGGCTCACAATGGGGCCACTTCTTCTACTTCTTCTTCTTTTTTTCCAAGGTAGGGTTTCACTCTAGCCCAGGCTGACTTGGAATTCACTGTGTAGTCTCAGGGTGGCCTTGAACTTACCATGATCCTCCTACCTCTGCCTCCCGAGCAGTGGAATTAAAGTCGAGGGTCACCACGCTCAGCCCTGAGGCCACTTCCTGGTGCACTGCTGTAAAGTGCAAACATCGCTCATGGGAAATGCACCCACTGCACCCGAGCTCCGCTCTTCTGACTTTGCCACGGGGCACCCTGGCACAGGCATGTCTGACCTTGACCTAGGATAGCTGCAGATGTGGCCCAAAATCATAAACTTGCTTCAAACAGTATGAGGTTTATTAGCGTTGCTGTACGTGAGGGTGAGCTGTGTCGATGACAGTGTCATGCAGCAGTGTGACAGGGATGCACTCACCTGCTAGGAGCCGGTCTGGACGGGCAGTATCACCAGGGGTCAGCTAGGAGCCGGTCTGGACGGACGGTATCACCAGGGGTCAGCTAGGAGCCGGTCTGGACGGACGGTATCACCAGGGGTCAGCTAGGAGCCGGTCTGGACGGGCAGTATCACCAGGGGTCAGCTAGGAGCCGGTCTGGACGGGCGGTATCACCAGGGGTCAGCTAGGAGCCGGTCTGGACGGACGGTATCACCAGGGGTCAGCTAGGAGCCGGTTTGGACGGGCAGGATCACCATGGGTCAGCTAGGAGCCGGTCTGGACGGACGGTATCACCAGGGGTCAGCTAGGAGCCGGTCTGGACGGGCAGTATCACCAGGGGTCAGCTGGGAGCCGGTCTGGATGGGCAGTATCACCAGGGGTCAGCTAGGAGCCGGTCTGGACGGGCAGTATCACCAGGGGTCAGCTGGGAGCCGGTCTGGAAGGACGGTATCACCAGGGTCAGCTAGAAGCCGGTCTGGACGGGCAGGATCACCATGGGTCAGCTAGGAGCCAGTCTGGAAGGACGGTATCACCAGGGGTCAGCTAGAAGCCGGTCTGGAAGGATGGTATCACCAGGGGTCAGCTAGGAGCTCGTCTGGAAGGGACAGTATCACCAGCTGGGTGTATCATTGGATGAGAGTCTTAGTCAGGTGCCAGAGTCCCAGGCTTGACCTGGCCACTCCCCGGCTTTTGGACCCTGGCCAAGTCACTCCAACCTATTTGGTGTCTATTTTCTTACTCATAAAAAGGAAACATGTTCCAAAGCACTAGCTGTTGTGGTAGACAAGCATGCAAGTCCCAGAGGCAGGATGCAGAGGAAGTGAATTTGTTGTTCTCACAGTTTGCTCTGGGGTCTGCAAAGACGTTCAGCGATCTCGGACCTGCGCCTAGAGGGGCATCACTGTGGGAGGCTGGACAGGCCTGGCTGGAAGTGACAGCCACACCCATCCCTCTCCCATTCTCTGGCCAGAACCCTGTCACGTGGTTCTACCCCGTGGGAGGGGCTGGAGAGTTCATGCTTCCCAGGAATATCCTTATGCTGGGAGGAAACAGGAAACTTTGGGTGGGGCGGGCATCTGGGATCACAAGAAGGAGCCCACCTTGGTGAGGCCCAGGTTGGCAGAGGCCATTGCTATGGTGAGTGGGTCTATTATCTGGTGTCCTGCAAGGACACACCCTCGGAGAGCCTGCTAGGCTGGATGCGAACACGAACAGTGGGACCTTTGTCTCAAATCACGGATGGCGAGAGAAGGGAGGTGTGCATGTCCACGTGAACAGCTCCAGAGTCCCCACACACGTGGCAGCAGGGCCTCTCCGCAGAGGCCGAGGACCACGCGTGGCTCCTGTGTGGCCTGCCGCTCCTGCCGTGTGAGACCTGGGCTGGGCCTTGAAGCTTCTGGAGGCCTTGTGGTGGAGCTGTTGCTATGGAGAAATCTGATTCTGTTGAGCTCATTAAAGCAGCCTCAAGGCTGGAGAATGTCACAGCCCCCCCCCCCCCCCTTCAGGCTGAATGAGGTGACTGTTCAACAGCTCTGTCGGGGCATGAAAAGAATTCCTTGTTCCTTCTGATCCCAGCCAACTGCCTGGAGTATGATTCACCAGGAAGCGAAATGAGAAATTGATATGGTCTCTGGAAGATAGCAAGCGTGACTCACAGGTAGCGCCTTCTCCTTCTCGTGCCACACGCACACGCGCCTCGAGTCACACCTGCGCGGGGCGGCAGCTTCCTTCAGAAGCGACCATGTCTGTGTCTGCACAGGTTAAGAACTGGCGATTGACACTGTGGAGGCGTGGCCGGTCCCAAATCCCCAGGGTAGGTCGGCAGGGTGAAGATCCAGGAGCGAGTTCAGTTCAAGTGTGAAGGCCTCCTGTGGGCAGGACTGCTCCTGGCGTGGAGGTTCGTCTGCAGTCTGGGTAGTCCTTTGGCTGATAGGGGGAGGCCCACACCCATGTCATGGCGAGCTTTACTCAGAGACAACGGATTTGTTTAAATGTTCATCTCATCTGAAAATATGCTCACCAGACCATCTGGAATTATAACTGAATCTCTGGGTGCCATGGCCTTGTCACACTGTCTCATGAAAGTGACAGTCACACGTGTTTCCTAAGTGTGCTCGCGGCACTGGCAGCCGTCCTGAGAGGGTGGGAGTGGAGAGGCTGGTTGTGACCCCCCCCCCCACGCCTGCATCCTCCAAGGATGGAGGCCTGGCCTCTGTGGGTCACCTTGGTTTTGGGGAAACACAGCTGTGGAAGGGTGGGTTTCAACTCTACCTGAAATACGGGGACAGATGGGGCCTGGAAGCCAAGTTTGGTCCCCAGGATCCCAGGCCAGCTCGAGGGTTCATTAAGGCACGGGCAAGGAGCATGCAACACTGCCCCGGGAGCGGCGCCTTTAATCCTGATTGGGAGGTCCGTGGTTAGCGTTGGGGCTGGTGACCATGACCCTGGTTACCAGTGAGCTCTGGTCATGCCACTGTGAGTCTGCACGCCCCTACATACTCCCTCCACTGAGGCTCACAACTGCCCTCCAGGTGGGTGCTGCTCCTCCGCCTATTCACCTGGAAACTGAGGCGCTGCTCACAAGTACGCCCGAAGTGTCCTGTCCTCTTTGTAGCTCCCGCCCAATCCCGACGGCTGCTCTGAGCTCTGCTCAGCCCACTTCACTTCCTTCCAAGTTGCAAGCCCATTCTGAACATGTTCATGGTCCAAGTCTATTAAGATCCACATCCCTGAAATTCCGCTTGGGGTCAGGGGATGACCCTCCTTTCCCCATCCCTTTCCAGGATGAGTGTAGCCATTTCTGTTTTCCCTTCTCTCTGTCTCTCTGTGTGTATGAAGTTGTATGTGTGTGTGCAGGTATGTGCATGTGTGCATGTATGGGTGTGTGTGTGCATGGGTGTGTGTATGTGTGTAGACCAGAGGACAACCTCAAGTATCATTCCCTTAGGTGTCATTTGCCTTTCTTTTTATTTGTTTGTTTTTTAATTTTAATTAATTTATTTGTTTGAGAGAGAGAAAGCAGAGAGAGAAAGAATGAGAATGGGCACGTCAGGGCCTCCAGCTATTGCAAACCAACTCCAGACATAGGTGCCACCTTGTGCATCTCACTTATGCGGGTCCTGGGGAATCAAACTGAGGTCCTTTGGCTTTGCAGGCAAGTGCCTTAACTGCTACGTCATCTACCCAGCCCGGTTTTTGGTTTTTCAAGGTAGGGTCTCGCTCTAGCCCAGGCTGGCCTGGAATTCACTATGCAGTCTCAGGCTGGCCTTGAACTCATAGCAATTGGGACTTGGTTCCTCATTGACCACTTAGGCTAGACACTGGCTGGCCAGTGAGCCCCGGGAATCCAGCTGACGCCACTTCCCCAGTGCTGGGATTACAAGCGCACGTCTCCACGCCTGACACGCCTGAGACTGGATGAGATATTATCTAAAACTCCTGTGGGAAATGGGAGAACAGTCCCCACTTCACACCCATGAGACTGGATGAGATATTGTCTAAAACTCATGTGGGAAATGGGAGAACAGTCCCCACTTCACACCCACGAGATTGGATGAGATATTATCTTAAACTCCTGTGGGAAATGGGAGAACAATCCCCACTTCACATCCATGAGATTGGATGAGATATTATCTTAAGCTCCTGTGGGAAATGGGGGGAGAGCAGGCCCCACTTCACAAACATGAGGTTAGATGAGATATTGTCTTGAACTCCTCACTGCTATGTCCGCATGGTTCACAACATGTGCTCAAGAAATGGCAACCCTTGTTCTAGATTTTCAGGTCAGCTCTTGCTCTGCTGTCCTCTGGTGCTTGGCCCTGTATTTATTTGCTGAACTTGTGTGCATGGAGGTGGGGCTGTCTTGCAGCAGCTGGGGAAAAGGTAATGTTTCAGTAGCCGGAACAATGACTGGCTAACCACAGGGCAGGTACAGGGATCTGAGAAAACATGGGCTTAAACAGAGTCCCTGGAGCCTGGCTCTCAGGTGGGCTTTATTTAATGTGTTTGAACAGGTAATGACATTTGGTCACTGGCTCCCCACCTGCTGTGGGAGACACATGGAGCCTTCACATTGATTTGCCAGGACATTCAGGGGCGTTTGGGGACGCAGATGTGAATGCTGGCCCTGGCCCAGCCTCAGTGCCTGTCATCTGGGCCTTTGATGTCTCTTGCTCACAAGAGGAAGCCCAAGGGAGGCATCTGGCCGGGATGCTGCTTGCAGGTTGTCAGAACCCATTTCTTTGCAGAGCAAAGCTGATGGACATGCAGAGGCCAGGTACCAAGAGGCCGTTGATGAATCCCAGGCTCTCCGTTTGGGTGGGAATGGCTGTGGGTCCTGTGCGGGACCTGGTGTCAGACAAAGGAGCCAGATGCCCACCATGTCTTTAGATGTCCAGGGCTGCAGGGGTTATCCTGACAGGGGTAGGTGCCCTGCTGGAACCCTGCTGTGGCACAAGTCCTCCAAGACCTCCACGGTGCCCAGACTTTTGAGACCCGAAGACTCTGTCAATTATGGCCCGTTCTTCCCCTGGATTCCACTCTGTGAATTCACCAGCTCACTAACCACACTCATGGTTCTTTCATGGTCCTCTGTGGATATGTGCAAAGCTGAAAAATAAATTCAGTCACCTGACCTGGACATGCCCAGCTAGCACCAGTCACTGCAATGGTCTGTCTCTTGTTTTGACTGTTGGCTGCAAACTAGTGTCCTTTCTGAAGTCTTGTTGCCGCCACATCTTCCCCGTGTTTGAGCTCGGTAGCAGTTACCTTCTCTTCGTTGGGACAAAATATGCAACCAGAAGCAGCTTATGTAAGAAGAAAGTTTATTTTTGGCTCATGGTTTTGAGGGGTGTTCATGGCCGGGAAAGCATGGCAGGAGCAGACGGGTGGCCGTCATCCTCACATCAGCAGGAGGAAGCAGACATCTCAAAAGCGTGCTGAACTGTAGCACCTTTTGACCTGCCTGCAGTGACACATTTCCTCCAGCAAGGCTCTGCCTCCTAAAGGCTCCACAGACTTCCCTCACAGTGCCGCCTACTGGGGATTAAGGATTCAAACACATGTGGTTCTTTCTTGGAGATTTCCAGGTGATAAGGAAATGCCTGCGCAGCCCAAGCTTCCTTCAGGCATGAGGACAGCGAGTGTAGGGCAGATGAGCCCAGTGCTTGGGCGTCAGCAATGCCTACCACGTGAGGTAAAACAAGTCTAATTTACCAGGTAATGTAAACGTATGGCTGGCAGTTCGCAGGAATTTAACTGCACCTCTCCTAGGCTCGCTCATTGGTGGTTGGCTATTCACTAACACAGCACTTACAACATACCTGCCATGAATAACAAGAAACAGACTAGGCCGATAGTCACCCAACGCTTGACTCAGTGCTGCCATCTCCAGGAAGCTCCCATTGTCACACCAGCCTCCAAGGAGCTTCCCCTATTCCATTTTGCCCTGGACTATATGTAAACAGCCAACTTGGCACATGTCTGTACGTCACTTTTCCATATGGCTCTTACTGTAGGGTAATGGCCTGAGCTCTCTCAAGGCTGGCGATGTGTCTGGCATGATACATCTGCCTGTGGTAGGCAATCTCAGGAAGGCTTGGTTTGTTCAATAAACACTTGATTGTTGTTGATTTCTTTCATGATCAAACACTTGAGTGAGTGAACGAATGAGTGGCACATTCCAAACACCCACAGTGTGCCAGGCACCTGTGGGCGGCAGGATGAAGACATCATTATGAGGATGTTCCGGTGGTGGGGAGTGGAGAGCAGATACTTTCCTCTTTTCTGGGAGAGCAGGGGCATCCGGAAGAGCTGGGCCTGCCTGCAGTGACACACCACCTCCAGCAAGGGCAGTAAGTGAGGAGGGCAGGGTGGTGTGCCAGGCAGCGTGAGGAGCGTGTGTGTGGCTGGGGCCATGGGCTGGTGTCAGGGAGCTTCAGAGTGGGTAGGAGCAAAGGGAAGAGCAGCTCAGGTGGGAGCGGGGAGGGGGGGCAGCCACCCCCGGCTGTGTGCGCGCAGATGGAGGGTCCTGAGTTCCGGAGAGCCGTGCGCGGTTAGGCACTCGGGACGTGTGCATGTGGACAGATGCTTTTAACTTGGTTCATGCAGCGGCAGACTGTCTTGGTTTGGAGCAGGTTTGGCCTCAGTGCTGGCCAGAGGGGAGTCTCCCAGGAATTAGTCTGGGTCATGTCCTCAGGAGCTGTAAGCCCAGGGGCCAGGTGGGACACACTTACGAGGAAACTCCATTCCGGCCCCCAGCTGGGCACAAAAGCCGGAGTCTCTGAAGATCTAGATAGGGTTTCCTGGCCCGCGCCCAGCACTCCGTGGGAACTGTAGCCTGACGCTTTCCTCCCACATGGCCTGAAGCCCCAGGAGGGCTGGGGGGGGAGGGGTCCTATGAAGTATGTGTTTGGGCACCAGAGAGGGTTCTGTATCCCATCTCTGCCCTGTGTCTGAGGTCAGGCCCTGGTGCAGTCAGCCAATGTCTGGCCAGAGCAGAAGTCTCCAGTCTTTTTGAGGTCACAGACAAACCTATATATGTCTTCACCTCACACCCTGACCTCTAACTTTGGGTAAAAGGCGTGCCTAGTGGACTCCCTATCTTTTCCTAGCCCTGTGTGCAGGCCCAGCTCACTGTTCTGTGCCCAGCGCTGCACACCCTGACACATATATGCACACACACACATACACACACACGCACACATCTTATCCCATACACACACACCACATACCACATCCCCAACACAGAACATCTACGCATTGCACTCTTGTCACAACACACTACCCATACTAACCACACACTATTGTGCACCGCATCCATTGCACCCCACAGTGCATCACAAGCCCGTGCACACAAACGCACATAGCGCACACACAGGCTCACCCCAGCTCCGCACTCTCCCCACAAAGGAGCTGAGCTCTTCCTGGGGCTAGGCACCAGTGAGCTCAGAGACAGTCGTCTGGCTCTGGCCTTCTTACAGCGTCCAGGCCTAAGCTGAGGTCTTGTGGGGTCGGGGTGGGGGCAGGTCTTGGCTACATTTGTGCGTGTTTGAACCACCTTGTGCTGGGCCATCAGGTTGTCTGGGGCACACGGTGAGCCATGCACGCGCAATTCCATCCCTTTTCCTTTGGGGTGAGTGACACAGCCTACTCTTCCCTGCCTTGTGAAGTCCCGTGGCTGTCCCCAAGCAGCCCTTCACGGGTCCTATACCTGGTGCCAGTACGGCTGCTGGAAGCCGGAGCAGCAGCGGGCGTTGCTTGGGTGGTTCGGCAGGAAGAAGAGTGTGGTGCGGGGCTGAAGGGGCCATAGCAAAGCACAGCCGGCCGATGGACTGGGGGTTGCACTGAGAGCAATCTGTCATGTCCTGTTGTGACTGGGTTCCCTGGGTCATTGGTCGGCTGTTCCTGAGAGAAGGCTGTGGGGGCGGGGAGGGTGGAGATCCTGCAGAGGACTCTGTCCTCAACCCCAGCCGTGCCCCTGTTCCCACACCAAGGACCTGTAGTGTCAGGGAGACTGCCCTTCCTACAAAAGCAGGTGTGGAAAATCAGGACAGATTTGGGGGTGGCATTCTAGCTCGGAAACCTTCTCGTGTCATGGCCCGTTTCTCACTAGTGGGGTGGGGACAAGGCTTGTGGGTCGGGATCTCTGGTGGCAAGTGACTGCAGCAGGGCACCTGCTCGTGGACTCCAACAAGAGCTGGGCGGGAGCCGGGAGGGGCAGGCGAGCCCGGGAGCACGGGCGGCGGGCTTGAACGTTGCCAGCTCCCCCGCGCTCCTCTCTGGACCTGGTCTTGGTCTTTTTAACTCATTACGTGATTGGCGCCCAGATGAGTCCCCATGTTAAAGCCTCAGGCCGCCAGCTGCGGCCTGGGTGCAAAGCCTCCCAGGGGGGAGCTTGTTGGCCCCATATGAGCACAGTGTCCTCTGAGCCAGTCTCATGGGGGGGGCTGTCTCCTAGAATGTGGGGTCACAGTAGCACGTGGTGGCTCTGCACTCCTGACAGCCCAGTGGCTAAGGCAGAAAGCAAAGGGGAAACTCCAAGGAAGGGAGTTTGAGCACGCCACCATCAAGACCAAACTAAGACTCTGGCCAGCTGCCCTGCTCCCCTCTCGACCTCCCACCCCCAAGTACTGCAAGCTATTTGAAATTGAAGACTGATTTGAATGAATAAGGTCTTGTTAAAAATATTTTGAACACTTGAAAGTGCAGGTAATTGGACTAGAGAGATGGCTTAGTGGCTAAGGCACTTGTCTGTGAAGCCAAAGGACCCAGGTTCGATCCCTAGTACCCATGTAAAGCCAGATGCACAAGGTGGCACATGCGTCTGGAGTTCATTTGCAGTAGCTAGAGGCCCTGGTGTGCCCATATTCTCTCTCTCTCCTTCTCTGTCTCTAATAAATTTTTAAAAGTTTAAAAAAATACTTTTAAAAAGTGCAGATAGTTCTTCTTAGAAGCCAGTGTTTCCTTGGCACTCCCTGGGCCATGTCAAAGACCAGACATGGTCATTCGCAGGTGGTGTCCCTTCACCTCCCTGAGGAGGACTTGAAGTCCACCCATCTTGTGGTGCTGAGGGTGGAACTGGGGCCTTCTGCATACCAGGTTGGTGCCGAGCCCCATCCTACAGCTGAGCCCCATCCTCAGCTCCAAACCTGCCCTTTGCAAAGGAGAAAGAGGGAAAAGGAACGTGACCTTCTTTGGGAGCCGGAGCCTGGAAGAGTTTGGCCGCATGGGCAGCTCATGAGTCATCGGGTACTCCGGCCTGTGTCTCGGGTTGCTTCACAAACTAGCGTAGCTAGCTCCAGCCCAGAGAGAAACTCAGCACATCTATACAGTGGCCCTATTGTGTATTTGTTTCAAAGGGACCCATTGGGTGGCATTCCAAGTTCCCTGTACTAGACTCTGCTCCGAAACCCCTGTTCTTGTCCCATGTGTTCCCCCCCCAAGGGGCCCCGCCTGCCGGAGGCTCAGAGCCACCAGGCTCCACGCCTGCTGCTCGCTGTGCACAGGACAGCCCGGGGAGGAGCCTGTTTTGCCCCCCGCTATCTGAGGACACCCCCCAGGTTTTAAACTTCTGTTCATCATCACCCCAGAAGCACTGAAGGCTCACGTGTGGCTTAGTCTGCACACAAGCCATCTTCCTGCTGTCCTCAGCACCCCTGTGTCTGCCCTCCTTCCAGTGTTTGGGCCAGGCTCCTGGCTTGACCATGCATCCCCTGCATGCAGTGCTCAGCTTGATTTCTTAATTTGTTTATTAGAGAGAGGGAGAGAGAGAGAGAGACGGAGAGAGATAGAACGGGCACTCCAGGGCCTCCAACCACTGCAAAAGAACTCCAGATGTGTGTGCCACCTTGTACATCTGGATTACATGGTTACTGGGGAATCAAACCTACGTCCTTAGGCCTCTCAGGCAAGTGCTTTAACTACTCAGCCTTCAGCTTGGTTTTTAAATGATCGAATGAAGGAAGCTCTAACCAGAAGCTATGTGTTCCTTCTGGTTATTTCCATGGCTGCACAGTTTTACATGAAGTGGGTCTCAGAGACATGGTGGTGAAGAATATAAGTCCTCCTCTACTTGGCAAGGCCCCCAGGCTGGCAGCAGCTCATTTGCAGGGGACACAGTGCACCAGGGTGCGCTCACAGAGAAGGGCTAGAGAGTATCTGAGCCTTTCACACTGCGCTGCACTGACGTTGTGCTACAGAGCGGCCACTTGCCATCACCTTCTCCAAGGCTCTTGTCACTGAGGAAATCAGGAGTGTCACCAAGCCCTTAGGAAGCCCTGTGATCTTGTAAATACACCAGTCCTAGGAGTTCCATGAAGTCCTTTTTTACTGAGCGGTGGCAGGGACTCCGGACCTCAGCTGGAGGGTCCTATGGGGGACAGAGTATGGGGTCCTTGTTTCCCCATCAATGCAATGATGAGGAGCACTGTCCAGGTCATGGTGCTGCCCACGGCTTGCTGTGACACTGGGACACTGTAGGCACCTTAATGGGCCTCTTTGAATGAAGGAGGAGGGTCAGAATAATAGCTGCCTGGTAGGGTTAAAGGAATGAGGATCAAAGGAATCAAATTGGCGATGAGCTTAATTAACATAGGACTGGTCAGTTCTGTTGTAACTTGACGCATTTTCTAAAAGACATTATGCCAAGGACTGGAGTCAAATACTCAAAACCTCAGTGATTCATTCTTTTAACTTATTTATTTATGAGAGAGAGAGAATGAGTGTACCAGGGTCTCTATCCACGTCAAGTGAACTCCAGATGCCTCTGCCACCTTGTGCTTCTGGCTTACGTGTGTACTAGGGAACTAAGCCTGGATCCTTTGGCTTTCCAGACAAGTGCCTTAAGTGCTAAGCCATCTCTCCAGCCCCCAGTGATACATTAAATATATATATATACATACATACATACATATATATATATATATATATATATATATATATATATATATATCCATGTGTGATGGCGCACGCCTTTAATCCCAGCACTCAGGAGGCAGAGGTAGGAGGATCATCATGAGTTTGAGGCCACGCTGAGACAATATAATGAATTATAGGTCAGCTTGGGCTAGCGCAAGACCCTACCTTGAAAATAAAATATATATATATATTTATATATTTGAGGCAGACACAAAGAGGTTGACAGAGAGAGTGAGTATGGGCATGTCAGGGCATCCTGCCACTGCAAATGAACTCCAAATACATGTGCCACTTTGTCCATTTGGCTCTATGTGGACACTGGGCAATCAAACCTAAGCCATGAGGCTTTGCAAGCAAGTGCTTTTAACCCCGGAGCCATCATCTCTCCAGCCCCAGTGATACATTTTTAAAAAGACGGGGAACCTAAGACAATAGTAACACAATTCTACACCTGTTAAGTGGTTAAGAAGGCTATAAATACCAAGATAAACACTGCGTTTGGCCGGGAGAAGAGCTCTGGCAGTGGGCCTGGGAAGGGTGTGGCTACTGACTTTCTGCTAGCTGGCGGGAGGAAGCCTATGTGGAAACAAAGAAGGAAAAGATGAGCCCTTGCTACAGCCCTCGCAGAGCCTGGGCCGGTCCACAGGGTTGACAGGCTCACAGTCCTGAAGGCCCGACATCCAGGGGCTGCCAAGGACGGTTCCCTCAGGTCTCTCCACAACTGGCAGGTGGCCACATCCTTACCACCTCTTCACATAAGTGTCTCTGGCTCTAGATTTCCTTCTCTTATGGACTTTTATTTTAATCATCTTTTTCATAGTTCTGTTCTGAGGTGCTATGGACCTTAGCAAGTGGGTTTGCCAGGGAGACACAGTTCAGCTCAGCAGTGTCGCATGGAGAAGGGTGTGACTCATAACACAGAGAATCCCAAGGGGACCGGTGGATGTTCGGGGTGTGTGCACAAATATGTGTGGCACCCATGTGTGTGGTGTATTCCTACACAGCTCCATTCAGCTACCGTCAGACTAGTCCGGCTTCCTGCGCATGTCTAATCTTTCTTTGTGTGTGTATGTGTGGCGTGTAGACATGTTCATATATTTGGGCACATGAGTGTGTGTGCACATGCGTGTGTATGGAGGCCAGAGGTTGACAGGTGGCTTCCTCAATTGCTCTTCACCTCATTTTTTTTTTTTTTGTATTTTAGGGAGAGAGAGAGAGAGAGAGAGAGAGAGAGAGATGGAGAATTGGCACACCAGGGCCTCAACCTCTGCAATTGAACTCCAGACACTTGTGCCACCTAGTGGGCATGTGTGACCTTGCCCCACCTTTGTGTGTCTGGCTAACATGGGATCTGGAGAGTCAAACATGGGTCCTTAGGCTTCACAGGCAAGCGCCTTAACTGCTAAACCATCTCTCTAGCCCTCACCTCATTTTTGACACAAGGTCTCTTTTCTGAACTTGGGACTCACGGGATTCAGCTAGATCAGCTAGCCTGTAAGCCCTAGGGTCCTCCTGTCTGTCCTCCAGCTCTGCCCGGGACTACGGGTGTCCACCACCATGCCCATCTTTTACGTGGGCGCGAAGGGTCTGGACCAGGTCCTCGTGCTTGGACAGCAAGTGCCTTACTGACTGAGCTGTCTCCCTAGCATTCTGATCTTTCTCTTAAAAATATTATTTAATTATGTGTCTGTTCACTTATTTGCACACATACGTGTCTCTGTGTGTGCATGGATGTGCCAGGGTGCTGCAAATGAATGCTAGCTGTTTGCAGCCCATTCTTTGTCTTGCTTTGGTGGATGGCTGTGGAATTGAACCCGGGCTGGCCATCCGCCCAGCCCCTTGTAATGTTCTATGTGGGTAGCACTGTGAATTAGCACATTCCAAAGGTGCATCATGCTTATGTTAGTCACTGGCATGTCACTTACACGGGAGGTGACTTGTGTTTCCAACGAGAGAATAGCTGGCCAGCTGTTCCTGCCACAGTGTGTGCGGGTGCTGCTAGTCTGTAAGGTGACCACGGGTCACGATGCTGGGCATGCCCAAACACACCCGCACGCTGCACTCTGAGTGGGAAAGGGTGGCGGTGACCGCAGCCCTGTCGCCTGGACAGGCACGAAGGCCCAGACCTAAAACTTCCTGCTGTCAAGTGGGGACCCAGGCTTTCTCTGTCATATGGCATGTTGTGAGACTCAGCCCTCCATGGGATGCCACCATGTAGATTCCCAGGCTTCTCTGGTGGGTAACCTTGAATTTGCACTTTCAAGGGCCTGTGCAGCCCTGTAGTGTCTGGGCATACAGGTCATTGCTTAATGTGACAGGGAAATGTCAGGGGAAAGTCCTGCATCTCCCTCTTGCCAGACATAATGGTGGTAGTATGGACTGAAATGAATAAGGTGGCATTTCGCATGTGAAGGAGAGCGCCCTGTGAAGGTGGGGGCGGCACCCCGGAGCTCACTGCAGTCCCCGGTAGAGCATGAAGATTGTGCCGTGTCCGGCCATGGAGCTCACAACCTAACGTGCAGATCACAACCTAACCAGGTCAACACTGTGGCTTTCATTGTACAAATGTGGTAGACTGAGGCACCGGTGACGTCATAGTGGGAGGTGTCTCCCTCAGTGCAGGCACAAGTTCCCTCCTCTGTCTGCTTGTTCTTCCCAAATGGAGTGGTTGGAGTCCTGGTGACCATGAAGCGTGGAAGGGTTTGTGTCCAAGAAGGAGGCTGGAGCTAGACTACCACAGTTTGGAAAAGTCTGCACTCACCATAGATTCTGACCCTAGTGGCAAGTTCTGGGGTTCCTAACATCACCCTCAGTGCAGACTGAGCGCATCTAGCCTCACAATTATGATCCTTCACAGAGATGTGTTTCCGAGACGGCTCACATTGCTGAGCTCAGCGTCCAGGCCCACAGATACCGTGGAAGCCAATGCCCCGCTCTCTCGCTCCTGCAGCTGGTCTTTCTGACATGGGCTCCCTTCCCCCTGCCAGGAACAATGAGGGTGTTAGTCACCTTCAGCAAAGATCTCTGATTGGCTCAAGAGCAGTGGTTGGACCTCTCTTTGAGTAAGATCAACTTCTTTGCTACTCAGAAATGCCGGGGAGTCCTCTTTTCTGTCTGATGTCTGCACAGGTGATGGCCAGCCAGCCACAGGCCTAGATGGTCCACGTGTCCATCCCGAGCACTTGGAAGACAGCGGCTCTCATGTTGCCTGATGTTAATCCCTCTGGGCGATGGACTGTCATTAGCACCACCTTCCAGAAGAGGAGCAAGAGGGGAAGCAACCTTGTTCACCGTCTCGAACCAGCGACACGTGCCGGCCAGGCCACCAGGCTCCAGCATTCTCCTCTTGACTCCTCCCTCACACTTGCCTGCTTTGGTCGTTAACAGGTTAAAAACATTAATTATTGGCTGCCCTCCATCAGATGGCCTGCTCAGCATCCTCTGACATTTGGTAATTTCCGGCCCCTTGGAGAATGAAGGACCACCCTGAGTCCATGGGTCTTGGATCCTGGGGCTGCACGGATGGAAGGAAGAGGTGGGAAGCCAGAATACAGTTATTTTTCAATCAAATTGGGCTTTTTTTGCTAATCCCTCACCTCTGCGGGAGCCTGAGGGCAGAAAACCCTTCCCAGCATGGAGGTAGCCTTGGACGTGAGACTGGACCCGGACCTGCAGCTCTGAGAATCCATAGGCTGTGTCTCAGCAGACGCCTAGGCCTGGCGTGCCCCAGCTGCTCCTCGTGAGAGACGTGGGCCGGGGCGGGGCTGTCCTCAAGCAGAGGCCCAGCATCTTCTGTGTGACTCTGCTCTCCCCACGCGCAGGACTCTGCCCAACAACAAGGAAGAATAGCTTCTTCACCCTGAGCACTCCATCCCATTGCTGCTCCCAGCCTCAGTTTCCTCACCTGTGATACGGAGAGGATTAGACCCATCTCCCATACGTGCCCGGCACGGTGCGCACAGCCTGAGCGCGGGCTCCTGGTTTCCACACTCGAGGACCTTTGGGTTCGCAGGCCAGGCCCTTCCGGCTCTGTCAGAATGAGTTCTGTTGGTGAAATTGAAAACGTTCAGAATCAGCCAAATGAGTATGGAGTCCATATGGGGCTGTTTTCTGTCATAATGTATGGGGTACATGGGCACGTGTGTATATATATATGTTTGTGTGTGGGCGTGCATGCGCACTTGTGCTGGTGGAGGCCTGAGGTTGACATCACATGTCTTCCTTAATCACTGTCACTGTATTTTATTTACTTACTTATTTGTTTATTTTGGTTTTCCGAGGTAGGATCTCACTCTAGTGCAGGCTGACCTGGAATTCACTATGTAGTCTCAGGCTGGCCTTGAACTCGTGGCGGTCCTCCTACCTCTGCCTCCTGAGTGCTGGGGTTAAAGGCGTGTGCCACCACGCCCAACTCTCACTGTATTTTTAAAGACAAGGTCTCTTGCTGAATCTAGAGCTAGCCCGAAAACCCCAGTGATCCTCTGTCTCTGCCAGCAGGATTCCAGGAGCACCCAGCCACACCCCCGGCACTGTACACGGGTGCCGGGGATTGGAACTCGGGTCCTCATGCTTGCGCTACAAGCACCTTACCTACTGAGCCATCTCCCAGCTCCCAAGTGTGCTTCAAAGCGCTTGAAACCTTGACTAGGAGGCCAGTCCATCTTCCTCCATATGTGACTGCCTAGGGGTGGCTGGCGAGAATACAGGATTCATTTCCCAGCTTGAAATAACTGGATGCCGTCCACAAAGCAAACATTAAGTACAGATTCACAGAGCTTTCCAAAATGCGGGGTGGCCTCACGGCCTAGAAGACGGACAGTGTCCTCAGCGTTCACTCTCTGACCCCTCCCATGAGATCGCTGAGTGCTCACACCAAATGCATGCACGTCCCCAAATGGGGACTAGCTCGCACACTCAGGAGTCTAGACGTTTAGAAGTGTGGGTCGCTGGGACAGATTTCCTGCTCTGTCTCTAAGGACCAGCCTCTCCTAATGCCTTTTCAAGGTCTCTTAGTCGTTGTCACCTCTCCTGATGTCTGTCCCTTCCATTCTCCCCCCACCTGCTCTCCCTTACCCTCCACAAATGTTGGGCCATCATCTTAAGACTTGGGCCCAGCCCCTGCATATTTCCCAAGCCCCCAAGCAGCATGCAGGACTTGTGAGCCCTTGCTTACCCTGTAATAATGTGCCCACTTGGTCTTTGCTCCCCGAGGCTGGAGACAGGCTTCCTGGCTTAACAAGGGGAACCTCCAATAGAGTTAATCCTGCAGGGCTTGAGAGCCTGGTTGACACCCTCCCTTGCTTACCAGAATATATCATTGTTTCTGGCCTTCAAATCAGCAGCCAGTATTTCCTGAGATGCAGCTCTGTGAGCAGAACCTGAAGGCCACTGACACAAGACCTAAAGAGGGAGACATGGCCTGTGACTGGGCTTCGGAGCCCATCTTGTCTTATTTTCCTCTGGCTTCGTGAGAAAGTAGAGGTGAAAGAATTTTGCAGATTGCAAAGTGTTAGAAAGAAGGGCCCATGAGTGTTTTTGCATAAAATACTTACTGTGAAGTATTTACGGCAGCAAGGAACACGTGGTACTTGTCTGAATAGCCAGCCCTAGGGATGTGGTTGGCTCACGCTGTGTTCACCAGCACAGATGATGGGTTTGCAAAAGCAACACAAGACTCTCATGCTAGGAGTGTGCGATGGTTTCTTCAAGGAGCGTTTATCTGTCGCATACCACAGAAGCCCAGAAACCAGCAGCCTGGGCACCCAGTAGGGCTGCAGAGGTGGACCAGCGACTTGTCTTCTGCTTTGTCATCCTTAGCTGTGGCTGCTGTGTTTCCCTACTTTATCTCTCCACTCTAGAAAGCCTGAGGTTGGAGGGAAAGACACTCACCAGGTTTGTTCTTTCCTCCCTGTAAAGAGAATTCCTGGGGCTGGAGAGATTGCTCAGTGGTTAAGGCATTTGCCTGCAAAGCCAGAGGATCCCCGTTCTACTATCCAGGAGATGCACAAGGGGGCGCATGCATCTGGAGCTCCTTGGCAATGGCTGGAGCCTCTGACATGCCCATTCTCTCCCTCTCTCTCCCTCTTCTCTCCTCAAATAAATTATCTATCTATCTATCTATCTATCTATCTATCTATCTATCTATGAATTCCTGGACACACACACCTTAGTTCCACTTCATTGGCTAGACTTTGTCAAATGACTACACCTTTCCTGCAAGGGAGGCTGGAAATGCTCTTAAAAATTTTTTTTATTTTAGTATTATTTATTTATTTATTTTAGTTTTATTTATTTATTTATTTGAGAGAGAGAGAGGAAGAGGCAGAGATTGGGAGAGAGAGAATTGGGTGTGTCAGGGCCTCCAGCCACTGCACGCGAACTCCAGACGCATGCACCCTCTTTTACATCTAGCTTACATGGGTCCTGGGGAATCAAACTGGGGTCCTTTGGCTTTGCAGGCAAATGCCTTAACCCCTAAACCATCTCTCCAGCCCAGAAATAGTCTTTTTAAAAAATTTTTTTGTTTATTTTTATTTATTTGAAAGTGACAGACAGAGAGAGAAAGAGGCAGAGAAAGAGAATGGGCTCATCAAGGCCTCCAGCCTGCAAACAAACTCCAGACGCATGCACCACCTTGTGCACCTAGCTTATGTGGGTCTTGGGGAGTCGAGCCTTGAACTGGGGTCCTTAGGCTTCATAGGCAAGCGCTTAACCACTAAACCATCTCTCCAGCCTGGAAATGCTCATTTTTAAGCTTAAACATTGCTAACTCAGAATTGAGAGTGTGTTAACTAGAAAGAAGATAGACGTAGCATCCATCTCCACCCTTGTTCTTGAACACAGACACGATCGCCTTCCACTGTGGTAGACAAGCATGAGGTTTCTCTCTGAACCTACAACCAGGGATAAGCTCAGGGTCTCAGAAGACCATACAGGGTGCTGGGGAGAGGCCTGGGTGGGTTAGAGGGCTTGCCAGCGTGAGGGCATGGAATGACTGGATGTGCCCTGAATTTGAGCTCCAGCACATAGACAGCTGAGCGTGGCCATGCGCACAGGCAACCCCAGTCCTGTGAGGAGCAGAGACGAAGGAATCCAGAGGTGCTGGTCTTCACTGGTCAGCCCATGTGGCCAAAAATAACAGCCTGGGGCTCAGCAAGAGGCTCCATCTCTAGGAGGCAAAGTGGGAGAGTGATGGAGGGGGATACCCAATGTCTTCCAGGGCCTCTGCACATGTGCACATGGGTGCACACATCTGCACACAGATGTGCATGCACCACACGCATCACTCCACATAGTACACACATGAAAAAAAAAAAAAAAGGACGTGCCAGCTTTCCAGCAAGTCTGAAAGCTGGAACATTTCTCTTTCCTTGGCCTGACATACTTGATCCTAGCCAAAAGTCCCAGAAGAAATGGCTTGTGCTTACAAACTCAAAGAAAGTTCTGGCACAGCCGAAATACAGTGGTGCAGGAGCGAGATAAACATAAAACGATCGTGGGCCAACACAGAGAACCCCATTGCACACACAATGTGGTCAGAATTATATTTAAAAATAAACAGCAAAACAACATCATCCTGGGAAGAATGGAAGGGAGTAAATTGTTTAGCATATATAATCCATATGACTATTTTTTTCTTTCTGTTGGATCATCCAAGTTTTTCTATTACAATTTTATAAAGAGGAAGTTTCTGGGGCTGTGGATAGAACACTTGCTGTGAAGTATGAGGACCTGGGGAGCTCGGAACCCTGTACCTAGGGAAGCGCCACGAGGGCATGGCAGGCACCTGTAACCCCAGTGCTCTGGAGGTAGGAACGAGGCACCCGTGGGGGCAAACTGGCTAGCTAGAACAGCCGGATCCAGGAGCACTGGGCTCCTGTGAAAGATTCTTTCTCAGAAAATACTGCAGAGAGTGACTGAGGAATATGCCATTGTCACTCTTTGGCCCTTGGACATGTACCCACACACCTGTGTACCACATGCAAACAAACACACATATACACGCACAAACACTGTGTACACACACAAGGATTTTTAAAGCAGTCTTCCATGGGGTTGCTTTACAAGAGACAGGGGAAATTCCTTTGAAAGATATTACATACATACCTGTGTTCCCCAGGATTTCATCAGGCACAGGATTGAATGCTTTGTTCTGTCACAGTGCCCCATCTCTGCCCCTCTTTTTTTTGTGTGCATGTGTACGTGCTTTCAAGGTACGGTCTCGCTCTAGCCCAGACTGATCAGGAATTCTCTATGTTGTCTCAGGCTGGCCTTGAACTCATAGCGATCCTCCTACCTCTGCCTTCCAAGTGCTGGGATTAAAGGCGTGCGCCTCCACACCCAGCTCTCTTTTTTGAGACAGGGTCTAGCTAAGCTTCTCAGGCTGGCCTTGAGCTCACTTCATTGCCTAGGAGAACCTTGAGATCCTTCTGCCTTGGCTTTTCGAGTAGCTGCACCACGCTGCCTGCCTCGAAATTAATTCATTTATTTTTATTCTTATTTTTTGTCTTTTTCCAAGGGAGGGTATCACTCTAGCCCAGGCTGGCCTGGAATTCACTATGTCGTCTCAGGGTGGCCTCAAACTCACAGTGATCCTCCTACCTCTGCCTCCTGAGTGCTAGGATTAAAGGTATGTGCCACTATGCCCGGCTATAGAAATTAATTTTAAATAAAATTTAAAATATGTGTCAAATATGTCCATGTAGTTTCAAACACAAAGGGCCCGGGCAAGCTTATGATCAAAGGTGATGGTCGCCTCGCATGATGCATCCTGCCTTTGGGCTGCTGAGGGAAGCTCCTCATCCAGTTGGGGACTTGGTGGAAGTTGGGGCAGAACTGTGTAAAACCGTTCCAGTCGCTGCTGATGCTGTGACTGAACACCAGCACCCACCTGCAGAGGGACCCGTCGAGGCGACAGGAGGCCCTCGCGGGGCGCCGTGACTAAATCTGAAGGGTCTCTGGTCCGTCTGCCGCCTTCAGCCATGCTTCCCTGCGTTCTGAATGGAGCTCTCCTCAGCAGGCCGTGCGCTGTAATGGTTAGGAGTGTGCACAGCAGATGCCAGCTGGGTTTGAAACCTAGTTCTGTCGCCTGCTAAATAGGTGACCTCGTTTCTCCCTGCCTTGGTTAGTGTAAAATGGGGACCAGAATGTCTGCCCCAGTCAAAGATTTTTTACTGTTGTTGTTTTTAACATTCACTGGTTTCTTTAAGTTTCCTAATTTTGGTATTTTCTTTTCTTCTAGGAAGGTGTTTTAGTTGACTTTGCTTTCAGGATACAATTATTTATGTTGTCATCATTTAGCATGTGGAACTGGGGTCTGGTAAGGACCACACGTCGCAGGGACTCGGCCTCTTTATGCCCTTGTGTTTCCCTTCCTCTCTCTGTCCACTTGCTGCTCACTGGTTGGAAAATTTTGCTGGACTGATTCCCATTTTAACAACAAACCCGTGAGCCCATGCTCCGGCTCTGCGGCTGGCTTTACTTCATACACCTCAGTGCTGGAGAACCCAAGGCGGGTGGCAGGCCTCGGGCCCAGGCAGGGCTTTGTAAGCCTTCTCCTTCTCTCTGTCTTTCTGTCTTCCTTCCTTTCTTCCTTTCGTTCTTTTTGCAAAATTTACTTTTTCATTTGAGAGGGAGAGAAAGAAGCAGAGGGGTAGGGAAGAGAATGGGTGTGCCAGGGCCTCCAGCCACTGCAAGCTACAGATAGATGCCTGTGCCATCTGGCTTACGTGGAACCTAGAGAGTCGAACATGGGTCCTTAGGCTTTGCAGGCAAGTGCCTTAACCACTAAGCCATCTCTCCAGTGCTTTTTTTTTTTTTTTTTTTTTTGATGCCAGGTCTCACTCTAGCCTAAGCTGACATGGAACTTACTTTTGTAGCCCCAGTCCGAACTTGAACACCCTGTTCCTCAGCTTCCCAAGTATTGGTGTGATGGAAATTGGGGTAAGGAGATTTAGAAGCCCCTGACCCAAAGTTAAGTTCTGCACTGTCCTGTACTGTATAGCCTTTTGTGCTGGTTAAGCATAACACTTTTTTTTTTATTGTTATTTCAAGGCCGTGATCTGTATTGCAGCTCTTCTGTCCTGTCCTGTAAATCATCTTGTGTTTCTTTTTATCTCCATAGTACAGCTGCAGACATCTGTCTGCTAACTAACCATTTCCTGTTTCTATAAAACTTGCCTATCTCATACTCAAGGTCTCTGGCAAGAGACCGGGGATCTGAGCTCTGAAACTTAACAATAATGACAGTAGTCCAAGATGAGATATATAAGCTCTGAACCATCAAGAAACAGGGTTCAAGCTTTGGGAAGGAGTCCCCCAGGCCCACGCCGATTCTCCACTCAGTCCCTGCTGCCAGCTCTGTGTGCCCCACTTTCCCATAACACTTGGACTAAAGGCTTGGGAGTTTCTTTACTGATGCTGGCATTGAAGGGGCTTAAGTAGCCCAGCACGGCGCCCACCCTAAAGAGCACTGGGGACAAGCTAGAGGGCCGTCTGCTGGACAGGGCATCCCCTCCTGCTCTGAGACTCTGTCCCTCTCCACGCCAGAATCACCCCACTTGTCCGAGGCGCTTTGGAGGGTGAGCGATTACAGAGCTTCCTCCCTCCCTCACTTCTACCCTCCTTGCCCTGGGCTTGATGTGAGCATTCCCTTCTCATCCAACTGTGCCACCACGGCTTTCCTCCTCCAAAGGGGAGACTATGGGTTCCTCTGTGGTTTGAGTGGCCACTGGGCATGGAGGATAGAGCTCTTCTACATTCTACTGTCCAGAACTCAGCCATGTAACCCAACTCACCTGCATGGGACGGGGGGGGGGGGGGCGCTGAGAGGGGTAGTGTGTCAGGGGAGAAAAGGAGATAACAGGGCTAGCAAATGGGGTAGTTAGTCCTTGCCACTGGAAATGTAATGGTCAAATTTGCCATCTGTGAGGATCCACTAGAGACATGTCCCTCGTTAATGAGCATCTTTGTATTTCCAAAGCAAGGTTCTATAAGTGCTGGTTTGATTTATGCACCAGAGGGGTCTGGCTGGCTTCAAATGATCTTAGTTCAGATGTACTTACATCTTTTATTTTTCATTGTAGGAACATTCCATATGTCCCAACATTTACTAGACTTCTTTTGTTGTTGTTGTTGTTTGCTTATTTTCTTTTCAAGATAAGCTGACCTGGAATTCAGTATGTAGTCTCAGGTGGCCTTGAACCCATGGCAATCCTCCTACCTCTGCCTCCCAAGTGCTGGGATTAAAGGTAAACTTATTTATTTATTTTATTTGAGAGAGAGAGAATGGGCACACCAGGAACTCTAGCTACTGCAAACAAACTCCAGATGCATGTGCCACCTTGTGCATCTGGCTTACATGGGACCTGGGGGATTGAACCTGGGTCCTTTGGCTTCACGGGCAAGTGCCTTAACCTCTAAGCCATCTCTCTGGCCTGGCAGGCTTCTTTTTAAACAGACATTTTAGAACTAGTACTCTGCAGACTATGGTTTGGACAACATTGCTCCAGAAGTTATTCAGGTTAGGATTTAGAATCCACAGCCCTTTCATGAAAACATGAACATGAAAAAAATTACCAAATTATGGGGTTCTTGGCAGAGTGTAGCCCCTCGGGGATCATGGCATCAGAGGTCCAGAAAGATTCCTGTTGCCGTGACAAAGCACCTGCGAGACTCAGCGGAAAAGAATGAGAGTTTGCTCTGGTCACCGGTGCTGAGGTTTCAGCCCACACTGGCGTGGTGACCGTAGTGCTTTGGGCCGCTGGGAGGCCGCATAGCAGAACAGGAGCACATGGTGGGAGCCAGGAAGCCAAAGAAGAGAGAACAAAGCGCCGGGGACCCAGGATCCCCGCTAGGCCCCACCTAGAAGCCATCTGCTGGGACCAGGTGCGCAGCACACAGCTTTGGAGGAACGTGTGATCCAGTTCTTGTCTCCTTCCCTCCCTCCTTTTTTCTTTCCTCTCTCCTTTCTTCCTTCCTTCCTTCCTTCCTTCCTTCCCCCTATAACCAACCTCCTTCCTTCTTTCCTTCCATCAACCACCAGCCATCCTTCTTTCTTTCTTTCCCTTTTTCCATCAGCCAGTCTTCCATATTTCCTTCCGTTCTTCCATCCACCAACCAACCTTTCTTTCTTTTTATTTTCCAGACAGGTTCTCACTCGGTATCCCAGGCTGGCCTTGAACTTGTGATAATTCTCCTGCCTCAGCCTCCCAAGTGATAGAATTACAGGAGTGAGCCAACGGAAACACAGCCAGCCATCCTTTCTTTTCCAACCTGACGTAGGACCCGCAGATCTGTGTCTCATCACTTACGGTTCAGCGTAGTTATCGGCGTCTTCTCCTTGCATGAGTGTGTGAGTGATGATGACTCAGCACCCCTCATGTCTCCGCCTGGGTCTGTAGCTGGATGCTTTGGGGCAGCCTGTCTGGACTGGGCATGTCACACTGGCCTGCCCATCTGGACAAATGCTAAAATCCCTGTTTCTCTCCTCAGGTTTTTACAGTTGGCTGGCGTCACCTGCCATCAATCATGGCGGGCTGAGGGTTAGCACTGAGGTTAAACAGAGTCACACTCAGGGAAAACTGGAGTGGGTTTACTTTTTTTATTTGAGTTCCAGGCACCAGCCCTATATGTATATAGCTTAAAACTTAATTTGGTGTGTAATTGGGACTAGCTTTTTGGAGCCCGGGGTTATGTATATTGGAGCAGCCAAGAGGCAGGGGCGCAGCGGAGCAGGACATGGTATGTTAATTGGTGGCCTCTGGGACCTTCGAGAGAATTGGATCAAAGTCCCCCGTTAGCATGAGCTTGGCAGTTTTATTTGAGTCTCTGAAGGCATGCACTGGGAGCCCACCGGCCTGGGCCAGCTCAGACAGGTTGCTCATTTGATATTTGTGGGCAGGCTCAGCCACTAGCCTGCAGCAGGAAGGTCAACAGAGAAAAGGTGGCAGAGGACCCTGAGGTTGGGGGAGGGTGTGCCAAGCACCCTGCCAGGGCCGGCCTGCCACTGCCCTGTGTCCTTATCTGTCACAGTTCCATGCTGTTTGGCCTACACTCCCAAGGAGGGTTTTGCATTTTATTACCAACATCGCGATAAAAAGAACTAGGTCAGAGCAAATATTCAGGGAAGAAAAACAAAGGAAATTAAATGCAAAATCGCAGCTGGCGAAAACCACATGGAGGCCTTGACTTTAATACCACCAGAGCCCATGGAGGAAGTGGCCCCAGAAGTCGGAACCAAAGGACCTCGGCCTGGTATTCCCAAAGCCTGGTCTCTCTGCTGTTTAAAAAGAAATTGCCATTTAATTTGTTTCTGAGTTTTATTTCTCAAGTGAACCAGCATGGGGCCATGTAATGAGGTTGTGTTTCTGGGAGGTGTTGAAAGATGAAGAGAGAAGGGAACTTACAGAGCGAGGCGGGGGCTGTGTCCGAGGAGGGCGCGGGCCGCCTTTCTGAGGGGCGGTGGGGACGCCCGAGGGCTGCCACCTATGGGGAGGGGGGTGCCGCTGTGTGATCTGGTGGCAGTTCGGCAAGCCAGGGGCGTGGCTGCGAGGGAAGCCAGCGTGAACCAAGGGCACAAGGAAATGCGGCTGGAGCGAGCCAAGAATGCCCCTTATGATGGCAGTGTCGAGCCGGGCACGAAGGAAGCGTCTTTGGGAAGAGAACAAGTTTCCTACACTGTGAAGGTCAGCTCGGACCAACAACAGACAGTGCACATGAGCGTCGTGGGGTCTCTTATACTGTCATGCCTCAGTGTCTGTGGTCCAGGGACTCTGTGCAGACCCACGCATGCGCAAGACCGTGACATGCCGTGGTGCGCGGAGTTAGATCCAGCACATCTTGGCATACTGGCATCGTCTCTAAAAGGCTTGTGACATGTAACTCGATGTAACTGCTCCATCAGCGTTTTTATACCATTTTCTTTAGACAAGAAAAGATGTGCACGTTCACTATAGATGCATGTTTTTCTCTATAGTTTCACTCTGGTTGAATCCAAACGCGCAGAATGTGCAGATACAGAGGGCCTACCGTGTATAAGCCTAGGCAAGAGATTTCGGGGCCGGAGTACCTCCAACGACTGTTACCAGCTGGGACCCTGGCTGTTTCCTAGTGCAAGGACGGTTCTTTGTGACACAGTACTTGGAGAAACAATGGCGGGTGCAGAAGCTGCGTGACAGGGTCTCAGCATCTAGCCTTCCAGACAGTGAAGGGTGGCAGGGATCCTTGGTTCTCAAATGACAGTCCCACCAGTGCTAAGAAACACCGCTAACCATAGCCAGGGTAGTGGCACACACACACACACACACACACACACACACACACACACACACGTGTGCATGCATGCACACACAGAGATAGCATTGTATCTTGTCTTACTGTTGCCCCAAGCTCTTCCCCAGCTTTGGGGGTCTGGGCTGGCTTCCAGTCCTCTTGACCACAGCTCATCTTATCAAAGAACTCTGGATCCACGAGAATTGTTACAGGAAGGCTGACTGTAAGGACTGTGGGCCTGCCTGCAGGATTCCGAGAGGGCTGAGAACAGACGAGACTATTTACTGAGCATCTTTGACACACACCTGATATGCACAGACTGTATCACCTCTCAGCAACCCTGGAAAAGACATCTTGTCACTGTGTGTAGAAAATACAGCCTCAGGAAAGTACGGTCATATAGCATAACTGTAATAACAACAACCATGCTCTTCTGGTGTACCCAGCCCTGTGCCCTCTGAATGCCGTATCCCAGCCTAGCTGCTGGTCCCCACTTTCCCTCTGCCACCTGCCTGCACGCTCTTTCCAGCTGCCTCATGCAGCGTATAACCATTCTCTGGCCACGGTGACGTCCTCAGGTGGTGTTGTAATGACAGCTCTGACAAATTTGACCCTCCCAGCTCCCTGAGGTTGGCGCTGTGATCCCCATTCTACATGGGGTCAGTGAGCAGATTTGAATTAATCTCAGGCCCCTGGGAGGGGATCATTGTCAGAACTTTCCAGCTTACTCTTCTGTAGTTGCACGGAAGGGGGGGGCGTCTGGGCAGCAGTTACACAAACTCCAAGGCTCCGTCGTCCTTGGACCAGGCAAGTCTATGTTGGGAAGGCTGTCCCAGGCAACGTATGGTACCGACCTTCATTTTGGCCTGTCTCCTCAGTTGCGAGAACCAAAGATGCTTCCACACCATGCCATGGGTCCCCTGGGAACAGTCACCTCGGGGGCATAGTGACTACGAGCCACACCTGAGGTATTCCAAACTGTACCTGGTTTTCCTGGCTATAGGCCTGGCTGAGGAAAGCCAGGAAAGAAGATAGCTTCCTGCAGGTAGGTTTGGGGTCCTGAGACCAGGCTGGGTGAGGAGCAGATGCCCAGGGATTTATGAGGAGGTATGGGGGAGTGTCCGCCTGGAACTGGTGTGGGCTGGGTTCGAGTCCTCATGTTCCCGAGTGGCTATGGTGCTTAGGATCCTGTGCCTCAGTGTCCATAAACTGGAGCAGTACTGCGCAGGCGTCACAGGAACGAGGTAGGCTCACAGAAGAGATAGCTTTGCGCAGGGAGCCTGGCCTCCACCTCCAGCCCCTCCTTTAAGCCTCCGCAGGACTGGGGATGGGACAGGCTCTCTGTCACGTATCTCTCTTCCTCTGCAGCAGTTTCCGCGGCAGATGGAAAGCCAGCACTGTGTCCTCTAAACAGCACTACGGCTCCTCACCCCGGAGCTTTTGTCCCGGAGGCCAGTTCATGAGGCTGGCTCTGCACCAGCCCAGCCCGCTTCCCCAGCTGCCTGTGTACGGGAGGTTATACCTGATCCCCTTGATCCCTCCTTCCTGCCCAGTGCCTCTGAAGCTGCAAACCAGTGGTTGCCGTGGCCCTAACCTTAAAGCCATCCCTCCAGAGTTACCATGATCCACGGGCCCCAGGCCAGGCACCTCTCACAGAACCAGATTGCTCCCCAGCCTCAGGGATTCACAGCAAAAGGCACCCTACCCTGCCTGCCGTCAGGAACTGCCCTGGGTACACAAGACAACAGTGACTCTTTTCTGTCTCACTACATTGGCTTAAGTAAAAATTGGGCTCTCTCTCTCTCTCTCTCTCTCTCTCTCTCTCATGTGTGTGTGTGTGTGTTGTGTGTGTGTGTGTGTGAGAGAGAGAGAGAAGAGGGGGGGGCGCTCATGAATGGGTCCATGAGGCACCCCTGTCCTGGCCTGTGGTGGCAGGAGGAAAATGTTCCGTGTCCCACTTCACCACTCTTACTTGTATTTTGAGCCGGAGGCTCTTAACTGATCCTTGGCCTTGCTGTTTGCTCGTGAGCTGTGATGATTCTCAAGTCTCTGCCTTCCCTACAGTCCTGGCGTTATAGACACGTGTGGCCACACCGTGCTGTTTATGTAGGTCTTGGGGATCAAACTTGAGTGGTCTCTCATGCTTGCTCAGAAAGTGCCCTTAATCACTGAGCCAACTGTCCAGCCCACAATTAGACCTGACCTTGATACTGGAATTGGGGTTCTGTGCCAATGCAGTAGCATCATATGCCAATGCACTGATACAATGTGGGAATTTTGGGGGTGTCTCTTGAGTCTTGTCTTATGAGTTCAAAGAATTGAAGTTCACAGTCCAGAGGTAAAGTTTACAAGGCTCCCCCAGAGGAGCCATGGGGGACCCATATGGTCTCAGGGGGCATTGGTGGACCCTGCATCTGCCTCAGACCACTGGGTCTTCCCCAACCTCCACTCCCATTGTCATTGTCTGCTCTGTGCAAAGACCAAGAAGTCATTCTAGTTGGCTCCCTGCCAAGATGCAAATTCTCAAACCACTGAGCTGGTGACATGTGGGTGGTTCCCAGGCATCTGTCCCCGAGCACGTGAGTCCGAAGATCCTGAATGGGGCCTGGGGCCGGTGGTGGGGCTCAGTCGGTAGGGTGCTGGCCTGGCACCCGTGAGACCCCAGGCTCAGCCCTCGGCGCGGCACAGAGCGCACGTGCTTGCAGCATGCCTCTCACCCGGTGCTCAGGAGGCGGACGCAAGAGGTCACAGCTTACTCAAGGTCATACTTGGCTACGCAGGGAGTTCAAGGCTAGCCTGAGTTACTTGAGACACTGTCTCAAAAGAAAGGTCTGTGTGGAGCCCCCACACGAGCGCTTTAACTGTTACCTGAGAAGCTGCATTTTGGGAAATGGAGTCATTACTGACCACATTGAAGTTGTTTGCACAAGTGTGTGTTAGCTGTGAGTGCTTCCATGCCTGTTTTCTCCGGGCATTGTGAAACTTCAAGATGTTTTCGTTTTCTCTATACTTTTTCACATTGCTTAAATATTTATAATAACCATATAATTTTTTTATAAGCAAGGAAAGCTGTCCAGCCTTTCTCCTAGGCAGGAAAGGACAGGAACAGTGTAGAGGAAATGCTGAATACCAAGGAGGTCTGGGGGAAATGTGACGCTAGGGACAAAAGGTCATAAGCGTGAAGGAATTCAACCCCCAGAGCCAGTGTCCCTTCTGGCTTCAGGCTCTGGCAGCCTGCAGAAGGGAGGAAGACTTTGCCTCCTACTTTCAAATTCTCTGTTCCTGGCAAAGCCAGGAACCGAGTGGCACCTGGGAATTTGGGCAGGTGGCCTTGAGCCAGAGGCTGGGCCTCTCTTGCTTTCTGCCCCATCCGTCCCTAGGGTCCTGGGGGCCTGGTGAAGTCCCCCCGCCACCCCCCAGCCTGGCTCTCCTGCACTCCTGCTGGCTAGCGTTTTTATAGCACCTTTATTACTCTGTTGTTGCCCACACTGGGCCCCACAACTGCTGGTGAGAAGGCCAGACCCTTCCAGAGAAACTGTTTCCTACACCTTTACAACGTGAGAGGAAAAAAGGGACCGTTGGATTAATGGAAACAATATAAAGTTTATGGAGTCTTGGCAGGCCAGAAATAGGAATGCCTGCAGGGTGGGGGTATGGTTTGAAATGGAGAAGGCCATTCAAGAGCAGAGGGACCTGTGCTGAGACACCAGACAAAATCGCCCCGTTCAAGGTGTGCCATGTGGCCCTGGGGACCAGGGCAAGTAGCCTGAGGGAGCAGCTGGGAATGTTTCCTGGTGACCTCTCGCCTGTCAGGCTGTGCTCGTTGTGTAGACGAAGACCAGGTAAAGGTGTTTTGTAAGCCGTGAACTTGCCCGAGGTTGCAGAGTAGCCGTGAAGCCCGCGTCGTGCTCTGGGGGAGGCTGGGTTCCTTCTCCGTGCTTCTCTCTCCTGTGTACTCAGAGACGCACCCCTCTTTAAGATGCTGAAAATGCCTCACTGCAGGTTGGAACACTCTTGCTGTTTGTGATTGAGTCTCACCCTCCCCATAGCCCTGCCTCCGTGCCTTCCCTGGGGGCAAAGCTATGAACTTGTGCTTGGGTTTCCCGCTGGTCGAGTGAGGCTACCCTGAGGCTGGTTCTAAATCGGGGCCTTCCAGAGCCCTTCTGTTGCCCACTTTGCACCTAAGACTCTCTTAGGACCCTAGAGCAGTCCCATGGCGTGTGATGTCACCTCCTCCTGTCTCTATCACCCCCAGTATTTCTAATTCTCTTCTTCCACATATGTATCTTGTGATGTCTCTTTTTTTCTCTCTCCTCTACTTAGCTATGAATTCTTGGAGCGCGGATTCCGTGAACGCTTAGTTCTTCATGGCTGGTTTTCCCACAGGGCCTGACAGACATTTTTCTAGTGGATATATGCTGCATAATTGTCATCTGGGAGGGTGGGTAGATGGATGGATGGATAACTAGATGGTCAGGTGGGCGAGTACCTGGCTGAATGGCTGGCTGAGTGGGTAGATGAACGGATGCGTAAGTCAATGGGTCGGCAGGTGGATAGATGAGATCTTCCTAGGCCAAAAGACACCACTGGTGTTCATATGTGCACCCTCATATGCAGGCCCTCCAGCAGCCTGGCCCTGCGTCTCCCAGGCTGTTTACTCAATACACTTCTGTTTCAGGGGATATTCTCTCCTCTCTCTGAGGCCAGATGGAGAAACCAGCCTGGGCGTTTGAATGTGTGTATAAATACTTTACAGTCCCATAAACTTGTTTAAAGACAGGTGAGGTGAAAGTATAAACTTGGGCAGCCTTTAGGGAGGGCAGTTTGGAAGTGGCTGTTAAAGTTTTAAATGTGCCTACCACTAAGAGCCAGCAGCTCCACTGTTGGCTGAGAAGGATAAAAAAACAAAAGCATTCACGCATTTGTACACAGACAGCTGTGTGCCAGGACGCTGGTGTGAGGACGGTCATAGCTGTGGAAGCTTAGAAGTAGCCCTCCTGTCCAGTGGGAGAGGGACGGTAACCCAGAGGAAGGACTCTGCACCGTGGAAAACTGCAGCCACCAAAGGGAGCAAGGTAGCCAGGTCTGCGCACACACCTTCCATCCTGACACTCAGAAGGCTGTGGCAGAGCGATTGCTGTGAGCTCAAGGCCAGCCTGGGCTCCAGGATGAGTTCCAGATCATCCTGGGGGTACAGTGAGACTGCCTGGGGAAGGGAGAGCAGGAACAAGGTGGACGTATGCACGGAGGTGCACAGAGCTTGGCTGGTGCCGTGACAGGCCCCACTCCATGCGTGGGGAAGCCGCCGAGAGCCTGCCTTGCTGTGTCTCATTTCCATCAGCCTCTGTTCCTTTCTCCCTCCCCTCCCTGTGCGTGATGCACGATGCAGTCTACTGGAATTCGATCTTTAAATCTTATGCATACTTGGCAGTGACCTTCCCCTTTGGAAAAGGAAAGAAAAGCCTTTATGTGCATAATTACTGTCCATGGCTCTTCAGCTAAAGAGATTGGAAGGCACGATATTATAATTTAACCTAATAACGAGGCCAAGAGGGAGAGCCAGAAAACCGTAGCCTTTTTACTTCAGGAGACAAATTGGCTCATGTTTTCCCCTTACTGGAGGAGTGTGAAATGGTTTTAGGCATCTGCGCCATGATCTTCCACGGTACTGAAACCCACAGCTGACAGTTAGGAGTCAGCTAGCTCAGCGGTTCAAGGGCATGTCCTGAGAGGCATGGTTGCCAGCTCCAAGGTGTCAGGCCTGCACCCAGATGCCATCCAGGGGACTCCGTGCAGGTAGAGGCGCTAAGGCCTCAGAGCTCGGAGGGGTGGGGGCAGAGCTCAGGATCCAGAGTTCCAATTCGGCTGCCTGCTTGAGTGTTTAGCCCTTAGTTTCTTTTTCTTTTGTGCACACATGTGCGCATGCATGCTTCTGTATTTGCAGGTGAGTGTGTGGGTGTGTGTTTGTGCATGCCTGCATGTTGACACCAGAGGACAACCTCGGGCATCATCCTTTAGGCCCACCATCTCTGATGTAAGGTTTCTCAGTGGCCTAGAACTCACCAAGTAGGCTAGCCTGGCTGGCCAGTGAGCCCCAGGGATCCACTTTGTCTCCTTCTCCAGGTCCTGGATTACAAGTGTACATGCACGGGGGGGTGGGGGGTAGAGGACAGCTTTGGGTGTTGCTCCTCAGGTATGCCATCCACCTTTTTAATAAAAGTATTCTATTTGAAAGGGACAGAAAGAGAAAGAGAGAAGCAAAGAGAGAGAATAGGCACACCAGAGCCTCCTGCCACTACAAACGAAGTCCAGATGCATGCACCACTTTGTGCATCTGGCCCTATGTGGATACTGGGGAATTGAACCCAGGTTGTCAGGGTTTGAAAGCAAGTGCCTTTAACCACTGAGCCATCTCTCCAGCCGCACACCGGCTTTTTCACTTGGGTTCTGTGGCTTAAACTCAGGTCCTCGTGTTTATAAATAAGGAGATGCTTTGCTCAGTTTCTTTGTCTGTAAAGCAGAAGCAGTAGCCTTCCTGCCTGCGTGACCCTGGGCAAGTAGGACGTCTCCCTGGTGTCAGTTGTCCCATCTGAAGGTGGTCGTGGTGCAGGCCTGCGCAGGGCCGGCTGTGTGGAAGTGCTCAGTGGAGTGCTCATTCTTATTTCTTAAAATGAGAGGTGGGGGTGGGGTGGCGGGAGAGGGAGGGAGGGAACTGGAGTGCCAGGGCCTCCAGCCACTGCAGTCACACTCCAGACACGTGCGCCTCCCTATTCCAGGTGTCACCTTGTGTGTCTGGCTTACGTGGGTTCTGGGGAGTCAAACTTGGGTCATTTGGCTTTGTAAGCAAGCACCCTAACCACTGAGCAGCCTCTCCAGCCCTCACTCAAGTTTGTTTTTTTGGGAGGGTGGAGGCGTGGAGGCGCACGCCTTTAATAGCAGCACTTGAAGGCAGAGGTAGGAGGATCGCTGTGACACTCAAGTTTTTAACAAGCCTCTTCACTGCTGTCATGGACACTTTTGCTTGGAACTGGAAGAGCGAGAACTGAATCCAGGCCTTCCATTTCCAGGACACTGGCTGATGTGGGGCAGACCTGAGGGCATCCCAGGTTCATCTCTAGAATAGTTTCTCATTAACAGGAGCTGTTGTACGGTGTATGGATTAAGAAAGGGGAAAAACACCCAGAATGTAGTTGATGGGTGGCAGTGCCCATTGTGAAGAAGCCCATTTGGAGAATGCCATCCCCTGGGTGAAAAGGATCTAGTCCTGGTTTATAGCCTTCCTCTCTGTGGCTAGGCAGCTAGTACCTGCAAAATCCTCCCTTTCTGAAGGTTCCAAAGTCAACCCTGACTCTATGAGTAAGCCATGAATCTGCGCGTGGGGATATGTACCTGAAATCAGCACTCGGGAGGCTGAGGCAAGGAGGATCAGGGAGTTGAAGGCCATCCCAGCTCCTCACACCTATCTACACCACAGACGCACAGCCCCAGTGCCTAGTGGGTGATCTTTGGTGCTCCACCAGAGCCTCTCAGCCTGCAGTCAGGGGTTGCTCACTGTTGATCTGGATTCCCGGGGTACACAGAGGCTTGGGACTTGGGCTGGGAAAACAGGACCAGGTGTCAAGTAAGTTGGTGGGGCCCTGCTCTTCCTGGGAGCCTGCAGGGCTGTCCTCAGGGTCTCTCCCGGGAAGCGAGGGGAGAGCTTTGCATACCTTTCATCTGTACCCAGGCTAATGGTGGTTCTTTGTTTTCAGTTGAGAGGGAAAATGTGCAGAAGAGGACTTTTACTCGGTGGATAAACCTACATCTGGAAAAGGCAAGTGGGGTCCTCGGGGCTGGTGTGTGACAGAGTCACCTGTAACTAGGCTGGCTGTTCTGCAGCGTGGGGGGAGGAGGTGCCGCTCTGCCCCGCGTGCTCCTGATGCACTTGAGCATTGGTGCGTGACTTCTCGCTGCTGCTTACGCCTAGTGTTGGGAGCAGAGAGGAAACAAGGCTGTCCTCCTGTGATCACCGGTGCAATTAGGCAAGGGCGATTTCTGTCTTTACAGTAGGAATCCATGTGCGGATGCTGGAAGACAGTCCATGTCAAATAAAACAATCCCCACACTTTCATGGACAGGAGATAGTCACCCTCCACCTCAGACAGGAGCATCCTGACGCTGGGGCTGGTGAGAGCCGTTTGAACTGATTTATGCTACAGCTCTGGACATCTTTTAACAAAGCCAGATTCCCTTGTTAATCACATAACAGTAATAATGCCCGCCCCTCTGATGCACTTGCCCCTGCCTCCGGCAGCCTCCCTAAGTGCAGCCAACACATGTGCCAAGTGCCCTGATTCCTCCGGAATCCAAATTACCCCTGCGGGATCCTTCCTTTCTAGCGGGAGCAAAGTCTTCGCTAACTCTTAACAAAGTGCCAACGCTGGGCATGGTTTCCTACATCTGTAATCTCAACACTCAAGAGGCTCAGAAAAAAAAAAAATCCAAAAAGAAAAGGGAATAAAATCTGAAAAGAGAACAGGCTGAGGCACAAGGATCCGTGTGTTGGAGAGCATCCTGGGCTACATAGAGAGACTTTGTTTCAGAAAGGTACAAGGGGGGAGGAGGCAGCGGCCACCTCACCTCTCCTGCGGTCTGCTCCGCCCTGGGTGTCAGGTATGGACACCACATAGGGTGAGGAAACAGTCACCCGGACATTGCAAAGCCTTCCTGAACTCTCTCTGGCTTCTCCTTGGGGTCCCCTCGCCTCCCCAGTTTGTTTTCTTTCTCACAGTCCTTTAGCCATGTTACTCCGAGTTGCATTGTGCCCATAAGCTGCTGATGTTCATGCCACCCCATGGCAGCTGACCGGCCCGCGACACCCAGAGCAGCTGCCAAGGCGAGGAGGAGTGAGCGGAGAAACAACTTCAGTGAGAGGGAGGGCCCGAGCAGGAAGTGAGGCTGGGCCCCATGACTAAGAACACTCGACATTCCCTTCGTAAGAAACTGACTCATGGGGCTGGGGAGATGGCACAGGTTAAAGGCACCTGCTGCCCACGTTTAATTCCCTGGCACCCAGGCACACATGTAAAAGCCAGATGGACCTGGAAGCTCACGGGCCAGCTAGAATGGTGCACAGACACCAGCAAAATAAGGAGAGACCTTGTCTCTAGAAGAATGTGGAAGGAAAGACCAAATACCCCAAGGCTTCCCTCTGACCTCCACATGCGCACATGCATGCCCCATTCTCTCTCACACACACAGACACACGTCAACAAACAAATGAATAAAAAGCTAATGCAAGCAGGGCGTGGTGGCACATACCTTTACTCCCAGCACTCCGGAGGCTGAGGTAGGAGGATTACTGTGAGTTTGAGGCCAGCCTGAGTCTATGTAGTGAATTCCAGGTCAGCCTGGGCTGGAGTGAGATTGTACCTGAAGAAAAAGAAAATATTAAAAAAAAATTTTTTTTAAGTTTATAAAAAAGGGCTGGAAGGATGGTTTAGCACTTAAGGTGCTTGCCTGCAAAGCCAAAGGACCCAGGTTCAATTCCCCAGGAGCCACGTAAGCCAGATATACAAGGAGGCACATGCATCTGGAATTCATTTGCAGTGGCTAGAGGCCCTGGCACATCTATTCTCACTCTGTCTATCTCCTCTCTTTCACTCTGCTTGCAAATAAATAAATAAACTAAATTAAAAAGCTAATGCATGTTACCATAGTCATTTCTTCCTCCTTATGTGCCGCTCTGGCTCTCCAGGTCCTCCCAGCCCATCTCTTTTGGAAACCGGCCATAACCCCCCCCCCCCATGGGACTTCAGGCTCTCCTCTCCTCTGAGGAAGTACAGCAGTACCTTGTTAATTAACCTGGGGAAACCATGGAAATGACTAGCAAGCAGAGAAAGTAAATACAGCTTTCAGGAAGTGAAGGTCTTACCGGCAATTCTCCTTCACGTGGCCCGGTTTTGCACTAAAATATTTCCCTAGCATGCACACGGCCCATCTGACCTCTGTCCCTCCTGCAGAACGGGCGACATGGTGATGTCATGTTACCTTTTAGCATGCTCACCTACTACAAATCGCACATGAAGCATTATCAATCCTTTGTCAGTTGTTGTGACTTTTGGCACATTTTTCGCGTTGTGTAAAAAGTGAAACATTTTGAAAGGGTTGGGGAGGAAATCCAGTCCCCAGCCCTGAGCTCAGTGAACTCCTAAATCAATGCCTGATGCCTGTTGCGGCTGGGAATTCCTAGCAGGGGACGGAGGAGATGCGTGTGGGGATGGCTGGGAATTCCTAGCGGGGGACCGACCGAAAAGAGTCTTTGGGATGTTTCCTTCTTTTCTTCTCCTTTTGATTAAAAAAATAAACAAACCCAGGAAAGAACACCTAGACATACAGCACTCACCCACCACCCAATGTGAACCTCTGTTAGCAAGAATTTTCTCCTCAGCCAGTCCACCTCTTGCCTCCTTTTTGGGGCAGGTAGGCAGCGCCCACTCTGAGGATAAATCAGACAGCACCTGAAACTGATGCATAATAAACAGGGCAAAATTAACAGCAGAGTTTCCAGCCCTGAGACTTTCAAGATCAACCTTTCGTATGGAGGAAACCCGGGAACTCCTTGGTGAATTGGGCTTAACTGTAATTTGAAAGCTGTCAGGAATATTTACTGAGTCTCTGGCTTCTGGAAAAATTCCCTAATTTACCAGAGGAGTTAGATCATGCAGAAAGCCCTGGAGGTGCTGCTGGTCTGGCCTTACCGTCTCCTGAAGCTTGGGGGACTGGGCCTGCGAGGGTTTGGGCTGGAGCTGTTTCGGTCTCCGAGCCTGCCCCCCGCCACCGTCCTACTCTGGATCCTGGCCAAGACCATGTTTGATACCCTACAGAGGCCCTTACAGGAACTGCCGATGGAAATTAGTCTTCAAGTTTAACTCCAAAGTCAGCCAGGCTGGTAACTGGGACTTTTGTTAGCCCATTTATCAGGGGTGTTTAGTTCAGATCTCTTGTTTTTATACCTCACATGAAAAAGAATAACATTTCTCTAAGAGTCTGTAATCTGATGCTGACGTGGAATGTGCTCAAGGCTGCAGGGTCTGACTGCAAAGAAAATAAGTTGCTTTTGGTTCAAAATCACTGCTGCCCTTGAGGCAAAGCCCTTTTCGGTGCACCTGGAGGTGGAATCTCCTCTTATTTTGACTAACTGGGGGTGCTGGGGCTCATATAAAGAATAAGGAAATGCCACTTTCCTTTATAAAAAAGGGAAACACAGCCCCGCCAAGGCTGCCACAGAAGGAAAGAGGCTTTCCCAGAGAAGGTGGTAGCCACGCTTGCACTGCATTTCCAGAAAGTCCTTCAGCCCTGGGTCTGAAGCACTACATCCGGCCCCTGTCCCCCATCTCCCTGAGGGCTAAAGAGCCTCCAGGGTCACTAACTGGCCAAGCCCCGGTGCCTGAAAGGGGAAGAGGAGTTCCTGCCCCCCAGGGGTCCTTTAGCACACCTGCAGCCTAGAGTTCTGCTGCAGTACTCCAGCAGGGCCGCGATGCCGTCCAGCTTGGTCAGTGCACGGAGCCTCAGGAGGCTGCGCATACGGAGACCCCCAACAGGATTGGAGACAGGATGCTAGCTGACAAATACCCAGGCTGAGGCTCATACCAAGGCAGCATAGCTCTAGGTTCACTCAACGGGACTTTACCCAATACCTACTGGATGATTTTGAGCCTCAGTTTCCCCAAAACTGAAGGGCTTGTACTGGGTTATTTTCTGTCAGCCCTAATAGAATTAGTTGTATTATCTGGGAGGATTGCCCAAGCATGCGATCTCTTTTCCTTTTTTTTAAAAAAAAATTATTTATTTATTTGAGAGAGGGGGGAGAGAGGGAATGAGTAGGCATGCCAGAGCCTCCAGCTACTGCAGACAAACTCCAGACGCATGCACCACCTTGTGCATCTGGCTTATGTGGGTCCTGGAGAATTGAACCTGGGTCCTTTGGCTTTGCAGGCACTCTTTTCCTTTTTAAACAGAAACCTGTATGTGACCCGATTTGAGGTCTGAGCTCTCAGGCTAGGAGGGTCACCAAGGCCGTTTATTCTATCAGCCCTTGTTGCTGAGTTCTCCTGCCAAGTTGCCTTGTATCCGCTGGCCAGGGGTCCCCTCCAACACCATAGGTTCCTAGCTCCTCAGGGGGTCTTTCTACCTGCAGATAGAGCTGGGGCGCTGCAGGTTCTCTCTTGAGCCCAAACTACATCTCAGAAATAGTTCTGTGAATTACATCGATGGCTAACTGGTTTCTTCCTGTCCTCCTGGTCCATAGTGCAACCCACCGCTAGAAGTTACAGACCTGTTCGTTGATATCCAAGATGGCAAGATCCTAATGGCTTTGTTAGAAGTCCTGTCTGGGCGCAGTCTGGTATGTATATCGCAGAAAGGTCGGGGAGAAGTAAGGGACACACCGCTGAAGGTTTCTTTTCTGTGTGGACATCAGTTTTCAGTCTCTATGAAGAAATACCTGGAGCAGACACAAGGAGGAAAAGTGCCTTTGGGGTCGCAGTTTCAGTGCATGGTCGCTTTGCCCCGTTGCTTTGGGCCCTGAGAAAAGGCAACGTAACACAGCAGGACCACTGGATAGGGACCTCGCGCCTCACGGCAGCAAAAAGAAAGAGAGGAAGGAGTCCTGGTAGCCTTTCTAGGGGCACTGCCCCAATGACCCAGCTCGTGAAGCTTCCGCCATCTGCCAGCAGCGCTGCAGGCTGGTCAGCAAGCCTTTGATAGATGGGCCATTCCGACCACTCAGGTGTAGATGGCTTTATATCATTCTACACGCGCACACATCATTTACGTCCTCATCCAGTGGACGTAGATCCTGCAGGAGGAAATGTTGAAAGGTGACATTATCACTAAGGGTGGTAAAAACATGTACAACCAAGCATGCAAATATAGCAGGGCATGATGGTGAAAACCTTAGTCCCAGCACTCGTGAGGCAGAGGGAGGAGGATTGCCGTTATTTCGAGGCCACCCTGAGACTACATTGTCAATTCCAGGTCAGCCTGGGCTAGAGTGAGACCCTACCTCAAAAACAAACAAACAAACAAAAGCAAGTATAGGGCTGGAGGGCTTAATGGTTAAGGTGCTTGCCTGTGAAGACTAAGGACCCAGATTTGATTTCCAGTACCCACATAAGCCAGATGCACACGGCGGTGCATGCATCGAGTTCGTTTGTAGTGGCTGGAAGCCCTGGCACTCCCAATTCTCCTCTCTCTCATAGGAAAAAAAAAATTAAAAACTAAATGCAAGTATAGAGGGCTAAAGAGATGGCTCAGCAGTTAAGGCACTTGCCTACAAAGCCCAAGGCCCCAGGTTTCATTCCCCAGTACCCATGCAAAGCCAGATGCACAAGATGCTGCATGCTTCTGGAGCTTGTTTGCCCTGGCATGCCTATTCTCTCTCTCTCTCTCTCTCTCTCTCTCTCTCTCTCTCTGTCTGCCTCTCTCCCTCATAAAAAATAAATAAATAAATACTTTTATAAGCATGCAAATATAAGGCCATAGAAATAGTCAAACGATTAAAGGCACTTGCCTACAAAGCCTGATGGCTCAGGTTTGATTCCCTGCGAAACACATAAAGCCAGATGCCCACAGCGGCCCATGTGTCTGGAATTTGTTTGCAGTGACAAGAAGCCCTGACACATCCATTGTCTCTCTCTCTCTCTTCAAATAAATAAATAATTCTTTTAATGCAAGCATAGTGGCGGGGCGTGGTGGCACACACCTTTAATCCCCCACTGTGGAGGCAGAGATGGGATCGCTGTGAGTTCAAAGCCACCCTCAATACTACATAGTGAATTCCAGGTCAGCCTGGGCTAGAGTGAGACCCTGCCTTAAGACAAAAAAAAAAATAAATAAATAAAAACAAGAAAAAGGAAAAGCACTCCACTTCTGTTCTCCAGTTAGGGCGGCTGGGATCTATATCGCAACCCGTAGCCCTCCCCACCTGGGCTTTCCCACTGCTTATATGGGAAATGACCCCAAGTGCCCTTGGAGGCAGTGAGCTGTGCAAAGCCAGGCGAGGAGTTCTTAGCAGATCGCAGAGTGAGCAGTAGCTTAGCCCCCCAAAGCTGCTGAGGTGACGTGCTCTGGCCCCTTCTTCTGTGCTCCCACAATCACAGGCTCCCATTTGGTTGCCAGGGCACCAGGCAGCAGTCTTCATAGCCTTGGCCTTGAACCTGCAACCCAGCCAAGAATCGACCTCTACTCCCGTTCACTGGGCAGCTTCCTCCTGGGGAACTGACAGGTGTGCTCCCAGAGAACAGCGACAGGCTGACAGTGACACACAGCTTCAGTTGACTCTCTGGTACCCAGTGGCAAAACTTATGCTGCCAACATTTTAGCCACCCCGTTCCTCCTCCCCCCCCCCCCCCGGCCCTGTCTTTCTCTCAAACTATCTGCAAAGCACTTGGCCAAAAAGCAACAGCATCTACTGCCACCGGGGACGCCTGAGCCGGTGATTTAGCAGCTGAGTGGTGAAGCGAGCCCTTGCTGTGCTATTGAGGGGTGGGGTCAGTGTGGTTAGGAAAGCCTGTTACCACACTCCCTGGAGATGGGGGTCTGACTAGCCAGGAGCTGAGTGGAAGAGAAAACTGGACCCATCTGCCCCAGGTGGCGCTTCCCGTATTGGCCAGCTCTAGGGAGTCAAGTCCCAGGCACTGTAAACAAGCCACGCTGGTGTTCGGCGACCTGTCCTGAGAGGTGGGAGTGTGTGTCATCAGGTGGGTGTAAGCCACAGCCCCTAACTTCCTTCAAAACTATGTGCGGAAAAAGGTAGAGAGAGGAGCTGGGAAGATGGCTTAGCAGTCCAGGGTGCTTGTTTGCAAAACCTGATGGCCCCACTACATAAAGCCAGATGCACAAAGTGGTCGCAGGCATCTGGAGTTTTGTTTGCAGTGGCAGGAGGTCCTGGCACACCCGTGCTCTCCCACTCTTTCTCTCTCTATCAAATAGATAAAAATATTCTTTAAAAAAATACCAGACAAAAAAAGAAAGAAAAAATAAAGGGAAAGCACCGCAAAACGCTGGCGCAGCTTAGCTCGGTGGCCCGGCCCGGCTCAGAGCGCCTGCCTCCCGCTGTGTTTTTCAGCTGCAGGAGTACAAATCCTCATCGCATCGGATTTTCCGCCTGAACAACATAGCAAAAGCACTGAAGTTTCTGGAAGATAGCAACGTAAGTGTTTGAAGTCAGTCTTCCTTGTCCTGGGATGAAAGGGCAGGATTAACTGGACACTCGGTGATGGTCACAGGGAGAGGTGTGTATTTTGCCAGGCTATGGCAAGCTCAGGGTGAAACCACTCAAAGAGACCACCATTTTGGAGTCGAGCCCCAATGCTATGTCTATCTAGCCGATTTCCATGGGCTTTAGAACCCCAAGGGTGGCCGGCTGGTTCTTAGATTGTTGGTATTTGTGGACCTTTACTCTTTCCGCGCGTTCTAGTAAAAGTTGAGTGTAATGTTCTCTGGGGACATAGGATATGAGAGGAAGGAGGGAGGGAGGCAAGGAGACTCCATGCCCCAGGGAGAAATGGCTGCACGATCACTTCTTTGATAGGAAGTCCTGCCCTTGGGCCTGTTTCCTGTCCTTTATGAACAGGAAGAGGAGGAACCTGGGAAGAGAAGGGGTCCAGGAATGGTGAGATCTCCAAACTGCCCTTGCATGAGGTTTCTTACAGTCACTGCTCCTGAACTTGTCTGGCTTGGATAGCAAAACTTGACCCTGAAGGGTCAGTCCTTTGAGGTTCTTCACAGTAAGAGAGAGGCAGACCTGGACTGCTTTCAGCAGAAGAGGAATTGGTTGAAGGATGCCCAGTAGCTTGTAGAGGGACCTAGAGAATCAAAGATGAACTCTGGGTCTGGAACAGTGGCTTAGCAGTTAAAGTGCTTGCCTTTGAAGACTAAGGACCCAGGTTGGACTTTCCCGATCCCACATAAGCCAGATACACAAAGGTGAGGCAAGTGCAATGTCTCACATGCCCACTAGGTGGCAGAAGTGTCTGGAGTTCAGTCGCAGTGGCTAAGGCCCTATCATGCCAATCCCCCTCTCAAATATAAAAAAATAATAAATATTCTTTTAAAAAGATAAACCCAGGCTGGAGGGATAGCTCAGTGGTTAAGCACTTGCCTGTGAAGTCTAAGGACTCCAGTTCAAGGCTCGATTCCCCAGGAGGGGGCACACACTTCTGGAGTTTGTTTGCAGTGGCTGGAGGCCCTGGCATGCCCATTTCTCTCTCTCTCTCTCTCTCTCTCTCTCTCTCTCTCTGCCTTCTTGTCTGTCACTCTCAAATAAATAAATAAAAATAAACAAACAAAAAAATTAAAAAGATAAACTCTGGGGAGGCCAGGAGCCTCGCTTTTCACAGGGCTGCTGGAGAGCCTGGGGCAGCCATGGCTCTACAGCCCTGCCCTGCGACTTCCAAAGGAGCTCATCACGAGTTGTCATCCTGGGCTGGATGAGGTGGTCGCCAAGCCTGGGTCTGAGCCACGTCCCCCGTGCAAGGGGCGTGGCTCGGGAGCGCCCTTGCTTCTGTAGCAGTGCGCTCTGTCTCCCAAGAGCCACGTGGTGGAGACTGCGCGGACACCGGCGGCTCAGGTGGAGGAGGCCAGAAGCCCATCAACGGACAGATGGATCCATGCTGGAGACTGCTGTTCAGTTGTGGGAAAGACCAGCACTGGTGTGTACAATAGCACGGGACCGTGGACACTGCTGAGTGACAGCGGCGGGCATGAAAACTGCTTACCACGTGCTTCCACGCTCGCGGAAGGCCCCGGGGAGTCTCGGGAGAGGAAGTGGATGAGCGCTAGTCTGGGGGCTGGAAGGAGGCGGAAGGATACACGATGATAGCGAGAGGGTGCAGGGCTTCTCCTTGAGGAGGTGAAAATGGTCTAAAATTGACGACAGTGATGCTTAAACATGTCTGTGACTAAACTAAAAGCCACTGAATTGTACACTCCAAGTGGACAAATCGAGCAGAATGTTTGTGATGTCTCAATGAAGTGATTACAAAAGCAAGCTTATCCCAGATTCATTCACAAGTTCCCTTTCTGTGGGGTCGGTTACGCTGTCAGCTGTCACTTGAGCCGGGACCGCCTGGTCCTGGTGTGACTGCGTTAGCACCAATGCCAGTCTCCCCACTCACGTCCAGGAGCCATGGGGAAATTGTGCACTTCTCTAAGTAGAAGGGACAGAAACAAAACCCGCCTTGGGACGCTGCTGAGGACACAGTGTGGCCGCTCTGGCCAAGTGCCCAAGTGCCACGTAGAGTGAGGGCATCGTTAGCGCCCACTCTTACTGCCTGCCCTACTGGATCGACTGAACTTACACACAGTTTGACCACCTGTGTCCCCGATAACTCAGTCATCCTTGGGTTGCCCTTGCTGCTGCCTGCCCACGTGGATGTGTGTGACCTGATGCGGGCAAACACTCTGCCCATTTTGTCACAGTCACCCGGGGCACATGGTAGGCTTCCTCTGACAGCCCTGCAGATTACGTTTACTGAGTGTCTTCAGGGTCATGGGGTGTGCAGTGGACGCGCAGCTGTGTAAGGCACACGTGAACCTTCAAGACGCTCAGGGTCCGGAGCAGGAGCACGCAGGTGGACAGCGGGCTTGCAGAGCCGTGACTCCCGCAGAGGCGAGGAGCACAGCTGGGGAGGCTGTTTTCAGTGGGGGACAAGTCCGTGTGCACATTGTGGTGCCATGGAAGAGGCTGAGAAGGCCTGACCCACTGGGCCCACCTAAGGGCCTTTCCCAGCAGTAACTGTCCTAAAGGTACAGTAGGCCATTGAAGGCCCTGCCCCTTTCCCTTTTCTTTTTCAAGAAATATCCCGAATGTGGGTGCACATTCGCCCCATGTCCTAGCTGGGTAGGACAAGCGAGTGGCCCCTGAGACGACAAGTCCAAGTAAGGGAGATGGGGAAGCTGGCCTTTCAGAGGCAAGCTCTCTATTCCATTCCTAAACCCACAAAGTACTCAAACAACCTCATTGGCTTCTTCCTGTCACACTGCCCTAGCTCCAAAAGGGACAGGTCTTGAGCCTCTGCTGAGCCACCACAGTGCCCAGCCCTGCTGTCCTGGGGTGCCGGGACCAGCTCGCGTGTACCCTTCTCCCCACACTGTGGCCCACAGAGACAGGCTGCACTCTCAGGACCAGCTGAGACCTCCAGCGAGTAACTCAGCCTGAGCCTTGGCTCTGTCGCCTTTGAAACGGATCCACTGAGTAGTGAAGGGGCTAGCCCAGGAAGCTGTTGTCTCGGGTGCACCCGAGTCACCACGTAACCAAGCTGGCCCATTAGTGTTCCGTGTGGCGGAACCAGTGCAGTAAGGGACCCGAGGGCAGGACACTGTTCTTGAAGCTCTAGACTGAAAATGACACTACATTGGCTGTCACTGAAGATGGATGTGTCCGGGGTTGTCTGCCCATCACTGAAGATGGATGTGTACAGGATTGTCTGTCTCCCACTAAAGATGTGACACTCAGGACAAAATCTTTGCTATACCTTTCCTTGGGGCCTTGAATTTACCACAGTCAGCACTTTCCCTTGACCTCAGGAAGTGCTTCGATCTTCTAATGAGCTTTTCAAGAGCCAGCTTCTCTCTTCCCCCACTCTGTGGAAGAGACCCCATTACAGTCATGGTGTCCCCTACAAGGCAGCTCTGTCACTTTTTCTGGGACCTCAGCTCCCTGGAGATGCCTTCCTCTGGGAAGAAGCGAAGATGAGGATGACCAAGTCCCGTAACTATCTGCAGCCCCTCGGACTGGAATGTTCTATAAGCTGTGTACCAGAGGGAGCTGTCAGGCAGGGCTTGGGGAGGGGGCAGGAAGGTCTCAAAAGTGATTCCTCATGTGGGGTGAGTGCTCGCGAGGAACAAGATTGGACCTGAGTTTGATGGGCTGTGTTACTCACAGTAGTGACGACTTCCTTCCTGGCTTCTAGTCTGCCAACGATGAGCACGTGTTGTCTGAATCACGTTCTTGGCATTGACCACGAAAAGCTGTCAACTAAGGAGCGGGGACGTCACCCTTGATTAGGGTACCCCAGCCTTAACTGGTGTTGTCAGAGCCCCCGACAAACTGATAGGATCAGAGACCCAAGTCAAGTGATCTAAACAGCTGTGATGGAGAGGGAGCAAGGAAAGTGGAGAAGCAAGAAACATTGCTGAGGAAACGCTCTCTTAAGTTTGCCCTTCCCAAGGGTCCCGGGATGGATCTTGCGGTGAGGGTTTCACAGGTTGTCCTGATTAGCTCGTGTCTCCTCTCTTCCTCTGAAGACTGCTTGTGTGCATTTGTGAAGTGTCCTTCAAGCAAGGAGAAGAGGAAAATGGGACAGAGACCCAGGAGCCTCCCCAGGCTCATTTACTGTTTGGCCCAGGGAGATTGACAGAGGGCTGAGCCACAAATTTAGACACTGCTGCAGAGTGAAATGACAGCTCTTGACCCTGAGCCTGCACTTGAACCCTGCACCCGTTCAAATGCGGACTGTAGGTACAGGGGCGTTCACTAACTTGATCCCTGGGGATGTGGGCGACACTGGTCCTAGGGACCACACATGGCCTCAGGTATTCACCGAGAGTGTCCTCCTGTGGTCAGGCACAGGTGAGCCAAAGAGAGGCTTCTCCCATGGGCACCTTGTAGTTCACTGGCAGGACAGTCTGTATTAGCGCCACTGGGGCTCTTTCTAACTGGCAGTGGGCTGACGTGCCTGGTCCATGATGGTCTGTGTCAGTCAAGTGTGAGCTAGATCTGGAAGTTTGTTGGTGTTCCTGTGCTACCCAGAGAGACCTTCCATACCGTCGTTTCCCCCTTGTATGTGTATGCGTGTGTGGTGTTCGTGTGTGTGCATGCATCTTTGCGTGGGAGCATTTGTACAGGCCAGAGGTTGATATCAGATGTCTTCCTCACTTGCTTTCCACCTTATTTACCCAGGGTCTGTCACCGAACCCAGGGCTCCCTGACTCAGCTTGTCTAGCTAGCCAGCTTGCCCTCCAGATCCCGGGTCTCCCCGTGCCCGGCACTGGGTTGACAGGAGGGATGGCCACACAGCTGCCTGACATTTATGTGGGTGCATAGAATTCCAGTCTTCATGCTTGTGTGACAGACGCTTTACCCACTGAGCTGTCTCCCCAGTCCTCACTCTCCCCTCTTCCCCTGTAAGCTGTGTAACGCTGGACACGTTGTTTCTCACTGTCCAAATGCCATGGTAACGCACAGGGATGAGGGTCGTATCTATGATAGGTTTGCAGTGAGGGTGAACTGGGTCAGTGCTTGTCAGAGGTCACTGTTGTGTTCCCACATGGTAAGGACTGTGGAGGTGGTTATTACACTTCTGCATGCTGGGTGTCCCTTGGGCAGTGGCAGGTGACGCAGGCAGAACAGCCTCACCAGGCTCCCAAGGGCAGCACAGGTGGCGGCCCAGCACCCCGCTGCACTCATCAGCTGCTCCTCTCCAGGTGAAGCTGGTCAGCATCGACGCAGCGGAGATAGCGGACGGCAACCCCTCCCTGGTCCTCGGGCTGATCTGGAACATCATCCTCTTCTTCCAGGTAAACCCTTCCTTCCTCTGAAGCATGTGGTGGCAATCCTGAGTCCATGTGCCCCACAGACATGTGTCCACATGGGGGACACGTGAGACTCAGCTCCGTGGATTCAGAGTTTTCCATGAACGAGACCCAGGAAGGGGAAGGCTGATGGTCATCGCTTTGTGACCATCTGTTGCAGTCACCTTCTCGTTGCTGGGACAAACACACCCACAACCAAAGCAGGCCTCATTTCATTCTTCAGTCTTGAAGGGGTGCTTTGTCGTGATGGAGAGCAGGGGCTGGGTGTCACATCTTTCCACAGAAGCTGGGAACTAACAAACAGCAAGGGTGAGCTGGCTAGTCAACACCCAGGAGGGCTTGACTGGTAAACCTCAAGATCCACCCCCAGTGACCCACCTCCTCTGACAAGCCTCCACCTCCCAGAGGCTCCCCCAGCTGGGAGACTGAATATGAAGCTTAATCACAAACATGCGAGGCCATGGCGGACAATTTACATTCAAACTACCACACTGTCCTCCGAGTGAAGATCCACACCAGGGAAGATCTTTGGAGCTCTTGGCTCAAGCCTTGTGTTCCTAAGAGGCAAACACACACACACACAGTTTGGAGTGTTGAACTGACCCTCATTTTGCACATCTGTGAAATGGATCAGTGGTCATAAGGTGTGAGCAGTGAGAAGAGCCTTGTGTGAGCACCCTGTCCCCATGTAGTGCTTTCACAGGGCTCAGTCAATGGCTCTGTTACCAAGCTGCCTGGGAGATACTGGAGGCATCTGGAACTGTGTTGCATGCTTACAGATCCAGACCTTCATTCGCTTATTTAGTAAGTGTCTGGTGCATTTCTTAGTGTAGCAGCAGCTAGACAGACAGGACCCTGTCCTCTCGAGAGATCACAAACAGGTCAGTCCCACGTTACAGAACCCAAGGGTGCAGGTCACAGTTGCAGTGTGAACAGGGTGTTTTCAGAGTTCCTGTCAGGGTCAGCTACCTCAGCTGGGTGAATCAAAGTGAGGAAAAGGCACTGGAAGAAGTGACCAGAGCTAGGTTTTGAAGGGCGAATAGGAGTGTGCCTAGAGCAAGAATGGTGTTAAATATTAAATACAGCCATTGAATCTGTCACTGGGTCTGGGGCAAGTCCTGGGGTTCCGCATTCCTCACATATGTCCCCATGGGAGAATTTCCATGCGGGAGGAAAGGGACAGCCAGCAGGACCAGAGTGACCGGGTGCAGCACAGCTTGATGCAGCCTGAAAGTGCCAGCCAGTGAGGGGAGTGGGGCATAGGGAGTTGGGTCAGGAAGGAGGGCGCAGTCCCGTGCCAGCAAGCGGGGCTTCCTTTCCCTCGCCAGAGAACTGAGCCCTTCAGCCAGGGGGATGTGGCTCTGATACAGGAGTCTGGAGTGTCTTTGAGTGTGTTTGGGCTTTTAAGTCAGGAGTTGGGGTGCTGGATGCTCATGGTCACCCAAAACTTCCAGTGAGTCGGTGGCCTTCCAGGTTCTTGTCTTGTGAATTTGACAAATGAAGTCCATGGGCCAGAGAGGGAGCCATTTAGGCAGGTTTTGTTATAGAACTTGAGAGAAGGAAAGAAGGCGGTCTGCCTGTATCAGAGGAGGGATCTCCAGAAACAGGACACCGTTCCGCAAGATTTATTTTAGGAAAGGAAACAAAGGAGAAAGACCCTGAGACGGGAGGGTTTCTAAGCGGGGGATCTTCATGGCGGCTTGGTTTCTTATGGAAACAAGGCTTGTAAGGATGGGGAGTGATCTGGTGAGTGTAGGTGCCATGCCAGGTCCTAGTGACATCTTTACGTCTGGGGAATTTCTTTAGTGGACAAGAGACAAGAGAAAACCAGATCCCCCTCTTACAGGCTCAAGGGCATTTCCAACTTTTAGCCAAGACAATGAAGTGTTCCCTTTCGGGGCCCTGCCACCCTAAACTACCTCTCCAGTTCCCGCCTCCTGTTCTTCATCAGCCGCTGGCCACAGGGGTCTGCTTGCAGGGAGGCCCTGACTGTCACGGTGTCTGCTGTGCCCTGTTCCCTCCAGATTAAGGAGCTCACGGGCAACCTCAGCAGAGGCTCCCCATCCTCCAGCCTGTCACCTGGCTCCGGGGGCACAGACTCCGACTCCTCCTACCCCCCGACCCCCACCACCGAGAGGAGCACAGCGATATCTGTGAAAGACCAGAGGAAGGCCATCAAGACCCTGCTGGCATGGGTGCAGAGGAAGACGAGGAAGTAAGCCACAGCCACGCCGCAGGCTGTCCCCAGACTGTCCCCAAGCCCAGGGAGGAGGGTGCCTGGCCTTGGGTGGGCAAGGGAGGGCAGATTTTATCCTTTAAAGCACCAGGGGTCTGTGTGTCCCCTGTTTTATGGGGACAGAATACGGACTTGACATGGGGCACTTTTCTGTTTTGTTCTGTTTTTTTGAAATTATTTATTTATTTTTAAGCAGAGAGAGAAAGAAAGAGGGAGAGAGAGAATGGGCACACCAGGGCCTCTAGTCACTGCAAACGAACTCCAAGTGTACACGCCACTCTGTGCATCTGGCTTTACGTGTGTTCTTGGGAATCGAACTTGGGTCGTTAGGCTTTGTGAGCAAGTGCTTTAACCACTGAGCAATCTCTCCAGCCCCACTTTTCTGTTTTCTCACACGCAGAGTAAGTGTCCCGCAGAGTTTGGTTTGCAGAAAGCAATTGAGGATTTGAGTAGAAGACAGGGGGACCTCTTTCGTGTCACCTCCCCAAACAGGCCGTCTCTTAGATGCTGGAAGACAGGGGGACCTCTTTCGTGTCACCTCCCCAAACAGGCCGTCTCTTAGATGCTGGAAGACAGGGGGACCTCTTTCATGTCACCTCCCCAAACAGGCCGTCTCTTAGATTCTAGAAGACAGGGGGACCTCTTTCATGTCACCTCCCCAAACAGGCCGTCTCTTAGATGCTAGAAGACAGGGGGACCTCTTTCGTGTCACCTCCCCAAACAGGCCGTCTCTTAGATGCTGGAAGACAGGGGGACCTCTTTCGTGTCACCTCCCCAAACAGGCCGTCTCTTAGATGCTGGAAGACAGGGGGACCTCTTTCGTGTCACCTCCCCAAACAGGCCGTCTCTTAGATTCTAGAAGACAGGGGGACCTCTTTCGTGTCACCTCCCCAAACAGGCCGTCTCTTAGATGCTAGAAGACAGGGGGACCTCTTTCATGTCACCTCCCCAAACAGGCCGTCTCTTAGATTCTAGAAGACAGGGGGACCTCTTTCGTGTCACCTCCCCAAACAGGCCGTCTCTTAGATGCTAGGAAGATACGGGTTTATTGGTGAGCCTCAGAAGGTCCTTCAAAATCTGCAACTACTAAAAAGTAATAGTTCTGGAGAGATGGCTCAGCAGCTAGAAGCACTTCTGACAGCCCAGGTTTGATTTCCTAGTACCCACATAAAGCCAGATGCACGAAATGGCATGTGCATCTGGATGTTGTAGTGGCAGAAGGTCCTGGCATGCCCAAACTCACTCTTTCTGTGTGTTTCTCTCTTTCTGACAAATAAATAAAAATATTTTAAAATATTCTATTTATTTGGGGGAAATGGGCATGCCAGGGCCTCCAGCCACTGCAAACGAACCCCAGACGCATGTACCACCTTGTATCTGGCTTACATGGATCCTGAGGAATTGAACTGAGGTCCTTTGGCTTTGTAGGCAAATGCCTTAAGCACTAAACCATCTCTCCAGCCCAATAAAAATATTTTTATAAGAAGTAATAATGAAAGCTACACATACTTGTCTGGCTTGGCCTTCTCCAGATTGGGACAAGTGAATTCTGAGCCAAGTCCAGGCCCCTGGCCCCTTGGCAGCCCTGTGCCAACACCTGAGGGGTTTGATTAATCTTGTGTCAGCCCCTTGGCCCTAAGCAGGGGCATCACAGGCCTCTGCAGAGGAAGACATGCCCACTAGGGGCCATCCCAGCTCCTCTGTGTTCAACCTGGTGAATGGCTTAGCTCTCTAAGCCTCCCCTACAACATGGTGACATCATTTGCTGCCTTCCAGGATAGCGACGACAAAATGAAATAAAATCCATGAGAGCAGCTTGCCCCACGCCAGCTCCTGACAGACACTTAATAAGTTTCTGTTCCCGCCTCCCCAGTGTCTGGGAAGAAGAGATGGAAAAGAGGCTGGACCTCGGCAGTTTGCCGGAGGGGTGAAGTTGAAAGATTAGAATGGGTTTCTGTGCAAACATGAAATGTTCAGGAATAAATTAACTCAAAGAGAGTGCATGGCCAGGGGCCCAAGTTGGGGGATGGTATGGCTGTGAAGGAAAGGAGGCAAAGGGGAGGATGGGACCTCTCTGCGTCCATTTATGGGGGTGGTCACGTGACTGCTTGGACCGGGATTCATGACCGCTGGTGACTTTGGCTTGGTTCATGACTGAACCAAGAGTCTCAGGAAGCCGTGCTAGAGATGGTTGGTATCCTGGCTTTGAGCATGTCCTCAGATGGACAAGGGTCTCCAGGAACTATGTATCTGGGGTTTTGCAACCTTCTGGGAATCTGAAATGATTTCTGAATTAGAAGACACTTGGTTTTGTTTTACTCTAAGGTCCACAATAAGAAATTGGTGCTGTTGGGCTGGGAAGATGCTCGGTGGGTAACATGCTTGTTGCACAAGCCGGATGACCTGAGTTCAGATCCCTGGTCCCCATGTAAAAATGCCAGTTTGGCAGGTGCTCCTGTCCTCTCAGTACTGGGGAGATGGAGACAGGGGGATCCCTGAGGCTGGCTGGCTGGTGAGCTCCTAGTCAATGGTAGACTCAAAATAAATTGGTGGAGGGGCTAGAGAGATGGCTTAGTGGTTAAGGCAGTTTGCTGTGAAACCAAAGTACCTAGGTTCAGTTCCCCAGGACCCACCTAAGCCAGATGCACAGGGTGGCGCATGCATCTGGAGTTTGTTTGCAGTGGCTGAGGGCCCTGGCACCCATTCTCTCTCTCTGTCTCTCTCTTCAGTCTCTTTCTCTCTCTCTCTCAAATAAGTAAAATAAATAAATAATTTTTTTTAATTTGGTGGAGAGTGATTGAGGAAGACACCTGACATTGACCTACATGGGCATATACACATGTGCACTCGCACACACAGGAACAGGCACACACATGTATGGAAGGAGAAGTGGAAGGAGAGAGGGAGGCAGGGAAGAGGGAAAGGAGGGAATGAGTGAACAAAGTTGGCGCTGTCCTAACGGATGATCCTGACAGGAATCATTGTTGGTACATTTCTTACTGCTTATTCCTCATTCTTATGTTTAATATTTTGCTCATTTATTGATTTGCAAGCAGAGAGAATGAGAGAAAATGAATGGGTGCACCAGGGCCTGTATCCAAGGCAAATTCACTTCAGATACGTATGCCACTTTGTGCACCTGTCTGGCTTTTTATGTGGGTACTGGGGGATCAAACCCAGGTCATTAGGCTACAAAGGCAAGCACCTTAACCACTGAGCCATCTCTCCAGCCCTATTTGCTCATTCTTTTCTTTAAAAAAAAAATTTTATTTATTTATTTGAGAGACAGAATGAGGCAGAGAGAGAGAGAGAAGGAGGGAGAGAATGAGCGTGCCAGGGCCTCCAGCCACTGCAAAGGAACTCCAGATGCATGTGCCCCCTTGTGCATCTGGCTTACGTGGGTCTTGGGGAATCGAACCGGGATCCTTTGGTTTTGCAGGCAAACACCTTAACTGCTAAGCCGTCTCCCCAGCCCCCCCTCATTCTTAAAGGAGGAATTTGATTTGTGTTTATAATGCTGTAGTGAGGGGCTTCCATGTGCCCCCCACCTGGCACACCAGGTTGACCACAAGACATGGAGGAAAAACCTCGCCCTTCCCCATAACACCAGGCCCCCAGATTGCTCTGTAATAATCCCTACTTTGTAGCTGAAGGATTGTAGGGCTTGGAGAGGGTATGTGACAGGCCCAAGGCCACAAAGCCAGATGTATAGGGGGGCAGCTGGGGTAGGAACTTGAGTCTTCCTGGCACACCCCAAGCACTCCATTTTCAATATCTCGGCTGACACAAGCAGTGCGCATAGGAGCTCTTTTATGTACTTGGAGACTTGGGAGTGCAGGCTCCCGTGTTGTCTCTCCTGCATCGCACACACACACCTCTTGCTCCGCTGTGTGGAAAGGAAGTGCGACTGCTCTGTCCGGGGTGTCTGCCTGGCGAGGTGGCCGTCTGCAGCCCCTCTGAGGCTGCAGTGTGCTCACCTTCTCTCTCGTGGCCGTTGACTAGCCTGACCTGTGGCCCTGCTGGCTACCTCCAGGTATGGCGTGGCGGTGCAGGACTTTGCGGGCAGCTGGAGGAGTGGGCTGGCTTTCCTGGCTGTGATCAAGACCATCGACCCCAGCCTGGTGGACATGAAACAGGCTCTGGAAGATTCCACACGGGAGAACCTGGAGAGGGCCTTCAGCATTGCCCACGATGCCCTGAACATCCCCAGGCTTCTAGAGCCGGAAGGTGGGGCGATTCTCCCCCTCCCCTTCTGGTTCATGATGCCCTGCACAGGAATGGCCACTTTTGTGTCCACCACAGCAGTGGATGTCTTACAGCATAAAACCCAGCCTGTGTCTCAGACACATTTCTTAAGGACAAAGTCCTATCAACAGAATGACAGAGTTGAGGGTGTGAGTCTCTTCTGTCATGCTGCTTTTCACATTGGGGTGGCTTATTTGGAGAGCTCCCCTACAGCCGGATGTCATGGCCACCAGACTTGCTGGTGGAGACAGCAGGGAACTGGCTGACTGATACCTGGAGAAGGGAGCAAGACTGGAAAGGACAGACAGAATCTTGGGTGTAAAGGGCCCTGGGCCTTTCACCCCAGTCCCTCTGTCCTGTGGCCAACTATGGGACTTAAGCCAAAGGGATCACCCTCTCTGAGCCTCAGTTTCCACAAGTGGGAAAGACAAAGAGAGAATCTGCAGTGAGGTGTGGGCTCCCTCCCTGTTAGCCCCCCGTGACAGGAGTGTCTGTGTGTCTCCTAAGTTGTGTGTCTTTCTCAACAGACATCATGGTGGACACACCGGATGAGCAGTCCATCGTGACTTACGTGGCACAGTTTCTAGAACGCTTTCCGGATCTGGAGCCCGTATGTTTGTTTTCCTTATTGTTAATTCAGAAGTTGTACATCTGCCTGGCTGGCCAGAGGACAAAGGCCAGGCTGGGCTGTTCTGCGTGGCTGCTGGTATAAGCACAAGTCAACCTCAAGTTCCTTGCCTGCCACATGGAATTGATATACATTAAGCTACAAATATATACATTAATATATATAATCTATAAATATCTCACACCAACCTCTTTCCTTATCAAACTATCAAGATTACAAAAGATGCTTATAATTCAGACCAGCTGCTTGACTCTTTAGATAGCCAGTGGAATATTTCTTCAATCCATCATATACATGCCTTTAATCCCAGCACTCAGGAGGCAGGAGGAGGATTGCAGTGAGTTCGAAGCCACCCTGAGACTACATAGTGAATTTCAGATCAGCTGGGCTAGAGCAAAACTCTATCTCAAAAAACATAAGAAAAAAATTATAAAAGATAATGACCATCCCAAAGCATGCTGTGTATTTGTGTGCATGTGAGTATGCATGTATGTGTGGTGTGTGCGTGTGTGTGTGTGTGTGTGTGTGTTTTCCTTTTGAGTCAGTCTCATTCTGTAATCCAGGCCAGCCTGGAATTTATTTATGTAGCCCAGGCTAGCCTGGAACTTGCCGTCCTCCTTTCGCTGCAGCCTCCTGAATTGCTAGGCTTACAGGTGTGCAACCACCACGTCTTACTCATGCGTTTAGTCTTAGAATCCCAGATTATTCTCAGGGCTAAGTTTTAGGGGTACAGAATCAAGCCTTTGAGAAGTTTTCATGGCTTCACTGAACCCTGCTCCACCCCGACACCCCCCCGCCATGCCCAACCCTGAGAGAACACTAACTAGAGAAGCAACCACACAGTAGCCATGTGTAGACCCCACTTGTCATTTACTCAGTGCCTCAGAGGACTCAGCATGAAAAATGGACCAGACCGGTGGGAGGTCTCAGTGGTTCGGCACATGCCTCAATTGCACAAGGCCATGGTAATGAAAACAGACTCATAGCAACAGGAAGATATGGCACCTAACCTTGGAAATATCTGTTCTAATAGAGGAGCAGTTAACATGTCAGCAAATGATAATTCCCAGCATCCTAAGTACTTGACAGGAAAGAGTGCATGTGAGTTGGAGAGAGATGGCTTATCAGTTAAGGCACTTGCCTGTGAAGCCCAAGGACCCATATTCAACTCTCCAGATTCCATGTAAGCCAGGTGCACAAAGGTGAGGCAAGCACAAGGTCACACATGCCCACTAGGTGGCGCAAGCATCTGGAATTTGATTGCAGTGGCTGAGGCCCTGGTGTGCCAGTTCTCTCTCTCTCTCTCTCTCTCTCTGTCTCTCTATCTATCTCTTTAAAATAAAAAAAAAAATGAGAAAAGAGGGTCAAGAGTTAAAGAATGCCATAGGAGACAAGAGTAGGTCTCCCAACTGGAGGGTGGTCTGGTCACTGGCCCCTGTTTCCAGGATGATTGCTTTCCTGTGCCCAATGTGACTAGAGTCCTGTTCCTCATCTTAGAATAAAAAAAAAAAAAATCATCACCCAAAAGGGCTTAAAACCACTCCAGGACCACACACCCCACAGTACAGAACTGGGGCTGACCCCTGGTCTCTGAATTTCCAAATCTCTGCTTTTAGGTCTCTTTACAACATAGCACTGAGGTTGGGACCCCATTTGATACAGAAGAGCCCCCAGGGGTCTGCCAAGCAGTGGCTTTGGTTCGTATCCCAGCCTGTGTGCCCACTTCCCCCTGTCCCAGCACCATGGCCCTTGAGAAGCAGGCGCTCCTGGGCTGCCACTTGTTGCTGTGTGACCTGAGGCTGGTTAATTAGCCTCTCTGACGTTGGTATCAGACATCATGTATGAAGTGGAAATATCACCCCATTTGAGGATTGTGTGCAAAATGATGGCATCTCTGAAGGAGCTGGTTGTGTGCCTGGCACAAGTGAACAGTTTGCCATCAATGGGGATCATCGCTCTATGATTCTGCTCCAGGCCCTTACCTAGATTCTGAAGTTCAAGGCAGCAGGGCTTGCCATAGGCCTGAACTCTCCACACACATCCCTTTGTAATGTGCGTTCTGGGCATTGAACTTGGGTCCTCGTGCCTGCACAGCAAACACTTTAAGGACTGAGCCATCCCCCCAGCTCAGTATTTTATGTTTATTTATCTGGCACTTTTATGTCTCAGCAGAAGTCTTTCCTAACTATAAACATCTTAACTGGAACATTCTGTCAAAGTGAGTGGCTTTTCTGTAGGCTGTGCAACATCTCATGTGGTCTTGTGTTTCTCGGCAGGAAGATCCCATGGATCCAGACAAAGAAGTCCCCATTGAGTGCACTTTTGTCCGCATCAAGGACAGCCCTTCCGAACAGGAGAGCCGAGTGCTCTACCTGACCGAGAACGGGGAGCAGACCTACCGCGTCAACCACGAAACCAGCCACCCGCCACCTGCCAAGGTCTTTGTCTGCGACCAGCCCGAGAACACGAGGGGCCTCTGCCTGGATGGCGTGTCCAGCCAGGCGCTGCTGGAAAGCTCCACGGAGTTCGTGCACCAGATCCTTGACGAAGTCCTGCAGGCAGGCCAAGGGAAGACCAACACCACCAGTGAGCCAGCTCCAGAAGCTTCTATCTTATCAACCAGGAAGGATGGCCGGAGGTCCAGCTCTTTGCCAATCAAGAAGACCGTCCACTTTGAAGCTGACATTTACAAGGATGCCTCCTGCAGTAAGGACTCTTTCTACAGCCCAGACCTTCGCTTTGAAGGGACCCTGAGGGCCTCCCAGGAGCAGCTGAAGCAGGACGGGCACATCTCACTGGTTGAGATTGCTGAAGGAAAGAAGCCGGAACAGGAAGCGGGCCTGGCACTAGAAACGACCTCTGACAAGACCCCTGGGGACGTTGTTGGCACCGATGGCATGGTCCATCCGGCTCGACCTCCCCAGGACCCCTCATTCTATAATGGCTCTGTGGAGAGCCCGGCCGGCTATGGTGACGACTCCTTGCCTCCATCCTTCGGGGAAAATGTGGTCATGGCTGACTCCACTGAGCTCAGGGTTCAGCTGCTGGCTGTAGAAACCATGGACAGCGAGGAAGGGTACTTTGAAAGCATCCCACTGAAGGCCTCCAAGTTTAACAGGGACCTAGCGGACTTCGCGTCCACCAGCCAGGCTTGCAGTGAGGCCGCCCCTGGAGGGGAAGAGGGCTTCCAGAATTATGCTGACAAACTAGGGAAAAAGAAGGCCGGTTCTCCCCATGCAAAGATCGAGTTGTCCGAAGTGGAGTCCGGTAAGCACAAGCTTCCTCCTGAGGCCCCCGAGCGGGAAGGTCAGAGCTGTCATCTGCCCCCGGGAGAGTCACCTGCGGAGAAAAAGCCTGAACTGTATGAGAAGGCCAAGAGAAAGTCGTCTCGCCACAGCAGCGAAGAAGAGGGGGAGGCGGAAGGCCTCCCAGACATCGAAGAGGAGTCACCCTCCAGCCCCCCGAGCACCAGCATCAGCCTGGAGACGCTCGGGAGTCCCAGCGAGGAGGCCGTGGATTTCAAGCCCTCCCCGCCCCTCTCCAAGGTCTCCGTCATCCCCCACGACCTCTTCTATTACCCACACTACGAGGTGCCCCTGGCCGCCGTGCTCGAGGCCTACGCGGAAGGTGGGGAGGACTTGAAAAGTGGAGAACCGGAGCCCCAAGAGCCAGAGTCTGGGGACTGTTTCCCTGACCTGGACCCCAGGCAGGAGGAGGACAACAGCTCCGAGAGCAGCAGCTTCTCCGTGCCTGGGGACAGCCAATCCAGTGCCAGCGACCAGGCGCCCCTTGTCAACGGGGACGCCGTGCGGGTCACACCAACCTCAGGACCCGCCGCTCCAGACCCCCGTGAGAGCCACCAACCAAGAGAGACCGAAGAGAGTGGCCCTATGCAAAGTCAGCAGGTACCGTGTCGTGGGGTTTGCCTGGGGACATCCATTGCTTCTCCTTCCCCAGCATGGTGAGGAGCTTCCCCTCACAGGTGCCCTGGAGTGCAGAATTCAAAGACACCTTGCTGGGAAGCTTGGGTAAACGCAGGGAATCCCTCCCGAATTTTTTTATTTTCTTAAATTTTTTTTTTTTTGTTTTTGTTTATTTGAGAGCAACAGACAGAGAGAGAAAGAGGCAGAGAGAAAGACAGAGGGGAACGGGTGCGCCAGGGCCTTCAGCCACCCCAGACGAACTCCAGATGCATGCGCCCCCTTGTGCATTTGGCTAATGTGGGTCCTGGGGAATCGAGCCTCGAACCGGGGTCCTTAGGCTTCACAGGCAAGTGCTTAACCGCTAAGCCATCTCTCCAGCCCCCTCCTGAAATTTTGTCCCCAGAGCACCTCAACGGCCTGATTCTTGGTCCTGCCCCTGCCCCCCAAGGCTGCTAAAAGGACCAAGCAAGATCCCATGTGAGAGTCCCGCAGGATAAGGGCAATGATCGTGTTCAAAACCGTAACTGGCACCTATCTCTGTCAGTCGCCTCTAATGCAGCCACCTGGAGAGGGACAGGGTAAGCTCATGTTGGGCGCCAGTGGTGGCTCTTAAAGGCCCCTGCCGTATTGGGCACTGGGCTTTGGTTCCTTCAGCTCGCTATGGATTGTGTAAACAGGAAGAGGGACACCCACCCTGAGCCCGAGCAGCTGGACCCACACATGTCAGCCACTGTGTTCCCTCAGTAGCAGCGCAAATCCATGCTCTGCCCAGACACCACGGGCAGGGTGCAGTCCCCGGGACGCCCTCCACGGCCCTGGGAATCCAGGAGTAGGCTCCAAGCCCCGCCGGCTGTGACGTGCTGGATACAGCAGGGGAGCAGGGCACCAGTGAGACGTTCAGGAGAATAAGGCCTAGGCTGGAACCCAGCGGCCCAAGCGCCCACTCTCCCGAGCCCCACTGAGAGGCGGCGCGTTGCGCAATGCCAGGAGAACCAAGGCACAGAGAGCTGTGCCCGCACTGCCCGAGGCTGCAGATGTCTGGAGAGTGGGGCATCCGGAGTGGAGATGGGCCCAGTAGAGGATCCGGGGCTCAGCAGAGGAAAAGGCTCTGCTACACCTGGAGAGACTGCAGTGGTCTCTGAAGCTGGGGAGGTGCTGTTGTGTGAGGGACACCCCCAAATGCCCGAACCAAGCAGGGAATGTGACCGGATATTCCAAAGCGCCTCAGCTCCACCTCTGTCCGTTGTCCTCTTCCTCAGTCTGTCACTCTTCTTCCCACCTTAGCTTCTCCACAGCCCCACACACAGGGGACCCCAAAGCCCCCCAGTCCCATCTCATCCCTCCCCAGCTCCTGTCTCCTTAGCATGATCTTCCAGAGTCTTCACTGTCCCATCTAACCACCCACTCCCCTCTCTCTACCCCCCTCCACCCCACTGAAGCCAGCTGCTCCTGGCTCACAGACGTCTGCGTCCTACCGTCGGAGCAGCCCTCCTCCCTCACGTCTTGGAAGCAGTCATTCACCCTTCAGAGCCCTGTGCAGAGGCCACCTCGTCCCTGGAGCCCTCCCAGCTCCTGCCCCGGTTGAACTCTGGTGTTCCTCTCCAAGTGTTTCTCTGGTTTCATGGGGTTTGGTTATCCCCCCAGGAGCAAATGGGCATTTGTGTATTCATCTTCGGATCCTAGGGGCCAGCATGGTGCCAGGCAGGGCCTGTCAATACAGGGGACAAGTGTGTATTGCCTTGGGAGTGAAACATAGATCAACGGCCTAGCTCGGTCTGGAAGGCTGCAGGAAAGAGGGGCCGGTAGTGCAACTGCAGGCCGAGGTGGGTCGCTGCCACGGTGGGCACTTACTTTTGTCAGTTTGTCAACTCGGGACAATGGCGAGGAGGATTCTCAGGCCTAGAGAGCAAGCCTGTCAAGGTGGGGCAGCAAGCCACATGTTTACCGTCTGGGGAGCAAGTGGAGAAAGCCAAGGTCCCACGAGGGACAGGGACAGAGCTGCCGCCTTCCTTTCCTGCCCACCCCCACTCGTGCAGAGCTGGCTTCCTGTGGGGCAAGGCCAAGCCAGAGGGATGGAAATGACCTTCCCTTAAATCAGGCCCTGATGTTCCTGAGCTGGGCTGAGGGGCTGATTCAGGTGGTTCTCCAGAGAGCCCAGTTGCATTCTGGTTCCTGGTCTTCTTCCCTTCCTCCATTCCTTTTTCTTTCTTCTTTTTAAATTTTTTTTAATAATTCATATGTAAACTATTTTTAGCACTTTATCTATTTTATTTACTTATTTATTTGAGACAGAGAAAGAGAAAGAGAATGGGCACTCCATGGCCTCCAGCCACTGCAAACAAACTCCATATGAATTCGCCACCTTGTGCATCTGGCTTACATGGGACCTGGAGTCTCGAACCTGGGTCCTTAGGCTTTGCAGGCATATACCTTAACCACTAAGCCATCTCTCCAGCCCTTTTTTAAATTTTTTGGTTATTTTTATTTATTTATTTGAGAGCAACAGAGAGAGAAAGAAACAAATAGATAGAAAGAGAATGGGCACGCCAGGGCCTCCAGCAAACGAATGTGCCCCCTTGTGCATCTGGCTTACGTAGGTCCTAGGGAATCGAGTCTTGAACTAGGGTCCTTAGGCTTCACAGGCAAGCGCTTAACCACTAAGCCATCTCTCCAGCCCCTTCTTCTTCTTCTTCTTTTTTTTTAAGATACAGGTATCACATAGTCCACGCTGTCCTCAAACTCAGTACACACCCAAGGGTGACCTTAAGCTTTGGGTCCTCTTACGTCCCCTCCGGCAGGCATGCACAGCCATGCCTCTCGAACAGCGCTGGGGAATAGAACCCGTGGCTTTCTGGAGGCTAAATAAGCACTCTACCCGCCGAGCTGCAGCCCCAGGCCCTGGCCCTTCTCTCGTCAGGCTTCCTGCTAGTAGCTTCCAAAAGCAGAAGGAGCAGTGCTGTGCTGGCATGGGAGTGGGTGACTGGGTGAGGGGTGATTGAAGGAGCCCTGGGTTGAATCATGAAATCAGTCAGGAGGTATCAGACCAGACCTGCTTCCAGAGAGCCATCTCCCCATCCAGGGGTGGTGATATGGACATAGGCTGCATCCTGACCTTAGCTTGTCTCTGTCTAGCGAGCATTGTCCTGCCGCTCCCAAGCCTGCTTGCAGTTGGTCCCTGAATGCACCTCCTCGCCTCACCCTGGGGTGAGAAAGTGGGGGTACAGCCCACTGGCCAGGGAGCCCAACATGATGGCAAGAGTGGTGCACTTCTCTAAATACATTTGGTCTTCCAAATCTTCCCAAGCCAATGACTAGAAAATGATGAGTTTTTCTTCTGGGTTTAAAAAGAAAGTTCTCGCTTCATTTCCACTTTAGAAAGCCTGCATTTGGGCTGTGGTCCCATAGCTAAGAGCTCTGCTAGTTCCTGCCTGGTGGTTCTGGTCAGCTCCCTGGCCTTCAGCCCCCTTGCGCTGTTGAGCAGGTTTGCCAGGCCCTAGAGAGACTCTTGGAAGATGGCACCACGACTCCCCTGCTTCTGGATTTCACTTGGGGGTGCTACTGACAGGTGTCAGGTGCCCGATGTGATGTGGCCCATTGTCCAAAGTCACAGTGATGGTGCCCGCCCATCAACCCTGCCCGTGCCTACAGCGCACCTGTTGTAGTCACCTTCTCGTGGCTGGGACAGAGCACCTGACCAAAAGCAGCTGACTGGAGGAAAGTTTGTATTTTGGCTTGCAGTCTTGAGGAAAGTGTGGCACGAGCAGAGGCTGGGCATCCCCTCTGCCACAGCAGCTGGAAAACAGCAGCAAGAGAGGAAGCAGGTTCTAGCAAACAGAGCTGGCTGTAACACACATAAGCCCTCCCCTCCAGGGGTTCAGTCCTCTACTTAGGTGGGTGGTGGTTCCCTGAAAGCCCTGCAGCAATCACTGTAACTTACCTTCTCATTGCTGGGACAAAATGCTCAACCAGAAGCAGCTTACGAGAGGAAAGGGTTTATTTCAGGCTTACTGTTTCCAGGGGCAGCTTCATCACGGTGGGGCCATCAGCTCACCTATTCGCACATCCGCAGCAGGGCAGGTTCAGCAAGAGCGAGCAAGCGAGCTGGCTGTGAACACCCAGGGGCTGGACTAAATAAACCTCGAGTTCCACCCCCGTGACAGACCTCCTCCAGCGAGGATCTTTCCCCAAAGTCTCCTGCAGCGCTGGGGACTAACTAGGACACTTCATCACAAACACCTGATGCAATTGGGACATTTTATATTCAAACCACCACAGACATCCTCCCTGGAAATCCAGCGCTCTAGAGTAGAGGAGGATGGCGACTGTATCCATTTGACAGACAGGAAGGTGAGGTTTGAAGAGAGAAAGTTGGCTGGTCAAGATCAGATTGCTACTGGCTCAAGTAGGACCTGACACCCAAGCTTCCCGCTCCGGAACCTGCCTTCTCTGCATGAGAAGCGGAAAGCTTCTCTCCCAGGCCGGCTATGCTAGAGGAAATTCCTATCAGAGGTAGAACGGGGAGGAAACTGGGCCGGGGAACACTGCGGAGGTGTCATCACCTGCAACGGCAGGAAATGTGACTTGTGTCTGTCTGTTTTGTCTTCCAGCCCCAAGAGTGCTCAAACTCAGAACGCCTCGCTAGTCCACGAGAGGAAAGGGCACTGGAAGAGTCGACTAGCAGCAAGAAGAAGGAGAAAAGGAAGCACGTGGACCATGTAGAAAGCTCATTATTTATAGCCCCTGGGACTGCCCGCTCCTCGGACGAACTAGAAGAAGATCCCTGTGAGCACAAAGTCCCTTCCAGGTACGTCACTAAGGGCTTTTCACCCTGGAGGCGGAGCACGAGTGGTTCTGGGGGAAGCCAGCAGCTCTTATAGGCCAGGTGTCCGTGGAGGGTGCTAGCCAAGGGGACAGAGAGGGCAAAGCACCCTTGCTAGCAGGAATGAGACCTGGCTGTGCCCTCAGCAGTTTCTATAGCAGCTACCTTCCAGCTGCTCCTCCTGTTGTCTTCCTCGGGCTGTCCGAGGCAGGTGATGGGGTTAGCAGGGTGAACCCCGTGTCCCCGGTAAGCAGGCAGCATGATGTAGGCTCCTAAATGTGGAAGAATGAACCCTGGGTCCTCTGTGTGCCCCGTCTTCCTCCTGTTTGCTCCAGGTCAGGAGGTGCCAAGGCATCGGCAGGAGGTTATTGAATGGGGCTGTGAGCTGGGGCATGTCTTCTTCTTGAGTACAGAATAGTTTTTTGGCTATAGCTTAATATGGTTCCCTATGTAGCTAGCTCCCACTGGCCTAGGCAGGAAAGGCCTTTGTTTAGAGCTGCAGGACTCCACGCGCTCTGTCTCCTTCTCTCTGTCACGGCTGCCCTGAGCACCTGGCTATGGCCTTGTGGCCTTGATGGGGTTTCTTGTAGCTTTGCCTGAAGCACTTTTCCCTGGCTCATTTCAACTCAGCCACTGGGCGCTGGCTCCACTGTGACCTCCTCCAAACAGGCTTCTTGGTTTTTCCCAGGGTTCTTTTTGATCATCTTCAATATGTTCTTGTGGCCTCTGTGCTTTTTCTTTACAAAATGATAACTTTTTGGCAGTGCTGTGGATTAAACCCAGAAGCTTGTGCCTGCTAGGCAAGTATTAGACTGCAGAGCCGCACATTTCCAGCTCTTTTGACCTTTTAATATTGAGACAGATTCTCATTAAGTTGCCCAGGCTGCCCCTGAACTTGCTCTGTAACCCAAAGACAAGGGACTGTACAGAGAGCTAACCAGGGCACCCCAGTGTTCAGCGCAGCCCCTGGCTTGCAGCGGCATTCAGTACAATTCACTGGGTGCATGAATGAATGAATGACTTCTCCTGGAGTGCAGCCTGGCCTCTTGGGACTCACGTTTGCAAAGAATGAAGGTCCGGAGTCCAGGCTCCAGGCTCCCTTTTTTTCTTTTTTATTTGAGAGCGACAGACACAGAGAGAAAGACAGGTAGAGGGAGAGAGAGAGAATGGGCGCGCCAGAGCTTCCAGCCTCTGCAAACGAACTCCAGACGCGTGCGCCCCCTTGTGCATCTGGCTAACGTGGGACCTGGGGAACCGAGCCTCGAACCGGGGTCCTTAGGCTTCACAGGCAAGCGCTTAACCGCTAAGCCATCTCTCCAGCCCCCAGGCTCCCTTTTGATTCTGTGATTGCATCTTGCCCCGTTCCTCCAGTAAGAACTCAGTACGCCGGAATTAAGATACCAGAGCTGTCTTATGGTGAATTTCTTGAAAATAAGTGCGTGGGTCAAATGCCACGCCTTTCCCCGGGCTTAGAGTACACATAGTGGACTTACACAGAAGAGACAGAGGTGGCCCTCCGTAACGGTGCAAAGAACACCCCCCCAAACACCCAGCCCTCCTATGAAGCAGCAAACCGGGACCCAGTCCTTTCACCCCAGAACACAGGGATCCCACTAGCATCATAAAGCAGGTGGGGTGGGAATGGTGATCCACTTCTCAGAGGAGGAAAACCAACCAGAGATGTTAGTCATTGTCTAGCATGGTCAGCGGTCAGCCAGATGACCCCTCAGCTCTGAGTGAGCTAGCTCTGCACAAAGACAGAGGCACATTCCACATCCACCTCTAAGATGTGCTCATAAATGTAGCCCCCTTCTGTATGAAAGGGAAAAGCTGGGGGGGGGTAGACAAGCCACCAGCAGCTCGTGACGGCAAAGAGCACTGGACAGGGAGTCTAGCTTCCAAGCTTCGGCCTAGCTCTATCTTAAACTTGCCGAGGATCTCTGGAAAACCCCAAGACCTCAGAGTGTTTGGACAAAGAGGCTCCTTTCCTACTCTAAAGCGTAGGATTTTTAAGAATATATGACCCGTTATCCGTTAAAAACTCTTACAGTGTATTTTCATGCAGCCGAGGGCTCAATGTAAACACAGCCCAACAACATGAACACATGAGGCTCGAGCTGTCCTCACTGTCCTCCGCTCTGAGGTCATGACTTGTCTGAAGCTGGAAGGGCTGGGGTGACGATGTGATGGAGCCTTTCAAAACCTGTCTTTGCCTTTCAGGACTAGTCACAGTGATTCCAGCATTTACATTCGGCGCCACACTAATAAGTCTTTGGAATTGGTTAGTATGTGAATTTCTTCTTCCCTATGGCTCCTGCTACTGAGTACACTTCCATCCCTCCCGCCCCCAGCCCAGAGCTTTGAGATTACTGCCGCGCACCAACCCTACTCTGGGATAGAAGACAGACACACTGAAACCTTATTGTTAAGCACAGCCCAAGTGGATGTCCGGCTTGAGCAAGAAGGGACATAAATAAAGCATTGTTTTTAAAGCCCAAAGGCCTCTTTGTTATAAAAACGCATTCAAGACACCTGTCCACCTCCCCCCCACACACCCCATACCCACCTTTAGAAAGACTACTTGAAAACTAGGGTCCCACGTAAATAGAGGATCCTTGCGGCATTTGTTATCTCCAGATCGGACCTGTCCTCCTGGGGTCTGCGGGGGGGGGGAGGGTTGGGCGGCTCTCTCCGTCACCCTTGGGCTTGGAGGCTAGGGGAGAAAGACCAGGAATGTCTGTAGTGTAGCAGTTTGTTTGGAACTAGATTTTTGCAGTGTTAAGAAAGGCTTTGGTTGGCTTTGTGTGCTTAAAATCATCTTGTTTTCTGTTTCAGAGATTTCATCTTTACTAATTGGGTTGCGGGGTTTTGTTTATAAATTTCACTGTAGGACCATTTTAGCTATGCTCAATTGAGGAATGCAGCCGAGCTAGACGACAAGAAAAACCGAATACTAAACAGGTTGGTGGCCTCCTTTCACTTCAAGGTTGTGATAGTAACAACAAAAGTTTAATATCTAAGTATGTATTTTGTTGTTGTTGTTGTTGAATGACGTAGCTTACATCAACTGTGTCTTGTTGACCACAGTATTAATCATTTGGGGGAATGCAAGAAAATGCCTGTGCAAATAAAATGAATTATAAAGGGAGGGGAAGTAGACATGTATGAGCACAGGCAAAGAGGCGGAGCACGCTTCAGAACAATGAACGTGAAGGTGGGAGCGGCTTCGGAGCCTGCAGCCGCATTTTAACAGTGCGGGGGCAGAAGCAAGCATGAGCAGTGGCCAGCCACTGTAGCGCCTGACCGCGTGTCCTTCTGTCCCCTGCAGGTACAGTGCCCAGAAGCTAACTGAGCTGGTTTTACAGTTCTATGGCATCCGAGCAGACATGAAGCAGCGGGCATGCAGGCACGCCAGGATGTCCATGAAAGTATTCCTTACTGCCGGAGCGCTAGACGCCCCCCCCCCCGCCCCCCCGCCGCTGTGGCTGAGTCACTGTAAAGCAAGCCAGTGGGAGCACTGGAGACCAGCACACACTCCTGAGTCCTGACCCCCCCAACCCACCATGGATATGAAGGGACGTGGGAAGATGGAAGGCTCTGAATTCAGTCCCAGCACCCAGGAGTTTAGGTCCTCATCCTGCATACCTCTGGCTCCCCCAAGAAGCAAGACAGCCCACTTCCCTCCCCAGCCTAAAACAGAAATGCTAAGTCAGGTTTTCAGCTAAACCCAGCCTGATGCCTGGACAGTAATGCCTTTAGTTTTCATGAGATAGGGACTTTGAAAATCGAGGCTGTGCACTTGACAAGGCAGGTATATTTTCTAGCTGAGCATGTATTCGTCTTGAAATAATTTTTTTTAAAGCATAGCTTCTATTTTTCCCATGGGCCATTTAAAGCAAGAGAAAAGTCTGTCCATTCACCATTATTTGGGCATGAATGACTCAAGTGTAGATGTCACAGCCTCACTTGTCCTGGGGTGTGTCAGAAATGACATGGTTCGGGAGTGTCCTAACCTCCATCCCGGGCTTAGAAACAGTCCTGCAAAGCTCACGTCCAGACTGCTGCTGCTCAGCTCCTGTGTCCCTGTTCTCTCCATCTTTCCCCTGGGGACACCTGGGCTTGGGGTTGCTTCCCAGCCCCCCCCCCCAGACTTCTACCAGAACCCTGTGTATTACTTGCCAGGCAAAAGCAAAATGACATTTTAAACACTGCCTCCTGCCGCATCAGGAGACCCGAGTTTGATCTCTGGCTCTCACATAAAAAGCCAAGTGTGCCCCCTCATGCCTGTAATCCCAGTGCTGAGGAGGGAACAGAGACAGGGAGTCAGCCAGTGTAATCAAACAGCAGTGAGCTCCAGGTCTAGTGAGAAACTCTGTCAAAGAAATAAGGCCGGAGAGTGTGACACCGCCCGTGCTCCTCCAGCCTTGCACGTGCACGCGGTGTGCATCAGCACACACACGTGTCACGTACCACATATGCAGTACATACACAAAGAACAAAAGGGAGAAGAAAGGAAGGAAAGATAAGTCTAACCCAAATCAAATCCAGCCATCCTCTGAAAGGTCATATTCCAAACACAAAACCCAAATGCGGGGGCTGGCTTTGTTTCCGAGGGCTGTTCTGAGACCATCTGTCATCAGAGCACCCTCTGGGCTCCTTCAGATGTCTTAGCGAGCCCCCTCCGGGACTGAGGCTTAGCTGAGAGGTGACCGTCCCTGCCTCCTCCTTATGGAGGTGCCCGAGGGACCTGGCTCAGTGCCAGTGCCAGCAACTGTGTAGCCCGTGGCCCTGCCCAGAGTGCGTGGGGCTGCTCCAGGGCCGCCAGGCTGCCTCTCCCTCCTGTGTCCCGGGAAAGCCGCATCTGCAGGTGGGCGGTGAGGCTGGGGCTCGGGGCAGGGCTTTCCTGGAGAACGAGGTGTGGTCCATCCTTCCGGGGACCCTGTCCGTGACTGTCGCGTCCTCTGCCTCTCCCTCTGCAGGAAGGCCGCCGACTCGGGAGAAGCCGTGCCTCTGGGGAGCCAGAGTCCATCCAGCGACTCCCTGACGCAGTTTGTCCAGCAGCCCGACGTGATGTACTTCATCCTCTTCCTCTGGCTCCTGGTTTACTGCCTGCTGCTCTTCCCGCAGCTCGACGTCAGCCGGTTCTGAGGCGCATGCGCGTGTGGACAATAAAAAAGCAAAAACAGGACATTGACCAGGGCAGGGTTTTTCTGTTTCATGTCTCTCCACCCAGGGTCTGGCCACTTCTGCACATGTGGAAGATCCTGGGGGACCTCGGGTCCTGATCCTCCCCTGGTGTAACACGTGTTTATCTCTGCTCGCTTCCCTTCGCTTTGTAAGAATGGAGGACAGGCTTGCTTCCTAGGCTGTGTGCCCGGAGCTCAGGTTTGTGACTGGGTCCCTGGGTGAACCCCATCCTGGTATGCCTTGCTTGGCCAGAGGGTAAGCCCCCTTACTAATGTGTGGCCCAAACCAGGATCTTAGCGTGTGAACGTGCCAAGGTTTCCAGGTTCTGGAGAACTGAGTTACTTACTTACCTCTCAGGGGCAGCTCTGCCTGATTTAGAGACGAACGGTGCCCACCACCACCAGGAAGAAGGCTGCCCAGCTTTGCTGCAAAGGTGGGAGATGCTGCAGGCCGTGTGCCCGTTGAGTCCCTGTGGTGGGCCGTATTCGGGGGGGGGGGCATCCAATGAAGGCTCCTGCCGGCTCCCTGGAAGGCACATCCAGGCATTGGCCAACTCCAAGGACAAGGGTGCCAGCTTTGTTGTGAGCCAAAGCACACTCTTCCTGAATTCACCCTGGTTTTCTTGGGGGGGTGCGTTTTTAGTGTGATCTGCAAACCTTCTCCACCAGTGGGACCCTCCTGTCGGGCGAAACCTGAGAGCAGCTGGTGTAGACGTGCATTAAGGGCAAAGCGCTTGCTAGCTGGGGTCGACCCGAGACCCCGCCCACTTTGCTGCGCTCTCTGTGCGGACACTGAAGTCCCTGCAGAGCGCCGTGAAGGCCCCAAGGAGCTGGAAGTCACCGGGCTGAGAATAATCTCCCACTGATGCTAGAGCCAGAGGGGTCCCTTCCCCTGTCTGGCCTTAGGATGCACGTCTTTACTCCAGGGGCCCTAGGGAGCTGGTCACAATGGGTTTCTTAAGAGACTTTCTGGAAAGCACTGGGAGGTAGAGTGGAGCAGGCAGCAAATGAGAGCAAGAGGCGTCTCCTACCGTCCCATCTTCCTCTGTCCAAGCTCCCTTTGTCCTTCCCCTGTGAAGACTCAGGTCAGACAAGGATGCTTTGGTTCCCTTCCCCTTGTCCTCCCTCTCACAGGGCAGGTATGAAGAAACTACAGCCTCAGAACGTGGAAAACTGAGTCAGGAGAGGCCTCGGGACATCTGGCCTAGCTGAAAGCAGAGACAGAACAGGCTGACCAGGGTCATGCAGCCCATCAGGAAGACCTGTTGTGAGCACTCAGGTCATCTGATGCCTGGTCCAGAGCTGCCAGTTTTTGTAGGAAACTTTCAACTGGGTATACAAAAGTCCTTAAAAAAAATGTCAACACGATTAAGTTAAATGTTCTCAAAGATAAAGATTTTAGACCCTTGTTTTGTTATTGTATTTTCCCAGGTGGTGTTTTATTTCCCTCCAAACTCATCCCCTGCTCCTTTCTGGAATGTTCTTGACATCTGTAAAGGCCTATATATTAGTCACTTTTCTCATTGCTGTGACAAAGTACCTGACAAAAGCAACGTAAGGAGGAAGGGTTTATTGTGGTTCCCAGTTTGGGGGTAAAGTCAGTCATGCCATGAGGGTGTGAGGGCAGGGCAGTAAGGCAGCTGCTCACGTGCCTCTCCAGGCAGGAGGCCGAGAGAGAGCTGAGTGCTGGCTCTCAGTTGGCCTTCTCCTTTTAATTCAGTCCGGGACACCAGCCCATTGGATGGGGCCACCCACATCTAGGGTGCATCTTCCCTCTTACTCTTTTCTGGAAACACTCATAGATATCCCCAGAGGTGTGTTTCCATGGCGATTCTAAATCCAGCCAAGTTAACAATGAAGATTAACCACCACAGCTTGTCATTTTACACCCCAGCATTATTCCCCTTCCAGGAATCACACTTCATCCTAGCAAGCCGAGGACTCGCTGATTTCACGCATGGTCAAATGACTTTATGGAGCACATTGAGTCACTAACAGCCCAAACCTTGCCTCTCAACCACACTGATTAGAGTCTGCCAGCCCTGCCGGGAAGAATCTCAGCATGGGCTTCTGGGAGCTTGCAGGAGTTCCACATTGATGGCCCAGAGCCCCCTAGTACATCACTAATAAGCATAGAGTATGCATTTTATAAGCTCCTTGGCCCCAAAGATGATAAAAAAAACTTTATGTATTACAGGGCTGGAAAGACAGCTCAGTGGTGAAAGGCACTTGCTTGCAAAGCCTGCCAGCTTTGGTTCAATTCCAAAGCCACCCACATAAGCTGGACAGAAAAAGTGGTGCAAGCTTGGTTTTTGTTTGCAGTAGCAAGGGGCCCTGGTGCACACACACACACACACACACACACACACACACACATGCACGTGCCAGTAAAATAGCTGAAAACATTTTCAAGTTTATGGGCATGGGGTTTTATAATCCTGTGCACCATGAAGTCGTCACTCAAAGAAGAAAGAGCCAGTCAAATGTGATCACTTTCATTTTTATGTGTCTGGATCTGTTCATGTTTCAGATGGATGCATCTAGAGGTGGCTGAATGCCCTGTGTGCCAACTTGGTAATTTTCTCTAGGGTCACAGGGTAGGCTGGACCTTTCTGTGAAGAGCCCTACTCAATAGGTCAACATTTTGTCGGGGCACCTGCCCTTTCTTTAGAGATCTCTCCACCATTCCTCTGCCTGGAAAAGAGGAGGACACGCAGGGCTGTGACTAGCCTGGGTGCTTTCAATCATGATGCCTCCTCTGGGCAGAAGCTACCCGCCCATAAGCACTTGGCTAACTGGTGGAGGGTAACCCTTGGCCCTTCCTGTGGCAGAGGCAGCCCTGAGCTAGGGTGAAGCTTGAGTAAGAGAACAAAGGCAGGATATGAACACCCACCTGCCCCCTTGGCCAGGCGCCTTTGCCGCAGTGCCAGGACCATGCCAGAGACCCTGGTGATGACCCCCCTGCGTTCTCATCTCTGGGCAGGCGGTCTCTCCAATCAGCACCTAGGCTCATGAAGCTTTCTGCCTCGCTGAGTCTGGTGTACCTGGCTTGGGGTTCCTCTTATCCTCTGTGAAATAGGAAGAGCTGTCACATCTGCACGTGGAAGGAATCAACAAATGTCCCTATCTTCAGCCATGTGTCTCACCCACCTTCCCTGTTCCAACTCTCAAGCCTTTCCTGGGCGCCCAGCCCAAGCGAGCTCAGTGCCGCCCCCTGCAGGCATGTCACAGTAGGATCCCTCTCTGCTCATTTCTCCATCAGCTCAGCCTGCTCTGTGAATGGTGTCCTTCTCTTCAGCCCTTTGTCTCCATGGCTATATAACTTTCATCCCTTTGTTCTGTTTCTGTGGTGGTTCATGGTAGAAGTGAGCACTTGTGTTCCATATACTGTCTTATGTTCCAGTGGCTTTTAAAATATTTTATTTTTATTTATTTGAGAAAGAGAGGCAGAGAGAGGAGAGAATGGGCGTACCAGGGCTTCCAGCCACTGCAAATGAACTCCAGATGCATGTGCCACCTTGTGTATCTGGCTTATGTGGGTCCTGGGGTATCAAACCGAGGTCCCTTGGCTTTGCAGGCAAACGCCTTAACTACTAAGCCATCCCTCCAGCCCCAGTGTTTTGTTTTTTTGAGACAGGGTCTTCCTACATAGCCTAGGCTGGCCTTGAACTCTTGATTTTCCTGCCTTATCTTCCCAAGCTCTGGGTTACAGGCAAATACCATCTATCACATACCATCATGATTCATACCCCCCCCCTTGGGTTTTCTCAATGGAGGGTTAAGGGCCTTGTCACTGTGCTTGTTTGTGGGCTTGTCACATGACAAAGAACTGCCAAACTGGAGCTTTGATGTGCGCAGTACAGAGAGGGTAAGATAGCACAAGCGACCATTGCCTGAAAGCCATGCCTCTCAGATTTCTGTCCTCTTCCTTCTCTCTGATTTTGCCTCTTCCCCGCCGCCGCACCCCCCAACCACTCATCCTTGAAAGTTCCAGTTCTTGTGGTCCCTCAGCTCTGGCCCCACTGAGCCTTCCTCTATGTGGAGAACAAGTTGTCCACACTGGCATTTGCCAGCCAACAAGACAAGAGCTCTCTGTTGGGTGGCATTCGGAGTCTGGGCAAGATTTCCTCATAGAAGCATGGGGCTTGCTCTCATTGGTGGTGATGGGGCTGTTGGGAGCTGCCTGGACAGACGTGACCTTGGATGCGCTTCTGCCCCTGGGCTCAGCACAGGTCCAGCCGCACTTCCGGCCCTTCATGAGGCAGAACATTGAGAAGCAGGAGCGCTTGTTCCTTTCTGCGTCTCCGTCAGTCATAGATTGTTGGATGGCCTTGGACAGTGTGTGAAGGGCCTGAGCCGCCTGCAGAGCTCAGGAGGCTGGGGTCGGAGATGAGTCCCACAGTTCCAAGCAATGCAGTGAGACCTTGTTTCAGAAAGTAAAATTAGACCGAAAGGTCAGAACAAGGAAATGACTCATTACCCTCCTAGCTAGTGACTTTGTGATGACCGATCATCCCCCAGTAAGATTTCTACAAAACTCCAGCCTTCAGCCACCCTTGCCAAGGTCTCAGAACACCGTGACACTCGCGTCTTCATCAGAAGTTGGCCAACAAACAGGGAGGGTGTCTAAATGTCAGACTACGCTGGCTTCCTTGGTGAAAACACCTCTCTTGCCCAGGTTATGCTGGAATGATGAACACTTTGACTTGAGCTCGCTTTCTCTGCACCTCCAGGGGACCCTGTGAAGTGCTGAGGCTCAGCCCCCTCCCCGTCCTCCTTGGAGACACGAGCCTGCTGAGTTTCCCACCTGGACTTTTCTGTGGGGCATCACAATCGGAAGACAAGCACTGGCCTGTGCGGGAGCTTCCGGCCAGTGTGGCTTTCTGGAACCTTTTGAGGGACGTTTCTGCTGGGAATGAACGCATATGTCCCTGGTGGGTCACTTCCCTGGCACAGGATGCCCAGTCTCGGCTTCATGCTTGGGGAGGCACAACATCTGGCATCTGCAGCCACCCCTGAGAAGCGAGTGATTCTTCTAGCTCAGCTGCTGTCTTGGTGACAATTGGGACTTTTGGTATCCGTGCTACTGTCTCGCTTGTTTGCTGAAGCAAGACTTACGGCATCTTTCCTAGACTCTGTCTCCTGCCCTGACATCCACTTTGCCACGGCTTCTGCCTGCTCCTCCAGCCCGTCGCCTCATTGCCGCCTGCCCTGTCCCAGACCTTGCCTCTTTCTAGAGGGAGTGTTAAAGCGTGGCATGCTCATAAACTCACTGGACCCTTAAATAGTTCTGGGCGCTGTTTATTTCAGGGAGGAAACGGAAGCACTCAAAGGACAATGAGGTCCCAGGCCACAGCCTAGAGCTAGTAAGAGGTGGAAACCTAGAATTCACTTTCTGACATTGGCTTTCACTGTGAACTTCACTGCTTAAAAAAAAAAAAAAAAGTGAGGGCTGGAGAGATGGCTTAGCGGTTAAGCGCTTGCCTGTGAAGCCTAAGGACCCCGGTTCGAGGCTCGGTTCCCCAGGTCCCATGTTAGCCAGATGCACAAGGGGTCGCACGCATCTGGAGTTCGTTTGCAGAGGCTGGAAGCCCTGGCGTGCCCATTCTCTCTCTCTCCTTCTATCTGTCTTTCTCTCTATGTCTGTCGCTCTCAAATAAATAAATAAAAAATGAACCAAAAAAATTAAAAAAAAAAAAAAGAATGGCAAATCTAGCCGGGCATGGTGGCGCATGCCTTTAAAAAAAAAAAAAAAGTGATAGGGCAGGAGAGATGGCTTAGTGGTTACAGCACATGCCTGCAAAGCCTAAGGACCCAGGTTTGATTCTCCAGGTCCCACGTAAGCCAGACGCATATAGTGGCAAATGCGTCTGGAGTTCATTTACCCATTCTTACTCTCTCTCTCCCCCTCTCTCCTCTCTAATAAATAGATAGATAAAAATAATAAATCTTAGAAAAACAAAGTAATGTCCTGAGGAGATTCTGATTCTTAGTGATGTCAGCCTAGTGGTCAAGTTGTGGTAGAAATTCTTCAAGTCGGGTAGGGGCAAAAGCGACTATAGTCTCAGTGTAGTCCCTTCCCTCACCATCCTCTTAACCCACCAAGCTTTGCACTTTGACACCCATTTCGTAATTGCTTATATCTCCCCTTCATAGGCATGTGAAATTCATGGTACAGCCCAGGCTGACTGGGAATTCACTCTGTAGTCTCAGACTGGCCTCAAACTCACAGCAATCCTCTTACCTCAACCTCAAAAGTGCTGGGATTAAAGGTATGTACCACCATGCCCAGCCAGGATGCTGAGCCAGTCTGGGCTACAGGGTGAGATTCACAAAATATTTTTAAAGTTAAAATTGGACAGGGAGACCCTTAATTTTTCAGATAAAGTCATAATTGGTCTGTTACCTGGAGATCACTATTTTTCTTTAAAAGTCATCATTTTTGTATTATTGTAAAAAAAATAAAAATAAAAAGAAGCCAGGCATGGTGGCACATGCCTTTAATCCCAGCATTCGAGAGGCAAAAGTAGGAGGATCACCATGAATTCAAGGTCACCTTGAGACTACACAGTGAATTCCAGATCAGCCCGGGCTAGAGCAAGACCCTACCTTAAAAATTAAAATGATAATGATAAAAAAAGAAGAAGAAAAAATAGAAAATAATTGATAGGTTTTTTTAATTGATTTTTTCCTGTATTCCTAAATGCCATATGAGGATTAAGACTGGTGGTGATTTTTGTTGTTGTTTGGTTTGGTTTGGTTTTTCGAGGTAGGGTCTCACTGTAGCTCAAGCTGACCTGGAATTCACTATGTAGTCTCAGGGTAGCCTTGAACTCGTGGTGATCTTCCTCCTACCTCTGCCTCTGTAGTGCTGGGATTAAAGGCATATGCCACCACACCCAGCTTGAGACTGGTTTCAAATGACATTCTAGGAGTCCCCAAATTAAGATAGTGCTGGCCTGGGCATTGGAGACCCTCACCTCAGCTCTGGCTCATGGGCAGACACCCTGGAGAATGCATTTACCTCTCAGAGCTGAAGGTTGGAAGACTTCTTAGACAAAAGCCCCTTCTGGCTTTGGAAATCCAAAGGCCAGCAAGATTTTGGTTTGTTTTTGTTGATCTCGGCAAGTGGCCTGTTTGCTAATAATGCACTTCTGCAGATGAGAAAATGCCAAAGCTTAGTGTTTGGTGTCTGACAAAGGTGCCTTAGAGGAGTTTGGGAAGACAGGTAGTGTGACTGTTGAAAGGGTTGGGGTGAAAGTTTGGAGGAGTACCTGGGAGGTACTTCTAGGGTCCCAGCACTGAGTTGGGTTCCATAAATCAGCATCGGAGGCAGTTTCCCAGGTGAATTTCTTTGAAACTTAAAAGCTGAGCTACTGGAAGAAATAGCTATAGGCAACTGTCTGGACCTTTCCACCCCTCCAGCTCTTTCCTCTTCCCCTAGCAATGCCTCAAAAAGGCCCAAAAGTTCTGCTCGGCAAGAGCGGTTTCCTTCCAGCATGAGAGTCCTGAAGCCAACGGCTACTGCGGCCCCAGCATCTCTGAGGAGAGCATGGTATGGATGCAGGGTTTGTTGTAGTGGGCACCTCCTCGCTGACTTTGAAACTGGACCATCAGATGCCGCCTGCACCACTGTGGTGCTGATAACATCAGCCAAAGACAAAGAGGAAGGATGGCCGAATGCTGCCTGGATAAGTGACTAAACCTGGATGCGGGATGCGGGACCTTGTTCAGAGCTCATTGCTTCGGTGGCAAGTGTTTGATGTGTTTGGAACTCGTGATACAGTCAGCAGATTTAATGTCACCTTCATGGTGTGGCAGGGCTTCATTGCCTGTGTCTGAAAATTTTTCACTGAGAGCTCCAGGAGAACTATTGAGGTTTGGGGGAGTGAAATGTTATTTTGTAGTACAAGGATTATTTTGTCTACTTAGTATTTGCATAGCCGTAGCTTTATAAAAACAAAGGGATCTTTGTAAAAAAAAAAAAAAATACTGTATGACTGTGCCCTCTTATTTATTGATGATTGTAAATGAAGACAAGTGGCTACTTGCATAATTTATACTCGTGGGGAGCTCACTGGAGTGTTTGTTATCTGACTGTTTTCTATCAAGGAATACTGGGCTTGGTGCTATGATGAATGATCCTGTCAGATCACGTGTATTCTTAAGAAAATTTTTCAACATAAATTTCTTGAACTGACCGTCTCGTTGTTAATGTTTATTTCAGCATGTTTTGTGCCAGCCAGAAATCACACTATTTTCCCTTTGCCCCAACAAAGTACTTTTTGAAAATGTATTTCTTTATTTGAGAAAGAGAGGGAAGAGGCAGTTAGAGAGAGTGAGAATGGGCACGCCAGTGTCTTCAGCCCCTCAAACTCCAGACGCATATGCCACCTTGTGCATCTAGCTTACATGAGTCCTGGGGAGTTGAACCTGGATCTTTTGGCTTTGCAGGCAAGTGCCTTAATCACTAAACCATCTCTCCAGCCCCCAACAAAGAGTACTTTTGCCAGGGTCACAGTAAAGCCAGTTGGCTTGGGAGTTGCGGGTGGGGGAGGGCATGTGCTCTTCGCTGTATCAGCTTACCTGAACCTTTGCATGTGATGCTTTGAGAAGAACTGATGCTAGAACCTTGTCCCTCAGTGTCTGCAGGGGGGGCTGGTTCTGGGACTCGCCACACATACTACAATCCTCGGATGTTCACGTTCCTGTAAATGTATGTAACCTACATACATCCTCTCATAATGTAAGTCATCTCAGGATTACTTGGAATAGCTAATGTGGCGTGGAGGCTGTGTAAATGCTTGTCATGTTATATAGGGAATACCAGCCGTGGTGCCTGCGGAGCACGAGGAGGGGGGTGCAGACCCCAGTTGGTTGACTGCTCTGATATGGAGTCCTCTGGCGTTGGACTGCCTGACCATGGGTCTTGGTTCTCTTACTGGCCTTTGAACCCACAGGAAGGTATAACACCCCAGGACTGAGCCTGTGTGGCAAGTCGCCATCTGTGGACAGAGGTGGAGGAATGAACAGGGAGGAAAAGATGGCAGATGACTGGGTATCGGGCATGCCTGAGATCCTGGGAACCCAGTAGTAAGCCAAGCATGCCTGGCTGTCCGTTGTGGGGAGGTAGGCAACCAAGAAAAGTGGATAACGTGTCAGAGACACCTCTAAGTGCTTTAAGAAGGGCTGGGGAAGGAAGGTTCAGACTGGGGTGGACCTCTTTGAGAGGACATCTGTCAGAACACCTGAAAGAGCTTCAGGGGACAAACTGAATGGGAGAAGAAGTTGGTGTGTGTGTGTTTTAGAGCCTTGCTGTAGTCCATGCTGGCTTGGAACTCCCAGCCGCCCCGCCTCCCTCTCGTGTGCCGGGAGAACAGGTTTGCAGCACTACCAGGACTGGCAGCAGCGGGTGGTTTTCAGAGGCTGGGTTGGCAGAAGCACAGCAAGCGAGGGGAGGAGAGGTAGAACAAGGGGTGCAGGGGTGAGTCGACAGGGCTCCGGGATTGGAAAGGCCTCTATGCTGAGGGAGAAGTGGGGAGCCATGCAAGGATCTCAGTGTGTGGACCACGATGGCAACGGGCTGCTAGGATGAGAGCAGGCTACCAGAAGCGTGGGCAGGGCACCCGCCAGCTGGAAGTGTATGGGAACAGTGTGGGGAAGGGCTGAGCCCTGGGTGTCGTCTGCAAGTACACCTTTGTGATTGGCTCATGGATTAGGTGAAAAGAGGTATATTACTTTCTTGTTGTTGTGGGGAAAAAAATGCCTGACCATTATGTGTGGAAGGAACCAGATTTAACTCAGCTCACAGTTCCAGGGGTTACATTCTATCATGGCTGGGAAGGCCTGGTGGCAAGAGTGGGAAGCAGGCTCAATCATATTGTGGTAGGGAAGCAGAGGATGAACAGGAAGTGGGTTTGGGCTATAAAGCCTCAAGGCCCGCCGCCAGTAAGGGTCCACCACCAGAGGGTTCCGTCATCTTCTCAAATAGTGCCACCAGCTTCAGACCAAGTGCTTAAACGCATGATCCTACAGGGCAGTTTCTACATTCAAACCACAAAGGGATGGTTGAGAAAAACACCAAGGTTTTGCTCTGTATGGCTGGAAGGTCAGGGCAGCAGAGCAGGGGAAATGTGTGGGAGTGCAGACTTGGGCGTTCTGGGTGCTTGAAGTGGAGACATTAAGGTTGAGAATGGTAGCGGTCCTCTTCCTTTTCATTCCCCAAGGATCTTCAGCTCAGCCAACTGAGCATGCCCTGGGGGATGGTCCACCTGTCCATATTGCAGAGGGTCCAGCCACAAAGCTCTTAGCTTCTCTTTTGCCCAGCCAGCAAGTTCCTGGTGCATCCCATTTCGTTCTCACAGCTGTCCCTTGGATCCCCAGTGCAACTCCTGGATCCACTCCTACCCAAGGTGAGCCCACCCATCCTGCCCTCTTTGCACATTTTATCTTCCTATTTATTTATTTATTTATTTATTTACTTACTTACTTACTTATACGAGATAGGCACAGAAATAGGCAGGTAGAAAGAGAAAGAATGGGCACACCAGGGCCTCCAGCCACTGTAAACAAACTCCAGATGCATGTGCCCCCTTGTGCATCTGGCTCACGTGAGTCCTGGGGAGTTGAACCTGGGTCCTTTGGCTTTGCAGGCAAGCACTGTAACCATTAAGCCATCCCTCCCGCCCCTTTTTCATCTTTCTTAATCTGTGCAAATGGCTGTCCACCTGCCTCCCTGACACCTCAGTGCTGTACAGAGCCCGCTTCCTGCTTGAGTGGAGAAAATACAGGGAAAAAACACAACAAACAACCAGGTCACATCAAAGAGAGGGCTGGGGGGAAACCCCAGAGGAAGTGGAGTCCTGCGTGCTGGTCTCCAGAGCCTGGAGCCAGCATAACCAGGCTTCACCTTGGCGAGTCAGACTTTGGACGGAGACTGCGCCATAGAATGTTGCATGAATGAAGAGGTGACATTTGCCTCCCTAGTAATTACCATGACATTTAAGGTTAATTTCAGCTGCATGCGACAGACAACCCCGAAGAGCAGTGGCTTAAACATTACGGAAAATACAAGGAAGCATTCTTTTTCCTCTGCCTAAAAGAAGCGCTCCAGCTTGCTTGGTCCAGCAGCTGCCCTGTCTTTCCTACTGCTCCTAGGTCCCTTTGGTTACGTGTACACACACACACACACACACACACACACACACACACACACACAAAGACTTAAATTCAATAGGAACACAACCCAATTAAAAAGTAGCAGTTCTGGGCTGGAGAGATGTCTTAAAGATTAAGGCACTTACTTGCCTACAAAGCCTAAGGACCCAGGTTCAGTTTTCCAGGTCCCACGTAAGCCAGATGGACAAGGTGATGCATGCATCTGGACTTTGTTCGCAGTGGCTAGAGACCCTGGCGCGCCCCTTCTCTCTCTCTCTCCCCATTTCTATCACAAATAAAATATAATTTATTCATTAATTTTAAAAGTAGCAGTTTTGAACAGATGCATCTCACCAACAGAGATATATAAAATATCAAATGAATATTTGAGAAGATGTGCATCATATACCTGCCACCAGCAAATTTCTAAGTCCCAATGACAATGAGTTAGAGTGGCCAAAAATCCAGGGCGCTGTCAACCCCAAATGTCAGCAAGGATGCGGAGCAGCAGGAACTCTCACTCATTGCCACGAGGACACAAAATAACATAGCCATTTTGGAAGACAATTTGATTTTTTTTTTACAAAACCAACCATGCTCTTACTACAGTATCAGTGTTAACCAAAATGAGTTGAAAAATGTATGTCCTCGCAGAAACTTATGTGCGTGAATTTACAGCACCTTTATATATAATTGCCAAAGTTCAGAAGCCCCTGAGATGACCTTCGATGGTGGAGACAAGCTGTATGCAACCAGGCAGTGAAATATCACTGAGCCATGCAACCCGTACACCAGGAAAACACGCGGAGGACTCTTAGACTCCAACTGAAAAGAGCCGGGCTGGGAAAGCTGCCATCGTATTATTCAAATTGTATGATAACTGCGGGAAGGGTGAGGCTCCGGTGATAGTGAAAGGATGGGTGTTGTGAAGGTTCCCTGGGGAGGGCTGAAGAGGCTGAGCCCAGGGGATTCTTGGGGTTGTGAAGCTTCTTAAACAAGGGCACATACTGTGGTCACCTTCTCATTGCTGGACAGAGCACCTGCCCAAAAGCAGCTGATGGGAAGAAAGTTGTTTGTTTTGGCTTCTAGGCTTGAGGGGAGGCTTCGTGTGGCAGGGGACACCATGGCACGAGCAGAGGCTGGACATTGCCTCTGCCACAGCAGGTGGACAACAGCAGCAGGAGGGTAGCTGAGTTCTGGCAGGGGACAGACTGTCACACCCAGAAGCCCAGCCCTCGATACATACTTCCTCCAGAAAGACGCCACCTCCCACATGGACCTCAGCTGCGCACCCAGCAATCAGAACATGGGAGTTCTGATTCAAACCACTGCGGTGCACATCGCTGCATTTGGCTATAGAATACCAGGTGAGTCCAGTCCTGATGCAATAGCAATGGGGGAATATTATCCATCCATTGTAACAATCAGAGAATGCTGAGTAGAGTGGAAAGCACATCAGAACTCTTGTGCTCGTTATCCGTTTGGGTTGACTCTAAAAATGATCTCCTTTTGGCTTTTGCTATTATTATTATTAACATATTTTCTATGGATACATCATGTGTCGGTACCCTCTTTTCCTTCGTCCCTGCCCACATCCCAGTGGGGACCCTCCTCAGTAGGGTTGCAGGCATTCACCATGGGGTTATGGTTTATGCATTGTGGGAGCAGCAGTCAGTTATTTTCGGGAGGAGGGAATGTCTCTGAGCATGATGTCTTAACCTGTGGCTCTTACAGTCTTTCTGCCCCCTCCTCCGCAAAATTCCCTGAGCTATGGTGGGTGAGTTTTAAGTCTACTTCAGTGATGAGCTCTTATGAACCTCTAGATCTCTGCTTTTAGCTTTCAGAGACAGTCTTACTATGTTTTCCAGGCTGGCCTTACAGTTTTATAGTCAAGTGATCTCCTTGCCTCAGCCTCTGCATAGCTGGAATAGGCCTATGCCACTGCACCTGGATGAGTTTAGTAATTTTTTTGCATGTGAATATGGTATATGTGCATGTGTATACACACATTTGTATGTGTGGGTGCCAACATGCATGCATATGTGTATATAGAGGTCAGAGATTGAGGCCGGGAAACTTCCTCAATCACTTTTCACCTTATTTTGCTGAGACAGACTTTCTCAGGGAACCCAGAGCTCACTGATTGTACTAGCTAGCCTTTTGCCCCTGTGATCTGCCTGTCTCTGCCTCCTGAGCACTAGGGTTGTAGGCATGTGCTTCCAGGCCTGGCATTTATGTGGGTTCCGGGGATCCACTCTCAACTCCTCACACTTACCCAGCAAGTGAGCATCTCCTTTTGTAAAAATAGAATGTGACCATAAAAATCGATATTCCACAGCAAGGCAGGAGTGAGAGGGCCGTGCCCGGGCCTGGTGGGAAGCTGATCACGATGAGTCATCTCAGAAACAAAGAAACACAAGGGTGAGAGCTTCACACGTCTTCAGTTACCAGATTGCAAATTGAGGCATCACCAGTCACACATGTCAAATTAGCTCCCCGCTGAAGAGCCTGCCATCTGGTCCTCACCATGCTGGAAGAGGGGTGCCGGTAGCCAGCTGGTGGCAGTGGACGTGACGTACACTTCCGCTTGACAGTATGTTGAGCAGGAGCCTCGGGGATGTTTGGACTTTTTTTTCCAGATCATTCCAAAAACATTCTAAGTGTTTCCCTAGGTCGGGGGGGATGGCTCAGTGGGGAAAATGCTTGCTATGTAACATGAGTTCAGGTCCCTAGAGCCCACAGAAAGCCAGATGCAGTAGCACACATCTCTACTCCCAGGGCCCTTCAGTGAGATGGGAGGTGGGGTCAGGAGAATCCCCAGAAGCCCAATGGCCAGCTAGCCTTGGGCGTGTAAAAGTCAAGTACGGAAGGCTAGGACCAACACCCTCTGACTGCCACACGTGTGCCATGTCACCTGTGGACCCACATTCACATGTATGAGAATACGTGTGTGTGCATCCACACACACACACAATCAATAATTAAATAAATACAAAAATTTTTAAAGTGTTTCCCTGTAATCCAGTCATAACAGAACACACCTGTAACTTGGCCCAAGACTCTGGAAATGGAGGCTGGAAAATCACAGGTTCCATTTCAACCTGGGCTGTGTACCCAGACTTTGGCTTAAAAAACCATAGCCAAATAATAATAATAATAAGGATCCAATTCAACAGAAATTAAACCTATTGTAAAATACTGATCAAGAAAAATAACCTAGTGTCTCTAATAAATTGATGGCGTTTTTAAAAGTGGGAGCTGGGGCGAGCTTCGGTTGCGGGCCCGGAAGGGCGATGTGCCTGGGGCTCGGCCGGCGTCACTCTGTCTGCCATTTTCAAGTTCCAGAGTCTGCTGACCGTCATCTTGCTGCTTATATGTACATGTGCTTCCATCCGGTCCTTGGCACCCAGTGTCTTGGACAGAAATAAGACTGGATTGTTGGGGATATTTTGGAAATGTGCCAGAATTAGTGAACGAAAAGGTCCGCATGTCGCAGTGTGCTGTGTAGTGACGGCCTTCAGCATCCTCTTCATGCAGTAGCCTGGAAAAAGTGACACTTACGTTTCCATCATATTTCACTATACACGAGGACTCACCTGCAGAAATAGTGGGAAGCATGGCGAACCCGTTTATCTGTGCACATGGGAAGAGACAACTTTCCAGATGCTGGTCTCTATTTTCATGTCATTGGACCAGTGATCTGTATAAATAGTTAAGATGCAACCATTTTATACAGAGTTTGAGAGCCTGTAACAATCACCTTCAGTGCTGTTACTCAGTACGACATTCTGCAAATGTGCAGAAGTATTGAAGTAAGAAGTTTTGAAGTAAGGCAGCTTACAGGCCCATTGTAGAAACAAAATTGGGAAGTGACTCTATTCCTTCCACTGGGACTTGGAAATGACACATCTCTACAGAATGGCTATGGAGAAAAATTATTTTTCTTGTTGTGGACTGTATTTGTATTCCTAATTTTACTTTTCACCTGAAAACACATTATTTTTTTTTGAGGTAGGGTCTCTCTCTAGCCCAGGCTGACCTGGAATTCACTGTGGAGTCTCAGGGTGGCCTTGAACTCTTGGCAATCATCCTACCTCTGCCTCCAAAGTGCTGGGATTAAAGGTGCGCGCCACCACGCCCGGCTTCTGACCATACTTTTATCCTTAACCAGAATACCTCTACTCTTAGGAAATTCTGCAGTTTATTTCAGGTTTTAAAAATATTTAAAACAAACAAGGCATGGTGGCATATGCCTTTAATTCCAGCGTTTAGGAGGCTGAGGTGGGAGGGTCAGCATGATTTCGAGGCCAGCCTAGATCTACAGAATGAGTTCCAGGTCATCCTGGGCTAGAGTGAGACCCTATCTCAAAACAACAACAACAACAAAAAAAAACATTTAAAACAAGCCTATATAGTTCTTAAGCACTAATATAAATGAGATAACTTACAAGTAGAGGTGAGAAAATAATCAAACTTAACATAAGTGTGAGGCCTTTGGTCAAGTGTGGACACATGATTCACGTGTGACCAGCTACCTGTCATTCTTTGAAAAAGACAATATGGTTAAAAAGAAAAAAGCAAAATGAACAGTTGTAGAATGATGATTCTAAATATTTTTTCCTTACTATGCCATGCCTTCTAAATAGAACATTTTTGTAGCTGCGGCACAAAAAATAAAAGTGGGAGCTGGGTGACACTGAAGGCCAAGGGAGGCTTACAAGGCAGCGGCAGCAATCAGATGCAATGCGTCGGCACCGTGGCCCAGCAGCAAGTGGATCCTGTGAAGAGACTGAGTGAGGACATGTGAGATCACGAACATGAACTTTTGCTGTTGTCATGTGTGACTATGGCAGATGTTCTGTTAAAAGGTATAACAGAGCCGGGTATGATGGTGCACGCCTTTAATCCCAGCACTTGGGCAGCAGAGGTAGGAGGATCACCATGAGTTCAAGGCCACCCTGAGACTACATAGTGAATTCCAGATCAGCCTGAGCTAGAGTACATAGGGTAGCATTGCATGCTAAAATAATTCAAATGTTGTTATGTGTGTTTTACAATGATCAAAAATAGATGTGGGTGGGAAGGTGGGGAAGAGGTGAAGCAGGATAGGCAAAGGTTGGTAACAGCTGAAGATTTGCCAGGGGCGCACTGATGTTCACTGCGAGCTCATGTTCACTGTGAGCTAATGTTCATTGTCAGTTTTTAAAATGCTTTATTTATCATTTTGTACGGAGAGAGAGAAAAAAATGACAATGGGTGCACCAGAACCTCTTGCCCCTGCAAATTAACTCCAGATCCATGCACCACTTTGTGCATCTGGCTTTATGTGGGTTCTGGGGAATCTAAACCTAGGCTGTCAGGCTTTAAAGCAAACACCTTAACCACTAAGCCATGTCTTCAGCACTTCATTATGTATTTTTTGTTGTTTTTTTTTAAAGAATTCACATTCTTTTTTATTTTTATTTATTAATTTGTTTGAGAGAGAAAAAGAAGCAGAGAGAGAGAATGGGCACACCAGGGCTTCCAGCCACTGCAAACAAACTCCAGATGCATGAGCCACCTTGTACATCTGGCTTATGTGGGTCCTGGGTAATTGAACAGAGGTCCTTTGGCTTTGCAGGCAAGCTTGCTACCTGAGCAAGAGGACCTGATCCCCAGCATCCATGTAAAAAGTGTGGCATGGGCTGGAGAGATGGCTTAGTGGCTAAGCGCTTGTCTGTGAAGCCTAAGGACCCCGGTTCAAGGCTCGATTCCCCAGGTCCCACGTTAGCCAGATGCACAAGGGATGCATGTGTCTGAAGTTTGTTTGCAGAGGCTGGAAGCCCTGGCGTGCCCATTCTCTCTCTCACTCTCTCTCTCTGTCACTCTCGAATAAATAAATAAAAATAAATTTTTTTTTAAAGTGTGGCGTGGCTGTGCACACCTGTGCCCCTGGTGCTGGAGAGACGCGAGGAAGCTTGCAGGAGACGGCTCTCCAGTAAAGCTACGGGACATGCGAATGAAAGCACGCCCTCCGTGAAGTGCCAGGATAAAAGTCTGCCAGTCAGAAGGCACCATGGTGCTGGGAAGAAGAGCAGGAGTGCTCAGCACTGCAATATCTCTTTCACACCTTCTAAGGCTCAGGGTCCATTGCAGAAGAGGTGGTGGAAAGAATGTAAGAAGCAAATCAAGGGTAGGACTCCTTACAACGTGCTCCTTCAGACATAAAATGGCCTGGATATCCATGACCTCACAGTGCCTGACACTACCCTCACAAGACCATCATAATAGGAGGAAAAGATGATGACATCAAAATAAAACAGAGACTGATTGAGAGGGGGAGGGGATATGATGGAGAATCGAGTTTCAAAAGGGAAAGTGGGGGGAGGAAGGGCATTACGATGGGATGCTGTTTGTAATCATGGAAGTTGTTAATAAAAATAATAATAATATTAAAAAAGTCTGCCAGGATGCCTTGGAAGTAGCGAGAAGGAAGAGTCCTTTCTGCTACAGGGAGTAGGACCCCAAGCCGCAGGACATCGGGTAGCAGAATGGGGCAACCTCGCTGAGAGTTAACCCTGAAGAGTGGAGGAGCCCCAACGGTGTAGAGAGGAGGGACATTTGGGGCAACAGGAACAGCATGACCAGTGCATAGAGGCATGACATTTCATCATGAGTTCAGGAACAGGGCAGCCCGCCATGACTGAAACTCCGCACCACGGCAGGGGACGAGTTACTAAAGCAGGACGGGCTTCCGCAGCGCTGAGCTCCAGGATCAAAGGTTTGCACACACCCGGGAGCCCCTGGGAGTTAGAAGGGGTGCACAGACCACAGAAGAACCACCTGGAAGCGTAGCGGAGGGAGGATCCTAAAAGGTGAGCATGCAGTCCAGAGATGCTGGCTTAGAGGATAGCAGAGAGTTCACAAGGGGAGCAGAAGATAGGGTGGAGGGCAGTGCCAGCAGACAGAGGAGGAACAGAGCCACGCTGGAAGGCATAGCGTTGGACCCTTGCTGCATATGACTGGCATCTTTAAAAAAAAAAAACAACACATGTTTATTTATGTATTTTATTTATTTGCAAGGAGAGAGAATGAATGGGTGTGCCAGGACCTCTAGCTACTGCAAATGAACTCCAGATACACATGCCACTTTGTGCTTCTGGCTTTACATGGGTACTGGACAATTGAACCTGGGTCGTTAGGCTTTCCAGGCAAGAGCCTTAACCACTGAGCCATCTCTCCAGCCCCATAGCTGGCATCTTTAATGAGTCTGAACATTCTAGAGGAGTGATGAGGTGACTGGGATCTGCCTGTTGTGGACACAATGAGGACACCTAGAAAGTATTCTACCTTTGTACATTTTAATTACTATTTCTACTTTTTATACCTAAAAAGCTTAGTCATCTGTTGCAGGTGTTTTTCAGGTATTTACCTTCACAGATCACCTTCAGGAAAGTGACGTTAACTTTCTTCAGCTGAGAATGGTAGTAATCCTGACCCTCAGGGGATGGAGGCAAGAGGATCCGAAGTTCAAGACTAGCCTGAGCCATGTAGTGAGCTCAAGGCAGCCTGGGTTACATAAGTTACATAAGACCCTGCTGGGAAAAAAAATTACTTTCTTTCAGATCAAGCAAACCGCCACAAATCACCAGAAAAGCTGGCCTATTGCACCTAACATCATCAACCCTTAAATCAAAGCCTTTGTTCCTCTGTGGATCACCCAGATGTTATTCCACCTTGTTCACCGCTGTCCTCCCTGTGCAGGGTCTATGCGCTTGACAAAGAGTACCCCGAGCCTCAGGGGAGTCTTACAAAGAGGCTAGTACTTCAGAAAGATTTGCTAGGGCTGGAGAGATGGCTTAGCGATTAAGAGCTTGCCTATGAAGCCTAAGGACCCCGGTTCAAAGCTCGATTCCCCAGGACCCATGTTAGCTAGATAAACAAGGGGGGCGCATGCATCTGGAGTTCATTTGCAGTGGCTGGAAGCCCTGGAGCGCCCATTCTCTCTCTCTCTCTCTCTCTCTCTCTCTCTCTCTCTCTGCCTCTTTCTCTCTCTGTCAGTCACTTTCAAATAAATAAACAAAAATAGAATTTTTAAAAAGGTTTGCTAAATATGATGGAGAATGGAATTTCAAAGGGGAAAGTGTGGGGGGGAGGGAGGGAATTACCATGGGATATTTTTTTATAATCATGGAAAATGCTAATAAAAATTTTTTTAAAAAAGGTTTGCTAAAGGATAGATAGATCAATAGAAAGGATTGAATCCTTGCAGAAAAGTGGGTCTTTTTTAGAGAGAGAGAGTGAGAGAGAGAGAACTAGTGTGCCAGGGCCTCAGCCACTGCAATCAAATTCCAGACGCTTGCGCCACCTAGTGGGCATGTGTGACCTTGCACTTGCCCCACCTTTGTGTGTCTGGCTTATGTGGGATATGGAGAGTTGAACCTGTGCCCTTAGGTTTCACAGGCATGCGCCTTAACAGCTAAGCCATCTCTCCAGCCCACAAAATTGCTTTTTTTAAATTTTTTTAAAATTATTTATTTATTTATTTGAGAGCGACAGACACAGAGAGAAAGACAGAGGGAGAGGAGAGAATGGACGCACCAGGGCTTCCAGCCTCTGCAAACGAACTCCAGACACGTGCGTCCCCTTGTGCATCTGGCTAATGTGGGACCTGGGGAACCAAGCCTCAAACGTTCCCCTGAACTTACACTTGTGAATCATTCGTGTCTCAAGGTGGGCCACTCTTCCTATTACCTGGTAAGGAGCTACCATAGATTTTGTACCCCAGGCCCCACCTCAGTCAGACTGCCTTTCTTCTTGGGGTGCCCAGTATAAAACTCAGCCTTGCAGTCTCCACTCTGACTTTCTCTGTCCACTTCCACCGTGAGAATTTGAGCCTGTACTCCACACTTCCATTCAGCCTCAGTTTCGCAACTTCCTGTGGCAGGGACTCAGCCAAACCAAACTTCAAGGAAAGCCCACCTGCTCTGCAGGAGGAGAATGTGGGCGGCTTTCCCCGGCTGCCTGGGGTGGGATTGGGACTAACCGCGTTCACCGCAGACCCAGCCTTTGGAAGGGGCAAGGCTTCGTTCTGCATTTCACTCCACTGGGTCACTTGACCACTTTCCCAGTCGGGTTCGGATTATATTTAATTAGAAAGCAATTTTGGGGTTGGAGAGATGGCTTAGCGGTTAAGCGCTTGCCTGTGAAGCCTAAGGACCCAGGTTCAATTCTCCAGGTCCCATGTAAGCCAGATGCACATGGTGGTGTATGCATCTGGAGTTCATTTGCAGTGGTTAGAGGCCCTGGCATGCCCATTCTCGCACACACTCCCTCTCTCTCCTTCTCCCTTTATCTAATAAGTAAATAAATAAAAATAAATAAACCAGGAAAAAAAAAAGAAATTAAGGGGCTTGGGCATTCCCTACACAAGTACACTGATGAAGAGTCCACCTCCTCAAAAACCCTGATGTCACTTGTGGTTTTGACGCCCCTCCCCTTTTGTGGAGATCATGGGAGGAAAATCTGGTCCACACTGATTTGGGACAGAAAAGAGGTCATCTTACCCCATGAATATGCCACCTTCATAAATATTCATAAGAACTTCTTTCAAGTCCCATAACCCAAAGCCCACCTGGCTGCTCCCCACGGTGGACAGCCAGTTCCAGTCTCTGCCTGGAGTGCTTGCTCTGTGTGGCTTTGCCAGGGAAACTTCTGCTCACACTGTCTCTAGACTGGATGCATTCCTTTGAGAAGACACAAACCAAAAGACCTTGCAAGAGCTAGTGCTGGAACTGGGACCAGTGCTGTTTAGAGATAAGGTAAAGTGTGCTGGAGGGATGGCTTGGCGGTTAGGGTGCTTGCTTGCAAAGCCAGAGGACCCAGGTTCGATTCCCCAGGACCCATTAAGCCAGATGCACAAGGTGGCACATGCATCTGGAGTTCATTTGCGGTGGCTGGAGGCCTTGGTGTGTCATTCTTTCTATCTCCCTCTGTGTGTCTCTCTTTGTCTCAAATAAATAAATAGATAAAAAACAATTAAAAGAAAGAGTGATAAGGTACAGTGAGGTGGACTCCCCCTCTGGTTGAGACCACCATGTTGGCATTCTCTCTTCTTGGTGCTTGCCTGCTTTTGGAATCTCCTCACTCACCGCTCTCACCTCAAACATTACTTTGTGCTTTCTTCAAGCTGTTTTCTCTGCTGTGAGCCAGCTGCTGGCCTTGGCCCTGGCAGGAGCATGCTAATGGCTCTCTTCCCGTGTCTGCTGCTACCTGTAACCCCTGGTCTAATCTCCACCACCAGCAGGCATGCCAGTTTCTCTCCTTTCTCTGACCTGAGGACTGCTGACTCCTCTCTGCCTTCCTCTTTTCTCACAGAGACCCTTCACGGTGACATCCTGTTGGATTTGATCAGAAGAGCTGACTCTGGGTACTATGGAAACTAACTGAAATACAAACTTGCTCCCTGGTAAACTTGCAGGCTATTAGAAAAGGATAGTCCTTAATATCCACCCTCCCGATAAAGGAACTAGATATGAAGACCCTTGCCCCCATTGGTTGGGTTTTTTGAAAGGCATACATGCACTTCAGACCCCAAAACAAAATAAATCAATGAGCTGGGAACATGCCTTTTATCCCAGTACTCGGGAGGCAGAGGTAGGAGGATCATTGTAAGTTCGGGGCTACTCGGACTACAGAGTGAATTCAGGACAGCCTGAGCTAGAATGAGACCCTACCTTGAAAAATCAAGGAAGGGCTTGAGAGATGGCTTAGCAGTTATGGAGCTTGCCTGCGAAAACTAAGGACCAATGTTCCACTCTCCAGGTCCCTCATAAGCCAGGAGCACAAGGTAACACAAGTGTGCAAGGTCGCACATGTGCACAAGGTGGTACATGTGTCTGGAGTTTGAGTACAGTGGCTGGAAGGCTCTGGAGTGCCAGTCCTTCCTCTCTTGCTCTCTTTTTCTCATAAAAGCTAACTTTTTTTAAGTCAATGAATAAGTGCTGATTGTAAAATCCATAGTCCTGTTAATTGCACTAACAAGTTGGTGAACTTGGTCTTGATCGTCCTAGATTTTTAGAAACTTGTTTATCAGGGGCTGGAGAGATGGCTTAGTGGTTAAGAAACTGGCCTGCAAGCTGGGCGTGGTGGCGCACGCCTTTAATCCCAGCACTTGGGAGGCTGAGGTAGAAGGATCGCTGTGAGTTCAAGGCCACCCTAAGACTACATAGTGAATTCCAGGTCAGCCTGGGCTAGAGTGAAACCATACCTCGAAAAACCAAAAAAAAAAAAAAAAAAAAAAGAAAGAAAAGAAAAGAAAAAAGAAAGAAACTGGCCTGTAAAGCCTAAGGATCCAGGTTCAATTCCCCAGTATCCATGTAAGCCAGATGCATAAGGTGGCATGTGTGTCTGGAGTTCATTTGCAGTGGCTAGAGGCCCTGGTGTGTCCATTCTCTCTCTATCTGCCCCCTCCCTCTCTCTCTACCTTTTAAATTAATAAATAAAATATAAAGAAAACAAAACTTGTTTATCAGAATATGAATGCTGTCCACAACTTCGCAGTGCCTAACCTACCTTCACAAGACTCTCCGAATAGGAGGAAAAGATGATGACATCAAAATTAAAGAGAGACTACTGGAGAGAGGGAGGGGATATGATGGAGTGTGGATTTGTGGAGGGAAGGAAATTATCATGGCTTATTGTCTATAAATATGGAAGCTGTCAATAATAAGAATAAAGAATATGAACACTGCAAGAGAGAAACAGGAAGCTGTGCTCCCTCCTGACTGGCATCTCCCGTCTCCAGCATCACACCCACTATGGGGTGACAGAACCAAGGCCCCAGCACTCCCCAACATTAGGTTTATGTCCTACCTGGGAAAAGAGGAGTATGGCTTTCTGGGGAGACATTCCCTGGGTCTAGAATGTGTCTTTTTTAAAACTTTTTTTGTTTATTTTTATTTATTTATTTGAGAGTGACAGACAGACAAAGAGGCAGATAGAGAGAGAGAATGGGTATGCCAGGGCCTCCAGCCACTGCAAACGAACTCCAGACGCGTGCACCCCCTTGTGCATCTGGCTAATGTGGGTCCTGGGGAATCAAGCCTCAAAGTGGGATCCTTAGGCTTCACAGGCAAGCAGTGCTTAACTGCTAAGCCATCTCTCCAGCCCTGGAATGTGTCTTAAATAAGACTGGCAAATGTCTGGGAGAACAGCTCAGATAAGGGGTGGGGGAAGAAGATGCAAAAGACAAGGACTCAGAAGGGGTGATTCAAGATCAATCAGTGCTGGTCACAGGGACACAGCCTTGAGAGACAAATGCCTGGAGTGCTCCAGGCTGCCCCTTGGGCCATGCCCATGCGAAGGAGGTGTGCATATCCAACCATGGTCAGAGGGTCAGACCTCTCAGAGGTCCAAGGGATGCGGTGCCTCTGGGGCTGCCTGCCTCACTGATTGATGTTCCCTCCCCTTGCGGAAGGGGCATCAGGCCTGCCCGCCCCCCTTCCCACACACCCTCGGGCCTCGTCCTAGAGACTGGATAAGTATGATACAGACACCCTCAAAAAGAGGAAACTCATTTGCCTGGCTCATACACATGAAGACTACAGAACTGAGGGAAGAAAGTATGAGTGTAAGAACTAAGGGAACGGCACCACAAGGGGTTCCACGTGTCTTGAAAAAACAGAGGCTGGTGAGTGGTAGTGAAGAGTGAAGGGCTACTTAAAATCACTTTAAATGCTGGGCGTGGTGGCGCACGCCTTTAATCCCAGCAGTCGGAAGGCAGAGGTAGGAGGACTGCCGTAGTTCAAGGCCAGCCTGAGACTCCATAGTGAATTCCAGGTCAGCCCGGACTAGAGTGAGACCCTTCCTCGAAACCCCCACCCCCCGAAAAAAATAATCAGCTTAGGGGCAGGAGAGATTGCTCAGTGGTTAAGTCACTTGCCTGAAAAACCCAATGAGCCAAGTTTGATTGCCCAGTGCGAATATAAAGCCAGATGCACAATGTGGCCCATGCATCTGAAGTTCATTTGCAGTGGCTAAAGGCCCTAGCCTAGCCATCCTTTCTCCGCCTGTCTCTCTAATGAAGGGCTACTTAAAACCATTTTAAAGCTGGCTTGTAATCCCAGCATGCTGGAGGTGAGGGCAGAGGATGGAGAGATTGAGGCCAGCCTGAGCTACACAAAAAGACCTTGTCTCAAAACAAAACAAAACAAAAATCCAGAGTCCTGATAATTACATTAACAAGCTGACAAACTTGGTCTTAACCTTCCTAGCTCTTTAGAAACTTGTTGATCAGAATATGAATGCTGTGTGCATGCTGTTGGCTGACAATCCAGTCTCAATTGAGATTACACAACATTTCTTTTTCAAATGGAAAGACGTTAATATGTGGGAAAATTGTATTCCCATTGACGAGGAGAGTGGATCAAACACTGACACGAGTGTGAATACAGCCTGGCTGTAATCCCCTGTGGCTTTGTTTTCCCCTTGGGAGTGAAAAGATGCTGAGACCTGAGGGCTCCTCTGTGCACTGGCAGAAGTGGAAAGTAGGTTTAGCTAACTTGCTGATAAGGTGTCCTACAGCCTGAAGGTCGGGATTCTGCTGTTCTGATAAACCCAGCCTCGGGGATCCAGTACTGGTGAGGACAGCGACCCCAGTGAAGCAGAAGTCTGGGTCAGCCTGAAAAATGCTTAAGCAGAGGCAAGAGACATCTGTGCTCTGGGCACTGAAGCAGGTCTTGAACATGCCTGACGGGTGTGTGTAATTTTCTCTTGTTTTCTAGTGGAAAATGCCATGCCGAGATTAAGGTTTACACTTGGTTGTTGCCTTTATTTCATCAAGAGCAATATAACAAGAATGGAAGTTGAAATGTTGGGCAAAGATGCCAGTCAGTCACAGTAAGGAAGACCTGTGGTCAGCTCTTGACACTCTAATTGGCTCACACAATTCCATCCTGACGGTACCTTATGCCACCTAGAAAATAAGAGTCCTGGGCTGGAGAGATGGCTTAGAGGTTAAGGCATTTGCCTGCAAAGCCAAAGGACCCAGGTTCGACTTCCCAGGACCCATGTAAGCCAGGTGCACAAGGTGACGCATGCATCTGGAGTTCGTTTGCAGTGGCTGGAGGACCTGATGTGCCCATTCTCTATCTGTCTCTCTCTCAAATAAATGAAAGAAAAAAATCTTTAAAAAAGAAAGTAAGAGTCCTGATGGCCTTGAAGCCACAAGTATAAAAGGGGTGAGTGAGGCCCTCCCAGTGCATATCCCGGCCACCTCTCAGACAAGACCATCCTAGCAGTCACTCGTTCATTGCTGACACAGCTTATGGAAGGAAAGGGTTCGGTCCCAGCTTAGGAAGGGACGCTTCATCGCGGCAGGGAAAGCGCGGCAGGAGCAGGCAGCCTGGTGTCACATCTCCACATCACAGGGAGCGTAGAGTGAGCTGAGCGCAGCAAGCGCCGCCTCCCACAGGCTCCACCAGCTGCGGATCAAGAATGAGGCTTAACCAGAAAGCCAAGCGCCACATGTTCTCTCTCATATGTGGATCCTAGCTACAGATGATTGGGCTTCTGCGTGAGAATGAAAATACTTAGTAGCAGAGGCCAGTAAGTTAAAAAGGAGACATAAAGGGAAGAGAAAGGAAGGGAGGAGGATACTTAACAGGTTGATATTGTATATATGTAATTACAATGATTGTAATGGGGAGGTAATATGATGGAGAATGGAATTTCAAATGGGAAAGTGTGGGGGTGGGGAGGGAGGGAATTACCATGGGATATATTTTATAATCATGGAAAATGTTAATAAAAATAAAAAAATAAAAAATAAAAAAAAAGAATGAGGCTTAAGCTGGGCGTGGTGGTGCACGCCTTTAATCCCAGCACTCGGGAGGCAGAGGTAGGAGGATCACTGAGAGTTCAAGGCCACCCTGAGACTAGTGAATTCCAGGTCAGCCTGGACCAAATTGAGACCCTATCTTGAAAAAAAAAAAAAAAAAAAAAAGAATGAGGCTTCATTTCAAACACATGAAGCTGGCTGTGGTCATTTAGAAAGGGGAATCTTGGGGCTGGAGAGATGGCTTAGCGATTAAGGCGCTTGCCTGCAAAGCCTAAGGACTCAGGTTCAATTCCCCAGGGCCCACATAAGCCAGATGCACAAGGGGACACATGCATCTGGAGTTTGTTTGTAGTGGTTGGAGGCCGTGGAACGCCCATTCTCTCTTTCTCTCTGTCTCTTCCTCTCTATCTGACTCTCTCAAATAAATAAAATATTTAAAAAAAAAAAAAAAAAAAATAGAAAGGGGAATCTTGATCACATTGTCTTTTGCTTAGAAACCGTTCAGTGGCCCTCTTGTAGAAGCAAGGTGCCATTTTCCCAGCTCTCCTCAGCCCTTGCATGACATCTGGGCCAACCCTGGTCCTTGAATGAGCCATGTTCTTGCTCGCAGGCTTTGGGGGTCCTGTTCCTTCTATCAAGATCTATTCTTATTTTCGTCTGGATCACGTAGGACCACATGGACCCAGTTAAATTCCCCTCACTGTGTGGCCTGTATCCATCCACATCATCTGTTTTGACAACAGTCATCAAACTCACCGCTCGCCCCTGCTAGACTGTAAATTCCATGAGCATAAGAATCGCGTCTACCTTTTCCAGATTAAAACTCTGACATCTACAGAAGTCCCTCATATGCAGGACATGCTCCAGGAATGCTGGCCACTGAACAAACGTTGGAGAAAAATATATGTGTGTGTATATATATATATATATATATATATATATTTTTTTTTTTCAGTGACTGGCATCCAGGCTTCTTTTTAAAAATTTTTTATTTATTATTATATGTTTATTTGAGAACAACAGACAGAGGGAGAAAGAGTCAAATAGAGAGAGAGAGAGAGAGAATGGGCACGCCAAGGCCTCCAGCCACTGCAAACAAACTCCAGACACATGCATCCCCTGTGCATCTGGCTAACGTGGGCCCTGGGGAATCAAGCCTTGAACTGGGGTCGTTAGGCTTCACAGGCAAGTGCTTAATGGCTAAGCCATCTCTCCAGCCCCCAGACTTCCTCTTGAGAAGGGCGCTTCCTTGGGAAATATTCTGATGAGGCCGATCGGGCCTCCTTGCTGGATGCAGATATCAGTAAGCACTGAGACCTGTTGCAGGAAGAGCTCTGCTCGATAAGAGAATACACCTTGAATGTGCTGTTTGTTCCAGAAACAGACAACCTTTTCAGTCAGAGCAAACTGCTGACTATAAAAAGGCCATTGGAGGGCTGGAGAGATGGCTTAGTGGTGAAGGCACTTGCCTGCAAAACCTAAGAACCCAGGTTTGATTCCCCAGGACCCACATAAGCCAGTTACAAAAGGTGGCACATGTGTCTGGAGTTTGTTTGCGGTGACTAGAGGCCCTGGTGTGCCCATTCTTTATCTGCCACTTTCTCTCTCACACAAATAAATTAAAATAAAATATGTGGGCTACAGAAGACGGCTTAGCAGTTAAGGCATTTGTCTGCAAAGCCAAAGGACCCAGGTTCTATTCCCCAGGACCCATGTAAACCAGATGCACAAGGGGGCGCATGGGCTGGAGTTTGTTTGCAGTGGCTGGAGGCCCTGATGCACCTATTCTCTGTCTCTCTCTCTCTCTCTCTCTCTCTCTCTCTCTCTCTTTCTGTCTCACAAATAAATAAATAAAATATATTTTAAAAAAAGAGATGTTTAACATCTTAAAAATAAAATATGTTCACTGGAAAGTGTGGTGTTGTGGGACTGGTGGAATTCAGAGATGAGAGTGGCTAAGGACCTGCTGATTATCATCTGTGAAAGTGAAATTACTGGATTGGGTTTGCCAAGTGACTGACCCAGTAAGTAGTGGTTGCCAACTCTTTTCAGAAGCACGTGTACTGGCTGATCACTCTAGGTTTCTGGGGGTTACAAGTTGTGGTGGTTTGAATGCAAATGCATTAGGTAATTTTGAAATTTATATTTGCAAACAGAGAGAAAGAGAGAAGAGAGACAGAGAGAATGGGCATGCCAGGGCCTCCAGCCACTACAAAGGAAATCATTGCTGCAAACGAACTCCAGATGCCTGCCCCACTTGGCTCATCTGGCTTTATGTGGGTATTGGGGGAAACGAACTTGGACTGTTAGGCACTGCAAGCAAGCACCTTAACCGCTGCACCATCCCTGCAGCCCAGCTCAGGTCAGTTTTGATTAAGCTTCTGACTTAGTCTTCAGCAGGCAGAGCCCTGCTGGAAGGATTGTGTCACTGGGGTGGATCTTGAGTCCAGCCCCGTTAGGCGTGTAGAGAGCCGGCTGGGCTCTGGCTGTTTGTGCTTTCTGGTGCTGGCTGTTCTCTCTGCCGTGGCTGCGTGGTGAAGTGAGCCGGCTTCTTCCACCATGATGGAGCTTCCCTGGATTCTGTAAGCCTGAAATGAACCCTTTCCTTCCGCCAGCTGCTTCTGGTCAGGTGTTTGTTCCAGCAACACAAAGGTGCCTGCGACTAGTTACTGTGTACTTTCGGGCGAGGCACTGTGGGCCCCCAATCTATGTAGTCACCTCTGTCCTTCTCCCATTAGTCACTAAGAACTACTGCTCTACCTTCCCTAGAGTTTCGCCTTTTGTCAGAAAGTCACAGAACTGGAATTCTGCAGCATGTCGCTTCTTGGGTATGAGTCTTTTACTTGGCTTTTGAGATTGAACATTATTGTGGTGCATATCAGGACTTCATTCATTTTTTTTCAAGATTTTATTTTTATTTATTTATTTGAGAGAAAGAGAGAAAAATAGGCAGGTAAAGAAAGAGAGAGGGAGAGAGAGGGAATGGGCATACCAAGGCCTCCAGCTGATACAAATGAACTCTGGATGCATGTGCCCCCGTAAACATCTGGCTTTATGTGCATCCTGAGAAATTGAACCTGGGTCCTCTGACTTTGCAGACAATCACCTTAAATATCAAGCCATCTCTCTAACCACATTCATTTTTTTTTTATTGCTGCAGTTTTCACCCTATGGATTTATGATTACATGTTTCTACATTCATTACTTAATGGATTTTGGTATTATGAATATAGTTCCTATAAATATTTACTTATAGGTCATTGTATAGACATTCACTTCCATTTCTTGTAGGTAAGAATCTAGAAGCAGGACCAACAGTTTACATATAATATACAATCTATATAACTCCAACACATACAGATACAGTTCATGTATATATATATATTACACTATATATAATCTATAGATAGTCTCACTATGCCACTCAAGCTGGCTTTGAATTAATGATCCTCTGCCTCAGCTTCCTGCATGCTGGGATACCAGGTGTGTGCCACCATGCCCAGCTGGGAAGCATATTTTAACTGTGTAAGAAATTGCCACGAGAAGTAAGACTTCCCATCTGCAATGAGAGTCCCAGGTGCTCTGCTTCTTGTCAGGCTTGATAAAGCAGCCTTTCTAGTTTGCATAGATTGTGGCTTTAATTTGCATCTGCCCTAAACCTTTTAATTATGCTTATTTGCTATTTATTTCTTTAGTGTTCTAATGTTTGCACCACATTTTGTGACTGGGTGATTTGTTCTTTTTATCACTGAATTTTTTCCCCTTATATGCATACATATCACAGAGACAAGTCATGATTTAGATATGTATGCATTCTGATAGGATCCTCTCTAAACCTATGATTCATCTTCTGACTTTTTAGCAGTGTCTTTTTCAAGCAAGTGCCTTTAACTGCTGGGCCATCTTCCCAGCCTAGCAGTGTCTTTTTCGAGGGACAGAAGTTTTTAATCTTGAGATATTTGATAGCTTAGCATCAACATTTTTTAACACATGTTTTTCTTTCTTTCCTTCTTTCTTTCCTTCCTACTTTCCTTCCTTCCTTCTTTCCTTCCTTCTTCCCCTTCTTCCCTCTTTCCTTCCCTCCTCTCTTTTTTCTTCTTTCTTTCTTTCTCTCTCCCTTTCTTTCTTTTCTTTTTTAAGCTTTCTTCCCAGGTAGGCTGACCTGGAACTCACTCTGTAATCCCAGGCTGATCTCAAATTCACGGTGATCCTCCTATATCTGCCTCCTGAGTGCTGGGATTAAAGGCATGTGCCACTATGCCCAGTACATTTTATTTCTATTTAAGAAAAATTTGCCTAATCCAAAGCTTTAAAACAATTATTATTTAGAAATAGTGTACTTTTAGGTTTTAAATTTGTCTATAGCACATTCTGAGATAATTATGTATAATATGTATAAATATAAACTATTATTTAATATATAAAACATAAAAATATAACAGGTAAAAGGTTTGGGGGGTTGGCATATAAATATATAATTCTTATAATTGTTTTAGCATTAGTCATTGAAAAGACCATCTTTCTACTGTGGAATTGTTTGGGCATGTTTGACAAATCAATTGGCAAGCTGGAGAGATGGCTCAGCAGTTAAGGAATTTGCCTGCAAAGCCTAAGGACCCTGGGTCGATTCCCCAGTACCAACATAAAGCCAGCTGCACAAGGTGGTGCACGCATCTGGAATTCATTTGCAGTGGCTAGAGGCCCTGGAGCACCTATTCTCTCTCTCTTTCCTTGGAAATAAATTAATAAAAATAAAAATAGGCCGGTGTACACAGTTGAGCTCCCATGTCCTCTCAGGGGTGATTCCCCAGGAACCTCCACATGGAAACTTCCAAAGCCTTTGAGGCTTATGGAGGCTTCATCGCATGGACACAAGTGATGATACAACAGATCATATGCTGTAGATGTGTATTATAGTATGTAATGACTTATATTAACTTTCAGCAATTGAAAGGTGATCAATTTAACTTTCAGCCCTTTCCTCCTGGGAGGCTAGGGGTGAGTCTGGAAGCCTCCAGTCCTTCGCCCTGCCTGGGTTTCCTCAGCAGCCTCCCTATAGCTTCCTAGAGGCCGCTGGCCACAGCCAACCCATTAGCATATGAAAGACATTACTTTGAAGATTCCAAGAATTGTATGAGCTTTATACTAGGAAACAGGAATGAATTCAACAGATGCCATTGTAAATGACATTTTTAAATTTAAATTACTTATTGCCAGAATATAAAAACTTAATTGATTTTTGTTTATTGCTCTTATATATAGTGATCTTGGTAAATATGGGCATTAATTCTAGTATTTGTTCTGCCGATAACTTGGGCTCCTCAACAGCTCCCTTCATTTATTTATTTTTGGTTTTTGAGGTAGGGTCTCACTCTAGCTCAGGCTGACCTGGAATTCATTATGTAGTCTCAGGGTGGCCTCAAACTCACAGGGATCCTCCTACCTATGCCTCCCATCCCAAGTGCTAGGATTAAAGGCGTGCACCACCACTCCTGGCTTCTTCTTTTCCTTTTACGTTTCCATTTTTATTTGAAAATGATTTCAAACAAAGAAGTTACAGGGAAGTGAAAACAGCTCTCCAGTGCTTTTACCTCCAGATCCCATTCACTTATGGCAACCATACTAGGACAAAAAGACCCAAACTAGGGCACCTTAGCTAGCTGTCAAGTGCCTTGTTTCCTTCCTCCTGAAGTCATTTGAAGTCATTCTTCTTCTTGTCTTAAAACTTTTGACAGTTATAGTCCTCTTCTAGACAATCTTCATTGAGGGTCTGGTTGGTGTTTCTACAACGAAGATCCAGGACAGGGGCTTGGGCAGAAATACCACACACGTGTGCTGCAGCATCGGGTGCTGGTGTGCCCTGTCATTGGTGACAGTGATGACGAAAGACAAATCTGGATGGCCCTGGAGCTCATTTCCGTCCCATTTCAGCCCAGGAAAACTGTTTCTCTCTGACCCTGGAGCTCACACCCGTCCCTCTCTGACCCTGGTGCTCACACCTGTCCCTCTCTGACCCTGGAGCTCACACCCGTCCCTCTCTGACCCTGGTGCTCACACCTGTCCCTCTCTGACCCTGGAGCTCATACCTGTCCCTCTTTGGTAGCCAAGCTGAGCTTTGGCTGGACTAAGCAAGTCTGTTGAGAGAGAAGAGCATATGTATATCCCTTGGTGGGCAAGGCTGTGTCCAAGACCCTCTGTGGACCAACCTTGGCCCTTGGTGTCAGGTTCGGGAGTGGGCAATACCATGGAGACCACTCTGAGGCAAAGATGGAAGCTTTTATTCAGGAAAAGCATGAGCTGCCAGGACTGACTCTTTAGAGGGTAGCACAGTCAACTTTGAGAGTCCAGACAGTGGGCTTTATAGAGCTCTTCAGCTGGGTGGGGGGAAGGTGAGGAAGGGAACAGAACTCCTTTGTTCTTTACATGAGCCATTTCACATAGCCAGGGTGTGAGCCCAGAACATTGAACAGGTGACCTGGGAGATAAGGGGCAGGAAACCAAGACCTGGGGCATTGTGAGGCAAGGAAGGGACGATGGCTGGGTGGTTCCTTGAGGAATGTGGAAGACCCACTTCCTTATGTCTCTGTCGCCCTCCTGCTGTCCTCGTGACTCCATTTCTGGGAGCCTGTCTTGACCTAACACTTGGTATGCCTGGTTTCCAAACCTGTGCACAGGGCTTCGTTTGATGAGTCCTTGACTCCTTAAAGAAACGAGGAGCCTATTAGGCTAACACATAAACATGTAACATGCGGGGGGCTTTGGCACTACCACTCCCCCAGCTGCCGGCCAGCAGGTTCTGTGCAGCTGGGATCCTCAGCCTATGCTGTGCAGAAATGAGCGTTCAGGGACAGCATGCACTCTGCCACTCTCTGTGCATACGTTTCCACCAGTGAGACCCGATTAATAGCTGTACTTCCTACTTGTCTCTTGGAAGTGTAGGAGTTTATAAGCTGGGAAGTGTAACACTGGTAGGGTGTTGTATGCGTTACTTACTTATTGTTGTGACCAAACACCTGACAAGCAGCAGCTCAAGGAAGGCCAGGGTTTAGTTCAGCTTATGGCTCCAGGGACACAGTCCATCCTGGCAGGGAAGACATGGTGACGGGACCAAGAGATGCATGCATCGTTAGGAAACAAAGAGAAAGAAAGTGAGGCCACTGACCCATTTCTCCCAGAAAAACTTCATTTCCTGAAGGTTCCACAAGCCTCCCAAACAGAGACACCAGCTGAGGACCAAGTGTTCAAGCACATGAGCCTATGGGGGATATTGCACATTCACACCACAGCACTCTGCCTTTGGCCCTTACAGGGGCTTATGGCCATCTCATGATGAAAATGCATCTATTCCAACTTCAAAAGTCCCCATAGGGCTGGAGAGATTGCTTACTGGTTAAGGTGCTTGCCTGCAAAGCCCAACAATCTGAGTTAAATTAGCAGTTGCCATGTAAAGCCAGATGTACAAAGTGGTGCATGCATCTGGAGTTTGTTTGCAGTACCTGGAGGCCCTGGAGTGCCTATTCTGTTTGTTTCTCTTTAATCTCTTTCTGCTTGCAAATAAATAAAAACATTTTTATGGGCTGGAGAGATGGCTTAGCAGTTAAGTGCTCGCCTGAGAAGCGTAAGGACCTCGGTTCAAGACTCAATTCCCCAGGACCCACATTAGCCAGATGCACAAGGGGCCCACACTTCTGGAGTTCGTTTGTAGTGGCTGGAGGCCCTGGCGTGCCTATTCTCTGTCTCTCTCTATCTGCCTTTCTCTCTCTGTCTGTCACTCTCAAATAATTAAATAAAAATATTAAAAAAACTTTTTTTTTAAATGTCCTCATAGACTTTACCAGTTCTAAAACTATTCAAAATTCCAAAGTCTCTTCTGCAACTTAAGGCAATCAGTTATCTGTGATCCCACCCTATAAAATTAAACAAACCTTATATTCCCAACATATCATGGCATTAAACATTTCCATTCCAAAAATGAGGTATGGGGCACTTAAAGATCAGCCAAAGCAAGAGTGAAACCCAACAGGGTGAATTGCAAATCTTGCAGCTTCCCATCTGGCATCTAGAAGTTGTGATGGAATCATACAGGCTTCAAAGGGCTTGAATAGCCCTGCCCTCCTGCTGCGTTGCCTGTAGCACAGTGACTCTCTCTCAGGCTGGCTGTACTTTGAGCCCACAGCTTTCCTTGGTAGGTGTCCCAAGGTTCTGGCATCTCCAACATGCTGGGGTCTCCACCACAATTTAGGCTTCATCTTCCCAGCTTCATGCAGGGGCCTCCTTGCAGAGAACGGAACCCTGCCTCACACCGCCTGGCCTTAGTGGCTATCTAAACCATGGAGCAAGATGTCATGATCCCATCATGCATTTTTCAGGCCTGCTGAGAATTTCTGCTACCAATTTGGGGATGGGCCCTGGCACCCTTGGACCAAAGCTCTAATGGTGTCTGTGTGCCTCAGTTGCTGTGTCTGGGTTCAAAAAAACTTTCCCAGGCATTTGGTTTGAGCAGGGAAACCCTTCAGAGATGTTCTCTCAGACTTTCTACTTTCAAAAGAATTTGTGTCCTCGTAAATTAGAGCTTTCAAAAGGGGAGGTCCTGCCCTCAGGGCACATTTTCTGTTGTCCCAGTGAAGAAAGGGCTGTTTCTCTTTCATCACAATAATCTCTTTGATCTTTACAGCCATTATAGATGCTTGGTTGGCTGCAGTGACTTCATCTGAACTTTAAACTTGTTCTCAAACCTTTCCTCAAGTTGTTTTCAAATCTTTTCACACTCTCTCACTGTAGATCTGAATAAATGCAATCAACAATATCCCTGCCATATCTTGAATTCTGTGATGCCTTGTAATTTCCTCTGCCAAATGAATAAGTTCCTTACCTTTACTTATGAGAGTGAGACAGAGACAGAGTCAGAGAGAGAGGGAGGGAGGGAGGGAGAATGGATGTGCCAGGGCCACTGCAAACAAGATACATGCACCACCTTGTGCATCTGGCTTACATGGGTTCTGGGGAATCAAGCCTGGGTCCTTAGGCTTTACAGGCATGTGCTTTAACCACTGAGCCATTTATCCAGCCCTAGCTCCTTACTTTAAAGTTCAACCTTGCTCTAGTTCTCAGTAGAATGTAGCCAGGTTCTTTGCCAGAAAAGAACAAGACCTACCTCTAGCCTAGTTCCTTCTGAAATGTCATGAGCTGGGTATCCATCATCTGTAATTCTCTTGGCATTCTGGCCTTCCAACCTCCCACCAGAAATGGCCCATTTAGCTCTGCTTATCATATTCTATGGATTTTCTAATTCAAGTTTCTAACTCCTCCTACAAAACAGTTCCAGAGTTTTATGGGCTACAAAGTTTTATGGTTTATCAGTACAATGGTCCCACTTCTTGGTACCAATTTCCTGTATTAATTACTTCACTTGTTTCTGACAAGTAATTCCTGGCAAAAAGCAGTGTAAGGAAGGGTAAGTTCATGGAAGCTTACAGTTCCAGGGTGCAGTCTGACACAGTGGGGAAAGCATGGCAGCAGAGGCGGGGAGCCACTAGTCACATGGGATCTGCTCAGGGAGAGAGAGGAATGGAAAGTGAGGTCAGGCTATGAAACTTCACAGCCCAATCCCAGAGATCCACTTCCTCCAGCAAGGTTCCACCTCTCAACAATTATACAATTCCCCGCCGGGGTGTGGTGGTGCATGCCTTTAATCCCACCACTAGGGAGGCAGTGGTAGGAGGATCATCAAGAGTTCGAGGCCACCCTGAGACTACATAGTGAGTTCCAGGTCAGTCTGGACTAGAGTGAGACCCTATCTTGAAAAAAGAAAACAAACAAACAAACAAAACAGTCTACAACTTCCCCAAACAGCGCCATCACCTGGGGACCAAATGCTCAGAAACATTAGCCTAGGGATGGAGGGATGGCATAGTGGTTAAGGTGCTCGTCTGCAAAGACAAAGTCTGGGATCCTCTTGTAATAAAATGTGAAGGGGGCTAAGTATATTTCTCTAGACATATACCTCTGTAAATTACAAGGCTCAGCAAATGTATACGGCATGCTAACGTCTTTGGAAATGGAGAAGTAAAAACTTTATTAGCTTGGTGGTGCATACAAGTTTTGAAGAACGATCAAGGAGCAGGCAGGGGAGAGATTTTTCTTCACTGTGTAGTTTCATCATCGTTGATCATAATCTAGAAAGACACATCCCAAATGCTAACAGTCTGATATTGACATACCAAAAGATCATAATCAGTCAAATCTGAAATGCCCAAACTGGGCTGGGGTGTAGTTCAGTGGTGAAGCCCCTGCCTAGTATGTGTGAGGCCTAGGGTTCAAAAACCATTACCTGGGGTTACAGAGATTGCTCAGTGGTCAAGAACACTTGCTGTGCCAACATGAGGACAGGACCTGAGTTTGATCCACAGCACCCACACAAAAGTCTGGGCATGACTCTGCACACCTCTAACCCCAGTGCTGAGCAGGAGAGAGACCAGAGACTCACTGGGGCTCCATGATCAGCCATTCTAAGAGAAAAACAGCACATGTTCCAGGTTCAGTAACAGACGTTATCTCAGGGAAATGAGATAGAGGTGGGCACTCAACATCTTGCTCTGGTCTCTGCGTATTTGCACACACATGCAAATACCCCCCCCACACACACACAATAAATAATCACTACCTGTCTCTAAGTCCCTCAAATTCAAACCCTGAAGATAAGTCCTGAATGCTGACATCCTGAAAGCTGCAATCCCCCTTGAAAAGGGGGTTACTACCTCTGAGGACTAGCACATGTGGGAAGGGACACTGCATTTTGACTGGGTGTATTGGTGAGAGCATTTCCAGAGGCAATCAGTGTGTGAGCCTGAGTGGGAAGAGTATTTTCTGCAGCTGAATTTCTTTCAACAATGCTTCTCAATATTGGGGCTCTTCAGGCAAATGCATATGCAAAGGTGACCCATCGCAGGTTCTGTACTTCCTTTTCTGAGGCAGGGTCTCACCCTAGCCCAGGCTGACCTGTAAATCACTCTGTAGTCCCAGGCTGGCCTTGCACTCACAGCAATCCTCCTACCTCTGCCTTCCAAGTGCTGGGATTAAAGATGTATATCACCACGACTGGCTATGTTTGTTTTTCTGACAGGGTCTCACCATGTAGCCTAGGTTGACCTTGATTTATGACCATCCTGTCTCAGCCTCCTCTGGTGCTTGGGTTTCAGGGGTGTCACCATACAAGGCCCCATTGTAGTTTTTGAATGATCTCATCAAAAGATGGTATCAGTCATCAGTGCATTTCAGATAACTAAAGTCAGTAAAGCCGGGTGTACACACTGACCAACCATGGTGATATTCAGTTCATGTATTTTATCTTTTGACCTATTTCTTTATGTACCTGGACCACCCATAGCTGTTAGAGCTGAGACTGCCGCCTTTGAGGACTTACGCTTGCAAAAGGCGTGGTGGTGCTCGCCTTTAATTCCAGTACTCGGGATGCAGAGGTAGGAGGACCGCAGTGAGTTCAAGGCCAATAAAATAGCAAGAAAATGCTAATCAACAAAAGTTTAAAACGTTCCAGCACATTAAAAAAATACAAACAGACAGACTTGGTGGTGCACACATTTGATCCCAGCACTTGGGAGGCAGAGGTAGCAGGATTGCTGTGAGTTTGAGGCCAGCCTGAGACAGCATAGTGAATTCCAGGTCAGCCTGGGCTGGAGTCAGACCCTACCTCGAAAAACGAAAAAATAAAATAAAATAAAATAGTTTGGAGAGATAGCTCAGCGGTTAAAGACATTTGCTTGAAAAACAGAAACATAGGACAGCACTATTTATCTGAACAACAATAAAAAAATACCTCGACCTATAACAGTATAAAGGCTCACTAGAAGGGCTGGGAGAGATGGCTTGGTGGTTAAGGCCCTTGCCTGTGAAGCCTAAGGACCCAGGTTCGGCTCTCCAGATCCCATGTAAGCACATGGTGGCACATGCATCTGGAGTTCATTTGCAGTGGCTAGAGTCCCTGGCACGCCCATTCTCTCTAATAAATAAGTAAAAATAAAATATTAAAAGTTATTAGTAAACTACACATATCCTTCATTTGGATTAGTTACATGCTAGGTTGGCCAGCCAGCCAGGGCAGATGTCACCAAGTGCTTCCGGGGGTATCAGCATAGCTCACCTGGAGCAAAGCAGTCTATCAGGGGAATCTTTCACAGGGGTCTACATTTGGGGAGACATTAATTTTTTTAAAATCCACCCACTTCCTGTCTACCGATTTTAAATTACATCCGATGGCCAACACTGTCCTTTATCTCCGTACCCCAGGGCCTTCCAGCAGGGGACAGTGGGCACCGGAAGGTCCTCTGCCAAGGGGAGGGGTGGTCGCAAGGGCCGAGCTCTGCAAACAATTACGGCCGCGGGAAGGGATCAGAGGGCCGGGGGCCAAGCGGGTGCCACAGATGGAGGCGGGAGAGTTCCGAGAACCAGCAGAGTCCGCTAGGTCGAGCCGGCTTCCGGAGAGCCGCGAGGACGCGGGGCCACAGGCTCGGCTCCGCTCCGCCGCTCCAGTCGGCCTCGCTGGGCCGCTAACGCCGCCTAGGCCTCCCTGCCCGGGTCCGCTGTCTCCCAGCTCCGGAGTGGCTGGACGGCCGGGATTGACCTTTTACCCCGTCGCTCTGTCCAATCACAGCCCGGCTCTCATGCGGCGGCCGCGGGGCGAGCGGAGCGTGGGGGACGCGGAGCGGCGGCTCGACGCTGGTGGCATTCTCGAAGCCGCCGTGCGCCGTCGCCGCGGGGCCGTGCGCGGGGCCGCGGGCGAGCCGGGCGCTGCGCAGTCTCCGCAGGCGCCGTCGGGAGGGGTCGGGGCGCAGCGCGGCGCGGCGCGAGGCTGCTCCGGGCTCCAGGTGAATGGAGTAACCTGACAGCGAGCGGGGGGGACGAGGCGACGGCGAGCGGCAGGAAATGGCGGCGGCGGCGGCGGTGGCGGCGCCGGGCGGCGCCGGGAGGCCTGGGCTGTGACGCGCGCGCGCCGGAGCGGGGTCCGATGGTTCTGGAAGGCCCGCGGCGTCCCGTGCTTGCAGGTGAGGCGGGCTCCCGCGGGGCGGCTTTGTGTCCTGGGCGGGGGCTGGAGGGGAAGGCGGCTCCTCCCGGCCGCGGCCCGCCTCCGCGCGAGGCCCGCGTGGGCGCCCGGGGCCGGCCGCCGGCCGTCACGCCGAGCCCCGGCGCGGTGGATGGCGCGGCCTGCGGAGCCGAGCCCGTCCCCGGCGTCGCCTACGGGAGCCGCCCGGAGCGGGCTTTGACAGGTCCGGCTGCCGCGCCCGGACGGGGTGCTGAGTCCCGGAGGAGGTGTCCGCGCGCAGCCGCGGCCCCGGGCCCGCTCCGACCTCCGATCCCCGGCGCGGCTCTCCACGCGGGCCCCGTGGACCCCTTGGGCGGGGAGCGCGGGCCCCGAGCCCTTCCTGGGAAGGATGGACGGATTGCGTGGGGGTCACTGGCAGGTTGACCCGATCTGCCCCGGCGGAAGGGGTGAGGAGGGCGGGTGGCCGAGGCCATCTTTTCCGCCCCTCCCCTCAGATTGCTCCTATGGCAGAAAGCCTGCGCCCCGCGAGGAGGCCCCTTGTCAAAGTGGAGAGAGCCGTGTGGGTTTTAGATGGACGCGGCAGATTGACACACCTAGCAAAGTTGAGCCGCCCTTGAATTTGCCTGCCGGACGGAGGCAGGGTCCTACAGTTGGACCAGAACGGATGAGTTGGGGGGGGGGTTGGTCTTGGCCATTGCTTTTGTTAGAGTTGTGGTTAAAGGAAATCGTGTGCCCATAAACGGTAAGAGTTGAGTGTTCTTGCATGACCAGGTATTGCAAACCTTCCTCAGAGTGAGGAGTGGGCTTGGTGACCAGCTCCTGCCTGAGTTTTCTGAGTCCTTAGTCCCGGTCACTTGTCCTCCCAGAGCAGCATTGTCAATCAAGAGAAAAGGGTTCATGGGAACAGTTCAGTGTTGAAAAAAAGCGCTTTAAGATAGGTTACCTGAGATGGAAACATACTGGTATAAACAGTAAAATTTGTAAGTAAAAATGTCCATCCTAGCCATGCGTTCAAATCATTGAAAGATGAATTCTTCATGAGCCTCCTAGCTAGTAGTCATTTTTTATTACCAGTATCTTTGGAAAGTGGAATGTGGAATAATCTGTGTTTTGTCACACTGTCTTCCTTAAGGCTGCCCTGGGGTACCATACATGCTCCTGTGTATCATTCCCGCACCATTCCATTTCAGAGTCTTATTTTACCAAACTGTCAGTGTAGAGAAACACTAAGGGCCACTTGTAATATGGACAGCATGTTAATAATGGCAGTGTAAGCTTGTGAACTTACTCATGACACCAAAATATGAAGTGGGTAACTTTAATGAGGGAATTAAAACACCTTTTCTTGAAATTATTTTAGGAAGGGTTTTCTTTCCCTCCATGTAGCCATCTCATCATTGTGGGCCCAGAGTTCTGAGTGTGTGGGTTGTATAATAACCAGGTTGTTTTTCTGCTGTTGAGGTTTATGGCTTGGTTTTAGAAGACAGTTTGATAAGGCTCATCTCCGCCCCGTGTTGTTGTTGTGTTTGGTTTATACATAGTTTTGGTTACATGGCAAGACTGTGTAACTCAGGCTGGGCTTAGCGTCACAATCCTCCTTTCTCAGTCTCCTGAGTCCTGGGATTACAGGCACGTACCACCAGGCCTGACTCTCCTGACTTAGGTAGTGATTTTGTGGTATTACATAATAGGCAGTTCTACTTTTAAGGAGGATATGGTGTTGAGATTTTATTTTCTACCACAGGCTGATAATGTAAGGTGCTTGTTTGATTTGAGAAGGTAGATCTTTTATAGACATTCTCTCAGTTATGACCTAAGCATGCTTACCTGTGGCTCAGAAGGTGAGGAGACGTTCATTAAAGCCTCATTATTGTGTGTCAAGGTGTGTGAGGTTCTTTTCATACGTCATGTGATACTGTCCTTATACAGGCAGAAAACAGTACTCAGTGTTTGCCTCAGGTTGTGAATCTAGATACAGCAAAGCTAGGGTTGAATCGGAGTCTGCTTCAGAGTCCCTGGCTTTTGCATTACTTTGCTCCTGGAGGTGGATTTTAGGAAAAGTCTAGAATGTGTAATAAATCTGTAATTACTGCTCATGGAGTAAGTGAACCTCTGTCTAACCTTGACTGCTCAGATGACCTCTGCTTATCTAAATATTTCAGCTTGATTTTTTAAAAAATGTTATAGAGTAAGCATGATGTTTACCATTTTAAAATGTGCAGTGTGGTTGCATTAAGACATTCACGTTGTTTTGCAATCATCAGCACTGTCCCATTTCCAAACTTTCACCTCCCTTAACTAAAACTACCTGTGCCAGCACTAACTCCGCATTCCCCCTCTCCCGAGGTACCTGCCAGTCTGCTCTCCTTCCCTGTGAATCGGACTATGGTGGGAACTCCATAGAAGTGACATCGTTCAATAGTTGTATTTTTTGGGTGGCTTCTTTCAGTTAGTACAGGTCCTTCAGGGCTCATGTCATACTGTCTATCAGTTTCCTTTCTTTTTAAGACTGACTGACATTCCATTGTATACAGATGGTTGGTCCCCAGCTTATAGCACTTTAAGATTGTGTGAAAGCAATACACATTCAATAGAAACTACTTCAGTTTTTGAACTGTGAGCTTTTCCTGGGCTGGTATGTCTGTGCCCCAGGTCAGCCTGTACGACCCTGAGGGTAAACGAAGTGTACTGTGCAGTGCACCGTGTTGCTAACCTGGGACATTTGCCAGCATAGGTTTATGAACACCTTTCCCACTTCTGTTTGCAGTTTACGGATGACTTTGTAGGACCCCAGTGCCATTGGCAGTGCCGAAGCATCTGTTTATTCATTTACCTGGGGGTGGCTTCCTGGGTTGCTTCCATCTTTTTCTTTGTGTGTAGATGTGTGTATGCATACACATCCACTTATTCTTAATGGCATACTTCCTAGAGACCGGGTCTCTCCTCCACCCAGAGCTGTCTTTTTTTTGGTCAGCAAGTCACAGCCATTCTCAGGTCTCCTCACCTTAACTCCTACAGACTGGGATTACAGACATGCATGGCCATGCTGGGCTTTTGAAAATTTTTAAAAATATATTTATTGGGGTGGGGAAGAGAAAAGAATGAGTGAGAAAGAGAACACATGGGCACCAGAGCCTTTTGTCACTGCAAGCAAACTCCAGCCACCTTTGAGCATCCGGCTTTACATAGCTAGTGGGGAAATTGAACTTGGGCCAGCAGGCTTTGCAAGCAAACTCCTTTAACCGCTGAGCCATCTCCTCAGCCTTGTTTCCATGTTCTGACCCTGTGAGCATAGGTATGCAAATGTTCATCCTAGTTCCTGCTTTTCCTTCTTGTGGGCCTGTGCCCAAAGTGGTCAGGTTGTTTTCTTCCTGTTTAAAAAAATGTTCTTTTTTAAAAAATATGCTATTCATTTATTTATTTATTTGAGAGAGTGAGAGAATGGTCACACCAGGGCTTCTTGCCATTGCAGCAAGCTCTGAATGCATGTTTCACTTAGTGTGTCTGGCTTTACATGGGCTTCAGGGGAATTGAACCCAGACTGATAGGCTTTGCAAGCGAGTGCCTTTAATGGCCGAGCCATCTCTCCAGACCCAAGTGTTTTTATTAATTGTCAAAACACTGGGTTAGGGATTCTTCCAGACTGTTAATTTCCTACCGACATTTCCTCTGTGTCAGTAAAAGATTAAAGTCTTCTTGAAGTCCAGAAATTACTCATTTAAAAAAATATTTTACTTATTTGCATGCAGAAGGAGACAGGGAAGAGAGAGAGAGAGCGTGAGGGAGGGAGAGAGGGAGGAAGGAAGGAAGGAAGGGAGGAAGGGCGGGCATGCCAGGGCCTCCAGCCACCACAGAACTCCAGATACATGTACCACTTTGTGTATATGGCTTTATGTAGGTACTGGGGAATTGGATCTGGGTCGTTAATGCTTTGCAGATAAGTGCCTTAACAGCTGAGCCATCTCTCCAGCCCATAATTTATTTAATTTAATTTATTTATTTATTGGTTTTCCGAGGTAGGGTCTCAACTCTAGCCCATCCTGACCTGAAATTCACTATGGAGTCTCAGGGTGGCCTTGAACTCATGACAGTCTTCCTACCTTTGCCTCCTGAGTGCCAGGATTAAAGGTGTGTGCCACCATGCCCAGCACTGTTTTTCCTTCCCTCCCTCCCTCCCTCCCTCCCTCCCTCCCTCCCTTCCTTCCTTCCTTCCTTTCTTTCTCTCTCTCTCTCTCTTTTTTTTTTTTTTTGAGGTAGGGTCTCACTCTAGACTAGGCTGACCTGGAATTCACTATGTAGTCTCAGGCTGGCCTCAAACTCACAGCAATCCTACCTGGACCTCCCAAGTGCTGGGATTAAAGGCATGCACCACCATGCCCAGCTGGAATTACTCATTTGTAGGTCTGGTTCCTGTCACAACATGCAAGTAGGGATTCCTATCATTGAATTCATTCTGTGGATCGGGAGAGTGATGTGCAGTGGGAGGAAGATGCTCTTATGGTCTCTGCTTAGCCTGTGCAAATAGGAGCTTGGAGCCAGTGATTGATTCTGTTTACCTTGGGGTCTGCATTGTGGGCATTCAAGAGTTTATTTAGCTCATCCTGAAAGCCAGCAGATGTGTGTGTATTATGCTGGCTTTTACTGACAGGTTTCTTTGGAATATTTTCTTCATTAAGCACTTAACAGCTTCCTAAATAGACCATGTTCTTTTATTTCCTTAGTATTCTGTCTCTTTAGTCTATGAAGCTTGAACCTTTTAGCATTTCTTTTCTGATTCTTGGTGTATACCAAGAATTTCTGCAGACTGTAGTTTTAGAACATTTTAAGAAGTTTTAAAAATTATAATCTGTTTACTTTAAGAAAGGATTTAAGTGCTTACAATAATAGGAAGGTGTTCTAGAGGACTGAAAATAATGAAGGTTGTGGGGATAGCATTTGGAGGGAGAGGTTTAGGGGAGGAGCTTTGGGCAAGACAACTTCACAGCCTGAATCTAAGTACAGTGTTTTGATTTTATTGTGTTCTTCGTTTGTAAGGTAAAAGAGAAGTTAAAACTGATCATCAGAAGTTGCATTGCTTAGTGCAAGGAAGCATGCCAGCTGAGCAGAGTCAGACATCTCTTGTGTGGCTAGTGACTGATGGCTTGGATTCTTGTACAAAGTGACATCAATAATGTATGGAGGAAACACTGCACACTAGCAGATGATAGGGAAACAGTTTCACTTGCCTTATGGAGAAACTATGAAGTGCCTTAGTATGATAGGGGAGCATGGTTCTCATTCTATTCACTGGATTGGAAGTGTCACTTGTCTCCTTCAGCCTCTGCCTGATGCCATATGACAGTTCATCAAGGAATGAATTCTTGTGGGCAGTAGAGAGGCAGTCAGAGTTTTCCAAATAGTCATTTTTTTGGCCGTCTTTAGGAGTATGTGTTACTCTAAAAGTAGAAATGCTAATGTGTTGGTATTTAGCTGATAAAGAATATATAGAGAAGCAGTACATTTTAGGTGTAGCTAAAGAAATAGAAGGTTTTTTTTCTCAACTTTATTAACATTTTCCATGATTATAAAAAGTATCCCATGGTGATATCCACCCTCCCCCAAAATAGAAGGTTTTGATCTATGTTGATACTCCTAACTTAACATTCAGTTACACACTGTCACTAAGAGAGTGTTGTTTGAGGATGTCACATGGCTGTTACTAGACATAAGGCATGGGATGCTTCAGCTACTGGATTTTGGGTTCTGAGAAACATAGTGACATTAAATGCACTTGGCTGTGTGAGGGTTTAGAGAATGGTCAAAATTAAGTGCTTCAGCTGGGCGTGGTGGCGCACGCCTTTAATCCCAGCACTCGGGAGGCAGAGGTAGGAGGATCGCCGTGAGTTCAAGGCCACCCTGAGACTACAGAGTTAATTCCAGGTCAGCCTGGACTAGAGTGAGACCCTACCTTGAAAAACCAAAAAAAAAAAAAAAAAAAAGTACTTCAGGGCTGGAGAGATGGCTTAGTGGTTAAGCGCTTGCCTGTGAAGCCTAAGGGCCCCGGTTCGAGGCTTGGTTCCCCAGGTCCCACGTTAGCCAGATGCACAAGGGGGCGCACGCGTCTGGAGTTCATTTGCAGAGGCTGGAGGCCCTAGCGTGCCCATTCTTTCTCTCCCTCTATCTGTCTTTCTCTCTGTGTCTGTCACTCTCAAATAAATAAAAAAAATTTAAAAAAATTAAAAAAAAATTAAGTACTTCATACATAGTCACTGCCCACCACAGTGCCTGGCCTAAAAGAGCTCCTAGTTCTGCTGAGTAAAAAAGTTTACTTAACTGTGCTGTGGAGAATAACACTGTTTAGTGGTACAGCTTTGAAAACCAGCCCTGCTTGTTTGGTTGTGGACAACTGTCTTGCCTTGTGTGCTTCTCTATATGAGGTATTGCAGACTGGGACAGTGTCAAGAATCATGGGAGAATGTTGCTAGAACATGTGGAGTTTGGTATTGTAGACATTTTCATCATTGAAACAGGTAACCTTGATTTTACTTAGGTGACAGTTCAGTGTGTGCAGTAAAGATTTAAAAACATTCAAAAATCCTGTTCAGGATTAGAAAGTCAGCAGTTCAGAATTTCAAAATAAAATAATAAGAGCAGGTTGTTTGTTTAAAATGTGACCTTTGGGTTGAGGGTATCTTAGTATACATGGAGCCCTGGGTTCGAAAGCCAGCATGACTAAAAGTTTGACCTTTCAGATGATGCAGGAAAGTTCTTTGAGCTCTTTGAGGTACCAGGAACTGTCTTCCTACCTGGGAACAGTGCAGAAGTGAACATGGTTAGCCCACAACTTTCCCTCTTTTTCCTCATCCTGCTGAACTGCCTTCGCTCAATTAATATTTTATCATAGCATTGAAGGGATGTTTAAGAGCAAGTGTTCAGCTGGAGGACTACCGTTCAATCCAGACTCTTCTAGTTTATAGCTGGGAAGCCCTGGGCATCTAGCAGCCTTTGGGTCTCACCTTCCTCCTATAAACTGTCTGCCTCTTGAGTTTGTGAGGAAACAACTTGTACTCCAGTTCTGGTATATTACTTGTGTTTGATAACATTTAGGTGATACTGTTTTTCTTTAAGTGCTTTACAGAGTATTTTGCTATATTCTTAATGTAGCTAGATTATACCAGGACTCCTTAAATTACTAATACTGAAATGCAAATCCAGTTGTACAGTGGAAGATACAAAGAAAATAGAGCTTAAGAGCAGTTATTCTTGGATGAGTTTTCTATGGGCTTGTCTGCCTATGTTGGGTTTGCTGTCTTAATTGGGTTTGTGTAACAGTGATGCCAAGTGTAGCAGTGCCCCAATTGTCTCTGTCTTTCAGATAACCCTGCTCATGTGTGAGGAGTAGATGAACAGCCCTCCCATTCAACACTACCTCAGACATGCCAGCTCTTTGTATGCTTCTTACACTTGATGCAGACCATAGTTCTTAGACTTTGCAGAGTCCTGATTAGATGGAAGACATGAATCTTATTCCCCAGAAAAATATGCATGTACATGCACATAATTTTACTCAAGATTATAGAAGGTATAGGCAATTAATTTAGGCTATGGTATTCATTCAATTCACAAGTAATAGGTTAATTTAGTGACAAAATTCTGAATGTCCCAGGGAAAAAAATGTAATTGATGGAATAGAACCAGTAGTGTGAATTAAGTGACCTGTGGTCAGGGTTGAGGAGATAGCTCAGGTAATGTGCTTGTGTCACAGGCCTGAAGGCCTAAGTTCAGTCCCTAGATTCCACATGAAAAGCTGCAGTACACACTTTTCATCCCAGCAGGGGAGGGGAAGAGAGGTGGCTCATTGGAGCTGGCTAGCCAGTCAGTCTGGCCTAATTAGGTATGGATGATAATAATAACGCCTATATTCAAGTTGGGCATGGTGGCACATGCCTGTAATCCCAGCATTTAGGAGGCTGAGACAGGAGGATTGCATGTTCAAGGCTAGTCTGGCAATTATAGTGAGATTCTGTCTCAAAACAACAGCAAAACCCAGTGGCAGTGGCTTTATATCCAATGAGCTAAATTTATAATTGGGGTGAAGTCACTTTAAACTTTTTCAACTTGTTTTAATTTTCTCACAGTACTAAATCCTCCAAATACTTTATGGTCAGTAATGTTTGAAATGCCCCATACTCCAGCCTCCTCTGTTCCAGATGGGGAAAAGAGACCAAGGATGAGATCTAGGCAAAACTGCCTTTGCCTATAATGACAGTAGTGGTCACATGCATGGAACTGATGGAGCCCTGAGGTGTTTTGGGGAGGACAGCAGGACCATAGCCCTTGGGAAGTAAGGCTGATGGCTAGAACAGCTAAAGCCACGAGTGGTGGCAGGGTCTTTTGGAGATAAGCCAATCTCTTGTCTCTGCATCAGTCCAGCTTCATAAATGCTGTTGATGAGAATCTCCCAGAGACTGTTTCAGCTTCACATCTGGTCAGAATAGCAAACAGCAGGTAATCCAGTGGACACCCTCACGTGTTCAGTTATAGTTCCTAAATAATCCTGTACCGATAGTACCCATTCCTTCAGGGTTATGTATATTGTATAATTAAACATTAAAGAGGGGAATAAACAAATTTTAAATTTTACGTGTACATGTTACATATAACAAATTCAATCTTAGACTAATCATGAATGTGATTATTTTAAGGACAAGACAGATTTCTGGTGGCACAAATAATAGAATAACCTAAAAAGGTATTTATGTGCAATATGTAAAAGAAAACTAATCCTGAATTGTACTTAATGTAAGATGAGGCTTCTGAGCCCTGTTAATGTCTTTAGGGGAAGAATTATTGGGCTGGACTTTAGTTTCCAGTCTTTCTTCAGTAAAGTATGTGAAGTCTTTGCTAAAGAGTACTTTCCTTGTGGGAATGTTTATTACAGACTTTGGAAAGAAGAGGTTGTTTTACAAAGACTGGCACTAAGTCTTTGTAAACATGTAGCTTTAAAAAGTTTTTTTTTTTTTTTTTTTGGTTTTTTTGAAGTAGGGTGTTGCTCTAACCTAGGTTGACCTGGAATTCACTAAGTAGTCTCAGGGTGGCCTTGAATTCACAGTGGTCCTCCTTCCGCTGCCTCCCAAGTGCTGGGATTACAGGTGTGTGCTACCATGCTCCAAGAAACATGTAGCTTTTTTGTTGCTGAACATTTGCAAGATTCCAGAAATTTTTATTGTTGTTTTGCACATATCACTTGGGATCATGTTTTGGTCAAGAAAGAGTGGAGAGAACGTTTTTCCTAAACTGTATTTAGCATGGTTTGATTGTTCAAATGTATGTGTGTATGTGTAATGTATTATAAATATATAAGAAATAAATTATATATTAAAAAAATCACTGCTACGTATACATCTGCAAGTTTGCCTGGTCTAACCCCCAAATACTGTCACAAAATGCTTATCTGAGTTGACGGTTTGATATGAAGCGGTCAAACAGGGCGTTGTAGTTGCTGTGATGAATTCAAAGCCCCTAGTTTGTTTTGCTGTGTGCAAGCCCCTTCATGTTTCTGAACAGTCACAGTAGCGCTTCATCTAGATAGAGAAGTGCTTGTGCAGACTCAGTACAGGATTGTGCATTGCATTTGGTTGCCCTCTCTTCCTCCTCTTAATCTGGAAGGTTCTTAGCATTTGCCTTTTCTGATACTGACATTTTTGGAGAATACAAGCCAGTTGTTTTTCAAAAAGAATCTCAGATTTGGTTTTGTTTCTTCATGATTAGATTCAGGTTTTGTAACTTTGGCAGGAAAACTTTGTGATATACATGCAAGAGCTTCCTGGTATCTTTAAGGTTAGATTCGGATCACTGACCCTAATGTAGAGGTGACTTAGTAGCTAGAAGCTGTCCTGACCTAGAACCCATTCTGTATCCTGGGCTGGCCGCATACTCGTGGTGTCCTCCTGCCCCAGCCTTTTCAGTGCTGGCATAAAACGGCACCACCATACTGGTACTAGCTCGCTAGCTCTGGTAGTTTCTAGCTAGCCCTCTTTTGGGCTTGGTGTGCTAAGGATGGAGATATAACTTGTTGAGGCAATTTGAGTGATAATTTGGGTTGTTTTAAGTCTTTTGAAAGTAGAAGATATCTAAATTGAGTTTTGCATTTTAACTACAAAAAGCTATTTTAATTTAATAGGTGTTAATTTAAGGCTAGAGCAAGAATTTTTTTTTTTCCTGTTTTGAGACAAGAGTGTATGTAGCCCAGCTGGGTCTTGAATTTACAGTTTTCCTGTCCCACAGCATCCCTTGTACTGCCTCCTGAGCTCTGCCATGACGGTGTACCTCTCCTCCCTCCACTGCACTTCCAGAAAGTGCATTCTCAGCTTCTAGTTCAGCAGTGACAGTGGATTAGTGTGGCTTACTGCAGTGCAGATGGTGTCCCCATTAAGAATTTACATTAACCAGGGCTATAGAGGTGGCTTAGTGGTTAAGGTGTGTGCCTGAAGAGCCTAAGGACCTGAGTTCTATTCCCCAGTACCCACATACAACCAGATGCACAAAGTGGTGCATATGTCTGGAGTTTGTTTGCAGTGTTTGGAGGCCCTGGCACACCCAATTATTTTTCTCTCTGTCTGCCTCTCTCTCTCTTTCAAGTAAATAAATAAACAAACAAAGTGCTTAAAAAGAGAGTTTACAGTAAGGTACTAATCAAATCAAATCATGAAGTATGGTAGCTAAAGTAGTTGCAATAACTATACCTTGATCTGGGTGGTGTAGACACCCCATGTGTAGAATTAAGAGTAAGATGCCGAGATGTAGACTCACTTGAAAGCTACTGGTCCACTGATTACCCCTCAAAACAAAACTTCAGAGTAGGCATCATTATGGGTAGTTGGAAAGGGTGGATGGTATTTGTGCTGTAGCGGGGTTGGGGTATTGTTTCTGAGAAGTATTCCAAGATTAAGGCCATTTGCTGGCAGCCTAGATACTTCTCATATGGACAGTTTGGATGGATGGATTTGTTATAATGGTATTTGACTTGTGTTCAATTTCATTTTTGGACAAATCTAATTTTAGACATCATTGTGTTGAAATTTAAATGTAATATGTTTATGCTACGTGGAGCCATGTATGGTTGCACGTACGTGTAATCCCAACACTTGGAAAGTAGAAGCAAAAAGATCGATAGTTCAGGGTCATGTTTGGCTACATAGTGAGTTGGAGGCCAGCTTGTCCTATATGAGACCTTGTCTCAAACAGCCAAAAACCAAACCATACAAAACCCAAAAACATTTTTGTTACAAATTTAGAAAAATTCAGAAATTTCTTGGGTTACTAGAAAAGGACAGAAAAAGAGAAACTGAATTTGTCATACAATGACAGTTGTAGGGGAAAATGTTAATCACAGTTACTGATTCAAGAGAGAAAGTGTTTTGTTTTTGTATTACCTAAACCAAAATGATCTCCCTTAAGTATTGCTCTTGGGCTGGGAAGCTGGCTTGGTCTGTAAGTACGTGGACGCCTGTGTTTGCCTCCCTAGCAGCCACATTAGCCAGGCTCAGTGGTGCACAGATGTAATCCTAGCACTGGGGAGGCAGAGGCGAGGAGGATTGCCAGGACTTAGTGGCCAGCTAGACCAGCTGAATTGGGGAACTCCAGCTCAAGGTCTGAAAAAGTAAGTTAGATAGTGATTGAGGAAGATATCTGACATCACCTCTGGCCTACACACATGCACACATCTGCACATGCACATGTGTCTACACATACAAACATGTATATATACATGTACACATGCATAACTCCCTGTCTTTACATGAACCACTCCCAGTTTCAAAGTATAGTTTCTATTTCCAAAGCTAATATATTGTAGGGAAATTTAAAGTGCAAAGCTTAAAGAAAAATTAAATTATTCATTGTAATAATTCCATCTTTACTTTTTGGATGATTTTTCTTTATTCCCTCCATCCTCTGCCTTTTCCTTCCTTTAGATTTTAACTGTGACACAGTCCTGCTATTACTGTAAATACAGTGTTCTGCTGGATATGGCTCAGCTGCTGAAAGAGCTTTCTGCTCAAGCATGAGGCCTCAGAAGTCTTCAGATGGTCTGGGCTGGAGTCCTAGAGCTCACATAAAAAGCTGGGCATGGCCACACATGTCTCTAACCCCAGTTTGTGGGAAGTAGAGACTGGAGAATCACTGGAGCTGGCTAACCTAAAACCCTGCAGCTCCGGATTGAGGGAGAAATTCCATCTCAAGGAAACACACAGGTGAGCAGTAGAGGACACCAGACGTTCTCCTTGGGCCTTAGCATGCACATGCATGGAGTGTGCACACCTGGCATCTGCACAAACATGAATTACCCTCCATGCATGTGTGCAAATCATTTAATGTCGTAATATGCATATTTTTGTTCACTGGAAACACTTTTTTTTTCCCCCCTGAAGTAGGGTTTTACTCTAGTACAGGCTGACCTGGAATCCACTATGTAGCCTCAGGCTGCCCTCAAACTCATGGCAATCTTCCTTCCTCTGCCTCCCAAGTGCTGGGATTAAAGGCGTGCCCCACCACACCTGACTGATTTGAGTTGCATTTAAAAAAAATGTCATGAGCCGGCTGTGGTGGGGCACGCCTTTAATCCCAGCACTTGGGAGGCAGTGGTAGGAGGATTATTGTGAGTTCAAGGCTACCCTGAAATTACATAGTGAATTCCAGGTCAGCCTGAGCTAGAGTGAGACTCTACCTCGAAAAATCCAAAAAATTAAAAAAAAAAATCATGGTTTGTCACAATTTTCCCTTATTCTTAGACATGCAGATTTGAGGGGTGAGATGCATTGCTTTGATGTTATAAAGTGAAATGTGGAGGGAGTGCTTTTTTAGTGTCTTAAGTATTTTTGTGGCAGTGCTGTAGGCTAGATTAATATGCAAGAATTTAAAGTTATGACAGATCTGACACATTGAAGTTTGTATTTAACAGTATGAAGATAATAATGCTCAAATTCATGAAATTATCCCACTTTCTTCCTCATTAGCCTCTTGAATTTGGCCTCAATTTTTCTTTATAATGTGTAGTCCCTGAGCAATAGTTGGTGAGTCCTTGATGTGCTGATATGACCCACTGTGATGTAGTGACTGTTCCTGTCCTGCTTGTCTTTCTGTGACACTTGCTCATTTGGTCTTATTTCTTGACCAGCCAGGCAGCATTTCATTGTCAAAGAGTTCAGTGAAAAATGTCTTAGTGATACCTAGCTAGAGCATCTAGTCAACAAGTAGCATGTACTTATGTTTATTGTGGGTTAGTTTTGGGTGGGGGTAGTTTTAAGGTGAACTCATAGATAGAAAATGGCTTATTTTACTTCAAATTATGTACCATATTTTTTATTTTATTTATCTAACTTTAATTATAATGTAAGTTCCTATTGACTAAGTAATTGGAAATATAGAAGAGTAAAACTTTTTTTTCTATACTCTTGGATTTTATTTCTGGAATTTAAGTTAAACTGACAAAAGACAGATTAAGAGGAAAGAAAAGGTTTAGAATGATATTGATCTTAATATTTTAAGTACACCTGCCTTCAGAGACAAGAAGTGAAACTCCAAAGAAAACGCTTTGGTTCAGAAGTTTATGCACTGTTACAGCTAAACTCAACAAATTGTATGGGATAACAGTGGCAAGCAGGCTTGGCTTTTAGTGCTAGGAAGGTATAGAAAGCTATTGAGGAAGTATGTAGAGGGAACTAGTGGTAGATAAAGGATTATTTAGTAATCTTGAGGATGTATCTGTGTGCTGTTACAAGTATTGATCTCCTCCCTCTGATACAGGTTGGGAAATAAAATGTCTTTGTTTTTGGTAGAACCAAGGAAGGCAGGGAACTCTTCCTGGATCTGTTGATTCTTAATTACCTTCAACTCACATTATTTACTGTGCCAAAGTGTCATGTTTAAGAATAGTACTTTATGATCTCCTTCAAGAGTTTATTTTTTTGTCCATGTTATTAATCTGGCTAAAGATGTTGTATAATTTCTTATAAGCTTTAAATTGTATATGAGATTGTGTTTTCTATGCTGAATCTTAAGATTAATTGCAATTTAGGTTTTATTTTTAGGATTTCTTAATGTAATGCTGACATGGTTCTACATAGAGGTAGTAATGTGGTTTCTTAAATATTTCCACGATCCCACACATTTTGTTGTCTTTACCAAGTAACATTAAGTCTCATTTAATCCTCATACTAGTCAAATGTTTTCAGGCATGGGAGCAACCTTAGTGGGAAGTCTTGATTCACATGTATCTTGATCCTTCCTGATACTGAATCCCTTGCTAGAATTCAGATAGGCTTGCTTTTTTTTTTCCCTCCTTTTCCTTCTTTTTCCCCTCCCTTCCCTTTCTTTCTCCTCCCCCGCCCTTTTTTTTGAGGTAGGGTTTCATTCTACCCCAGACTGATCTGGAACTCACTCTGTAGTATCAGACTGGCCTCAAACTCATGATGATCCTTCCTCTGCTTCCTGAGTGCTGAGATTAAAGGCATAGGACACCATGCCTGACTCAGGTAGATTTTCAATGAAAGTTACCAGAACCGGAAAAAGGACTGCTTTCTGTATTGTTGGCAATCTTCATGCCTTCTGTGAGGGAGTGACCTTAAACCAGTAGCAGAGGCTAGAGCATCAGCCTGACTTGGGACGCTACTGAGGACTGCTGCAACTTGTTGTCCTAAGTCATTCCAAATAGGGAGGGAAGTAGAGGCTGTTAACTTCTGAAGGCCCTTTGGATGTGTGGGCTCATTATTAATGTAGCAAAGGGCCTATTTAGTGCCATCTTTATTTTAAACTTCCTTTCCTCAGGGTTGGGAACATGTTTTAGGGTTAGTCTTGTTCCAAGAAATAGAACTTTATTATTTGGTATTACTTGAGAACTGGGCTGTGTTTAAAAAATTCGTAAAGCCAATGTTGGAGAAATATAATTTAAAAATTCATCCAACCTAGAAATTCTCTACACAAAGGTAGAAAAGAAAGAAAAGTTTTATTATTGAATTGCATTAGCCTAGACTGTGGTATATATTGCTGGCAGTTGCTAAAGAGATGGTGAAGACAGAAGGAAATGTGATTTATATAGCTAATGGGTATCTATAAATCCAAACTTAAAAATTGTGGAAGTATAAAAAGGACTTTATATGGAGTTATAGGAATTACAATTCAGGAAACAGATAGCTCTGTATCAGTGGTTTTAGGAAGGCAGGAAAAGTGGATGCTTATATTGAACAAATTTGATTTATTATAAGGGAGAGTATGCTGTTGTGGGGAAATTTCTGTTGGAGTAGAGAACAGGTGCTGTGTTATAGGACCTGTGTGACCAATAGAAAGTGACAAAGATAATGTATGCACATAGTTACAGGATCCGTACAACGGAATCCTGTGCCTTCTTCCTCCATGTCTTGTTCTGGCTGCATGCAGTCAGCAGGTTGCTTGAGTTCCCTTGCTTTGCAGCAGCGGTGGAAGTCCTCCCTGACAGCTGGCCAGCTTTCTTTTCCTCCTGCCCTCCCTCCCTCCATCCTGTGAAGAAGTTAGGCATCCTCCTCCTCACTGTTGTTCTACCTTATTTCCTTGAGTTGGCGTCTCACTGAACCTGGAAGCTCACTGGTTCACCATATTGCTTGTTAAGTATGTCTAAAGTCTTATATTACTGAGGGAAAATATAATTTAATGTCAAGAGTTCTCCCTTGTATTTAAGTGAACTGTACTAACAAGGTTTTTAAGAAATTGTATTAGAACATAATACTAATTGTAACAGATAACTCTTTCAGAGATGTACTGTTTTTCTAGTAGATTATTTGATGAAGGATATTCTGATAAGTTAAATATGAAAATTTTGTCAAGTTGTAAATTCATTAAGTAGCCAATTTCTTAATGCTGGTTTTTAAAAATGAGCTATCTTTTCTAAAATATTTTCTCTGATTGCTTTTAGGTTACCTAGGGTATGATAATACAGACTTGGAAACTCTGAAAGAACTTAGAATCAGCATTTTGAGGTAAATATGTATATGATAAAGTAGTGCTAAGGTAGACCCAGTCTTATTTGTTAACATTTAAAATCAAATGTGCAAGATGAGACTTACTTACCTCATGATGCTTGTAAAGACTGGAAGTAAATAAAGGAGACGCTACTCATGGGCCTGAGCATCTGAGCCGCAACCTGGTGTCCCGGTGATGGAATCAGTGCTCGCTGACTCAGCTAAGCTTTCCACATCACTTCTTGGTTTTCTTAGTTTTCAATTCATAATAGCATTTAGGACAGACACCCCGAGTTCAAATTTCTGCCTGATACTAGGAATTACTGTTCTTGAAGTAATTCTAAAAAAGAGCCAAGTGAGCATTTAACCATTTTTTTCAGTTTGTATTTTTAATTTGTTGAATTGGAATTGTGGGTGGGTTTCATAAATGTTAAAGACTTATTACAGGTTATTTAGATTTCTCAGGTACCTCTTCTAGTGGCCCTTTCTCTTTCTTTTAAAATTTGAATTTAGGAAAATGACTTTTTATTATTCTCTGGTCTTCAAACTGATCTTTAAAGTTTGAGTTCCTACTTTCATTTTGAAGTCTTTTCTGTAGCTTTTTACTTCCCAGCCTCTGGAAGTTAGGAACGCAAGTACCCCAGCTCTTACGCTTGTTCTTTGTTTTTTTTTTTTGTTTGTTTGTTTGCTTGTTTGTTTTGGTTTTACGAGGTAGGGTCTCACTTTAGCTCAGGCTGAACTGAAATTCTCTATGTAGTTTCAGGGTAGCCTGGAACTCATGGTGATCCTCCTACCTCTCTGCCTACCGAGTGCTGGGATTAAAGGCGTGTGCTACCATGCCCGGCTTTTGTTCTTTGTTTTGATGTGAGACTTAGTATTCTAAAATAACCTAAATGTCTTTATTTTAAAATTTATTTAAAAATGGCATTTTTAAAATCCAGCTCTTCATCTTAGTAGGACTTGTGCATGTTCTGTTCACAGGAATCTTATACTTGACTATTTCTGCATTTATTTTAGAGCAGAAGCTTGGGCACGCTGTGACTTTCCAATAAACTGTCACAATGTCAAAATGCAGTTCAGACAACAGCAGCACAGAGGTTGCAGACATTAAGACGGTAAATCTGTGATTTATCCTGTGTGAAAAGAGGAAGAGGGTTTATTCTTATATTTGATTTTCACGTGGGGTTGTTTTTTATTGTGGTGCTGGATCAAACCAAGGTCTTGTACGTGTTAGGCAAGTGCTCTATCACTGAGTCCTAAGCTCAGCTCTACTCGGTTATTTATAAGTGACTAATACATAGAAGAAGCTGGCGAGAGCCTAATTGATTTCATGAGTGTACATTATTTGATAAGGAATCTAAAATCTGCAATTGAAAAAGTATTTTGGCTCTGCTAGAGGATAGTGCTTGTTTGAGCTTTTATTGCCATTAGAGAGTCAGGACCTTTGACTAAGGCCAAGTGGGAAAAAAAATGTTAAACATGTCAAAAAAAGTACAAATTGGCAGTTTATAGTATTTTCTGTTTTTACATTGTTGGGTTACCTATTGAGTTCTTGAATCTTGGATTTGCCTTCCCCAGAGAGAAAGTAAATTGTTGGGGCCTGCCATCATCATAAATGAGTTGAGTGAAAGTAAATTTGAATATTATGATCTTATGGAAAATATAATTGGAAGGGTTCAGTTTTTCTTTCTTTTCCTCATAAAATCCTCTCTACCTGCCCATCAAGAATGGTGGGAGTGAGGCAAATGTGCATTTCCAAACCAAATACAATGCATAGGAACTGGCCTAGAGTGAGGCTGTTCACCGTATATGGCTGTTCATGAGTCTGCGCCTTAGTTTCTTTAGTGCCCATGGGCAAGAGAACATGGGACCAATTACAAATGCGTATGAACTGGCCGTGAGTGAGGCTATACACTGTATGTGGCTGTTCATGAACGTGCACCTCAGCTTTAATTAATGCACACAGACCATTACAGCAAGACAACATGGGGCCTATGGCATGTTTTCGTGGAGTCTGTGTTTCTGTGAAAGAATAATGTATGTTTGCCTGTCTGTGTGGCGTTATGGAAAATGATAAATTATAAAGAGCAAACAGAACCTGTGCATGCCACTCAGGTGGCTGTGTGTGCATGCGTGCCTGCGTGTACGCATGTGTGTGCACACTTGGCTGTCACAGCTGTGATTCAGTACGACAGTGGCAGGATGGAAACAGAATGTACAGCTCTGCTCAAGGAAAGCTTAGTCTAGCCGTCACTGTAAAGCAAGAGCAGAGATTTAAAAGAAATGATCTGAATATGACATACTTTAGAATTCCAGGAGTATGCTTTAGTTTGTGGATACTGGGTGGCATAGTCCCAGTTTACACAGAGTAACGATTTGAGTTGGGTGCACCACACAGACTGAAGTACAGGACAGCAGCACATTCAGGTGGCCCTGGAGGGAGCTGGGCGTTTAGCCAGCCGAGATTGCACTTGGGTTGTCGGAGCGGTGATAAAGCAGAGACAGCCTGGTAAGCCAGCGGAGTGGTGTCAGCAGGAGGGTTACGTTGTCAGGAGACAGTACTGCTCACAGCGTCCTTTGGGACCAGATATCATAAAGGAACATAGGTTTCTCCTATTTTTAAAAGGCTTTTCTTTTGGGTTTTCGAGGTAGGGTCTTACTGTAGCCAAAGTTGACCTGGAATTCATGATGCAGACTCAGGCCGGTATTGAACTCATGGCAGTCTTCCTCCCTCTGTCTTCTGAGTGATGGGCATTAATGCTCTATTTTAATATCAACTTTCCTTTCTACTATTTCCTTTCTATTAGCTTATGTTATTACTTATTACCTTATTGATAGGATCCCTGTCTTCTGACACTTCCATGTGTAGTTCTGAATTGCCTTGTTATTTGACATTTCCTTTTACAACCTAGAGACTACATGCAGATAAATATATACTTTTATTGTTTGGTATTTTATTGAATTGATTTTTAGAAGCCAGCCATCTGTCCTTATCTTTTCTCTGCAAGTTGTTGGATAAGATGGGGAAAGCTATGTGAAATGTCATTTTAAAAAAAATTTTATTTATTTATTTTCAGGCAGAGAAAGAGAGGGAGGGAGGGAGGACAGAGAGAGAGAATGGGTGCTCCAGGGCCTCTATGCCACTGTAAACGAATTCCAGACATATACCTCTCCTGTGCATCTGGCTTACGTAGATGTCCTAGGAAATCGAATCTGCGTTCTTTGGCTTCACAGGCAAGTACCTTAACTGCTAAGCCATTTCTCTAGCCCTAAAATGTCATTTTTTAAGAAAAAATATTTTGAGACACCAGGAATATAGCCTGGGTAGTATGTTGGCTTGTGTTCTCAGGCTCCTTCCTCTGCTGGTTTGTAGGAGCAGGGCTGTTAGTGATGCAGGGCACGAAGAGCAGTGGGGATTGCCAGCATGCGGGTCTCCTTTGTCTTGGGCTGGCCTGCTTTCCTTGTGTCCTTCTTGTCTTGTCGAACAAGATTTACTTCCTCCCCTGATTTGCTGTAGAAAAAAGTCTGCCCAGGTTTTCCCCAATTAATTTTGGGGACAAACATGTGCCCAGTCTTTTGCAGTTTTAAAAACAATTGCTATCAGGCATGGTTTCGTATTCCTTCAATCCCAGCACTTGGGAGGCAGAGGTAGGAGGATTGCTGTGAGTTTGAGGCCAGCCTGGGACTACAGAAAGAGATCCAGGTCAGCCTGGGTTAGAGTGAGATCTTACCTTGAACACCCCCCCCACACACACACACACAAAAGAATTGCGATAGTGGAAAGTAAAACAAAGTACTCATAAAGACCGACAAGGAGAGGACGTCAAGCTTTTTAGATGGAAGTCCTGGGCTCTTGTGCAAGCAGTGCTAGACTCCTGAGTCTTCTGTGTGACCCGCTCTCAGTGTTCCTAGGGCCTGGCTGCAGGGTCTTCTCGGCTTCTCATCTACTGCTTTCCTTTTTTCTTTCCCCTTCCTTCCCTTTCTTTCTTTTGTGTTTGTTTCTATTTTCTGCTTTCTTTCTTTTTTTAAAAGCTTTTATTTATTTGACAGAGAAAGAGGGAGAGAGAAAGAAGCAGAAAGAGAGACTGGACACACCAGGGCCTCCAGCCACTGCAGATGGACTCCAGATGCATGCGCCACCTTACACGTCTGGCTAACGTGGGTCCTGGGGAATTGAACCTGGGTCCTTTGGCTTTGTAGGCAAATGCCTTAACCGCTAAGCCATCCCCTTCAGCCCTTCTGCTTTTTTTCTATCTAGATCTTTTGGGGAAGTGAATATAGTGATTTAGAATGACAGTTGTTCGTGGGTTGCAGAAAATTCCACTTGAGCTAGCTTGGACAGAAAGTTGTGTCATTGTTGGTTCATGTCATTGGTGATGCCCTTGTTAGATTGGGCTTTGAGGTTGCTTGATCTATAGTAGTTCACTGATGTTACCTAGGACCTAGGTTTTGTTTATTTATTTATTCATTTTTACTTTTGATGTCTATAGTGCCTCCTTCATTATAAGACTGTGACTTTTTCATGGCTGCGGGCTAATTTCCATAGCAAATGGGCCTGATATTTCCTGAACCATGCCCATAGGGCAAAGCTGCTTTTCATCTACCATGTGAGAACCTTACACCAGCTCCACTGGCTTAGGTCTGTCTGTTTGGCAGCTAGCAGAAATACAGTGATCTTGTCAGCTTCTGTGAGCTGCTGCGAGTGCTCCAAGCTGGGCAGCGCTGTTACTTGTGGAAGGAATAGAATGTGGGGTTAAGAACTAGCCAGAGTCAGCTGTGATTGTGAGTAAAGAAATGAAGTGTTAAAGGGACCAGTCCTCCCCTCGTGAATGAGATCAAAGATCTGTGTGCTGTTCTTATTAGATGTTCGTTGTATCATTATCCACAATAGCTGTGGTCCTGAGACAGTGACCTGTGCCTGCCAACAGACATTGGCTCACACACATAGGGCTGGACTCTGAAAATAAAGGGAAGGATTTAATGTTGCACGAATTTGAGCAGAACAGAAAGCATGTGCTTGTTGACCCATGTCGCCCATTTGCTTTTTTGTCAGCCTGTCTCTGTCTTCTTGTCATTTCTTTTCTATGAACCTTTGCAGACTTATGCACCATGGTCTTTACCCAACAAATGCTTCAGTGTGCATTTCCGAAGAACTTGCATATTCTCAGGCATAAGTATAGCACAGTTATCAATTTTAGGAAATTTTAACTTTATTGTTATCTACACTTTCACAAATCTTCTCAATAATGTCCTGAGAGCAGTATTAAAAACTGTTCTTGAAAAAAAACTTCTTTTTCTTCTTCTGTTTCTACAAGGCCAGGCAACCCTCACTTGTCACTACCTAGGTCAGGTATTCTTGAATAGGTGGAGGGTGGACAGCCAATGCATTGTCTTCCTCATAACAATTTCCCAGTACACTTTTTTTTTGGGGGGGTTAAGCAATGAGTTTATAATGTAATCATTTATTCCTTTAAAGTTTTTTTTTTTCTTTTTTGAGGCAGGGTCTTACTCTGGTCCAGGCTGACCTGGAATTCACCATGTAGTCTCAAGGTGGCCTTAAACTCACGGCGATCCTCCTACCTCTGCCTCCCAAGTGCTGGGATTAAAGGCGTGCACCACCATGCCCAGCTTTTATAAATTTTTAAATTATTAAACTTTATTAAAAATGTATGCAATCCTTTCCTATGACATCCTTTGTCCCTACTCCCCCTCCATTTTTCCACTGGATCCCCTCTTTCCAACTATTTCCTCTTCTATTTTGATGTCTTTTGTGTGTGTGTGCCAAAATCTGTATTCCATGACAGTATGTTGATGGGCCTGGTATTATGCATGTCTTGTACAGGTAATGATGTCTGTGAGACCATGAATGCATCTACCACTTTGTATCTGGAAGGCAGTGTTCCAAAACACCTCTTTCCATCCTTTGGTTTTTGCATTCTTTCTGTCACCTCTTCCCCTATGGTCCTTGAGCCTTGGAGGGTGTAATAGAGATGTCTAATTAGTACTGAACACTCAAACTGTCACTTTTTTCAGCACTTGTACAAGTTTTGAGTTTCATCAGTAGTCACCACCATCTGAAAAAAAACAAAGACTTCTGTAGCCAAAAATGAGAACAACACTAATATATGGGCATAAACATTTACCGGACATTTTGGTGGGCATAATATATCCATTTAGCCAAACAGCACTGGTAGATTTCCCTATAGGGCTTGCGACCTTGCCACCTGTAGGCTTTTGATTTAGGCTTTCAGTGTCAACCATGAATTCCCTCCCATGGAGCAGGCCTCACATCTAATCAGAATGCTGTTGCTTTCATAACAGGTCATTATTGTATTGACTGGCCAGTCAGTTGTGTGGGGGTGGAGAGTTCACTGTTAAGACTTTTGATGACAGTTTTGAAGAATATAATTGACTTTCCCTTTATTTATTTGCAAGCAGGGTTGAGGGGGAGGAGAAGAGGGGAGGGGAGGAAAGGAACAGAGAGGTTGGATGCACCATGGTTTCCAGTTACTGCAAACGAATTCCAGAAGCATGTGCTACTTTGCGCATCTGACTCTACATGGGTACTAGGGAAGTGAACCAGAGTTATTAGACTTTGCAGGCAAGCACCTTAACCACTGAGCCATCTCTTCAGCCCTGCCTTCCCCTTTGAGTAGAACAGAAAATTGTAGAGAGGAGAAATGCTGCTGGTCTTGATGTGCCTGGTTTTTTGGAAGTACAGAAAATGAGTGGGCTCTTTTCATCACTGTTCTCTCTTCCTTCCTTAAGATTCCCACTGCCCCAAACTTAGGTTTCTTCCCTGTAGCCTTCTACTGTGTCTTGACAAATATAGATCACTGTGTGTTGAATGAAAGTGAGGGATCAGTCTTAAGGGCAAATGCTCCTAGACATTGAGCAGCTGTGGTCATGAAGAAATAGAGTTGTCACAAGGATGAGAAAGAGGCTGTGGGAAATACAAGTGTCTATCTTAACTGTGGAACTTCAGGTTGGCCTGTTACTCTCCAGAAACTTGGTGAACTTGACTTCTACATGAAGTTAGCAGCTGTTGTTACTAGAGAAAAAAGTTGGACTAGTGGACCTGCAAGTCTTGAAGGCCTGAGGTATTTGGAAACATAAATATTAGGTGTGGGGGTCAAATAAATGCTTGTTTGATTTAGTTCCATAGCAAATTACATGGATTCCTTGATCTGGAGACGATAAAGGCTTGGTAGTACCTCAGAAAGCGCTCTGCTGTATTTTGCATGCTACCTTTCTCTGAAAAAGGTAGAATGTCTCTCTGAGGTGCAGATGAGCTGTCCTGCTGGGGAGTGTCCTGTACCACTTCCTTGGGCTTGTTCCTTGGAGTAGCTGTGTGTTAGAAGCCTTATCCGCTGACCTTATCTCCAAAATTGAGTGCAGTGTTGTGTCTTGGTGTGAAAGGCCTGTGATTTCTTTTTGGATTAGATATAATTTAATCATATTTTATAGGATGCTTATAGAGTGAACAGGCCAAGAAAGTCACACGTTTTGGTGTTCACAAAACAGTGAATCTCTTTCCACTTTCTTAAAGTACTAGCAGTGAAGATTGCGAGCCTGGGAGAGAATTCACACACAGCCTTGACACCCTAGCCTGTTCTTGTTAATAATTTTTATAAGGTCTACTTTTGGGCTGAGGAGGTAGCTTAGTGGGTAAAGAGATTGCCCTGCAAGTGTGTAGCTCCAGCGTGGGGGAGGTGGAAACGGGGAATTCCTGGGACTCACTGGCTGGCTAATTTAGCCTAGCTGCTGGGCTCTAGCTTCAGCAAGAGACCCTGAATCAAATTAAAAAGTAGAGAGTGAAGGAGGAAAGGCACCCAATATTGCCTCCATAGACACATCATGCACACACATATATGTGCACCTGCACATCCACATCCCCTACACGTGACCACATATGAATGCATCCCACACATACACATGCAAAGAATTTATAAAAACAATTGTTATTTTGCTGTTTGACAGTCAAATTTATTTGTGGAGAAAAGCTATTTGAACTATGGGAGAATGCTTAGGTACTATGAATGATTTTTCATTTTGTGGAATGGCATGGTTTTGTTATGTTAAAGATAACGGATGTAAGATAGCTGTGTAGTTGTAAATTGTCAGTTAAGTAAAACACCTGTGTTCTTGTCCTTTTGATAAAATGAAATCCTTGAGTCTGGTGTTTGAATCTCCTAGGTGTAGGCCCAGAGCCTAGTGTCTTCCCATATAGTGACTTATTTTGACTCAGTAACACAGAACTTATAAAGTATAGGCTTATAGTGATATTTACATGATTTACATAACGTGCATATATTTACATGCCTACATATATGTTATGTGTTTAACAAGACATCACACTGTATACATTTTCTTTTAAAGGTTTATTGTGGTCAGTATTCCTTTTTTTTTTTTTGGTTTTTCAAGGTAGGGTCTCACTGTAGCCCAGGCTGACCTGGAATTCACTCTGTAGTCTCAGGGTGGCCTTGAACTCATGGCATTTCTCCTACCTCTGCCTCCTGAGTGCTGGGATTAAAGGCGTTGCCACCACACCCAGCTCTCTGGTCACTGTTCTGTGTCATTAAGTATAAGTAGGTTTTAAAATCCTTTTTTAAAATTTATTTACTTATTTATGAGAGGAAGAGACAGATAGAGAATGGGTGCTCCAGGGCCTCCAGCCACTGCAGACGAACTCCAGATGCATGTGCTACCTTGTGCATCTGGCTTACGTGGGTCCTGGGGAATTGAACCTGTGTTCTTGGGCTTTGCAGGTAACCGCCTTAACCACTAAGCCATCTCACCAGCCCAGATTTAAAATCTTAATGGATTTGAAGTATTCCTTTAGATAGCTACACATACTGCAGTTTATTCAGCTAAGTTTTTGCTGATAGCCTTGAAAGCTACCTCTTACTTTGACGCAATGCAGCAACGTGTGCTCACGTGCTTCTGCCCCTGTGCAGCTGCCTGCTCGTCCTTTCAGACAGGCTTCGAGGTGCGGAATTGCTGGGTTAGGGTCAGGATGCTT